>NW_028270139.1:160479106-161965356 GCF_037043375.1 Chiloscyllium plagiosum | reverse complement strand
GAATCTGTATGCCAATTAGGCTAACATCTGTCTTTGGAAAAATGCGAGCATCTATTACTAAGGAAGAAATAGGGCAGTTAGAAAAGCTCAACACAATCAAACAGAGTCAACTAAGGGGAGGCACTGGCTTGGTGGTAGTATCAGTAAATTATTAATCCATTTGACCTGTGTAATGTTCTGGGGACACAGGTTCAAATCCTGCCATGGCAGATGGTGGAATTTCAGCTCAAACAAAAAATCTGGAATTAAGAGTATAATGATAACCATGGAACCATTATCAATTGTCAGGAAAGAAACTAGCTGGATCACTAATGTCCTTTCAGGAAGGAAACTGCCATCCATACCTGGTCTGGCTGACATGTGACTCAAGACTCACAGCAATGTGGTTGACTCTTAAGTGTCTTCTGGGCAATTATGGATGGCCCAATAAATGCTAGCCTGGGTAGTGATGCATATGTACCGTAAATGAATAAACAAATATTGTTTTGTAAAAGGGAAATCAGGTTTGCCGAATTTGCTGCTTATTTGAAGAATATAACAAGCAGAGTTGATGTAGGGGAGCTTGTAGAAGTACTATATTTGGATTTCCAAATGATAATTTGATAAAATGCTGTGTAAAAAACACAAGAATAGGAGCTCATGGAATTGGGGTAATGTATTGAAGACGGGTTAACACACAGAATAGACAGAGCTCCTCCTGTTCCCTAGATGCTGCCTGACCTGCTGCGCTTCTCCAGCAACACATTTCCATCTCTGATCTCCAGCATCTGCAGACCTCATTTTCTCTTCAGAGTTTTAAATAGCCTCAGCAATACATTTCTGCTCCTGTATTCTAGCTCTCTTAAAATGAACGTTAACATTTCATTTGCCTTCCTAACTGCCAACTGAGCATGCATGTTAACCTTAAGAGAATCCTGAATTAGATCTTCTAAGTCTCTTTGTGCAACACAATTTCCAATTCCTTTCCCCATTTAAAGAAATCTATGCCTGATTTTCCTACTGAAGTGCATAACTTCACACTTTCTCATGTTGAACTCCATCTGCCACTTCTTTGCCCATCTCCTAACATGTCCTTCTTCAGCCTCACCACTTCCTCAACACTACCGGTCCCTCCATCTGTCTTTCTGTCACCTGCAAACTTAACTAGAATTCCCTCAATTCCTTCATCCAGATCGTTAATATATAAAGTTGTGGTCCCCACATTGACCACTTGTCACTGGCTGCCATCCTGAAAAATACTTCTTTATCCCCACTCTCTGCTTTCTGCCAGTCAGCCAATCCTCTATCCATGCCAGTACCTTGCCTGTGGTTTTTAAGGTTGGTGGTGTCCCATTCACTAAGTTTTTTTGTTTGTCATGAAGATTTCTAAATAATTAATTTCACTGATTCCACAGAGTAGAGAGTTGAATATAATCATAATGTCACCCTTAATGATCTATGGGAACCTTTGAGAGTCATAGAGTTATAAAGCATGGAAGCAGACCCTTCGGTCCAGCCAGTCCATGCCAATCATAAACCCAAACTAAACTAGTCCCACTTGCCTGCTCCTGGCCAATATTCCTCTAAACCTACTTATTCATGTAATTATCCAAATGACACCACTTCCCCAGTAAGTTCATTCCACACGCGAATCACCCTCTCTATAAAAAAAAATTGCCCTTGATGTCTTTTTAAAATCTTTCTCCTCTCACTTTAAAGATGTGTCCCCTCATCTTGAAATCCCCCATCCTCGGGAAACAAAACAACAATCATTAACTCTATCTATACCCTTCATTATTTTATAAACCTCTATAAGGTCGCCTCTCAACCTCCTACATTCCAGTGAAAAAAGACCCAGCCTATCCAGCCTCTCTCAAACCTTCCATACCTGGCACTATCATGGTAAATCTTTTCTGAACCCTGTCCAGATTATCCTTCTTTTAAATTTTTAATATCCTTCTTTTAACTGATCAGAACTGGACACAGTAATGTCCTGTATAACCTCAACATAACTTCTAGACTTACACCGTGGACTTTAGGATAAAGCAGAAAAAACTGTCCAGAAGACCAGAGTGTCCAAAACGTCCAGGAAAAGACTGAAAGAAAATTGTTGCATCATCTCCTGTGATTGGCGTTGGGTAAGTGCATATCAAGTCAACAGAACTGAATTTTAAGTTCACAACATCTGGGAACAACTGTGTATATTTAAAATTGGATTCCCATTTTTAACAAGTCAATGATTGCCAGTGCAAGGGGAAATTTTATTTTCTTTGAAGATTTATTTACTTAAGACTTTGTTAAGCCCAACGGAGATCAGCATGTGTAAATGGAGCTTTTCCAACAAGCCTGCAAGGCTTCAGAAACCGCATTTACAATTAGAAGACTTACAAGATCAGTACGCACAAGGAGATCATCAGCTTCAGGCGCTGCTATACTGATTGGGTTCAGTTGGAAGCAGGCATGCAATACTCCCAACTGTGCAATGCCAACAATAAAAAGTACGCCAATCGCGTGCAGAGTCCACATCTCACTTTCATAAGATTGGAACTGGTGTGTAGAACCCTCTAAGATGCTTCTGTCAAAGGGGGTGACAGTCCAAAGGTGTGCTGCCTGAACAGAACACATTGTCCTGTCACTTTCATATCGACTTTGCAGCACTGTATTTTGACACCATTGCAAAGCACAGAGACGTAATAAGGTTTAGCAATGTTTTAGATTACTTACAGTGTGGAAACAGGCCCTTCGGCCCAATAAGTCCACACCGACCCACCATCCACTGAGACCCATTCCCCTACATTTACCCCTTTACCTAACACTTCGGGCAATTTAGCATGGCCAATTCACCTAACCTGCACACTTTTGGACTGTGGGAAGAAACCAGAGCACCCGGACGAAACTCATGCAGACACGGGGAGAATGTGCAAACTCCACACAGTCATTCGCCTCAGGCGGGAATTGAACCCGGGTCTCTGGTGCTGTGAGGCAGCAGTGCTAACCACTGTGCCACCCACTAGTGTCCTAGTGGGTTACGTTCTCACTTGTGTCACAGTTTATGGCTTCAAGTGCCATTCTAGAAAGCTGATCAGAAATCCAGGTTGATGCACCCAACGTAGTGGTACTATCAGACAGCACCTTCCAAACCCTCGAAAACTTCTGTCTAGGACAAGGGCAGCAGACACATGGGAACACCACAACTTGCATGATCCCCTCCAAGTCACTCACCACCCTGACTTAGAGACATTTTGTAGTTCCTTCACTGTCAGTTAAAATCCTAGAATTCGCCCGCTAAGGTCAACCTACAGCACAAAGAATGCCGCAGTTCAAGAAGGAAGCTCACCACTACTTTCTCACAGGAAGGTAGGGACAGGCAATAAATGTTGGGCAGCCAGTAACGTTCATGTCCACAAGATAATAAAAAATGATAAAACATTTCTGAGGCTAATGTATAAGATCCCACCACCACTATTTAAAGGAATATTAGCAACAACTGTTTCTTGGTGAATAGCTACCCTGGTCAATAGGTATCCTTCAATGATGCTCTAAACATTTGTCACTGGTGATAGGACACCCTGAGGTTCTGAACGGAACTACATAACCCCATAAGTGATAGTTCAACAAACAAGCAGCCAACTTAATTGCCACCAAATCCACATTCACTCCCTCCACCATGTCAGAAGTCACACAACACCAGATGACAAAGGAGCTCTCGGAAAATTTGTGATTTCAGATAAACCTGTTGGACTATAACCTAGTGTCATTTGACTTCTGACCTTGTCCACCTCAGTCCAACACTGGCACTTCCACATCATCCCTTCACCACTGACATGGCTCCTTAAGACAGCACCTTCCAAAGACTACCATCTAGAAGGACAGGGGCAGCAGATACATGGGAACACCACAACCTGACAACTCCTCTCCAAGCCACTCCTGACTTGGAAATATGTTCCCATTTCTTCTCTGGTGCAAGGTGAAAATGCTGGAACTCCCTTTCTAATAGCATTGTGTCCCCTTATATCAAATGACTATACTTCAAGAAAGCAGTTCACCACCATCTTAATAGCAACTAAGGGTTGGCAATAAATACTGCCCCAGCATGTGAAGTCCACAACCCCTGAAAGAATAACTAAAAAAAGCACAAACACAATTGTTTCAGACTAGCTGTAAGATGAATGATTTGGAATGCGCCTAACAACTGCAGTTTAATCAGACAGCTAGAATTTCAGTTCATTAATCTTGTGTCATTTATTGACACAAATTGAACTGAAATCTGAGTGCAGACTGGAATTAGAACCAAGTCCCCTGCCCCCACACCATTCTGTTTTTCCACTTCAAGTACGGGCTCTTACTGGAACCCAGTATGCTTTGCCTATTGGGAAACCCTTCGTCTGAAAGCTTTGAGACTAAACGCTGGCAGGAAATGTGACTGTGGGGGCATCAGAGTCAAAGTAAATCCTGTCATCAGGTCAGGGTACAGGCGCACACCTTCTAGTGGGATCACAAAATTTATTCACAAGACTGTGCTCCGTAAGTAACACTGTACCTTTCTCAACAATTTGTCGAGCTTGTAAGATCCTTCACTGCTCCACAATAACTTGCATTCACATAGCTCCCTGTGAATACCGGAACATTCCATGCCAAACAAGCAGGAACATTACTAGACAAAATTCAAAACGAAGCTACAAAGAGAGATAACTAGAACAAGAGGGTGGTAAGTTTGAAAGAGGAGAGAAAAAGAGTGGGATAGAGAACTTTGAATCAAGGCAGCTGAGAGCAAAGTCATCAATGATGGAGCAACGATTAGGGATGTGCAACAGGCCAGAGATGCACACCTATGATACAATATTGATCTCTGGTCAGACAATTGTTCCAGCATAGAAGGTGGTCATTTAGTCCATCTTGTCTGCAACGGTTCTTCAAATGAACATTTCATTAAGAGCTATTCTTCCTGTAACCCTGCATATTATTCAGTTCATTCCAAACTTTAAGCACTAGCTATGTGAAAATATTTTTTCTCATATCATTTTTGATTTTTGCAGTTACTTTATATCTGTGTCCCCTTGGACTCACACCTTTCACAATAATGGTAACACTATTTCCCTATTTATTCTATTCACACTCTTTATGATTTCAAATACCTACATCAGATCTGCTTTTTGTCTTCCCTTCTCCAAGGGAAACAGTGCCAACTTTTCCAATCTATCTTCATAAATGAAGTCCCCCATCCCTGGCACCGTTATTCATAGAATCATACAGATGTAAGCATGGAAACATACCCTTCCATCCAACTCATCCATGCCAACCAGGTGTTCTACATTAATCTAGTACCATTTGCCAGCACTTGACCCATATCCCTTTAAACGCTTCCTATTCATATATCCATCCAGATGCCTTTTACATGTTGTAATTGTACCAGCCTCCACCACTTCCTCTGGCAGCTCATTCCATACACGTACCACCTTCTGTGTGAAAAAGTTGCCTCCGGGGTCCCTTTTCAATCTTTCCCTCCTCACCCTAAACCTATGCCCTCTAGTTCTGGACTCCCCCACCCCTGGGAAAAAGACTTTGTTTATTTATCCTGTCCATGCCCCACATGATTTTATAAACCTCCATAAGGTCAGCCCTCAGACTCCGATGCTCCAGGGAAAAAGCCCCAGCCTATACAGCCTCTCCCTATTGATCAAACCCTCCAACCGTGGCAACATCCTTTTAATTCTTTGCTGAACCCTCTAAATCTCTTTTACTCCCTTTCTATTGCCGTCCTGTTCCATTTTTGAATGGCTATGTCCATATTAATAAAGCCTAAGTTACTGTATGCTTAACCAACCTGTCTTTCAAACTTGTGTTGGGGCCTTTAATGCTCTATTTGATGGGAAAACAATGACCTAATGGTAATGTCACTGGACATTAATCGAGGCAAATCCCACATGGCACCTAGTGGAATTTGAATTCAATTTTTAAAAAGCTGGACTATAAAGGTAGCCTCAATAATATTGGTTGCGATAACTGTCATTTATTGTTATGAAAATTCATTCAGTTCGGTAATGTCCTTTAGGGAAAGAAATCTGCTGTCCATAAAACCATAAGATATTGAAGCAGAGTTAGGCCATTCAGCCCATTGAGTCTGTTCTGCCATCCGATCACGGCTGATACCATGATGCTGAGCCGGTCTCGCCTTTACGTGACTTCAGGCCCACAACAATGCGACTGACCCTTAAGTACCAACCTAGATGGCCTAACAAGCCACTCAATTCAAAGGCAATTAGGAATAGGAAACAAACAACTGGCTTTACCAGTAAGGTCCACATCCCATGAGAAAAAAATCTTAAATGGAGTAATCTTCCTGTGAAAACCCTGGAGATAACGACTTAATGAAAACCTAAAGGTTGCCAACTGGGAGAATCCCAGCAATGTGTTTGAAATATCAGAACCTTGCTTGGTCCAGCAGTAAAATATAAACAATCAATCAAACAAAAGGTCTCCTCTGGTTAAGTAGAAATCCAAACAATTACAAACTGACAGTTGTTACCTCACTATTATAAAAAAACATAAGCAAGACAAAAAGGATTTGGCCCCTCAAGCCTGCTCCAGCAAGTGGCACCAAGAGAGAAGGTTACATTCATTGCATGGCTTATGTCTCTCAGGAGATGCCTCTAAGCACTTCACATTCAACAAATGACCACTGTTCCTGTTTTTATGTACAAGCCACAAACAGCTGCAGGACGAATGAGCAGTTACTGTGTTTTTTTGGGTGGTGTTGATTTGCCGCAAGTAAATAAGCCAGAACTCCGCCAGATTCTCTTTGTATTTCAGCTGCACCACGGGTTATGTTAGCATACCCACCCCGGACCCGCTGACTTGATGACTCATCAGGGCCACAAATGCCTCCAAAAAAATCAGCACTGTAGCTGAGGGGCAACAAACTTTAAGATGTGTGTTATTTTACCCATCAGATTGCACTGGCATACAGTGAAATTGCTGTGAGTTTGATGAGAAGGAAGGGAGGTGGTCCTTTTCTTCCCCTCACTTCTTCAGCATTAAGGAGTTGAAAAGGATTGACCAAATAAATCTATCAAGTGGGATGGGAGCCATTGGGACTAGAACACCATCCAGGGTAAGTAAGACCAGATGAGGACGTTTACTGCCTAGTCTTTGAAGTAAAAAATTGTCTTTAGCTTAGATTAGGTAGTGTTTAAATTAGAAATAGTAAGATAAGGTCCCTAGTATATATAATATACTTTAACATACTTGAGAAAGTAAACATTAAGAAAATAATTAAGGGGTATGTCATGGCAGAGCAGTTTAGCCAAGCGGAATGAAAGAAGTTGGGACATATCCATTGGCTGATGTGACCACACGTGCAGGAGATGTCTGCTACTCAAAATCAGTTTCGGATATGAGGCAGCTGCTGGATTTACTGTGGAACATCCATATGGCTGAGACCTTCACGGATAGCACGTAAAGTGAGGTGGTCACATCTCAGGTAGGAAGAGTCCTGGCAGAAAGGGAATGGGTTACCACCAATCAGAGTAAAATCACTAGGCACACCCAGAAGCAATACCTTTACACAGGTGTTAAATTATACTGCGGCAGCTCGGGTTTAAATTATAATGACAGTGGGTAGCAACCTTAGCAAGGAAACATAGGCAGCATGTGTAAATGGAGCTTTTCCAACAAGCCTGCAAGGCTTCAGAAACCGCATTTACAATTAGAAGACTTACAAGATCAGTACGCACAAGGAGATCATCAGCTTCAGGCACTGCTATACTGATTGGGTTCAGTTGGAAGCAGGCATGCAATACTCCCAACTGTGCAATGCCAACAATAAAAAGTACGCCAATCGCGTGCAGAGTCCACATCTCACTTTCATAAGATTGGAACTGGTGTGTAGAACCCTCTAAGATGCTTCTGTCAAAGGGGGTGACAGTCCAAAGGTGTGCTGCCTGGACAGAACACATTGTCCTGTCACTTTCATATCGACTTTGCAGCACTGTATTTTGACACCATTGCAAAGCACAGAGACGTAATAAGGTTTAGCAATGTTTTAGATTACTTACAGTGTGGAAACAGGCCCTTCGGCCCAATAAGTCCACACCGACCGCCACCCACTGAGACCATTCCCCTACATTTACCCATTTACCTAACACTTCGGGCAATTTAGCATGGCCAATTCACCTAACCTGCACACTTTTGGACTGTGGGAAGAAACCAGAGCACCCGGAGGAAACTCACGCAGACACGGGGAGAATGTGCAAACTCCACACAGTCATTCGCCTCAGGCGGGAATTGAACCCGGGTCTCTGGTGCTGTGAGGCAGCAGTGCTAACCACTGTGCCACCCACTAGTGTCCTAGTGGGTTACGTTCTCACTTGTGTCACAGTTTATGGCTTCAAGTACCATTCTAGAAAGCTGATCAGAAATCCAGGTTGATGCACCCAACGTAGTGGCACTATCAGACAGCACCTTCCAAACCCTCGAACACTTCTGTCTAGGACAAGGGCAGCAGACACATGGGAACACCACAACTTGCATGATCCCCTCCAAGTCACTCACCATCCTGACTTAGAGACATTTTGCAGTTCCTTCACTGTCAGTTAAAATCCTAGAATTCGCCCGCTAAGGTCAACCTACAGCACAAAGAATGCCGCAGTTCAAGAAGGACTGAATCACATAAGATTCTTGACAGTATAGATGCAGAAAGGTTGTTTGTCACTGAGAGACTGTCTAGGACAAAAGGACACAATCTCAGATTAAGGGGTCACACATTTAAGACAGTGATAAGGAGGAATTTGTTCTTTTGGAGAGCTATGAATCTTTGGAATTCTGCACCACACAGAGCTGTATAGGTTGGATCATTAAGTATTTTCAAGGCTGCGATAAATTGATACTTAATCATTCAGGGAAATGAGGGTTATTGAGAAAAGACAGGAAAACAGTGATGAGAGTTGTCCAATCAGCCATGATTACAGGTAGTTCTTCTATAACGCGATGGTTGTATTCCCCTGCAACCCCACATTATAGGAAAATTGTGCTTTAGAAACAATGCTTAAAGTGTTGGTGATGTTACAGCCAATACATATTAAAAGTTTGCGCCTCCAATTTATCAATTGTGTTGTAGCAAATTTGCATTCACGAAAGGCACAGTACAGCAGAATGACCCATACATTAAATAGCACAGCAGATTTAATAGGCTGAATGTCCAAGTTCTGCTCCTAAGGCTTATGTTCTTATTATAGTTGTCTTCGAAATTTGAACACTGGTGCAATGTAGCAGCTAATTTACATAAAGCAAATCCCACAGAAACGTGAGCATAATCAGATATCCAGCTGTGGGAATGATAATCGAAGAATTAATATTAGTCATCATTTGGAAATTGAGAATTTGTGTATTCCTGAAAAAACAACTTTATCAAAGGTTTTCATCTTCCAACCTTCAGGATAATTTATAAGAACCAGTTTGAGGGTAAAATTAACATTAATATTGTGTATGAAGAGATTGCTTTTTCGTGGGGAAGTGTACTGTGATTGGTAATGGTGTTGCCATGGACAATATACTAATTAATGATGACTGACAGTTAACTACCACACTTTATGTTCTAAACCAGGAAAGTTGAAACTGCCTTCTTGCTTTGACCAATCAGAGGATACTTTTGCCCCAATTCCCAAATGACTCCAATTACAGTCAGGCTTCTTAATGCCTTGCTCATTTCAAGGACAGGCACTCTCACCTCAGTTATGCAGTTCAACATTTTTGTCTATTTTTGAACCAAAGCTGTAATAAGGTTAGGGGGTGGGTGGCCCTAGTGGAAACCAAACTGAGTGTCAGTGGGCAGATTATTGCTGAGTAAGTACTTAATGATAGTACTGTCAATGACAACATTCATTATTATGTTGATAATTGTGATGAGACCGATATGGCAACAATTGGTTGAATTTGTCATGTTTTTGAGGACAAGACATACCTAGGCAATCTTCCACATTGCCAAGTTGCAGATGTATTGAAGCTTCGCTTGGGGTGCGGCTAATTCCGGAGCATAACTCTTTAGTACTACTGTCAGAATGTTGTCTGGGTGCAAAATATTTACAGTATCCACTGCTTCAGTCATTTGTTGATATTAAGAGGAGTGAACTGAATTGCTGAAAACTGACATTTGTGATGCTTGGGGCTTCAGGAAGGCTGAGATGGGCTATCTGATCATTCACTGCAGTTTGTGGGGCTTGCTGTGTGCAAAATGGCTGCTGAGTTTGACACATTGCAATGACGATGACAGTTGAAAAATACTTAGTTGGCTTTTACTTGAGAATCTGCAGACATGAAAGGACCTACTGAAATGCAAGTCATTCTTTCTTTCTGGTTGTATTCACCTCACCGAGTGAACATGGGGCGTGCACATTGCAGTACAAGCTTTTGCTGGCCCAATTCAATCCCTCCCCAAGCCACTGATTGGGGTCAGTGCTGGATGGGTCTGATCAGCAGAAATTCTGAAGCTGTACCTTTAAGAACTTCGCTGATCCGCAGAAATTTCTTGTTCACCTCACCAGACTGGAATGAAACAGGAAAGGAGGAAAAATGCAACAAGTTTCCCAAGCTCAACCCTTGCCTAGAGGGTCTTCAGTTACATCTTGGCCTTCTATATTCAGTCACTGTCGGTAGCAGCTCCCCACTTCACAGCAAGGAACTGGAAAAACGGTTTTTGATTAACTTTGTCAGAACACAGTGTAATTTCACTTGTATTGTTCGAACTTTATGCTACCAGCACACAACTAACTCCACAGTCAATCCTGAAACAATAAGGCCACTATTAATGTTCTCCAGATCTGGACAGAAACACTCTTGGCAAGCACAGGGAAACTCTCACTATTATTTTAGGCCCCCTAAGGGCATGAATCATGTCCAGTGGGAAGTCAGGGGATTCTTGAGTGAGAACTCTGGAAACCACTAATTCCAAAAGTGAGGAAGACCTTTTAACCAGGGTGTGAGAGAGTCAAGTCCCAGTTGTAAAAATGCCGACTCACAAGTGGAAAAATTCTTCTGTATTCCAGTTCCTTCACCAAACATTTGGTTTCTACATGTGTTTTTATTATAATTTAAAAGATTAGATATTGAATGCATTTCAACAAGCATGGAATGTAAAAATAAATCGCCATGAGTTGTGAGTTCTTATGATGTTTCCTCACTTCTACCTTGTGCATAAAATTTTAGAATGACGCAGCATAAATGTGCCCAGTTGTCCATGTGCCAGTTTGGCGTAAATGTTCAAATAGCTCCAATGCCCTTCCCCTTCCCCATATCCTGATAACATTTTCCCTTCAATATTTATCCAATTCTCTTTTGAACGTTTTGGTTTTCCACAACCTTTTTAATCCGTACATTTCAAAAACACCATGTAAGACAATATTTCTTGATGTCATCTCTGGTTACTTTAAATCTGTTTAGTTACTGGTTAGTGGCACTTCTGCCAGTAGCATATGCAGTTAAATGAAGGATTTGAGATTGACTAACACTGAACTTTGTTTACCTTTGGTTGGTCTAGGTGGTTATAAGCAAATTGTCTTTCAACTTGGAGTGGGTGGCCTTCTGGTAATGTCATTGCAACAGTAATCCAGAGGCCCAGACTAATGTTCTGGGAAATGGATTCAAATCCCATCAGCATGAAATCTGAACCCAATTTCCAGAACATTATCCATGGTTTAGGGATTGGCCATCCAGTGAAAAATAGAGCTACATTTCCACCTCCGCCCAATTCATCCCATTTAAGGCACTTAAATCAACACCCAAGCATGGGGACACTGAAACCACTTAACAACAAGCCTGAACTGAAACCTCAGAGGAACATCGCTTCCCACATCGGCATGAATCTTCATTTCCACACAAACCATCAATGTGGGCTATCTGGGTTCAATTATCAACTCTATGTGATGCACTGGATTTTGGCTAAATGAGTGGTTCAGAAACATGCTCACAGGGAACTGGGTTGACCGGGTTTCAAAACCCATTTCATGAGGTTTGTACAATTAGAAGCAGAGCTTTTCAGTCATTTATTCTGAGTTGGATTAAAATCCAGGTGTAGGAATAGTTTTTTTTAAACAATAGTTTGTATATGTACAGTGCAACCAATTATGTTAAATGTTCTCAACCAGCTTTCAAAAATTGCAAACTGAAACATTTGACACAACAAGGACATATTAGGAATAAAAAAAGAAAATGTTGTTAATATTCAGCATCTGTGGAAAGAGAAAAAGAGTTAACAAACAGAGGAGATTTGATTTGAAGTTGACTCTTATTCACAACATACATAGTTATAGATTATGAGAATTACAAAAAGGATATTACAGGTCAGAAGAGGTACTTATCATGCGATTTCACTGAAAAAATAAAGAGTTGAGGAAAACTGTGGCTTATTTGCTGTTTACTTAAAAAGCAAATAATTTTGGAAAAGGAGACACCTCCAAGCTTTTAAAGAGATATGAGTTTTCTTTTATGGTCTTTATATTGCTATTTGCTGCCTTCCAGCAGCCTCTGCACTTTTGGTCTCTGTTTGGCCACAAACTTGGGAGCTGTTAGCTGTTGGGAAAAAGCTGGCAGAGAGGAAACATCTTCCTCTCTTTCTTTCTCTCAGTAAAAGTATAGTCCATCAAAGGAAACAAGCAGAAGTGATATCTCAGTAAAATATTTTCTGGGAATCAGAGAAAATTGTAAAAATCAATGACTGAACTGCTCATTAACTGTGAATGCTGAAGTTTCAGCTTTGATTGGTTAACTCAATCTGAGGGCCTGAGTCTAACTGATTTTTCACCCAAACGGCCAACATCAACATACTATCCTCAAGGAAACTGAAGGAATCGTAATAAGTCAGCACATTCGTTTAACTGGGATATTGCGAAGAGTTCTGGTTACCTTGTCTAATGGAAGTTACACTGGCTTTGGAAGCAAGATTGAGAATGTTCATGATATTGATCCCAGTTGTGGAGAAATTTTCTGATAAGGAGACGTTGAGAAGGTTGGGCTTGTAATTGTTGAAATTTAGAAGAATGAAAGGAGATCTTATTGAAACATGCAAGATTCTTTGGGGGTTTAACAGGGTAGATGTGGAGAGATTGGGAAAGTCTAGGACCAGAGCACATTATATCAGAATAAGGAGTCACCCATTTAAGACAGAGATGAGGAGGAATTTCTTTCTCAGATGGTAGTGAATCTGTGGAAATCTTTACCAGAAAGGGCTGTCAAGGCTGAGTTATTGAGTATATTTGAGGCTGAGATGGATTTTTAATCAGAATGGGAGTCAAGGGTTGTGGGGAAAAGGAAAGAAATGGAGATGAGGATTATTAGAGCAACCATGACCTCACTGAATGGCATAGCAGACTAGATGGGCTGAATATCCTACTTCTGCTCTTATGTCTTGTGGATTTATTCCATCCCTGCAGTTTGGACTCTTGATCAGCAAGAATGTTATTGTATTTTCCTAATTACTTCCCCCCCCCCCCCGCCGCCAACAATACTTCTATAGAGCAGAGTCTTGTCCTGTCCATGAATGTTTGTGTGTTAGAATCAAGGAGAATGAAGTTTAAGTCTGCAGTAGTGACTTAGCTGATAATCAATCTTGTCATCTTTCTCAAAAAAAAAGTTTGTTTCAAATAAAGAAGATATTTTGAGTTTATTGAAGAAAGCTGTTGAAAGTCTCTTTTGTTGTATGTAACAGTGATAAGGAAAACAAAATTGACCATTGTGGTGATTAAATCAAACATTTACACCTCTGGTATAGCTTGTGGAGTGGTGTGGTTTGCAGTATTTTCCACAACTAGATTTGACATTTGTTCTGCTGCTTTACACTATGGATTTATTCTACTGTCCCACAACGGTTGCGCTGATCAAAGTAAATCTCAAATACAGGCCACTCACCATCCTGACTTGGAACTAAATCACCTTTTCTCATTGTGTCTGGATTAAAATCCTGGAACTCACTCCCTAAAAGCACTGTGGGTGTCTTTATATCCCAAGAAACACAGCTCAAGATGGGAACTCATCAACACCTTCTCCAGGACAATTAGGGATGAGCAGGAAATACAAGCCATTTCAAGCAACGCTCACAGCCCATGAAAGAACAGTAGAAAATGTCAAAGTAGGTCACCTTACTTAAAGAAGCCACAAACAACTGTCTTTCCTGATCAGTGACACTGGAAGGATTACAATGTAACAGACCTACGCAGGCCTAAGTAGGGAGTGAGAGAGAGGAAGTGAGGCCACACAAACCCTTACCCTGATCAAAACTAGGGTGGAAGAGAATATAGATTGCGCTGATCCATGCTTACTTAAATCTGATGAATCAGAGATGGAAGATGAGACAAAAAAGCTATTTCCTGTTTAAACAAAGCTCTTTTGGGTGAGAGGGAAGGGAATAGAATGCACTCTGAGCACTTCACCAGAACCATTTCAAAGGTATCATCTTTTCCTCTCCTGTTTCACTTTGAGAGATAGTTATCATCCAGTCTGAACGCAACCTCAGGAGAGAGAAAATAACTCAATACACACAGAAAACAGGATAACATGAGCACCCACTCTGCCATTTATTTCTATATGTTACATATCCACATGTTTCTACACCTCTAATTCTTATGTGCCCATGAATTTTACAGTTCAGGAATAAGCTTTTTGGAATAATGATTCTTTTAGAAGTGAAGAATGTGAGGTTAGAAATATATACATCTGTAGGAATTCAACAGAGGAGAGATAAAAACATGAGAAATAGGTGCAGGAGTAGACAGTTCAATAAAATCAAAGCTAATGTTCCACTTTAGCTACAACTCACTAACCCCATATCCTTGATTCTCAGGTAGATTTGCAGATATGGAATAAGAAAAAAAGGAACAAGAGGCTATAAAGTGTGCATACGCTTGAAGATTCAGTCAGCATTGCAAAGGAAAGAACAGTTTACTAGTTTAAGTCTGTCCTTTGTCTAGCATGGACGAACACAAAAGGCCACCTCTTGTTCGATTGCTCAAAGTCACACAGACAGGGGGTAGACCCCGGTTTATTCTAAAAAGACTACGCAACCCATAATGTATAGTTCTTTAAGTAGCAACTCCTGCCTCTTTAAAGCTAGAAGGTTCAGGAAATAGGTGACCTCCACATTCTCAAGGGCAAATACAGATGGGCATTCAATGCTTGCACAGTCAGCAACACATGTATCATCAAAATATATTAACAGATGAAAGAAATCCCTGCACTCTATTAGATATGCAGAGCACCACCTGAGTCTTGCATATTGTGAGTGTTCTACTCCCCAAAGACACTGGAATAAAGTTTGTATAAAATCTGCTCAATAATAGATACAAGGTAGGTACTTTTCTGAGCTTACATTGTAGCATTGTCTAGTGAAGGCCAAGAAATCCATAAATTTTTTAATTTTCTTACTTGCAGATTTCCGATCTCAATAAATCTTTCGCCAATGGAACTTGATACATTTCAAAATTTTTAAATCAATTTTCTTTACTGATTTCTTCTGTAACTGCACTTGAAATGAGTGATTTTTAAGCCTTTTCAGAGGGCAGTTAAGAGTCAACCACATTCCCCGGGTCTGGAGTCACATGTAAACCAGATTAGGTAAGGATGGCAGATTTTCTTTCCAAAACGACATGAGTGAATCAAGATGGATTTTAACAATAATTGATGACAGCTTCATGCTCACCATTACTGAGATTAGCCATCAATTCTAGATTTTATTAACCATATTCAAATTCCACTGAGATTTCAACACATGCTCCAGAGGATGACCTCAAGTTTTTGGATTACTAATTCAGTGAGACTGCTACTATACTATCACCTCTTCCAGATTCAAGCATCTTTGCAAGGGCAAATGTAGATAAGGAATTTTCAGAAACATTTTGAGTGAGCTGATTTATTTCCTTCTCATTTTCTCTCATTATTTGCAATTGTTTATAGTTTCTTGGTAATTCACAATTGTTCGTAAGTATATTTATTGAAATTCATTAATTGCTCATTCCTATGGTTTCTACATTGTTCAACTATGATTGATTACTAATTAAAGAACACAGTGTTCAGGTGAATCAAGTAGATAATAGGCACATAGATGTGCTGACACTCAACAGGGAATGAGCAGTGTGGGGTTGTAAGGATGATAGCTCAAGGTTAATGAACAAAACTCATGCTGTCTAGAATGATGTTCCACAAAAATGGTACTCATCGCAAGCCAGATTGTCTACTGTTTTATAATGATGTACACTCTTACATAGTGTATTATTCTGTTCCTCAGATAAAGCTGTGTCCCTTGAATGTCACAAAGCAACAATATGGTCAGTAAGAAATTAATTGCACTTTGGTGAAAGGCAATTCTTGTAAACTTTAGGTGGTATGTCAAGACCTAGGATGGAGCTCTTGTATTACATAAGTATTGATTCTCTGGTAAATAAATAGTCATTTGGTCATACAGAACTTGAGCACTGTGGAAAAAAAGACACACTTTATTGATGGTTTTTGTCCTGCATCCATTAGGCAAACATGAGGACTGCAGATGCTGAAAAACAGAGTTTAGATTAGAGTGGTGCTGGAAAAGCACAGCAGGTCAGGCAGCATCCAGGGAGCAGGAAAATCAACGTTTCGGGCAAAAGCCCTTCATCACGAATAGAGGCAGGAAGCTTCCAGGGTGGAGAGCTTAATTGGAGGGGGAGGGGGGGGGAGAGAGCTGGGGAGAAGGTAGCAAAAAGTACAATAGGTGAATGGAGGTGAGGATGGAAGTGATAGGTCAGAGAGGAGGGTGGGGGAAGGTAGCAAAGAGTGCATTGGGTGGATGGAGGTGACGATGAAGCTGATAGATCAGAGGGGAGGATGGAGTGGATAGGTGGGAAGGGAGATTGGCAGGTAGGGCAGGTCATGAGGATGGTGCTGAGCTGGAAGTTTGGAACTGGGGTAAGGTGGAGGGAGGGGAAATGAGGAAACTCGTGAAGTCCACATTGATGCCCTGGGGTTGAAGTGTTCCGAGGCAGAAGATGAGGCGTTCTTCCTCCAGGCATCAGATGGTGAGGGAGCAGCGGTGGAGGAGGCCCAGGACCTCCATGTCCTCGGCAAAGTGGGAGGGGACGTTGAAATGTTGGGCCATGGGGCAGTGGGGTTGATTGGTGCGGGTGTCCCGGAGATGTTCCCTAAAGCGTTCTGCGAGAAGGCATCCAATCTCCCCAATGTAGAGGAGACTGCATTGTGAGCAACGGATACAATAAATGATATTGGTGGATGTGCAGGTAAAACTTTGATGGATGTGGAAGGCTCCTTTGGCGCTTTGGATGGAGGTGAGGGAGGAGGCGTGGGCGCAGGTTTTGCAATTCCTGGCAGGGGAAGGTGCCAGGACGGGAGGGTTGTTGGGGGGCGTGGGCCTGACCAGGTAGTCACAGAAGGAACAGTTTTTACGCAAAGCGGAAAGGTGTGGGGAGGGAAATATATCTCTGGTGGTGGGGTCCGTTTGGAGGTGGCAGAAATGTCGGCGGACGATGCAGTTTATGCAAAGGTTGGTAGGGTGGTAAGTGAGGACTAGGGGGTTCTGACCTTGTTACGGTTGGAGGGTTGGGGTTTGAGGGTGGAGGTGCAGGATGTAGATGAGATGCATGTGGAGGGCATCCATTAGGGCATTCACAAGAATATCAACGTGAAGATGGGGGGCAATACTTTATACTGAATGAGAGTGCTATTGTTGGCAAATGGTTTATGATTGGCAGTAGTGTTGTCAACATACATATTGGGATTCCTACAGTTTCATGCTGTTACACCTTTCAAGCTTGTTGCCGAACTAGGCTTTTCAAAGCCATTCTGCGGGATAATGGCTATCCTGATCATATAATTTCAAATAGTATATCAAAAAACCTCATGAACAAGTCGAAAGGTTTTCACTTTTATTTCTCAATGGTGCCCAATTTTGAAAGCTATCCCAAACATTTGTGCAACAGATGAACCGAAATATTTCACACTGCTACTATGTAATATTAAATCAATCGTGGGAGTAGTATTGGTCACTAAACAGGGTGCAGTCAAATTAAAAAGATTCCCGACCTATCGTACAAATGAGCAATGAGTATGCTGTGTGAATTTTAATACTAGTGTGATGCTAGGTGCGTAGGCTGTACAGCCCAAAAGGCTGGTGGATCGCAACAAACGGAATATTTGATACTTGCAACAGGCAAGGTACTGACCTACCCAACCAGACTGTCCACAGTGTTCCAAACATTAGGTCTGATTCTACAACAGGACAATATTTGCTAAATAATTTTGACTTTACAAAGGGATGAGATTGTCAATCTTCTCTGCCTCATGGCGCATTTCCAGGAACCCTGTTCTTTATAAAAATAACATGTACTCAAGGCATCCATTTCAGTTCCATGCCTTGACACAATTTTGCTAGTTTCAATTTAAATAAAGTTTAGCAATAAATTGTCAGTTACCATCCATCTAGAGCATTCTCTAAAGCAAAACCTCTATCAAAGTCTACTTGCCAATCAATCAGCACTCTCTTCTCGTAAAATGCTTTCCCTTTAATATTATCCTTGCGAATATCTTCATGAGTAAAAAATGAAAAGCTCCAACAAAATGTTATTATCTATTTGTAAAGTACAGGGCTTTCTTGTGCAGCTGAATAAGTGATTCAATTTTTCCTTAAAAAAATCAGAAAATGAGACACCTGAGAGCTAACTAAAATATTTGCTAACTAATAAACTTAGCCATAATCAAATTTGAAGAATTCATGTGACACTGTGGACAGAAATCACACAAGTAGTGCTTTTATTATTTTACGGTTCTCAAATCAAGTTCAGAGGACGTGCTTCCAAAAGGCTAGAAACATCATACCACGTAGGAGGCAAAGGTATTATTCTGCTGCTAAACCATATGTCTGTTCTTCAAGGGTTAACAATGTTAAATACATACAGTAAAAGTTCAAAATTTGCACAATAACTTCGCAGGCTGAAATCAGAACTTTGGTTTCATTTGTTGAGGAAAAATCAAGTGGAAGCCTGCAGATATTGTGGCTCCAATATGAATCTGCATTTAACAATGCTTGATACCTGCATACACTTTCACATTATTACAAAGAATTGTATGATGATGTAGACGCCCTGAGAGTTCTGCAGTCAACTAATGAAAAGAGGAAAGAAGGGTACTGCAAGCGTGGTAAATTTGACTTTGTTTTAAGTTAATCGGCTAGGTATACGAATAGAAGACATTTAGCCTCTATGGATTACATTTGCACCTTCTCCACCCACTTGCCCAGTCTTTGGGCACCTTCCTGTCATCTGCAACTTTCTCAGACTATAACATGTGGAGCAGAAATAGGCCATTCAGCCCATCAAGTCTGCTCTGCCATTCAATGAGATTTGGTAATCCTCACTCCACTTTCCTGCTTTTTCCCATAGCCGTTGATTCCCTTACTGATTAAAAACGTCAGTCTCAACCCTAAATATACTCAATTGCTAGTTGGCATGGACAAGTTGGATTGAAGTGTCTGTTTCTATGCTGTACATGTCTATGACTCTATGGATAGGACAAGATATTGAGCCTCGATGGTATGCATCACCATTCAATCAGATTATTACTAATATGCACATTAATACTCTTGCTGAACAAAAGAAACTCAACCAATCTCAGTCTTTGAAGTTCCAGGCCTCTCTTGACTATGAAGTAAAAGGAGAATTTGTATTAATTATTGGAAATCATTCATTTGAACATCAGAGCAAAGAATAAGCAAAGTAGTAGACAAGAACATGATATATCCTATATATTTATTCTTCAATGTGAATATATTCAGTTGCAGGGATGTACATTCAGCATCAGCACAGGCTTAATTTATCCTGGAATACTGAAGACTTAAATTCTGGCAAAGAGACTGAGCTTTATTTCACCAGCCCACCCCATTCTCAAATAACGGGGTGGAATGTCACAGCAGAGACCAATTTCCACAGCTATGAAAACTCCACCTAATTGTACATAACTGGACCAGCCAAGAAATCAGTCTGTTCAATGAGTACAACTTCAAAGTTCAAAATTGTACAAGACATCCACCTCCCAGCACTCAGAGTAAATTTTCCTGCAAGTGCTCAGGAGATCACCATATCTTGGTACAAGCAGTAAAAGTGCCAACTGGTGCCTCAGATTTTGGATTTTCAAGCAGAGTTTCGGAAAACATTGTCAACAAGAGAAAGCCCCAATAAGTAAAGGTCACCATATGTGAGCTGCATTTGACTCAAGAATAAACCAAAGCTTCTGGAAACTCAACAAAGTTCTGGACAAATGACAGCCTCTGTTGCTCCATTGACAATAATTCCATACCATGACCCCTCAAGAAGTAAAAGAAGCAGGGCGCTTGAGGAGTCCCAAAGAGTGGGTGAGCCTATGGAATTCATTATGACGGGAAGTAGTTGATGCCAAAATATTGAATGTATTCAAGAGGCAGCTAGACATAGCACTTGGGGCGAATGGGATCAAAGGTTATGGGGAGAAAGCAGGATTAGGCGATTGGGTTGGACGATTAGCCATTATTGTGATGAATGGCAGAGCAGGCTCGAAGGGCTGAATGGCCTCCTCCTGTGCCTATCTTCTATGTTTCAGTCCCTGAAGCCCTGAAGCTTCATTTACCTACAATTCTGAAGTAAGCTTTAACATCTCAATGTAGATTCTAAATGAATCCACCAATTCTGAAATTTTGAACTAAGATCCTGCCTCAACATCCTCCCTTTGTCAGGGAGAGAGTTCTATATTTCCACTATCCTCTGCATCACCTGTTCTTTTCTTTTCCATAATTTCTCTACCTACTCCATAAACCATTTAATCACTGAATAATACCATATATATCATCCTTTTTCTCCTATAACCTAGTTTATGCAACTACACAAATCAGATCCCCGCAAGAATCTTTTCATAGCAACTACAGATCACTGGATCCCATTTACAATTTATATATTCATTCACAGGATGTGGGAATTGCCAGCCAAATGAATATGTTGCCCATTCCTAACTGCCCTGGAGAAGGTGTTGTTGGTGAACTTCCAGTCTTGAACCACCACAATCCATAGTGCCTATTCGAAAGGGAGTCCCAGGATTTTGACGCAGCCAGAATGAAGGAGTGCAACTTGGAGATGAACTTTCAGGCAGTGGTGCTCTTATGTGTCTGCTGCCCTTAACCTTTTAACATGGAGAGGTTGCCCATTTGTAAGGTAGTGTCAAAGAGGTCTTGATGAGTATAGCATAAACTCTGCTGGCATTCCACATTAGTGATAGCAGGAATAAATGTTTAAAATGATGAATGGTGAGTGTGTTTGCTTTGTCCTGGATGATGGTAAGTTTCTTAAGTGTTTTTGTATTTGCATTTATCTGGGCAAGTGCAGAGTAATCTATCACACTCCTGGACATGTGCATTGTAGATGGTCAACAGGCACTGGGGAGTCAACCTGTTACAGCATCTGACCTGCTCTTGCAACCAAAGTCTTTATAGCATGTTTTAAAAAATTCTCAAGGTCAGGTTCGTAGGAGAGTAGTCTGACACAGAACAAACGACCAAGAGGCGAGTCTGCTAGAATATGGGCATTTTATTCCCCGCAGCGTCGCCACAACCAGCTCTCATACAACGGGTCTGGCTTATACTCACTCTACATGTTACCGGAACTGGGAGCCGTCAGTTCTCGTAGAGCGGTTGCCAACAACCCACGCTCGGCGGTTAAACGTAACCCCGGAGCAGACTCACCGAACTGGAGACTTTTCCAGCTGATATACTCTTTTCCAGATATAAACATTCATGTGAACAGCAGAGCAAGGCTAAAAAACACATTCCATTCTGGTTACATACAGATAAGAAGATTCACACGGGGAGGTGTGTAATAAGATTCACACGGGACTAAGCAACACCTCCATTCCGGTTAGATTCACACATGTATTGGGACATAATTTTTAACCGTTTCACCACATTCCACTGCTTGGCCCAATACATGTGTTACATTATGATTCACACATGTATTGGGACATAATTTTACACCACATAGCACTAGTTTCTGGTTAAGTGCAAGGTCCCCAACCACAGAGTATTGATGGTGCAGAATTCAGCGACCATTGTCTGTCAAGGGAAGATGCTGCTTTGTTTGAGGCAGTTATGACTTGCATCTTTCATGGCATTAATCTTACATGTCACTTAACAGCATAAATCTGAAAATTATCCATGTCTTGCTACGTCTGGGGTTGGACTACTTCAATATCTGAAGTAAACTGAACTGGAAAGCACACTCCTGAACCCTTCTGTGCAAGAACGACTACAATGCAGAATTCCTCTACACACAGATCACATAACCCTGAACAATATGCAATTTTTTTAGCTCTGTCTAAATTATGGACTTCTGACTTGTACCTTGGAAGGAGTGAAGCAGCTTTGGGAAATCAGGTGGTTATCAGCCTTCTAAGCTTGTTCTGGAATAATACAGATATCTAATCAAATTGTGAAAATGACTTAAGTTGACCCTTTTGTGACTACTATCCCCAAAATGACTAAGCCACGGAGCTTTACATCACACTTCTGAAACCAGGTCAGAAGTCACACATGACACCAGGTTATAGTACAACCGATTTATTTAAAGTCACAAGCTTTTGGAGCACTGTTTCTTCATCCGGGGCAGCACTTCGAAAGCTTGTGATTTCAAATAAACTTGTTAGACAATAACCTCGTGGCGTGTGATTCTGACCTTGACCTCCCTGGCACATCCATATTCTAAAACCAATTAATGAGGTAACGAAATTTTGCAGGGATCACATGTCATGCAAAGGCTTTATACTCTCTGAGGGAGGTACAAGGATTCTGGATTTTGAAAACAGAAACAAATAAGTCATAGTGTGGGGTGCTGGCAGAAAGAGTTGGATCAGGAACTAAATTATAGCTTAGTTTCTGGTGCAACCTATGGTAAAAGGGTGGGCGATAGGTTTGGGTGGGAGAAGAATCAAGGAAATTATCAGTGAAAGTCTCAGGAGCAATACAGTGACAGGAGTACAAAGATTGCATTAGCACAGGGATATGAGACTGAATGGGAGAACTGATGCGCCAGACTCTATGAGTAAACAGTGTGAATTATATGCTATTTTGGGCCAAAATTCTGTTCCAGGAAAATAAAACAATAAAATAAGAAAACAATAAAAGGCAATGAGAAAAATCCAATAAACCTTTAATTACTGTAACAGCTACAGGTTGAGAAGACTTCACCCTGAACTATCCCTGCAGCTGCCTTTGGCTGTGCTTTCTATGAACCCAGTCCCCACAGCCTCTCCTCTATCATGTTTGAACATGTTTGTTTACTAGAGGTGCATATTCAATGCTGAGTCTGACCACCAGTGCAGGGATAATAATGGCTCTTGGGACTAGACAAACTATTATTTATCAAACATCGTACTTGAATCAAGTATGTCTATGGATAGCTTTAGAAGTGAGTTCCCTGATTGGAGCCGATAATCTGGTGCAATCAGGGAGCCCTGGCTGACAGATATAAACAGGAGTGTCAGAGGCTCTGTTCACTCTGAGAGCTGGCTCTGAAGAAGCTGAATCAGTGTCAAGGACTCTCTAGATATAAATGATGGGTGACTTGGTGACTGGATACTGGCCTCTGTGGAGTTATTCCAGTGGCAACAAGAGAAAAGCATGGCTTCTGAAAACATTCTTTCAGACCAGTCATTCTTGAATTGGGGTAAGCATTTCTGATGTCATGCCATTATTTGAGAAGCTCGACTCATTTGATCCTGCCATCGAAGACTTGGTTCAGCATGTGGAAAGGATGTATTTTTTTTTCTAGGCAAATGGCATTGGGGCAGATGAAAAGCAACAAGTAATTCTCCTGACAGCTTGCAGATTAGAAGTTTTTTTGGTTATTGGGAGCCTAACTTTCCTTGAGGCACCAAATACCGAAGCCTTTCATGCGTTGACAGATTTAGTTAAGGAATATTACAACCCCAAGCCTCCTCTAATTCTGAGATGCTATCGGGTTTACTCAGCAATTCGAGAACCGGAGAATTCATATCAGGATTTTTGACTAGGTTAAGACAACTGGCATGGCATGTGACTTTAGCTTAGCCCTTAATAAGATGCTGAGAAACCATTTGGCATGTGGGGTCAATGACAAAACCATGCAAAAGCATCTACTAACTGAAGCCCAAATGGACTTCAAACAGGCACCACAACTAGCCTTTTCACTGGATTTAGTGACGGGATACCAGCTGCTATGGAGATATTTCAGTGCCCACTGACTTAACTTATCAAAAACAATCTGTAAACTGTTTATATCCCTCTCATGGCTTGCCTTTCCACCTACTTTTGTCTCATCTCCAAATGTGGCTACAGTATGTTAGCCTCCTTTCTTCAAGTCATTAACAGACATCGTAAATGGTTGCAGGCCCAGCACTGTGAAACCCCACTGGTAACAGGTTGCCAACATGAAAAATCTCTTCTCCCCACTTGTGCTTTCCTACTAACCAATTCTCTAACAATGCCATATACTACAGTGAATCCTTGGTACCAGTGAAATCACAAACTGTGAATTCACCTATCACGCCAAACAAAAGTATAATCAAAAATCAACATTTACGTGTGAAAACTGTGGATCCATGATTTTTAAATAAGCTCCGCACCCATGAATTTTATCACTCACTGGGGTTCTCAGAAACGGAACCTTTGTGGATACGGAGGAATGACTGTACCTCCAAAACCTCAGGATTTTACTTTATGACTTAATCTTTTGTGAGGTACCTCATCGAACACTTTCTAGAAGTCAAAACAACACATCACCTGGTTCCCTTTTATCCACTCTCATTGAGATTTCCTCAAAAAACTCGAATAAATTAGTCAGACATGATTTCCCTTTTGACTCTGTTTATTCAGATTATGATTTTCCAATTGTGTTATTACTTCTTTAATAATTGATGCCAACATTTTACCGACAATAGATGTTAGGGGTGACACATTGTTAGAATTCCAATCCTCCTGCATTTCGCCAGAATCCCAAGGTTTTTTTTGAAAAGTACAAACAATACATCCAACTATTCCTGTCGCTCCCTCTTTCAGGATTTTTAGCAGTTTCTTTACATAGACTCATAACAGTGTTAGGGAGGATGTTCCAATGACTGTATAAATGGTAATATGTTACCAAGTCTGGATGATAAGTAGCTTCCAGGGGAACTTGAAGGTGCTGGTGTTCCCAAGTACCTGCTGCTCTTGTCCTTGTAGGTGCCGTCGAAGGAGCCTTGGAGAATTTCTGCAGGGCATCTTGCAGGTGGTACACATTGCTGTTACTGAGCATCAGTGATGGAGGGAGTGAATGATTGTAGATGTGCAAGTCAAGTAGGCTGCTTTGTCCTGGATGGTGCCTTGAGTGTTGGAGCTGCACTCATCAAGACAAGTAGGGAGTATTCCATCACACTCTTGTCATGTGTCTTGCAGATAGTAGACTGGTTTTGGGAAGTCAGGAGTTGAGTTTTTGCTGCAGTATTGCTAGCCTTTGATCTCTTCTTGTAGCCACCGTGTTTATATGGCTAACTAAGTTCAGTTTTAGGTCAACAGTAACTCCTAGAACGAATCCCAGGATTCAGTAATGGTAATGTCATTAAATGTCAAGGTGCGATGATGATCAAGGATGATGATGTCAAGGGAGATGATCATTGCCGAGCATTTGTGAGGCGTAAATATTATTTGTCACTTGTCAGCCCAAAACTGAATATTGCCCATGTCTTGTTGCTTTCCGGCATGGACTACTTCAGTATCTGAAGAGTTGCGAACACTGCTGAACGTCATTCGCTCATCAGCAAATGTCCTAATTTCTAAACTTATTGATGAAGCAACTTTAAGATGGTTAGGCCTAGGACAGCACCCTGAAGAACTACTGCAGTTACATTCTCGGGCTGAGATAGTTGACCTTCAACAACCAGCATCATAAGATCATAAGACACAGAAGCATAAGTAGGACATTCAGCACACTGAGACTGCTCCACCATTCAATGAGATTGTGGCTGATCTGATAATCCACTTTCGTATCTTTCTCTTAATGATTAAAAACTTGTCTACCTGAGCCTTGAATGTACTTATTAACCCAGCCTTGAGCTAAAATATTCCACAGCATTCACAACTTTCTGAGATTATGCCCCGTTTTTCACTATCCCATAGTGGGAAACAACCTTTCTGTATCTAGTGGGCAGCACGGTGGCTCAGTGGTTAGCACTGCTGTCTCACAACACCAGGGTCCCAGGTTCGTTTCCAGCCTTGGGTGACCGTGTGGAGTTTGGACATTCTCCCCGCGTCTGCTTGGGTTTCCTCCAGGTACTCCGGTTGCCTCCCACAATCCAAAGATGTGCAGGTCAGGTGAATTGGCTGTGGTAAACTGCCCATAGTGTTAGGTGTGTTAGTCAGAGAGAAATGGGTCTGGGTGGGTTACTCTTCGGAGGGTCGGTGTGGACTGGTTGGGTCAAAGGGCCTGTTTCCACACTGTAGGGAATCTAATCTAAGAAATCTATCCTGTCAAGTTCACCAAACATTTTGCATATTTCATTCTTTAAAATCGCAATCAGTACAGGCACAACCTACACAACCGTCTCCTTATAAGACAGTCCCTTGGTGCCGCAGCTTTCTGCAGTCTTTCTCTATTTAAATAATGTTGAACTGCTCTACTCTTCGTGTGAAGCACACCATTTTCCTTTGTGCTAGATATGACTCCAACCATTGAAGAATTAATCACCAATACCGAGTAGTTCAATTTTACGACTATGGATAAGTGAGAGTGGCTTCCCTTGCTGCCTTGATGTCAAGGGAAGCCACTCTCACTTGTCCATCTTTCAATCAAGGTCTTAATGAGATCTGAAGCCAAGCTGCCATGGAGGAACCAGAACTGAACGCTGATTAACAGGTTATTACTGTATACATGCCACTTGCTGACATTGTCAAAAACACTTTCCATTGTTTTGCTGATGATTGAGAGTCGACTGATTGATATGTCATTCATTAGCCAGGTTTGGTTGTCCTCTTTCTTGAGGACAGGATATATCTGGGCAGCTATCCACATTGCAGGGCAGGTGTCAGTGTTGTAGCTGTAAACAAACAAATTTGACTCAGGACTCGCCTATTATTGGTGCACAAGTTTCCAGTGCTGTAGCTGGATTGTCAGGGCCCGTACTCTTTGCAGCATCCAGTGCCGTCACCTGTTTCTTAATATCACTTGGAATGAATCAAATTGGTATCTGATATGGTAGGGCCTTCAATAGGCACCGTGATGGATCATTCACTAAACAATGCTGGCCAAAGGTGGTTATAAATTCTCCAGCCTTGAACCTTATACTGATGTGTTGGGTTCCCCAGGACTAGAAGATGGTGATATTTGTGAAACCCCTTCTACTGATTAATTGTTTGACTGTTCACTACCGTTCACAACTGGGTGTGTCAAGACTGCAGAGCTTGATGTTTTCTGCCAGGAGTGGGATCACTTAGCTCTATGTACAGCATGCCACTTCCGCACAATTACAAATAACTTCTTCCTTTAAAAAAAGGGAATCAGCTTGAAGCAGCCAAGCGTATTACTGAAGAGGGCCTGAGTTAATGAGTTGCTTTCAGAGCGAAGTTAAGATATCCTTTCTTCAATCTGACCCATGGCCTGAGTGATGCAAAGTTGCTTCTAGTTGCTTTACAGGCTTAAGGACAGCCTCTGCTGTGTCACGCAAGAATGCTCTAAAAGCTTTACTGATTTTATGGGTTGTTCAGCACAAATCGTGCAGCTTAAGTGCAGCAATGGCAAAAATTCCAAGTATTTGGAGTTAGGTCCTCACTTTGTCGTTTTGCGGAATCCACATTGTATAGACAAAATACCCTTTTAGGCATATGCATGACGTAGAACCTGAAGTATTCTGATCCTGGGCAATCTGGTTAATAGTTACTTACACTTCGTCAGTAAAACGACGTATCAGCGTTTGCGGCTACCCAGGTTTCCTCTCACTTACTGAGAGAGAGAAATTGGACCATAGTTTAACCATTAGTTTTCTGGGCACCCAGAATTTTCTCCGTCAGCCCCTTATTAAATTTTCTGTGCTGTCCATCTCTACTGAACTCTGGTTTTCATTGTACTGGAACTAAATCAAAACCATTCACCTTCTCACTTCAGCTGTTAAGAGAACTGAGCCATTCTGGCAAACTATAACAGCTTTATTTTTCTTCAATCAGAGTTCCTTGCCTGTCTTCAGATCCCTCCACATGCAACAATTTATCTCTCTTTAGCACATCAACTAGTATGAACAGCTTTCCCTGTTTTCACACATCCACTGAAGACCTGTTCCCTCTAGATTTGCTTCCAGGCAACTTCATAATAAAGCTCTCTTTGCGCTCGTCATATCAAAAATTCTCAATTCATGTTACATTCAGGATGAAGCTTACTTACCTCAATAATTACTTACCTCAATAACCTACCATAATCACAACCTATTGGCTCAGAGTGATAATTTCTTCATTTCTGACAAGATCATTATGTCTGACTCAAATTATTAACCTCTGCTGCAAAGACAATTGGAATGAAACTTCCTAACACACCAAACAATGGCCAGCTCCTTCTCAAGGATAATCAAGTATGGACATAAATGCTGTCCGAGCCAGAGACACTTATGCCATGAATAAATATATATGAAAAAAGCTAATATACTTTGGAGCAATTGGACTGAAGCATGTAAGTACAAACCAGTGATTTTTTCTAAAACACATAGAAAAATATTCCTTCTCACCTGAAGACACCCGACCATTTCTTCAGCAAAATTTCACTGTACTGATCTCTGATCTCGAGCAGCATGTCGAAGTACTGATTTACTGGAAATCCATAACCCTGTAAAAGTAATGCAAGTGCTTCAAACAGCAGCACTCTGCAAAGCAAAGAGCCAGGGCAAACAGGTTTTAAGAATCTTAACTGGGCTGAATAATTACTCAGGCTTGAGGCTGAGCACACGTTAGCATAGAGTTTGGTAGGACCATCCCTGAGCAAACAGGAAATGTCCCACTGACTGTCCAGTAAGGTGCTCAGGTTAACAGGATGTGAAATAAAGAAATGCAGCTAAAGTCTTCATGACTGAAGGAACAATACCAATTCCCTGGCACTGGCAGCATCTCAAACATTAACTTGTCAATCTGTAGAAAAAAGCTCATTGATAGAAAGTCAGAAAATCTCTTTATTGTAACCTTTTATTTTAAGAACTATAGTTAGTGTCCAGTGAACTTTGCTCCCTTGATCTTACTACATCATCCAACCCAATCTTCCTCCTCCCAACACCTCACTACTATCACCCAGGTTCATTGTACCACTATGTTACTGCCATCATCTACTTCCACTGCTGTGGGTGTCTGCACCCCAGACAGGAGCAGGAAATCTGGGAGCAACAGCCCCTCAAAATCAAACCATACTATGAAGTTTTAGAAAGATATGACAGATCAAAATTTTTGTGATTTTAATTGGAAATTTGCAGCACATTGTTTTATTAGGCTAATATTTCAATTGCTTAAAAATGAGCAATTAAGTAGGCATAAATCTTAACATGGAGAAAGTGAGGACTGCAGATGCTGGAGATCAGAGCTGAAAACTGTGTTGCTGGAAAAGCGCAGCAGGTCAGGCAGTATCTAAGGAGCAGGAGAAGGGCTTATGCCTGAAATGTCGATTCTCCTGCTCTTTGGATGCTGCCTGACCTGCTGCGCTTTTCCAGCAACACATTTTTCAGCATAAATCTTAACATGTTTTGTTTTAAGTAGATTTTAGCATTACACCAAATTCTGTTTAGTTACATAAGTTCTGTGGTTCATAGTGATGTTTTGAGATTGCATTTCCCTGTACTATGTGGCTTTCTGTGAATAGCAAGAAACAGTAATCTTGTACAATGTCTACATCCAGTTTTTCAAAGGGAACCAAATAGCTGGGATTGTTGGGCTTTTTTGGAGGAATTCAGTAAAATGGTTCAATACTGTATGCAGTTTAGAAGAATGATTGGTGATCTCACTGAAATATCTGCAGGTTTTAGAGTAGTTCACAGGGTGGATGCTGAGAGGTTGTTTCTCTCTGGCTGGAGATTTGAGACAGTCATAACTTCAGGATAAATTCCCCTTAAGGCAGAAATTAGAATAAATTTCTTGACTGATTGGGTAGTTTTACTGTAAACAGGCAGTGAATATACATTAATTCCTCACTTCGTATTCTAGTTCCATTCTTTATAATTCAACTTTGAGGGAAAGCACTTTCAGCAAATCAGATTTACCAATAAGAATTAATAAACAAACTAGAGCTAGGTTCCCCAACAAGACTCTCCCCGGTCTCTAGCCAGTCTCACCCTGGTCTTTTACCTGAACATTTTGGACATTTAGAGCAAGGTAGTGAGAGGGGCAAAATCAGGTCAGGAGCAAGGCAATGAACTGGGAAGAAACAGGTCGGGCACAAGGAAGTGAGCAGAGTGGCAATCAGCACGTTGGTCTGGTCATTCAAGGGGTTATTAGTATCATAAGAATAAAAATCGGTTAGCACTTCTACCTCACAGCACCAGTGACATGGGTTCAATTCCAGCCTTGGAGTTGTGTGGAGTTTGCATATTATCACTGTGTCTGTGTGGGTTTCCACCTGGTCCTCTGGTTCCCAAAATTCAAAGATGAGCAGGTTAGGTAGATTAGCCAGGTGAGGTTATGGGATAGAGTGGGGGAGCTGGGTCTGGGTGGAATATTCTTCAGAAGGTCAGTGCAGATACTTTGGGCCAATGACCTATTTGTGCAATGTAGGGATTCTATGATTAAAGGGCTATATCTTCCCTATTGCACTGGTGACTTCCTAACAATAAAAACACTTTGAAGAGTGCAAAGTTAAGTGAGTTACTGCTGCATTCAAGAATAAGATCAAGAATAAGATCAAAAACCTTTGGATATCACTGAAACCAGGCAATTTGGAGATGGATCACTATGTGAAAGTGAAGTAGAAGATCAACTAATAAACTCATTAAATGGCTCAACAGGCTCAAGGAGTTGTATGGCCTGCAGCTCTCCTATTTCTTATGTTTTATCAATAAAGAATAGTCATTTTCATGAAATGCTGATTAAACTCCCCTGTGAAATGTATTGCTATATCTGCCACTGAACTTGGAGGGAGTGTGCAGATGTCTTCAGTGGTCAGCATAACTGAATAGCGAAGATGAGAACATGGACTGGATCTGGAGCTTTAAATGGGTGAACAGACCACAGCATGCATGTACAGTGGAAAAAGATTAAATTTTAGGGTTGGAGTACATGATCACTGAAATAGTATATGAGGCATGGAATCATATTGCTTTCTGAAATGTGTATTATATTTTCATTTTTGACCTATATACATTCTTGCATATCCACACAAGCTTCTTACCTACTAATCATTAGCATACATGCAAAACTGTTTTAAATTCCAACTGTGGAACGCCTACCTGCAGAGTGTCCGCAAAGAGTACTAGAAGGTTCTTCAAATCCAGGACCAAGTTTGGGTCAGAGCAGTATGACTGAACGAGAGAGAAGAAAAAGAAATATTTGTAGCCAGACAACTTCAAAATGCTATACAACATATCTAACTTTGTGCGTCACCTATTATCATTTCACTGTTTCATCTGAAAGATGGTATCTCGAACAGCACTTTTGTCTTCCAGAAGTGTCAGTGTAGAAATTATGAATCAGGAGTAGTAGGAGTGTGGCACTACTTGGTTATATATTGTTTCATAGAGAATTACAATAAATACTAATTAAATAGTACTTTTAAGGTGATCACAATGGCATAATGAGTCTAATGGCCTCCTTCCATGCTAGACAAAGTAAGACCTGAAAGAAACAAGATATATTTTGCTGTCTGAATCTACGTCAACAGCTGAATAATAATTTACACTTATCTAAAAGACTTAAGGTGCTTTGCAGCAGGACTAGGAACGGAGAGAGAAGTTGAAACACAGGAAAAGAAATAGAGTGAGATGACTTTTGAAAGTGGAAGAGAGAGGTAGCAACTTGGAGTTCTTTAGTGGCGTCTGGTTCCGGAGTGTCTTGGCTTAAAAGCTGATTAAGCCAGGAGAGAGTTACAATGCTAGTGAGAGAAAGTAAAGAGTTCACTTTTATTCACAGGATTACCGAAGATGGGAGAAAATGGGGTATTATTCAATTTCACAAATCTAATAAATGGAACAGAGCTGAAACAAAATTACATTTAAACAAATTAGAATCAGCACCAAACTATATTCTGTTTCCCTGTTCAGTGATATCTTAGAATTTCAGCAGTGCTTTGGAATGGTGATGGGGAGGAACTGAAGGAGACAGTTGGTGAGGGGTGGGGGCAGCAGATTTCACAATCTCACTTACTGAATGAGTCCTGAGTGCTGACATGGTTTTGGATACCGCCAAATCCCACAGTTGATCAATGTACACTCTGTTCACCAGGCCCTGGGTGGTGTGCAATATGTGATCTTCAACTACAAAAAATCTGAAGGCAGAATTGGAACAAGTCAGAATCAGTCACAACATTGGTGAATAAAGCACACGCATGCACAGGAAAAGCAAGCCTTGATTGCAACAGAGATCACAGCTACACTTAAGGCTGGATCTGTCGCAGTGTAAAGTCTAAAACTTTTCATTCCTGGATTGTCATTCATTCATTCACATTCATATTTACCTGAAGCTACAGCTGTTCAAGGTCAGGAGCACAACGGTTTATTTGGTTTTGCTTTAATTAACTTTTATATTTGCACTGAGCAGAGCAGAGAAATATCAATGCTTGAGGAGGGGGAGAAGGGGGAAGAGGTGGGGAGGAAAAAGGCAGTGAAGGGAAAGAAAGGGTGAAAGAGAAGGGAGCTGCAGAGAAGAGATGAGAGGGAGGGTAAAGGAGGTGGAAGAGTGTGAAAAGGGAGTGAAAGAGAGGGTGAAACAGGAGAGAAAGAGGTTAAATGGGGAGAGGAGGTGGATGAAAGGGATAGGAGGATGAAAAGGGAGAGAAGAAAAGAAGAGAGTTTGGGGAGAGATGACATGAGGAGAGGAAAGAGGAGATAATGAGCAGGAAAAGGAAAAGGAGGAAGAAATTGAAGTGAGATGGGGAAATGAAGAGAAGGGAGAAAGAAGAGAGGCAGAAGAAAAGAACACATTCATGCCCAATATTTCCACTAAAATTTGCTTATTAGCAGGCTTCATTGGTAACCTGTTGGAATAGTATTCTAACAGTATTCTACCTACTCAGATACACTACTCTACCAATATTCCAGCTGAAATCTAGGTTTGAGACCAAGACATGGTCTGAATGAGTCAAGGACACATTGTTGACCACCAGAGCTGCAGGTAAGCTCTGTAGTGAGCAGAGCAAATCCCTCACCTAAAGTACCCTGTTCAAAACTGCGAGACTTATAAATAGAGATACAAAGGGAAGGGGAAAGTGAAGGAGAGGGAAGAGGAGAGTGGACAGTGACCAAGATATAGAGAGCGAGAATGTGAACCGTGAGCATGAAAGTAGAAAACAGAGATATGAAAGAGAAAAGACTAGACAAAATAGAAGAGGCACAAGGGAAAAAAAAACATGTTTGGATAAGATCCCTGGTACCAAAACCCCTACCCTGAAAATAAGACCAGCAGAATCCCACCACTAACAAAAAACACTCCAAAATGTAAATAATTAGAACATGGCACCAGTAGAACTTTTCCTTTGCATGAAAAACATACACTCACCCTACAATTTGATTAAAATACCTCCTGTAGCCGTCTAACGTTTCATGCTGCAACAAGACAAGCATTTTGAGTTAGGACAATAAAGGACTGCAAAAATAAAGCATTTTAAAAAAAGGGTCATACACTGGCATGCTCAGTAATTCAGGGCAAAAACAAAAAGGAATACTGTTTCATCAAGGTTAAAATGCTCTTTGGTTAATGGAAATGAAAGGGGAGATTATTCCTACCATGTTGGAAGGAGGCTGCAGGACTAAGCGGGCCTGTTTCTTTCTTTGTTTCCTGTAGTAGTTCTCAAATGTATCTTGGGCACCCTGGAGAAATGAAAAAGAAGAAAAGGGGATGTGTGTTGAAGTCGGGAGCGCGTGAACACATTTTTAAGGACTGACAAAAGCAGATTTGTTGTTGAAAGCCAGACACCTTTAACCAAGGCTCCTGCCTACACAATGGGCTTCCCATTTAGACAGGAGTGCCCCAAAACTCCTTCTACTCCGCCACTGTATCCCAATTGCTCATTATCTGAAGCACCCAATTACCTGACCTCGGTGAATGGACATTTCCGCTCATTAAATTCTGCCTTTGTGATTTATCAGAAAAGCCAAAAGCAAAAATTCTCAGCATTGGAGTAAGTTATAGAATCATACAGCACAGAACGAGGCCACTCAGTCCACAAGGCATGTGCTGGTTCTATAAAAGAGCAAGCCAATTCATTCTTCTACTCTTCAGTTCACAGCCCTGTCAATGTGTAGCTTTCAACTATTAATGCAACACATTTTTAAATGTTACTGCTGAATTTGACTCAATCTGACTTCCTGAATATAAGAAACTTCAGTGAAGAGAAAAGCTTCTCTCTGTCTTTCCCTGGTTTACTGCTTGAGAATGACAGATAAAAAGGGAGAGCACTAAGAGGGGTTTTGCTGCAGAAAGGTCAAAGAAATTGCCTTTGGAAATAGGGGAGATCCTGAGGTGTTTAAGCTCAGTTTTCAAGGTTAGGAAGGGAATTGGAGAAAAGCAATTGCAGGAAATATTCAGAATTACTGATAAAACAAGTATAAAGTTAGGAAATGGATAAGAAGGAAAGGCAGGCTCAAGTCAAAAAGAATGAAATTGTGATTATCAGAGAAGAAACCATTATTCAATATAAATGCATTCAAGAGAGAATTACACAGAAGGAATTGAGGGAAGCTGCATGAAGTATAACAACCATGTGAAACTAATGGTTGTATGGTGAAGGCAGATTATGGGGTTAATCGATCATTAGAAGGTAGGTGTCTGGCCAAATGGTCTTTTCTTGTTCCAAAAACCACTCATTCTAATGAACAGCGAATACAGTAGCATTGATTTCAGTAGCAATACCAGTGACGCCATTCTGTGCCTTTAAAACACTCAACTCCACAAAACAGGGTGCTATTTTCACAAGCAGATTTCCTGTTTCCATTCATTGCAAAAGAACAAACTATAACCGGTTTTTACAAAAAAAAATGCACAGAACAAAAGAGGTTTTAAAGTCTAAATGACTCTGGACTGTGGCTGATTTTAATGAGAGGACTTTCTCTTCCTCACCACCACCTGCCCCCCCCCACCCACCCCCCCAACCCTGTACAAAACAACTATTTACAATTATTGTTTTCGTTTAAAGTTTTAAATCGCAGTAACCTTAAGTGGCTCAATAATCCCCTGATGTTTTAAGGACGGAGTGCATATTCTTTGCATAATTGGGGCAGGGTCCCTGCATTGTTGCTTGTATTAGGATCTCTCTGGGGGTTAAGCGGAGCAGGGGGGGGGGGGGGGGGGGGGTTATGTGATGAGGGTAGATTTGTTCAGCTGCATAAATGGTATTTGTGATGAGAGAAAGCAGAGTCTCCAAAAGCCGGAAGGTACATGCTTTCTGTGGTCTTGGCTCCGACCGCTCAATGACAACTTGAATTTATATAGCACCGATAATAGTAGTGTTAAAATTTGACACGGAGCCACAAAAGGAGATATTAGGAGAGAGTCATAGAATCATAGAGATGTACAGCATGGAAACCGACCCTTCGGTCCAACTCGTCCAGGCTGACCAGATATCCCAACCCAATCTAGTCCCACCTGCCCACATCCCTCCAAACCCTTCCTATTCATATACCCATCCAAATGCCTTTTAAATGTTGTAATTGTATCAGCCTCCACCACTTCCTCTGGCAGCTCATTCCATACCACCCTCTGCATGAAAAAGTTGCCCCGTAGGTCTCTTTTATATCTTTCCACTCTCACCCTAAACCTATGCCCTCGAGTTCTGGACTCCCCCACCCCTATCCATGCCTTTCATAATTTTGTAAAGCTCTATAAGGTCACCCCTCAGCCTCCGACGCTCCAGGGAAAACAGCCCCAGCCTGTTCAGCCTCTCCCTATAGCTCAAATCCTCCAACCCTGGCAACATCCTTGTAAATCTTTTCTGAACCCTTTCAAGTTTCACAACATCTTTCCGATAGGAAGGAGACCAGAATTGCACGCAATATTCCAACAGTGGCCTAACCAATGTCCTGTAAAGCCACAACATGACCTCCCAACTCCTGTACTCAATACTCTGACCAATAAAGGAAAGCATACCAAATACCTTCTTCACTATCTTATCTACCTGCAACTCCACTTTCAAGGAGCTATGAACCTGCACTCCAAGGTCTCTTTGTTCAGCAACACTCCCTAGGACCTTACCATTAAGTGTATAAGAATTTTGAAGCAGGAAAGAGGAACCGAGACGGTGAGGCTTGGTGTGGGAATTCCTGACGTTAGAGTGTAGGCAGCTGAGGGAATGGCAGCAATGGTGGAGTGATTACAATAAGACAAAAGCCAGAATTGGAGATGCCAATGATCTTGGAGGGTGTCAAAGCTGGAGAAAGTTACAGAATTGAGGATAATCATTTCAATCATTGGTGGAGATACAGCTGTGGTGAAGATGAAAAGATGACAGTCACAGAATCTTAAAGCACAAAAGGAGATGGCCCAACCCCCATCATACCTGTGAAAGTTCTTGGAAAGAACTATGCAATTACTCTACCCTGCCAATCTTTCCCAATTCCAAAAACATTACCCTTTCAAGTTTCTATCCAATTTTATGAAAATGTCAATTGAATCTGTTTCTCCCGTCCTTTCAGGCTCCACTCTTTTACATTTTTCCTTGTACAAATTTAGTTAAAGTCAGAGAGTCATACAGATGTACAGGATGGAAATAGTCCCTTTGATCCAACTTGTCCATGCCAACCAGATATACTAAATAAACATTTGCCAACACTTGGCCCATATCTCTCCAACCCCTTCCTATTTGTATACCCATCCAGATGCCTTTTAAATATTGTAATTGTACTAGCCTCCACCACTTCCTCTGGCAGCTCATTCCACACATGCAACACCTTCTGCACGAAAAAATTGCCCCTTTTAAATCTTTACCCTCTTAGCTAAAAACTATGCCCTCTAGTTTTGAACTCCCCACCCTGGGGAAAAGACCTTGTCTATTTACCCCATCCATGCCCCTCATGGTTTTGTAAACCTCTTTCAGGTCACCCCTCAACCTCCGACACTCCCGGGAAAACAGCCCCAGCCTATTCAGCCTCTCCCTATCACTCATACCTTCCAACCCTGGCAACATCCTTATAAGTCTTTTCTGAACCCTTTCAAATCTCACAACATTCTTCCTATAGCAGTGAGACCAGAATTAAATGCAGTATTCCAAAAGTGGCCTCACCAATGTCCTGCAACATGGCCTCTCAACTCCAAAATTTAATTCACTGACTAATAAAGGCAAGCATACCAAACACCTTCTTCACTATCCTATCTACCTGCAACTCCACTTTCAAGGAACTATGAACCTGCACTTCAAAGTCTCTTTGTTCAGCAACACCTCACAGGACCTTACCATTAAGTTTATAAATTCTGTCCTGATTTGCCTTTCCAAAATGCAGCACCTCAGATTTATCTAAATTAAACTCCATCTGCCACTCCTTGGCCCATTGGTCTACCTGATCAAGGTCCCGCTATACTCTGAAGTAACCTTCTTCGCTACCCACTGCACCTCCAATGTCCGTGTCATCTGCAAACTTACTAACCATACCTCCTATGTTCTTATCCAAATTATTTATATAATTGACAAAAAGCAGTGGACCCAGCATTGATCCTGGTAACAGGCCTCCATCTGAAAAGCAACCCTCCACCACCACTCTCTGTCTTCTAACTTCGAGCCAGTTCTGAATCAAATGGCTAGTTCTCCCTATATTTCAAGTGATTCTAAATTAGAACTTTCTAATTTCTATTGTCATACTTTTTGTCAATTAATATTAATGCCTCTGATAATGCCAATGGAAACAGGTTTTGCCTTATTTACTTTAACTTCAGAACCACTCAGTGAAATCTCTTCTGCTCTAAGGAAAGTAATTCTGATTTCTCTAATCTCTCCACAAATAGACAAAACGTTAAATTTTTTTAAAAATCTTCCATATAAGATTCAGGAAAAGAGATCTTAAGAAGCTTAAAGAGAGATTTCCTTGCCCAAACTCCTTATCCTTCCTATCCCGAGGAGGAGTTAACAACAGTTTTGCAAGTAGCTTTACTGAAGTAATCAACTTTCATTTGTGAATCTGCACAACACACCTTTATTCCTGATGAAGGGCTTTTGCCCGAAACGTCGATTTTGCCTGTCTTCGGATGCTGCCTGAATTGCTGTGCTCTTCCAGCACCACTGATCCAGAATCTGGTTTCCAGCATCTGCAGTCATTGTTTTTACCACATCAATCCCTTTTCAATGCAACTATCTTTCTAGTCAACTTTCAGCTTTGTACGATGCTGCACCTCGAATTTAAGACCAACTTCAAGGCTTGAACATTGAACTAACCTAGCATTCTATTCCAGCAAATGGAAATGCCTCATTGTGAAATAGCCTGTCTTTAAAAGGAGACGTTAAACTGAGATATTGTCTGCTTCCTCTGATGTTCAAAGATTTCACGGCACAATTTCAAGCAGGACAGGGAGTCCTCTCAGTGCATTCATCAACATTCCCTCTTGATCTGAATCAGATTATTTAATCCACTTGTGGGATATTGCTGGATTTTCCTAATACGCAGCACTTCAACATCATTTGTTGCTCATGAAGTGTTTTGAGACAACCATACATGTTACATAAATTCTAGAATTTCTTTCCATAAGGATTTGCACTGAATTTCTGGAAACGTCAGTCCTCAAGAAAGTGAATAACTTCATATAAGTTTACACACAGCATAACCTTAGAAGAATCAAAAAATAAAATTAAAATAGGGCATGGTTTTAAGACAAAATGTGTTTTACCATGTTTAATAAATGCGGTTTAGCAGACACATGAAGTTCACAGTTTCTTTCCATGACTGATTCTCCAGTCACTGCTTTCATGGAGGATTTGTGCAAAATATGGAGGAAACTCTACCCCACTTCTCCATTAAGGGCGTTCACAAGTATCCCAAAGAATTACAGCAGACAACTTGAATAAGTTTACTGGAAACCTATCTGCAAAAATTCTATCCCATGTTCAATACAATAAATCCCTTCATTCATCACGGCAATGTGGGTGGGTTTACAGATTACTTGGGATAACTGTGAACAAAAAAAAACAGGCAACACCAAGAAGTGAAACAGGACAGAAAGCAAGGTAAACCAGGAAAAAGTAATATCAATTGTACATGACATTGACTGATGAGGAAGTAGTGAAGAATACAACAATATTGAGGTGTTGAGGAGGAATTGCTTAGGCTTGAGAGATCACAGATTTGTTATAGTGCAGGAGGAGGCTTTCTGAATAAACAATTTTTTTAATACTTTGTGGGATGTTGCCAGCTGCCTTGCATTTATTGCCTGTCCCTAATTGCCCTTGAGAAGGTGGTGATAAGGTACTTGCATGAACTGCTACAGTCCTTGTAGGTAAACCCAGACTCTTACTGGATGCTATTTTCCTGCCTTCTCCTAGCAATCTATGCATTGTTCCTTATCAAATGACGACTTAATATAATCCCTTTTTAAATGTTTCAAATGAACCTGCTTCCATCGCACCATCAAGAAGTACATGTCTGAGCCTCACCACTTGCTGTGTTAAAAAGTTTTTCCACACATCACTTTTGCTTCTTCAACCAATTACCTGAAATCTGCACCCTCTTATTCTCAATTCTTTCACGAGTGGGAAAAGTTTCTCCTTATTTACCCTGTCCAGGTTATATGATGTGATTTGGTTTAGCACAACAAAAATGTCAGAGGATGGGAAGCATGTGCTAAATAGGGACTTTAAAACACAACAGGAATGAAAGGAGAAAGCTCAGAGTTGCACTGACCACAGCAGCATTGAGGGAATAGAGAGAAAGCTGGATTTAGAATCAACAGAGAACCATGTCGTTGAACAGCGCCAGGTTCCACCAGCTCAGGCTTGGATGCCTGGCGCCGTCTTTTGAGCATGTAGTCTGGCTAGCACGGAAAGAAGAATTCTTTAAGACTTGGGGGTTTGTGACATAGCAGTTTAGCTATTTAGCTCATTGCAGCTTAGAGGCAAGGAACAAAATCTATTTAACAAAACTAATAAGGTCAGCACTCGCAGCATTTTCAAAACATAATCACATGCTAAGAAAACAAGTGTTGTAATGACCTGAAAAGCTAAAAGCATGATTGACATAATGTTGGAAGATCAGAGTTCCCTGGCAACCCTTGAATGTTGGATTGACGGTGTCTTGTTATATTCAGTTTTGCACACACTATGCCTACTGGATATCTTTGAGTGAACCCTGAATTCTGCCAAGTTATGCTCCAGAATTCCTAAGCAGACAGCACATCAATTACAAACTGTATATTTTTATGGTATGTTTAAGCAACTCTAGTCATCCCTTGCATGCAAGAGTTTCTGTCAGTTTTGTGACTGTGGAACAGATATATAGGTATCATGCTTGTGGAAGAAGTTACAATCTCTGTATTTTTAAAGTGGTTTCTTCATTGAACAGACCTGGTTTCAAATTGCTGTCTCACCCCTGCTGAACAGAAACTGTCCATAAAATTCCATCAGGAGGGGGCCGACAACTTCATAAAACATTTAAATACAATCGGGGGGGCGGGGGGAATGGGCAGGTTCTAGGTTTATTTAAGAGTTGTCTGGAGAAACTCAGCAAGTCTGGCACTATCTGTGGAGAGGAAGCAGAGTTGGGTCCAGTGACATTTCTTCAGAACAGTTATGCTGATCCCCTTTAGACTACCCTCCTCTCTCGTTCTTGTCATCAATTGTTTCTGCAGCTCATTTTGTTCAGTCAGCCTCGTCATTTCCTTTCTGCCATCTCTCAATATCTTTGTTTCATATTCCTGCTGCTCCTTTCAATTTTTTTTTCTTGCTCTCAACTTTTTTCCTTTGAGCTTTTCGTGGCTGTCTCTCTCTTATTTGCTCATCAGTGGACCCCTCATTCTCCTGCTTTCAATGCAGGAGTTGGCTACAATTCACACTCCATTTTTGGTAATAGATTTATTCACTGGATGTTGGCATCACTGGCACACCTATCGCCCATCCTGATATACTCTTAAGAAACTGGTGGTGATCAACCTTCTTGAACTACTGTAATCCATCTGGTTCAGATACACCCAGAGTGCTTTAAGGGAGGGAGTTCCAGGATTTTGACCCAGCAACAATGAAGGAACAGTGATATAATTCTGAGTGTGGCTCTAGAAAATTACTTGCAGGTGGTGGTGTTCCCACGTGTCTATTTCTAGGTGAAAGCAGTCATGAATTTGGAAGCTGTTGTCAAAAAAGGTTTGACAAATCAGTAATACACCTGGTTTTTGCACATACATCTGGCTCCATGCAGTCGTGGAGGGAGGGAGTGTTTATGGGGTGTGAGAAGCATCAACTAATTAAGCTGTTCTATCCTGGGTAATGTTGAGCCTCAAGAATTTTGCTGCAGCTGCATACATCTAGGCAAGTTGGAGATGATCCCATCACACACCTGACTTAGACCTTGTAATAGTCAGGGATTTGGGTGGTGAACCACTCGATGCAGATGTCCAGCCAATGACTTGCTCTTGCAGTCAACCTATTTTTGTGCTCTTCCAGCACCACTGATCCAGAACCTATTTTTGTTGCCAGCCCACTAAATTTCTGGTCAATCATGACCTCCAGGAGGTTTGGCGGGGGTGGTGGTGGTATTTCAGTGATGATAATGATATTAAGCATCAAGTGGAAATTGTTAGATTCTCGTTGTAGGTGATATTTGCCTGGCAGTTTAGTGAGACTAGTGCTACAAATCAGTCCAAACCTGAATGTCATTCAGGCTTAGTTGCATGCGGACATGGAATCTTCTCATATCCTACACGCTAGATTATTGACAGAGGTAAAGGAGCAAATCATGGAGCAGTTGACAGAAAGTTTGCTGGCCTCCCTGAATGTAGAATTAGTCCAGCAGGACTGCAGGATTACAAATATGATGTTACTGTTTAAGGGGAAAAGGATAACAAAGGGTTTGTCAGCTTGACATCAAAAGTGGAAAAACTGATGGAGGTATTAATATGCAATAAGGTAAATGAACACAGAGAAAAATAATTTAATATCAGACAGTCAACATGGCTTTGTCAAGTGTAGATAATGTCTGACAAATTTAATTGGGTTTTTGACACGGTACCTTAGGCAATGGATGAGGTGGTGCTGTGGATGCTCTGGATGTTGGACTTTCAGAAAGCATTGGATAGGGTGTCACATAGCAGGCAAATCCAACATTGTGGGGATTGATATGTCCTTGGCAGCATGGATTAGAAGTTGGCTAAAAGATAGGAAATAGAGGGTAAGTATAGATGGGCATTTCTCAAAATGGAGACAAGTTGGAAGTGGTATTCCCCACGGACTCTTACTTTTTCTGATTTATGAATGGTTTTAAGATGGGTGTTATGGGCAAATTCTCTAAAATTGCAGATGATTCTAGACTAAGGAGAAATGCAAACTGCGAGGATGACACTGAGCAACTTCAGAGTGGCACTGAAACGTTGGCGAGATGGGCAGACACCTGGCAGATGAATTTCAATGCAGAGAAATGTGAGGTATTGCATTTTGGTAGAAGAAACATGGACAGACAATGCAGTCTCAATGGCACAATTTTGAGTGGAGTATCAGAGTAGAGGGACCTCAAGGTTCAAGCTGATAATTCTCTGAAGGCAGCCAGGCAAGTTGAAACAGTCATCAGGAAGGCTTATAGGATCCTTGAGCTTATAAATAGAGGCATATAGTATAAAAGTAGGGAAGTGATGTTACACATCGACAAATCATTGGTCAGACAAGGTTGTGTTTGGTTCTGGGTATCTTATTTAAAGGAGGTTGTTAAAGCCCTGGAGAGAGTGCGAAGGAGACTTACTGGAATGATACCAGCAATGAGGGATTTTAAATACAAGGAAAGCGTAGAGAGATTGGGCTGATTCTCCTTGGAGCAAAGAAGATTAAGAGGTGATCTTATTGAGGTGTTCAAAATTATAAACAATTTTGACAGGTTGAAGAATTTTCCTCTACTTCGTATGTCAGTAACTAGGAGGTCACAATTTCAAGATTGTCAGCAAAAGAGCTAGGAATGAGATGAGAAGAAACTTGCTTACTCAGAGAGTTGTTAGGATTTGGAATGTACTGCCTGGGAGAGTGGTGGAAGTATATTCCATAGGAGGTTTCAAGAGTGCTTGATACATATATATTTGGAAGTGATGAATTTAGATGGCTATGGAGATAGGGCTGGAAAATGAGACTAGCAGCTTTATTAGGAGCTGGTACAGACACGCTGGGCCAAGTGGCCTCCTTTTATACTGTAAAATTCTATGAATATCTGAGGAGTTTGTGAATGGTACTGACCATTGCCAGTCATCAGCGTACCACACTCATTTGATGATGGAGGCAAAGTCACTGATAAAGTGCTGAAGATGGTGTGTCTGAGGAACTCCTGCAGCAAAGATCTTCCACAATTAATCCGACAATCGCCTCCCTTTGTGCCAGGTATTATTCATGCCAGGTATTATTCCAGCCAGGGCAGAATGTTTCCCCCTCAATTGCCACTGACTTTAGTTTTACAAGGGCTCCATGATAGCTTACTCAATCAAAAGGCTGCTTTGACGTCGTGGGCAGTCACCATCACCTCACCTGTGGAATTTACCTCTTTCGTCCAGGTTTGGACAAAGGCTGTACTGAAGCCTGATATTGAACAGTCCCAATGTCATGGTTGTCTATGATGTGGAGGGAATAAAATTGCAGAATAGAACATTGCAGCAAATTCAAGCTGAACATCTCAAATGTCATGAGCACTGTAAAATGCAGTTCATTGATGGTTTAAAACGACATTATTTACAATGTGAATTTTACAGTAAAATGAGTATAAAAAGGACAATGGAAAAATATTGCCTCTGAGGTGTACCCCAACAACTAGTGTTTATTGTTTGAATCATTGGCAAAATGTTTGAGATGGGAGGAGGATTAAAACTGGAAAGAAGAGCTGGAAACTGAAGCAGTCATATTGGACTTGAATAGTAACTGTTTCTATTTCCACAGAAGGTGTCAGACCTGCTGAGCTTCTCCAGCAATTTCAGATCTTTGTTTCAGATATCCAGCATCTGGAGAACTCAGAATCCATTTGAGATGAGGAGGGATATTGTTTCTCAATAGGTCTATCTAAGAAGGTGTTGGAATATGATTCCATAAATAATTCTAAAAGGGAGATAGTCAGGTAATTGAGGATGACAAACTGACAGGATTATGACCAAAACACAGGGCTGTCCAACTAGCACACAGCTCTTTCAAAGAACTAATACCAGCTCCCTCCAAACCAAGCTATGCAAACAACCACTTGTATACCTATGAAGAAACAAAATATACTTAAGTTTCACAGGAGTGTAATTGAGGGAAAAATTTGATATCAAGCCAAGGACAGATGGTGAATAGCTAGATTATGTATTGTAGATATTTAGTGGCATCTAAAAAGAGGAAAGAGAAGTAAAGAAGAGGAGAGATTTCAAGAGAGAACAGACCTTGGGCCTAGGCAGCTACGAGGCAGTCTGCCACTAAAATCATGGAGTTACTCAAGGCTAGAAATGCAGGAGTGCAGAGATCTCAAAGGTATGTAGGACTGGAAGGTGTGCTTCCATATTAGCAAAACAACAAGCAAAATTTCACAGATGGTGGATATCATCAATAAGAACAAAAAATAGTTGAAATACTGAGCAGGTCTAGCAACAATGGACAGATATTAACTCTAAAGTGTGGTGCCCAGAAATGGACAAAATACCTGTACACCAGTTGAGGCAAGCCAGTGTTTCATAAAGGTCCATTGTAATTCCTTTACAATTGATAAGTACTTGAGTAAGTTAATAGCAGGATCTATGCTTTCCTAGAAATGTTGTCAGGCAAAAGTCAGTGCCTCAAGTAGAGGTGGGGAGTGGAAAATTGGGGAAAAGAGCACACAGAGAGAGCTTTTTAACAAATGATTAGCATGGCTTCTCTCTCAGAACTCCTGTCCCTACACAGCATGAATTGGAAGAGCAAGTCCAACTTTTTGTGATAAAGCTTCAACAGACAGTACCTTTCTTCCTTCTTTTACTTGTCAACCTTTTAAGAAGAGAAATGTGGGGTTGGGGAGGGGGGGGATGTGGGTGGAGACTTTATCAACTTTGCTGTGTGGGACTTAATCATCTGTGAAACAGTCGCAATACAATATTTTCTAGCCTGTCTGAGCTCCTTTCTGTGCCGGCTCAACCTTTCCACCCTTTAAATTGGTTGAGAGATCATGATAAACTACCACTGAAGTGTCTAATTGTGATCTCAGTTACAGTGTCATTGTACCTTCAGCTGGTGTGCTGTGTAGGAGCTTGCATCCCCTTATTGTCCTCCCACCAGGAATGAGCGTAAGCCTATCTCGTGCTATTGTACCATTAACTCCCCTGGAATCCCCACGAGTTGACAATTTAATACAAAGTTCTTTTTGAGAGCAAGACTGAGATCTTTTCTTTTCTCTCTCTCCAGCTTTCTCTTTCTTTAAGTACTGGTGTTGTTCAAAGTCCTTTTCAGACTTGATCCTATTCTGTGCCTAAAAGAACACTTCATATCGGACTTGTTTTGACATTTTTCCCTCCATTGTCTGCACTCTGCTTGTAATGCTTCTTTTGATCCCACGTGTGAGACAAAAGTTTTTTAAAAATCGATTCGGAAATGTTTGCAGAAGATGCTTCGCTTCAAAATAGTGGGTGCCATTTATTTTCCTCAGAAAGAACAAGCATTTTGGGTTAAGAAGCTGGACAAGCAAGCTCATTTTATTTAATTTTGAATATTCTTTCATTTCATCAAGTAGATTATATTTTAAATAAGAGAAAAAAATTAAAAGTGCAAACATCCTTGCCAGGGTCAGAAGGCTCAGAAACGACAGCCATTGTCCATAGCAATGCTACACTCTGCTGTTGATAAGTCACTAAGCAAATCAACATGAACAAGTACAACCTGCAATTACATAGCACTTTTAATGTCAGACATGTGACTAAAGATTCAATCACATGTACATTTGAAACACTGACTTAAAGTAGGATATAGGATTGCGGAGATTTAGGGAAGAAGTTCCACAGTTCAGGGTCGACATAATTGTAGGCAAAAGTACCAATGATAGACTGACAAAAACTTAACAAGTTGCAAAGACGCAGAATTCGAGGAATGTATGGACCAGAGGTGTAGGAGTGGAGGAAGGTACAAAGGTAGGTACAGACAAGGCCATGAAGGGATTTGAAAATGAGTAGAATGAAACAACTGTACCAAATGCGTATATTTCCATGATAAATTTTAAAATGTTAAATATTTTTATAATTATATTTTTGCCCCAACGTAAAACAGCAGAATGTGTAAAATGGGTACGAATACCTTATCTCATTCAAATAGGCACAACGATAGACAAAACAGAATAGAGGCACATTGCCTTTCGAACTATCAATCTATGCAGTTTCTAGATTCTCAACCCTAGAAATGTACCCTAACCCTACATTCCTGTACCCAAGAATATTTTTGTCCAAGCAACTAATTCCCTCTAAACTGGAGGCCTGGCTTTTCAGTCAAGGCAGGCAGCACAAGACTGGAAATTTCTTGGTTCACCCAGCCCGCCCTGTAACAGACTCCACCGAATAGCAAAATCAGGGTGGGGAAAATGAAGATTGGCCTACCAATCCAGGGCACAGATTAAGGCAGCCTCAGGGGCTGTTGAGTGTCAAGGCAAGCTGTTACAAAATCACTCAAACCTCATAAGACATGAGGGGAGGTGATAGCCTAGTGATATTATCGGCAGACTATTAATCCAGAGACCCTGGGTTTGAACCCTGCCATGGCAGAAAGTAGAATTTTATTCAATAAATATCTGGAATTTTGGATGACATGAAACCATTGTTGGAAATACTCATCTGGTTCACTAATGTCCTCTCGGGCTGCCCTTACCTGGTCTGGCCTATATGTGACTCCAAACCCACAGAAATGTGGTTGACACTTAACTGCCCAATGGGCAGTTAGGGATAGGTAGTGATGCCCACATTCCGTGAATTAATTGGAAAAAAAAGACTGTCAGAAATAGGAACAGGTATAGGCCATTTGGCCTCTCAAGACTGCTCTGTCATGGATTATATCTCATCCAATATTCCTCATGTCCACTTTCCTACCTTTTCTCCACAATCTTTGACTCCCTAGCAGATCAAGTATCTATCAAGTCTCTTAGATGTCACATAATTCAACTGTAACCTTGATATCAAAGGCAGTCACTTTCAATGCATCTGTGAAATTCAACTAGTTTGTCTATGTTTGTACCAAAGCTATAATTTGTTAGAAGTTTTAATTGTTGGACGTGGGCGTCACTGGCTGACCAGCATTTATTGCCCATCCTTAGTTGAAATGACAAGATGATGGCAAGCTGCCTTCTTGAACCACCGCTGTCCATGTGCTGTGGAGTTGATCCACAATGCCCTTCAGGAGGGAATTCCAGAATTTTGACCCAGCGACACTGAAGGAACAACAACATATTTCCAAGTCAGGATAGTGAGTGGCTTGGCCAAGAACTTACAGGTGTGGTGTTCTCATATATTTGCTACCCTTGCCCTTCTAGATCGAAGTGGTCGCAAGTTTGGAAGGTGCTGTCAGAAGATCTTTGGTGAATTTCTACAGTGCAGCTCATAGATAATACTCACTGCTGCTACTGAGCATCGGTGATGGAGGGAGTGAATGTTTGTGGATGTGGTGTCAATCAAGGGGACTGCTTTGTCCTGGTTGATGTCGAGCTTCTTGAGTGTTGTTGGAGCTGCACTCATCCAGGCAAGTGGGGAGTATTCCATCACACTCTTGAATTGCGATGTATAGATAATGGTCAGGCTTTGGGGAGTCAGGAGGTGAGTTACTAGCTGCAGATTTTCAGTTTCTGACGGACGAATAGGCTCTTTTGCCACTGTGTTTATGTAGTGAGTGCAGTTGAGTTTCTGGTCAAAGGTAACCCCCAGGTTGTTGACAGTGGGAGATTCAGGTGATGGTAACACCATTGAACAACAAGGGGCGGTGGTTAGATTGTTTCTTGTTGGGATGGTCATACCCTGGCCATTTGTTTGGAAAGAATATTACTTGCCACTTTTCAAGTGTGGATATTGTCCAGGATGCAGTGCATTTGAACTTGGGCCACTTCAACACCTGAGGAATTGCAAATGGTGCTGATCATTGTGCAATCATCAGCAAACATCCCCACTTCTGACCTTGTGATGGAGGGAAGGTCATTAATGAAGCAGCTGAAGGTGGTTGGGCCTAAGACACCAGAGGAACACCAGAGCTATATATGAATGATCAGCCCCTATGGGAAACAAACTGAGATCACGAGCAGGTTAGTGCTACAGCAAGTTATCTTCCATCAATTTATTTATGCTGGATACTGGACTGATGGGACAGTAATTGGCTACATTGAATTCATCCTGCTTTTTGTATCTCCACGACAATTATATGGTGCTCATTCCTGTCAGGCAGACTGGTGAGGCTCAGGTCGCGTATATTTGTCCATCTTTGTGGTTCACACACCATCTGCTGCCGACCCAGTCTAGCAGCAATGTCTTTTTAGTACTCACTAGCTTGGCCTGAAGCAGTGATGCTTAGCCACCCTTTTGATGGACATTGAAGTCCCCCAACAAGAGCACATTTTGCATCCTTGCCACCCTCAGTGTTTCCCTGGTGGTGTTCAACACAGAGGAATACTGATTCATTAGTATGGGGTAGGCAATAGGTGCCAATCAGCAGGGGTTTTCTTGTCCTTGTTTGTTCTGCTGCTGTAAGACTTCACTGGGTCCCAAATTATGAGGACTTCAAGGGTATCTCCCTCACCAGTGTATCCCACTTTGCCCTACCTCTGCTGGTTCTATTCTACCTAGGGTCAGTGATGTTGTCTATCCCTAGTTGGCCTTGACAGGATGGTGATGAGCTGCTTTCTTGAACCCCTGCAATCCATTGCATGGACTATATCTAGAGTATGTCTAAGTCAAGTTGTTGCTTAACCAGTCTTTAGGATGGCTCTCTCAATTTTTGCACAAACCCCCAGATATTCATAAGGAGGACTTTACAGGGTTGATCGGACTTAATTTGAGTCGAAACGTATGGTGCTGGAAAAGCACAGCAGGTCAGACAGCATCTGAGGAGCAGGTGAGTCGATGTTTCGGGCATAAGTCTTTCATCAGGAATGTCCTGCTCCTCGGATGCTGCCTTACTGGCTGTGTTCTTCTAGCGCCGCACTTTTCGACTCTGACTCTCCAGCATCTGGATTCCTCACTTTCTCCCAGACTTAGTTTGCCATTGTCTTTCCACCACTAGGTGGTTCATCATGTTTCAATGATTTTTTTTTTGAAACTTTATAGCAGTTGATACAATTGGGTGGCTTGTTAGGACCTTGAAGAAGACAATTAGAAATCAACAATTGGATGGGCCACATGTGACTCCAGTCCACATAGGACATTATTGAACCAAATGGGTTTTTATGATAATTGACCAACGGCTTCACATATATCCAGAATTTATTAATTCAAATTTCACAATCTGCTGCGGTGGCATTTTAAATTAGGTTCCCAAAACATTACCTGGGTCTCTGGATTGATAGCCCAGTAACAATACCTTTACGCTATCATCTTCCTACCACACAAAAGGCACAAGTCAGGAGTATGGAGAAACACAACAGCATCCAACAACAACAGCTGGCTTGAGTGATCTATCATCCACAACTTAAATCTTTACTCCCTCTACCTTTAAGGCACAATGATGGAAATACAGATCATGTACAAAATACAATGTACTACTTCAGCAAAGCTTCTTCATCAGCACCTTCCAACTAGAAGGACAAGAGTATCAAATAGATAGGAACATCACCACTTGGAGGTCCCTTCCCAGACATACATCGTCCTGAATTGGAACTATATTGCTGTCCCTTCACTGACACTAGGTCAGAATCCCTTCCTAACAGCACTTTTGGAGTTCCTGCATCCCCAGGACTGAGGCAATTCAAGAAATCAGCTCATCATCTTCTTCTTCAGGGCAATTAGGGAAGGGAAGTGATCACTGGCCTTGCAGTGATGCACATATCCATAAACAGATAGGAAAACCCAGTGAGACAAAGCAGTTGTCAGCAACTGAAAGACCTGCAGTCATAATAGATAGAGGTGAAAAGATGTGTAAGTGGCCCCTATTATGGCTTTTTACTATCTTAACTAAAATACATTTCATACTGTGTTGGAGATGAAGGTTAACAGTCATCAGTACAAGAGTTATTATTTCTTTACTATTTCCCGTTTTCTCCTGAAGACACTAATATACAAAAGGAGAGTTTCATCCATGTGATTGATTCAATGGGCCCTTCTTCATGTGTGTGACTTCATCAGTTATTGAACAAAGCCAACTGCCATCATGCCTTCAACAAACATGCATTTTACGTACTTGCAATACAAGTTACCAAAGACAGTCGAAAATGGTGTAGGTGACCCAAACAGGACAAATAATGAAACTGACCCGGGCTACAACTGCACAGATGTCAAAAATAACCCATGTCCTTTTGGGACCATGGTGAAACTGACAGATGTCTTTGCTTACATTGCTCCAGCAATCGAACCAGCAGACAATGTGGTTTCCGCTGTACTGTGAAGCAGGCAGTATACACCAATGTCACTGACTGCATATCACACAAACAGTGTGCACTAAACAATTACACAATGTTTATATAACACAATTATTAAAACCTCGTGGAAAGAAAAGAAATTCAGTTCTTTGTACAGAATGAAACCCAATCGTTTGTGAACAGGTCATACTGCGGCCGGCCATAAATATGACACAAGTTGACCATGGCAGTTCCAACATCCTGCGATAGTTCTAGGAATTTATTGTGGAAAGCCAGTTTCAAGCAAACCAAAAGTTCAAGACCTGCTTCAAGGAGGAGATTCCCTTGATACAGAGCTGCAGGCATTTCCAGCATCAGCACGGCCAGCTCTCTCTCTCTTCTTTGCTAGTAAAATAGCTGAATACAAAATAGCGTGTAGAACATATGGACAGCTTGCTGCCAAGAGCTGTCCCCCTGAGACTTGGAAATGCTAGTGGATTTATGACAGGTCATGATTTGTACAGCCAAACACCAGCAAAAACAGGACTGTCCATACCCATAGCAGATGGTTACATGATCCCCAAGCACCACTTCACACCATGATGTGCCCCTCATACTTCAAAGTGCAATCACAGTTCCATAAAATCATGTAACTATACTGGGCCATGAACATCTCATAAACATCCCAACCTTGCTAATATTTATTTACTACAAAGTGACAAAAGAAAAACAAGGTTGCATCCCACAACATCCTCTACCATTCCAAAGTGCTTCAAAAACAATGAACTTCATTCCTCTCATGCCTAGGCAAGTGTGGCAGATTCATGCACAGCCAAATCCCAGATCACCAACAAAATGAATAACTAGCTACTCTGTGAGAGTATTGCTAAGAAACAAACAAGTATTAGCAAGGACACAGAGACCTACAGCTCTTCTTCAAATAATATGGGAGTTTCAATGTCTACCAGGACAATCAGATGATATAAGACAGCAGACCTGACAATGCAACACTGCACTGCAATGTTGGCCAGGTTTGATTTCTCAAGCCCAAGTGTGAGACTTGCACCTAGACTCGCAAGAAAACCAACTTGACAAATATTGAGTGTTTTTTTTCTTATTTTTCCTCATTATTATGCAAGTGTTTATTGACAGAATTCTGCAAATGTACATGGATTCCACCCATAGTACACTTCTGATATCACATTGGTTGGCAAGTACATATTTATCAAGCTGAGTAATTATCATTCATTATAATTATAATTCATTATAATTACCATCACTCAACATTGAGTTCAACAACTTTAGATCATAACCTCAACCTCCATCTTGTGTTTTTTTTCCCCTTCCCTTTTATTCTTTCTCCATGTTTTGGCCTTCATGTTGCATTCAGATGTTTTTATGTAATCATTCACATCTCGTTTGGGTACAACCTTTGTTTCTTAACTATATCTATGACTGCTTTTTCTGGTGTTGCATCATGAAATCATATGCCATCTAATCTTCCCTGGGTTTCTCTTTTGCATGTTGCCAAACAGTAGTTATGCACTAAGATGTTAACACAGGCCCCTGACAACTATGACCTCTGCAGGCTGACTGTCTGAAGGGCACTAGAAATTAAGAGCAGAAAGGAGCTCAGTTGGCTTTGAAGAGGTCCCAGGGAAGACTGAGGCCAGTGAATCATGGAACTCCTCAGCCCAGCCTGCCTCTGCAGAAAATACAACAGAGACTGCCACAGAAGAACAAGGATCTGAGTCACACTCAGTGATATTTAACACCGATTGAATACCACAGCGCAAACCATCATAGAGTCATAGAGATGTAGCAGCTGTTACAGCCAGAAATTTATCTCACAAGATAGAATGTTGTCTGAAAAAGATTGTCATGGGGAAAATACAAGGGATGGCATTAGGTGCCATACAGGCAAGCCTGACTGAATGACATCCTTCTGGGCTGTAACAATTCTGTTATAACTCCATCTACACAATTGCGGCACAAATAGTTCTCGCAAAACAAACTCCACAACCACCTGATGTAGGAGCAGTGCTCCGAATGTTAGTGCTTCCAAATAAACTTGCTGGACTATAAACTGGTGTTGTGTGATTTTTAACTCTACACCCCCAGTCCAACATCGACACTTCCAAATCAAAACTCAAATTATTATCTAAAAGGATTTGGGGACAGCCTTTTATTGGGGATCCTGGTCCCATTACCCTTTCATAGAATCATGGAGTCAGAGATGTACAGCATGGAAACAGACCCTTCGGTCCAACCCACCCATGCCGACCAGATATCCTAAGCCACTCTAGTCCCACCTGCCAGCACCTACCCCATATCCCTCCAAACCCTTCCTATTCATATACACATCCAAATGCTTTGTCCTTGCCAAATAGTTAGTAGGGAGCTTACCCAGGGTGATAACAGCTTTCCTACTGTTATTTAATGTTCAAGTAGCTGTCAATAAATGTGGAGGTAGGATTCTGTTCCTCAAGGACAGGAAATTCCATAATCAAATGATTGGCAGCTCTATAATCCCAGCAATAGCTATGCAGAAGCAATGACTGTTGCTGGTACTACAGGCAGTTCCGAATGGACCCCATCACTGGAGCCGGACACCAAGTGGGGGAGATTTCAACAGAGTGTCAGTTGGTAGGCCCTGGTAAGGGGTCAAAATATCCCTGACAATCTTACATGTCTGTATAAAGCTGGCGCAAACTTGATGAGCCAAACAGTCCCCTTCCTTTAGGTCCGACAGTATGATTTCATGCAGGTGAGTGGGTTTGAGAGCCTGGTGGCAAGTGGTAAAGTGGTAAGAGATGGTTACCCACCAATGGGCTCAAGAACTAACTCACCCCTCCAAAAACAAAATAAAATTTCACAGATCTCGGGTGATGGGACTGGAAAACCACATGCTGTGGTTCACATGTACCCGCCTGCAGCTGGGGGGAGGGGGGAGATAAATCCAGCCCTGGGAATTTTAGGTGGACCTCAGCAAAGTCTGTAAAGAAAAGGTAGACGCTCATCACCTGTCACTAGCAGAGACTCCACAGAATGATCGGTCCCAAATGGATCTCACTTGACCCAGATGCAGTTAAAATGTCAAAAGCGCAGACAAAAAAAAAGCTTAATAGGATAAATGCAGCTGCCTTCTCGAGTTCCAATCAAGCCGATCTCGATCACAATATCCTTGGTTGTGCTGTTATACAATCCTAGCATAAACAATACACACTTCATTTACTTGTCCAATGGGATTTGAAAGGGGGAAAGAGGGAATCTACACTCACTGTGGCTCCAGAGGTTGAATTAAATCATGAATTACAGCTTTTTGAGGTTTTTTTTTTGTTTTTTTTACAAGTTTGTTGAGATGTAGTGTACTACAGTTGTGAAACTTTCACCAGGCTTTCTGACACAGACATTCAAAATCAGTGCTAAACCTTCCATGGCAACTACAGCAAGGGTTCAGATAAGGAATAAAGTTCCCTCAACACTGTCCCATTCAAACACTCCAGGACAAGTACAGCATAGGACTGGATTCGGATAAACATTCTTTCTACGTTGTCCCTGTCTTACACTCTAAGGGAAAATCACTAGAGTAAAGGTCCCCATCAACACTCCGAGGATAGGTATAGCACAGGGTTAGATACGGAGTAAAGATTCCTCCAAATTGTCCTAACACACACTCAAGGAGTAGATACAGCATATAATAAGTGAAAAGTCAGTGACTCACAATCAATGCAACAATGTGACTCAGCCCAAATATCAAAGCAGCAAAGTACATCCCACTTCCAAATCACACTGTTCCATCTCCCTCGGCAAACCGATCGATGTCATGTATCACCATTTCTTGTGAATTACAATATTGTTACTTCTGAGATTGTTAGAAGGTGAGAAAAGGACATCTCTTCAGCTTGCTTTTTTCACACAGATTGCTCAGATACACTGTTGGGAAGCAGAAAGGGTACAACTGGCACAACTGAAAGAAAAACAACCAAGTCTGTACATCTGAAAGCAAGGAGAAAGTTTATGTGAGTAGAGATTTACCATTTAGGGAGAGACCCTTCCTCTCAAGGTCAGAGGTTGATTTTCCTTTATGAAATGACAGCTTGGATGAAACCATCCGAAATGTCATCCAATTTGGATGCCATCTGATTTTGTTTTACTGAAGAATTTGATAGGTGAAGCACAGCAGCAGTGAAGGGCATCTACAATTTACAAGGAGCTGCTTTGATGCACAGTTTGTGTTTTTTCTTTCTCCCTGGTATTTTGAAACATATCCTTGCATAATACTAAAACACTGTGACTTACCATTTCATCCGTACTGTACCTGCCCTGGGAGAGTCTGATGGGGCAATGCTGCAACTGGAATACGTCCCAACATGGGAAAGGGGTTAAAAATAATGTTAGCTAAACCAGGGCAAATTCTGCAACAAAATTCCCCAAGAATTGCCTAATCCAGAATTTGAGCGTATAAAGAATGGTGACACTATAGTTTAAATAAAATCATAGAGTCATAGAGATGTCCAGCACGGAAACAGACCCTTTGGTCCAACTCGTCCATGCCGACCAGATATCCCAGATAAATCTAGTCCCATGTGCCAGCATTTGGCCCATTTCCCTTGAAACCCTTCCTATTCATATTCATTTTGAAGCACAGTTGGATTTCAGATAGAACATTCAACTCAGGCCTCAAGGTAGAGGCGCCTTAAGCTACAAGTAATAAAGCTGAATATATCAAGGTGCTTATCAAGTGATGGATCCTCAAAAAGGGAAAGAAATATCCTCATTCGTTGACATTGGGATGAAAGGTTTAAGCATCCCACCTGTATAGATTGTGAAAAGGTGTGCTCCCCTGCACTCTGAAAAAGCCTTCAGATTCAACAGATGATCAAAATACACTTTTAGTTAAAATAACCTCAGAGTAAGGGAAAGAAAAACTGTTCATTGTAGATTCTACAATGCCCTCTGCTGTTTTCTTTTGGACATTTTACCACATCAGACAAACAGCAGCTAATCTTGTCTGCTGAATTTGTCATAGATTCACTGGATGACTTCAGCACCACAGGAGCCCAATCAGTTTGTTGAGTCCTGGTTAGCTCTCTACAAGAGAAGCTCAGCTAGTCACACTCTCACATCTTTTCCCTGTAACCCTGCAAAAGTTTTGATTCAGTCCTTAACGAATTCTCTGTTGAAATTTATAGTTTGAATCTTCCTCCAGTACACTCTCAATCAAACCATTTGCTCTGCAGACAGGTTCCACCTTCTTAAGCTTGGATTCTTTTGCTGACCACCTTTTGATCTAACCAAGGGTGAGGTTATCCAGTTTGGACTTAAAAAAGGTAGATTAGGGTACTTTCTACATGTTATGAGGTTAAATATAGTGGGTGTCCAAAGATACTTGGGGATTCAGGTGCATAGATCTTTAAAGTGTCACAAATAGGTGCAGAAAATAATCAAGGAAACTAATGGAATGCTTGCCTTTCTCTCTAGATTACAAGAACGCAGAAGTTATGCTGCAGTTACACAAAGCCAAAGACATGCAAGTTAGCCAGAATGGCCAAGCACGGTGGCTCAGTGGTTAGCAATGCTGCCTCACAGCGCCAGGGATCCAGGTTCAATTCCAGCCTTAGGCGACTGTCTGTATGGAGTTTGCACGTTCTCCCCGTGCCTGCGTGGGTTTCCTCCGGGTGCTCCGGTTTCCTCCCACAATCCAAAGATGTGCAGGTTAGGTGAATTGGCTATAGTGTTCTGGGATGTGTAGGGTTAGGTGCATTTCACAAATGTAGGGTAGGGGAATGGGTCTGGGTAGGTTACTCTTTGGAGGGTCGGTGTGGACTTGTTGAGCCGAAGGGGCTATTTCCACACTGTAGTAGTTCTAATTCTAATTGCCTCAGAGTACAGGAATGTGCAGGCTAGGTGGGTTAGCCATGGTTCACGTGGGGTTATGGGGATAGGTTGGGCTGTGGGTCTGGGTGAGATGCTGTTCGAAGCATCAGTGCAGACTCAATGGCTGAATGGCCTCTATCTGCATTACACCTTGGAGTACAGTGAGCAGATCTGGGCACCACACCTCAGAAAGGATAGATTGTTCCTGGAGGGAGTACAATATATCTTTGCAAGAATGATACCTGGACTTGAGGGGTTAAGTTTTGAGGAGAGATTGTACAAATAAGGCCTGTTTCCTCGAGAATTTAGAAGGTTAATGGATAATTTGATCAAAATTTTCAAAATATTAACAGAAAAAGACACGGTAGATAAAGATAAACTATTTCCAATGATTGGGAATTGGCAAGTTAGGGGGCATAGTATGGTCAGATTGTTCAAAAGAAATGTTAGGAAGCACTTATATGATAAAATTCCCTTCCACAAATGGCAGTGGAGGCAGCATCAGTTGCTAATTTCAAATCTGAGACAGATCATTTTGGTTCAGCAAAGGTATTAAGGGATATAGGCCAATGTAAATAAAGGGTAACATTTAATATGTCTGGACTCCTCATCATTCTGAATTCCTATATCAAGTGTCCTTTTGACCTCCTCTTTCCAAAGAAGGTCATCCCAATTTATGTAAAAAAACGTAGAAGCAATTTGTGAACAGCAAAGGTACACAAACAGCAATATTATAATGGTCAGGTACCATACTGTTGTCAAAGTGGTACAGGAATTAACATTGGTCAGAACACCGAAGAGAGCTAGCTCCCTGTGTTTCTTCAAATAAGGCCACAGAATCTTGTACATGCTGCTAGAAGGGTAGAGAGAGCATCAATTAATGTATTCAATGTCGACAAATGTCCTTCAGGGGAAGAATTTTGCTATTCTACTTGGTCTACATAAAACATAGAACATTATAGCACAGCACAGGTCCTTCAGCCCTCAATGTTGCACCAATCTGTGAAACCAATGTGAAGCCCATCTAACCTACAATATTCCATTTCATTCATTTGTCTATCCAATGACCATTTAAATGCCCTTAAAGTTGGCAAGTCTACTACTGTTGCAGGCAGGCCATTCCATGCCCCTACTACTCTCTGAGTAAAGTAACTACCTCTGACATCCATTCTACATCTATCACCCCTCAATTTGAAGCTATGTCCCCTCGTGCTAGCCATCACCATCCAAGGAAAAAGGCTCTTACTGTCCACCCTATCTAACCCTCTGATTACCTTACATGTCTCAATTAAGTCACATCTCAACTTCTTCTCTCTAATGAAAACAGCCTCAGCCTTTTCTCCTAAGACCTTCCCTTCATATCAGGCAACATCCTAGTAAATCTCCTCTCAACCCTTTCCAAAACTTTCACATCCTTCCTACATTGCAATGACCAGAACTGTATGCAATACTCCAAGTGTTTCCGTACCAGAGCTTTGTACAGCTGCAGCATGATTTCATGGCTCCGAAATTCAGTCCCTCTACCAATAAAAGCTAACACACCATATGCCTTCTTAACAACCTTATCCACCTGAGTGGCAACTTTCAGGGATCTATGTACATGGACACTGAGATCTCTCTGCTCATCTCCACAACCAAGAATCTTACCATTAGTCCAGTACTCTTTATTCCTGTTACTCCTTCCGAAGTGAATCACCTCACACTTTTCCACATTAAACTCCATTTGCCACCTCTCAGCCCATGTCTGGTCTGGTCTACATGCAACTCCGGGTCCACAGCAATGTGGTTGATTCTTAACTGCCCTCTGAAGTGTCTAGCAAGACACTCAGTAGTACCAAACTACTAGCTCGTTAGAATGACTAATGACTGAACTAGCCAAACCTCAAAGGACATATATGCTAGACTGGGATTCCGGTAGGTAGTGAGGGAATAATCTACTCAATCTCATTCTCACCAAATTACCTTTCATAGATGTGTCCATCCATGACTATATAAGGAGGAGTGACCACCTTTGTGGAGACCAAGTCTCATCTTCACATTGTGGGTAACCTTCAAGCTGTTGAGTGGCACTGTCATTGTTTTAAATATGACAGAGCTTGAACAAATCTAGTAAGTCAACATTGGATATACATGATGCACAGCAGAATTGTTTCTGAGACCTCATGATCCAGCATATCCCCAGCACACCCCTAATTTTCCATCAACAGCAAAAAGGATATTGCATGCCCACTTGAATAGGCAGAAAATAAAATCATAGAATGGCTCCCACCACAGTAGGAAGCCATTCAGCTCCTATGCCTGTGCTGGCCCTCTGAAGGAGCAATTCACCTTCCATTCATCCACCTCTTCTCTGCAGCCTTGCACATTCTTCTTTTCAGATAATAATCTCATTCTCTCTTGACTGCCTCAACCATTCTCTCAGGAAGAGAATTTTAGATTCTAGCCTACTCACAGTTTTCACACATGGAAAGAGGGCCTCACGCCCATCATATTCTGCATCAGTCCACAAACATCCACCTATTCTAATCCCATTTTCGAGCACTTGGCCCACAGCCTTGTATGCTATCACATTTGAAGAGTTCTTAAATGTTTTAAGGTTTCCACCTCTGCCACACTTTTAGGCAGTGATTTCAAGATACCCATAGCCCTCTAAGTGAGAACATTCTTTTCTTAAATCCCCTCTAAACCTCCTCCTCCTTACCTTTAAAACAATGCCCCCTGATTATTGATCCTTCTATGAAGGGGGAATATTTCTCTCTATTGATCCTGCCTATGCCCTTCAAAACTTAATACACCTCAATCAGATTCTGCCTCAGCCTTCTCTGCTCAAAGGAAAATAACCCCAGCCTATTTGGACTGTTTTTATAGCTGAGTGTTCCAGTCCAGGCAGCACACTGTGTTGTTTCATTGTCACTGTGTAGAAAAAGTATTTTCTTGTCCCATCATTGCCTCTTTTGACAACTACCTTCAATCGCTGCCTTTTCATTCTCAATCCTTCCACCAATGGGAACATTATCTCCTTATCAATTCTGATCAGCCCCCTCACAATCATAAACACCTCTATCAAATCTCCTCTCAGTCTAATCTTCTCTAAGCAGACATTTCAGCATGATAAGAAGGGTGACTGACTGGCCGGCAGGCAGAACATTTACCATATGCATAAATGACTTGTTTTTTGATTGACAGGATATGATGTGGAGCTTCCCAGGGGTCTGTGCTGAGGCTTCAACATTTTACAATTTATATCAATGACTTATGGAGCGGAGACATGGTAGCTTAATTCCCAGGTGACACCAAGGTAGGTAGTAAAGTATATTCTGAAGAGGACATAGCAGGATTCACATGGAGACAGATAGATTGACTGACTGGGCAAACATCTGGCAGATTGACTTTCAGGTGAGAAAATATGAAATTGTTTCACTTTGGCAGGTAACATAAAAATACAGATATTACTTAAATGGAGAACAATTCCAAGGTGCAGAGGGATCTAGGTGTTCTAGCTCATGAATCACAAAAAAGTTCCTTTAAAGGCACAGCATAAATTAAGAAGACTAATGGGATACTATCCTTTGTTTTAAGAGAAATTGAACATAAAAGTGGGGTATTGTGCTTCAGTTGTAAAGGGCATTGCTGAAACCACATCTCAAGTACGCAACACCTCAAATGTGTGCAATTTCTTTTTCCATATTTAAGAATATAGATGAATCAGACACAACTCAGAGAGGTTTACTTGATTGATACCTGGAATAAGGTTAAAAGTCACACAACATCAGGTTATAGTCCAACAGGTTTATTTGGAAGCACTAGTTTTTGGAGCGCTGCTGCTTCATCAGGTGGTTCCTTCATCAACCATCTGATGAAGGAACAGCGCTCCGAAAGATAGTGCTTCCATATAAACCTGTTGGGACTATAACCTGGTGTTGTGTGTTTTTTAATTTTGTACACCCCAGTCCAACACCAGCACCTCCAAATCATAGCTATCTGGAATGCATAAGTTGTCTTATGAAAAATGGTCAGACAGACTAAATTTGTTTCCAATGGAGTTTGGAAGAATAAAGGGCAACTTGATTCAGTTGTTTAATATCCTGAATCATCTTGACAAGGTAGATGGGGAAAGGATGTTTCCTCTTGTGGGCCAGTCCAGAACTAAGGGACAGTGTTTAAAAATTAAGCATCGTCCTTTCAGGACAGAGTTCAGCATGTTTTTCTCTCAGAGGATAGAGTCACTGAATATGTTTAGGGTAGGGGTTTCTTGTGAGACAAGAAAATCCAAAAGGCCATCAGGATAGACGGTAATGCACAATTCAAACTACAAACAGTCCAGTAATGATCTTATTAAATGGCACAGTGTGCCTGAGGGGCAAAATGGCCACCTTCTGTTTCTAATTTGGGTGTTCATTTGCATGTTTGACATCACTCTCAACAGCTACAAACTACAATCGGTTCTGATGTAACGCAATTGTTCAGTTTTTGTGCGATCTCGTTTTATAAGAAAATCACACAATAGCCATTTAAACTAATGGGGCTGGAATCACATTATAGCCAATACAGGTAAGGAACGTTTGTGTTCTACAAGTACCAGTCTAAATCCTTCAATCGCGTTAAAGTCAATTTGCATTGGAGAAATTTATGTTACAGCAGAACTGGCTGTATCTGCATAACTGAAGCTCCTCATCCATGGAAGCATTCTTGTCAATCTTTTTTGTACCCACTCTAACTCCTTCACTGAGGTGTCAGTTTAGCATTTCATCAGAAAGAGAAACACAAGCACCAAACAGCCTAATAAAGCTATCTATCTTCATTAAATACAAAGTTATGTAGCAGAGAGTGAGTCTTTTTGGAGTTTATCAATGATTTAAAATTTCTGGATTTGATCAGTTGGAGGCAGGGTAAGCAAAACATAGGTGAGAGCAGCAATCTTGAGCCAAGAGGGTTGAAGCAACACTTACATGCCACTCTGGCTCCACATAATTAATTCATATAATGTGACTGTTTCTTAAAACCACATTAGTAACAATGGGTACCAGCATGGCTAATACCAAGCGATTTTTCTCTTCCTTGAAAACAGGTGAATCTGGATAGTTTTTCATGGCAATATGGCAACTTCCATACTTTTCTGTACTATTTACCATGGAGGGAACTGAACTCACCTCCTCAGAGTTGTCAATCGAGAGATCAGACCAGTACACTACTAGAACCTGAACAACACTCATTTGCGTGAAGTACTAAACCAGCCCTGGTGCCCAAGCTGATAGATCCTAATAGAATTCACCACCTTCAGTGGCTGGTGAACAGTGAAGAAAAACACGAATGCTTCAAGTTTCTGTATTTAAGTTTTAAATCCCCAGCCTTCGAGGAGAAAGTGAGGTCTGCAGATGCTGGAGATCAAAGTTGAAACTTTATTGCTGGAACAGCACAGCAGGTCACGCAGCATCCAGGGAACAGGAGATTCGACGTTTCGGGCACAGGCCCTTCTTCAGGAATGAGCAGAGAGTGTTCAGCAGGAGAAGATAAAAGGTAGGGAGGAGGGACTTGGAGGAGGGGCGTTGGAAATGTAATAGGTGGAAAGAGGTCAAGGTGAGGGTGATAGGTCGGAGTAGGATGGAGGCGGAGAGGTCAAGAAGAAGACTGCAGGTCAGGAAGGCGGTGCCGGGCTGGAGGGATCCGGCTACTTGCGGAGCGATTCAGAGAGCACCTCTGGGCCACCCGGACGAACCAACCCAACCAACCTGTAGCACAGCATTTCAACTCCCCCTCCCACTCCACCGAGGATATGCAGGTCATTGGACTCATCCACCGCCAAACCACAACAACCCGACGGTCGGAGGAGGAGCGTCTTATCTTCCGACTGGGAACCCTCCAACCGCAGGGGATGAACTTGGACTTCACCAGTTTCTTCATCCCCCCTCCCCCCACCTTGTCTCAGCCGGATCCCTCCAGCCCGGCACCGCCTTCCTGACCTGCAGTCTTCTTCTTGACCTCTCCGCCTCCATCCTACTCCGACCTATCACCCTCACCTTGACCTCTTTCCACCTATCACATTTCCAACGCCCCTCCTCCAAGTCCCTCCTCCCTACCTTTTATCTTCTCCTGCTGAACACTCTCTGCTCATTCCTGAAGAAGGGCCTGTGCCCGAAACGTCGAATCTCCTGTTCCCTGGATGCTGCCTGACCTGCTGTGCTGTTCCAGCAATAAAGTTTCAACTTAAATCCCCAGCCTCTCTGGCTAAGTACTGCATAGACATTACATCTGAACTTTGGCAAGGGATAAGGCTTAATCGAGCAAAACAGGAGTTGCTTAACATTAAATTGTTTGTTCCTTTTCCTTCTGTTTTTTTTTGATAACAACCACACTATTAATTTGAACTTCTTGATTTATTTCACTGCGCAGCACTGAGAGAGAAAGAATAGACTGCACTGTTTGTTAGAAAACATGGAATACAGGTGTCCAAGAGCAATGTTCTCAAGGCAGCAATCCCTTGCCAGAACATGCTGAGATACTCCAGTTCCACTGCGCCGTCCAAGTGCAGATAAACTGGAAATAGACAAGAAAACATACATTCTGGAGGGAAAAAGTCTTTGAGTGGCTGTATTATTCTACATGCACCACTGCTATTCCACCCACTACAGCCCTTCCCTCCAAAGGCAATAACTTCCAGCTGAAGTCAGGATCCACAATCCTTGCCCAAAATGGTTATTAGAATAATAGTCCTACAGCACTGAAAGAGACCCTTCAGCCCAACTCATTCATGCTGACCAGGTTTCCTAAACTGAACCACTCTGCATTTGGCCCATATCCCTCTAAATCTTTCCTATCCATGTATATGTCCAAATGTCTTTCAATTGTTGTAATTGTATTTCCCTCTACCACTTCCTCTGGCAGCTCATTCAATATATGCACTGCTCTCTGTGCAAAGAATTTGCCCCTTGGATCCCTTTTAAATCTTTCCCCTCTCCCCTTAAACTTATGCCCCTCTCATTTTGGACCCCTCTACCCTGAGGAAAAGACCTTGGCAATTCACTTTATCTATGCCCCTCATGATTTTATAAAGCTCTATAATGTCACCCCTCAGTGTCCTATACTCCAGTGAAACAAGTCCCAGCCTATCCTTAGAACTCAAACCCTCCAGTCTCAATAACATCCTTGTAAGTCATTTTTGCACTTTTTAAGTTATAAATTTAATAATATCCTTCCTATAGTAAGGTGACTAGAATTTAACACAGTATTCCAAATGTGGCCTTACCAAAATCTTTTACAGCTGTAACTTGACATCCCAACTCCTGTACTCAATGCTCTGACCAATGAAGGCAAGTGTGTCAAGCTCCTTCTTCACCACCTTGTCTGCCTGTGACATGATTTGGAGGTGCCAGTGTTGGACTGGGGTGTACAAAGTTAAAAATAAACCAAATAAATATGTTTATTTGGAAGCACTAACTTCTGGAACGCTGCTCCTTCATGAAGGAACAGCACTCCAAAAGCTAGTGCTTCCTAATAAACCTACTGGACTATAACTTGGTGTTGTGTGATTTTTAACTTTGTACCTGTGACACCACCTTCAAGGAATTACGTACCTGCACCCCTAGACAACACTCCCCAGGATCCTACCTTCAACTGTGTAAATCCAGACTTACCAAAATACAACACCTCACATTTATCTAAACTTCACCTGCCATTCCTCAGCCCACTGGCCGAGTTGATCAAGATCCTGTTGAACTCTATTATTCTATGAAAGCCAGGAACCAGTGTTTATCTGTTGTATCAATGAGACTGATCCTGACCTTCTCATATCCAGATGCAGAACACCAATATGCAGGAAGAATCCTTATTGGCTTCCCCTCGCCCCAACTAGAGCCAAAGGAGCAGAGGCCAACCGGAGCACATTCCCATGCCCCTTCAGTTCAGGCCATTCGTATCCATTGCCTAAACAACTTGGCAGGAGAAAGTGAGGACTGCGGATGCTGGAGAGTCAGAGTCAAAAAGTGTAGAGCTGGAAAAGCACAGCAGGTCAGTCAGGATTTGTGGAGCAGGAGAGATGACGTTTTGGGCATAAGTATTCGGGCATTCCTGATGAACTGTCGACTCTCTTGCTCCTCGGATGCGACCTGATCTGCTGTGCTTTTCCAGTGCCACACCTTTTGACTCTAAACAGCTTGGCACACTGCCCATTTACCTATTGAGTAATCGGACTGCCATCACCAATTGAAGATCCACTTTTAAGTTGTGAGAGAATCATCCAACGAGTGGCTTAGATCTCATGTGGAGGTTCTGAAGGTGTCGACACACTTGTTTAGCAAGTGAGAGCGGGGGAGGGTGGAAATGAAGAGCAAACAATACTGACAATGCTGAGATGCACCTTGTAACATCTGTTGAGGCAAAACTGAGGGACACTGGGAACCAACCATACCACTGTCCAAATCACAGGAAGGATCTGGGTGGGAGGGGTTTTGTGTTATGAACAACTGAAGGACAAAGTTAATAGTGCAGTTGGAGATTAGTATGAGAACATGGCCTACGTGCAGAGCCTGTAGAATATTGGAGATGACGAAGGAGAGAAGGCAGGATGAAATTGATTTGCTCCAGCAAAAGAAAACGTGACGCAAATGAAGCTTGGGTGGAGGATGCCACACTTGAAATACTGTCAGACTAAACAAATACTGAGGCCCCCAAAACATTACCAACTTCCTGGTTTTCAACCCAACCCCCACCACCTCCCTCAATGAATATTCCTTCTCAGTGACAAGACATTGAAAGCCACTGTGTGGTACTGAACAAGTTAGAGAGTGTTGGCTGGCTCCCAAGCCGTTTATGAGGTGCACAGCCCTCCACTAATGACTGGACTGTTTATTACCAAGGCTGCGTTTTGCAAGACCTTGTTTCTTTTGGCACATTCCTCACGGCTTGTCCCAGGCCTGACCTAACAAGGAACTTCCCCTCTAGGGGCCAACTACTGCCTATACTACGACAGATTGCTATCACAAAGACTTCCAACAACAGCGCCTACACACAGTTATCATAGCCAATAGTTTCTGGAGGGGAAAAAGAAACAAACATTAAGGTTAATACAATATGACCCGTTGTAACCCTGATTTCCAACAAAGCAGTGGGTTGTGCAGCAGGAGTAAAAGGACAATATACAGGTTGTAATTTTCATTCCTCCTTCACTGAAGCCAATGTTTCGTGCCAGGGTACAGTGCAATGAACATCAGCCATCTTCGGCTTCTCTGCTAGAGTCCATTCTGTACCTCTAAGTCTCGACAGCGGCTCTTCCAACAGCAGCACATTATCACAGCTCAGGCTGGTCTCACCTAATAAGCATGTATGCATTTCCAGGGAGAGGAATGCCGTTGGCATTTCTGAGCAGGGACCCTGGCTGACATTTTACTTTCTCTCTCGCCCACAGACCCTGAGGGCAAATGTAAAACATTAACAGCTACATGGCAGAGACTAGTTGAACCAGCACATGCAGGCAATTTAACCCTATGCCCAATGCCCTGTGTCCATTCAATGTACACACAGAATATTTCAAGGATTTTACTAACAAGAAAAAGATCCCACAAAAAGAAGTGAACTAACAGATCTGTTAATCTGCCATTGGGTGGTTGACGAAGGAGCACTGAATACTGGGAGAATACCTCTACTCTTTTACAAACAGTGCAACCAGATCTTTTCCATCCACCTGAACCATGTGGTCTCAAATAATGATCCCACTGAAAAGATTCATTTAGCTCCTATGCTGAATCATTAGCCCAACACTGTAGGGAAGTCCTGGTGTGGGGTTTTTACAGCTTTATCAAGAAAAACAAAGTTAATGTTTCAAGTTACATGGATAGGAAAGAATTAGAAGGATATGGGCCAAGTGCAAGGAAATGGGGTTAGCGTGGGTGGCCATTTTGGTTGGCATGGGCCAGTTTGGGCCAAAGGGCCTGATTCCGTGCTGTAGGACTCTGTGACTCTATAAGTCAATTACCTCCTGGCACAACTTCTCAGTCTGAAACAGTAACTTTGTTTCTCTCTCACAAAGTGATTACGGTTTGGAAATCACTGGTTGAAAGGGGGACAGAAGTAGAAATTCTCAAAACTTTTAAAAATATGATTATGTAAAATGTGGAGTGCAGTAATCTACACTGCTACGGGGCCTGAGTTAGGTGAAAAAGTTAAAACATTGTAAAATGAAGATATCACATTGGAGACAATAGAGCTGAAAGAGACAAAAACGGTAAAGTGTGAGTGTTTCACTCTTAAAAAGTTGAAAATCAGGCTGGTAGAGGCAGTACAAGAAAATGGGCAGAGGCAGATTGAATTAGACAGGAATTTCAGTTTAGCCATACTGCGTTGCCCATTCCTGGATTCACAAGAGTTTTATTCCCAGCAGGAATGTCAAGTCAGCTACAGCAATTAGCAGGGTAGTCTAATTCCACTCTGGGTACAAACAACTCTCAAAGTTAAAATCAAGATGATGTGCTGATGCAGCAGAAAAATAGTAAGACATAGAAAACACTGAGCAGTATTGAGGGGATAAGGAAGAGACTAAGCAGATGTTGAGTTGGTCAAGAGAGATTGTGAGATCTCGTTGTATGATGATTTAAAGAGTTGATTTGGGAGGAGAGAGATCTAAGAGTACAAATAAACAAATCACTCTACATAGTGGAATGGTTTGATTAATAAGACCATGAGAAAGCACGTGGGTTTATTTCACAGAATTGCTCCTGTGCAGAAAAAGGCTTTTCATATCTGCACCCATACTCTGAATAAACATTTTAACTTTGTGTCATTCCCCTGTATTTTGCCAAAAAAACCTGAATATTGCTTTCTTTTAAAAATGATCATGCCTGCTTGAGTGCCTCAATTGAACTTGCTCCACCACACCCCAGGGCATCAATATGAACTTCACCAGTTTTCTCACTTCTCCTTCGCCCACCTCACCTCAGCTCCAAACTTCCAGATCAGCACTGTCCCCATGACTTGTCTTACCTGCCTATCTTCCTTTCCACCTATCCACTCCATCCTCCTCCCTGACCTATCACCTCCCCCACTCACCTATTATACTCTAGGCTACTTTCTCCCCATCCCCACCCTCTTTCCACCCTTCAGGCACTCTGCCTGTATTCCTGATGAAGGGCTTTTGCCTGAAACGTCGATTTTACTGCTCCTCGGATGCTGCCTGAACTGCTGTGCTTTTCCAGCACCACTCCAATCTAAACCCTTGCTCCACCACACTTCCAGACAGTGCTTTCAACACCCGAACTATCCGCTGTATGAAAGAAATTTTTCTTACTGCACATTTAGTTTGTGAATTTACCTACCATTGGTTCCCTCTTTTTCAATGCTTTTATGAATGGCAACAGTTTCTCCTTATTGATTCAATCCAACTACCTAATGATTTTAAAAACTTAAAACAAATTTCCTAGTTGCTCTACAAGAAACAGTTCCAACTTCTCTAATCTCTCTTTGTAACAAAATTTATCATCTCAGCAACCTCATCTTCATTCTCAAATGTGCTCACTTCCTTCCTAGCGCAAAAACTGCTCGCAATACTCCAGCTATGGACGAACTAGTATTGTATACAAGTCCATTATAACCTCCTTGCTCCTGCACTATATGCCATTATTAATAAAGGCTGGGGTATTGTCTGCTTTATTCACTGCTCTCTTGACCTAACCTATCATCATTAGTGGCTCATGCATATAGACAGATACGTCACTGCTTCTGGGACTTCCTTTAGAACAATACCCTTTATTTTGTACCATGTCCCCATGTTCTTTCTATCAAAATGTACCAGTGTAAACGTCTCTACACTGAACTTTATCTGCCACCCATCTGTCCACTCCACCAATTTGTCAACGACCATTTGTAATTTACACTGTCCTCTGCACAGTTTACAATTCCTCCTTTTGAATCATCTGCAATCCTGAAAACTGTCTCCACCACATCAAAATCTGGATCATGAATATAAATCAGGAACAGCAACAGCAAGGATCCCAATGCTGACCACTGGAGAACTAAATTGCAAACCTTCTTCCAACCTGAAAAATAACTATTAACAATTGCGCCGTTTTGAATCCTTGAGCCAATTTTGTAGCTACGTTGCTACTGTCTCAGTTTCCCTTTATGTCTGCTGTCAATTTTATTTCCTAATTCCTCTTTGGTATTCTTATTTTACACCTCCCTTCTGAACCTTCAGTACTCGTATTGGTCATCAATTTTATTTCCTTCTACATCTGTCATAATCATACTTTTTCTTCAGCTCTATCTCTTCTTTCATCCAGGGAGCTTCAGGATTCTGTGCCCTGAGGAACATAACTCAACTGTGTTCAGACCATCTTTTCTTTGGAGGGAGCCCATTGTCCAGCGACAGTATTTTCACTAAACTCCAGTTCCAATCTATCCGGCCCAGTTCCAACCGTGCCCCACTGAAGTTAGCTCTTCCCCCAGTTAATTATTCTTGGAGAACCATGGGGTCTTGTTTACATTGAGAGAGCTTACAAGTGAACAAAGTAAACAATGTTGTGCATTGAACCTTCAGATAGAAGATACTGGAACGTTTTGGACACCTACAGCTAAAAAAGCTTCTGGGTTTCAGTTTGTGCAGTTGTGTAGCAGTATTAACTGAAGGTAAATGTTAAATAGTTGCTCTTTGGAAATGGAAAAGGAATTTAGCTTAAGTGATCCAGACCAGCAGTTTTTTTTTAGATTCGATTCCCTACAGTGTGGAAACAGGCCCTTCGGCCCAACAAGTCCACACCAACCCTCTGAAGAGTAACCCACCCAGACTCATTTCCCTCTGACTAATGCACCTAATGCTATGGGAAACCAGAGCACACCCATGCAGACATGGGGAGAATGTGCAAACTCCACACAGACAGTCGCCCGAGGCTGGAATTGAACCTGGGACCTTGGTGCTGTGAGGCAGCAGTGCTAACCACTGGGCCACCCTGCCATAAAGGATTATATTAAGCTGAGAAAGTCTAAGCTCAATTAGATGATAAAACAAGGAAGAGGCTATCAGATAACTGGGAACTGAAACCACAGCTAAGTCAAACTCTATCGGAGATTCAGACGGGAATTCTCTTTGATGGTTGAGTACTGTAATGGGATCTTGTTCAGATTAACGGGATTTCTATATATAAATAGATTGGTTTATTGGATTTTAATCTCAATTTATTTGCATAATAACATGTTTTATTGATAAAACTGAAAATGTAACATAGTGTATTTGTGTTTCAGTAAAATATCACCTTGTTATAAACAAAAATATGATCTATCAAGCCAGATTTCAGTCTTGGATCTGATTTGTACTGTAATAAAATCAGCTGAAAGCATTACAATTGGGGGGGGGGGGTCTTCGTAGGAATTTGAATTCACTGAATTTAAGAGGGACCTGTGTCTTTCATTTTGAAGTAATGGGTGATTGTTTACTTATAGAGTTAAAAAATCAGTTAAAAATAAGTAATGCAAGTACTTTTACTCCTCTGCCGAATCCAAGAATTGTACCTAGGTACTTGTACCTCAGCTGTCGACATAAGAAGGTGGAGATTGTAAAAAGCTTTTCACTGTACTCCTGCAATGGCGTATACATGACACTAAAGGATATTGTATTGTATTGGTTCTGGACATAAAGCAGCTGCATTGTGGTGAGCTTCATTGTACGGATTGTCGAGATGGATTTCAATGTTGCTATAAAAACAGCATGCGCTGAAGAAACTCAGCAGGTCCTGCAGCATCTACGGAGGGAAGAATAGAGCTAACCTTTCAAGTCCAAGATGACTCTTCTTCACAATTCAGAAATCAGTTCAGGGTTTCTTCAGCATTTTCTGTTATTTCAGGTGGCAGGCATCCACACTGTCTTACGTTTATCTGCACACTTTCTGGAAGTGGAAGACATAACAGCGGGTTGATGCCTTTGACCAAAACTAAACTGAAGGAGTTAGACAATAAATTGAAGGTTGGAGTAAAACTAAGAATCAGATGCTTCAAGTGATTATCCAACATTTAGGATTGGAAGAAAGAAACCTGAAACGAGGGTGTCATAGCTGGATTTGCTGTTATATTGTTATAAGTGAAAAGACTTGAATTAAAGTAGAGAAATAAATAGAGGCAAAGGGACACAGAGTAAATGAAACCTAAAATGGAAAGGGAGAAGAAGGAAAAATGGAGGCAAGTGAAATTAAAGCAAAAGGAAAATGGAAAGCGATTGAATTCCTAGGAGACAGGAAAATTGAAGCACATGAGCTGGCCATGAAACAACTTAGAGCAAAGAGGGATGTAAGAAATATTAATTTTAGAGAACAGACAGAAGGATGCCAAAATAATGAAGGGAAAAGATTTGAATCAGAAAGTGATACAAAGGAATTAACAACTGCTGTACGTTGAATGGGAGACCAATGGCAGTAAAAGGGGACATCAGAAAGGAAGTAAGTATTTGCAGTAGTATCACAACCTGGCTATTTCTTTAGAATGTACCAAGAAGGGAAGGACGGCTCAGGATAGTGACAATATCTTTTTTCCTGACGTTATGAAGGTATAGAACTATGCTGTACCTTTAAGAAAGTTAAAAGCTTGCAGAACTACCTGACTGCACCAAGTGTTCTGAACAAAATACAATGTAACCTTTTGTTCCAGCAGCTAGTGTAGCTGGTTGCCTGAAGACAAAAACAAATTTGAATTAGGCCAATCAGTTTAAATTATATCCCAAAAAAATTCCAAATTCCAATCAAGTTTGAATTTAGTATATTGGCAATATTAAAAACCAATGACACAATCCAATGCTTTGGGGGTATAAGAATGGGAAAACATGAACAGTTGGGGATGAACTGCCAAGCCACCAGCATGTACAGACTGCCTGAATAATAGTTCTCTAAAAGGTACCTTTATTGATCAGTGACCTGTGAAACAGAAACCTTAAGAAGAAGAAAATTACAGAGGAAGATAACAAGAAAAAATTCGACAATTGGTTGGTTTTGAAATTTGAATTTTGGTAAAACTTAATTGGGGGTTTTATTGGACTAGTATTATAGAAGGGAAAATAAACGATAGTTGTTAGTTAATTATTCTCTGTTATACTTTAAGAAATAAAAATGTTAATTTTTACTTTAAATAGTTCTTGGCCTCTCAAATTTTCACAGATTACGACACAGGATAAATCTTTTCTGTGTTGCTGGCTTAAATTAAACAGGGGGGTTTATCCCATGTTGTAACACTGAATATTGACCAGGAGAATCTGACTGCTGGAGGTTCCAAGTATTATTGCATAAGGGGAATTATTTCCTAAGGCTTCAAATCAAGGAGATATATCAATGAAAATATTGAAAGATACTGGAACAAGTCATTGAGGCTGGATTCACAACAGACCCAAGGACATAATAGGATTTCAAAACTATGAAACATTGCAAAGGTTGCAGTGGTAGTAGTAAAACAAATTCCTATAGAAGAAATTGATTTCATTTTAGCAAGTGATCTGGCAGCTTCAAAAAAATTGGCTTCACCAAAGGTGACAGAACAACGAGCAGAGGAAAAAGAAACTGAAATGTTACAGGAGGTACACTCTGGATTTTTGTTATCTTTGTGGTGAATAAGGCTCAGGCCTAAAGAATTCAATAGGAAGACAAGGACTTTATGAAACAGGGAGATGATTTGAAAATCATTTATTGGAAATAATTTCCAAGAATTTAGCTATTTAGCATGAAGGTGTAAAGAATTAGATGGTATTGGTTAGCCCAACCTCGTTAACTTGAAAAAGTTTTACAGGTCAGTGAACTCAGAAATTGAATCAGAAACAAGACCTGAGTTCGAAAACATTTGAAAAACAAAGTATTAATGAGGAAATGGAGACCACCTAAAATATCAGCCAGTGAATGGGAGGCAGTGATAGACCTCAACTCAGTCATGGGCAGCTCCTTCAAGTAGTTTTCAGGTTGGCAACCTTTGACAAGTGGGCTTCTACAGGATGAGTGGCTGGGACCACAGCTTTATACAATATATATTAATGATGCAGAGGAAGGAAGTGAATATACTGTAGCCAAGGTTGCAGATGACACTAAAACCAGTGGAAAGACAGATTGTGAAAGGCATACAAGCAGCTTACAGAGACATATTAACGGGTTAAGTAAGTGGGCAAAAAGAATTGCAAATGTAGGATAGGAAAATGCAAAGCTATTCATTTTGATTGGAACAAAAAAAGAACAGAATCTAATGTAAATAGAGAAAAACTGCAGAAAACTATAACACAAAGGGACTTAGGGTTAATTGTGCACAAAACACAAGCACACAGCCTCAGATCAAAGAGGACGCTGATTTAAAACTGAGATGAGGAGGAATTTCTTCTCTCAGAAAGTTGAGTGTCTTTGGAATGCCTTGCCACAGAAAGCTGTGGAGGCAGAGTCCTTCTGTATATTTAAGGTTTAGATGGATTATTATCCGTTGGGGAATCATGGATTAGAGGAAAAGGTATAAAAATGGATGTTAGGAATGTCAGATCAGCCGTGATCCGATTGAATAGCGAAGTAGGCTGAAGGGGCCAAATACCTACTCCTGTTTCTAATTGTCATGGTCTTACGATGGTGGTCCTGAGTATTGTAATCAAATTTTATGGATAGCTCATAAAATTCTAATGGCCAGCCACTAAAATATTTGGAGATAGTGAGGAACACAGAGGCTGGAGAGTCAGAGTGGATGAAGAGTGGAGCTGGAAAAACCACAGCAGGTTAAGCAGCATCCGAGGAGAAGTGGAGTTGATATTTCAGGTCAGAACCTTTCATCATGACCTGAAAGGTTCCGAGCTGAAAAGTCAATCCCCTTCTCTTCTGATGCTGCTTGACCTGCTGTGGTTTTCCAGCTCCACTCTTTATCCACTCAGAAAAACCACAGGCTAAAATATTAAAACATTTTTATTGGCAACGATTACATAAAGGTATAGTCACATGTCAGGATAGGGTTTATACACTCAATGGCAAGGTCCTGGGGAATGTTGCTGAACAAAAAGACCTTGGAGTGCAGGTTCATAGTTCCTAGAAAGTGGAGTCGCGGGTAGATAGGATAGTGAAGAAGGTGTTTGGTATGCTTTCCTTTATTGGTCAATGCATTGAGTATAGGAGTTAGGTGACAGTGAGGTCTGCAGATGCTGGAGATCAGAGTTGACGGTGTGTTGCTAGAAAAGCACAGCCGGTCAGGCAGCATCCGAGGAACAGGAAAATCGACGTTTCGAGTTGGAGCCCTTCATCCATATAGGAGTTAGATTAGATTACAGATTAGATTACAGATTACATTACAGTGTGGAAACAGGCCCTTCGGCCCAACAAGTCCACACCGACCCGCCAAAGCGAAACCCACCCATACCCCTACATTTACCCCTTACCTAACACTACGGGCAATTTAGCATGGCCAATTCACCTGACCCTGCACATCTTTTGGACTGTGGGAGGAAACCGGAGCACCCGGAGGAAACCCACGCAGACACGGGGAGAACGTGCAAACTCCACACAGTCAGTCACCTGAGGCGGGAATTGAACCCGGGTCTCAGGCGCTATGAGGCAGCAGTGCTAACCACTGTGCCACCGTGCCGCCCATTAGGTGTCACACTGTGGCTGTACAGGACATTGGTGAGCCCACTTTTGGAATACTGCATTTAATTCTGGTCTCCCTGCTACAGGAAGGATGTTGTGAAACTTGAAAGGGTTCAGAAAAGACTTACAAGAATGTTGCCAGGGTTGGAGGGTTTAAGCTAAAGGGAAAGGCTGAATATGCTGGGGCTATTTTCCCTGGAGTGTCAGAGGTTGAGGGCTGACCTTCTAGAAGTTTATAAAACCATGATGGCATTGATAGGGTGAATAGACTAGGTATTTTCGCGAGTGTAGGGGAATCCAAAGCTAGAGGAAATAAGTTTAAGGAGAGAGGGGAAAGATATTAAAGGGACGTAAGGGGCAACTTGTTCACGCAGAGGGTGGTCCGTGTATGGACTGAACTGCCAGAGGAAGTGGAGAAGGCTAGGACAATTACAGCATTTAAAAGACATCTGGATGAGTATATGAATAGGAAGGGTTTAAAGGAATAGTTGGTAAATGCAGGCAAATGGGACTAGATTGATTGGGGATACCTGGTTGGTATAGACGAGTTAGATTGAAGGGTCTGTTTGTGTGCTGTACTGCTCTATGACTCTATGACATAGAGACACTGAAGAAAATGCAAAAACTATGCAAAGGACAACTCTGGAATAGAGAGCATCTATTTAATAGGAGAGACTGGGCAGCTTGAGGATCTTTTCCCTCAAAACACCAAGGCTGAGGGTGACATGATAGAAATATTTCAGAATGTTTAATTGCAGAGTTTAAAGGGAGACAGAACTAGAAGCAATGTCTGTATTGTAGTCACCAATCTATCCAATACAGAATTCAGGAGAAACTTATTTGTCCAAACTATATATGGAACTCCCTCACAAACAGCAGTGAAGACGTACCTACACCAAATGGACTGCGTGAACTGAAGACAGATCACTATCACAATCTCAAGGCCAACTTGGGGTAGGGAATTCATACTGGCTCAGCCAGAAATGGTCACATTCCATGAATGAATTAAAAAAACATTAATGAGAAACTTGGAAGCAGAAGGATCACGTAAAGAAAAATGCATTGATACATTTACAGAAAAGCTAGATAAACTCACGAGGGAAAAGAAACAGAAGAACATTTTGAAAGGGTTAAATGAAGAGCAGTGAGAGGGGGTCCATGTGGAGAATAAATGCCAACACAGATCTCTTGGGCCAAAAGGCATGCTTTTGCACATCAGGATCTACCTGATTTCCGGAGCCTGAGAAAAGAACTAGTTAAAATCCCTGATTTATCACTCTTTTTAATCGATATCAGCTGCACTGATGCTAGACCGAATCAATTTTGAACACAGAATTGATAAACTACCATTTTCTGTGCACCTTTCTCATCCTTGGAACATTTAATTCTTCCCTGCTGTTTATAAAGAGCCTTTTAAATGTTTCCTTTCACTTATATATAAATCCTTTTGAAAGTTAATATTGAACTTGCCTAAACCACTCTTTCAAACAGTTTAATTTAGACCAGGACAACTCATTGATTATGAGAAATTCACATTGCTCTTTTAGATCTCATGCCAAATACCTTAAATTTGACTCCTCTTGATGTTGACCCTCCTGCTCACAAAACAATTTCTTTTCAACTATTCTGGCAAAATCTCTCATAATATTGAGCACCTCTCTTAAAATTCCCCTTAACTTTTCTCTGTTTCTCACATATAACTTGAGAAAGAGTTCAGCTTAACCCAGCAACTGAGAGGTTAACTCACTGTGTTTCACTGCCACAAATCTTTCAGCAAGCTCATAAAAAACTAAATGACAACAACCTTCGTACATTAATGAGAGATTACTCAAGTACAGTAGCCATATCGCCTTCTACTATCTCATGCACAATAAAATGTTTGCAATACACCCACCACAATGCCAAGGGCAAGTGCAGGGCACGTATAACAAAATATGAAAATTAGGAGGTCAGGAAAAGGTGAAGCAGATGTTTAGTGATAGCTTGGCAAGAGAATGGCTTTGGAAGGGGTGAGGGGTTGGACAGAGAAATTGACATTCCACCAAGGCACTGGGGGTACACATTGCCAATTCACAGTAAAGGGTCATAGAAAATAGAAGCAGGAGAAGGCTATTTAGCCCTTCAAGCCTGCATTGCTCATGGACTGGTTAGCTTAATTGACTACATGTGGTCCTGAATGATGCAAACTGCAAGGATTCAATTCTTGCACTGGCAAAGAGTGATTTGGTAACTGTCTCCTTGCTCTGCCCCCGAGAATAGAAGGCAGTGACAAACTACAACTGACAAATGAGCTTTCAGTCTGAGCAGGCATGAATGAAGGTACAACTGTGCTATATTTTTCAGTGCAGGCTCAAAGGGCCGAATGGCCTTTTCCTGGTCCTATGCTTTTGTGTTCTGTCATCAAGTGCGTGCACAGACTCTCCTTCTTTCCCTCACTCCCCATGACCCCTCCATATCTGTTCAATACCTTGAATCTCTCTTCGAGCCATCCTTATTGTAACAATTGCAATCAGCATCAATCATTGCTGGATGTAGTTCACATAAAGCACTGAGTTGCTATAGTATCAAGTGAATTTAAGAACTAGCAAATTATCCAGCTTTGCTCTTCGACATTCCTCTGTCAAGACAGCAATAAAGATTGATTCTTGCAATTGGGGTGTGTGCAATGAGCACAGAAATGTCATTAGAAAGCAGAAAACTTCACAAAACAAAGCAAAGTAGAGAATATGAATGTAACTATCACTATACTTTGAGATTTTAGGATACATTAGAATAAATTGGAGGTCAATTATCTCAGCTCCAGAACATCTGGAGTCGTTAGTTCATGGAATGCCCTGCCAGTAACAGTGGTGGACTCTCCCTCTTTATGGGCATTTAAGAGGGCATTGGATAGGTATATGGAGGATAGTGGGTTAGTGTAGTTTAGGTGGGCTTGGATCGGCGCAACATCGAGGGCCCAAGGGCCTGTACTGCGCTGTATTCTTCTATGTTCTATGTTCTATCTCTGCAGGAGTTCTTTAGGTGGGTGTCGTAAGCCCAGGCATCTTCAGTTGCTTCATCAATGACCTTCCCTCCAGAAGTGGGGATGTTCAACGATGATTACACGATGTTCAGCAACATTTGCACTTCTTCAGACAATGAAGCAGTCCATGTTCAAATGCAACAAGATCTGAGCAATATCCAGGCTTGGGCTGACAAGCGGCAAGTAACACTCGTACAACACAAATGCCAGGCTATGATCATCACAAAAAAGGAGACAATCTACCTACTGCTCTTTAACATCCAATGGTGTCAGCATCACTGAATCCCCCAGTATCAACATCCTGGGAGTTATCATTGATCAGAAACTCAGTTGGACTCATTACGTAAACACAGTGGTTACAACAGCAGGTCAGAGGTGAGGAATACTGTGGTGAGTAACTCACCTCCTGACTCCCCAAAGCCTGTCCACCATCTACAAGGCACAAGTCAGGAGTGTGATGGAATACTCCCCACTTGCCTGGATGGGTGTAGCCCCAACAACACTCAAGAAGATTGACACCATCCAGGACAAAGCAGCCCACTCGATTGGCATCACATCCGCAAGCATCCACTCCCTCCACCACCGACGCTCAGGAGCAGCACTGTGTACCATCTACAAGATGCACAGCAGAAATTTGCCAAAGATCCTCTGACAGCACCTTCCAAACCCATGTCAACTATCTAGAAGGACAAGGGCAGCAGTAGATACATGGGAACACACCACCTGCAAAATCCCCCCAAGCCACTCACCGTCCTCACTTGGAAAAGTTCCTTCACTGTCAGTGGGTCAAAATCCTGGAATTCCCTCCTTAATGGCATTGTGGGGCAACCCACAGCAGATGGACTGCAGCAGTTCAAGAAGGCAGCTCACCTTCACCTTCTCTAGGGGCAACTAGGGGCGGGCAATAAATGCTGGGCCCAGCCAGTGACACCCATATCCCACAGAAAGAATAAGAAAACAAAACGAATCTGAAGGGACAAAGCAGCAGAAGTGACCAGGAAGATGTTGGATTGCCATAAAATGTATTTTGGAGAAGCAAAATTACTGCCATTACCTGCATTCAAATATATTCTAAACATGGGGGTTGGTTAGCTCTTTTGGCTGAGGGCTGGTTTGCGATGCAGAGAGATGCCAATATGGGTTCAATTCCCAACTTCTCAATATTGCCCACTGCCTGATGTGTGGGGACCTTCAGATTAAACTCACCATCAGTCGTCTCTCTCTAATGAGAGAACAGCCATATGCTCCTCTGGGATTATGGCAACTTTACTTTTTACTTTAAACATTCACAAGAGACTACACTTTGAAATTACTCAACAAACAACATTGCTGTATCTAGGGTTACTATGGATGGGCCATAAATCCCACCGTCTTCAGCAACAGCCAAGTTCCAAGAATGAAGAGAACAACATTCCAGAGTACAGGATGTAATCAAGACTACATTGTCAGTGTGTTGCATTAATGAGACATGAAACAGATGACGCATTTTACAGCATGGATGGTCCACACATGCAATATTATATTCTTACACTTAAGTTTAAGAAAATGACCTAACAAAGTTGATTTAGGCAATTTATGAATTCTGTTGAAGGGCTCAAATACCAGGGAATTTAATCATAATATATTAAATAAGGAGGGAAGCCAGGCTATTGTTTTCTACCCAAATGTCAAAAATTTTGAGTAAGCTACCACTGAAGCAGAAATTATAAATGGGTCAGAGACAACAATTCAATTGATGACACACAATAACACTTATGAAAAATATACTATGACTCAGGCTGGAGGCTGACACTGTCTCTTTAGCTCCCTCTCATCCCACAACTCCACCAGTCAAAAATAAATGGTTTACCTAATTACAATTTTGGCCAATCATACACAGTCATGGAGTCATAGAGGTATGCAACAAGGAAACAGACCCTTCAGTCCAACTCATCCATGCCAACCAGATATCATTGATAAATCTAGTTCCATTTGCCAGCATTGAACTGAATTAAATTTATTGTCACGTGTAAAGTGAAAAGCTTTGTCTTGCGAGCAATACAGGCAGATCACAGAGTTAAGTAGCATAGATAAGTGAAGAACAGGTAAACGGCAGCAAAAACAAAAACACAGGTACAGGCGAATGTTCAGAGTTTATGAGCACATTCAGTATTCTAACAACAATAGGGTAGCAACTGTTACGAAACTGGCTGGTGTGTGTGTTCTGGCTTCTGTACCTTTTCCTCGATGGCAGAGGTTGTAGAAAAACATTGCTAGGATGGGATGGATCTTTGAGAAACGCTGACGACCTTTCCTTGACAGTGGGCCTGGTAGATGGATTCTGTTGATGGGAGATTGGCCTTTGTGATTGTCCGGGCTGAGTTCACCGAGTTTTCTGTCACTGTCTCCGACCTTGAATGGTACAATTGCCATACCAGGTAGTGACGGCAAGCAGAGGGGCAGCCGAGACCCGGAAGCAGTTAGTGTAAGCTTAGCTGGGTTAGTTTTTCCCCCTTTAAAAGCGTGAAGGAGAGGAACCCGAGGCACTACACGGGTAGTGCCTCCCACCCGCCCTCCTCCTCTAACCTAATAATAACATCTGTTGTGGCAAGTAGGTAAGTGCTGAATTTTGCTTGTATTATTTAGACACAGTTTTTGTTTAAACAGTTAGCTTTAGAGGGATGGCAGTGAAGGCAGTGCAATGTTCCTCCTGCAACATGTATGAGGTGAGGGATGCCATCAACGTCCCTGCCGATTACACTTGCAGGAAGTGCACCCATCTCCAGCTCCTCCAAGACCGTGTTAGGGAACTGGAGCTGGAGTTGGATGAACTTCGGATCATTCGGGAGGCAGAGGGGGTCATAGATCAGAGTTATAGGGAAGTAGTAACTCCAAAGATGGCAGATAGATGGGTTACAGTGAGGGGGACTGGGAGGAAGCAGCCAGTGCAGGGACCTCCTGCGGCCATTCCCCTCAAGAACAAGTATACCGTTTTGGATACTTGTGGGGGGGATGACTTACCAGGGGTAAGTAACGGGGCTCAGGTCTCTGGCACGGAGCCTGTCCCCGTTACTCAGAAGGGAAGGGTGAAGAAGAGCAGAGCAGTAGTAATTGGGGACTCGATAGTTCGTGGCACAGATAGGCGGTTTTGTGGGAACGAGAGAGACTCACGTTTGGTATGTTGCCTCCCAGGTGCAAGGGTACGTGATGTCTCTGATCGTGTTTTCCGGGTCCTGGAGGGGGAGGGGGAGCAACCCGAAGTAGTGGTCCACATTGGCACCAACGACATAGGTAGGAGGAGTGCTGAGGATGTTAGACAGGCTTTCAGGGAGCTAGGTTGGAAGCTTGGAGTTAGAACAAACAGAGTTGTTGTCTCTGGTTTGTTACCCGTGCCACGTGATAGAGATTCGAGGAATAGGGAGAGAGAACAATTAAATGCGTGGCTTCAGGGATGGTGCAGGAGGGAGGGGTTCCAGTTTTTGGATAACTGGGGTTCTTTCTGGGGACGGTGGGACCTCTATAAACAGGATGGTCTACACCTGAACCTGAGGGGAACCAGTATCCTTGGGGGGAGGTTTGCTAGTGCTCTTGGGGGGGGTTTAAACTAACTCGGCAGGGGCATGGGAACCCAGATTGTAGCTTCAGGGTGCAGGGCCTGGAGTGTAGGGAGGTGAGGAACATGGCATCAATTTCCAAGGAGGGTGCCTGTAAACAAGGAAGTGGCTTGAAGTGTGTATACTTCAATGCAAGAAGTATACGAAATAAGGTAGGTGAACTTGCAGCGTTGGTTGGTACCTGGGACTTCGATGTTGTGGCTATTACGGAGACATGGCTAGAACAGGGACAGGATTGGCTGTTGCAGGTTCCGGGATTTAAATGTTTTAGTAGGTTTAGAGGTGGGGGTAAAAGAGGGGGAGGTGTGGCATTGCTTGTCAAAGATAGTATTACAGCGGTGGAAAGGACGATGGATGAGGACTTGCCATCTGAGGTAGTTTGGGCTGAGGTTAGGAATAGGAAAGGTGAGGTCACCCTGTTAGGAGTCTTTTACAGGCCTCCTAATAGTCCTAGAATCATTGAAGAAAGGATTGGGAAGGTGATTCAGGAGATGAGTGACAGTAATAGGGTGGTTGTTATGGGGGACTTTAACTTTCCTGATATTGATTGGGAAAGCTATAGCTCAAGTTCGTTAGATGGGTCAGTGTTTGTTCAATGTGTGCAGGAGAGTTTCCTGACACAATATGTAGACAGGCCAACAAGAGGTGAGGCCATACTGGATTTGGTTCTGGGTAACGAACCAGGCCAGGTGTTAGAATTAGAGGTAGGTGAGCACTTTGGGGATAGTGACCATAATTCGGTGATTTTTACACTCGTGATGGAGAGGGATAAGTGTGTACTACAGGGCAAGAATTATAGCTGGGGTAAGGGAAATTATGATGCGGTGAGGCATGACTTAGGATGTGTGGCTTGGAAAAGTAGACTCCAAGGCAAGAGTGTAAATGATATGTGGAACTTGTTCAAGGGGCAACTATTGAGTGTCCTTGATAATTATGTACCGGTCAGGCAGGTAGGAAAGGGTCGTGCGAGGGAGCCGTGGTTTAATAAGGAATTGGAATCCCTTGTTAAATGGAAGAGGGCGGCCTATCTCAAGATGAGACGTGAAGGTTCAATTGGGGCGATTGAGAGTTATAGGGTAGCCAGGAAGGACCTGAAGAGAGAGCTAAAAGCAGCAAGGAGGGGACATGAAAGGTCCTTAGTAGATAGGATTAGGGAAAACCCTAAGGCTTTCTATAGGTATGTTAGGAATAAAAGAATGACTAGGGTAGGAATAGGTCCAGTCAAGGATAGTAGGGGGAAGTTGCGTGTGGTGGCGGAAGAGATTGGGGAGACACTGAATGAATACTTTTCTTCAGTATTCACTCAGGAACAGGGCATTGTTGTCGATGAGAATACTGAGGCACAAATAAGTAGAATGGATGGCTTTGAGGTATGTAGAGAAGAGGTGTTGGAAATCCTGGAAAAGGTGAAAATAGATAAGTCTCCTGGGCCTGATGGCATTTATCCTAGGATTCTCTGGGAAGCAAGGGAGGAGATTGCAGAGCCATTGGCCTTGATTTTTATGTCCTCTTTGTCTAACGGAGTAGTCCCAGAAGACTGGAGGATAGCATATGTGGTTCCCTTGTTCAAAAAGGGGAGTAGGGATAGCCCTAGTAACTATAGGCCGGTGAGTCTCACTTCTGTTGTGGGCAAAGTCTTAGAGAGAATTGTAAGGGATAGGATTTATGCACATCTAGATAGGAATAATGTGATCAAGGATAGTCAGCATGGTTTTGTGAAGGGCAAGTCGTGCCTCACAAACCTTATTGAATTCTTTGAAAAGGTGACGAAGGAGGTTGATGAGGGGAAAGCGGTAGATGTGGTATATATGGATTTTAGTAAGGCGTTTGATAAGGTTCCCCATGGTAGGCTCCTGCAGAAAATACGGAGATATGGCATTGAGGGTGAGTTGGAGGTTTGGATTAGGAATTGGCTGGATGGAAGAAGACAGAGGGTAGTAGTTGATGGCAAAGTTTCTTCATGGAGTGCTGTCACTAGCGGTGTTCCGCAAGGATCTGTTTTGGGACCATTGCTGTTTGTCATTTTTATAAATGACCTGGAAGAGGGGTTAGAAGGTTGGGTGAGCAAGTTTGCGGATGACACGAAAGTCGGAGGAGTTGTTGACAGTGAGGAAGCATGTGGCAGGTTACAGCAGGATATAGAGAAGCTGCAGAGCTGGGCAGAAAGGTGGCAGATGGAATTCAATGTAGCTAAGTGCGAGGTGATTCACTTTGGGAAGAATAACAAAAAGATGGGGTACTGGGCTAATGGTCGGATACTTGGTAGTGTGGATGAGCAGAGGGATCTTGGTGTCCATGTACACAGATCTCTGAAAGTTGCCACCCAGGTAAATAGTGCGGTGAGGAAGGCATATGGCGTACTGGCTTTTATTGGTAGAGGAATTGAGTTCCGGAGTCCTGAGGTCATGATGCAGTTGTATAAGACTCTGGTACGGCCGCATCTGGAATATTGTGTGCAGTTTTGGTCGCCATACTATAGGAAAGATGTGGAGGCATTGGAACGGGTGCAGAGGAGGTTTACCAGGATGTTGCCTGGTATGGAAGGAAAATCGTATGAGGAAAGACTGAGGCACTTGGGGCTGTTTTCACTAGAGAAAAGAAGGTTTAGGGGTGACTTGATTGAGGTGTACAAGATGATTAGGGGGTTAGATAGGGTCGACAGTATGAACCTTTTCCCGCGTATTGAGTCGGGTATTACAAGGGGGCATAGCTTTAAATTAAGGGGGGGTAGATATAGGACTGATGTTAGGGGTAGGTTCTTCACTCAGCGAGTCGTTAGTTCATGGAATGCCCTGCCAGTAACAGTGGTGGACTCTCCCTCTTTATGGGCATTTAAGAGGGCATTGGATAGGTATATGGAGGATAGTGGGTTAGTGTAGTTTAGGTGGGCTTGGATCGGCGCAACATCGAGGGCCCAAGGGCCTGTACTGCGCTGTATTCTTCTATGTTCTATGTTCTATGATACATCCAGTGCCACCATTGTGGGTGGCACGGTGGCACAGTGGTTAGCACTGCTGCCTCACAGCGCCTGAGACCCGGATTCAATTCCCGCCTCAGATGACTGACTGTGTGGAGTTTGCACGTTCTCCCCGTGTCTGCATGGGTTTCCTCCGGGTGCTCCGGTTTCCTCCCAGCGTCTAAAGATGTGCAGATCAGGTGAATTGGCCATGCTAAATTGCCCGTAGTGTCAGGTAAGGGGTAAATGTAGGGGAATGGGTGGGTTGCGCTTCGGCGGGTCGGTGTGGACTTGTTGGGCCGAAGGGCCTGTTTCCACACTGTAATGTAATCTAAAAATCAGACAGGATGCTCTCGATGGCGCACCTATAAAAGTTGGCAAGAATATTCGCCGACATGTCAAATATCCTCAGCTGTCTGAGGAAGAAGAGACGTTGTTTGGCCTTTGTAACCAGTGCACCCACATGAAGATCCTAGAAAGCTTGTTGTGGATGATCACTCCCAGGAGCTTGACATTCTCCACTCGTTCCTTGGCTTTTCCAGCATTGAGAGCTAGGTTGTTCTCAGTGCACCATTTTTCCAGGTCTTCTACCTCCCTTCTGTCGCTGTTTCGTCGCCATCTGAGATTCAACCGACTATGGTGGTGTCATCAGCGAACTTGTAAATGACATTAGTCTAGTATTTGACGACGCAGTCATGGGTTTACAGTGAGTACAGTAGGGGGCTGAGTATGCACCCCTGGGGGGTTCCAGTGTTGAATGTTAGTGAGGATGAAATATTGTCCCCAATCTTCACTGGTCGTGTCCTGTAGGTCAGGAAACTGAGGATCCAGTTGCAGAGAGTAGGGCTTAGTCTGAGATCACTCAGTTTAGTAATCAGTCTCGAGGGGATAATAGTGTTGAAGGCTGAACTGTAGTCAATGAGTAGGATTCTTACATAGCTATTCTTGGTGTCAAGACGTTCTAGGAAGGAATGGTGGGCAAGTGATATGGCATCTGACATGGATCTGTTGGTCCGATAGGCAAATTGGAGTGGGTCAAGAGTAATGGGGAGGCTGGAGTTGATTAATGCCATGACCAGCCTTTCAAAGCACTTCATGCCCACTGAAGTTAGGGTCACTGGGCGGTAGTCATTAAGACATGCTGCATGAACCTTCTTAGGCACAGGGATTATGTTAGCCCTCTTGAAACAGGCAGGGACAGTGGCCTGCTGCAAGGAGCGGTTGAAGATATCAGAGAAGACCTCTGCCAGTTGATCTGTGCATGCCCTGAGTGCACAGCCTGGTACTCCGTCTGGTCCCATCGCTTTCCTTGGATTCACACAAAGGAAAACTGATCTGACCTCTGATGCAGTGACTGTTGGGATAGGCTCGTCAGGACTTGCTGGAATAGTGTTACCTCTCCGCCGAAATTCTGGTCAAAGGGAACATAGAAGGCATTGAGACGATCTGAGAGGGAGGTGTCATTGTCTGCTATCTTGCACTGTCTCTTCTTAGAACCTTTGATGTCATTCAGTCCTTGCCATAGTCGCCGGGTGTCTGTCTGGGTCTCTAGTTTGGATTGGTATTGGTCATTGGCTATCTTAATAGCTCTGTGAAGGTCATACTTGGATTCCTTCTATTTGAGTGGGTCTCCTGATCTGAAGGCTTCACGTGTGGTTTTTAGCAGGTTCTATATGTCCTGATTCATCCAGGATTTCCTATTGGGGAACACCCGGATTGACTTCCTCGGTATGCAGTCCTCCACACACTTTCTGATAAAGTCTGTGATGGTGGTGGTGTACTTGTCCAAGGTACCTGCGGACTGTTTGAATATGGCCCAACAAGCAGATTCCAGGCAGCACCGGAGTTGATCCTCTGCGTCCTCCGACCAGCATCCGCAAGGGGGTCTCTTGCTTGAGCTTTTGCCTGTAAGCTGGGAGAATAAACACGGCATTGTGGTCGAAATTCCCGGAATGAGGGCGGGGATGGAGCGGTAAGCATCTTTCACAATGGTGTAGCAGTGGTCTAAAATGTATTTGGCCCATATCTCTCTAAACCCTTCCTAGCTGGCACAACATTAAGGGCCATAGGGCCTGAAATGTGTTGTACTATTCTAGGTTCTAATCATATAGCCATCTGGATGCCTTTTAAATGTTGTAATTGTATCTGCCTCTACCACTTTCTATGGCAGCTCTGTTCACATACGTATCACCTTCTGTGTGAAAAAATTGCCCCTTAAGTCCCTTTTGTATCTTTCCTCTCTCATCTTAAACCTATGCCCTCTAGTTTTGGACTCCCCCCATCCTGGGGAAAAGACCTGGCCTACTTACCCTATCCGTGCCCCTCATGATTTTATTAACCTCTATAAGGTCACCCCTCAGCCTCCAACGCTCCAGGGAAAATAACCCCAACCTATTCAACCTCTCTCTGTAGTTCCAACCCTGGCAACATCCATGTAAATCTTTTCTGAACCCTTTCTAGTTTCACAATACCTTCCTGTAGAAGGGAGACCAGAATAGAGTTAAAATAAAAAATGATAAACCATGTCACTTTAATAAATAACATTATTATGAATTTATTATAGACAAGTTTTATTCATCAAAGATGTAAAGCTGATTAGCACACAGTTAGAAAGGGGAGTAGTATAAACAGAAATCCTCTAAAAAACCTCGTACACACCTAGACATACAACGGAAAAGGTTCTCTGCAGAGCTTAACTTTGGCACAAAAACATTTGTACCAATTTTTCTTAGTTCCTGAATGGAGAAAGGACAAGGTATGAAATGTTCAAAATGGCAGGTGTCACTGCGATCTTGAAACACTGTTCACTCAATAAACTATTCAGTGGATTATCAGGAAAACAGCTGGATTAGGTTACTACAGTATAATTCACAGTTACCCTAATGGACTTTCAAAAAGGATTTTCTCAGAAATGCAGAGGATGAGCTCGGTGGCTCCTCTGTCTCTCTCTCTCAGCAGGTTGTATCACAACTGAACTTGAACTAACATCTAACACAAAGTTCTAAACTCCAGGTATGTGATTACCAGGAAAAAAGATGAAACAACTAATTTAAGCAATATTACTTCTAAGAAATTTTATTAAAAAGAATCCCAAATGTCCTTTTAGTAACATTTTAAGAAAAAGGGGTCTCCACATGCCACATGATCCACAATCCTTTAACATGAATTCTCAAAAAAACCTAATAATAAAGTGACTTCATAACATCATATAACCATTGGATAAATAACACACCATTTTTAGAGTCACAGAGTCAGGCAGCATAAAAATAGGTCCACCACGTCATTGCCAATCAGCAAACACCAAACTACACTCATCCCATTTTCCTGCACTTGGTTCATTGCCTACTATGCCCTGGCATTTTAACTGCTCATCCATATATTTAAATGATGTCAGCATACTTGCTTCCACCACCCTCTCAGGCAGCCCATTCCATATTTCTACCACCCTCAGGATTAAAACAACATTTTCCTCAGATCTTCTCTAAACCACGTACTCCCCACCTTAAACTTGTGCCCTCTGGTCTGAGACCTGTCAGCCATGGGGAAAAGATTCTCACAATCTACCCTGTCTCTGCCTCTCATAATTTTGTTGTTCTCAATCAGACCTCCCCTCAGCATCCACTGCTCCATGGAAAGCACAGCCAGCTTATTCAGTCTCTCTTCATAACCTAAGACTTTTTATCCAAGACAACATCCTCATGAATCTCCTCTGCACCATCTCCAGTCCAATAGATGGAATACTTTATGCAGTTCCAGTTGCCAGACCTCTGGCAACTGGAACTGCATAAAGTATTCCATCTATGGCCGAATCAATATTTCAGAAGATTTCAACAATACTTCCCAGTTCCTATAAATTACACCCCAGCTTGTGAAGACAATCATCTCATATGCCTTCTTCACCACCCTGTCTACCTGTCCTGACATCTTCATAAATCTATGGAGTTGTGCACCATGATCCCTTTGTTCCTCAGTACTCCCTGGGGACCTACCATTCATTGTATATATTCTTCCCTTATTAGATTCCCAAAATGCATCACCTGGCACTTATCAGGATTAAATTCCATGTGCCATTGCTCTACCGAATTTACCAGCTGATTAATATCAGACTGCAGCCTGAGACGATCCTCCTCACTATCAACATCACTCCCACTTTTCGTGTTATTTGCAAACTTACTAATTATATCTTGTACATTTACATCCAAGTCATCGACAACTGGGGTCACATGCTTCCAATCACAAAAGCATCCCTCCACCATCAACCTTTGTCGTCTATTTGCACGCCAATTTTGGATCCATTTTGCCATCTTGCCTTGGATCCCATGGCCTCTTTTGTTTTGGACCAGCCTTCCATGTGAGACCTTTTCAGAGGCCTTGCTGAAGTCTATGTAAGCCACACAACAGCACTACTCTCATCAATATAAAGTTAAAAAAAAAATCACACAACACCAAGTTATAGTCCAACAGGTTTAACTGGAAGCACACAAGCTTTCGGAGCGCCACTCCTTCATCAGGTGATCTTTAATTTACTGGCCTCTCCCTGTTGCCCTGCTTGAACAAAGAACCACGTTGATTATTCTCTAATCATCTGGCACTTCACCTGTGGCCAGTGAAATATTAAATATCAACCAGTACCCCAGCAATCACCTCCCTCGCCTCCCATAGCAGCCTAGAATACATCTCATCAGGCCTTTATGCCCTTTAAAACATTCAACCTGCACTTTATTGCTTAACATGTTCTAGAGCGTCACCATCCCAAATGAAATCCCCATCAACAATGCCTTTCTCCTGAGTGAATACAGATGAGAAGTATTAATTTAATACCTCACCCACATCCACTGGCTCTATGCACAAATTGCCCCATTGCTCTCTATCAGGCCCCCACTCTTTCCCTGGTAATCCTCTTACTCTTAATATACTTATAAAATGCCTTGGGGTTTTTTCTTAATCTTATTTGCCAAAGATATTTCTTGGCCCCTCTTTGCCCTCCTAATTTTATTTTTTAGCAACCCCTTCACTTCAAGTAAGTCCGCATTTCGAAAGTGGGAGTCTTTTAAAAGTAATATAGTGAGAATTCAGGGCCAATGTGTTCATCTAAGAGTGAAGGGCAAGAGCAGCAAGTCCGGGGAACCCTGGATGTTAATGGATATCGTGAGTTTGGTAAAGAAAAACAAAGAAACAGTTTCAGTAAGAAACAGAATGTAGGTTAGATTCCCTACAGTGTGGAAACAGGCCCTTCGGCCCAACAAGTCCACACCAACCCTCCGAAGAGTAACCCACCCAGACCCTTTTCCCTCTGTCTAATGTACCTATCACTATGGGCAATTTAGCATGGCCAATTCACCTGACATGCACATCTTTGGACTGTGGGAGGAAATCAAAGCATCCCCACACAGACACAGGGAGAATGTGCAAACTCCACACAGACAGTCGCCCGAGGCTGGAATTGAACCTGGGACCCTGATGCTGTGAGGCAGCAGTGCTAACCACTGAGCCACCCGTGTACTCTATTCTGTGACAAGCAGGATCCAGTTTGCTGTCACAGGATTTGTCATTTCTTACAGTCAGAATGCTTGCTCACTGAAACCACTTGATCAGCCTTACTCCCTAGGATTAGGACCAGCATTGTCCTATCTCTCATCAGACTATCTATGTGCTGGCATAAAAAGCATTCCTTGATGTATTTTAAAAATCCCACCTCATCTAATCCTTTCACACTAAGGAAATCCCAGTTAAGGTTAGCAAAGCTGAAATCCCATACACCTATAACCATACTTTTCTCACAAGTCTGTGATTTGCCTACATATCCATGCTCTATCTCCCTTTCACTGTTGCGAGGACTGTAATATAATCCCAGCAAAGTAATTTTTTTTATTCCTAAACTCTACTCAGATGGCCTCATTCGAAAAGACTTCAAGGACATCCTCCCTCATTCCTTTATCAATGCACCCATTTCTCTTACATCCTCCACATCCTGCCTGAAACTTCTGTACCCAGGAATGTTGAGAGGCCAATCCTGTCCTTCTTTCAACCATGTCTCAGGATTACAAAATTATCATTGCCACGTGCTGATCAACGCTCTAAGTTCACTTGCCTTACCAGCAAAGCTCCTTGCAATAAAATAGACGCAGTTTAGCTTTCCAGAATACCCATGTGCCTTTTCATGCCCATGATTTCTCTGCCATTTAGACCTTCACAGCATTCCTTCGATAGCTGATTGGACCTTGCTCCTGATTTTACATCTACTCCATATCCTATTATGTCTGCCAAGTCAGTTCAAATTAAAATTTAAAGTTCAAAATGAAACAAGCCATATTTTAAAAATCAAGATACATTTACACTTGCTCTCAATCACTGTTTACAGGTCAATACAGTCCTGCAATATGAAACCTCAAAAAGCAATTAATAAAGAAGCATCATCAGAACTTACGGGCAGCATGGTGGCACAGTGGTTAGCACTGCAGCCTCACAGTGCCAGAGACCCGGGTTCAATTCCCACCTCAGGCAACTGTCTGTGTGGAGTTTGCACATTCTCCCTGTGTCCGCGTGGGTTTCTTCTGGGTGCTCCGGTTTCCTCCCACAGTCCAAAAATGTGCAGGTCAGGTGAATTGGCCACGCTAAATTGCCCATAGTGTGAGGTGAAGGTGTAGGGGAGTGGGTCTGGGTGGGTTGCTCTTCAGAGGGTCGGTGTGGACTTGTTGCACCGAAGGGCCTGTTTCCACACTGTAAGTAATCTAATCTAAATGACACATAATTGTGAGCTTGCTCTTGCACATACAAGCTACAATAAAGAAATGCGAGAGGAAAAACAATAAAGGGGATGAATTTTACACAAGGTTCATTGTGTACATAGTGTTCATAGTGGTACAAACTTGACTGGACGAGGAGATATTCTAATGGCAGAAGGTGAAAAGGACTTGGACGAAAAGGATTAAATAATGAGGACAGGTTGGATAGAGTTGGCAAGAATGTCCAATATTATGGGCAATTGTGGGCGAAGAGTGGTGAATTGAAGTGTTTTAAATTATTTAGGAGTCCATGGGTAGCTAAAGAGAAACTACTGCATCTGGTCGTGGAGTACATAACAAAAAGGGCATAAGTTAATATTGAAGTTGGCCCATTTTAAATCAGGAGTGCTACTTCACACATCAGCTCAGGGAAATCTGAAATGCTTTTCCCACAAAAGCTGTCAAGGCTAGGATTAAATTAAAAATGTCAAAACTGAGAATTTTTTTATACTGTGAGATTACCAAGCACATTAAGGAAATGAAACAAAAATACAGATGAATCTTGAGCTAACCGAGTAGCAGGAAAAGCCCAAAGGGCTGAATAGGCTCTTCCGAATGTAATAAATGACAGGTGAACTAGCCAGGGTGAAACAAAGTAACATCTCAGAATGGCAATAAACACAAAATCTAAAATGTAAAGTTCATGTCAAGCATCACCACTAAGTCAGTGTTAGCTTGACTTGATAGGAGCACTCAGTTGGAAAGCATGAAAATTCAAGTTCTTCTACAGGTCTTGAGCCAAATACTGAGATCCTGCTACGAATTTGAGGAAGAATATTCCCAGAGGGTGGTGGGGGTCTGAAACGTACTGCCTGAGAGGGTAGTTGAGGCAAGTGACCTCACAACCTTTAAAAATTACATGAATACCATAACATTCAAGACTATGGACCAAGCGCTGGATTGGGGCAGTCCTGTAGATTTAGTGGTACAAACTTGATGGACCAAAGATGAGTCGAGAGCAGATATGCTGCTAGATCTGAAATGGCTAAGTTTAATGTTGAGTTTAGAAGTTTGTAGAGTATCTTAATTAAGATGAAGTGCTGTTTCTAATCTTTGTGTTGAGCCATACAGGAACAGCCAAGTAGTCCAAGGACAGGAATGTCTGTGTATACATAAGGAGGGGAATTAAAAAGACAGACTACACCCAAGAAGTTCAGGATCATGTTTACAGATAGAACTGAGGTGTTTCAGAAAAACGTCATGCAAGTCATGTCAGGTCAAATGGACCAACTGACTTAGCTATCCAATTTGAAAAGATACAATGTGATTTGCTATGTGGTTTTGCAGCAAGAAAAGGGTCATGGGTGAGAAAAGAAAAGGGTCATGGGTGAGAAAAGCAAAGGAAAGAGGCAATTATTGATTCAAATTGATCTGAGCTATCATTGAACACTTGAAGCGAAGAATCAGTTGCTCATAAATAAAACACTATTCATTAAAACTCCGGTCTGCCGTGAAGCATTAAAGGTTTATTGAGACAGCAAACAATGAGCAGCAATTATTGAATTAACTAGGAAAATTGAGGCAAAACTCTTTGACCTGTAGCAAACCCTTGAACTAACACATCATGAACCTTATCACTTCTCAATAATCTAGCTGGCAATTTCAGATCCTTATGCATCCAGTAACCTTTGAACTTTCACTCAATAATGTGTTAGGAATTGACAGCGTGGGAACGAAAGAATCACAGCTATCTGACTGGATATCATATTTCAAAGGCCAAATTATCCTGGTAAGTGGCTGTATTTTCATTCTGGCTGCAGCTCATTAACTAGATTATTTGGAAGCAGGCCAATGGATGAAAGATTTAATACTCACCTCAGAAGGAAAAATCAACTTGCTGCATTTCCAAAATTATTGGTGTAGTTTATAGATAGTTTGTAGGGACACCGTTGCAGAGAATTCATGAGAAACAGACAGCAGTGAGAATGGTGAAGTTATTCCTACATGTAGCGGGTGAGGCAAATAGCATTCATACATTTAAGATACAGCTAGACAGATAGGAGGGAGAACAGAATAGAAGGTTAAGTCTATAGGGTGAAGTGAAGCTTCTTTGTCCTGTTTTCAAGACAATGCTAAAAACATATGAGAATGACCATGTTGACTGGGCTTGTGCACTAATACCCTTTTAAATAGCTCACTGTCAAATAGTGTTTGATGAAAACAATTTTGGATATTTTACTGTAAAGGTGCCAAATAAATTGTTGCTGTGAGTTGGGAGTTGATTCATGCCAAGTATAAACACTGGTTGGGCTGAACGAGCTATTTCTGCTCGGTAAATTCTACGTACAGGTGAGTAAAAACACTTTGTAAGAACACATTGTTGCAAGTTTGATTCCTGACCCACGATGAGGAAACAGTTTATAGCGGAGACTGCAAACATTGCACAGCAGTTGGTCTCAACCAGCCCACAGCGCTACGGAATCGAAGAGGTGGCATTTCCTGGTTAGAGTGGCAGCAGCAGAAGGATTGGCTGAATGATGGAATTCAAGACATTCCAAAGTGCCAGCTATCTCCTTGTTTTCAGAGACAAACAAGAGGGAGGCCGAAATACTGGAAATTACTGCTCAAAGAATTCTTAAACACTGATGAAATGCAAATAACTTGCACATGATGAGAATGGAAATGATAAATGCTGTGGCTACAAGTGAGGCTTTGACACTTAAGGGAAACATTTTCTTAACATCAATCATGATGCCCTCAAATGACAGATTAGGGATTCTTTCTTATTTTTAGCTAATCCACTGGAATTTAGATTCAAAGAACTGGCAAGGCAGTTCAATGGAATCATGCAACTGTTTGTTTATGGTTAATAGTCCTGCCCTGGAGCACATTGCAGACACCATACACATGAGAATTTAACTAACAACATCATCTTACAATCATCAGTGAGCACAGTGCAGGAAAGGGCCAACCAGCCCATTGAGCCCTTGTGACATACAATTTCCTTTGATCACAGACTCTTCTCAACCTCTTTCATCTCCAAAAGATGGGCTAAAAGTTCCTGTCTGGATTCCTGTTTCAGGTCGAAAATGCAGCCAAGCAATTCAGTGTTGGCATTCAATTTACAGAGTCAAAGCCATTGGTTTAATAAAAATACTCCTGAGTAAAGCTAATTCAGCCAGGGAACCAAACTGTCCAACCACTCCCGGATTAGACAGGATAAAAGAAAGGGTCCAACAGCTGATTCCCAGTCAATTGAGATGTATCTGGCATTGACACTCCAGAAAGGTTTCCCAACAATCTCCAGGAATTGAAGATTAGTCTCCTGGATAACTCTGTGAACAAACTAAGGAACAAAGCATAGCTCCTCAAGAGCAATAACAGACTGGCAACAAATACCTTGGTGTGAAGTTATTCATTTTGGTTGTAAAAATTGAAATGCATAACAGTTTTTTTTAAAGGTGTGACACTTGTAAATGTTGATTTGGAGACAACATCAGCATGCAAGAACAGCCTGCAATTAGGAAAACAAATGGCATCTGGCCTTAATTACAACAAGATTGAGTACAAGAATAGAAAAATGCTACAATTATATAAAGGTAAAGTCGCCATTGTCTTACAAGACCATAGGCTGCTTTCTCATTAGAGAGAGAGAGAGACGACTGGTGGGGGGTAACCGGAGGGTCACCACACTTCAGGCAAGGGGAGTGGTTGGGAAGAGTCTTCGTGGTCCCCTAACCTGGTGCAGGAATTGGACCCATACTATTGGCATTTCTCTGTGTCAGAAGTCAGCTGCCCATCCAACTGGCTTTGGTGAAATCACATCTGGAGTACTGTATGCAATTTTGATCTCCATATTTAAGGAAGAATAGACTTGGACAACAAATGCTGTGGCAAAAGTTCACAAAATTGGCCTTGGGAAGACAAGTTTGCCATTGATGAGCAGCTGAATACTGTGGATCCCTGACAAGTGATCTTATTGGAACATATAAGCTTCTGAAGGGGCTCAGTAGGGTGGATGCTGAGAGATTATTTCCGCTTAACCAGGAATCTAGAATACAAGGGCACAGACTCAGGATAAGGGGTCAGTCATTTAGGTGAGACATTACTTCAAAGAATCGTGGATCTTTGGAATTCTCCAACCTAAAGGTTTGTGAATGATCTGAACTTTGCATAAAGCTAGGGAAGTGCTTGCTGGGCTCCTTGCTAAAATATTTACATCATTGATAGCCAAGGGTGAAGTGTCGGAAAACTGGAGGGTGGCTAATGTGGTGTCATTATTTTTTAAAAAGTGGTAAGGAAAAGCTGGGGAACTAGAGACCGGTGAGTGAAGACATCATTGGTGGGTAAGTTATTGGAGGGGATTCTGAGGGACAGGATTTACGTGCATTTCGAAAGGCAACGACTGAGTAGGAATAGTCAACATGGGTCTGTGCATGGGAAATCGGGTCTCAGTAACTTGATTGAGTTTTTTGAAAAGGTTGCAACAAAGATTGATGAAGGCAGAGTGGTGGATGTTGTCTAAATGGATTTCAGCAAGGCATTCAACAAGATTCTGCATGGTAGACTGGTTAGCAAGATTCGATCACTTCGAATGCAGAGCGAGCTAGCCAACTGGATACAAAATTGGCTTGAAGATAGGAGACAGAGGTGATGGTGGAGGGTTGTTTTTCACACTGACGCCTGCGATCAGCAAGGAATAGTGCTGGGTCCACTGCTTTTGTTATTTATATAAATGATTTGGATGAGAATATACGAAGTATGGTTAGTACATTTGCAGATTACACAAAAATTGCTGATGTAGTGGACAGTGATGGAAGTTATCTCAGAGGACAACAGGATCTTGATCACATAGGCCAAGGAGTAGCAGCTGGAGTTTAATTTAGATAAATGAGAGGTGATGTATTTTGGTAAGGCAAATTAGGGCAGGACTTAATCACGAAATGGTAGTGTTCTGGAGAGTGTTGCTGAACAAAGAGACCTTGAGGTTCAGTAACATTTGTTACTCCTTGAAGGTGGAGTAACAAATAGATAGGATAGTGAAGAAGACGTTTAGTACACTGGCCTTTATTGGTCAGAGTACTGAGTATAGGAGTTGGGAGGTCATGTTGCGGCTGTACAGGGCATTAGTTTGGCCATTTTTGGGATATTGCATTCAATTCTGGTCTCCCTGCTACAGGAAAGATGTTGTAAACTTGAAAGGGTGCAGAAAAGATTTGCAAGGATGTTGCCAAGGTTGGAAGGTTTGAGCTATCGGGAGAGGCTGAATAGGTTGGGGCTATTTTCTCTGGAATGTCAGAGAGGGAGGGGGGTGACCTGATAGAGGTTTGTAAAATCATGAAGAGTATGGATAGGGTTAGTAGCCAAGATCTTTTCCTCAGGATAGAGGAGTCCAAAACTGGAAGATGTAGGTTTAAAGTGAGAGGGGAAAGATATGAAAAGGATGTAAGTGGGTTGAGTGTATAGAATGAGCTGCTAGAGGAAGTGATGGAGGCTGGTACAATTACAACATTTAAAAGGCATCTAGATGGGTATATGAATAGGAAGGGTTAGAGGGAAATGGGCCAAATGGGACTAGATTAATTTAGGATATCTCATCAGCATGGACAAGCTGGACTGAAAGTTGCGTTTCCATGGCTCGATGCCACAATGATTCAATCATTGAATACATTTAACACTGGGTTAGACAGAGTTCTGAACCCTCAGGGAATCAAGGGACAGAGGGAACGAGGAGAGAAAGTGAGAGCAATAATGTCTACATTAAATGTCAGAACAGACTCGGTTTGGTCTACTTCTGATCCTACTTCTGGTATTGTTGTGAACAATGACTACACGTCAATGGTACTAGACTGCACATGAGGTATTGTGGAACTATATTAATGCAAGTTCAATTTGTTTTCAAGTAAAGGAGGAATGTTTTCTTGGTCATTAAGCAGAGCAATGGAACTGCACTCTGGCGTGTTCAGGCAAAGAGAAAAAAATAAAGAAACTGAGGTAAAAAAGTAAAGACAAATAAAGAACACCATTAATCCAGTAATAAGGAGATTGGCTGGTCTAATTGCACACACAAATTAATGAAGCAGATCTCAAACTGAATTGGGAGATCATGGGTGATGTGACTCCGAAGGGTTCAAGAGTGAAGGTAACGGTGAAGGATAGAAGGCAACAAACAAAATTGCCATTCAGTTACTAGAGAAACAAAACCGAACTCCAGAAGAGGTCAACACCTTTAGGAAATCAGGGAAAATGGGTCAGAGAAAAGGCAGAGGAAAAAGAAGTCATACTTCAAAAGCAGACACAGATTTCACAATCTTTAAAACTTAATGTGCAATCATTTCATTCATCTAATTGTTATCCTGTTTTTGAGAGAGCTGTTAAGATATTGGCTCTTTGTACACACTACTTTCAGCTATTTATCCAGACTGGCAGACTCAGGAAATGATCTCTGAGGAAACTCTTTAGATTTCTATGGAGGGTACAAGATGGGAGTTTTTTTTAAACAGCCGAACCAGAAACAATAGATAAATGAAAGATTTGAAGTCTACTTGCCGGTACCCTGCCACTGACCCCATGAGCTACAACGTTTTGCCACTCTTGACCTTTCTGTGAGAGTTCAGAGCTTCCTGTGGCAGTGGCACCAGTTCCCAGATAGCTCAGTCTCTCCCAACTTCCAGATGCTGACGGTGGGAATTACAGATACCAACACCCTCTGTCACCAAGACCCTGACCATGGAGTGACCTTGAGACACAAACCGCAGCACACAGCTGAACTTTTACCCTGCAGATAAGCAGCAGGGAAGCATGAAAACCTAGTGCAGCAGGCCCAAGCTTGTAGTATCTTTCCTGACCATCCTAGCCTTGCTTTGGGCATCGAAAGAAACAGATTCTGGATTAGTGGTGCTGGAAGAGCACAGCAGTTCAGGCAGCATCCAAGGAGCAGCGAACTGAACTGCTGTGCTCTTCCAGCACCACTAATCCAGAATCTGGTTTCCAGCATCTGCAGTCACTGTTTTTACCTCATCGAAAGAAACAGAACTGAGTTACATTTGGCCTGAAGTAAAATTTCTGTCTTCAAAAGCTAAATCAGACTGAAAATTGGAAATGATGAGAAGGAAGTTACATAGTTTAGGATCTTCACGTTTTTCAGATTACATTTGATTACATTACAATGTGGAAACAGGCCCTTCAGCCCAACAAGTCCACACCGACCTGCCGAAGCGTAACCCACCCATACCCCTACATTTACCCCTTACCTAACACTACGGGCAATTTAGCATGGCCAATTCACCTTACCTGCACATCTTTGGACTGTGGGAGGAAACCGGAGCACCCGGAGGAAACCCACGCAGACACGGGGATTTCCTCCCATCTTGTACTGTCTTGTAATTGAGAGACAGTCACCTGAATGACTTCACAGTCATGCTGCCAGGTGGGCATGGGGTTAATGGCAACAGTGGTCAGATACCATCCCAGATGTGATGGCATTCGCCTAGTCCCAAGGGCTAAAAATTCTTTGTGAGATAGTAAAGTGACTCTCCCATGAGCCTGCAGTTATACACTCCAATCCTTCAATATGCAGGAGTAAAAATATCATAGACATGAGCTGCCAGAGGAAATGGTGGAACATAGAACATTGAACATAAAACATAAAACATTCCAGTGCAGTACAGGCCCTTCGGCCCTCGATGTTGCGCCAACCTGTGAAACCAATCTAAAGCCCATCTAACCTACACTATTCCATTATCATCCACGTGTTTATCCAATGGCAAATTAAATGCCCTTAATGATGACGAGTCCACTACTGCTGCAGGCAGGGCATTCAATGCCCTTACTACTCTCTGAGTAAAGAAACTACCTCTGACATCTGTCCTATATCTGTCACCCCTCAATTTAAAGCTATGTCCACTCGTGCTAGCCATCAACATCCAATGAAAAAGGCTCTCACTGTCCACCCTATCTAATCCTCTGACCATCTTGCATGCCTCTACAAAGTCACCTCTTAACTTTCTTCTTTCTAACAGCCTCAAGGCCCTCAGCCTTTCTTCATAAGACATTCCCTCTGTACCAGGCCACATCCTGGTAAATCTCCTCTGCACCCTTGTCAATGCCTCCACAGCCATACAATAATGCGGCACCAGAACTGTACGCAATACTACAAGTGCAGCCACACCAGAGTTTTGTACAGCTGCTGCATGACCTCATGGCTCCGAAACTCAGTCCCTCTACCAATAAAAGCTAATACACCAATCACCTTCTTAACAACCCTATCAACCTGGGTGGCAACTTTCAGGGATTCATGCACACACAGACTCAAATCTCTCTGCTCATCCACACTATCAAGAATTTTACTATTAGCCCAGTACTCTGAATTTCTGTTACTCCCTCCAAAGTGAATCACCTCACACTTTTCCGCATTAAACTCTATTTACCACCACTCAGACCAGGTCTGCAGCTCACCTATGTCACTCTGTAACCTGCAACATCCTTCCGCACTGTCCACAAATCCACCGACTTTGGTGTCATCCGCAAATTTACTAATCGATCATTTTACACCCTCATCCAGGTCACTTATAAAAATGACAAACAGCAATGGTCCCAAAACAGATTCTTGCAGTACACAACTAGGAGATCAACTCCAGGATGAACATTTCCCATCAACCACCACCCTCTGTCTTCTTCCAGCTAGCCAATTTCTGATCCAAACCGTTAAATCACCCTCAATCCTATGCCTCCATATTTTCTGCAATAGCCTAAAATGGGGAACCTCTTCAAACAATTTACTGAAATCTATATACACCACATCAACCGCTTTACCATCATCCACCTTTTCAGTCACCTTCTCAAAGAAGTCAATAAGGTTTGTGAGGGATGACCTACCCTTCACAAAACCATGTTGACTATCCCTAATCAAATTATTTCTTTCTAGTTGATTATAAATCCTATCTCTTATAATCCCTCCTGAAACTTTGCCCACAACAGAATAAGGCTCACTGGTCTATAATTACCAATGTTGTCTCTACTCCCCTTCTTGAACAAGGGGACAACATTTGCTATCCTCCAGTCTCTGGCACTATTCCTGTAGACAATGACAACATAAAGATCAAAGTCAAAGGCTCTGTAATCTCCTCCCTAGCTTTCCACAGAATCCTGGAATAAATCCCGAGAACCTATCTATTTTCACACTTTCCAGAATTGCTAAGACCTCCTCCTTATGAACCTCAATCACTTTGAGTCTCATAGCCTCTATCTCAGTATTCTCCTCAACAATATTGTCTTTTTCCTGTGTGAATACTGACAAAAAATATTCAGTTAGCGCCTCTCCTATCTCTTCGGACTCCACACAACTTCCACTACTGTCCCTAACCTTAATCTTATTTTAATAATTCTTTTATTCCTGATGTACTGACAGAAAGCCTTAGGACTTGCCAAGATCCTACCTGTCAAAGATTTCTCATGTCCCCTCCTGGCTCTTCTTAGCTCTCTCTTTAGGTCTTTCCCGACTAACTTGTAACTCTCAAGTACCCTAACTGAACCTTCATGTTTCATCATTACATAAGTCTCTTTCTTCCTCTTGATAAGAGATTCAAGTTCTTTCGTAAACCACGGCTCTCTTACTTGATCACTTCCTCCCCACCTAACTGGTTCATACCTATCAAGGACACGCAGTAGCTGTTCCTTGAACAAGCTCCGCATTTCAATTCTGGCCATCCCCTGCAGTTTTCTTCCCTATGCTATACATCCTAAATCTTGCCTAATCGCATCATAATTGCCTTTCCCTTAGCTATAACTCTTTGCCCTGGGGTATATACCTATCCCTTTCCATCACTAATGTAAACATAATCAAATTGTGGTCACTATCATCAAAGTGCTCACCCACCTCCAAATCTAACACCTGGCCAGGATCATTGCCCAGTACCAAATCCAATGTTGCCTCGCTTCTTGTTGGCCTATCTACGTACTATGTCAGGAAACCCTCGTGCACACATTGGACAAAAATTGACCCAGCTAAAGTACTCAAACTATAGTGTTTCCAGTCAATATTTGGAAAGTTAAAATTCCCCAAATCAAGAGCAACAGACACAGCAGATGATGTGTGTGGAAGTACAGGTAAATCTCTGTCGGATGTGGAAAGATTCTTTGGGGCCTTAATGGAGGTGAGCGGGGAGGTGAGCGCAGGTTTTGCATTTCTTGCGGTGGCAGAGAAAGGTGCCGGGAGTGGGCTGGTGGGAGGGTGTGGACTTCACAAGGGAGTTGCGGAGTGAATGGTCTCTGCGCAACACAGATAGGGGTGGGGAGGGAAAGAGGGAAATATATCCCTGGTCATGGAGTCTGTTTGTAGGTGGCAGAAATGACGGAGGATGATGAGGTGTATCCAGAGGTTAGTGGGGTGGAATGTGAGGACCAGGGGGATCTGTCCTTGTGATTGGAGGAGTGTTCAAAGGCAGAGATACGGAAGTGGAGGAGATGCACTGGAGGGCATCGTTGACCACGTGGGAGGAGAAACTGGGGTCTTTGAAGAAGGAGGTCATCTGGGATAGTCTATGGTGGAACTGGTCTTCCTGGGAGCAGATGCGGCAGAGGCAGAGGAATTTTTTGAAGAAGGAGGCTATCTGGGATGGTCGGTGGTGGAACTGGTTCTTCTGCGAGCAGATGCGGTGGAAGCGGAGGAATACTTTGAAGAAGGAGGCTAACACTTCAACCCCAGGGCATCAATGTGGACTTCAACAGCTTCCTCATTTCCCCTTCCCCCACCTCATCCTAGTTCCAAACTTCCAGCTCAGCACTGTCCCCATGACTTGTCCGGACTTGTCCGACCTGCCTAGCTCCTTTTCCACCTATCCACTCCACCCTCTCCTCCCTGACCTATCACCTTCATCTCCTCCTCCACTCACCCATTGTACTCTATGTTACTCTCTCCCTACGCCTACCCTCCCCTAGCTCATCTCTCCACGCTTCAAGCTCACTGCCTTTATTCCTGATAAAGGGCTTTTGCCCGAAATGTCGATTGGATGCTCGTTGGATGCTGCCTGAACTGCTGTGCTCTTCCAGCACCACTGATCCAGTATCTGGGATGTTCTATGGTGACTTTGAAGAAGTAGTTTAGATGTCATGTTGCGGCTGTACATGACATTGGTTCGGCCACTTTTGGAATACTGCATATAGAGATTTGTAAAATCACAAAGGCCATGGATAGGGTGAACAGCCAAGGTCTACTTCCCAGGATAGGAGAGTCCGAAACTAGAGGAAAAAAGTTTAAGGTGAAAGAATAAAGACTTAAAAGGGACCTAAGGGGAAACTTTTTCACACAGAAGGTGGTGTTGAATGGAATGAGCTCCCAGAGGAGGTGCTGGAGACTGGTACAATTACAACATTTATAAGGCATCTGGATGGGTACGTGAATTGAAAAGGTTTATAGAGATATGGGCCAAATGTTGGCAAATGGGACTAGATTAATTTAGGTTATCTGCCCAGCAGGGATGAGTTGTCTCATCCAACGAAAGGATGTGTTTCCGTTCAATATAACTCTATGACTCAATGAACTTATTCAGCATGAGAAGTTACTGCTAATTGGTTGGACTACGGTCAGCATGGAGGTGAAGCAGGAACTGTCAATTATCTCAGTTAACTAATTAAATTCAAAACCAGGAAGTCAACTTTAAGTTCAAACACTTTGACTGATCAGAATTGACTCACATGGTTTGAATTTAATCAGTTAACCTCTGAGCCAGAAGACAGCCCTCTTGCAGCACAATGGTAGCATCCCTATCATTGGGTTGAGAGGACTGGGTTCAAGTCCATTCTTATAACTTATAATTCAGTTAGTAAAACCGTGTGATCATCACATATTAACACGCAGGGTTACAGGCATAGGGTGGGGGTGTGTGGGTCTGGGTGGATTGCTCTTCAGAGGGTTGGTATGGACTTGATGGGCCAAATGGCCTGTTTCCACAATGTAGGGATACTATGATTTCAATGATAATTTTCACTTTGACAAAGTGCAGCCTTTTTAAATGGTGCTCTACATTATTAAACTTAGTTACCATACGATGCCATCCCAAAAGAAAGATGACAAAAAAGGCTAAAGAATCTCATTAAAAGTGGTTGATCCATGTCCAGTATTGTGGGTCCAATACAAGCTGAAAGGTACAATTACAACATTTAAAAGGATGGATATACGAAAAGGAAGGGTTTAGAGGGATATGGGCCAAATGTTGGCAAATGGGACCAGATTAGGTTAAGAAAGCTGGTCAGCATGGACAAGTTGGCCCGAAGGGTCTGTTTCCGTGCCGTACATCTCTGTGACTCTATGATATCAGAACAGTGTTGGACATTTGCAGGTTAGATCATGGTCACAAAAATTAATACATTGGTTGATGTAAACGGTCATAACCTGAAACATTAAGCTGCCTTTTCCTTTTCCTGACACTTTGGGACTTCTCTGGCACTTGTTTTCACTTCTGATTTCCGTCAGTCCAAGTTGTTTTGATTTCCTTTAAATCCATTGTAAAGCAATAACACTGGAATCATTTCCATAAAAATTTGCCAATGGTGAAATGTCCTCTGGTGTAGCAATTCCACTGGGTCCCTGTGTCCCTCAAGTTAACTTTGGACTGTTCCTTCTCACTTGTGACACATTGTTTGCTCTTGTGAGTTGAAATGAGCTCTGGGATACCCTGCCTCTAAGAAGCCAGCGACACACGGCATGTTTGAATGCAGCATATCAACACAGTTAACATGCACATCTGACTTCCTGCTGGTGTGAAATACTCAGCAGTAAACTCATGCAACAGTCATAATGAAGTCCACAGCCATGAAAACAAGCCACACTTGAACCCATGATTCCCAAACATTTGACCAAGCAGTCATAATGTCATCTCGCTGCCAGGCAAGCAGATTTGCATCAAAGACGTTAACTCCACCTGTATCTCAAGTTAGTTCTCACCATCTCCACCAACATCCCCCACCCCACCTGGAATACAGATTAGAGCCAGGTAACTTACCAGTGCAGTATATATATGCAGACATCTGTAGACGGGGGAAAAGTCGACCAGATCTTGGGCACTTAGTACCTGTCAGACACATGAAACAACATACACAAAAAAAGGGAAAGAAGGTGAAACTTAGTGCATGGCCCACATCCATATCAATCAATAACACTGTCAATCAAGGCAACACTTCCATAAAAACATCAAAAGCTCCCAAGTAGATATCCATTTTTAAAGACAGGTGTGCAGCAGCTGTTGGAAATTATCAGGACAATACCAGGCCTGTATGTTTTGGGTTTGGCCTTTTACCTTAACACATGTAACCAGGCCTCCCCTACTGGGATTAGAGCTTTTATTAAGTTATGTCACTGGCCTTAAAGGAATCCTGCAGGATAAGAGTCCCACAATGGATAAAGCACTGTGAAATGTTACTACTTACTGCTAAATCACTCACAGATTTTAAACATTTAAACTTTTTGAGAACTAATGGTACATCAAGGTGAGGAACTTCACCATTCCATTGCAATGAGTAACAGCATCTAACATTTCCAGATACAACACAGGGTGATTAAAGCTCGCTCAGAACTGTCCTCGTCAAACACTCCCAGGACAGGAACAGCACATTGTTAGATATCAATTAAAACTCCCACATTGCTATCCCCATCAAACACTCCCAGGACAGGGACAGCATGGGGTTAGATACAGAGTAAAGCTCCCTTTACACTGTCCCCATCAAACATTCTCAGGTAAGGAACAGCACGGGGTTAGATACAAAGTGAAGTTCCCTCTACAATATTCTCATCAAATACTCCAGGATGGGGCCACCATGAAGTTAGGTAGAAAGTTCCCTCTAAAAAGTTCCTATAAAGCACGCCCAGGGTGGTATTGGATACTGATTAAAGCTCACTCAACACTGTCTCCATTAAACACTCCCAGAGCAAGTATAACACAGATTAGATATGCCATAATCCTACTTTTACAGTTTTTCAACAAACACGCTGGTATAGTCCAAGTTAGAATCCGAGCACAGCTCTTCTCCACTATCACATTGAACAGTCACATGTTATATACTGAGTAAAGTTCCCTCTATTGAAACTTTCAATACTTAGATAAGAAGATTTTTCATTTCAGCTCTGCAGCCTTTTATTTCTCGTTTTGGCTTACAGAATATTTCCTGCACATGTTTACTGCATTTCAAGTGTCCAATCTCCATAGCAGTTTGTTTTTTGTTCAAAAACATATACATTGACTGAGGGTCAAGTGGTATGAAACAAAGATAGTCAAAAGGACTTAAGATACATGTAAGATATTTAAGTCCACTTTTTGTAATCTGTTCTAAAATTTTCTTACTGTTCAACATGTTGTTTTTATCACAACACATCTGCATAATCCAAATTGGCAGGGAAGTTTCTTTATTTGTTCATGGGATATGGGCATTACTGGTCACAAAGCTGCCATTATGCTTATGAAGGTGATGTAGTCCATCAGATCCATACTGGCACTCTGAATGAGCATCATGGTTTGGCACCGTTCACCCATCATTTCTCCATAACTCTGAATGGTATTTCCATTTAAATAACCATCTAAGGTCTTCTTGAAAGACCTTTCAGGCAGTGGAGACAAGACCTGAATCACTCAGCAAGAAAAAGGTTTCTTCTCAAATCATATCTACTTCTTTCATAAATAAACTTTACATCTGTGCTCTCTCATTCTCAATCTGTTTACAAGCAGAATCAGTTTTCTTTATGTGCTATGTGTCCAGATCCTTCATGATTTTGAAACCCTCACTCAAATCTCCTCTCAGCCTTTTCCTTACCAAGGAAAAGATCTTCCATCATAAAGTGAAAGTTCTCTTGGAACCATTCTTGTAAACCTCTTCTGCACTTTTCTGAATGTGTTCACATTCTTCCTAACGTGTAATGGCCAAAACTGTATATAATAGTCCAGCTGAGGTCAAGCTAGGGTCTTACAAAGATTCAACATAAACCCCTTGCTCTCTTACTCTGTGCCTATATTAATAATTCCTAGAATACTGTATGGTTTAGTAACTAAAAACTGAAAGAACTGTGGATGCTGAAAATCAGAAACAAAAAGTTACAATGCCTCCAAGTTTTGTATTGTCCACAAATCTGAAATTGCCCCATATTTGAGAGCAAAAATTTGACAGGTAAAATATAATGTGGGAAAATGTGAGATCATGCTATTTTGTATGAAGAATATAGGAGCTAAAAATTAATTAAGTGAAGAAGTCTGCAGAAACAGATTATCTATAATTCTTCCTTATTAATTTTGATCCTTACTAGTAGAAGTTTTCTCTTCTGTCGGCAGGAGCTGGGCAGTATCTTCCTCTTTTGCCTCTAGTCTGCCCTACTCCTCCTTTAAGCACCTTTTCTTACTCATATGCCAACAGGTGAGTAGAGTGGCAGATCAGATAATTGGGCATAATATAAGGAATAGCAGAAAGAAATTAGAGTATGAGAAAGGGCTAGCTAATAATGAAAAAAATAGCTAGCGCTTCTGTAGGCATTTCGAAAAAGAAGTAAATAAAGTAAGTGCTGGTCTTCTAGACAGCAAGAATGGGAAGTTTATTGTAGATGATGAAGAAATTGTAGATTAAGCATAAAAATATTGTGTTTTTGCTTTCCTACGCAGGATAGAAAACACATTCAATTAATACCTCTAAATCAGGAGGTGCAAGGAGGAGTGGAACTTAGCAAAATTACAATGATGAGGGAAGTGATGCAAAGCAAACAAATGGACTTGCAGGCTAACAAGTCTATAGGTCCAGATGGACTTCATCCCACGGTCTTAAAAGAGGTTGCAAATGAGTTTGTAAATGCATTGATGTTAATTTTCCAAAACTCACTGCACTTGGGAAAGATTCCTTTAGACTAGAAAGTGTTAAACATAACCCCTCTATTCAAGAAGGGAGGGGGGGCAGCAAACAGGAAACCATAATCCAGAGAGCTTGACATCTGTCATGGGGAAGGTGATTATATCAACCTTTAGAGAGGTTATAACTGCACACTTAGAAACACTCAAGGCAGTTGGGAAGAGTCAGCATTGTTTTGTCAAAGGGAATATCATGTTTAACTATTTTACTGGAGCTCTTTGAAGCAGTAACATGTGCTGTGGATCAAGGTTGTGTGAGTGAACACAAATCTGGCAGATGGGATATAATGTGGAAAAATGGGAAGTTGTTCACTTTGGTAGGAAACATAAAAAGAGCACAGTATCGCTTAAACAAAGAACAAAAGTAGAATTCCAAGGTGCAGAAGGATTCAGTTGCATGAGTTACAAAACCGTAAACTGAACACAAAGCATGTAAGCAAGAAAGCTAATGGGATGTTATCCTTTATTTGGAAAGGGATTTGAACACAACAGTAAGGATGCTTCAGATACATAGGGCACTGGTGAATAATGGGTGCTGTTTTGGTCTCCTTATTTAAGGAACAATGTAAACTTATTGGAAGTGGTTCAGGCATCAGTTTACTGGAGTGATATCTAGAATGGGTGATTTGTCTTGTAAGGATAGTTTGGGCAGTCTCTGCTTAATTCCACTGCAGACATATATCTAAACATGAATGGTTTTGACAAGGTGAAAGGATGTTTTCTCTTGCAGTTCATTCCAACTTGAAGACGCTTTTAAAATTAGGAACTAACTTTTCAGAACAGAGATGAGGGGAATTGTTTTCTCTCAGCAGGTTGTGCAACCCTCTGCCTCAGAAGGCAAAAGGAATGAGGGTCATTGAATAACTTTAACACAGAGGTGAATATGTTCATGTTTGGCAGTGGAATCAAGAGTTATCAGGGTAGCTGGGATCAACCATAATTTAACTGAATGACAGAATGTAGGCACATAGGGCCAAATGGTTTCTGTTTCTATTTTGTGTGTTGATATCAACAACGTTCCCTTCATCAGTACACTATCCTTGGTGAATTACACACTGCTGTTACAAAGGGAGTTCTGGGATTTTGACACAGCGACACTTAAGGAACAGCAATATATTTCCAAGTTAGGATGATGAGTGGCTTGGAAGGAAACTTGCAGATGATGGTGTTTCCATATATCTGCTGCCTTTGTCCTTTCAAATGGTAGATGTTAAAGATTTGGCAGATATAGATTTGGTGTTGATGCATTACTGCTGCGTTGTTCAAGTGCATCTAGTAAGTAGTACACAATGTTGCCACTGTGCATTGGTGATGCAAACCATGAACATTTGTGGTGGTGGTTGGGTCATCAATCAAGCAGGCTGCATGTTGGTTATAGTTTCTGAGTCTCACTGAAGGTGCACCCATTCGGGCAACAGAAGAGTATGCCATCACAATCATGATAGGAAGCTTGCTATGGATAGGCAAAAGGAATAAGGGTCATTGAATAACTTTAACACAGAGGAGAATATGTTCATGTTTGGCAGTGGAATCAAGAGTTATCAGGGTAGCTGAGATCAACCATTGCATATGGTGGATAGGTTCTGGAGAATCAGGAAGTGAGTTACTTTCTGCAGAATTCTCAGCCTCTCACCTGTTTTTATAGCCATAATATGTGTGTAGTTGGTTCAGTTCAGTTCCTGAAGAAGGGCTAATGCCCGAAACGTCGATTCTCCTGTTCCCTAGATGCTGCCTGACCTGCTGCGCTTTTCCAGCAACACATTTCCATCTCAGTTCAGTTTCTGACCAATTGAACATCCAGGATGTTGATAGTAGGGAACTCAGTATAGTAATGCCATCTCAAGCAGTGATGATTAGATTCTCATTGGAGACTGGTCATTGCCCAATTCTCTTGAGGCATGAATGTTACTTGCCAGTTAACATCCCAAAACCGAATGCCATCCAGGTCTTGTTGCATAGGACACTGACTGTTTCAGTGTCAGAAAAGTCACAAATGATGCTCAACATTGTGCAATCCTCAACAACCAACTGCATTTCCAACCATATGATGGAAGGAAGGTCATTGAAGAAACAGCTTAAGATGATTGGACCTAGGACACTACCCTGAGGAACGCATGCAGCAATGTACTAGGATTGAGATGATGTACTTCTGACAGCCACAACAATCTGATCATTATGACTTTTTATGCTCAATATGACTCCAACCAGTGCAGTATCTACCCTTAATTTCCAATAATTCCAGTTTAGCTAGGGCTTCCTGATGCCACATTTGGTCAAATGTGGCCTTGATGTCAAGGGCAATCATACTTGGCTTGGTTCTGGAGTTCTGCTCTTTTGATTAGATTAGATTCCCTACGGTGTGGAAACAGGCCCTTCGGCCCAACAAGTCCACACCGACCCTCTGAAGAGTAAACCATCTAGACCCATTTCCCTCTGACTAATGCACCTAACACTACGGGCAATTTAGCATGGCCAATCCACCTGGCCTGCACATCTTTGGACTGTGGGAGGAAACCAGAGCACCAGGAGGAAACCCACGCAGACACGGGGAGAACGTGCGAACTCCACACAGACAGTCTTCCCGAAGCTGGAATCGAACCTGGGACGCTGGTGCTGTGAGGCAGCAGTGCTAACCACTGAGCCACCATGCTTGGACCAAGGCTAAAACGAGGTCAGGAGCTGAGTAGCCTTGTTGGAACCCACACTGAGCATCAGTGAGAATGATGACCCAAATTAGGCTGATTAGGCTGTTGAACATTTTTGATTATTTTTGTGCACAGAATGTAACTGGGCAATTTTACACATAGTAGGTTGATGCCAATGTTCTAGCTGTATGGAACAGCTTGGCTGGAGGTACAGCTTAGTTCTGGAGTACAATTCTTCAGTACTACCACCGGAATGTTGTTAGGGCCCAGAGCCTTACAGCATCAAGTGTTTCCTGATATCATGCGTGTTGCAAATATCTAGTTCATGGTCCACGAATTCTAGTTAGTGTAAACACTTTACTTGTAGGATTTGAAGTTTAAGATTAGGAAATGGAATGAACACAACTGAAGTGAGAAAGGTAAAATCAGAAACATCAGGGCTTGCTGAGCTGGAGATGCGGTATCTGAATTGCTTACAATCATAAAAATGCAGAGAAAGTGTTCATTTTGGGAGTTAAAGCTAAAGTAATTAAAACAATTCAGAGACTCTGAAAGGCTGTAAAACACATTTGTTTCTTCAGATCAAAGAACAACTTGTGAATGAGGGATATGTAACTTCAAAATTAAGTTGAGAATAGTTCAGAGCAGGCTAGTTATCATGGAGTGTGGTTGGCCTTAAGAAGGTCCTTTGGTTTCAATTTATCCAGGTGTTTGCTGGGAAAATAGGGAGTTACAGTTTGGAGCTAGGAGAGTAATGAAACAGAAGTTCCAGGTAGGACCGGTCTGGTTTGGTGTGAGCAGATTCCGGGCGGATCAGGGTCAGGAGAAGACCCAGGTAACCCCAAGGTCTGGAAAAGATTAGAGCTAAAACACACCCCTGGAAGCTATCATTAACTCAGTGCAGCCAAGACTGATTTGAAAGGTATCCATAAGCAATATTGGTTTGATGCAGCTGAGAAAGGCTGAAGCTTACAGAAATTCAGCAACAGCTAGGTGAAGCTAGCTGTTAGATTAAAGCTGAATATAACCCTGTAATTTGATGCTGGGGTCAGGAGTTTTGGGAACTTGATCTTAGGGGTAGAGACTGAACTACCAAACAGACCATTTGAGATCATTTTGGTCAGAAATCCCAAAAAGCATTAAAAGCTAGGTCTTCAAATAAGAACTGGAATCCCTTGTAAAGGAGAGAAAGTTTTAATGAAATTTTGTTTCCAGTGTCACTAATGTCAGGGTGAGATCTGTCTTGACTGCATGATCTTTTAAAGTGCGGCTTTTTTTTAGGAGGGTGGGTCATTGGGTGGATCAACCGCAGTCTATCTTTTAAGTCATAGTCACCTTATGTTAATCTTTAACGATGGAGTCTACATTCTATATGTAGTGCATATGATTTTATATCATAAATTCACCTGTGAATTATAACCATTCTGTTGTTACTGCTTTTGTTTCTTTTGTTGAAGCTTGTAATAATAAAGATTTTTTTTGATAACTCAATTCAACCTGAGAAGCTTGCCACTTATTTTCTCATCCTTGGTTCCTCTACACATTCTAATCTTTAGGAGATTATAGTTACCAAGCTAGATCATAACAAAGATCTGGCTTGTCCAGTATTCCCATAACTGAGATCATAACACAAGGGTTGGGCCAATCGTATATCCAAGATATCACTTGTAAGAATTCCAAATGATATTTGTTCCTATCCTGAATATAAAATTGTGACAAAGAGCCTTTTTTGTCACACAATCAGATCAAACTATTGACATCTGCGACAAAAACCCCATGCTCTTGCTTCATCACTGTGTCTTGTAAGTGAACCTCCGAAGTATATTGCTTGTCAGGGTCCAATTTGAAGTCAGTTTTAAGTGTTCACCTCTTGCTTTGTGATTTCTTTTCTGCTCACTTAAAGATTTATATTTTTAAAAAAGTTTGTCTCAGCAGAGTTGCTCTGACTGGAGAGAGAATTAAAAACCTTGCAGAGCTTCTCAATCAGTTGCTGCCCTTGGAACTAACTCGAAACATGGGAACAGGAGAAGGCCCTCGAGCTTGTTCAGCCATTCAATTACAGCATGGTTGATCTATATCTCTACTCCATCCTCCTGCTCTGGGACTGTAATCGTTCATATCCAAAAATCTACCCTTTTCAGTGTGGGAATGTTTGAACAGCAAACCCCTTGGCTGACTTCTGCCCTCGGTTTGAACAGTTCTGTGGGGAAAAGCTCCATCACCGTGGGTTAAACTTTCAAAAAAAAAAGAGCCTAGTCACATTTAACAAGGTTATTTTGCAATATATAATTGAGAACCAGCCATTTACAACAAAGTAGCTCCCTGTAAATACTGATGTAATTGTATATCTTTGTCAGAGTTTAATCCACTCCAACCCTGGCATATATAACAGGCTTCGACAGGACACAATTCTAAACCACTTCTACCTAAACTGTACTTCAAGCTTAATTTTTAAAGATTCTATGCACTGTTATGTAAAAATCTTAAAGATCTGAATGATGCTAAAGACCTGGGAAAGAAACTGACTCACAAAAGGGAGGCAACCTTGCCAAGAGAAAGGTGTTAACAACTCCCAATCATGGACATGAATATCATAACTGAACAACCAAGAACACATCCACCCCAGCCTGGCAACACTAATGAAGTAACTTGAACCATTTTCTTTTACCTCAACAGTCCTGTATCCACGTGCAAGTACAGATATGCAGCAACATACAGACATGATAATCCAATTAGCATCATTTTTCAATTGCTGAATTTAAAGTGTCTGGTCTCCATCTTGATCAAACATTTATTTAAAATAATAGGCTTTTTGAAATAAAGCTCAAGAAAAAGAAAAACCTCCCATGAAGTTTAGAGCTAAAAACATTACATTTGAAATTTACAGATGGCCTGGACTGCTTTCAAGGCTGCAATCACAACTCTCGGGTTCAGAGGATGCTTACAAACCACAACTAAATCCAGAGATGAGATTACAGATTTAAACTCTGCACCATCGATCCACTGTCATGCACATTACAAAGTTAATTCATGGAGAGTGAGGGGGAAGAGGTTATTCTATCCTTTCCTGGTAAATAGCATCATATGCAGTGCAAGTCACTGAGAAGAAACAACATCTGCTTTTGAAGACTAGAAACAGTGCCATACTACAACATTTAATGAATCAAAAACAACAGCTTGGTGACTATCTTTTTCTATGGATCAGTTAGGTTATTGACGGGGTTATTTCACCTGTATTTTCTGGCTTTGTAGCCATACTGCAATGATAAAAGGATGATCACTGAATGAAAAGGGAAAAAGAGTTGCATTTGGCCTTTCACAACCTCAGGATGTCCCCCAGTGCTTTATAGCCTAGTAAGGGCAACTGCTGTTGGGGGCGTAGGGATGGCCCAGTAGTATTATCACTAGACTATTAATCTAGGTAATGTTCTGGGTGCCTATGTTCAAATCTCAACATGGCAGACAGTGGAATTTCAATTCAATAAAAATCTGGGATGAGGAGGCTAATGATGACCTTGAAATTGTTGATTGCCAAGAAAAATCCGTCTAGTTCACTAATGCCTCTTTGCGAAGGAAACTGCCATCCTTACCTGATTTGGTCAACATGTTACTCCAGAACCACAGCAATTTGGTTGGTTCTTAACTGCCCTCTGGGCAATTGGGGTGGCAATAAATGCCCACATCTCATGATGAATAAAACAAAAGTAGGCAACAGAGCCAATTTTCAAATATGAAGCTCCCAAAAACAAAACTGTTGAATATTAAAACTCAGCAGATTTGGCAGCATCTGTGTAGAGAAAGCAGTGTCAACATTTTGGGTCTACAGACCCTTCATCAGTTCTGATGCTGCCAAACCCGGTGAATTTCTTCAGCAATTTCTATTTCTGCAATTGGCTTTATGATGCTGGCTGAAGAATAATTATTGAAAAGGGTTCCAGGGAGAATTACCTTCCTCTTCTTCAAATAGTGCGTAATTTTGATCACAAGGCACTCCCTCAGTCCAGACCACAGTGAAAAGTGCACCTGGATTGTGTGCTAGGATGTGAGCTCACACTACTAACTCAGAGGCTAAAGTGTTATCGCTGAACCAGAACCAACAACTGACAGGTCAGAAATACCTATGACAAGTTTCTAATCTTGACCTGGCTGTAAGGTGATGCATAAGCTTGTTGATTGTAAAAGTGTTCCTGAATATGTTACAATGCAATTTTAATACCTGGACAAGTGCAAAAAAATCCTTCCAATCTTGTCTAGAACAAGACATTACAGTCAGAACTGAAAGTGGAGATCAAATAATCAGTCAAATTCATTCTTGTTTTCTCCAATGCATGCACCTCCTAGTGGAGAGATGGAATTTTTGTTAGTGTTACCTGACTCTGAGAACTCCATTAAGGTAACATAAGCCAATTACCCTGGAGTTATTACACCATTAAGTCCTTAAGAGTTCTTAAGTTCCTTAAGAGCAACTCGAAATTGTCTGAAATACGCTATTCTGCAGTCTCTGGGTTCTATTACCATTAATGATGATTGGGTTTAATAAGAGGTAATGACATACATTTTCAGTGGCATGGGATCAATGAAAACCAGATAAATTCCACGCACAGGGTTAATTCTCAATTACAGAGAACCTTAAATATAAACAAGCTGTTTTGGGGAAAATTAAAACTCACCTTAGGGGCAGTTTTTTTTTTGTTCTGTGTTCAGTGGATGAGGGTATTTTGGTGCTGGGATGCAGAGAATCAGGATTAACAGCAGATATGCCAGGTGTGGTTTAAAGGGTGACTGAAATGCACAACTGTGGGGCCAGTACCAACAGCATCTCCACAGCACTTTGACAAAGCTGTCAAAATTTTCACACTGCAGCCTTCAAGCAGACATTGAGAAAGTCCAGGCCAAAGGACAAAACGTGTAGCTTTTGATTCAATTGTGCAAAATGGCTACTCATCTGAGTAGGGAAGGAGTATTCATAGGATGGGGAATAAAATAGTGTTACTTGCACCATTATACAGAAGTATAATCCAATTGAAATGTAAACAACAAATATATTTTCCAAAATATGAAGGTTTCAACCCGTTCTCGCTCAGTAATTTATTAGATAACTTGTGTTACATGGGGCCTTTAAAGTTGAAAATGTGCAAAGACAGTGGACTTGTGAATAGGGTGAACTGAGGAAAATTCTCAGTTGTAAAACATGCTATGTAAAAGATGTTTTTCAGTTTATTGGTGATATGAAACGTGTGTGGCGTTTAGGAAGTGAGTTATAGCCAGGGAAAAGTGGCTGAAGACTCCCAGCAATGTTGAATTGGTGGGAAAGAAAATATTAATTACAAAACAACTTGATTAAGTTTTTTGAAGAGGATTGATGAGGGCAGAGCGGTAGATGTTATCTATATGGACTTCAGTAAGGCGTTCGACAAGATTCCCTACTGGAGACTGGTGAGCAAAGTTAGATCTCATTGAATGCAGGGAGAACTAGCCATTTGGATATAGAACTGGCTCAAAGGTAGAAGACAGAGGGTGCTGGTGGAGGGTTGTTTTTCAGACTGGAGGCCTGTGATCACAAGTGGAGTGCCACAAGGATCGGTGCTGGGTCCACTACTTTTAATCATTTATATATATGATTTGGATGAGAGCATAAGAGGTGTAGTTAGTAAGTTTACTGACAACACCAAAATTGGAGATGCAGTGGACAGCAAAGAAGTTAACCTCAGATTACAATGGGATCTTGATCAGATGGATCAATGGGCTGAGAAGTGGCAGATGGAGTTCAATCTAGATAAAAGTGAGGTGCTGCAGTTTGGGAAAGCAAATCTTAGCAGGACTTATACATCTTTTAATGATAGGATCCTAGGGAGTGTTGCTGAACAAAGAGACCTAGGATTGCTGGTTCATAGCTCCTTGAAAATTGAGTCGCAGGTAGGTAGGATAGAGAAGAAGGCATTTGATATACTTTCCCTAATTGGTCAGAGTATTGAGTAGAGGAGTTGGGAGGTCATGTTGCAGCTGTACAGGGCATTGGTTAGGCCACAGTTGGAATATTACTTGCAATTCTGGTCTCCTTCCTATCGGAAAGATGTTGTGAAACTTGAAAGGGTTCAGAAAAGATTTCCAAGGATGTTGCCAGGGTTGGAGGATTTGAGCTATAGGGAGAGGTTGAATAGTCTAGGGCTGTTTTCCCTGGAGTGTCAGAGGCTGAGGGGTGACCTTATACAGGTTTATAAAATCATGAGGGGCATGGATAAGATAAATAGACAAAGTCTTCTCCCTGGGGTGGGGGAGTCCAGAACTAGAGGGCATTGGTTTGGGGTGAGAGGGGAAAGATATAAAAGAGACCTAAGGGGCAACTGTTTCACTCAGAGGGTGGTACGTGCATGGAATGAGCAGCCAGAGGAAGTAGTGGAGGCTGGTACAATTGCAACATTTAAAAGGCATCTGGATGGGTATATGAATTGGAGGAATATGGGCCAGGTGCTGGCAAGTGGGACTAGATTGGGTTGGGATATTTGGTCAGCATGGACCGAACAGCCTGTTTCTGATGCACATCTCTATGACTCTAAAACAAAGAGAATGAGCAGAGACGTGAGGTTGGAGGAGGTTGTGGAGTCAGGAAGAACGATATTGACAAGAGTTTCTTTTTATTCACTAATGGGATCTGGGCGTCATTGACTGGGCCACCATTTATTACCAATTGCTAGTTGGCCTTGAGAAGATGGTGGTGAGCTGCCTTCTTGGACACTGTAGTCCATTTGCTGTAGGTAGACCCCTTCTGTTCAGGAAGATCTTCCAGGATTTTGACATAATGCTGAACGAATGATTTCAAAGTGGGATGGTGAGTTGATTGGAGGGGGACGTTTAGGTGGTGTTGTTCTCATATATCTGCTGCTCTGTCCTTCCAGATGGAAGAAGTGGTCCTGCATGTGGAAAGTGCTGTTGAAGGAGCGTTGGTGAATGTCTACAGTGCAATTTGTAGATGGTACACACTGCTGCCAGTAAGTGTCAGTGGTAGAGGGAGTGGATGTTTGTGCATTTAGTGCCAATCAAGTGGACTGCTCCTAAAGTTTCCTGTTTTCACACTCTAAAATAAATTAGTAATTCTAATCAGATGTAAATTCAGCCACAGAATTAAATGGCTACATTTAGTTTTTCTTCAAAGTGGCAGCTAGGTTTGCATGGTGGCAGTACTGGTGTTGGTGGCTGAAACTCTGGGACCAAAGGCGAACTTGTATACTTAAATCCTCGCAACAGAATCATAGAACCCCTACAATGTGGAAGTAGGTCATTTGGCCTGAGACCCCATTACAGCAGAGGCCAAGTCTTTACCCTGCCATTCTGAAAACAAACCATTTTCTATTAATCAATCTTGAATCCAAATATAATGATTTGGTGAGAATATTCAAACTATTGGGATTAAAAAAAGTCTTAAGCATTTTTACACTTCTCCATTATCTCACTGCATTTCTTTACTAATGCCTCTACAGAAACACATCAAACTTTCCCTTGAACCCACCAATATCTCAATAATACCTTATTTATTTCAAATACCATGATCCTTTGAATATTACAAGGGTTTTGAGAGTTCAGTTATGGGAAAATAATACACAAACATGGCCTGCATTCCTGTGATTTTAAAAAAGGAGGGTGTTTTACATGTTTAAAGGATTCAACTGTGTGGATGTAGAAAAATATTTCTTCTGGTGTGAAATCAAAAATCAGGGACCGTTACATTAAAATCACAGTTGGACAATTTAGGAGAGAAATCACAAAGCATTCTTTACAAGTAAAGCATAGTAGAAATCTGAACATCTCCCCTCATTCCCCAAATAGCCGTGGATGCTGGCAGTCAATAGCAGCTTCAGGCCTAAGATCAGGTAGATAATGAGTTTCACGTAATACAAAGATTATAGCAGAGAAAGTGGGGTTGAGGTGCAGCTTGATCACAATCTAATTGACTGGTAGAACAGTTTTGCATGGCTTAAAGGTCTACCCCACTTCTATGTTCTTTATGGAAAAGGAAGTAGGGGACGTAAAGTATTCCATTCCACAACATGATCATGCTCCTGTTCTGTTGTCTGCAGGAACTGTTTTTCGGCACATACTTCTTGGAAAACAGCAACACCCAACCCATTAAATGTCCTGCACAATTCATCAAATGGGCTGACTCGTCACTACACTATTAAAAGAAAACTAATTTTGGCTGATACCACAACCCATCACGTCAAAAACGTCCACTTATGGCTACAATCAGGCCATCTCATTGATCATTGTTTGTTCCCTTCAGAACCATTAAACAGTCGTAAGGAGCTGAGTAAAAAAATACACAACAAAGATCAACCTTCATGTCTGTCGAGCTGCACGTCAATGGAATTTGGACGTGTTGTTGGCCCATGGAGCGCGGAAGCCACTTACGTCAGATGAGAAGGGCTTGGTTCCAATGGTCTGCGAAAGGTTAATGTTCACAACAGGGGAAGGAGGAAATGGGCAATCAGAGTTAAAAGTGAGAGTTTTTTTTCCCTTAAATAGTTGTACATCAAAAACATACAGCTGAGCCCGTTGAGAAATGCCAAGCTTGATTGAACTGTTGGTAAAAACAACACAATCTGATAGTGCTGGGCAAAGACATGTGTCAATCGTGTCACCAGCTCCTTTTGCTGATTCACAGGCACACCTCCCCTTGAAGTATAAAACAGGGAGGGCAAAATTGTAAGCATACTCAAGATTTATCTGCCTGATCTCATGACATGGTGCTGAACTACATTAAACTGTAGGTCACAGGTTCTGTTCCTGGATGATCTCATTTTGGGTAGCATTAAGGTGCTACAATTAGTTTTCTCACTCCAAGGACAGGAAAAGGAATAATGAGACATCGCTCCCTGAATCTGAACACTATCCAATTACCCCGAATCAATAATGTGTACAACAGACGATGTAGTCTTCACTGTGGTGCCCCCTCACATGTTACAAAACTGTAACACTCACCTTCTACACTTACATTTCAAGATAGGGGAGATTGGCAGAATGGTAATGTCACTGAATGAACAATTCAGAACCCTCCAAGTAGTTTAGAGATTGTGTGGTCTCCCAGGCAATGCATTCTAGACCCTCACCACAAACAGTGAAAAGCAGTTTCCTCAAATTCCATCTATACGTCCTGCCTTTTGTTAATGACATTTCAACTAAGAGGAACAGCTGATTTCTACCCACCCTGTTCATAATTTCATACACCTCAATCATGTCCCCTCTCAGCATTCTCTATTCTAAACAAAACAACCTAAGCTTATCCAGCCTCTCAATAGCTGAAATGCTCCATCCTAGACAAAATCCTGGCAAATCTCAAAGAGAAATTGCTGGAAAACTCAGCAGGTCTGTCTGCATTGTGCTGCAATGTTTCAGGTCTAGTAAGCCTTCTTCAAAACCCCTCGAAACCCCCTTCAGTGCAATCACATCCCTCGGACATTGCAGTGATCAGAACTGCACACAGTACTCTAGCTGTGGCCTAACCAAAGTTTTCTCCTCTCTGCCCTTATAGTCAATGCTACGACTAATAAAGGTAAGTATTCCCTATGCTTTATCCCCTATTCTAAAGCACCCCAAATTCCTTTGAGCTTGCTTGTGCCCTGCCATTCAATGAATAGTCTTTTGTCTTGTTACTTCTTCCAAAGTATGTCACATCACACTTCTCAGTGTTAAATTCCGTCCGCTACTAAACTGCCCATCTAACCAATCCGCCCATACCCTCCTGTAACCTGAGGCCTTCTCCTTCACCATCAACCAGCCGGCAAATCTTTGTGTAATCAAACTTACTTTTCATCACCGCAACATTTGCTTCCTACATTGTTTATATATCATGAACAATAAGGGACCCATTACTGATCCTTGCAGTATGCCACTGAACACAGTTGTCCATCACACAATCAATCTTCCACCCCCAATTCCCACCACTGAGCAAATTTTGGATTCAGTTTGCTAAATTACCCTGCTCTCCATGTGCTTTTACCTTCTTTATCAATTTCTCATGTGGAACTCTTTCAAAGGCATTGCTGAGATCCTTATAAATTACGTCATCTACACTACCCTTAACTATGCACCTCGTCACCTCTGAAAAATTCAATCAAATCATGCTGGGCATGACCTCCCTCTGACACAGCCTTCCTGACTGTTCCTAATCAAATTTTGTCTTTCAAAGTGGAGCTCAATTCTCTTCTTCAGAATTTTAGAACATTGAACAGTACAGCACAGTACAGGGCCTTTGGCCTTCAATGCTCATGCCAGGTTTATGGTAAGTTGGCTTTCATTAGCATTCGGATTGAGTTTAAGAGCCGCAAGGTTAAACTGAAGCTCCATAAAACCCTAGCGAGACTACACTTAGAATATCATGTTCAGTTCTGGTCACCTCATTATAGGAAAGATGTGGAAGCTTGAGAGATGGCGCAGAGGAGACTTACCAGGATGCTCCCTGGACTGGAGGGCATGTCTTATGAAGAAAGATTGAGCAAGCTAGGGTTTTCTCATTGGAGTGAAGAAGGATGAGAAGTGACTTGATAGAGGTGTACAGGATGATGAGAGACATAGATAGAGTGGATAGCCAGAGACTTTTTCCCCAGGGTGGAAATGGCTATCACAAGGAGACATAATTTTAAGGTGATTGAAGGAAGGTTGAGGGGAGATGTCAGAGATAGGTTCTTGACACAGAAAGTGGTGGGTGCATGGAATGCACTGCCAGTGGTAGTAGTAGAGTAAGATACATTAGGGACATTTAAATGACTGTTGGATAGGCACATTGATGACTGCAAAATGTAGGGAATGTAGGTTAGTTTGATGTTAGAATAGGATAAAAGGTCAGCACAACATCGAGGGCCGACAACCTGCTCATCGTTTTCCTTAAGAATCTTATATGTTTTGATGAAATCGCTTCTCATTCTTCTAAGTTCCAGTGAGTAGCCTTAACTCATATGATAATCCAACCATACAAGGGGATCTTCAGGATCATGCGATCATGGATCAGCAATTCATGCGGGATTATGTTTTTTGGGAAAATCGGCCATTCCTACCTGGTGTGACCTAAATGTGATTTTGGACAACAGCCCATGTGGTTGACTCTTCACTACCCTCTGGGCAATTTGAGATGGACAATAAGTACTGGCCTAGCCAGTGACACTCTCAACCCATGAACACATAATTTAAGAAATACTGCCGAAGCTGTATCTCAACTGCCACTGAAAAGAAGCAGTGAAAACAGATTAGAAATAAACTAATTTCATTCCCTCATGTCCTTTCTATTCTTTATTGAAACAGAAATGGGGGAGGAGAGAGAAGATGAACAGTGTGAGGGGCAAGATGAATAGGGAAAATGAACTGGGATGGGGGGAGACTAAAGGCTGAGAGCAGAACTTTAATTTCTAATCCGCTTTTTTTACTCTGCAAAGCGTGACCAGCTATCTGTTAGCGTGAGCACTGGACACAGTTGCTGTATATGGCGTCAATTACACTCAAAAGTTTCTGCCTCCCACAAGTATGCATAGGGAAACCAAGCCCCAGAAGTGTAAGCACGCTAATGAGATCAGTAAGCCACAAGGACATTTACACAGCACAGATTGGTATGCATCATTGATACTGTTCCTGCATCTGCCCAGGGTTCGAATACAACCATCAGACGCAGTGGCACTATTTTTCTGTGGTTTAGTAGAACTAAGAGAACAAAGTTTCTAATCTAGTGAATTCTCTCTAATGCTGCTCCAAGAAATTAAGCACAGATTCCAGAGTAACCAACCAGCCTGGCACTAGGGGCATACCGCCCTGTCAGAGGTGCTTCTTGTATAGAATGGAACAAACACCACTGAACGAGGTCATTTGACTGTAGCAGTCCATGCCACCATTGATAGTTTGCTCAAGCTTCCTCCTGACTAGCTAAATCTAACTCTATCAAATAACCATTTCATTTATATGCTTATGTACCTAAACCAACTGACTTTGGAGAGATTGTTCTGTCACTGGGCTTGTAAACCAGTGGTCTAGGCTAATGCTCTGGAGGGCACTGGTAGCTTTGGAATCTGAAATTAGTTAACATGTTTGAAGTATAAATCTAGACTCGGTAATGGCAACCACAACAACCATGACGAATTGGTATACAAACCGGCATGGCTCACTCATGTCCTTCAGGGAAGGAAATGTGCTATTTCTTACCTGATCTGGGCTACATATTAGTCCATACCCACAGCCGTGTTAATAATTCTTAACTGCCTTCTGGAATGACCCAGCAAGTCAAGCCGTTCATGGGCAATTAGGAATGGGGAACAAATGCTGGCTTTAGTAATGTCCACATCTCATGAAAATAAAGGGGAAAAGATTAACAAAATCCACAGTCTCACCACTATCTGCTTATGGCATTCAAGTCAATCTGCTGAGAGTAATGTAGATGCAAAGCAAAGAGGTTGCCTGGTGTCTTGGTGAAATTCTGCCCTTCAACCAAATCCAACAGATCAACAGGTGATTTATCATGACTCTGGATCTTGTGCCTGAGTTATGTACAGATTACTAATGATTATATATCAAACGTATTGCACTGTGAATTACTGTGACATCAGAAAGGGCACTACACAAATGTAAACCCAATCTTTCCATTTCTAATGTTACAACTAGAGGTTTTAAAGGAGACTGCTTAAATCATTGCTAATCTCAAAGCTGTTTATTTAGTAAGATAGCCATGGTTTCAAGTTCCTTCAAGATTGTTGTGCAAGGACATCAGGACCACTGAGAAACCTGCAATGATGTCATGGAGCAATACATCACAGGCCTTTCTAAAAAGCCAGATCTTCCTCAACAAAAACTTCTAATTCCAACCAAGACCCATGTATCCAACTGACCAGCTTCCAAACTGAAGATCACTACAGTCAGTCAACAACAAGATGTCATCACCAAAAGCTAGAAGAAAAGATGTAAGAGAAAGTCACCTAATTTCCTCTTTTGGCTTGGACTTTGACACATAGGCTATTTGCCTTCTTTGCCTACATGCTTCACCCACAACACGCTGAAAAAAGACTTCCTGCTCTGTCCATCCTCTGTGTGAATATGTGTGTGTGTGTCTGTGTGTGTGTGTTCAGATTTAAAGGGGGTATAACTTTAACTATGCATTAGTAATTAAGAGTGTGTTTCATTCCCATAGGTAGGTACGTTTTTCATAATAAATAACTTCCTGTTTCTTGTTCATTAAGGAAACCTGGTGTGAGTCTCTTTTACCTTGGATAGAAGACATAATCGAGCATTAACCATCTTAAATGTTAAAACTAGTCATATTTTACACTTGCGATGACTCATAGAATAGTAGGGCTTGATTTCCAGCACACTATAAGCACCAAGATTGTGACAAGAGTGACATCACATACCACAGTATGGGCAGAGGTAGAATACATTACATTAGACAAATTTGGAATAGATTAGTTTAGGCACTACTACAACAGTACCCTCTGGAATGAGAGACAGCCTACACAGCACATTGAAATGAGAACAGGAAGAAAACAGATTAGTCTTTCCCTAACAGAATAATAAGTCAAAGTCTTGCATATCCATGCTTACCATATACAGCAGTATTTACTACTGATGTACAATAAATAGTACTACCGTGTAGTCTAAGCCTGAAGACCATTCTTGACTTGGCCTTCTCTATTGACCAATCTGTAAAGAACCTAAACTCATTTCCAGCATCTGCTGTTCTTTAGGTTTTTAATCCAAACTCGTAGTGTGGCATCAAATCACACTATGATACAAAATAGATTTCCTTCATCATATGCCATTTTATTGGCCCTAAAAGAAAAATAGCGGAAAAAAAAGTCTTGTTACCTCTCATCAACTTATGTAGTTAAACTAATCTAATCTCCAACATGACAAGAGTGATTTTGGAAACATTGCACATTGTCTGGAGCTGCTTGAGAGTTCTCTGAGAATCACCATTCCATATTGCACAACAACTCTTAAAAACAAACTCCCAAACAGAGTTGAAACCACATGAATTTAAGAATACGAGAGGTAAGAACATTTTGAAGGGAAAGAGGCCACTCGTCCATCTCATCCAATACCTCATACCTGCATCTAATTTCCCTTAAATGTTTCCATATTATTCTTTCCAACTAATCCCTGTTTCTTTTCATTAATATTTTGAAATTATGGAGATGTTATTAATAATCATGAAAATCAGGAACCTAAACAATGACTAATCTGTACTGCCTCCAATCATTTAACTGGGTTTTCCTCCAGTTCCATACACAGGTGTTTTTGGTAAAATAGACAGATTTCTCAGGATGAATGTTAAGTGAAAGAGAGTAACAAAATTGTGCTCTGCCATCTTGCCTCACTGGAAACTTGCTTCTTTTATACTTGTGATCTGCAAATGTAGTTTTATAAGTTTTCCTATATCCTCAATCTCACCAACTTGTTACCACTGACAGAAAGTTCAATTGAAGGCATTATAGAGGTGTTTAAATCAACTCAAGGTGCACACAGAGTTTAAGTACCATTCTGTCTGAGGAAAGTGGTACTGGGCAAATGGCCAATACCACAAGGAAAACCACAACTACGATGGGAGGAGGACATCACTGTCATATTAAGAGCAGCACATACTAATTCAAGACTCCTGTTGAAATCAAATTCCACCAAATGGCATGCTATGATTTGAGCCCCAGCCACCAGGTCACTGGATTAATAGTTTAGTGGTAGTATCATTCGGCTATCACCTCCCCTTGTAGACAAACAGCTTGTCTGGGCTGATTCATTTCAAAGAAATTCAACAAGAATTCAACAACAAATCCATCTTAAATACCTTGACATTAGCTGCCTATTAACAACAAGAATTAAACTGTCATGTTAGCATGAACTGGGGGCCTGGGTGATTTTGATTTCAACAAAAATCTGGAATTAAGTGTCTGTCCATGACCATACGCCATCAGGAAAAAGCTATCTGGTTGACTAATGCTCTACCTATATCAAATGAAAGGGATTTATGAGTTTAAAACTGCAACCATGATATAACACTAAGCTCAGTAAAGTGATTGAATCATTTACCACAGGTTTAGTATTTTAGTGTTGCCCAGCCTGTGATCAGCAATGGGACAAACTGAGAAGTTGCAGCAAAGGTGTATAAACTATTCAAAGCAATGGAACTGGAATTCTTCTTCTTTGCACTTGCCAATGATCCCTGGGCCTACTCTTTTAAAAAGCTATCTTTTTGGTGTCATTCCCTCTGCTCTTTCCCTTTTGCTCTTTTAAGAAAGAAATGAAACTTACGCTTGAATCAGTCTGTTTCTATCACATTTTCAGGTGGTGAGTTAGTTAATTGTACTCAACAAGCAAAATAAGATTCATGTTCTTGATCTTCTTTAAACTAAAAGGAGCGATCCCAGCTTCTCTTATCTCCTTGCATAACTGAAGTCACTCATACTATACCTACTTTTTTTTGCACTCTGCAAGTACTTGGCAAAATACTAAGTCAGAAAGAAAAATTGTTCTGAGCCCCTCATCAAGATCATGGGGTACAGGTCTCTGGCAAAGAGTCTGTCCCTGTTGCACAGAAGGGATGGGGAGGAGATGAGCAGAGCACTGGGGCCACCATAGTTAGGGGGACAGAGAGGACGTTCTGTGGGAACGAGAGAGATTTACGGTTGGTGTGCTGCTTTCCAGGTGCCAGTGTTCAGAATGTCTCGGATCGTGTTTTCGGAATCCTTGAGGGGGAAGGAGAGCAGCCCAAAGTCGTGGTCCACATAGCCACTAATGATATACGTAGGAAAAGGGATGGGGATTTAGTGCAGAAATTCAGGGAGCTAGGGTGGAAACTTGGTAGAGAACAAACAGAGCTGTTATCTCTGGTTTGTTGCCAGTGCCACGTGCTAGTGAGGTGAGGAATATGGAGACAGAGGAGTGGAACACATGGCTACAGGGATGGTGCAGGAGGGAGGGTTTTGGATACCTGGACAATTGGGGCACATTCTGGGGAAGGTGGGACCTCTAAGCAGGATGGTCTATACTTGAACCAGAGGGCTACCAATATCCTGGGGGAGAAATTTGCTAATGCTCTTCAAGAGGGTTTAAACTAATTTAGCAGAGGAATGGGAACCTGAATTGTAGCTTCGTACACAGGAGGTTGAGAGCACTGAGGTCAGAAATGAGGTTTCAAGGTCGCAAGAGTTCACCAGCAAGCAGGAAGGTGGTTTGAAGTGTATCTACTTCAACGCTAGGAGAATCTAGAATAAGGTGGATGAACTTGCAGCATAGGTTGGTACCTGGGACTTCGATGTTGTGGCCATTTCAGAGACATGGATAGAGCAGGGAGAGGAATGGTTGTTGCACATTCCTAGATTTAGATGTTTCTGTAAGGTGAGATGGTAAAAGAGGGGGAAGTGGGGTTGTTCGTCAAAGACAGTATTTGGGTGGTAGAAAGGACGTTTGAGGATTCGTCTACTGAGATTGTATGAGCTGAGGTTAGAAACAGGAAAAGAGAGGTCACCCTGTTGGGAATTTTCTACAGGCCTCCGAATAGTTTCAAACATGTAGACAAAAGTTTAGCAAAGATAATTCTGGATAGGAGTGAGAGTAACAGGGTAGTTGTTATGGGGGACTTTGATATTCCAAATATTGATTGGAAATACTATAGTTTGAGTACCTTAGATGGGTCAGTTTTTGTCCAATGTGTGGAGGAGGGTTTCCTGACACAGTATATAGGCAAGCCAACAAGGAGTGAGGCCACAGTGAATTTGGTCCTGGGTAATGAACCTGGCCAGGTGTTAGATTTGGAGGTAGATGAGCACTTTGGTGATAGTGACCACAATTCGGTTATGTTTACTTTAGCAACGGAAAGGGATAGGTATATACCGCAGGGCAAGAGTTATAGCTAGGGGACAAGCAATTATGATACACTTAAGTAAGATTTAGGATGCACAGATGGGGAAGAAAACTGCAGGGGATGGGCACAATTGAAATATGGAGCTTATTCAAGGACCAGCTACTGTGTGTCTTTGATAAGTGGTCGAGCAAGAGAGCCGTGGTTTACAAAAGAAGTTGAATCTCTTGTCAAGAGGAGGAAGAAGGCTTATGTTAGGATGAGACATGAAGTCTCAATTAGGGCGCTTGAGAGTTAACAGTTAGCCAGGAAAGACATAAAGAGATATAAGAAGAGCCAGGAGGGCACATGAGAAGTCACTTGCAGATAGGATCAAGGAAAACCCTCAAACTTTCTATATGTACATCAGGAATAAAAGAATGACTAGAGAAAGATTAGGGCCAATCAAGGATAGCAGTGGGAAGTTGTGCGTGCAGTCCGAGGAGATGGGGAAGCGCTAAATGAATATTTTCTTCAGTATTCACACTGGAAAAATACAATGATGCTGAGGAGAATACTGAGATACAGGCTACTAGATTAGGCGGGATTGAAATTCATAAAGAAGGAGCTGTTAGCAATTCTAGAAAGTGCGAAAATAGATAAGTCCCCTGTGCCAGATGGGATTTATCCTCGGATTCTCTGGGAAGCCAGGGAGGAGATGGCAGAGCCTTTGACTTTGATCTTTATGTTGTCTTTGTCTACAGGAATGGTGCCAGAAGACTGGAGGATAGCAAATGTTGTCCCCTTGTTAAAGAAGGGGAGGAGATACAACCCTGGTAATTATAGACCAGTGAGCCTTACTTCGGTTGTGGATAAAGTGTTGGAAAGGATTATAAGAGATAGGATTTATAATCATCTAGACAGGAATGAGTTGATTAGGGATAGTCAACATGGTTTTGTGAAGGGTAGGTTATGCCTCACAAACCTTACTGAGTTCTTTGAGATGGTGAATAAACAGATGGATGAGGGTAAAGCGGTTGTTGTGGTGTATATGGATTTCAGTAAAGCGTTTGATAAGGTTCCCCCGGTAGGCTATTGCAGAAAATACAGAGGCATGGGATTGTGTGTGATTTAGTGGTTTGGATCAGAAATTGGCTAGCTGAAAGAAAACAGAAAGTGGTGAATGATGGGAAATGTTCATCCTGGAGTTCAATTACTAGTGATGTACCGCAAGGATCTGTTTGGGGGCCACTGCTGTTTGTCATTTTTATAAATGACCTAGATGAGGGCATAGAAGGATTGGTTCTATTGGTCAGTGGAGTTCTGGATAGTGCTGAAGGATGTTGCAGGTTACAGAGGGACATAGATAAGCTGCAGAGCTGGGCTGAGAGATGGCAAATGGAGTTTAATGCGGAAACGTGTGAAATGATTCACTTTGGAAGGAGCAACAGGAATAAAGAGTAATGGTAAGATTCTTGGTAGTATAGAAGAGCAGAGAGATCTCGATGTCCATGTACATAGATCCCTGAAAGTTGCCACCAGATTGATAAGGTTGTTAAGAAGGCAAAAATGTGTTAGCTTTTATTGGTTGAGGGACTGAGTTTCGGAGCCACGAGGTCATGCTGCAGCTGTATAAAATTCTACTGCAACCACATTTGGAATATTGCGTACAGTAATGATCACCGCATTATAGGAAGGATGTGGAAGCTTTGGAAAGGGTTCAGAGGAGGTTTACTCGAATATTGCATGGTAAGGAGAGGAAATCTTATGAAGAAAAGTTGAGGGACTTGGCGCTGTTTTTGATAGAAGAAGGTTGAGAGGTGACTTAATTCAGATATACAAGATAATCAGAGGGTTAGGTGGGGTGGACAGAGTCTTTTTCCTCAGATGGTGATGGCTAGCATGAGGGGACGTAACTTTAAATTGAGGAGTGATAGATATACGATAGACGTCAGAGGTAGTTTCTTTATTCAGAGTAGTAGGGGCATGGAATGCACTGCCTGCAGAGGTAATAGATTCGCCACCTTTCAGGGCATTAAATGGTCATTGGATAAACATATGGCTGAAAATGGAATAGTGTAGATGAGATAATCTTTAGATTGGTTCCACAGATTGACAACATCAAGGACCGAAGGGCCTGCACTGCACTGTAATGTTCTATGTTCTATGTCATGGATATTAAAAATGTGCTGGAAAATAGGTTTACATAAATTCTGAAATACCTGGCACAGGTGCCATTAAATACAGCAATGTGAAATAAAGCAGGCAAAGGGTTTTTACTTAGAAAAGAAATACAAAAGGTTAAATTATCTTTCTGGCAGAAACAATGTCAGATTCTTGTTATTCAGCTTTCGAGGTTTCCGGTTTGTTGATATGAAAGCCATATTTACGAAAGGGTGTATCAACTGCCTCTTTCCTAAAGCCACAAAATTTCATGAGAAGCAGCTTGCAGAACACATGAACAATGCCAATAGAACATCCCAAACAGAGTGATTAAGTTTACAGTCTCTGCCTGAATTTTTCCTCATCTGTCCAGAGACAGTTGGAAACGATCACTAATTGAGAGGCTGAATAGGCTGGGGCTTTTTTTCTTTGGAATATTGGAGGCTGAGGTTTGACCTTATAGAGATTTATAAAATCAAGAAGGGTAGAGATAAGATGAATAGCCAAGATCTTTTCCCCAGGGTAGGGAGCTCCAAAACTAGTGGGCATCAGTTTAAGGTTAAAGGGGAAAGATTTAAAAGGGATCTGAGGGGCAAAGTTTTCATGCAGAAGGTGTTGCATTTATGGAATAAGCTGCTGGAGGATATGTCGAGTACAATTCCAACATTTAAAAGGCATCTGGATGGGTATATGAATAGCAAGGGTTTAGAGGGAAAATGGGCCAAATGCTGGCAAATGGGACGAGAACAGTTTAGGATATCTGGTTGACATGGACGAAGGGTCTGTTTCAGTGCTGTTAAACTCTATAACCACTACCTTGACAAATTTTGAAATGCAGCAAGAAAGATTTGCATTTATGTTGCACCTTTTAAGATGCCCGAAATTGTTTTACTACCATTGAAGTATGAAGTCACTGTTGTAAAGCAGCAAATCTGGCAACCAATATGTGCATAGCCAGGACTCACATTGAACAAGGTGGTAATGATCAGATGAAGCTTTGATGGATACTGGCAGAGTGGTAAACACTGTATTGGCCAAGACAGTTGTTATATGTTACAAAAACAGAAATTGCTGCAAAAACACCGCAGGTCTGGCAGCATCCGTGCAACGAAATCAGAGTCAACGTCTTGGGTTCAAGGACATTTCTTAGAAGGTGGTTGAATTGTCCAACCTGGAATCGCAGCCTCTGCCAGGTGGGGCTGGCAGTGTTCGATGAGGCAGGTGGGTGGGACACTCTGGACTCGGCGATATCTTTCCACCATTTGCATTTGGCCTCCAAGTGGTCCACTCGGTGGCTCTAGCAGTGGTTAGCATCTTTGCAAATGTTCTTCCTCTAGTTTGTGCTTTCTGGAGCAAGCAAATTCCTTTGTTGCTCAGACCACTGAGTATCGGAGTTGGGACATTATGTTGAGGTTGATCAAGAAATTGAGGAGGTCACTTTTGGAGTATTGTATATAGTTCTGGTCAGCGTACTATTGGAAGGATATTGTTAAACTGCAGAGCGTTCAAAAAAGATTTACCACGATGTTGCCGAGAATGGATGGTGTGAGTTATAAGCAGCGGCTGGATAGGCTGGGACGTTTTTCACTGGAGCATAGAAGGTTAAGAGGTGACCTTATAGAGATTTATAAAATCATGACGGGCAGAGATAAGGTGAATAGCAAAGGTAATTTCCCGAGGTTGAGTGAGTTCAAACCTAGGGCCATATTTTTAAGCAAAGAGGCAGTACATTTAAAAGGAACCTAAGGGACAACTTTTTCACATGCAACCCGATGAATGCATCAATAATGTGCCTGTGCACTGCAGGTCTGACTGTGCCATCCCTGGTGGGCATTATTACAGCGTGCACGTACAGTTGTGAAGCAGTTGTGAGTAACATCAATGAGATGCACTGCAATGACTCACTTCGAAGATTTCTTACCCTTCCAAACTCAAAACTGCTACCATCGAGAAGGCCAGGGGTAACAGACATATGGGACACCACAACATACGAGTGATCCTCCAAGCCACTCATCATCCTGACTTGGAAATTTATCGCCGTTCCTTCAGTGTCACTGGGACAAATTCACCAGACGGCATTGTGGATCTACCTACAGCGAATGGATTGTAGCAGTTCAACATGGCTGCTGACCACCATCTTCTCAATGGTGATTAAGGATGGGAAATTAATACTGGCTCAGCCAAGGGCATCCACATACCATAAACAAGCACTGTCCCCACTCCCACCATTGGCTACCTAGCTTCAGAGCACTTCAGTTTTCCACATCAAATGGAAAAGCAAAGAGGCTACTTTGTTACTCAATATGATGATTCGTGATCAGTAATCAAAATACCTTTTAGCTAGTTTGCAACATTTTTACAGATAATTAAATATTTACAAGGGGAGAAAAATCACCTTTTTAATCATTCCAGCCTACCACATTGGTGTCATTTGATGCACACCTTGAATTCCTCCCTGCTACCACGCAAAATCTTCAAAAACTCCTTTCTTCAGTCAAACGAATGATCACCTCTCAACTTCTTGACAAATGCTGGCACTTCATAAAGAGGCTGAGATATGTTCCTGAACAAAACACACCTACACAGGTAAGCAATAGTGGGATCTATTACTGTGGAATAAGTTGTGTTGGCAACTATCAACAACACCACTTAGTGGGGGGAGAGGGGAACACAAAGGACATTGTACACAGTTCATCCGCCCTTTCATCTTGCGGAAGGTGCTTGGAGGCAAAGAGCCAGCATGGAGTTTAAAACAAAAATCACTGACAAAAGTTCTCTTTTTAAAAATGCGTTTTCTCTTCCTCTAAGCAGTAATTATAATAAAACTTCTGCTCCACCTGCCTCTTGGGAGCTTGAGGGAGAAAAAAGGGCTGAAAATGGCCAACTTAAGTCAGATGGTAAATAATGACTGTAAATATTTATGCTAACTGGGTCAGCAGTTATTCAATAATGTGAATACAAAGTTGGAATCTTTCCAGCCTTTCTCATGTTGCAGCTGAGTTGGTAGCCTCTGGGTCATGATGATCAAACCCTACAGCAGGAGTTTGAGCGCGTGGTGCAGACTAGCACTGCGGCAAACAAGTGTTGAAATGCCAAGGGTATCAGCTTTCAGGGAAGGCAATAAACCGAGCTCCTGTTTGCTAGTGCAGGAGAGCACAAAAAGGTCTCACAGCACTGTTTAAAGAAACACACCTGTTGCGCAGGGTACTGTTCCACCCTCATCCACTACACAAAGTAGAGAATTGTTAGAGTCGTAGAGATGGAAACAGACCCTTTGGTCTAACTCATCTATGCCGACCAGATATCCCAAACTAATCTAGTCCCACTTGCCAGCACCCAGCCCATATCCCTCCAAACCCTTCCTATTCATATATCCATCCAGATGCCTTTTAAATGTTGTGATTATATCTGTTTCCACCACTTTCTCTGGCAGCTCCCTCTGCATGAAAAGGTTGCCCCTTCGGTCTCTTTTATATCTTTCCCCTCTCACCCTAAACCTATGCCCTCGAGTTCTGGACTCCCCCATCCCACGGAAAAGACCTTGTCTACTCACCCTATCCATTCCCTTCATGATTTTATAAATTTCTATAGGGTCACCCCTCAGCCTCCGATGCTCCAGGAAAAACAGCCGCAGCCTTTAGTTCAAATCCTCCAACCCTGGCAACATCCTTGTAAATCTTTTCTGAACCCTTTCAAGTTTCACAACATCCTTCCGATAGAAAGGAGACCAGAACTGCACGCAATATTCCAAATGTGGCCTAACCAATGTCCTGTACAGCTGCAACATAACCTCCCAACTCATATACTCAATGCTCTGACCAATAAAGGAAAGCATACTAAATGCCTTCTTCACTATCTTATCTAACTGCGACTCTCCTTTCAAGGAACTATGAACCAGCACTCCAAGGTCTCTTTGTTCAGCAAAACTCCCTAGGACCTTACCATTAAGTGTATAACTCCTGCTAAGATTTGCTTTCCCAAACTGCAGCACCTCGCATTTATCTCAATTAACCTCCATCTGCCACTCCCCAGCCCATTGGCCCATCTGGTCAAGATCCCGTTGTAATCTGAGGTAACCTTCTTTGCTGTCCACTACACCTCCAATTTTGGTGTCATCTGCAAACTTACTAACTATACCTCCTATGCTCACATCCAAATCATTTATGTAAATGATGAAAAGTAGTGGACCCAGCACTGATCCTTGTGGTACTCCACTGGTCAGGGGCTTCCAGTCTGAAAAACAATCCTCCACCTCCACCCTCTGTCTTCTACCTTCGAGCTAGTTCTGTATACAAATAGCTAGTTCTCCCTGTACTCCATGAGATCTAACCTTGCTAACCAATCTCCCATGGGGAACCTTGTCAAACACCTGACTGAATTCCAGATAGATCATGTCCACTGCTCTGCCCTCATTAATCCTGTTTGTTACTTCGTCAAAAACCTCAATCAAGTTTGTGAGGCATGATTTCACACACAAAGCCATGTTGACTATCCCTAATCCATCCTTGCCTTTCCAAATACAAGTACATACTGTCCCTCAGGATTCCCTCCAACAACTTGCCCACCACCAACGTCAAGCTCATCAGTCTATAGTTTTCTGGCTTGTCTTTACCACCTTTCTTAAACAGTGGCACCACATTAGCCAACCTCTAGTTTTCTGGCACCTCACCTGTGACTAACAATGGTACAAATATCTCAGCCAGAGGCCCAGCAATTACTTCATTAGCTTCCCACAGAGTTTGAGGATACATCTGATCAGGTCCTGAGGATTTATTCACCTTTGTGCATTTTAAGACATCCAGCACTTCCTCCTCTGTAATATGGGCATTTTTCAAGATGTAACCATTTATTTCTCTACATTATATATCTTCCATACCCTTCTCCACAGTAAACACTGATGCAAAATACTCGTTTAATATCTCCCCCATCTCCTGTGGCTCCACGCAAAGGCTTCCTTGCTGATCTTTGAAGGGTCCTATTCTCTCCTTAGTTACCCTTTGTCCTTAATATATTTATAAAAACCCTTTGGATTCTGCTTAACCCTATCTGCCAAAGCTATCTCATGTCCATTCTTTGCCCTCCTGCTTTCCCTCTTAAGTATACTCCTACTGCCTTTATACTCTTCTAAACATTCACTCGAGCTATCCTGTCTATACCCTACATATGCTTCCTTCTTTTTCTTAACCAAACCCTTAATTTCTTTAGTCATCCAGCATTGCCTACACCTATTTGCCTTACCTTTCACCCTAACAGGAATTTACTATCTCTGGATTCTCGCTATCTCATTGCTGAAAGCTTCCCATTTTTCAGCCATCCTTTTATCTGCAAAAATCTGCACCAAATCAGCTTTTGAAAGTTCTTGCTTAATACCATCAAAATTAGCCTTCCTCTAATTTAGAACTTCAACTTTTAGATCTGGTCTATCCTAGAATCCATCCTAGAAACTAATAGAATTATGGTCGCTCGTGCCAAAGTGCTCCCCCACTCTCATCTCAGTCACCTGCCCTGCCTTACTTCCCAAGAGCAACTCTGGTCCAGAACTAGAGGGCATAGGTGTGTATGTGTGAGTATGTGTGTGAGTGTGAGTGTGAGTGTGAGTGTGAGTGTGTGTGAGTGTGAGTGTGAGTGTGTGTGTGAGTGTGCGCGAGTGTTAGTGTGTGTGTGTGAGTATGTGTGAGTGTGTGTGTGAGTCAGTGTGTGTGAGTCTGTGTGTGAGTGTGTGTGAGTCAGTGTGTGTGTGTCTCACCCACATCCCCCATGTCCTTCTCCTGGGTGAACACTGATGTAAAGTACTCAGTTAGGGTCTCACCATCCTCCATGTCCTGACAAGATGGAATTTGGACTCACTTTCTCTAAGTTAGTTGTCCATTACAAGAGCTTACCATCTTTTGCACTTTGCTGATTTTTTTTGTGGATATTTGGTAAGCATGGGATCAGGGTCAGCCACAAGATGGTTTTGTGGTCAAATGACCTGGCTGCACTTCACCATTGCCACATTTGAAGAAACGGCAGAGAGGAAGAACTAGATGGATAATAATTAAATTAATAGCAAAAACTAATATGAAAAGTTAGGAAGACGTGCCACTTTTGTATCAAACTACTAAGTCTGACATATATCATGGAGCTTTTCACGTGAAACCTAAAAGCAGAAAGCCCGAGAATGTCATTCAAAACAGTTGGGGCCATAATGACTACGTTAATAAGTCAGTAAACAAAAGTCCTGTATGAATAATCAAGAAAGCGAGAGTTCAAATCAAATTACAGTAGTTTGAAAATCTTACTTCAATTCATTTGGATTGCTATAAAAATTCAAGTGGTTTACAAGGCATGAGCCTGCCATCCCTTATCGGTCTTTTTGAAGATTAACTACTCTCTGGTGTGGCCATACAAACCATTTAGTTGTACAGAACTGCTGAGTGTCAAAACATCCTGGAACAGCAAAATGGGAACACCTTCAGCACACACACTGCATTAATTCAAGTGGAAGATTCACCATCAGTTTTTCATGACATTTACAAATACCAATAAAGACTAAATATTGTTGAGTTATGACTCTCACAGGTGAGCGAAAGAGTCCAAAACAAAAATCATCAAGCAAAATGCTCCACACATTACTTTATACTTTGTAGCATCCACAACCCTGGCCAACGGAAATTTAAGCCACAACTAGAGACTTTAATTTGTTTTGCTGATTTTCTAAGAAAATAAGACTTAATTTTCCATCCAATCCCATTTCATTTTCCAATTTGAGGAGTGCTGGACTCGGATGGACAAAATCAGAAGTTGTGTGACACTTAGTTTTAGTCCAACAGGTTGGTGGCACGGTGGCTCAGCGGCTAGCACTGTGGCCTCACAGTGCCTGGGACCCAGGTTCAATTCCAGCTTCGGGTGACTGTATGTGTTGAGTTTGCGCATTGTCCCTGTGCCTGTATGGGTTTTCACCAGGTGCTCTGGCTTCCTCCCACAATCCAAAGAGGTGCAGGTTAGGTGAATTGGCAACGCTAAATTACCCATAGTGCTCAGGAATGTGTATGTTAGGTTCATTAGTTAGGAATAAATGTAGATTTGGATAGGGGAACGGGTCTGGGTGGGTTAATCTTCGGAGCGTCTATGTGGACTTGTTGGGCCAAATTACCTGTTTTCACACTGTAGGGATTCTAAGTTCTAAGAGAATTCTAAATTCTAATTCCTTCACTTGATGAAGGCGCATTGCTCTGAAAGCTTGTGTAAGCTTGTGTTGAACTATAACCTGGTATTGTGTGACATCTGACATTTTCCAATTTGACTCTACATTTTGGATTTTTAATTACCATTTTGTGATGCTGAAGAGAAGCCCTCTCTCTCTCTCTCTCTGGCCAGTAGTCATTTTTCACAGTTACAGGTGACTAACCTTGTTCTCAGATTCCCAAAATCCTGCATGTTTTGCTTTGGCCTGAACTTTTATTCCCATCAAGTTATGTTTCCCATATTCATTCACAGGCTGTGAGCGTATAGCTGCGAGAGCCAGGATTAATGCCTATCCCTTTGAGGAGATGGGAATTAAGTTCATAAGCCAAAGGAAGAGATTGCATTAACAATGAACACCAATGCCCTCCTGTGAAAGTGATAGTTCAAATCAAACTATGGTGGTTCCAAAGAAGAGTCATTGAACTTGAAATGCTAATTCTGTTTCTCTCTCCACAGATGCTGCCAGTTCTCCTGCGCTTCTCCAGCATTTTCTGCTTTTGTACCAATACCCTCTTGTTCAGTCTCTCTACTCACAGAAAAAAATAAAATTGGCACCGTGTTCCTCACTGAAGGGAAACGAAGCAGAATTTACACAGGCCTCACAGCAAACAGTCTATTTTACTGAAAAGGAGAAAGTCTATTCACTCAACACACAGCTGTCAAATTAAAGAGTCTCTATCAGCAACAGAACCCATGACTGAAATTACATCACCCTCTCCAAAGGAAAAAAAAATGAAGGATTATTTCTGCCACAAACTTCAGTGAATTGAGGATGGCCATGTAATAGAAATAATGCAAAACAAGAGTTGAAATGAATGTGGAATTAACCTATTATCTTTATTCTGCCTTGTGAGGACTTGGAACTTATGTTGTAGCATTTTTCCTTTTATGTCTATATTCCAACTGTGAGGTCAAATGGGATCATGAACCCTCACTGTATGGATATTGGTCACCTAGTAGTGATTTTCCTCACATTGGCCAAATAATGGCCAGAGACCCGTCACCCAATTAAGAATGATGGATGAAAATGGAAGGTCAGTCAGAGGCACTGATGAAGGAGTTGAAGCTTGCAAATTCAGCTGACAGTTAGAGAGAGTATAAAGAGCAGTAGTGGGAGTTTGGCTCCTGCCAACTCTACTTTCCTGCCAGCCCCCAAAACCCTCATGAATCAACAATCTGTCTAACTTGGCCTTCCTCTACTGCTCTTGAGAGTAGCAAATTCTAAAGATTGTTGACCCTCCTCAACTCCCTCTTAAATGGGAGACTGTTGTACCTGAAACTGTCACCCTTCATTCCAGCAATCAGCATAATGGCCATTTTTTGGACTGCCTCCAATGTAAGTATATCATTACTTAAGAAAGCTCTTTGGCACAGTGGTACTGTCCCTACATCTGACGCAGGAGGCCCAGGTTCAAGACTGATCTGCTCCGGGGTGTGTTGTAATATCTTTGAACAGGTTGATTAGAAAATATCTATCCTTCTTTAAGGAGGGCTCTTGTGATACAGTGCTAGTGTTCTGGGTTCAAGTCCCACCTGCTCCAGAGTTTGATTTTTAAACAAAGCCTACTCTTCCTTAAATGAGGAGATCAAAACTGCACCAAATACTCCAGGTGGCAGTCTCATCAATTCCCTACACAACTGTGGTAAGGCTAAAGAAATTAGTTACCACACTATTATAATTGGCTTCAAAAGTCAATGAGTTGCACCTCTGTATAAGTAAGATGAATGCAATGATTGGGTTGTCAAGAACACTGTGGAGTTCAAAAAATCTTTTGCAGCTCCTAAGAATCCTTATGCCTTGAGGAACAAAAGAGCTTTCAGTTATACAGACTCATATCATGTCCTCCAACACCTAAAGTTCCTTTATTCAGAGGACTTGCTTCCACATTGAGTTGCTAAACCAATAACAAAGATAAATAAATAAACGTGGGAGAAAAGACATACTGACATGGTGAGATAAAATATGGTTGGAGGAGATTCGTGTTTCTGCGCTGTTGATTCCATGTAAAAGTAAAGTCACCATAGGGCTGCTCTCTCACTAGAGAGAGAGGATTGGTGGTGGTTTAACCTATGGGTCATCATGCCTCAGAAGGGAGAGTTGAGAAAGAGAGTAACCTCAGCCAGTGTGGAAACTGAACCCACTCTGTTGGTATCACTTTGCATTACAAACCAGCCATCCAACCAACTCAACTAACTGCAGTCCTTACTGACTCCTAGTCAACTAATCAACCCTCTTGATTCCACGTAATTCTCTGTAAATAACACAAACACTGTGATTACTTTAAAATGTAATAACTCTTTTGAAGTTATGTTTATCCAAACAATCTTGCCCTTATAACAAGCAGTCACCAATCACCTTGTTTATCAATTATTTAACATTGCAACAAAAATCTTAGTCTAGCTACTATTCAGAATGAAATTCACTGCTCCTAAATTTAAATTAACTTCTCAATGTTTGTCAATAACTTCTCACAAAGCAAGCCCAGTTTGATTTGAAAAATATGCTACACCACACCTTTCACAGGCTGAAAAAACCTGAATCACACCTTCCCTCGATCCTCATAGCACCAAGGCATTCAGCCAAACTTAACAATTTGTGACCTTTGAAGTCCTGAAATCAGTTTTTCCAAAATGTCCTTTTTTCAAGGCAAGATGCCCAAAACATCTCCCACAATTCCAGCTGCAACCTCATCAATCATTCACTGGACTAAAAATTACCTGTTCTGATTTATTTTGTTTCCCAAGGGTTGATTAACATCATGTGTTGTACATCAGAAACCCCAGGAAATCCACCATTCTCACGCATGAAGAGTGTAACCTTTTGTGCAGGAGGACAAAGTAATTGAAGCAACACCTTCTAAGCAGAAGCATACTTCATCCATCAGCTCCAAGACCAAAACCAATGACAAAGAGTCCACTTCACAGGTTGATCTCATTTCTCCAGCTAAAAATTAGTTTCAGACCTATATAACGTCTGGAAGCCTATAGCTCAAAAGGAAGTACTGAATCTAGGCTTTATTTTGCAAAAACAATAAAAGGAATTACTGCGTTCATATAAAGGATTTCATAACTTAACGTGGTCCCCAGGTTTTTTACATCCAATGAGGTACTTTTGAAGCGTAGTCACTTATGGTAATGAGGGGATACCAAAAAATACCAAAAGAAAGAAATCAGATAATCTATTTTCAATAATTCTGTCGGAGGAATAAGTATTGGCCAACAACAAAAATAACTAATCTTCTTCATAAAAACCAACAGTACCATAAGATTTACTATGGCAGGCAAATGGAAACTATTTTGACCTGAAAGTCAACGCTTGTAACACTGAGGCATTCTTTTGGTGTTCCAATGAAATATCAGCCTAGATTATTTGTTCAAGTCTCCTCTTCATCTTCTGACTCAAAGGTGAGTGTAACCAATAAACCAAAAATGAGAAAGTTGGGTTCAAGAAATAAAGTTATTCTTGAACAAAAACATGCACTGCTGGAGAACCTCAGCAGGTTTGGCAGCATCTGTGGAGAGATAGCAGAGCCAACATTTCAGGTCCAGTGACTCTTCTTCAGAACCCATGCTATTTTTGCAGGAACTGCAGTTTTCTATTTTTTGTTTAGTGCTTAATTCACTGTGACATCTTTTCCTAGTGCACTACCTTGAAGAAGTATTCTTTATGTTGGCAGATAAATAACATGAGATATTTAGTAATTTCAGTTGAAAAACCAAGAAAAACTGTGGCCTCGTGAATAGATTTTGTTGAAAGGCACTCACCACCAAGTATCAGGTTCAAAGGAAACAGCTTATTAAAAAAAATGTGACGCCAAACAAAACTCAGGTCTCTCCACAAATGAGGCACAATGAACTCTTCATGATTTTATGAAGAGCTGGGTAGTTCATTTGGAAGCCAGTAAAGGCACAATGGGCCAAATGGCCTTCTTCCATACTGTTAAATTCTATGATTCTATTACATTTTCCTTCCAACATCAAATGGTCAGATTTAAATATCAAAGCTTCTCACCACAGCTTCTCTGTGCATCGATAGGTTATGCTACAGTGCCCTCTGTGACCAAATGGAAAAGTGCACTACTTGGTGCAGGGATAGAAACACTGCAAGAAAGAATAGCCTATGCCCAACCTGAAAATGAAGTAGCTTGTTCCAGTGAAGTCAGTAGTTTGGGTGCTATCATCTGCTACATTTAAACACCACTCCAGTTTTTAAGTTTATAATCAGGGTTAAGTCTCCAATGCAATGCTGACAAAGATTGCATTCTAAGAGAGTTGGGTTGATAAAACAGAGCCTGGCCACATTTTCAAGAGAATGTAAAGGCCCAGAAACATTTCTGTACACCAACATACAACCTGTCCTGATTTGCTGGACCCATAATCTACAGAGGGTATGTTCATATAAAGAAAGACCTGCACTTTAAAACATTTTTCATAACCTCAGGCCATGCCAAGATATTTTATAGCTCACAAAGTACTTTTGAACTGCAGCCACTATTGTAATACAAGAAACCCAGCAGCCAATTTGTGCAGAGCAAGCTGCCACAAATAGCAGTGTGATAATTGTTATGTAATCTGTTTATGTGATGTTGTTTGAAGAATAATATTGACAAGGATACTAGAGAGAACTTCTTTGTTCTTTTGAGAAATGGCACAATGGAATCTTTATATCTCCATAGGGTGTTGCTTCCCCCTGTTTAGCATCACATCTAGAACTGGGGTTCTGTGTGTGAATTCAAGGGATATCATCCTGAGCATAGGACATAGATCACCAAATGAGTACAGCAGCAAAGTAGTTAATGCTACTGGAAACAATGTATTCCAGATGGCAGGATTAATCAACACACAAAATGTGAGATTGAAATCCAATGTTTCTGACCATTTGAATTAATGAATTTTTTTTGAAAACTGAACATAACAAATCTGGTCTCTGTAAAACTGGCCATGAAGTTTGTTGGATCGTTGTAAAAATTGAACCTATTCACAAGTGTCCTTGAGAGAGGAATAACTTCCATCCTTACCCAACTTCTGCTTAACTCTTTCTACAATAACTGTTTGAATTTATACAGGATCATTTACGTAGTGACACATCTCAAGTCATCTCAGATGGATATTCTCAGAAAAATTATTGAGCACATGATCAGATATTAGGGCAAATGACCAAAAAAGTTAATTTTTTGGGGCGTCTTAATCCTAGAATTCCAACAGTGTAGAAACAAACCCTCCAGATCAACAAGTCCACGCCAACTCTCTGAAGAGTCACCCACCCAGACATATTCCCCTACCGTATTACTCTACATTTACCCCTGACTAATGCAACTAACCTACACAGTCCTGAACACTATGGGCAATTTATCACAGCCAATTCACCTAACCTGCACATCTTTGGACAGTGTGAGGAAACCGGAACACCCTGAGGAAACCCACGCAGACACAGGGAGAATATGCAAACTCCACATAGACAATCATCTGAAGCTGGAATCGAACCCGGGTCCCTGGCACTGTTAGGCAGCAGTGCTAACCGCTGAGCTCTGTACCACGCATAAGGAGAGATGGAGAGGCACAGAAGTTTAGGAAGGATATTCCAGTACATGGAGCTTAGTCATGCAAAGAAACGGCCACCAAGAGAGAAGCACATGAAATCAGGGGTGCTTAAGAGGCCAGAAGTGAAGGAGCACAGGTATCTCGGCAGGCTCAGGAGCCAGAGAAAACTATAAAAATGGGATGGGAAAAACAATAGAATGATTTATAAACAAGGGTGTGATTCTCAGATGGCGACGAAACAGACTACAGACGGGAGGTGGAAGACCTGGAAAAATGATGCACTAAGAACAGCCTAGCTCTCAATGCCAGCAAAATCAAGGAACTCATTATTGGCTTTCAACGGGATGTAACTCAGGCCCCCCTATACACTAACAGCACAGAGGTGGAATGAATGGAGAGTGTCAAGCCCCTGGGAGTGGTCATTCACAACAAGCTTTCTTGGATTCTTCACGTGGACGCACTGGTTACAAAGGCCCAACGATGTCTCATTTTCCTCAGGCAGCTGGAGTCAGCTATTACTAGGGGGCATAGCTTTGAATTAAGGGGGGGGTAGGTATAGGACAGATGTTAGGGGTAGATTCTTTACTCAGCGAGTCGTGAGTTCATGGAATGCCCTGCCAGTAGCAGTGGTGGACTCTCCCTCTTTATGGGCATTTAAACGGGAATTGGATAGGCATATGGAGGATAGTGGGCTAGTGTAGGTTAGGTGGGCTTGGATCGGCGCAACTTCGAGGGCCAAAGGGCCTGTACTGTGCTGTATTTTTCTATGTTCTATGTTCTATGAAATCTGGCATGACGGCAAATACCCTTGCCAGCTTTTATAGGTGCACCATTGAGAGTATTCTGGATGTATCACTACCTGGTATGGCAACTGTACCATTCAAGATTGGAGATGGTTACAGAGAGTGGTGAACTCGGCCCAGACAATTACAAAGGCCAACCTCCCCTATATAGAATTCATCTCCCAGGCCCATTGTCAAGGAAAGGCCGCCAGCATTCTCAAAGATCCATCCCACCCTGGTAATGTTTTTCTACAACCTTTACCATCAGGGAGAGGGTACAGAATCCTGAACACACACACTAGCTGGTTTCAAAACAGTTTCTACCCTATTGTTGTTAGAATACTGAATGGACTCTTAACATTCGCCTGTACCTGTGTTTTTGTTTTTGCCGCTGTTTACTTATTTACTTATCTATGCTACTTAACTCTGCGATCTGCCTGTATTGCTTGTAAGACAAAGCTTTTCACTGTTCCTCGGTACACGTGACAATAAATTCAATTCAAATTCATTCAATTCAAATTCAAGGCATTGTTTAGCCAGGAACCAATGTAGGTCAGCAGGTATAGGGCTCATGGATCAACAAGACCTGGTACACAGGTGCAAAGCTTTCAATGACCTAGGGTCTGGGAGAATAAAAAATGGGAAGTCAACCATGATCCACTGAAATTATCAAATATAGATGTAACAAAGGCAGAGAGGTGAGATTCAGCAACAAATGAGAACAGACACAAGCTTAATGACCCATCATCACAGATACTGAAATGGGCAGTCTCAGAAATGTTACATCACCAACTTTTGAGTGCCCTGAGGAGCTGCCTCATGTTGTGTTAAACTGTTTTCCAAGGAGGCGGCTCAACATACTACCTATAACTAGGGATGGTCAATAAATGTCAGCCTGCCACATCTCCAGCTCAATGCAAGCATGACAAAACATATCTCCCCACTTGGAGCTTGACACATTTTTCAGGGGACACACTTTATTTCAGGTAGTGAGGAGGAAAAAGGTAGAAAATAAAGGTTTTTTTTATTCTCTCCCTTTTTGAAGCTGCTAAGAATTTCACTAAATACAATTGCAAAGTCTGAGGAATAGTTGTTTTGGTTACAAAGTCTATGTGAAGTAATTTAAAACAGCATCAAATGATCGTCAGCTGTCCAGCTGTGAACATGGAAAGGTGACATCTGGTTCACTGCTTTTTTAGCTAATACTTTCCTTCGTCTTACTGCCAGCAGATTGAGGCTGAGAAGGTTTGAGCAAAATAAACTCCCTTTACAACCTGGAGCATTTCAGCCACTAAAGCTGGTAAAGGTTTTACAAGACTTATTTTTCACATCATCTAAAAAACATAGGGAAGGAGTGGAATGAAAAATAGATGCGTAGAACTGATATAGTGCCAGAGGTTGCAAGAGTAAGAGATAGTCAGCAAGATCGAAGAACAGCATGCAAAATAATATGGTGAGAGTTGTGGAACCGAGTGGGAATAAAGAGCAGGAGGTGTATGGACTAAACAGGAGGAGAGTAGTCGAGAAAAGAGGAGTTAGCACAAGCAAGAGATAGTGCAAGTGAGAAACAGCACAAGAAAGACAGAGACCACATAAGAGAATGCAAGACAGACAGCACCAGTGAGAAGAAAAAGCCTGAGTGAGAAAGAAAGCAATGATATGAGAGAAGAGGGTCCAACAAAGATCGTGTGTGCAAACGAGAGAAAAAAAGTCCAAGACAAAGAGAAAGCATGAGTGAGCATACATACACTGATTGATTTATTGTTATCACATGTACTGAAATACAGTGATAAATGTTGTTTTGCATGCTATAAAGGCAGATCATACCACACAAAGTGCATCAGGGTAGCAGAACAGAGGGCAGAATACAGCGTTACAGCCACAGAGAATGTGCAGAGAGAGAGAGATCAACACTAACATTTGAGAGGTCCGTTCAAAAGTCTGATGACAGCAGGGAAGAAGCTGCTCTTGAGTCCGTTCATCCATGTATTCAGACTTTTATTTCTTCTGCCCAACAGAGGAGGGTGGAAGAGAGTGTAACTGGGATGGGAGAGGTCTTTGATTTTGCTGGCTGTTTTCCTGAGACAACAGGAAGTATGGATGGAGTCAACGGATGGAAGGTTGGGTTGCATGATGGACTGGGCTGCATTCTCAACTCCCTGCAGTCGCATGCGGTGTTGAGAAAAGCAGTCGCTAAACCACACTGTGTTGCAATGTCATCTTCAGTAATTAGCAAATTAGGACACCCACACTTTGCACATTCCCTCTCTCAATTTACAACTTTTCAGATAATAATCCACCTCCCTGTTTTTGCTACTAAAGTGGATAACCTCACATTTATCCACATTATCCATGTCTTTGCCCACTCACTTAGTTTGTCCCAATCACAATGGGCATCTTTACATCCTCCTCACAGCTCATCACCCCACCCAGCTTTGTTTCACCTTTGTAAATTTGAAGAAATTACATGTTGTTCCCTCAACTATTGGAATACTGCATTCAATTCTCGTCTCCTTGCTATAGGAAGGATGTTGTGAAAGGGTTCAGAAAAGGTCTACAAGCATGTTGCCAGGGTTGGAGGTGGAGAGGCTGAACAAGCTGGGACTATCTTCCCGAGAGCATCAGAAGCTGTGGGGTGACCTTACAGAGGTTTATAAAATCATGAGGAGCATGGATAGGGTAAATAGACAAGGTTTTTTCCCTGGGGTGGGTGAGTCCAAAACTAGAGGGCATAGGTTAAGATGTGAGAGGAAGGATTTAACAGGGACCATAGGGGTAACATTTTCACGCAGACGGTGGTGGGTATATGAAACAAGCTGCCAGAAGAAGTGGTGGAGGCTGGTACATTTCTAACATTTAAAAGGCATTTGGTTGGGTATATGGCGGCACGGTCGCTCAGTGGTTAGCACTGTTGCCTCACAGTATCAGGGTCCCAGGTTTGATTCCAGCCTTGGGTGACCGTCTGTGTGGAGTTTGCACATTCTCCCCGTGCCTGCATGGGTTTCCTCTGGGTGCTCCAGTTTCCTCCCACAGTCCAAAGATGTGCAGGTCAGGTGGATTGGCCATGCTAAGTTGCCCTTGGTGTTAGGTGCATTAGTCAGAGGGAAATGGGTTTGAGTGGGTTACTCTTCGGAGGGTTGATGTGGACTGGTTGGGTCGAAGGGCCTGTTTCCACACTGTAGGGAATCTAATCAAATCATGGACAGGAAAAGTTTAGAGAGAAATGGCCCAAATGCTGACACAAAGGACTAGATTTTTAAGGCTATCAGGTCAGCATGGACAAATTGGACCGAAGAGTCTGTTTCCGTGCTATATATCTCTATGGTTCTATGATTATCCAAATCTGTGAAATATATTATAAATAGCTGGGGTCCATGCTCTTATTCCTGTGGTACCCCACTAGTTACTGCCTGACACTCAGAAAAAGACTTTTATTCCTACTGTTTGTTTCCTGTCTGCCAACCAGTTTTCTATCCATTTCAATACACTACCCCAACTCCATGCACTTTAGTTTTATGTACTAATCTCTTATGTGGGACTTTGTCAAAAGCCTTCTGAAAGTCTTAATAAGATTTGCTCTTCCTCATCAACTCTAATTGTTACATCCTCGAAAGTTTTCAGTTGATTTGTCAAGCATATTTCCCCTTTGCAATATCATGCTGACTCTGTCTCATCCTGCCAAGTGTTCAGCTATTAAATTTTATGCTGGCCTCTAGTATTTTTCCCACCACAAACATTAGGTTGACTAGTCTGTAATTCCTCTATACCTCCCTTTTTAAATAGTGTTGTTACAATCTGTAGAATCTCTCCAAACTGTAGAAACTGTTTCAGAGTCTAAAAGAGTCTTGAAAGATATCCACCAGTGCATCCACTATTTCTCAGGCCACTTCCTTAAGTACTCTGAGTTGAAGATTATCAGGTACTGGGGATTTATCAGTCTTCAATCCCGTCAATTTCCCCAACATAATTTTCCTAATAATATTGATTTCCTTCAATACCTCCCTTTCACTAAACATTGCATTCCCTAACACTTCTGGTATGTTATTGGTGCCCTCCATTGTGAACACAGAACAAAAATATGTAATTAGATGGTTAGCCAAATCTTTTTCCCAATTGTGAATTCACTGTTTCTGATTGTAAGGGACTAACACTTGTTTTCACCAATGATTTTCTCTTCACATAACTATAGAAACGTTTACAGGCAGTTTGCATGTTCCCCACAACCTTGCTCTTGTACTCTATTTTCCCTTTCTTAATCAATCCTGTTGTCCTCCTTTGTTGAATTCGAAACTGATCCTACTCCTCAGGTCTGTTTTTTTTCCTGGATAATTTATATGCCATTTATTTGGATTTGATATGACATTCACATAGTATGGCCATATTTCCCATTTTATTTTTGCACCAGAGAGGAATGAACAATTTTTGCCATTGAATGTATACCATTGCGTTTCTGTCGCCGTCCCTTTAAGTATCGCCCCCAATCTGTTATATCCAACTCACGCCTCATGCCATTGTAATTTCCTCTATTTAGATCCAGGACCCTAGTTTCAGAACCAACCAAATCACTCTCTATCTTGATGAGGAATTCTATCATATTATGGTTGCTCATCTCTAAGGGGCCTCACACAATTGGCATGCAATAATCCACCCACTCAGCTTGTTCAAATCACAATAAATTGGATGGCTGATGTAGTTCAGTTATGGTCAATGGCTTCTCCCAGGACTTAGTTACAGATTCAGCAATGATAACACCATTGAACCTTATGGGTAGATGGCTAGATTGTCTCCAAATATTGTTCAGGTCGTCCTACATATGTGCACGGTTTGTATCAAAATCTGAGGAACTGTAAACCGTACTGAACCTTATGAATCAAAGAACATTCCCATTTTGAACTTTTGATGACAGGAAGATCACGAACACAGCAGATTAGAGTGGTGCTGGAAAAGCACAGCAGGTCAGGCAGTATCCGAGGAGCAGGAAAATCGACGTTTTGGGCAAAAACCCACAGTAGCCAAGGGTGGTTGTCCACAGGACAGAACCCAAGGAATTCCTGCAGCAATATCCTGGGACTGAGATGACAGGTCTCCAATAACCACAGCCATCTTACTTGGTGCTAGGTTTGACCCCAACAAATAGAGACTTGACCCCTATTTCAACTGACTTGAATTCTGCTAAGGTTCTTAATGTCAAATTCTTGATCAAATACTGCCTTGATATCAAGAACAGAGACTTTCACTACATCTCTGAAACTCAACAATCGCGTCCATGTTTGGGTCAAGTCTATAATAAGACAAGACTCTGAGTGGCTTTGAGTGAATCCAAATTTAGTGTCAAATTGCAGGCAATCGCTGAATAAGTTCTGCTTGATAACACTGTCAACACCTTCCATTACTTTTCTGGTGACTGAGAATAGTTTAATGGGACACAAATGGTCAGAGTGATTCTGTCCTGCTTTTGTGGACAGGACATACCAAGGTAAAGTGCCACAAGGCAGGTGCCAGTGTTGTTGCTGGCTGAATCTGCTTCGCTAAGGACATGGCTAGTCCTGGAGTGCAAGCCTTCAGTACTGGTGCAATTAGGGGCCCGCAACCTTTGCAGCGTCCAGGGTCTTCAGCTTTCTCTTAATATATTGAGTTGGCTGATGAATGGCGTGTCGAATGCTCAGAACATAAGGAGGAAGCCAAGATGAATGATTCATGTGGCACTTCTCGATAAAGATGAATGCAAATGCTTTGGCTTTGTCTGTTAAACTGTGTTGAACTCTCTTCCATTAAGGATGGGAATTTTTGTGAAGCCTCCTCTCATTAGTAGTTTAATTGTCCACCACCATTACTGACTGTAAGTGGCAGAATTTAAAGCTATGTCCCCTCATTCTAGCCATCACCATCCAAGGAAAAGGGCTCTCACTGTCCACTCTATCTAATCCTCTGATCATCATGTACGTCTCGACCTTCTCTCTAATGAAAAAAGCCTCAAGTCCCTCAGCCTTTCCTCATAAGACCTTCCCTCCATACCAGGCAACATCATGGTAAATCTTCCCTGCATCCTTCCAAAGCTTCCACATCCTTCCTATAATGCGGCAACCAGAACTGTACGCAGTACTCCAAGTGTGGCTGCACCAGAGATTTATACAGCTGCAACATGACCTCATGGCTCCAAAACTCAATCCCTTCACCAATAAAAGGTAAAAATTTCTGTTTACACGAACACAACACATCAGAAACTAATTCACAGGCTATGGGAATGCTTTGAGATACACCAAGGGCAAGGGATGATTTTGGATCCACCATAAAGCATGAGATAAATGCAAATAAATTTGCTCATAATTAAGAAAAGCTTTATGACACATTCCCTTTCCAAATCTCCACTACTGGTTCTCTACAGATGGCAGTTTCTTGCTCAAGGCATCAGAACAGCCATCACACTCAATGAAGCTTTTGGTTATTTCTATCTACATTGATCCCAATAACCTAAATCTCATTTTGAAACCAGATATTTACCTAGACCTCATCTTGAAAGAGTTTAACACAGCTCAGGTGTTTTTTGTGAGAGCTACTTCCAGATGTCAATAATGCCAGAGGCAAATTAACTTCTTCTGATCTCTGGTATTGCTGATCTAAAGCAGATTGTTGCCATTTTGTGATTCTAAAAGGAGGCCCACCACTGCTTTCTTAGAGAAAACAGGGGCAGCCAATTAAAACCCATAAATAAATGCACAACTTGCACATTTAGTTGCACAACTAGGCACAATGTTAGATCAGGCCCCTGACCAAATCATTAAGGACTAAAATATGTAATACTTTCACAGAGTAATGGCTAGGAGGTACAGCCCAGAAACAAACCAATTTGGCTCACCTAGTCGTGTTTGTGTATTTATGCTCCACATAAATCTGTGCCTACATTCATGAAACTAATGCTGTCATTAACTAATTGCCTTCAAAACAATGAGGGAAATAAGCAAGTACCTCTTCTTCATCCTCCTCATCTTCAACATCTAAGATTCCAGAATCCTGTTCAGACATTGGGCTGGTATTTTCCATCTCAGCATCAAAACCAGTTCCACCATCTTTCTTCATTTTCTTCCCGGTTCCAACCTTATGCTGCTGAGAGACAATATTATCCAGGTTCCTCTGCTGATGGGCCTGAAATAAAAGCAACAAAATATTTTCAGAATAAATTACAGCAGAATTTGTTGGTGGGTTAGCAATGGGTAAACCCAGCACCCAGCAAATATATCAGAGTGCTGAATACATCAAAAGTAACTAGAAATTGGACTAGGTGTGGACTTGTTGGGCTGAAGGGCCTGTTTCCACACTGTAAGTAATCTAATCTAAAAAAGATTTCATGAGCCCACCATCTTCTAAAACATCGCACAACTATCAAACCATATATTGAATTGTGCTCACTGTTGTCCCACAGACAAAGGCAGCAGTCAAATCAGTGCACTGCATTGCCCCCTCTTGAATTTAAATATATGATTCAGTGATGTGTTTTGTTTGCAGGGGTAATAATATTGGTCAGGACAATGGAAGAATCCTGTGCTTTCATTTGGGAAGTACCATGGAACTTGTCCCGCTTAGTAATTATAAACTGCCTCTCCTTTAGTGTCTCAACCAAAACATGACAACTTTGCGCATGAAAGGGTCAGTTTAGATTCTATTCTCTTGGAAAGAATTTTTAACTCATGACCTGCTACACAGGGGAAAGCAATGTTGCAGCTGTTTACCATCTGAATACTCTCCTATTAAATGATCAGTTGAGAACTCTAATGGTCAGAGATAACAGATCGGACAGATTTGCACGTTTACTGTGCAAACACAAACCTTCTCTCCTGTTATTTTAGGACCTCAAAGCATTGAAAACCTTTCCCTCCTTGAAACTTTAGTCTACTGCCACAAGCTTATTAAATATAAAAGACAGAGGGTGGTGGTGGAGGGTTGCTTTTCAGACTGGAGGCCTGTGACCAGTGGTGTTCCATAAGGATCAGTGCTGGGTCTGCTGCTTTTCGTCATTTATAAAAATTATTTAGATGTGAATATAGGAGTTACGGTTAGTAAGTTTGCAGATGACACAAAAATTGGAGGTGTAGTGGTCAGATAGGAAGGTTGCCTCAGATTACAACGGGATCTTTATCAGATGGGCCAATGGGCTGAGGAGTGGCAGAATGGAGTTTAATTTAAATGAATATGAGGTGCTGAATTTTAGAAAGGCAAATCATACACTTGATGGTAAGGTCCTGCAAAGTATTGCTGAACAAAAAGACCTAGGAGAGCAGGTTCATAGTTTCTTAAAAGTGGAGTTGCAGGAAGATTGGACAGTGAGAAAGGTGTTTGGTATGCTTGCCTTTAATGGTCAGTGCATTGAGTACAGGAGTTGGGAGGCCATGCTGCAATTGTAGAGGACATTTGCTAGGCGACTATTGGAATACTGCGTGCAGTTCTAGTCTTTCTGCTATAGGAAGGATGCTGTGAAACTTGAAAGAGTTCATAAAAGATTTACAAGAATATTGCCAGGGCTGGACGATTTCAGCTAAGGAGAGAGGCTGAATAGGCTGGGGTTATTTCTTTTCTAGAGGGTCAAAGGCTGAGGGGTGACCTTATAGAGTTGTGTAAAATCATGAGGGGCAAGGATTGGATGATTCCACCCCACCAACTTCTGTATACATCGCATCATTCTCTGCCATTTCCACCACCCACAAACGGACCGCACCACCAGAGATATATTTCCCTCCCCACCCTTATCCGCTTTCTGTAAAGACCGTTCCCCCAACAACCTACCCTCCCCTCCCGGCATCTTCCCCTGCCATCGCAGGAATTGCAAAATCTGTACTCACACCTCCCTCCTCACCATCATCCAAGGCCCCAAAGGAGCCTTCCACATCCATCAAAGTTTCACCTGCACTTCCACACGTCATCCACTGTATCTGTTGCTCCCGATGCGGTCTCCTCTACATTGGGGAGATAGGCTGCCTCCTTCCAGAGTATTTCAGAGAACATCTCCAACTTACCCGCACCAACCGCTAAGGACATACAGGTCCAGGGCCTCCTCCATCACCATTCCCTTACCACCCTCTAATCCCATGGTATCAATGTGGATTTCACCAGTTTCCTCATTTCCCCTTCCCCCAACCTTATCCCAGTTCCAAACTTCCAGCTCAGCACCGCCCTCATGACTTGTACCACCCATCTATCTTCCTTCCCACTTATCCCCACCACCCGCCTCTCTGACCTATTACCTTTACCCCAACTCCATCCACCTACTGCAGTCTCAACTACCTTCCCCTAGCCCGCCCCCCACCTCCCATTTACCTCTCCACCCCCAAGGCTCCCAGGCTCATTCCTGATGAAGGGCTTTTGCCCGAAAGATCGTTTCTCCTGCTCCTCCAATGCTGCCTGACCTGCTGTGCTTTTCCAGCACCACTCTAACCTAGACTCTGATTTCCAGCATCTGCAGTCCTCACTCGCCCTGAATTGACAAGTACTTTTAACTAGGGTGGGGGAGTCCAGAACCACAGGACATAGGTTTAAGGTAAAGATTTGAAAAGGATCTAAGGGGAAACATTTTCATACAGAGGGTGGTGTATGCATGGAATGAGCTGCCAGAGGAGATGGTGGAGGCTGGTATAGTTACAAGATTTAAAAAGCATCTGGATGGGTATATGAATAGGAAGGGTTTAGATGGATATGGGCCAAAAGGTAGCAAACGAGAGACTAGATTTATTTAGGATATCTGACCGGCATGGATGAGTTGGACCAAAGGGTCTGTTTCCATGCTGTATATCTCTATGACTCTAAATTCACTTGTCAATCCTATACTTTAAACTTTGCACTTCTTTCCGACAACCATTCTTACAGGTGTATGCTGTGATTTCTGTCTTTACAACAAAAGATTATGGTTCAACTTCCATTCTGAAGGCTTCTATGAGATTTACATTGGATATTGGGCATGGAAATATTCAACCGTCTACTCCATGTCGCTGTTTATGTGGCTCTGGGGCTTTTCCCCAGTTTCTTTCCCCATTTTTATCCCCTATTCTAATCTATTGCCATAATAATTTATAACGTTCTCCCTCATTTGTTTGCCAGTTTCTCTGTAAATACATTTATACTAAAAACCAAAAGAAAAGAACTGCCGATGTTGAAAATCAGAAACAAATGAGTCTAGGGGAATGAATGGATACTAATGGGAAATGTTAGTAGTTGACAATGGACTGTGTGCGTGAGCAGCCCATGTGACGACAAGACCTGGTGTGTGGGTGTGGAGTAAGGACATGGGAGAAGATGCTCAAGCACTAAAATTATTGATCTCAATATTAAGTCCAGAAGGCTATACAGTCCCCAAGTGGTAAATGAGGTGCACTTCTTCAATTTGCGTTGAGCTTCGCTAGAGCGCTGCAGCAAGTCTGAGACAGAGATGTTGGCCAAAGAACGTGGTGGTGTGCTGAAGTGGCAGGCAATTGGAAGCTCAGGGGTTTTTTTTTGTAAACAAATGTTGGTGTTCTGTAAAGCGGTTACCCAGTCTGGCTTTGCTTCTCCAGTGCAGAAGAGACCACATTGTGAGCAGTGAACGCAACAGATTAGATTGAGCGAAGTGCAGGTTCACCTGGATGGTGTGTTAGTGGTCCTTGGAGACTGAGGAGGGAGGAAGTAAACAGGCAGGTGTTAACCTGCAGGGAAAGGTGTCACAGGGCTGTGTTGGGAGTAAATGAGGAGTGGGCCATTATTCTAGAGGAAATGATCCCAGTGGAGGGCTGACATGGGAGGAGAAGTGAATATGTGTTTGGTCGTGGCATCCCACTGAAAGTGACAGAAATGGCAGCTAATAATCATATAGATGCGGATGCTGGTGGGATGGTAGGTGAGGTCAGGGGGAACCTTATCACCATTGAGGGAGGGAAGAGAGGGGTTGAGGGCCGAAGTGCAGAAGATGGGTCAGACCGGCTGAGGGCCCTGTCAACAGCAGTGCTGGATAGTCCTTGGTTGAGGAAGATGGACATTTCAGACATTCCCTTGTCGAAGTTGGCATAATCAGAACAGATGCAATGGAGATGGAGGAACTGTGGGAACGAAATAGACTCTTTACAGGAAGCAGGGTGAAAGGATGTATAGTCAAGGTAACTGTGGAAATTGGTGGGCTTGTAGTGGATATTGGTGGCCAGCCCTTCCCCAGATGGAAACAGAGATGTTGAGGAAGGGAAAGGAGGAGTCAGAGATGGACCAGGTGAAGGCAAGAGTGGGGTAGTAACTGGAAGCAAAATAAATAAACTTTTCTCAAACTTTTCTTTGAGAGAGGGAAGCATGTCATTGATATACTGGAATTGTGGGTAGGAGCCAGAGTAGGCCTGGAACAAGGAATGTTCCATGCCTCAGGCGACTGACTGTGTGGAGTTTGCACGTTCTTCCCGTGTCTGCGTGGGTTTCCTCCGGGAGCTCTGGTTTCCTCCCACAGTCCAAAGATGTGCAGGTCAGGTGAATTGGCCATGCTAAATTGCCCGTAGTGTTAGGTAAGGGGTAAATGTAGGGGTATGGGTGGGTTTCGCTTCGGCGGGTCGGTGTGGACTTGTTGGGCCGAAGGGCCTGTTTCCACACTGTAATGTAATCTAATCTAAATCTAATCTATACCACTAAGAGGCAGGCTTTAAATAAATCTGTCCGATTTGTTTCAAACACTGCTCATAGTAGCAAGTTCAATGCTCGTGCCACTGTTGGGTAAAACGTTGCTCCTGAATTCCTTATTAGATTTCTTTGTTTACATGGTAGATGTAAAGGATCCCATTGCATAATTTGAAAGTTTAGCAAGAGTTCACCTTGCTCCCAGTTAGGAATTAACCATCAATAAACATTGCAAACACAGACTCTCTGGGTATTATCAAATTGCAATTTGTGGGGAGGTTACTATGTGTAAATTGATTGCTGTATTTTCTATACCACAACATGTGGAGAAAGAAGATTCAATTGACTGTGAAGTTCTTGGGTAGTACTGAAGTAGTTAGATGCTGTCAAAATGGAGATTATTTCTTCTGTTGTTTTAAACTGCTTGAATATTGTTGTTCAGGCCAAAACTGCTGTCCCTTGGTTTCTGAAAAGTTAGAGAGCTTTTCTTCAATTTGCTCTTAAAGTATTGGTATCATTGCCACAATTATAATTTATTGTCCATCAATAACTGCTCTGAAGCCATTATGAGTCAATCATAAAGGCAAATACCAAAGTTGCCTTCAGGCCTAACAGGGTATGGCTTGGAGGTTCCATTCCCTGAATGATGTTCATTTTTAACTGGTACGATATGACATTAAGTTATCAAATTTATTGAATTGTATTATTACTATAGCATGAAGGGATTTCAAACTCCTAACCTCAAGATTCCCATTTAGTATTAAAGACTTTGAGCTCATGGAAACTATGCTCCCTGGTGCCTTTAGCATGACAAAGAAAGAATCAGATTTCCACTTTTTTACATCTTTACTGAACTCAATTCTCATTGAACATTTTATTGAAGACTGATGAAGCTGCAAAACCAGACCTACACTCAAACAGCCAGGGAAAATCTAAGAATAGACAGGTTTTCGCTTAGTATCCCACCAAAAAGACAGTACCTCTGATAGTGCAACACACTCCAGTGTAGTACTGAGCTACACTGTAAGCTTAGACGTTTGTGTCCAAGCCTCCAGAACAGAACATAAATTCACAACTTTCGAACTGAAGGGGCACTATCAATGAACTACGGGCAACAATGAGCTCCTGGATTATCTTGCGATGACTCTGTATTGCATTGGTGGGATCTCAAAATAAGCTTGTTCACATCCCTACCTCCTTTGTCTAAAGTTTGTTCTGAAATAAAACAATGGATCTTTGTATTAGTGTACACCTTATTATGTCTCCCAGAAACATTTTCAAGTACTTCATAAACAATTGCTTTGAAGTAAAGAGGCTGCTGTGAAACAAACATGGCAGTAAATCTGTGCCAACAATGTCCTGTAAACAGAAATAGGATGTATGATCAGCTAATGTGTTTTTGGTGGTATGGCTGAGGAAGAAACATTGGTCAGCAGAAAAATAAAAGTACTAAAAACTTGCAGACATTGCCAATGAACAGAGCTCACACCCACTCAAACATAAACTTCACACAGTAGCAACACAAACACTTAATTAAAGAGAGACTTGTGCTTATAATGAGCCTTCCACAACGTCAGGACAGCGCTATTCATTTCATAGCCAATAGTGTAGTCACCATGTGGCATGGGAAATGAGGCAGCCGATTTGCAGAATCAAGATTCCACAAACAGCAATGAAATGAGTGTACAGATGATCTGCTTTAGATATATTTCAAGGTATAATTGCTTCCCAGGATGCCACAGGCAAATCCTCATCAAAAGGGATAAAGGATCTTTACGGTTCACTTGGGATGGGCAGACAGGATCTTGTTTAATACCTCATCTCAAAGTCAGCATCTCCAACAGTACAGCACTCCCTTCATATAACACCATAAGATAGAAGAGCAGAATTAGGTTAATCAACCCATTAAGTTGACTTTGCTGTTTGATCATGGCTGATATGCTTCCTAACCCCATTCTCCTGCTTCTCCCCATAACCCTTGATTCCTTTACGAATCAAGAACCTATCTATCTCTGTCTTAAATACACTTAATAACTTGGCCTCTCCAGTCTTTAGCGGCAATAAGTTCTGCAGATTCACCACCCATTGACTGAAGAAACTCCTCATCTCAGTTCTAAAGAGTTGTCCCTCACCCTGAGGCTGTGCCCTCAGGTCCTAGTAGCTCCCACTAGCGGAAACAACTTCTACACATCCACTCTATCCAGGCCTCTCAGTATTCTGTAAGTTTCAATCAGAGCCCCGCCACCCCCATCCTTCTAAACGCCATTGAGTACCGACCTGGAGGCCTCAATTGCTCCTCGTACTGCAAGCCCTTCAACCCTGGGATCATTCTCTGGACCCCCTCCAATGCTAGCACACCCTTCTGTAGATAGGGGGACTATTACTGTTTGCAATATTCCAAATGCAGTCTGATCAGAGCCTTTTAAAGCCCGAAATAACTGCATAGGCGAGTATGGCATCACCAAGTCATGATTATTGACTTGTATACGGTACACAATGTCCTGTGGCTGGGGCTGTGGGCTGTGGCCAGCTCAGAGTCAGTCCCCTCAACTGAGGAGATTCTAAATCCTCTATTTTTTTTTAATGAAACGGTACACAATACAAATAGTTAATAATAAACAATAATCAGCAGTCCACAAAAGATTGCTATTTACAGGGGAAGGGACAGCAAGGCCAAACCCTAAACCTCACCTTGTAATCCGTAAACAGGGAAATGAAGACGGACCTCAAATACCACCTTAAGTCATCAGAAAGAAAGCAATAACAAACTCATACAAGACAGTCCACTCAAACGAACAACAAAACAATGCAGAGAACACAAACATCACTGGCAACCCACCCACCCCTCCCACCTTATCTACTGTCCATATTGGTCAACCAGGGTTTCCTGATTGACCCAGTTTAACAACCTTATTCAAGGATCTTGTGGTCAACAAGATCCACCTTGTTCCAATCACTATAAAGCCTCAACAATACATCTCTGTTCTTGTATTCTCCCCCTCTTGAAATAAATGCTAACTTTGAATTTGCCCGGCCAACTGCCAACTGAACATGCATCCTGAATTAGGTCTCCGAACTTCCTTTATACTCCAGTTTTCCAATGCCTTTCCCAGTTTAGAAAATAGTCTATCCCGCAATCCTTCCTACCAAAGTAGGATCTCATACTTTCCCACATTGTGTTCCATCGGCCACGTTTTTGCCCACTCTCCCAAACTGTCCAGGTCCTCATACAGCCTCCCCACTTGTTCAATACTACATGTTGCTTCATCTATCTTTGTATCATCTGCAAACATAGTAAAAATGCCCTCAGTTCTTTTGTGCAGATCATTTATGTATAACGTGAATAGTTGTGGTCCCAACACTAATCCTTTGCAGAACTCCACTAATCACCTGCTGCATCCTGAGAGAAAACCTATTATCCCCACTCTCTGCCTTCTGCCAGTCAGCCAATCCTCAATCCATGCTAATACCTTGCCCCGAACACCATGGGCTTGTTTACTAGCCTACTGTGCAGCACCTTGTCAAAGACCTTCCTGGAAATCCAAAGAGATAATGTTCAATACCTCACCTTTGCTTAACTTGCTTGCTATTCCCTCAAATAATTCTAACAGATTTGTAAGGCATCACCTCCCCTTGACGAAGCTGTACTGACTCCATCCTATTTCACCCATGTACTTCTAAATACTCCACAAGCTCATCCTTAAGAATTAACTCTAAAATCTGACCAATGACTAAGGTCAGGCAAATCAGCCCTCTCTTCTCTCTCCCTCCCACTTAAACAGGGGTGTTACATTAGCTGTTTTCCAGTCATCTAGCACCCTCCCTGACTCCAGTAATTTCTGAAAGATCATCACCAATCTCTGCAATTTCTATCTCTACAATCTGCTCAGCTATCTCCTTCAGAAATCTGGGGTGTAGTCCATCTGCTCTGGACGAATTATCCACCTTCAGTTCTCTCAGCTTCCCCAGCAACTTCCCCTTAGTGATGGCCACTACATTCACCTCTGCCTGCTGACTCTCTTGAAGTTTGGGTGTGTTGCTGCTGTCTTCCACTGTGAAAAATTACACCAAATACCTATTCAATTCTGCCACCATTTCTTTGTTCCCCATGACTGGGTGAGTACAGGAGTTGGGAGATCACTTTGTGGCTGTACAGGCCATTTTTGAAATACTGTGTGCAATTCTGGTCTCCCTGCTATATAGGAAAGATGTTGTGAAACTTGAAAGGGTTATAAAAATTGACAAGGATGTTGCCAGGGTTGGAGAATTTGAGCTACAGGGAGAAGCTAAATAGGCTGGGCCTATTTTCCCTGGAGTGTTGGAGGCTGAAGGGTGACCTTATAGAGGTTTATAAAGTCATGAGTGGCATGGATAGGCCAAGATAATTTTCCCAGGTTGGGGGAGTCCAAAACTAGAGGGCATAGGTTTAAGGTGAGATGCGAAAGATTTAAAAGGGACCTAAGGGGCAACATTTTCACACAGAGGGTATTTGGAATGAGCTGCCAGAGAACGTGATGGAGACTGGTACAATTATAACATTTAATAGTTATCTGGATCGGTATATGAATAGGAAGGGTTGAGGGAGATACGGGCCAATTGCTGGCAAATGGGACTAGATTAATTTAGGATATCTGGCTGGCATGGACGAGTTGGACCGAAGGGTCTATACACAGCTCCATGACTACTTCTCCAGCCTCATTTTCCAGTGGTCCAATGTCCACTCTTGCCTCTCCTTTATCTTTTATATAATCGAGAAAACCTTCCCCAATCTTCTTTTATACTACTAGCGAGCTTATCCTCATATTTCTCCCCCTTCCCTTATATGATACTAGACTATTAGTCTTGTTCTATGCATGGCTCAAGCGGGACATGAACCCACATAACCTGCTGACTCAAAGGTACAAGTGTGTACCATCTAAGACACAAGAGTACATAGGTGACCAGTGAGAATATGAATATATATCTCACCTGCGGCTTAAGGGAAGTCAATGCACAGCATAATATTTGCCACAGAACCATAGAAAGTCACAACAAAATTATGACAGATACTTTTGGATTTTGATTTACACAGAGGCAATTGGAAGTTGAGATTCTGAAAAGTCTTTTTTTTTAAAAAAACAGGTCATAAAGTCATTTGGACAGTGTCCCAAACACAAAAGTTCCAAGAAAACATGTGACTCAGAGTGTCTGAAGAACCCCTCGAGAGTTAATGAATATAACATTTTCAATGTTAGGTTATGACAGGCAGAATAAACACATTAAAGAAATTGGTTTAAGTTTTGACTTCAGAACAGAACAGAAGATTCATAGTTCAAGTTCAGACAAACCCAGACTTTAGAACGCTGAAGAAAGTAGAACAGTTCCTCCTACCGGAATCAAGTCACTTCAATTGAAGTAGTTTAAAGTCTGTTGAAGTTCTAGAATAGAATAGAATCCCTACAGTGTGGAAACAGGCCATTCAGCCCAACAAGTCCACACCGATCCTCTGAAGATGATCTCGCCCAAACCCATTCCCCTACATTTTCCCTGACCAATGCACCTAGCCTTTATCCTTGAACACAATATGAGCAATTTAGCATGGCCAATTCACCTAAACTGCACATCTTTGGAAGGAAACCGGAGCACCCAGAGGAAATCCACACAGACACAGGGAAAATGTGCAAACTCTACACAGACAGTTGCTCAAGGTTAGAATCAAACCTGGGTCCTTGGCACTGTGAGACAGCAGTGCTAACCACTGAGCCACCATGCCACCCCAAGACAAGATAGTTTAGTATAGGTCATCCAGATTGTTAGAACTAAGAAGATTTAGGCCATCAGGACTGAGATGTTCATCAACAGCTTTGGAAAGGAATCATAAAACTGTCTCCTCAATTCAAGAAAAAGAAACTGAGAAAGTCAGTTACACGGCTTCTGTTAAAATCTCTGAGACCATAAAAAATTACAGCAGAAGTAGCCATTCTGCACCTCGAGTCTGTCCCACCATTCAATCTGATCATGGCCAATCCAACACTCCTCACGTCCTCTTTCCTGCCCTTTCTCCATAATCCTTAATTCCCTGATTTATCAAAATCTATCCCAGTTTTAAAAATGCATAAGGTCTTTCTGCAGCAAGGAGTTCAAAAGACTGACAACGCTCTGAAAGAAGAAATTCCTCCTCATCTCAGTCTTAAATTGGAAACCCTTTACTCTGAGACTGTGCACTCTGGTTCTAGATTCTCCCACAAGGGGAACCATCCTCAGCATTAACCCTGTTAAGCCCGATAAGAATCCTATATACTTCAATCCTATATACTTTCATTCTTCGAAACTCTAGTGAGTAGAGTCTCAAACTGTTTAATCTTCACTCAGAAGACAATTCCTCCACAGCAGGGATCATTGTGTGAACCTTCTCTGAACTGCCTCCAATGAAACAATATCTTTCAACAAATAAGGGAACCAAAACTGCCCATAGTACTCCAGATGTGGTCTCTCACCAGCACCTTGCAGTTGCAGTAAGACTTTGGTATTCTATAGGCAAAAGTGAGGACTGCAGATGCTGGAAATCAGAGTCTAGATTAGAGTGGTGCTGGAAAAGCACAGCAGGTCAGGCAGCATCTGAGGAGTAGGAAAATCGATGTTTCGGGCAAAAGCCCTTCATCAGGAATTTTCCTGCTCCTCGGATGCTGCCTGACCTGCTGTGCTTTTCCAGCATCCCTCTAATCTGGACTCTGACTTCCGTATTCTATTCTCCAACCCCCTTGAAATAAGAGTCAACATTCCATTAGCCTTTCTGATTACCTGCAGTACTGTGTGCTAGCCTTCTGTGTTTGTGCACAAGTATCCCAAAGTTCCTTTGTATTGCAGCTTTTGCAGTTTTTCTTCATTTAAATAACACACTGTTCTTCTGTCCTCCCTTCCAAAATAAATAATTTTGCCTTCTCTCACATTAGACTCAGTTTGCCAACTTTTTGCCCAATTATTTAACCTATCAATATTTGTCTGTAAACTGTTGGAATCCCTCTTGCAACTTGCCTTTCCAACTACATTTATGTTTTCTACAAATTTGGCTACAGCACATTCATATCCTTCCTCTGAGTCATTAAAGTATATTGTAAACAGTGCGGTCTCAGCACTGAATCCAGTAGAACCCCACTTGTCACGGGTTGCCAACCTAAATAAGAAGCCTTTATCCCCACCTGCTGTTTCCTGCCCATGAGCTAATGTTCTATTATACATCCAATACCATGGCATCTTATCTTATGACTTAACCTTTTATAAGATATGTTATCAAACACATTCTGGATTTAGGATTTCTCTTCTTTCTCTGGGATTAACTCGAATGGATGGCATTGGGGACAAAAGGTTGAAACTTTGTTTTAATATCTGTGTTAAGATCTTTCATGTTTATTCTTTTGTGTAATAACATGATGTTCTTATATTAAAGAACATTTGTAGCCTGGTGTGAATATGTTTGTGATTAGCCATCATGTTAACCAAGGCAAAAATTAAACATATGATCTGTCAAACCAAGTTTCGTTCTGGGATCTGAATTGTCTGATATTACCATCAGCTGGGATCACAAGAGAACAGAAGAAGAATACGTAGCTTCCTGAAAACCAGTACGTTTTCGCAAAATCTGGTCCTAAATTTATATGTGACCCGGTTATTTTCCCTATACATGCATATTTCTCACAGTCCATTAGATCAATCACACAGGCAAATGCCATTCATCATTCAGAACACTCAGTATTGCTGCTTTTCATCTTGCATTTATCAGGATAATTTGCAAGAATAGCAATTCAAGGAGCAAACCAATATTTGTAGTGCTTGAAGAATACATAATTCATTATTTCTTCCTCAGGGCACTCTCTAACATTTTATATACTTTGAGATGTTTGTCATATTTCTGGAGAGGAGGGGTGGGGGGATGGAGGGTTTGCTGAAAGCAATAGTGAGTGCTCTGGAAAGCTGCTTGCAGCTCCTGGGAGGACATTAATGTTTTGTTTCCCACTCATGGGATTGAGGTGTCACAAGCTGGGCCAGTATTTATTTGCAGCATCCTTTCCCCCAAATGCCCTATTCACCGTTCCCTAACAGAGCATTTTGGAAAAATGTGGACGAATGCAACACATATGTGGACGAATGCAACACAAAGTGTATATTTAACACACAAAAACAAAAGATTACATACGTTTTGAGCTGATAAAGGTCTATGCCAAAGTTCAGAAATACAAATTTTGAAATAACAGTCTGAAGTACCCAAAACACTTGTGAAAGGGAGTGCATAACAATACTCCACACAACACTGCCACAAAAACAATGGCAGGGAGCCAAGCAAACGTTCCAGAAACTACAATGACCTCTTGTCCCTCAATCAGACAAGTGCAGAATTATTTTTGAGAAGTGCAAAGTCAACATGTTAACATTGTTTTTCCTTTCTCCTAAACTGAAGCACAAACCCACAAGAGTGATAAGAACTGTATGATTTGTCTGCCCTTGCTACTGTTATCTTCCAGCCCACTTCCCTATAGATCAGATCTAACAACAAAACTCTCTGTAAATGGACAGGGACGTGACAGATTGACTTGGCCTTTGTTTGACTCCACAGCCACGGTCAGAAGTGCATGAACTGAGTTGAGGTAATGCAGTCTTGATCTAAATAGGCCTTCTTTGTATAAATAAATGCAATGTGTACACAAGGCTCTGATAAAGGATTTTAACATGAATCCGAAAAGATTATTTTTGCATATATTAGGTTAAGGCTAAGAGAATGCTTCATAAATAACAACTATAATTTTAAAAAGCAAAGATTATTACTGTATCTTGACAAGAAACATAGTCTCAGGAGTCGTAGCTAGCTTACTCAAATCATCAGTCCTGCTCCACCAGTCTGACGACCGTACAATCAGCAAGCATGCTAGATTAGGACTGGGTAAAATCTTAAAGCACAAGAGGCAGCAATTCAGTCCACTATGCCTGTGAAAGCTCTTTTAAAGAACTATTTAGTAGGCCCTAAATCTCTATCTATTGTGCATACCCGTACTATTCCTTCCCCCTTCAAGTATGTTGTAAGTTACCACTGAATCTGCTTCCACTACTGTTTCAGTCAGTCTTTTCCAAGTCTGGCTTCTGATTCTTCTGTCAATGCAATAGGTACCTACATTGGTATCTGGGACGGGACTTTTAACTACCAGGACTGATTAAAATTCCTGATGAAGGACCTTTGCCTGAAACATCGATTTTCCTGCTCCTCGGATGCTGCCTGACCCTGCTGTGCTTTTCCAGCACACACTCAGGACTGACTAAAACTCAGGAATGTGCAACCAGAATGAGCAAAGCAACACAGAAGAGTTTGTAAATTCAAGGAAATTGATGAGCTGCACTATAATAGTGCATTGCAAAAATCACAAGACCACCTGTATTTTTACAGCATTTTCTATGCCTTTTTTTCAGCATATATTGCCCATGCCATTTCTTTGAAAAAGTTATTTCTCCATAGTCAGCAACCTTCCTTCCTTCAATAATTTATTTTTGCAACTTCACATTCAATCTGGGTATCTCAGCCTTAAATACACATAAGGACTCTGCTCCCACAGCTCTCTTTGGCAAGGAGTTCAAAAAACTCGCAACTCTCTGAGAGAAGAAATTCCTGTTTATCTCAGTGTTAACTGGTCACCCCTTTATTCTGAGACTGTTCTCTCTGGTCCTAAACTCTCCCAGAGTTGGGAGGTTATGTTGCAGCTGCTAGCACATTGGTTAGGCCACTTTTGGAATACCCCATTCAATTCTGATCTCCCTGTTGTAAGAAAGCTATTGTTAAACTTGAAAAGGTTCAGAAAAGATTTACAATGATATTGCCATGGTTGGAGGGTTCAAACTATAGGGAGAGGTTAAATCGGCTGGGGCTATTTTCTCTGGAGGGTCAGCGGCTGAGGGGTGACCTTATTGAAGTTTATAAAATCATAAAGAGGGTGAATAGTTAAGGTCTTTTCCCAACAGCAAAGGAGTCCAAAGATTTAAAAGGGACCTAAGGGGCAACTTTTTCAAGCAGAGGATGGTGCACGTATGGAGTGAGCTGCCAGAGGAAGTGGTGGAGTATGGTACAATTAAAACATTTAAAAGGCATTTGGATGGTGATATGAATAGGAAGAGTTTAGAGAGATATCGGCAAAATGCTGGCAAATGGGATTAAATAAATGTAGAATATCTGATTGACATGGACGAGTTGGACTGAAGGATCTGTTTCTTTGCTGTACATCTCTATGATGGGAAACATCCTCTCAGCATTTACCCTGTCGGGCCTGTTATGAATCCTCTGTGTTTCATAGTCATAGAGCATCATAGTATTAGAGTCATACAGCATGGAAACAGACCCTTCGGTCCAACTAGTCCATGCCGACCCATAATTCCAAACTAAACTATTCAGATCTGCCTGCACTTGGCTTATATGCCTCCAAACATTTCTTATTCATGTACTTATCTAAATATCTTTTAAACATTTTAACTGTACCCAATGAGATCAATCATTTTAATGAGATCACCTCTCACTCTTATAAACTCCAGTGAGTAGAGTCCCAACTTTTTCAATCTTTGCTCAGAAGACAATCCCTCTGCAACAAGGATCACTGTGTGAACCTTTCCTGAACTCCCTCCAATGAAAGAATTTATTTCATTAAATAAGGGGATCAAAATTACTCACAATGCTCCAGATGTGGTCTCACTAGCACCTTGTACACTTGAAGTAAGACTTCCCTAATCTTGTACTCCAATCCCCTTGAAATAAGGGCCAACATTCCATTAACCTTCATGATTACCTGTTGCAGCTGTGTGCTAGCTTTCTGTGTTTTATGCACATATATCTCCAAGTCCCTTTATGTTACATCTTTCTGCAGTGCCTCTCTATTTAAATAATGTTCTGTTCTTTTATTCTCCCTTCCAAAATGAACAACTTCGCATTTTCCTGCATTATACTCTGTTTGTCAACTCTTTTGGCCACTTACATAACCTATGAATATCTCTGTTTGTATCCCTTTCCAAACCTATTGTTCAACCTACTCTTTGTATTCTCTGAATCCTTCTCTAGATTTTTAAGCCAGGACTCTGGATTACTACAGAAAGAATTATATTTATATATCAGTTTTCATGGATTCAGGACATCCTTGATAAAGTTCAGGCCTTCTAAAACGCTGTTGCCAATGGTCTTTTCATCTATTATCCTTGTACCCGCTAACCCACACTGCATCGCAGTTCAGTAGTGTCTCTTTTTTTTATTTTATTGGTATGATTTGATTTATTGTGTACCAAGATACAATGAAAAGTGTTATCTTATGTGCGTTAGAGGCAGATCGTACTGTACAAGTTCATCAGGGTAACAGAACAGAGTTCAGGATATGTGTTATAGCTGCCAAAAAGGTGCAGAGAGAGATCAATATTAACATTTAAGCGGTCTGTTTAGAAGTCTAATAACAGTGGAGAAGAAACTGTTAGTGAATCTGTTCGAACATGTATTTATACTTTTGCATGTTCTGCCCGATGGAAGAGGATGAAGAGAGTATAATCAGGGTGAGATGGGTCTTTGATTATGTTGGTTGCTTTCCTGATGCAGCAGATCAGATAGGATGCTTTCTATAGCGCATGTATAAAAATTTCTAAGAGTCTTTATGACATGCTGAATTCCGTAAGCCTCCTGAGGAAGTCGAGGCATTGTTGTGTCTTCTTAAGACCATAGGACCATAAGACATAGGAGTGGAAGTACGGCCATTCGACTCATTGAGTCCATTCCACCATTCAATCATGGCTGATGGGCATTTCAACTCCACTTACCCGCACTCTCCCCGTAGCTCTTAATTCTTTGCGAGATCAAGAATTTAGCAATCTCTACCTTGAGGACATTTAATGTCCCAGCCTCCACTGTGCTCCGTGGCAATGAATTCCACAGGCCCACTACTCTCTGGCTAAAGAAATGTTTCCTCATTTCCATTCTAAATCGACCCCTTCTAATTCTAAGACTGAGCCCAGAGGTCCTAGTCTCCCCGCCTAACGGAAACAAATTCCATTATCCACCCTTTCTAAGCCAGGCATTACCTTGTACGTTTCTATTAGATCTCCCCTCAACCTTCTAAACTCTAATGAATACAATCCCAGGATCCTCATCCATTCATCGTATATTAGGCCAACCATTCCAAGGATCATCTGTGTGAATCTCCACTGAACACGCTCCAGTGCCAGTATGTCCTTCCTGATGTGTGGGGCCCAAAATTGGACACAGTATTCTAAATGGGGCCTAACTAGAGCTTTATAAAGTCTCAGAAGCACATCACTGCTTTTATATTCCAACCCTCTTGAGATAACAACAGACTCAACATGCAAGTTAACCTTTAGAGAATCCTGGACTAGCACTCCCAGATCCCTTTGTACTTTGCTTTATGAATTTTCTCACCGTTTAGAAAATAGTCCACACCTGCATTCTTTTTTCCAAAGTGCAAGAACTTGCATTTGCTCATGTTGAATTACATCAGCCATTTCCTGGACCACTCTCCTAAACTGTCTAAATCTTTCTGCAGGGCCCCCACCTCCTCAGTACTACCTGCTTGTCCGCTTAACTTTGTATCATTGGCGAACTTTGCCAGAATGCCCCCCAGTCCTTTCATCCAGATCATTAATACATAAAGTGAACAGCTGCGGCCCCAACATTGAACTCTGCTGGACACTAGTCGTCACTAGCTGCCATTCCAAAAAAGAACCTTTTATCCCTAACTCTCTACCTTCTGTCAGACAGCCAATCCTCAATTCATGCCAGTAGCTCATCTTGAACACCATGGGCCCTCACCTTACTCAGCAGCTTCCCATGAGGCACCTTATCAAAGGCCTTTTGGAAGTCTAGATAGATAACATCCACCAGGTTTCCCTGGTCTAATCTACTTGTTACCTCTTCAAAGAATTCTAACAAGTTTGTCAGGTATGATCTCCCCTTACTAAATCGGTGCTAATTTGTTCTAATCTGACCCTGCACTTCGAAGAATTTAGAAATCTCCTCCTTACCGATGGATTCTAAAATTTTACCTACAACCAAGGTTAAGCTAATCGGCCTATAATTTTCCATCTTTTGTCTTGATCCTTTCTTGAATAAAAGGGGCTACAACAGCAATTTTCCAATCATCTAGGACCTTCCCTGACTCCAGTGATTTTTGAAAGATCACAACCAACACCTCCATTATTTCCTCAGCCACCTCCCTCAGAACTCTCAGATGTAGCCCATCTGGGCCAGGAGATTTATCAATTTTTAGATCTTTTAGCTTTTCTAGCACTTTCTCTTTTGTAATGGCTACCATACTCAACTTTGTCCCTGACTCTGCTAATTGTTGGGATATTACTCATGTCTTCTACTGTGAAGACTGACACAAAGTACTTATTAAGTTCTTCAGCTATTTCCTTATCTCCCAGGACTAGCCTTCCTTCATCAATTTAGAGCGGCCCAATTACTACTTTTGCCTCTTGTTTGTTTCTTATGTATTGAAAGAAACTTTACTATCATTTCTAATGTTACTGGCTAGCTTACCTTCATATTTGATCCTCTCCTTCCTTATTTCTCTCTTTTTATTCCTCTGTTTGTTTTTGTAGTCTTCCCAATCTTCTGATTTCCCAGTGTTCTTGGCCACTTTAGAGGCTCTCTCTTTTTTTTTGATATATTTCCTGACTTCCTTTGTCAGCCATGGCTGTCTAATCCCGGATAATCTTTCTTTTCTTTGGAATGAATCTCTGTACTGTGTCCTCAATTACATCCAGAAATTCCTGCTATTGCTGCTTTACTGTCTTCCCCGCTAGGCTCTGCTTCCAGTCGATTTTTGTCTTTTCCTCTCCCATGCCCTGTAATTAACTTTGTTTAACTGTCACAAAATTACATCCGATTTTGCCTTCTCTCTTTCAAACTGCAGACTGAACTCTTCCATATTACGATCGCTGCCTCTTAAGTATTCCCTTACTTTAAGATTTATAAAGTCTGACTCATGACTGTTGACCAATGGTTGGTAATTGTCACTCCCAGGAACACTCTTAACTATCCCCACCTCAGTACCATTGATCCAGACAGGGGTGTGCCCTCCACTCCACTTCCCGAAGTTGATGACCAGCTCCATTGTTTTGCTGACATTGATGGAAAGATTGCTGTCTTTACACCATTCTACCAAGCACTTTCTTTCATGTACTCTGTCCCATCATTGTTCCGACCTACAAAAGTGGTGTGGTCAGCAAACTTGTAAATGAACTTGGTGTGGAATTTAGCCACACAGTCATGTGTGCATAAGGATTACAGTAGGGGGCTGAATATGCAGCCTTGCGAGCACTGGTATTGAGGATTATTGAGTTTGTGTTGTCGCCTATTCTTACTGACTGCGGTCTTTTGGTTGAAGGCAGAGCTGTAGTCAATAAGTAGGAGTCTGAAGTAGGTGTCCTTGTTGTCCAGATGCTCCAGGGATCAGTGCAGGGCCAGGGAGTTGCACTGGAAGGTGAATTCCAAGGAATCAAGTAAATCTGGGAGGCTGCAGTTGATGTCAGCCATGACTAACCTCTCGAATCCCTTCATAATTATGGATGTCAGAGCCACCTAGCAGTAGCCATTGAGACATACTGCATAATGTTTCTTTGGCACTGGGATGATGGAGGTCTTCTTCAATATGGTGGAGACTTCCCATTGCTGTAAAGAGAATTTTTAAAAGTTCCACCTTGTTTTCAAATCCCTATATGACCTTTAAATGGGTTCACAAAGGCAATTCACTACCACCTTCTCAAGGGCAATTACAGAGCGGCAATAAGTGCTGGCCCAGCAAAGATCACAACCCAGAAAAAGCACTTAGAAACCTTCTCCATCTATAGGCTGTCCATTCAATCCACAAGACACCTGGGCTTCTCCAGCTTCTTAGGGTAGTCTGATACTAATAGTTCCAACACAGCCAGTCATGCCTCCCGCAGCCACAATTATGGCATTCTAGAATTCTCTCACAAAAACTCTCTGCCTTTCTTTCCAACATAAAGTTGAACCTAAATTCAAGTGCTTTGGTCATGTTTTTGGTCACTCGCCCAATAGCATCCCAGAAATACCAAACGATCAAGGGGCATAAGAGAGAGGGGAAAACAACAGAATAACTATCAAAAGAGAAAATGCACTCAGGAAACTACTGGGAGTAAAGATCAATAGCTTCTGTGGACTTGATGAGTTGCATCCTCGGATATTAAAAAAAAGTAGGTGCTGAGATAGTGGATGCACCTAGGATCCTAGTTAAGCCCAAATGGATTGGAAAACCGCCAACGTAACACCTTTATTCAAAAAGGAAAGGCGACAAAAATCAAGTTACCTTGTTAGTTAACTTAATATCTGGCAATAGGAAAGTGTTAAGAGGACAAAGGATGTAGTAGCAGAGCCATTTCAAATAAATAATCTAATCAGATAAATTCTAATCAGCACATGTTGACTTTATTAGAAGTCTTTGATCTGGTTAAAAGCAGGATAGATCATTATAGAATCTTTACAGTGTGGAAACAGGCCTTTTGGCCCAAGTGCACACCGACCCTCTGAAGAGTAACCCCACCCCAACCCATTCCACTAAATTTACCCCTGGCTAATGCACCTAACCTACACACCCCTGAACACTATGGGAAAATGTAGCATTGCCAATTCACCGAACCTGTACATCATTGGATTGTGGGAGGAAACTGGAGCACCCAGAGGAAACCCACGCAGAATGTACAAACTCCACACAGACAGTTGCCAGATGCTGGAATTGAACCCAGGTCCCTGGCACTGTGAGGCAGCAGTGCTAACCACTGAGCCACCGTGGAGAACAAGAAGGCGCAATAGCTTTGGATTTCTAAAATGCATTTGATAAGGCACCACACAAAACGGTATTGTGGGTACTATATTAGCAAGAACAAGAGAATTAGCTAACAGAAGACACAGTTGGAATAAAGAGGCATTTTCACGAATGGCAACCGTAACAGGTGAGGTGCCACAGGATCTGTGGTGAGACCATAATAATTTACAATAATTTAATGACTTGGATAATGGAAGCCCAATTTTGCAGATGACACAAATGGCTTGCAGAGGTACACAAATGGATTAGATGTGCTGACAAAATCTTTACAGATGGAATATAATATGGGAAAATATGAGGTTATGTAATTTGGTCAGAAGAATCAAGGAGGTGCATTATATTTAAATGAAGAAAGAATGCAGCAGCAGAGAGGTATTTGGAGGTTTTTGTACATAAATCACAAAATGCTAGCATACAAGTTCAGCAGATAATAGGAAAGACAAATGGAATGCTTGCCTTTACTTCAAAGGAATAGAACATAAAACTAGGAAAGTTTTGCTAAAAATATAAAAGGCATGAGCTAGACCACACCTAGAATATTGAGAACAGTTTTTATATCCTTATCTAAGGAAAGACACATTGGCATTGGAAACAGTCCAATGGATTTATCTCAAGCATGGAAGGATTTTCCCATGAGGATGGGTTGAGTAATTTATGCCTGTACTCATTGGAATTGGAAAGAATGAGAGGAGACCTTATTGGACCATATAAGATTCTTAGGAGGCTTGTCAGAGTAGATGTGAAGAGGTTGTTTCAACTTATCAGACAGGCTATGACCAGAGGAAACAGAGTAAGGGTGTGCCCATTTAAGATCAAGATGAGGGAGAGTTTTTTTACTTTCACAAAGGGATTCAATCTGCTCCGTGGAATTCTTTACCACGGAGTGCTATCAAGGTTGAGTTATTAAGTGCTCCGGTTTCCTCCCACAGTCCAAAGATGTGCAGGTCAGGTGAATTGGCCATGCTAAATTGCCCGTAGTGTTAGGTAAAAAGGGGTAAATGTAGGGGTATGGGTGGGTTGCGCTTCAGCGGGTCGGTGTGGACTTGTTGGGCTGAAGGGCCTGTTTCCACACTGTAAGTAATCTAATCTAATCTAATCTAATCTAATCTAAAGTATATACAAGGCTGAGGCAGACAGATTTTTAATCAGTATGAGAATCAGGGTTATGGGGAAAAGGCAGGAAAGTGATGTTGAAGATCATTAGATTAACCATGATCTAATTAAACGGCGAAGGAGACTAGATTGGCCAAATGGCCTACTTCTGCACTTGCATCTCATGGCCTTATATGGCATATTTGAGAGAATCATTTGTGACACAGGAGGCAGCCATTCAGCCCAATTGTCCAAGTCAGCTCAACATAGAACAATCCAGTTGGTTCTATTTGCCTGTTCTAACATCACAGCATTGTAAGTTTATTTCTCGTAACTGCCCACCTAAGTTCCCTTTGAAATTCATTCATCATTCCCAAGTGGGAAATGAACAGTCTGTTTGAACACAGCAAGCTCCACAAACAGGAATAAGATCATTACCAGATAATTTGGTTTAGTGGTGATAGTTAAAGGACAAATATTGGTCAATAAAGCATTGAGAATGGCCCTGTTCTTCTTGAATTGCTCTTGAAAGCATAGGTTCTTCTGCACCATGAGAGAAGTCCAAAAGTCAGCCTGAATATGTTAGTAAATCTTTGTGGTCAATGCAAAGACGCGTAACCAACTAACTGCGCTGATTATATCACTCCAGTAACACAATGACTTTGCTACCCTATTTGTAGTCTCCATTTGCTTACTCCATTACTACACGCAAATGGTTACAGTTGCTAACACAATAAGCAATCTCGCATGTGCTTAGGACTCTTTGCTAGGAAGTGAATTAAAGCATCCTGATTTAATTTGGCCTAGTTTTAACAGCTGGTGAAGAAGGTGGGATGCCTGGCCAAGATGCAAGGGTAAGTGAAACAAGAGACAGAGTTAGAAAACAGAGGAAAATGGACTCTCTGAAAGGCTTTGGGAGAGCCAAAGTACAAATAGCATGAGGTTAAACAAGTAAATGTTTAATGACTTGAGCAATTAAATCACTCCCTTGTGTTAGGTCTTTTTATATATTTCTTATTATTATACTTCCCCTAATAGAAACAATGTTGGAATGAACTTTCAAACATTACCCACTGCTGAGCAAGAGGAGTCTTTTGTTTTTTAAAACTCACCCAATTTACACAACTCACATAAAACAGAACTAAAGATTTAAGTTTGGAGCAATTTTGTAAGAACAGAAATAACTAAACTGAGCAGCTTCTCGCTGGGGAAGTAGCTATTGTAAAATTCTCCACCACAAACTATCAGTGAAGCAGAATCCGTAAACTCTTAACATGGAGTTGCATGATGAAAGAAAGATATTGAATCACATGGGCAATGAGCATGAAAGTGGTGAATCCCATTCTGTTGCTTGCCTGTTGTTGAGACTACTATCTTTGGTAGTCTCAGTGGGTGACAGTCAGGAAATTAATATATATTTCCAAGTCGGGACATTGTATGACTTGGAGGAGAACTTGCAGGTGATGGTATTCCCATGCAGTCTCCACAGAATCAGGGTGACCCCGAAGTGTTTTACAGTCAAGGAAGCCCTTTTGAAGTATCTGAACTCTGTCAATGAGGTACCTGAAAATAGTCATAGACAAGTAGGTGATGACAAAAATCTGAAATATAGAGAGTTCAGACAATGCAAGTTGAAGAATAGTATACATATAATAAAGATTTGTATTTTTCAAATGAAGTTTAGCCACTAAAGGAGTCAAAGATAGGGAGGAAAAGTGAAGAGGATGAAGAAGTTGATCTATGATCTTACTTAATGACAGACTGGTCTCAAGAAGTCATATGACCTATTCTTGTTTTTTTTTCTTATCATCTTCCAAAGCTTTCATAATTTCATGGTCCCTGAAAATGCTTCACAGTCAATGAAATACTGTCAATGAAATGACAGGGTGGGGCCTGTAATAACATATAAAATGCAGGAGCCAATGAAAAAACAGCAAGCTCCATCAAACAGCAATATGAAAACAGCCTGAAAGTTTAACATGATCAATCTATGGATAAATGCTAGCTAGGACACAGAGCATAACTCCTTAACTTTATATGTAACAGTGTGACACCCAAACTAATCTACTCCGGCAAAAAAAAATTGCAGGAAAAGCTCAGAAGGACTGGCAGCATCTGTGCAGAGAAATCAGAGTTAACATTTCTGGTCCAGTGACCCTTCCTCAGAACTGATGGTAACTTGGAAAAAATTATTTTTTTGCAGAAGAGCGGGTGGGAAGAAGGCCTAAAGAGTAATTGATAGGTGGAAATACAGCCAAACAGACAGAGTTGATAGTAGTTGTCTTTTCCCTAAGATGGGGAATTTCAAGGCTAGGGGGCACATTTTTAAGGTAAGAAGACAGAGATTTAAAACAGACATGAGGCAAATTCTTTACACAGAGGGTGGTTCAAATATGGAATGAACTTCCTGACAAAGTGATGGATGTGGGTACAATTACATCAGTTAAACGACAGTTGGATTGACATATGAGCAGGCAGGTGGGATTACTTTGGAGGGATTATGTTCGGCATGGACTGATTGGACTGAAGGGTCTGTTTTTGTACTGGATGACTCCATGATTCTAAGAACAGTTGGACAAACAAATCAGCCAGGGGAATGAATATCTTCCAATGAGGACTATTAGCAGCTAACTAGGGTTATGTGTAATAGCAGACCATGTGATAACAAGAGTGTGGTGCTGGAAAAGCACAGCAGGTCAGGCAGCACCCGAGGAGCAGGAGAGTCGATGTTTCCGGCATTTGCACTTCATCAGGAATCCCGAAACGTCGATTTTCCTGCTCCTCGGATGCTGCCTGACCTGCTGTGCTTTTCCAGCAACACACTATCGACTCTGATCTCCAGCATCTGCAGTCCTCACTTGCCATGTGATAACAAAGCCTGGCCTGTGGGGATTGGGGTAAGGATATGGGAGAAGATGCTTCAAGTCCTAAAAATGTTGAACTTGATATTGAAGTCCAGAAGGCTGTAGAGTTTCTAATGGGAAAATGAGGTGCTGTTCTTCCAGCTTCCACTAAGCTTCACTGGAGCACTGCAGCACGCCTAATACAGAGATGTTGGCCGAGGAACAAGGTGGTGTGTTAAAGTGGCAGGAAACTGGAAGCTCAGGGTCCTTTTTTGCAGACAGAATGTAGGTGCTCTGCAAAGCAGTCACCCAGTCTACGCTTCATTTCTCCAATGTAGAGGAGACTACATTGTGAACAGCGAATGTACTAGACTCAATTGAGTGAAGTGCAGGTAAAGCACTGCTTCACCTGGAAGGTATGTTGGGCTCATGGATACTGCGGAGGAAGGAAGTAAATGGGCAGGTGTTACACCTTCTTGCTGTTGCCAGAGAAATGTCATGGGGCTGGGAGTGAAGGAGGAGTGGACCAGTGTGCCCCAATGGGCACAGTCCTTGCGGAAGGCTGATAAGGGATTGGAGCAGTATCATCCAACTGGAGGTGGCAGAAATAGCAGCTAATGATCCTCTGGATGTGAATGTCAGTGGGATGGTAGGTGATGGTACCTAACTGCTGTTTTGGGAGGGAAGAAAGAGGGTGAGGGCTGAAGAGAGGAATCGACATTCGAACTGGTCAGGGACTCCTCAGAGTTATGCAAGGTGCAGAGTGCAACCAAGTAAATTAGTTTTGCATTTCTTAATATGATGCTTTGAGGTGCCTAATGGAATAGTGGTGAAACTGCCATGGCAAATGAAAATCAAAGAATTATTCTGTTGGAATACAATTGGAATGTTGGTAGAATGGAAATGGGGAGCAAGGTCTTGGGCAACTTTCAAAGTGGTGAAAGAAAATTGGGATTTAATCAATGTTAAGAGAAAGAGAATGAACAAATAGAGAAATGGCTATAATTACTGAGTTATAATCACAATTATAACTACAGCAACAAAAGATGTTCTTTCTCACAATCAACATTACTTTATGGATCATAAAAACATAAGAATCATGAACAGAGTAGGACACTTGTCCCCTCAAGCAAAGCCTGCCATTTCTAAGATCATGGGCTGATCTGACCCAGGCTTCAACTCCTCTTTCATGATAACTCCTCTTGCCCTCGACTCCTGTCATTAGATCAGCAACAATACAGGAAAACATGACTTAGGATTGCTCAGAAAAAAAGTACCCCATTAAAGAAGCTGTAGCACATGCTCAGGATTTATATGACTTAAGGTTTGTAAGAAATAGGAGAAGGCATACAGCAATTGGCCAATAGATCGCATTCTACTATTCTTGATGCGACTGTGGCCTTAACTCCACTTTCCTGCCTGCCCCCCATTTTGTTTGACTTCCTTGTAGATTAAACTTATAACTTTGAAGTTTGTGCAGCTTGGAAATTCTTTGGGCCCCTCATGTGTTCCTCATTTCCGTGATTTAATACCCTCTTGATTCACTTGTGTGCTGTGGGAAGAGTTTCAAAAGCAGCGGGTTAGAAAACAGTCAAGGCCGTCACCAGACAGCTTAGAATTTAAGTAGCTTCCACATGAATTTAAACCAACTCTTACTGTAGTTTTGTCACCATAAACAGATGCTGTTCTGGAAACGAGATTGGAATCACAGGGCCTATGAACTCAGACCCCCTGCCATCCACAAGGGGATCATAAAGCCAATTTACTTGGATATTCAAAAAGCATGTGATTAAGTTCCACATGTGTGAAACTTCCAAAGATTAAAAGCAATCTTGCACTACAGGCTTGACACCAGATCAGCAGACCACAATTTTACTGCTACCTCCAGCACAGTTTTCTGCCCATGGGGCATCATAATACCACAAAGTGGTACCTAGTGACTGGTTAAATTTTCATGTCACAAGGTTGATAGAATTGCTGGCAATCTGTTGATATAGAAGTGGAAATTTAAAAAAAAACCTGAGATGATTCATTTTTAAACTTAGCTTTCTATTCGGGTACAACTGCGCTCCCAACAGTTGCAATGTGAAGTGGGGAGAGGTGTCTCGTTCCTTGTATCTGAAATGTCCTTTAAGGCAGGTCTTGCAACTGTTACCACCAGGTTTGCCTCACAGGGAGCTAAGCCACTTTGTGTCAACCCTAGTTATGTGACATCAAGAATGAATAATAGCTGCAGTAAAGCTCCAATTCTAAAAGCCAATAGTCCATGAAACATTCTGAGCATTTTTAAACTTGATCGTAGTATATTTCTACTGTGTATGTGTTTATGTATTGGACCTCCACTTTCCCTAGCTTTCCACCAATAGGATTCCAGAGAAGGGAGTAACCACCTTCAACATCAATGTGTGGTGAATGTGACTGCGCTTGGCATCAAACCACCATCAGACTGAGTGTTGCATCAAGGAGACCTCACAAAATTGAATAAAGCAGAAAATGCTCCACGGTTTTGCTTTTTGGAGCCAATCAGTTCAGTAGTGCCCTCAGATCAAATATCTGCTCCATCAATTACTTTCCCTCCATCATAAAGTCAGAAGTTGGGATGTGCATTGATGACGACACAATGTTTAGTAATAAGCAACTCCTCACATATTGAAGCAATCCATGTCCATGTGCAGAAGGACCTGGACAATAACCAGGCTTGGGTTAATATGGGGCAAATAGCAATCAAACTACACAAGTGCCAGACAATGGACAAATTTTGGGAATTCAGGATTCCTCAAAGCCTGACAACTAGGCACAAGTCAGGAATGTGCTATTTTCCATTATTCAGGGAATGCTAGGCATCAATGGCGAGGTCAGTATTTAAAGCTCATCCCCAACAGCCCTTGAGAAGATGGTGGTGAGCTATCTTCTTGAACCACTGCAGTCCATTTGATGTAGATATACCACAATGTTGTCAGGGAAGGAGTTTCAGGATTTTATCCCAGCAGCAATGAAGGAATATCCAAATCAGGATGGTGAATGGTTTCGAGGGGAACTTGCAGCTACTAGAGCAAAACCATGAAGCATTTCCTGCTTTATTCAACTGCTGTCTTCTTCAACTGCTGGAGTCCAACCACAATACTGTTAGGGAGGGTGTTCCAGAAGTTTGATACTGTGACAGTGGAGGAATAGAAATATGTTTTTGTATGTAATACAGGTTGTGAATATGGAAGGTGCTGTAGTACAGCTTGATTTGTGGAAAATTACTGGCCCAGTCATAAATGCTGGCCCAACCAGCGATATCTACATTCCATGAGTGAATACACAAAACATATTAATTGCCAATTGTTAGGCCATGTCTGGATATTGTTGGTGTCTTGCTGCATTCAGACATGGACTGTTACAATATTTGAGGAATTGTAAATGGTGCAATTGTCAGCAAACATCTCCACTTCTGATCTTATAATAAAGGGAAGTTCATTGATAAAGTACTGTAGTTGAAAATGAGTACTGAGGACACTATCATGAGGAGAATATGCAGGAGTTGAGATGATTGATTTCAACAACTACTTTCCTTCGGTCTACTGTATTCTCTGTCTACAATGTGGTCTCCTCTATATTGAGAAAACGAAGCACAGACTGGGTGATCACTTTGCAGAACACCTACATTCCATCCACAAAAAAGGCCCTGAGCTTTCAGTTGCCTGCCACTTCAACACATCATGTTCCCCGGCCAACATCTGTCTCAGGCTTGGTGTAGTGCTCCAGTGAAGCTCAGCGCAAGCTGGAAGAACAGCACTTCGTTTTCCACTTGGAAACTGCAACCTTCTGGACAAGTTCAACAATTTTAGGGCTTGAAGCTATGTCATTAACCCAGCCCCCACACACCAAGCCATGTCATCACATGGTCTGCTACTACACACAATCCATTGTCAGCTACTCATAGTTCCCATCAGCAGCTTTGCAATCCCCCAGACTGACCTTTAACTATTCCTTTGTCTCTCTAACTGTTTTTCTCTCTCTTTGAGCTCTATCTTCACCAATTGTTTACTATTCCCTTTCCCCCACCCCATCGTCTGTATAAATATCAACCTTTTCCTAACTACAATCAGCTCTGAACCCCAACATTAACTGTGATTTCTCTCCACAGTTGTTGCCAAACCTGCTGAGTTTTCCATGAATTTCTGTTTTTGTTTCACCTTCCTTTGTGCCAGGTTTAACTCTAACTAGGGAAGACTTCCACCCAAAACCCATTGACTCCAGTTTTGCCAGGGCTCTTTAATACTACGTTTAGTCAAATGCAGCCTTGATGTCAGGGGCAGTCACTCTCACCTGGCCTTCTAGACAAAACAAAATGTACTGCATCAACTCAGCAAGGTTTCTTCTACAGCACCTTCCAGATCCCTCTCAAAGACACACACACACATCACCCTGGCTTGGAATTATATGGTTGTCCTTTCAATGTCACGGCATCAAAAATTCTGGAACACCCTTCCTAACAGCATTGTGGATGTACCTACATGAGATGGACTGCAGCAGTTGAAGAACGATGCTCATCGCCACATTCTCAAGGGCAAATAGGGATGGGCAATAAATGCTGGTGTGGCCAACAATGCCCACTTCCCTAGAAAGAATAAAAAAATTTAGCAGAACCAAGGAATTCTCACCAAAGTAAATTCAATGCAGATGAATAGAAAAAAAACTAAAATAATGTTCAATATAAAAGTAGCTAGACATAACTTCAGAGGTCAGTCATGACAGTTACTTAAGGCATTATATTCAGCATAATCATCTTCAGCTGCTTCAAAGGTTTGCGCTCCATCAGTCGTCATTTGCGAACAATTCCAGAGTTTTCAGCTTCACTTACAAAACCACCAATAAGTTTCATAACTGGATTAAATCCAGGCCTAGGTTAACAAGTGGCAAGTCCACTGTACAACATCATTCTGAAGTCATTGTGCAGTGACAATTTCAAGAAGCAGGCTGCTTAAAGTGTACTGATGTAGGAGCCTAATGAAAACGAATGGGGCTCCAACAAGACTTTCACTCTAGATGATCTCACGAAAGGAGAAGGAGGAAAGAAAACCAAAGAGTGAAAACCAAATGGAGCAATTAAAGAAGTCGGAATCGATCTGCTTGGGACAGTGAAGGCCCAAGAGGAGCTCACAGTGATACTTAAAATGAAGGGATGTTGATAAAGCAATTAGGAAGAAACCGCTTTCTCTGAATATCAGCCAGAGGTCAGAGATTGAACAACTTGAGGGAAGAACTAGTTGGAAAATTAGATTTTTGTTCCCTAACAGAGAGGTTTCTTACTCTGGAAACACTGTATAAGAGGGTAAAAGAGAGAGATTCCTTAGGAATTTTTAAAAAATCAGAGAAACGTACTCATGGTGACGTTTGCAGCCTTTTGGGGAGAGAAGTTGGGATGTGTGAGTAAAACAGACAACTCTTTTAAAAAAAAAAGGCATAAGATATCAAATGGGCTCCTTCTGTGCTATAAGGTATTCCCAACTCTTTTGTTATATATTTTATAGATTTAAAATGAGAGGTAGCTGGTGCATATCATCAGGCAAAGGTTACAAAGAGAGATTGATATAATGTTGTTCACTTTCTAAGCAGAAACATGGCCACAGAACGATGGAATTGAAAAGATGTGCAAAACTCTGGGAGGAAAAGAAATTAAACACGCCTTGCCACTAACATCAAAAGTTTTGAAACACATTCTACGTCCCTGGGGAATGTGAATGATAGCCAGAATTGAGTATAACCTTGACTTCAAAAGAGCCCACAACAAGTTTTGAACCTACACACAGAAGCCTTTGATTTTGAAACTCAATTTTATATACATTTCATAGAGCTGTAAGCACTCAGCATTGCCCAAGGTTATAGCCGCAGCGAACTTCCATGATTGACCTACTGCATAGTCAGGAATGCATTAGTCCACAAGAAAAAACCTGGGATCTTTAATGAGCACTAACATACACACCACTTGTGAATACAATACTGCAGATTCTAGTAATCTGAAATAAAAACAGAAAATACAGCAGGTCCAGGGCATTCCCCAATATTTCTTTCAAATTCCATTTTTTTCTCATTTCCACCACATCTATCTCCATTTCGTCCCTTCTCTTCCTCGACTTCTCTATCTCCATTTCTGAGTACAGGTTGTCGATTGTTATTCATTGCAAACCCACCAACTCCCACACCTACTTCGACTACACTTCCACACAACCTGCTTCCAAGAAGTGAATTCCACTCTCACAGTTTGTCTGTCGTCCCTCACATCATTTCCAATTATGTTATCTTCTGCAATGATGCTTCCCACATGTCTTTGTCTTTCCTCAGTCAGGGGTTCCTATTCACCATGGTGGTTAGGGGCCTCATTTGTATCTAACTCACTAACCTTTCCCCTTCCTCCTAGCACTGTTATAGGATTTCCCTATGTTCCCATTTTCCACCGCACAGCCTCCATCATTTCCATCACTTCGAGCATAATGTTACTACCAAACTTGTCTTCCTCTCCTCTGGCAACTTTTTGGAAGAACTGTACTCTCCATGACACCTTGACCCACTCTTCCATCATTCATACATCTTATCCCCTCCTAGGGCAACTTCCCATTCCATTGCAGAATGTGTAACACTTGCCATTTCACCTCTTGCCTCCTCATTGTTCAAAGTCCCGAACACTCCCTATAGGTGAAGAAGCAATTTACTTGTACCACTCTCAATCCAGTCTACTATATTCAATGGTCTGTATTCAACGCTCACAATGCGGTCTCCTCTACAGTGGGGAGACCAAACACAGAATAGGTGACTATTCTGCCTCCTGGAAGAATTCTGCGTAGTCTGGTTGTGGCTGGTGGGGATCAGTCATTTCAGGTCCAGGACATCTCTGCAGGAGTTCCTCAGGGTAGTGTCCTCTGCCCAACCATCTTCAGCTGCCACATCAATGGTGTTCCATTCATCATAAGGTCAGAAATGGGGATGCATGTCAATGATTGCACATTGTTCAGTACAATTCACAACTGTACTAATACTGATGCAGTCCATGTCCAAATGCAACAAGATCTGGACAATATAAGCTTGGGCTGACAAATGACAAGTAACATGCAGGGCACACAAATGCCAGGAAATTACCATTTCCGATAAGGGACAATGCAACCACCGTCCCTGAACATTCAATAGTATCATCATCACTGAATTCCCCCACTATTGACATCCTGGAGGCTACCTTTGACCCTGGAACTCAACTTGATTCGCCATTTAAGTACAGTGGCTACGAGAGCAGGTCAGAAGCCAGCTACAGAAGAATACTGCAGCAAATAACTCACCTTCTGACTCCCCAAAGCCTGAGCACAGGCACAGGTCATGACTGTGATGGACTATTCCCTATTTGCCTGGGATGGATGCACCTCCAAAAACACTCAAGACGCTTGACACCATTGAGGACAAAGCAGCCAACTTGTTTGGCACTACATCCACAAGCATCCACTACCTCCACTACTGATGCTCAGTAGCAGCAGTGTGTACTATCTACAAGATGACCTGCAGAAATTCACAAAGATCCTCAGGCAGCACTTTCCAAACCCAATTTCACTTCCATCTAAAAGGACCAAGGGCAGCAGATACATGGGAACATAACCACCTAAAAGTTCCCTTCAAAGTTACTCACCATCCTGATTTGGAAATAAATCGTCATTTCTTCACTGTCGCTGATTCAAAATCCTGGAACTCCCTACCCCAAGGGCATTAAGGGTCAACCTGTAGCACATGGACCACAGCGATTCAAGAAGTCAGCTCACCACCACCTTTATCAGGGTGACTAGGAACAGCAAACAATTGCTGGCCAGCCAGTGATCCCAAGTCCCACTATGAGAAACTTTTTAAAACATGACCTCGACCTTCCAATCACTTGTCATCTTAGTACATCATCTTGCTTTCATATTGTTCACTTATGTGCTGGGTCTGTTGTCTGCAAGTAAAATGCAAGCTGACGGAACAGCACCACATTTCTCCACTGAGGTATTTTAGGCATCCAGCCTTAACATTGACTTCAACAGCTTCAGACTATGAATCCTGTCCTCCATGTTGTTTCTCCTGCTTCTCTTCTTAGGGATCAACGCTAACTATTTTACTTTGAGACTCAAGAAAATTGTAGCTACTTAGATTTAAGTGTCAGTTTTGCTGAGCTGTCATTTCTCAATCAGCAAATTAGGTGGTCAAGGTGCACAAGTGGATGTGACTCAGTTGGGACGGCACAGTGGCTCAGTGGTTGGCACTGCTGCCTCATAGCACCAGGGTCCCAGGTTTGATTCTAAGCCTCAGGCTGTGTGGCATTTGCACATTCTCCCGTGTCTGCGTGGGTTTCCTCCGGGTGCTCCGGTTTCCTCCCACAATCCAAAGATGTGCAGGTCAGATGAATTGGCCATGCTAAATTGCCCATAGTGCTAGGTGCATTAGTCAGAGGGAAATGGGTCTGGGTGGGTTACCCTTCAGAGGGATGGTTGGGCCAAAGGGCCTGTTTCCACACTGTAGGGAATCTAATCAGTTATCTAAGCTGACACTTGAGTGTAGCACTGGGAGTGTTACATTGTCAGTGGTGTCATCACTGCAGAGGGCTATAGGGGATAAGCTGCAACAAGATGCGATTTCTCCTGGTGCCTGGGCCAACGCTCCTTCTTCCAGCAACATAGTTAAAAACCAATTAATTTACTATCCGATTTACTCATGCTCAAGGCAACTTGTTTTGCATTATAAAGTCTCTATAACACATTAATAAACACATACTATACGGAGACATTTCTTGCGATCTGATTAGGTGCTGCACAAAAATAATTTAGTTGTTTTATGGGTGATTTGCTTCAAAGATTGGGTGAAGATCTGGAGGAATTAAAAAACATAAAAGTTTCAAATGATCTGGCAATGCAAACTGAAAATCTCTTTCATTTGTTTACTGAGAGCTTGACAAAATTAATCAATAAAACATGCTCCAACATTTTTAGGGACATAAAAAAAAGCAATCCTTGATATGTTTTAGATTACCAGAATCGCACAGCTTAGGCTAAAGGATAATCAGAATATAAAAAGGAAAAAGCATCGAAGAGGGTCTTGTAAATCCTCTATATTTTTAACTTCATATATGTGAAGTATTTAGTAATATATTCAAACAAATGTGAGATGATGTGGGTTTTCAACCATTCAAAGAAGTCGAATACTTAAACTAAAGTGATGAGAGTGAAAGGCAGAATATGCTGCCGGCACATAGTTCTGTTGGAAATAAACTGGAAACAGATTGCTAATGACTCAAAACTGGAGAGTGTGAATCTGCAATTAAATGTTTTCATATGCTGACAGATTTCTATGCATGTGCAGGCACAGCATAGGTGTACGACTCTTTTACAATCCCTTCAGGATCTTAACTGTTTGAGGGTTGCAGTTGCACCTTGTAACAGCAAGAATGTTTGCCAGATGATTTGAAGCTTAATTGTCAGGCTGTGCTGAGATATTCTCGCCTCTGGGTCAGAAGGTTGAGGATCAAACCCCAATACTGAGACTCCAGCAATAATCTAAGCTGCACACTGGAAAGCTGTATTGTCAGAGGTGTCCACCCAGATGTGACTATTAAATCTTGATCCTATCTCCCTGCTTTTGTGAACTATCCAAATTATAATTGGAGCGTTAATGATTGGTTCCAAACCTATGTTTGCAGCAAAAGGAAAATATATTAGAGGCAGAAAATCCACACCAGTGCATTTATGAAAAGGCTAACTGGTCAGGTCAGCAAAATGATTCTTCTCCAAACTAAATGGTCAGCTTTAAATACCTTCTAAAGTATTTTTAGGATCAGAAATATGCGCTGTACAGTAAGCCAATTAACATAAAACAAATGGGGTCTTCCTCTTCTAATATCACCTACATTGCCCTGATCCAATTTATCTCTCCTCTCCTCTCTAAAGGTGTGGCTTCATAGGCACTAGATGACTTCGTGGAGACTTCATTCATCAGCAGTTTAAGACACCACAGCCTAACCAAATCATGTCCTCAAAGAAAGTTTATGTACGAATATTTGGAGATAGCGAGGACTGCAGATGCTGGAGATCAGTGTGGATAAAAGTGGAACTGAAGAAAGCAGTTCTGATAAAGATTCCAGCCTGAGGACTCCCGCCCACCTTCCGAGGACCCCTTCGCCCACCTCCAACAAACTGCATCCACCTGGACACTCCGCGCTGGCCTATTACCTGCCCTCGACCTCTTCATTTCCAACTGCCGCCGGGACATTAACCGCCTCAACCTGTTTACCCCCCTCCCCGACTCCAACCTCTCACCCTCACAATGCGCAGCCCTCCAATCCCTCTGCTCTAATCCCAACCTCACCATCAAGCCAGCGGATAAAGGGGGCGCAGTGGTAGTCTGGCGCACTGACCTCTACACCGCTGAAGCCAAACGTCAACTCGAGGACACCGCTTCCTACTGCCCCCTCGACCATGACCCCACCCCTCATCACCAAACCATCATCTCCCAGACCATACAGAACCTCATCACCTCAGGAGATCTCCCACCCACAGCTTCCAACCTCATAGTCCGGGAACCCCGCACTGCCCGGTTCTACCTCCTTCCCAAGATCCACAAGCCTGACCACCCTGGCCGATCCATTGTCTCAGCATGCTCCTGCCGCACTGAACTCATCTCTACCTACCTCGACACTGTCCTATCCCCCCCCCCCAGTCCAGGAACTCCCCACATACGTTCGAGACACCACCCACACCCTCCACCTCCTCAAAGACTTCCATTTCCCCAGCCCCCAACGCCTCATCTTCACCATGGATATCCAATCCCTCTACACCTCCATCCGCAACGACCAGGGCCTCCAAGCCCTCCGTTTTTTCCTCTCCAGACGTCCCCAACAGTACCCTTCCACCGACACTCTCATTCGTTTGGCCGAACTGGTCTCACCCTTAACAATTTCTCCTTTGAATCCTCCCACTTCCTCCAGACCAAAGGGGTAGCCATGGGCACACGTATGGGCCCCAACTATGCCTGTTTCTTTGTTGGCTACGTAGAGCAGTTGATCTTCCATAATTTCACCGGCACCACTCCCCACCTCTTCCTCCGCTACATTGATGACTGCATTGGCGCCACCTCATGCTCCTGTGAGGAGGTTGAACAATTCATCAACTTCACCAACACTTTCCACCCTGACCTTAAATTTACCTGGACCATCTCTGACACCTCCCTCCCCTTCCTGGACATCTCCATCTCCATTAATGACGACCGACTTGACACTGACATTTTTTACAAACCCACCCACTCCCACAGCTACCTGGATTACACCTCTCCCACCCTACCTCTTGCAAAAATGCCATCCCGTATTCCCAATTCCTCCGCCGGATCTGTTCCCAGGAGGACCAGTTCCACCATTGAACAGACCAGATAGCCTCCTTCTTTAGAGACCGCAATTTCCCTTCCCACGTGGTTAAAGATGCCCTCCGACGGATCTCATCTACATCCCGCACCTCCGCCCTCAGACCCCACCCCTCCAACCGTAACAAGGATAGGATGCCCCTGGTGCTCACCTTCCACCCTACTGACCTTCGCATAAACCAAATCATCCGCCAACATTTCCGCCACCTCCAAACAGACCCCACCACCAGGGATATATTTCCCTCCCCACCCCTTTCCGCCTTCCGCAAAGACCCTTCCCTTCGTAACCATCTGGTCAGGTCCACGCCCCCCTACAACCCACCCTCCCATCCTGGCACTTTCCCCTGCCACTGCAGGAACTGTAAAACCTGTGCCCACACCTCCTCCCTCACCTCTATCCAAGGCCCGAAAGGAGCCTTCCACATCCAAAGTTTTACTTGCACATCCACTAATATCATTTATTGTATCCGTTGCTCCCGATGCGGTCTCCTCTACATTGGGGAGACTGGGCGCCTCCTTGCAGAGCGCTTTAGGGAACATCTCCGGGACACCCACACAATCAACCACACCGCCCCGTGGCCCAACATTTCAACTCCCCCTCCCACTCTGCCGAGGACATGGAGGTCCTGGGCCTCCTTCACCACCGCTCCCTCACCACCAGACACCTGGAGAAAGAACGCCTCATCTTCTGCCTCGGAACACTTCAACCCCAGGGCATCAATGTGAACTTCAACAGCAATGCAACATATGACAGAACCAAGACCTTCTTAGTGTTCCTTTTACATTTAGATTGATGAAGAGACCAGCACTAGCTCCAGGTCTGTCACCACCCTGCTGGGATTCACGTCCTTGGCACAAATCACAAATCAAACCCCAAGCCTTAGGACTATTTTTGCCTTGTTTACCTCGTTCTTACCATATTAGCCTATGTAACAACAGTGACTGAATTTCAAGGCAAATTTATTATACATGAAGATTCTTAGAGACAGAACACAACAGGAGTCCATTAGCCCCATTGTGCCTATGCTAGTTTTTTGAAAGATCTAACCAGTTCAGCCCACTTTTTCTCTCTCCCTGTAGCTAAGCAAATGGTTCTTTGCCAATTATTTAGCTGATTCATTTTTGAGAATTACTATTGAATCTGCTTTTGTCATCCTTTTAGGCTGTGCAGTGCAGATCATAAAAATTCAACTCAATCTCATATTTCCATTGGACATTTAAGTTTATAAAGGCTTGTCACAGGACCAACATAAAATAAAATATGACAGCAAGCCAAACAAAGACAGATGAGGTCAGATGGCCAAAAGCTTTGTCAAGGAGAAAGGTTTTATGAATTGCCTTAAATAATGAAAGCAAAGTACGAATCAAAACTTTAGGAAGGAAATTCCAGAACTTAGGGTCTAGGAGCTTGAAGGCGCAGTCATCAATAGTGGAGCACACTGTTATGACTCACTAGGTTTGTGCTCTGAAAATCAAGCCCCACTATTCCTGGAGTCACCACAAGTAGGAACATATGAACAGGATTAGGCAATGCAAACTGTCAGGCCCTCCCCACCATTCAATATGACTGAAATGCTATGATTGATTTAACACTTCAAAGACTTTTACCCACCTCATCTTCAGAACTCTCCATGCCATTAGTAATCAGAAATCAATCAAACTCCACCCTAAACACATGCAAAGACTGAGTTTCCACAACCCACTCTGACAGAGACTTCCAAAGGTTCACAATCGTCTGAATGTAAAACATTCTTCTTATCTCCGACTTAAGTAGCATCCCCCACATTTTTAAATTGTGCCCTCTATTTCTAGAGTCCCCAACTGGAGGAAACATCATACCTGCATCAACTCTAAGTATTTCCTAAGTTTCAATGAGATCATTTCTCATTCTTCAAAGCTCTAGAGAATACAAGCCTAGTTTGTCCAAACTCTCTTCATTATACACTCCTGCCATTCCAGGATCAAGTCTGATGAACTTTGGTTGCACTCCCTATGCAATAATATCTTTCCTAAGATAAACAGGCCAAAAATGCACACAGTACTCCAGGTCCGGACAACCAAGCTCCTATACAATTGAAGCAAGACTTCACAACTCCCGGACTTAAATCCTCTTAAAATAAAATTTAACATTCCATTAACCTTCACAATACCTTGCTGCACCTGAATGTTAGCATTCTTAGTCTTATCAACAAGGACACTTAGATTTCTTTGGACATAGAGTCGCAAGCATGGAAACAAACCCATCAGTCCAACTTGTCCATGCCAACCATGTTCCCCAAACTAAACTAGTCCTACTCGCCTGCATTTGGCCCATATCCCTCTAAACCTTTCCTATTCATGTATTTCAAAATGTCTTTTAAATGTTGTCATGGTACCTGCATCTATCACTTTGTCTGGTAGTTCATTCGACATAAGAACCACCTTTTCCACATGTGAAGAAGTTGCCCTTCAGGTCCCTATTAAATCTTTTCCCTCTCACCTTAAAAAGATGCCCCCTAGTTTTGAACTCACCCATCTGAGGCAAAAGACTTTGCTATTCACCTTACCTATGCCCCTCATGATTTCATAAACCTCTATAACGTCACCCCTCAATTTCCTATGTTCCAGTGAAAATGCCCCAGCCTATCCTTATAACTCAAACAGTACAGTCCTGGCAACATCCCTGCAAATGTTTCCTGAACCCTGTCCAATTTACACTTACATTCTAATCTCTTACCATTAAGAAATACTCTGCTCATCTGTTTCTCCTACCAAATTGAATAACCTCACAATTTTCCAAATTATATTCCATTCGCCATGTTCTTGTTCATTCAAAATGCCTGTCCAAATCCTCCTGAAGAAGCCTGACATCTTCCTCACAAAACACATTCCCACTTAGTTTTGTATTATCCACAAATTGAAAATATTACGTTTGGTCCCCACCTTAAATCATTGATGCATATTACGAAAACCTGGAGCCCCGCTAGTCATAGCCTGCCAATATGAAAATGACCCATGTATTCCTACTCTCTGTTTTCTGTCTGTTAGCCAATCCTTACTCTATGCCAGTACATTATCCCTGTACTACGTGCTTTAATTTTTCAACGCACAAACTAAAATGTGAAGATTTAATCAAACCAAATGAAACCATTCGCCTCTGGCTGACTATTACCTAAGGTAAAATTAACACTCCAGGTTCCTTCAGTAACAATAAAATAATTACTAATTGGTAATACTCTTAACTTTAATAAGAACAGCAAAGCAACATGATTCCCAGTTTATGGAAACTTAAATTTTACCCCTTTTAAAACACACATACATAAGACAAATATCACAAATATCATGAGAGGAGGGGGGAAAAGTCAGAAAAACACAGTTCTGTATCTCCAATCCAAATCACAAAACTAGATGGATTGCTTTCACAATCCTCTAATTCTTCAGTGATGCCTTAATGTTATCTGCACAATGATAATCAGTCTTTAGTTCACTATTTAATTTGTGAGATCCAGCGTACTTTTACTTTGGATTTTAGAATTATTTCGTTCAGCATTTCTGGATATCAATTTCTCTGCCCTTTTGACAGAAAATTGGACAGCAACTTTATAGTCAAAAGGGGGGGGGGGGGAGAGAGAGAGATTGATGCAGCAAATGTCTGGAAATCATCTTGTTTTACTGTTTTACTCCCCTCATGGGGTCTACGTCAAACTGCAACTTGACCAGTCAGAGGGTTGTACTCCACTGAACTCTCCTGAACACAACAAATGGTGCTGATTTGACTGGCCTCAATGTCCGCAAGAATTAACATTGTCTCATAGCCGTTAGTTTGCTTCACTTGTTATAGAGTCATAGAGATGTACAGCATGGAAACAGACCCTTCTGTCCAACCTGTCCACGCCGACCAGATATCTCAACCCAATCTAGTCCCACCTGCCAGCACCCAGCCCATATCCTTCCAAACTCTTCCTATTCATATACCCATCCAAATGCCTCTTAAATGTTGCAATTGTAGCAGTCTCCACCATATCCTCTGGCAGCTCATTCCATACACGTTCCACCCTTTGCGTGAAAAAGTTGCCCCTGAGGTCTCTTTTATATATCTTTCCTCTCTCACCCTAAACCTATGTCCTCTAGTTCTGGACTCCCCGACCCCAGGGAAAAGACTTTGTCTATTTATCCTATCTATGCCCCTTATAATTTTGTAAACTTCTATAAGGTCACACCTCAGCCTCCGATGCTCCAGGAAAAACGGCCCCAGCCTGTTCAGCCTCTCCCTGTAGCTCAGATCGTCCAACCCTGGCAACATCCCTGGAAATCTTTTCTGAACCCTTTCAAGTTTCACAACATCTTTCCGATAGGAAGGAGACCAGAATTGCATGCAATATTCCAACAGTGGCCTAACCAATGTCCCGTACAGCCGCCAACATAACCTCCCAACTCCTGTACTCAATACTCTGACCAATAAAGGAAAGCATACCAATACTCTTTGTTCAACAACACTCCCTAGGACCTTACCATTGAGTGTATAAGTTGTGCTAAGATTTGCTTTCCCAAAATGCAGCACCTCGCATTTATCTGAATTAAACTCCATCCTCCACTTCTCAGCCCATTGGCCCATCTGGTCCAGATCCTGTTGTAATCTGAGGTAACCCTCTTCGCTGTCCACTACACCTCCAATTTTAGTGTCATCTGCAAATTTACTAACTGTACCTCTTATGCTCGCATCCAAATCATTTATGTAAATGACAAAAAGTAGAGGACCCAGCACCGATCCTTGTGGCACTCCACTGGTCACAGGCCTCCAGTCTGAAAAACAACCTTCCACCACCACCCTCTGACTTCTATCTTTGAGCCAGTTCTGTATTCAAATGGCTGGTTCTCCCTGTATTCCATGAGATCTAACCTTGCTAATCAGTCTCCCATGGGGAACCTTGTCAAACACCTTACTGAAGTCCATATAGATCACATCCAGTGCTCTGCCCTCATCAATCTTCTTTGTTACTTCTTCAAAAAACTCAATCAAGTTTGTGAGACATGATTTCCCATGCACAAAGCCGTGTTGACTATCCCGAATCAGTCCTTGCCTTTCCAAATACATGTACATCCTGTCCCTCAGGATTCCCCCCAACAACTTGCCCACCCCCGAGGTCAGGCTCACCAGTCTATAGTTCCCTGGCTTGTCTTTACCACCCCTCTTAAACAGTGGCACCACGTTTGCCAACCTCCAGTCTTCCGGCACCTCACCTGTGACTATCGATGATACAAATATCTCAGCAAAAGGCCCAGCAATCACTTCTCTAGCTTCCCACAGAGTTCTCGGGTACACCTGATCAGATCCTGGGGATTTATCCACCTTCAATCGTTTCAAGGCATCCAGCACTTCCTCCTCTGTAATCTGGACATTTTGCAAGATGTCACCATCTATTTCCCTACAGTCTATATCTTCCATATCATTTTCCACAGTAAATACTGAGGCAAAATATTCATTTAGTATCTCCCCCATTTTCTGTGGCTCCACACAAAGGCCGCCTTGCTGATCTTTGAGGGGCCCTAGACAAGGGAAGCGCAGTGGTAGTTTGGCGCACCAATCTTTACACCGCTGAAGCTAGACGCCAACTTGCGGACACCTCCTCCTACTGCCCCCTTGACCATGACCCCACCTCCCACCACCAAACCATCATCTCCCAGACCATCCATAACCTCACCACCTCAGGGGATCTCCCATCCACCGCCTCCAACCTCATAGTCCCACAACCCCGCACCGCCCGTTTCTACCTCCTGCCCAAAATCCACAAACCTGACTGCCCCGGCCGACCTATTGTCTCAGCCTGCTCCTGCCCCACCGAACTCAACTCTGCATATCTCGACACTGTCCTGCCCCCCCCTTGGTCCAAGAACTCCCCACCTACGTTCGGGACAGTACGCACGCCCTCCACCTCCTCCATGATTTTTGCTTTCCCGGCCCCCAATGCCTTATCTTCACGATGGACATGCAGTCCCTGTACACTTCCATCCCCCATCACGAAGGCCTCCAAGCCCTCCGCTTCTTCCTCTCCCGCTGACCCAACCAGTACCCTTCCACTGACGCCCTCCTTTGACTGATTGAACTGGTCCTCACTCTTAACAACTTCTCCTTCCAATCCTCCCACTTCCTCCAAACCAAAGGAGTAGCCATGGGCACCCGCATGGGCCCCAGCTATGCCTGCGTCTTCGTCGGATATGTGGAGCAGTCCATCTTCCGCAGCTACACCTCCCACCTTTTCCTCCGCTACAACGATGATTGTATTGGCTGTACCTCGTGCTCCCACGAGGAGGTTGAACTGTTCATCCACTTTACTAACACCTTCCACCCCGACCTCAAATTTACCTGGACCATCTCAGTCTCCTCCCTCCCCTTTCCAGACCTCTCCATTTCTATCTCGGGCGACCGACTCAACACAGACATATACTACAAACCGACCGACTCCCACAGCTACCTAGATTACACCTCCTCCCACCCTGCCCTTTGTAAAAATGCCATCCCATATTCCCAATTCCTTTGACTCCGCCGCATCTGCTCCCAGGAGGACCAATTCCACTGCCGAACAGCCCAAATGGCCTCCTTCAAGACCGCAATTTCCCCTCCGACGTGGTCGACGATGCTCTCCACCGCATTTCCTCCACTTCCCGCACCTCCACCCTTGAACCCCGCCCCTCCAATCACCACCAGGACAGAACCCCACTGGTCCTCACCTTCCACCCCACCAACCTCCGGATACATCGTATCATCCTCCGTCATTTCCGCCACCTCCAAACAGACCCCACCAGCAGGGATATATTTCCCTCCCCTCCCCTATCAGCGTTCCGGAGAGACCACTCCTTCCGTGACTCCCTCGTCAGGTCCACACCCCCCACCAACCCAACCTCCACTCCCGGCACCTTCCCCTGCAACCACAAGAAGTGCAAAACTTGCGCCCACACCTCCCCCCTCACCACCCTCCAAGGCCCCAATGGATCCTTCCATATCCGTCGCAAATTCACCTGCACCTCCACACACATCATTTACTGTATCTGCTGCACCCTATGTGGTCTCCTCTACATTGGGGAGACAGGCCGCCTACTTGTGGAACGTTTCAGGGAACACCTCTGGGACACCTGCACCAACCAACCCAACTGCCCCGTGGCTGAACACGTTAACTCCCCCTCCCACTCTGCCAAGGACATGCAGGTCCTTGGCCTCCTTCATCACCAGACCCTGGCCACACGATGCCTGGAGGAAGAGCGCCTCATCTTCCACCTAGGAACCCTCCAACCACACTGGATGAATGTAGATTTTTTCCAGCTTTCTCATTTCCTCTCCCCCCACCTTATCTCAGTCCCAATCCCCGGATTCAGCACCGTCCTCTTGACCTGCAATCTTCTTCCCGACCTCTCCGCCCCCACCCCCTCTCCAGCCTATCACCCTCACCCTCACCTCATTCCACCTATCGTATTCCCAGTGCCCCTCCCCCAAATTCCTCCCCCCCACACTTTTCAACTCTGGTCTCCAGCATCTGCAGTCCTCACTTTCTCCTAGGGGCCCTATTCTCTCCCTAGTTACCCTGTTGTCCTTAATATATTTGTAAAAATCCTTTGGATTCTCCTTAATTGTATTTGCCAACGCTGTTCTTCCAAAGTTGCAAATAACTCCTTATATGGGCAGTCCAGAGGTTACAAACAGGTTTCATTCTGGAGTCCGTTCCCAAGTCAAATTGTCATCAAGTCAGAACACAATGCAGGGCAATGGAAAACAGCTGCTCCTAAATATGGGAACTATTCATATGTTGGGTCTTTAAAAGTTTAACCATGTAGGGAATCACATTTGTGAGTACGAGTGTTCTTAAGTTGACCTTTCGTAACCAGAGAGCCTCTGTACATTGCTCTTCTTAAAAACTATGCACCTTTTTATTCATTTTTAGTCCATACTCTGAACAGAAACATCGCTCTCAAGAGGAAAAAGTTAATTCAGCACAAATAATTTGGAGCTTGTGAGATGCACATGAGGCAGATTGGCAAGACCACTGAAAGGTCCAAAACAAGTAGGAGAATCTTAACATCAATACATCACATGATAGGAGCTGAAAATGTGTTGCTGGAAAGACGCAGCAGGTCAGGCAGCATTCAAGGAGCAGGAGAATTGACGTTTCGGGCATGAGCCCTTCTTCAGGAATGAGGAAAGTGCTGGAAAGGCGCATCACATGGTAGGAGCCAATACAGGTCAGCAAAGATAGGTGAACAGGATTTAGTGTGAAGTCATCTCAGCTCCAGAGTATCTCTGCAGGAGTTTCTCAGAGTAGCATCCTAGACTCAATCACCTTCAGCTGCTTCATCAATGTGTTTCCCTCCATTATAAGGTCAGAAATGAGGATGTTCACCAATGTGTGACAACGTCCAGACTTGAACTGAAAAGTGCCAAGTCGCATTCGCACCATATAAATGGAGAAAATGACCACCTAGGGTCATAGAGTCATACAGCATGGAAACAGACCCATCGACCAATCTGTCCATGCCAAACAGGTTTGCTAAACTGAACTAGTCCCACTTGCCAATCCACTTATCTGTTCAAATGCCTTTTAAATGTTGTAATTGTACCCACCTCCACCACTTCCTCTCGAGTCACAGACTCTGTGAAAAAGGTGCCCATCAGGTTCCATTTAAATTTTTCCCCTCTCACCTTAAACCTTTGATCTCTAATTTTGATTTCCCCTCCCCAAGGGAAAAGACCTGGGTTCTTCACTTTATCTATGTCCCTCAGGATTTTATAAACTTCTATAAGGTCACCCTACACTCCAGGAAAAAAAAAGTCCCAGCCTACCCAGTCTTTCGTTATAACTGAAACCCTCCAGTCTCAGCAATTTTTTTGTAAATCCTTTCTTGCACCCTTCCAAGTTTAATAACACACTTCCTATAGCAAAACGGCCTGAATTGTACATACACCAATTGTGGCCTTACCAATATCTTGTACAGCCACAATATGACATCCCAACTCCCGTACTCAACGCTCTGACCGATGAAGGCAAGCATGCCAAATGCCCTCTTCCCACTCTGTCTACCTGTGATGCCATTTTCAAGGAAGTATGTACCTTCACTCCTTGGTCTCTCTCTATTCAACAACACTCCCCAGACCCCTACCAGTCACCGCCTTGGGATCCTTGCCTTGCAACCACATGGCATCAATGCTGTTTTCACCAGTGTCCTCATCTCCTCTCACCTCACCCCAGATCCTACCCTCCAACTCCGCACCACCTTCCTGAACTTTCCTACCTGTTCACTTTCCTTCCCACCTAGCTGCTTCACCTTTCCCTCCAACCTATCACCATCACTCACCACCTGCATCTACCCAGCTACCTTCCCCTCAGCCCCACCCTACCCTCCTATTTATCTCTCAGTCCCCTTCCACCTCCCCCAACATTCCTGATGAAGTGCTTATGCCCAAAAGGTCAATTCTCGTGCTCCTCGGATGCTGCCTGACCTGTCCTTTTCCAGCACGTCACTTTTCGACTCTGCAGTCCTCACTTTTTCCTACTATGTAAGTCCTGTACTGGTTTGTCTTACAAAAATGCAAGACCTCACATTTACCTAAATTAAACTCCATGTGCCATTCCTCGGCCCATTATTCGAGTTTCTCAAGATCTTGTTGTATTCTTAGATAACCTTGTTTACTGTACCACCATTTTTTGGGGTCATCAGAAAACTTACTAACCTCCTACATTCTTATCCAAATCATTTATACAATTGACAACCAACAATTGACAACTAGCACTGTTCCTTGCAGCACACTGCTAATCACAGGCCTCCAATCTGAAAAACAAACATCGGTCCCCACCCTCTGTCTCCTATCATCAAGCTAACTTTGTATCCAATTGGCTAGCTCTCTCTGGATCCCATGTGATCTAACCTTACTAGCCCCATTTACCATGTGTGGAACCTTGTCGAAGGCCTTGCTAAAATCCATGTAGATGTCTCCCACTCTGCCTTCATCTAAAAAAACTCAATCAAGTTTGTGATACACGATCTCCCACGCATAAAGCCACGTTGACTATCCCTAATCAGTCCTTGCCTTTCCAAATGCACTGTTACTGGGTGAAAATCCTGGAATTCCCTCCCTAAGGATATTGTGAGTTTGCCTATAGCACATGGACCGCAGCAGTTCAAAAAGCAGCTCACCACCATTTTCTCAAAAGCAACTAAGGACAGAGAATAAATGCTGGCCAGCCAGAAATGCCCACGTCCCACAAGTAAATAAAGAAATACAAAGCACATGGGCAGCAGATTTTTGGATGACCTTACATTCACTGAGGATAGTATGTGGGCTACCTGCCAAGAGTCAATGTGAACAGCTAAATTGAGAGGTAACAAAGGCATGAATAAGAATTTCAGAACTGTAGCAGGGCAAAGCAGGGGTGATTTTACAGAGGTGGAAACAAGCAGTCTTTGGGATAACGTGATTATGAACTGAGAGTTGCAGCTCAGGGTCAAATACAACATAAGGCTGCAAACTATGTTGAGTAGTCTCAGACATTTGCATGGGAGAGGGATGGAGTTGGTTAAAAAACATTCCCCAGTTTCTTTCATCAACTGTCTTAAATGTGTCTTATCGTTAAGGACAATTCCATTAATAGAAACAATTCCTCTTCATTAACTCCAACAAAATTCTATATAATTTTGAACACCTCTATTAAATCTCCCCTTACTGTTCTGATTTCTGAGGAGAACATGATCAGCTTCCCTAACCACTGTGGATAAATCAACTATTACCTATTACCTTTCTGGTAAATCTACTCTGCACCCTTTCAAGTATCTTGACATTTTTAATAGTGTGTCAGACACAGGATTAAATATTTACTCCAACTGGAGCTCAACGAGTGAGCAAGATAATCATTCAATGGTTATAGCACTGATATTTGGCCCAACATCTCAATGCCAGCTCTCTAAAGAGCAACTTCCCTCATTTCTCTTGCTTACACTTTCACTGTCATCCTTCAAATTTTCTCTTTCTTCAGATAATTATCTGACTCTCTTTTTAAAGCCACAATTGAATCGATCTCCATCTCACTTTCAGGTCATGCATTTCCAGATCTTAATCACTCATTATATAACTTTATTTCTTTTGTGTTGCCTTTGTTTCTGTTGCCAATCAGTTTAAAATCAGTTTCTCTGTTTCTCAACTTTTTCTCCAAAAAGAATAATTTCTCTGATTTTGCTCTGTCTCAGCCCAACATCAGTGCCATCCAATCTCCTCAAAGGCTTCTCTTCCCCGATCTTTTTATGTATTCACATAAGTCTCTTGCTACTGGAACCAATCTCACAAATCTCACATATCTTTCCTGCACCCTCTCTAAAACCATATCTTTCTAGTGTAAATTGGGAAAATTACTCCAACTGATGCTGAACCAGTAACACAAAAAATAAAGTTTATGCTTTCTTGCTTTTGTAAAAATGCAGTCGTCACCATAGTCCTACCTGACTACAGGGCTGCTTCATCACTATGGAAAGACAACTGGTATTGGTTTAACCTGAAGATCATCACATCTCAGTTGAAGGACGAGGTTGAAAAGGACAGAGCTTTACAGTAATCTCAGTGTGGAAAGTGAACCCACACTGTTGACTTTACTCTGCATCACAAACCATCCAGTCAATTGAGCTAACCTAAGCATCTACACTAAGCATCAACCATTAAAGCCAGAATGCTCAATGCCTTATTCATCATCTAACTGCCAGGCAAATGACCATCTCCAACTTGATGGAATGTAACAATCTCCCCTTGACATTCAATGCCAATCAGCATTGCTGAAACTCCCAGCCTCAATATCCTGATAGTAAAATGCAATCAGAAAAAAACTTGATCAGCCATAAAAATACAATGGCTGCACGAGTCAGGAGGCTCTTAAGTGTGCATTGATTAGCTCACCTCAAAGCCTGTCTGCAAACAAGTCACAAGTCAGTAAGGCCTTTGATAAGGTTCCACATAGTAAACTGCATGGAATCCAGAGGGAACTGGAAAATTGGATACACAATTGGCTTGATGGTAGAAAGCAGAGAGTAATAATGGAAGGATGCTTGTTGTACTGGAAGCCTGTGACTAGTGGAGTGCCTAAGGGGTCAGGGCTGGACCCATTGTTGTTTTGTTATCTATATCAATGGTTTGGATAAGAATGTACAAGGCATGATTAATAAGTTTGCAGATGACACTAAAATAGGCAGTATCGTTGACAGTAAGAAAGGTTATCAGAAATTGCAGCAAGACCTTGATCAGCTAGGGAAGTGGGCTCAGAAATGGCAAATGGAGTTAATATAAATAACTGTGAGGTCTTGCATTTTGGAAAGTCAAATCAAGGTAGGAGTTTCATGGTGAATGGTAGGGCCTTAAGGAGTGTAGTGGAATGGAGGGATCTTGGAGTTCAGGTACACCGTTCTTTGAAGGTAGAGTTACAGGTAGACAGCGCAGTGAAGGAGACTTTTGGCACACTGGCCTTCATCAGTCAGGGCACTGAGTATAGAAGTTGGGAAGTTATGTTGCAATTGTACAGGACATTGGTGAGGCCGCACTTGGAGTATTGTGTTCAATTTTGGTCATCTTGTTATTAAACTGGAAAGAGTACAAAAGAAATTTATAAGGATGTTATTAAACTGGAAAGAGTACAAAAGAAATTTATAAGGATGTTGCCAGGGCTCAATGTGGGCGGCACGGTGGCTCAGTGGTTATCACTACTGCCTCACAGTGCCAGCGACCCAGGTTTGATTCCAGTCTCGGGCGATTGTCTGTGTGGAGTTTGCACATTCTCCCAGTCTCTGCGTGAGTTTCTTCCGGGTGCTCCAGTGTCCTTCCACAATCCACAATGTACAGGTCAGGTGAGCTGGCCATGCTAAATTGCACAGAGTGTTAGGTGTATTAGTTCTAACACTATTAGAGGGAATTAGAGGTGCAGTAGAGGGAAATGGGTCTGGGTGGTGTGGATTTGTTGGGCCGAAGGGCCTGTTTCCACACTGTAGGGAATCTAATTAAAGGAGAAAGTGAGGTCTGCAGATGCTGGAGATCAAAGTTGAAACTTTATTGCTGGAACAGCACAGCAGGTCAGGCAGCATCCAGGGAACAGGAGATTCGACGTTTCGGGCACAGGCCCTTCTTCAGGAATCTAATTGAATCAATGGCCTGAGTTACAGGGAGAGGTTGGACAAACTAGGACTTCTTTCTTTAGAGTGTCAGAGACTGAGGGGAGATTTTATAGAAGTGTAAAAGATTGAGAGGCATGGATAGGGTGAATGCACTCAGTCTTTTTCCCAGGGTTGGGGAATTGAGGACTAGAGGACATCAGTGTAAGATTAGAGGGAAGGATTAAATGAGAACCTGAGGGGCAACTTTTTTTTTTAACACAGAGGGTGGTATGCATGTGGAATGAGCTGCTAGTGGAAGTGGTTGAGGCAGGTACATTAACAACATTTAAAAGGCATTTGGACAAATACAGAGATAGGATGGGTTTAGAAGGATATGGGCCAAGTGCAGGGAAATAGTATTAGCTTAGGTGGACATTTTGATCGGCATGGACCAGTTTAGGCCAAGGGACTTATCTCTGTGCTGTAGGACTCTATGAGTTTTGCCTGGGTAGTTACTGCTCCAACATCATGCAACAAGCTTGACAGGGCCCAGATGGCAGTCTGCTTGATTGGCATCACATCCATAAACATTCACTCTCCCTCCACCATCCTTCACTGTGACAGCTGTGTATACTGTCTGCAAGGTGTCCTTCAGCAACACAACCCAGCTCCTTCAACACTATCTTCCAAACCCACGAGCTCAGCAGGTACACAGGAATGCCACCATTTCCAGTAAGCTGCACCCCCCCCAAAACATCATCTTCCCCAACTGGGAATTAAATCACTTTTACTTCATGGTAATTTGGTCAAAATTCTGGAGTTCTCCATCTAAAAGCATTGTCGGTATCCTATCCCACAACGATGGCAGCAGTTCAAAAGGTGGCTTTTACCACATTCTCAAGGGGCAATATACAATGTGAATAATAAAAAGGACTTTCTCAATGTACCTGCCACCTTTAATTTGTGTCCATCTACACCATGGTTTATTTTGTTCCTGCACCCCTTTTAGAAGTGCATCATTTATACCAAAAATGTATCACCTCAAACTTCCCTACATTCAATTTCATCTGCATGTCTATGCCAATTAACAAACACAAACCTATACTAATCCAAATTTACCTGCACTTGATCCACAGCCTATATAAACTGCCATTTTAAGAGCTCATCCAGATGATGCTTAAATGTTGCTACAGTATCTGCCTCTACCACACTCAGACAGCACATTCCACATGTCCTCTAGGTGAAAAAGTTCTCTCTCATATCTCAGAGTTCTACAGCACAGAGACAGGCCCTGTGGCCCAAACTGGACCATGCTGACCAAAATGTTCACCAACGCTAACCCTATTTCCCTTCACTTGGCCCATATCCTCTAAACCATCTGCTTCTTACTTTAAACTCATGTCCTCAGGTCTTAGACACATCTGCCATAGGAAATGATTCTCATATCTACTCTGTGTATACCTCTCGTAATTTTATATACCTCAATCAGATCTCCCATTAACCTCCTCTGCTTCAAGGAAAACAAACCCAGCCTATCAAGTCACTCCTCATAATTGAGGCTTTTCAGCCCAGCCAACATCCCTGTGAGACTCCTTTGCCCGACTCCAGAGTAATCACGTCCTTTTTATACTGTGGGGACCAGAACTGCACACATTATTCCACTGATGGCCGAACTAATGTTTCATACACTTGATAGTACCAGTTGCTCTGGTAAATTTCTCATAAAACTGTCTTCCAAGGCCCTAAACCACCTTCATAACCACACATTATCTCTCGCCTGCCATCTTCAAAGGATTGATATCTATGAGCACCCCTCATCCATCTGCCAGCCACCCTTCCCCAGGGTTTCAGTGATCTAACAGCCTCTTTAATATCATGCACCAATCTAAGGCAAATTCTTTCTTTACCATATAATGCTAAGAGACATTTGGACAATTCAATGTAATTCTCAAATACCCTGTGGCAGCAGTGGTCAGCATCAAGAGAATTGCAGAAATGTATTTGTACAAGTTTTTGTACCACACCGGGGAAAGGCATACTGAATTAAGGAGACTACACCAGATGCCGCAGACTGAATTAAAATGGTAGTCCAATCAATCAATTTCATATAACATCAGTTTATCATTGTTATCTGAACCGGAACATTGGACTGCTGTCCTGGAATTCATTCTAAGGTGTCTGGAATTGGTCTAACACATCATAGTGAGCATGAAGTTTTCCATATAAACAGATTTTATGTTAAGCTCTTCTTAAATAATATTCAAATTATTTGATTGACATGACTGCTACATCAAAAATAAAAGACATGACTCCTTGGCACACTATATCAGAGGAAGATGGGTTGGACTCCACTGTCCTTATAAGTTCTAAATATTGCCTGTTACATGATTCCAAACCCTTTCTCTCCACTCTCTTACCCTCCTTTTTGTGCTCTTGCGCAAAATATGGAGGCAGTCATTGAGGGGAATTTAGCGGTTTGGATCAGAAGTTGGCTAGCTGAAAGAAGACAGAGAGTAGTGGTTAATGGGAAATATTCATCCTGGAGTTCAGTTACGAGTGGGGTATCGCAAGGATCTGTTTTGGGTCCACTGTTGTTTGTTATTTTCATAAATGACCTAGATGAGGGCATAGAAGGATGGGTTAGTAAATTTGCGGATGACACTAAGGTCGGTACAGTTGTGGATAGTGGCAAAGGATGTTGTAGGTTACAGAGAGACGTAGATAAGCTGCAGAGCTGGGCTGAGAGGTGGCAAATGGAGTTTAATGCAGAAAAGTTTGAGGTGATTCACTTTGAAAGGAGCAAAAGGAATGTAGAGTACTGGGCTAATAGTAAGATTCTTGATAGTGTAGATGAACAGAGAGATCTCGGCATCCAGGTGCATAGATCCTTGAAAGGTGCCACCCAGGTTGATAGGGTTGTTAAGAAAGCATATGGTGTGTTAGCTTTTATTGTTAGAGGGATTGAGTTTCTGAACCATGAGATCATGCTGCAGCTGTACAAAACTCTAGAACATTGCGTACAGTTCTGGTCACCGCATTATAGGAAGGATGCTGGATCTTTGGAAAGGGCTCAGAGGAGATTTGCTAGGATGTTGCCTGGTATGGAGGGAAAGTCTTAAGAAGAAGGCTGAGGAACTTGAAGTTGTTTTCGTTAGAGAGAAGATTGAGAGGTGATGTAATTGAGACATAAAAGGTAATCAGAGAGTTAGATATGTTGGACAGTGACAGTTTTTTTCCCTTGGATGGCGATGGCTAGCACGAGGGGACATAGCTTTAAGTTGTGGGGTGATAGATATAGGACAGATGTCAGAGGTAGTTTCTTTATTCAGAGAGTAGTGGGGCGTGGAACACATTGCCTGCAACAGTAGTAGACTCACCAACTTTAAGGGCATTTAAATGGTCATTGGATGGTATATGGACGAGAATGGAATAGTGTAGGTTAGATGGACTACAGATTGGTTCCAAGGTCGGCACAACATCGTGGGCTGAAGGGCCTGTACTGCGCTGTAATGTTCTATGTTACCCAGAACTCATTTCAAGTACTCTCTGCGTGAAGTCATGATTCCTGACATTAGCCCTTAAGTTGTTTCTTTCCAACTTGAGTCTTGTAGCTATGTACTGCACTATTTGAAATAGTGTATATCATTAGTCTTTTCTATTACATGTGGATGTTAGCAAAGTGATGATGATACTGGACTCACAATTCAGTTCATGTCTATGCTTAATACTCCAGAGAATAAGTTCTAATCTCAACACTTTGAGAAACTTAAATACAATTAATTAGTAAATCAAGAACAACACACTTGTCTGTTTAATAATAATCATGAAACTACTTATTATTGCCAACAACTATCAGGTTGTCTGAGGTCCATGAGGAGAGGACATATGATGTCAGATTCACAATGCTGTTGGTTCTTAAATGCCATCTGAAAACATGTGGTGAGCCACTCACCTATATCAAAGCACAACAGAATTAAACATTGTGGGTGTACTTAAAGCTGTTCAAAGCAGCATCTCACCAACAGCTTTCGAATGATAATTAGAGATGGGCAACAAATACTGGCCATGCCAGCACCAATGACAAACTGAAAAGAAAGCAACAAGACAAGGGTCCTCCTGTGGGAATGTCATTGAGGAAAAGCCTCAAGAAACTTGTCTGCATCAAGACTAAGAGCAGCCCTTTCTAAATCGCTGACCCATAAAATTTGAACAAAGCAAACTACGATTAAGAAATACATGTGGACAATTACAGCTAATTAGTTGCATGGTTTATATAGATTTCATTCCCTACAGTGTGAAAACAGGCCCTTCGGCCGAGCAAATCCACACCGACCCTCCAAAGATTAACCCACCCAAACCCATTCCCCCTAACTAATGCACCTTACACTATGGGCAATTTAGCATGACCAATTTACCTATCCTGCACATCTTTGGACTGTGGGAGGAAACCAGAGCACCCAGAGGAAACCCACGCAGACACAGGGAGAATGTGAAAACTCCAAGGCTGGAATCAAACCCAGGTCCCCGACTCTGTGAGGCAGCAGCACCAACCACTGAGCCACCATGCCAGCCCTTGAGTGAAACTGCGCCAAATGTGTTTAACAGCCTTGTCCACACCCCATCTCTGTCACCTCATCCAGTCGAAAATCCATTATAGTCCTGCTGCTCTGAGCCAGCTCCTCACTCTTCCATCTCATCATGGATGACTATCTCTTCAGCTGCTCTCCTGTAGTGTACTATTTTTCAGTAAGGCACGTCTTTGAAACCGATCTCTTCCATCAAACTTTGGGTCGCCCTTCCTACATGTTCCTTTGCCACAATATTCATACTTCTGTTATCCCTCCGTGAAACATGTTTAAATCTACAATTAATGCCAGTTATTTCTTTCTCTTGCTGCCGTAAGCTGCACATTAAGCTGCACTTTGGCTCAGTGGTTCACACTACTACCAGGTACCTGGGTTCAATTCCACCCTCAAGCAACTGCCTGTGTGGAGTCTGCACATTCTCCCTGTGTCTGTGTGAGTTTCCTCTGGGTGCTCCAGTTCCCTTGCACAGTCCAAAGATGTGCAGTTTAGATGGATTGGCATGGGAAATTGTCCACAGTGTCCAAGGATGAGTAGGATAGATGTGTTAGCCATAGGAAATACAGATGTAAAGGTGTGGGTCTGGATGGGATGCTCTTCGGAGGATCAGTGTGGACTCGATGGGCAGAATGGAATGCTTCCACACTGCAGGGATTCTATTACTCTCCTCCTTGAGTTCTCAATTTAATAAGTTCAAAACTCATCACAGCATCACATACTTTCCCAAGACCACAAAATCTTGAAATTTTTTACTTCTCTTTTATAAAATTTGGCAATTCAAATATGACCATAACACTATGTTCTGACTTGCCTCATATTCCTTCCATTCTTTTTAATCCCAGTAGTTCCAGGAATTAAGTTGAGTAACCTAGATGAAATACTATGACAGTGACATCCCACTGTAGACTCTAAGACTCAAACATACATACCACAAGCTGAAAAGTGAAACATAGACTATGATGATACTCTTGATAACCATTTTGCCACATTTTAAAACCACAGTTACATTCATCTCCAAAAGCTCAGGAAGAAAATACATACCACATGATGTAGCAAGTATGCCATAAACGACACAAAATTCCAAAATCCAACTCTAGCCTGCACTGAGGTAGTTAACCATGATCACAGTCAGGGATAAAAACTGACCTCAGCACCTCTGAACTGAGGAAACAAAATCAGGATGATATATAACCCATGAATTGTAACAAAAGGTATGCATAGATGTTCAGCTGTTCTCATGTGGAAATATGATGTTCACAATCTTGTCTTGCTGATGAAAAATGGATGAGTACTGTGTAGCTAAAATCAAAACAGCATATTTACAACAGGGAAGGTAAAACTCTAAAAGACCAAATTCATTTTCGCCCCATTTTCAATCAATAAAAAATCATGGTTTTGTAATCAAAGAGGTCAGGAGAGGGGATAGCAACCAAACTATTTACTATAATTAAGAGGGAGTTGCAGGATTTGTAATTTGGTTGTTTGTAGTTTGGTTGCTATCCCCTCTCCTGACCTCTTTGATGAGTACTCTAAGGGTGAATTTTTCTGGCCTAGATAAATGCTGATGTGTCCCTCTTCTCAGTTCAAATGCTGGTGAGCCATAGAGATCCAGCATTTTTTTAACTTTAATTATCAAAGGCGACATATGCCAAGGAAGGAAGCAGTGGTGGGAATTTAAGCTTATGTTCCCCGCCAGGCAGAGACTGTGTTGTGTGCCAATTACCCCCTTGTTCTGTGATGAGCAACTGAGAACGGAAATGCTTTGATAATCTTGGATTTAATTGACTTCGACTGTTTCCATTTTTGTCATCCATACATAACAAAACTCATTGCACTTCAAAGAGATTCATTCTATGTGAATAAATTTCATAACGTTCTGAAAAAATGGTGACAACTTGCATTTCGTGGAACAAGGTCCCCAGGCGCTCCATGGAGAGGGAAAGAAATGGTCACCAAGTATTTGCAAGAGGTTCAGAGGAAGTGACAGAAAGTTTAGTCCAGAAGTTGGGATTTCAGAAGTTGGAGTTGGAAGGGAGGAATGCAGTGGCAACAGATGTGCAAAGCACATCCAGTTTATAGGATTACAACTTTATTTTTAAGTTTGCTGCAAAATAAAGCTGTAAATAAAATAGAACCATCTTAACCACAGAACATGCCACGGTGATATAGGGACGTTTTCCACAGCACTGAACCCAAGATATGCTCATCATCAAACAGCAGGTAGATGATAAAAAGGTAGAAGCCAGTGAGGAAGTGATAGGTTTCTCTTGAACAGTTATTAGCTAGGTAAGTAAACTAGTGTGACTCTAACATAATTGTGTTCTTATTCTCTTTATTTCAGGTTTTTGTAAATGCTTCAGGCAAGATACATTTTCTTTTACAAAATCAATGCTGATGGCATTACTTCTATTCATCTAAAATAACTTGTAACCCACAGTGCACTCACCATCTCGACAAAATTATTACTACGCGTTTTTCACAGACCAAATTCCACATGCACTTAACTGAAATCTTGATGATAAATACAGTGCTTTTCATCATTTGAAAGCCTTGATTAGGCTTTCGACTAATTCACTCGTGGGTATCATGTATGTATATATAAGTAAGTTCCAGCTAATAATGCACTCTTCTCTAAATCATCCAAATCATGCGATTAGATTCCTGCCTGAAAATTACTCCACAATCAACAAATGTAAGGTCTTACATTTCAGAAAGCAAAATAAAGAGGTCCCACATTACTTGGAAATTAAGAATTTAAATGGTGTGGAAGAGCAGAAGGATTAGGAAGCAAAAATACACACATCATTAAAAAATAGCAATATGGATTATGAAGGCCATAAATAAAAACAAGCATAGGGCTTATTTCAAGAAGGATAGAACTGAATTGAAAAGTAAGAACATTGTGAAAAACTTGTACTGAACCTCCCCTTTGGGTTCTGCAGAAGCCATGTCGAATCCAAAGATGCTGCTAGACTTGAGTTTCACCAGCACTTTCAGTTTTTATTTCAAGTTTCCAGCATCCACAGTATTTTGCTTTCAGTTGGTTAGACTGTACTTTTGTTTTGTTGTCATGTGAAAAGAACGTAGACACACTTGAGCAACATTCTCTCGAGGTTGCATGTGTACACAACAATTCAGTAACCTGGAACATACCAGCAGTGTGATCAACTTTTCCTTTAAGTTAGTTTTAAGATTGCTGAACAGTTACATGTACACTATCATGAAGTGCACAAAATAAATTAGAGGGATCATTCTGCTAGGGAGATTGTCAAAATATTAGCAAGATAACCCCAGAAATACAGGATAATATTTATCAGGAAAGGATGAACAGACAGGAGTGACCACAAAAAAATTTTTATGGAATAAAACAGAGTGTTTCCACTTATGGGAAGTGCATGACAAAAGGGTATCTTCATAAGATAGCCTTTTGAAGCCCAATAGAGAATTCAGAAGAAATCTTCACTGAGAGAGTGTGGAACTCACTACCACAGGCAGCATGTGAGGCAACTAGTACAGTTGCATTTAAAGGGCAAGCTAGAGAAGCAAATGATGGAAGAAGAAAATTACGTTAATGCTCATACAGCCAGATGATGTAGGACAAGGGTGAGAGGTTCAAGTGCAGCATAAATGCCCAGTAAGAACTGGCTGGGAGGAGTGGCCTGCTATGATTCATATATCCAACATAGTTCTATATAAGTGTTATAATCCACATAAACCTTTGATTAGATTCATATCTGCATCACACTCCCAAGTATTTGCTCTTCTGTATTTAAACAATCTGAATTTCTTGTTTAGAATCCAGCAAGTAAGTCAGTCCTGACGATCCACTGTTTGACACATAATCATCTGATTGTTCCAGAACCTATGCCGTTACTCTGATCGTAAGCAAGTCATTTTCACCATTGTGCACCCCAGTGGTCGATGGGAATCCTGCACCTTTTCATCTTGTGGTGTGCCGCATTAAGGATCCCACAGCCAATTACCAAAAACCTTCGAATGCTTGCAGTGGAACAGATGGCCGGTAGCAAGTTACAAGGTTGTAATTTAATTGAGTGGTTCTGATAGTATCTCAAAGCCCAAGAGTGAAGCCAGAACAGCTTATGAACACGAGCAGAACCCACCAAGATCATATTACTGCTTTCAACTCCCTGCCAGACATTTGTTAGTCTTTATCTAGTTTATTAAAAAACTTGTTTTAAAGAAAAAAGCCTTGTTTTCTATCCTTTTTATCATTACATCCTGTTCAGCAAGGAGAAACTAAATGAGACAGTGAGCTCCCTCCAATGACAATGTCAGCTTTGCTCAGCAGAAATACTCTCAATTCTAAAGTTCAAAATCACAAACCAGGCCCATGGAGCACATGATCCCACCTAACAGCAAGTGCAGCACTCTCTGACATGCTCTTTTTTACATGAGATACTGAACCAAGGACCTGTTGGCAAATGCAGAAGACTCCACGGTGTTATTTGAAGAACAGCAAGAGTATCCAGTATCCTGGCCAGAACTCCTCCCTCAACAAACAGCAAAACACTCAAGCCATTCACCAATGTCACGGCTTATGTGAGATCCTGTTTTGACAAAAATCCCATATTCTTATATAAAAAACGTGCAGCTTCTCTTCAAAAGTAATTTATGGTGTTTTGAGGTGTTACAAGGATATCCTTTTTATCTTTGAATATGTAAAGGCAGATATGCTGAGGCGGGTGAGAGCCATTGAGAACAGAAACCTCCAGCCCCAGTTTCCTGTCCCTGGTGAATTAAGTGCTTTCACTGGAAGCTCGATTTTGGCAGGTATCCTTTGGCTGGGGAAATGGTAAAGGAGGAATTTAATCAGGATTTCTGCTCCTGACTGTCACATGTGACTGGAAAACACACACACACGTACGCAAAGGCAAGACTGCACTCATTTTTCTCCACAACCGCCCAACTCAATCAAGCTCAGTGATCAAAATGACAGACAGAGTGAGGGCAGAGGAAACCAGACCCATGAAACGGAGACCAAAGCTGCTTCAGTGACCAAACTAGTGAAGACAAAGAAACGAGTACCATTTCGTTTCACCATCGGTGGATAACAGGATATAGAGATTAGTTGAGCAGTGCCCAAGATGGAATATTTCAGCACTAAAACGTTTGCTTTTCAAACTGTATAACATATGATTCAATGGAGTTATTTTGGTGGCAGGAAAGAGAAAAAGAGTGAATTTTATGCTTAATCATCCAGTTATAAAGTATGCCATACCCTGTCCAAGATTTGCTTTTGCAGATTAAATGCAGAATAAAGCTATCCCAATCTTGCTCTTGAATGGACTCTGCAAGTGAGGCTCAGTGCATGGGTGTCTCTGTTTTACTCAATAATTTCCACGCTGGAATGCACCACATTGAAATTTCAATACGGAGCTTTCCAAATCTAACTAGTGCAAAGCAGTGGACAATTCTTGTATTAAGGATTTAAACCCACTAGAAATGAAATGAACATTTCCACAAATTCATCTCACTGTGGACTCCAAGAGATGTAAGGTTAACACCAGGTCAATTTTGCCCCTTTCTCAAAGTCAATTTAAGGATAATCATTTGCAAGGTTAATAAATAAGCCATCTATGCCAGCAGAACTCTCATTGAAGAAGTGATGGACGCAGGTATAGATACAACATTTAAAAGACAACATTTAGATAAGTATATGAATAAGAAATGTCTTGACTGATATGAGCCAAGCGCAAGCAGGCGGGACTAGTTTAGTTTGGGATTATGGTCGGCGTGGACTGGTTGGACTGAAGGGTCTGTTTCCATACTGTGTAACTCTAAGTAAGCCATTACACTTTTGGTGCAGTTTCCTACATTAAAGCATGCAGAATAAATGCAATTTCTTGTACATTAATTCCCATTATGGCAATGAGACAGTTTTCCTTACTCCGAAGAGGCCATCCATCACTCAAATGGTCTGAGATAAATCAACTCAAATCAGATGTCTCACCAAGGTTTTATCCAATATGTAGTAAAATCCTGGATTATATTTACTGGGTTCTTTACTGTTTAAGAGCAATTTAGTCAAGCCAAGAGTTTGGAGATCAAGTAGTACCAGAGGTCTAGGTGATTTCCTGGTGAAAGCGATTTTCTTGTTGGAAAAGTAAATCTACTCTTAATAGCAACACATCACCCACATTTGGCAAGTGCAGCACCAAGCTTTATTAGCACAGGTGTGGTGACTTCACAAATCTGAAACTTTACTGATTTACGTGGTAAAGAGATCCAGTTGCATAAAATGGGAGCTCTGGTCATAGCTTCCATTTCACCCCGTGGTAATCCCGGCACACACAGCTATGAACTTAACTTGTCTCTCCCAGGTAAACTCCACATTCAGAATCCATCAATAGCTTCACACGACAGAACCTAATCCAAATATTACTACGTCACAATCAGATAGAAGAACAGGGAGAAAGAAGAATCATACAAAGAACACTCCAAAGGATTAGATGATCATGAAGAACAAAGAAATGAATCCTGCTAATGGTAACTGCAATAATGGAAGTGAGAGGTGATGGTGAACGAAAAGCATCTCACCCAGAAGAAGTGAAAGAAAATTACGCATGGGGAAGTGCAGCACATGTTACTAGGAAGGAAAGGATAACCTATGAGAATCTACCACTTCACAATCGGCTAGTCACTTCTCAGAACAACAAAAGCTGACTAGCACTTCTGAAAAGGACATTGCGTGGACAAAAGAGTCTGCGCAAGTGAGACTGAACAATGAAAGAATACAGCAACAAAGAGGGGGAATGAGCAAACAAGAGGCTTGGACCAAGTAAGCAAGGGAGTGGGAGGGTAGACAGCGAGTGCGTGAAAGAAGGGGAGCAAGTGAGGAAGAGACAGTAGATTGAGCAGGCAAAAAAATTGACAGGAGAGCAAGTGAGTGATAGGAGTGAGAGTGAGGGCGGGTATGCAAGAACATGGGTGAGAGAAGGTGGACAACAGAAGGTGAGTGAGCAGATGAGTGATCAGGATGGTACGGTAGCTCAGTAGTTAATACTGCTGCCGCTCAATGCCAAGGACCCATGTTCGATTCCACCCTTGGGTGATTCTCTCGGTGGAATTTGCATGTTCTCCCCATGTCTGCATAGGTTTCCTCCCACAGTCCAAAGAATTGCAGATAAGACAGATTGGTCATACTAAATTGTCCATAGTGCCCAGGGTTATGTTGGTTAAGTGAATTAGCCATGAGAAATGAAGGATTACAAGAAATAACGTGGTGGGGGGGGGGGGTTCTGGGTGGATGCTGTTTGGAAGGTTGCTGTGAATTCGATGGGATGAATGGCCTGCTTCTGCACTGTAGGCATCCTATGAACAGGTGATAAGGTGGGGAGTGAGAGGGCAATGAAGCAATGGAAGAGTCAGTGAGCTAGATAAATAGATAAAGGGAGATAAAGAGACAGCGACAGGGTATGTGCATGCATGATTAATGCAAAACAATGGCATTTATCCAGCTTTCATCTTTCCCAGAAAAACACAACTGTGTGTGAAACTATTCCAAACAGCAAACGTGCATTTCCCACATGTGCTTCTGACGGTTATCTATTTTGAGTAAATCTCACTGAAGAGCTTTGACGCCATGAGAAAGAATCGCTGAAAAGTTCACAGGATCGCTACGAGTTCTGGTTTATGGTTTCATACAGCTTTAAATCATTTCTACCCATGTACAGGAACACACTGTATTCATTTTCTTCAAGTTTTTTTTATTCCCCCTAAATCTCTAGTTCATTTTAACCCTTGCTGAACAGCACCAACACTGTAGCACCAAGTCTACAAACAATAACCTAGTTACTGTCTTTACAGTGGGAAAGGCTCAGAGAAATTGGAACTACCATGAACTTTTGCCACATGAAGATAATGTACAATGTTACAAAGCAGAAACTATTCCTTAGGCCCAACAGGTCCAAGTTGGTGTTTTATGCTCCATTTAGATCAATTGCCACCTTACTTCATCACATTTTACCAACAAACCCTCTACCCCTTTACTCTTTCTCTATTTTCCTAATATAGTTTCCATTTAAATGAACCCACGTCATCCACCTCAATGACTCTATTTATTGGTGAGTCTAATGATGATTTGTTTGTACTGTTTGCACGTTGATCGCAAAATCTTACTGCTACTGACTCAGCCATCCTGCAATTCAGCAGCAAAATCAAGTGACTTACCTGCAACATTTACAATTGGGAACCTCAACCTCTGGTCTTGCATGGCTCTCAGACATAACAAAAAGTACAAAACTTAAATACAAGGGATCATGATTACAAAATAAAGACAATGGACAAAAAAAGCAGGAAATACAGAGACAACCTTTCAATAAAAGGATGGTATAATAGGTAGAGTAGATTAAAAATATAGTTGGTGGAACAGAATTGTAACAATACCCTCAGGTGAAGATTCTGAAATTCCATTTATACCTCCTCTTTGTCCCATTACTTTATTCTTTTGCCTTGTAATACTTCCGGGTTTGGAACAGGTTTTGTTCTTGAGTACATTCATAGGTCGATTTGTATGCAATATGATTAGATTAGATTAGATTCCCTACAGTGTGGAAACAGGCCCTTCGGCCCAACCAGTCCACACTGATCCTCTGAACAGTAACCCACCCAGACCCATTTCCCCTCTGACTAATGCATCTAACACCATGGGCAAGTCAGCATGGCCAATTCACCTGACTTGCACATCTTTGGACAGTGGGAGGAAACTGGAGCACCCGGAGGAAACCCACACAGACACAGGGAGAATGTGCAAACTCCACATAGACAGTCTGCCCGAGGCTGGAATCAAACCTGGGACCCTGCTGCTGTGAGGCAGCAGTGCTAACCACTGAGCCACCGTGCCGCCACATAGGACAATATAAAATAGCCAATCATAAGTACAAGGAAACATTTGTATATCAGATCTTTAAAATTAATATTAATAAACCAACTTGCAGAATCTTGTTAATAACTACAAGCATTCTTAAGAGGGGCATTTGTAAATCAGGGTTTTACTGTATGCCTTCTATTGTTTAATCTCTCCTGCAATCCACTCTACTCTGTTCATTCTTACCCCTCCAATTTCTCTTGCCTCAGTACTTGCTTAAAACCTGTTGCATCACCAAACTTCATCAGTTCCGATAAACCTGAGACATTAATTCTGCTCCTCCCACCACAGCTGCTGCCAATCCTGCTGAGCACATCCAGCATTTTTGGTTGTTTTTATTTTAGATTTCCATCTTCTCCATTATTTAGCTTTTGAACCACACTGAAGAGCAGAGAATTGGTTCCAATTATTAGCAAACGGGATTCAAAAATAATTTCAGGTCAATGAGCTCAGTGAAATCTTTGAAAAGTATTAATTTGTGTATATACAGCAGTTCTGACATCCTTAGATCTTCCAAAAGTCTTCGGAAATGATAAATTATTTCATGCTATTTTGAAGCATAATAAAGTAAACCAATTTACAACAAATTATATTTGCACGGCACCTCCAATGCAGTAAGTTCATCAGGTGCTTCATAGGAAAATAGCACTCAAAATTTTAAACTAATCTAAAGAAAGGTGACCAAAAGCTTGGTCAAGGAGCCGGTTTTAAGGAAATTAGTGAGGAGTTTAGGGAAGAAATTCCAGAGTTGAAGTCCCTTTGTAGAGACGCAACTGCCACCTTAATAGAAGTCAACGCAACACACAGGAATAAATATTTGATCTGACTGACTCAATAACACTGCAAACTTTCCACACCAGCAAGATTTGCATTTCAAAATACTTTTTGAATGATAAAGCAATTCTTTATGAAGGAATGAGTATTATCAGAGTACAGTGAAATGAGGATGGTCTGCAACGAGTACAGGAGTATTAAGCAAACTGGTTTACATTGAAATTCTATGCAGGTGGTATGCTACCCAGCCTCAGGCCACTCCTTTGTGGATATCTCGGAGAAGACCCAGCTCAAATCTGACAGCAGCTTGTCCAAACTCAGTGTGCAAAGATGACCCAGTTTTTTTGGGGGGGGGGGGGTGATTTGTCAGGGAATGGGGATGGGCGGTTTGGGGCATGGAGAAACATATTTTAAAATGTTAAAGTAAATAATAGATTTCTCTTAATAAACTTAACATTATTATTTTTGGCTTCACAGTAACACGATGACTCAGTGGTCAGCACTGCTGGCCCACAGCACCAAGGACCCAGGTTTGATTCCAGCCTCAAGTGACTGTCTGCACATTCTCCCTGTGTCTGTGTGGGTTTCCTCTGGATGCTCTGGTTTCCTCCCACAGTCCAAAGATGTGCAAGTTAGGTGGATTGACCATGATAGATTGCCCATAACATCCAGGGATGTGCAGGCTAGGTGGATTAGCATTAGGAAAATGTAGGATAAAGGGAGATGGTGGGATGCTGTTCAGAGGGTCAGTGCGGAATTGATTGGCAGACTTGCCAGCTTCCACACTGTAGGATTCTACCAAAATGGAAGACACATAGCCAGTAACACAGGACACTACGGAGAGAGGTTATTGAGTAACAGTGAGAGGAAGCTGGATTAACATCAGTAGAGATATCGATTATAGCAAAGGGTGTTTGTGACATGTTCACTTGAACAGCCTGCGTCAGTCCAACTGCAGCACACTTTCAAGCTCAGTTACCAATTAAGGCTGAAATCATTTCATTTTATTATAGGTTTGCTTTGAGTAAATGACTCCATTGAAGAGGAAAAGGCCCCTCCCTTCTACTTTACAAGGGATCTCCATGGCAAACTGCCCATTGAAAATTATTTTGGGAAATGTAAGCATTTGTATTTTTCCTTTTGTCAGCACCATGAGGCAGAAGTGGGAATTGTAAAAAAAAGCATAGAACAGTAGAAAGGAAAAATAAACTCATTATAAAAGTGCACGACCTTGAAAAGAGAACTTGACATTTGATTTGTTCAATATAATTTCCCTAGTGCTCTAATACTGCAAAGGAGCAAAGCACTGAGATAAATAGCCACTTTTTTAAACAGATGCTAAAGTGACAGTTCCTATTGTAGCCTTCTTCTAAGTGTAACTGAATTAATAAGTAATTAAGTATTAATGAAGCATTATGTAACTAAACAGGGTCACATTGCTTTAGAAACTGAAAGAGGACTTTGCTGTGTTTTGAAGTGGTTTCTTTCAATTGTTCTCCCCTCTTGTTTTGAAGGTAGTGACTCCTGTTGGACGTATAAAGCAGACATCTCTCACTCAGTATGGATAATGTTTCAGTAAAGGTCTATTCCCTGTGCAAAATAATTTCTTGCTGCAACAGTCTAAGACAATTTAAGACAACAACTCCTCAGCACTGGACAAACACGTTTGGCTACCCATTGGGATGGCATGTTGGCTCAGTGGTTAGCATTGCTGCCTCACACTACCAGGGACCTGGTTTCAATTTCAGCCCTGGGTAACGATCTGTGTGGAGTTTGCATGTTCTCCTTATGTCTGGGTGGGTTTCTTCTGAGTGCTCTGGTTCCCTCCCACAATCCAAAGATATACAGGTCAGGTGGATTTGCCATGGGAAATGCAGGGCTAGGGTAGGGTGATGGGTCTGGTGGGATGGTCTTCGGAGGGCTGGTGGGACTTGGTGGGTCATTTGGCCACTTCCATGCTGTAGGGATTCTATAACTTTATGAATCAGGTGAACCAGTCAACCCATTCTCTCTACCAAAACTCTAAACTTAAAACTCAGACCTCCTCTTCATTAAGTTCTGCAAACCTGGTATTGCCCTGGTAAATTGTTCACATTTCTCTGATACCTGTAAGGATTTTTAAATTTCTTTTCCTTGCTACCATACTGACTGAGATTAACAAATTATGACATTTCCTATAAATCCCCAGGAAGTGCAACTCACTGGCTGGAAGTGTGTGGGAATGCCCTTGAGTGGTACACAGCACTGGATAAATGTAAATTTTTTAAATTTAGAATTTACCTGGAATGTATACAGTGTCAAAAAGCACGGCAGGTCAGGCAGCATCCGAGGATCAGGAGAGTCAATGTTTTGGGCATAAGCTGTATATAGTTATATAGCACAGAAACAGACCCTTCGGTCCAACTTGTCCATGCCAATGAGATTTCCTAAAATGATCTATTTCTGCATCGGAATGTCGGTTGCATTATCCATTGGGGAACAGAAGAGAGGGAAAGTCTTTAATTCCTTGTGAAATGCAGCTAATCAGAACGTTGCTGTGAGATTGAGATTTTATTCGCTCTGTGTGTGTTTGGAAGTTAATGAATAGTAAACTTACTTTTTCAAAATACCAGAAGAAAAATCACAAAAGTTAAAAGATTTTTAAAAGTTAAGAAAAAAAAATTGAAACCTGACGCAGTTATGAAAGAATCATCCAGTAGAACCCAGCAACACCTCCCTAATTGCCCCATTCGAGTCTTATGACCACAAACTGAACTGGAATTATGACATTAAGGGCTTCCAGTAACATTACATGTTGGGAGTGCAAAACAAAAGCTTTTTCCCCCCCCACTCTTCATGCCTTTTATTTTCAATTTTACAACTAAAACTCCTGGGACACAGAGCAATCTATGAAAAATGTATGTTTTTATATGTATATATATTTATACATATCAAAAGCCTCAAATCCTCAAGGCCATCTCCAACATCTGGAAAGTAACTATTCCCAAATTCCCACTTCATTGCCAAACACCGCATGCTCCAACAATTACCCTAAATTCCATCACACTTAAAACATTGTGCATTAAACCCTACTTTTGAGGTCATGTACTTTGCAATGACTGATTCTCAACATCTTTGTAGCTTTCATTTTTTTTCTAAAAGGCAGTTCTTACCTCTGTACTTGGGGCTGAATTTTTGTTTTCCTTCCAAGTACTAGTGTTTTAACTCATCTCCTCCCCCACCTTCTGCAACCCCCCACCCCTCCCTGCCAAGTTTCCAACAAATAAATTATCTGCAGCGTGAAGCAATTCATAAAAAAAGTGCACTGGGCATGCTGTCAACTGAACCAAGATTGCAACTAACAGCCGTTATCAGATAATACCCAAATAAAATGCCAATGCTTGGCATGAGAGGATCACATGTTGTACTTGTCTCCCTTACTATGTAAAAATACAAAGTAAAGAATATATGATCAGCGTCAAGTGCCCTCCTGAGGCAGCAAATCCTTGGAGTCTGAGTCCTCCCTTGCTGCAAGTGTAATATTGAGCATCGGAGGAGACTCTGGAAATTAACAAGTTATGAGAAAACAGATTTCCCCAGCCCTTACCCTCTCTACTTCAATGAGCAAGACACCATGGTTCATTATGGCGATCACTAAAATTCATAGGGACATCGAAGTACCTGGCTGGAGAATCTAGAACTAGGAGTCAAAGCCTGAGGACAAGAGTCATCCATTTAAGACCGAAATGAGGAGGAATTCCCAAAATGGGGTTTGAGTCTGTGCAGTAATTCAGCACACTCTTTAACAGACTCATTAGCACTACAGAAATCAAGGAATATAACAGTAAGGGAAAGTGCAGTTAAAACAGAAGATCAGCTGTGATCATACTAAATGGTGTGGTAGACTAAAAGGCGCAAATGGCCTACGCTTGATTTGATCTTCTATGTTCTTATGTAGAAAATGAAATATCTATCCCAGTCTTAAATACACATTAGGAATCTGCTCCCTCAGCTTTCTGTGGCAAGGAGTTCCAAAGACTCTCAAATCCTCTGAGAGAGGAATCACCTCATTATCTTAGTTTTAAATTGGTACCTCTTTATTCTGAGACTATACCCACTGGTCTTGGGTTCTCCCATAGGGAGAAACATCCTCTCAGCATTTACCCTTTCATAGAGTCATAGAGTCCTACAGCACAGAGACAGGCCCTTCAGCCCAAACTGGTCAATGCCGACCAAAATGTCCATCCATGCTAACCCTATTTCCCTGCACTTGGCCCATATCCTTCTAAACCTTTTCCATGTATATAGGAGTCATAAAGTTCTACAACACAGAGACTGCTATCAAACCCTTTAAGAAACCAAATGTTTCAATAAGATGATCTTTCATTCTTCAAAACTCCAGGGAGTAGAGTCCCAACCTGTTTAGTTGTTGCTCACAAGACAATCCCTCCACACCAGGGATCATGCTACTGAAAATTCTCTGAACTGCCTCCAATGAAATGATATCTTTCCTTAAATAAAGGGACCAAAACTGCTCACAGTATTTCCGATGTAAAAACTGGTCGTTACCAGACCAAAGGGGGAGTGAAATTAATTTAAGCCTCAGTATCTGCCCAACAGCATTTGCAGTTAATTCAAGGTTTAGTTATAAACTGTTGGTGGTTTAGCCCAATATTCCTGCAGTCTCTGCAAACTAGTAGGTAATATAAAAACTATGCTGAGATTACTGTGGAGTGGGAGTGCCTTTGCTCCCACTGCACAACAAGGTAATTAAGCCTTGGAGGTGATCTGCTTTGTATGAACTTTGTTTAGTTATCAACACTGCTTCTCAAGTCAGATATCAACATGTAATCTAGGCGAACACTTAAGTGCTCCATGGAGGAAATGCTGCGTCATCTTTTAAATGTGATACTGAACCCAGACACAGTTTCCCTGTTTAGATGGACCAGAGGCACTACTTGAGGGAAAGCAGCAAGGTCTTACAGTATTCCAAAATCACTCAGCATCATGGTTGTCAGCAACACTGGCAAAGTGTGAGTGACATTTAACTGAAGCAGCATATTAAAAAGACAAATCCTTAGTGGCAGACTGGAGATGTTGGAATTGTTCATAGAGTAGAGAAGGCTAAAGGAAGATTTGGAAGGGGTAAATAAAGGATAACTGATTTCATTGACGGAAGATTTGGGCACACATTTGTGTAACTTGGCAAAAGAGCCAAAAGTGAAATAAGAAACTATTATTACAGAGAGCTGTGAACTGGAATGTATTGCCTGAAAGAAGAAGATTAATTGCAAACAACTTGAGCGACTGAATAGCTTTTTGAAAGAACTGGCACTGACATCATGGGCCAAATGGCATACTGCTGTCCTGCAAGATTCTATGACTAAATCTCAACTCTAAATGCCAAACCTAAAACTGAATAATCTCAACTGTTTGAGTGTTATAATGCTTGGGTAGTTGAACTTGACCACTTGAAATTTATTCAGTTCCTATTTTAAAATCATACATCTGCCCTTAGTTTTAAGGAGTATTTTATATTATTTACAGTTGCACTGGAAAACAGACGACCATTTTCTAATTAGGCTTCCTCAAAGCCATATCTCCAACTCATGACTCCCATCACTCAGAAGCATAACTTCCAGGCTTCCCTTCCAAGTCTCACAGCATCCTATCTTAAACAGGTGTCAGTTGATCCTTCATTGTCAAAGGGTCAAAAATCCTAGATTTCCAACATAACAACACTGTGGAAGCACAGTCACCCAATATACTGCAATAGTCCAAATAGAGACCTCACTAATTTACTTTTCAGGGCAACTAGGGATAAGCAATATTTGCATCTTAGGAATTAACTGAAAAAGAAATGACACCAATATTTCAGGTTGGGGTGCTTTTAAGACAAAGCGTATTTTGAAAGCCCGGACCCCACATAACACCATTGGACATAACTGCCTGCAAGTGGCTTGTGCAAAGAAACTTTTATGACTTGCAAAAATTTTATGAAATATAAAGTCTTCTATGAACATACTCACCCATCGGCAAACTTTTTTTTATATTTAACTTCTAAATTATTTCCTTTAGACAATCCCCTAAAGGCAGCACTATTGAATACTACTGTGCGTAATTCTGTGGAGTTGGGTTTTTGTTTTGGATATAAAAAGTCGAGAAGCATGTACAGCAGATGTTGCTCAGCATAATTTTGGAAAAGATATTTATATATTTATATATTTAAAAAGCACAAAGGGACCATTGTGTTTGCTCACTGTGAGTTGGAGGATACTACCTTCCATAACAGTAGAGGTTTGATCGGCAAAAGTCTAATGTGGAAGGAACTGTAATACTTATAAGGAAAACGCTGCATCCAGAACTTTGCAAATATTGCCTGGTCAATGTCCCATGACATTCAGCAAAGGAGTGAAGACCAAATTCAATCTTCAAGTGAAGTGTTGTTGGATGGTGAGGAGAAATTAGACTCAGAGCATCAGGAGGCCATTCAACCTTGAGCCTGTCAAATCATTATTCTGCCAGATTATTGATGTCTATCGTAACTTTCATTTATTTGATTCTAAATCGTTTAAAATCCTTACTCAACAGAAACCTTATAAATTTTGAGCTTCTGTTTTGAATGCCATCCCGAGGGGGAGTCCGAGAGGTGGGGAGAAGATTTCATTTTCCCACGAACCTTTGAGAGAAGAAATTATTCCTGTCATTCTCCTCAATGGCTAAGCTCCAATTTAAGATTACACTGCCTTGCTCTTGACTCCCCAAACCAGTCATAAGAAATTATTTCTCACATGTTGACCCCATAAAATCCCTTACGTGTGGTAAGCATCTTTTCATCTTCCCTGCTTTGGAAAATCAGCCCATGCTGATACAAACTGCAAGTCTGTAATCAAATGCTGGAAATTCTCAGCAGGTCAGGCAACACGTGTGGAGGCAGAAGCAGAGTTAACCTTTCAGTTGATGGTCTTTAATAGAATATGCAGTTGTAGTTCAGTTCCTGTTGTACATTCTGTCTTTTTTTTCCACAGTACTTTGTTTGGGAGCACTGAAATGCTCTGGAGGAGGACAGATGATGCAGTTGAATAATGCAAATCTGAGGCACTTGTTATGTCTTGAAAACAGAAATCTGAATCACCAGTATTTACTGCAAAAATTATGGCACAATCTCACATTTTAAACAAAACCTTTTACGTTATAAGAATTAAACTAAAGGAAGAAGCATCTGTTTGACATTAAAATATTTTGTGAACAATTAGATTTTAAACTTGAAAACGATGACTTCATTTTCTATTTATAATATCATCCAAGATTGCCTTTAAGCATTACGGAATTTACATAGTTCCTTCACATTTCCTAAGAGTCAACTATATTGTATGCCACAGCTCTTAGGAATTCACTCTTCAGTGTTCCTACTATTCTCCAAGCTATGAGATTTTTTGCATCCTTCCAGCAGCATTTGACCAGGCAACCCTCCAAATGTCTTTAAGCACCTCATAATTGCGGACACACCAGCTGAAACATTAGCTTTACAATTCTCTTACTCAGTGACTCCAACTTCAGAAAACATTCTTGTTTCAAACTATCCATTTGCTACTAGTCTCAGTTGCTTCCAGGCACCCACTGTTGTATTCCATGTTTGCTTAACACAAACATATTAATCTCAAACCAGGGCTCTTACGTGAACTGTAAACATTCTGTTTAATTGAAGATATATCACAAGATGCAAGTTCACCAACTACTGTTTCAGAAAAGTATAGCTGCAACTTCCTCACATTACATAATGCTAGCTAGCCTGTGTAATGTCTGCTGATCACACATTCTACAACCTGGTCATTGATCCATTAGCATATTCCCATTTAAAGTTATATCACAGTGCCACTGCTAGCAGCTATTTTACCTTGCCATGTTTATGCATAAATCTAACTCAAAAACTGCCTACTTAACTATCTTCCTATTTGAGGCAATATGCACACTTGGGATATCTCTGATAGTGGTTAAAATTAATTACTTTACCTTTGATCTATAAGGAATATTAATACTTTAAGAGTATCTATGTTTGTCAGTTGCTTCGCAATCACCGCATGATCTGCAGAATTACATAAATAATTAAATCTCCAGGAAAAACAGAATGGTCGTTAACCATCACCACATGCTTTTACCTTGCACACCTTTTCTGTGTGTCCCTTTATTAAGTGCCTTTTGGAAATCCAAGTATACTGCATCTACTGGCTTCCTTTTATCTACCATATTAGTTACATGCTCAAAAAGGATTTTTTCAGACAACTTAATGACCTTCAATAGTATGACCATTTAAATTTATTGTTAAAGACTTCCTTAATGATACATCACAGCACCTTACTGATGACTGATGAATAACTAATTACCCTGTAGTCTCTTGCTTTATCTCTCCAAGTATTTTGTTGTGAAATAGCTTACCATACACTAACATTCAACCTGCTGGGGCCCAAATAGAATCTCGGGAATTTTAGAAAATTATAGAAAGTGCATTCACAATCTCTGCAGCTCCCTCTTAGAACTTTAAGTTCTGGAAATTTAATTGTCTTTTAGCCGCTTAGGTTTCTCCAATAGCTTATCTCTGCTAATATCAATTGCCTCAAGTTCCTCATTCTTATTAAAATGCTTGGTAACTCCTAATTCTGCTATGCAACTTGTACCTCTTATATGGAGAGTACAAAATATTTATTTACCATCTCTGATTCCCTTGTTACCTATACCTGTCATGTATCTGCATTTGCTAAAATTTAGGTTAGAATTGCAAAAAATTGAAGAAAACGACTTGGACAACAGTGAGTTCAATTTTAAAGAGAGAACGTGCATTTTGCTGCTTCTTCCAGAAAGTCAGGATATCCAAAAGCCATCTGACAGTGTCGCATTTTTGTCATGCAGACACTATAGCAACGACAGTCATTATGAGCAAAGCAGATCTATTAAACAGCAATGTGCTATTAACCAGGCAATGCTGTTTGCAGGTGAAGTACTGGCCAAGATAATGGAGAAAATTCCCTTGCTCTTCAAAAATAGCACAGTGAGATCTTTCATATCTACCTGAGTCGAGAGCCTTTGTTTAAAATATCACACGTGGCCCCTCTGACAGTCAAGTACTACATCAGCTTTGCACTGGATGTGTCATCCTAGGTTACGTGCTTAAATCTCTGGAATGGAATTTGAATCTGCGACCTTTTGACCCAGAGGCAAGAGTGCCAGCATTGAAGGAAGTTGCACATTTTTTTTAAGAAAGAGAACACTTAATTGATGGTTCTCATGCAAACAACATAGGTAACAGACAAGTATATCATTCTCATTTATATTTAACTGATGATGGCCTGTCTAACAACTCACTTACCACTTGTTGCTTGTCAGTTATGAGGATATGATTATATGTATGATTCAGGTGTCTAAAAGTTACAGGGCTATAATTTACTCTGATTGCTCAAATAACTAACCACAAGTGAAGTCTGGATGATTTGTTGCTGAACTTAAAGAGAGGCTTTTTTAAAAATGAAGCAACTTAAAATTATATTAATTTTTAATGCACAAACCTTTCATTAACAAATGTTGATCCTTAACAAGTAATATAAGAAAGGATAACAATAGCTTTTTTAAATATATAGAAAGAGAAGAGAGAAGCCAAAGGGAATATAGGCTCCTTACAGAATGAGGCTGGAGAAATAAAGGAGAACCAGGAAATGGCAGAAGAGTTGAATAAATATTTCACCACAGCCTTCACCGTAGAAGATACTAATAGCATTCCAAAAACATTAAATAATCAAGCAGCAAACGAGGGGTAAGGAACAACCATCACAAGAAGAAAAAAATACTCTGGAAGCGAATGTGGCAAAAGGCCATTAAGTGTCCTGGAATGATGGGTCATTTGTGAGGATATTAAAGGAATTAGTTGCAGAGATAGTGGATGCACTGACAGTAAAATTCCAAGAATCCTCAGATTCTTGAAAAGTCCCAGGGAATTGGAAAACTGCTTATGCAGGAGAAGACAAAAAACAGGCACCGAGGCAGTTAGCTTAATATCTGGCATTGGGAAAATGTTAGAACCAATTATAAAGGATATAATAGCAGAGCATTTGGAAATACACAGTATAATCAAATAGAGTCAGCATGAATTTATGAAGGGATAATCATGCCTGATAAACATATTGGGATTCTTTGACAAAGTATCAAGCAGTTTAGATAAAAGACAACCAGCTAACACAATGCATTTGGAATTGGAAAAAGCATTCAATAAGGTACCACACATTAGGCTACTTAATAAAATATGAGCCCATAGTGTTGAGGGTAATATAGTAACATAGAAAAATGACAGAGAATTGGAAGGAGGGGGCATATTCAGGATGTAACTTATAACTAACTGAGTGACACTGGCATCAGTGCTGGGTCACAAGTTCTGAAGAAGAAACATACCAGACTCAAAATGTGAATTCTATTTTTCTCTCTCTATAGATGCTGTCTGATCTGCAAGATTTCGCCAGCATTTTCTCTTCATATTTCAGATTTCCAGCATTTACTGTATTTTGTACTTATATCAGTGAATACCTTCTATTGAAACTCTGGTTACCACCTATAATTCACTGACATCTGCACCAAGCAATGTGATGCCAACCACATTCCTGCTGTTGTCTTGATAAATTACTTGTATTTACCATATTTGACTGTGTAAAAGTAAAGCATCGTTTCCCATTGCGTTCTTCATCCATACTCAGAAAATAAAGAGGGAAATAAAATCTGCTTTATTGCCCAATGAAACAAGCACTGTCAAGACAAAGTGCCCCGGAATCAAACAAAAAAAATCATGTGAAGGTATCACTGCAGCGTAATCAGTGCGTGTAGGATCTAAAGGTAGAAACTATCAGAGATGGGGAAAAACTGGAGATGGTGGTGAAAGAATTAAAATTTAGGTTTGTCAATATGGATTATCGTTTTCAGAAATCCAGAATCAGTTTAAAAGAACAATAGTTTCAGGTACAAGAAATGGCACGTCAGGAACAAGAAGAGAGCACCAAATCCAGAAGGAAACAAAAAGGAGAAAGAATCTGGATCATTACTTAAAAGCCCATTGCAGTATATGTTCGGAATTAAACAGGAAAGGACTGAAGCCCTCTGCTTTGATCGTAAGTCACACACTCGATGTCGAGACAAGCGAAAATGCAAAGGGGTATCACCTCAGACCTGTTGACTGCATTCACTTTTCCTGTCAGAACAGATATATAAGCTCCTGCAACACAGGAGCTTGTGCAAGTGAGTAACCGTTAATTAAACCCTTCAAAGTGAACCAGGAACCCATAGCGAAACCTGCATGCGTTTTCAGGTACGCCATACTTTATGCGACAGCTTTGAAGTGAAGCACTGTCAAGGCCACGAACAAAAGTACGATGTTTTGTTTGAAGTGGGCTAAACTGGCTATTCAGAAGTTCACTACAGCTTGTCCCAGAGGAACGCCTGATGCAACTGCTTTGCCAGGCAGCCCTGCATGTGTTTAACACTTTCCAACCAATCTGAACTGAAGAAAATCTACCTACAAAGTTACTCCTATGGCAACACTGGGTACTAGCTTTTCACGCTCATTCAGCTTTATTCTTGCATACCACCCAACTGTCATGGTGACTCGAGAGCAAGGGGCTCAGGAGATGTACAGACAAAATTGGTGAGGAGAGGGACTCTGAAATAAAATGGCGGGAAAATAAATTGCATTTATACAACTCTTTTCACAGCCACATGACATCCCAAAATACTGCACATTCACCGGAGTACTTTTCAACAGTGGTAACTTCCTTAAAGTAGGAAACACTGCAGACAATTGGAACACAGGTGTCCCACAAATGGCAGCACGATAAGGACTGGATTATTTGCTTCCGTAATGCCAGCTGAAGGTTAAATAATGATTAGGATTCAGTCCCAGTTCTACCTGAGTGCAGACAGGGTCTCAATTTAAAACACTATTAGAAAGACATCACCTCTTATAGTGTAGCAATTCCCTCAATATGACACTGGAATGGTCTTGCTAAATGACTTCTGTGCCTGCACTAAAACCCCAGTCTACATTGCAAATGCCACTCACTAAGCTACAGCCAAAGCTATGCTCTAGATAGAACCTGAAAAGGAAGCAAAAAACAAATGCTTTGTTTGGACTGGTGGCATGAAATGGAGTAGCCAGGCAAGTGAGTGGGGAATAGCAAAGTCACAGAGGGATTTGGAAGTTAGAATAAGAAGTTCACAATTAAGGTGTGTCAAGGACTTGTCAACTGTTGTTCTGTTGTCTGCTTGGTGCTTTTATCAGTTCTACAAAAAAGCTCTTGGTCAGTTCACTTTCAGATATCAACTGTTCTGCTCATAGTCTATTTTTATTCTAGCCTATTACTGATATCCAAGGGGAATACTTCACAAATGCCATCATAGTACATCCACCTTCAATAGTTGGTTAGCACTCTCCTGGTAGGTCTCCCACCTTGCAACTTCCAGATGTCTTAGTTCACCCAAAGCTGTGTTACATCTTCACTTAAATCATGTTCTGTTCACCCATGTCCACTGTACCAGCTCATCAATACTGGCTCCAGAGCTAGTAATGTCACTATTCCTGAAATTCTCAGGCCCAGCTTTCAAATCACGGAACCAAAGAATCCCTACAGTGTGGAAGCAAGCCGTTTGGCCCATCGAGTTCACACCAACCTGCCGAAGACCATCCCAGCCAGACTCAGACTCCTACCCTATCCCTGTAACTCTGCATTTACCATGACTAATCAACCTAACTTACACATCCTTGGACACTGTTAAATTTAGCATGGACAAACCACCTAATCTGCACATCTTTGGAGTGTGGGAGGAAACCGGAGCACTCTGAGAAAACCCACACAGACACGAGGAGAATGTGCAAACTCCACACAGACAGTCACCCAAGGGTCAAATTGAACTCAGGTCCCTGGCGCTGTCAGGCAGCAGTGCTAACCAGTGAACTATAGTGCCGCCCCATGAATCCATCCATGGATTCAGAATTTCCAAGCTCTGTAACCTCCAGTAGCCCTTACAACCATCCAGGATAGTGGATGTATAGAACTAGTCATCCAGAGGTCTGGTCCAATAACCCAGAGATATAAGTTCAAATCTCACAACAGCAGCTGGAGAATTTCAATTTACTGAATTAATTGCATGAGTCTGAAATAAAAATATTGTCCTTGAAACCCTTCAATCATGTCCTTAAAAGAAGGAAATCTGATTTACTTACCCAGTCTGGTCTACATATGACTTCAGACACACAAAACTGCGGCCAGCTCTGAAATGGCTTAGAAAACTACAGAAGTTGTGTCTAAACTACCCCAATAAACTATAAGAATCAAACCAGATTCCACATGGGCTGCAACAATCCACTGAAAGGAATCAAGAGCTGGCAACAACTTCTTGGTCTGCCAGTAATGGCCACATCCTGTAAATGAATCAAAAGAGATCTCTGGATTCCTAAAATTCTAGTCACTTGTCTACCTCCCACTTTCTTCACCCTTCAATTGACAGCCATCCCTTCAGCTGCTTAGGCCCAAGCTCCACAATTCCAGCTCTCCTCCAAGAGGTAAAACCACCTCTTTGACCTAGTTATTAATTAATTGTCCTAACATCCCCTCCTTAATACCTGATTTTGCTTGCTTCTGTGAAGGCCCATGGGATGTTTTAGGCAATAACAGGAATGCAGAGTAGATTAGATTACTTACAGTGTGGAAACAGGCTCTTCGGCCCAACAAGTCCACACTGACCCTCCGAAGAGCAACCCACCCAGACCCATTCCCTTACATTTACCCCTTCACCTAACATTACAGGCAATTTAGCATGGCCAATTCACCTAACCTGCACATTTTTGGACTGTGGGAGGAAATCGGAGCACCCGGAGAAAACCCACACAGACATGGGGAGAATGTGCAAACTCCACACAGACAGTTACTTGAGGTGGGAATTGAACCCGGGTCTCTGGTGCTGTGAGGCAGCAATGCTAACCACTGTGCTACCATGCTGCCCATGGTACTGGGCTAATGGTAAGATTCTTGGTAGTGTAGATGAGCAGAGAGATCTCGGTGACAAAACGGAGGATTGCAGATGCTGGAAATCAAAGCCTAGATTAGAGTGGTGCTGGAAAAGCACAGCAGGTCAGGCAGCACGCTCCTTGGATGATGCCTGACCTACTGTGCTTTTCCAGCACTACTCTAATCCAGAGAGATCTCGGTGTCCAGGTTGAAAGTTGCCACCAAGGTTGATAGGGTTGTTAAGAAGGCATACGGTGTGTTAGCTTTTGTTGGTTGAGGAATTGAGTTTTGGAACCATGAGGTCATACTGCAGCTGTATAGAACTCTGGCATGGCTGCACTTGGGGTATTGCAAACAGTTGCAGTGACATTTAAAGAAGGATGTGGAAGCTTTGGAAAGGATTCAGAGGACATTCATTCGGATGTTGCCTGGTTTGGAGGAAGGTCTTTGAGGAAAGGCTGAGGGACTTGAGGCTGTTTTCGTTAGAGAGAAGAAGATTGAGAGGTGACTCAATTAAGGCATTTAAGATAATCAGGTGGTTAGATATTTTGGACAGTGAGAGCCTTTTTCCTCGGATGGTGATGGGTTAGCATGAGGTGACTTAGCTTTAAATTGATGGGTAATAGATATCGGACAGATGTCAGAGGTAGGTTCTTTACTTAGAGAGCAGTAGGGGCATGGAACACACTGCCTGCAACAGGAGTAGACTTGCCAACTTTAAGGGCATTTAAATGGTCATTGGATAGGCATATGGATAAGAATGGAATAGTATAGGATAGATGGGCTTCAGATTGGATTCACAGGTCGGCACAACATCGAGGGCCAAAGGGTCTGTCCTGTGCTGTAATGTTCTATGTTCTAATGTTCTATGTTCTAATGTTCTACGTTCAAAATAATTCATGCAAACTCAAGTTGTCATTAACGATTCTCACAATGCCCAAGCATGGTATGTATTGGCAGCAAGCAGGTCTACTGTACACGAGACATTTCCTTTTGCTCAAGGGCTTTTGCCCAAAATGTTGATTTTTCTGCTCCTTAGATGCTGCCTGACCTGCTGTGCTTTTCCAGCCCCACGCTCTCAACTCTAATCTCCAGCATCTCTATACTAAGCAAGCCCCCCTACAGCACAAGAAGCCTTTAACCTATTGTAACTGGGCCAATTCTTTGGCAAAATTATCCAGTTAGTCCCATTCCCCTTTCCTTTCCCAAAATTCTCTAAATTCCTTCAATTTTTTATCCAATTGTCTATTTGAAAGCTATTGTCTGTTTGCCATTCTGATGCTCCAATCCATATATATATAAAAAATTCTTTATCCTCTGGTTCCCAGCAAGTGACCACAGTCAAACTGTGGTCCGAAGAAAGATAGCAATGGAGAATGGGTTGCCAAGAATAAAAGGATTTCACACCCCTAGAAAAATTACAATTTCCAGCAAGCAAATGTACTGGCAATGAAACAAGTACAACAAGCCATTGGTGTGCTAAAATATTCAGTGTAATTTAGATAAATTAATCAGTAAAAGGATAAACAAGTCAAACATTCAGACAAAAACCAGGGAAAAAGCAGAACGAGGGCACACAAGAAAGTGAGTAAGCAAGTGAGAATGAATAAACAAGAAAGTGCAACAGCTTTCTGTTTAACATGTTTCAGAGAGTTTATATTATCAAACAATGGTTAAAATGTAAATTCTGTGACCTTCCCCAAGAGAAGGAACCAGGGACTGACAAGCCCATAGTACAACCATCACTTAGCAACAGTGGCTGACCACAATATTTACCAAATGCCACTACAATTCTACTTTGCAACGTTAAAGAGACAGGTCAAATTAAGTAACATTTATCAACATCTTTTATTGTGCATTACACAGGCCTGGATTGAATAATAGGCGAAAGTCAGTACTGCAAATGCTGGAGATTAGAGTCAAGATTAGAGTGGTGCTTGAAAAGCACAGCAGGTCAGGCAGCATCAGAGGAGCAGGAATATCGACATTTTGGACAAAAGCCTTTCATCAGGATTGAATAATATCTGCCATGGTAAGAAATGGTTGGCATGCCTACTTTATCCTGGCAGATGTCAAACATCAGGCTCCTGGCAGGAAGAAAATCTCTTACAATTAAGTTGGAGGCAGAAAGGAGCCCTTGCTGCATGTTGTCAATCAAGAATTTTATTGACCACACTGACACCAAGATCTGATGCAAATAAAATACTGCTGAGCAAACTTCAGTGTTCTCTGGAGGAGGTTGGAGTGGCGGGGGATGGGGGGGGGGGGGAAATTGGGGGAATGGGGGTGGTATCCTTTCTCAAAAGCACTCAGTGCCCAATCAAGGGACTTGAAATCAGGCAGGGGGCTGACTGCTGAAAGCTACATCCTTTTCCTGCCTCTGAATCCCCTGCCTCTGAATCCCCTGCCTTCCCACTCATGCAAGCCTCATCCCATCACCACTCACCTGTGACCTTGGTCCCTCCACTGTCTTTGACCTCTATCCAGCTGCATCCCACAGCAACTACCACTCCCTACACATGCAACAGAGAGTGGCTAGCCTTGGATTTACCAATAACATTCACCAATTGGATTTGTGATTCCGAATCCCAGAATAGGCCCAACACTGACACTTACTTGCCTGATCACTCAATAAAATCATTTACAGTAAATTCTACCAATAATAGCAATGTCAATGATCTAACACAAATGTCAGCCTTGGCTCACTGCATTCACAAGATGTCCAAGATGATGTCAGCATGGCAGGTACTGTACAGTGAACCAGTCTGCTCCAGGTCAACGGCATCACTTTCTCCCTGTACTTTTCATCCATTTTCTTTTCTTCTTCATTTTTGAGGCCGGAGCAGTGTTGGCAGGGCAGTGGCAACAGTGTCAGTGGTGTGGACTGGGACTTCTCGTGGCAGTGGTGGAGCCCGGAGCCTGGACTCCCAGTGATGGTAAATCTGAAACCTGGACTCCTAGTTACAGTAGGACTGGTGTCTTGATTCTTGGCAGTGATAGGCCTGGTGTCTGGACTCCCAGTGGCGGTAGAGCTGGAGTCTGGACTCTTGGTGGCAACAGTACCTAGAGCCCCTGGCGGCAGTAAGCCCGATTTAGGCAAGGCAGCAGTGGCAGCAGAGCCAGGGTCTCCCGGGGCACCTGCGTTGTCGTTGATGTTCCCAAACCAGTACTCTTTGAAGATCAAAACACCTTGTAGAGACCTTGCAGAAGCCCTGAAGCCATGCTTAAGACTCCAATTTGAACAGATGCACTCTTATTTAAGTAATTTCTTTTTATCCTTATTATAACTCAAAATGGCACCAGATTGTGGCAATAAAATATCTTTCACTGTATCTTCAAAATATGTGACAATAAGCCATTCATTCTCAATTGCATAACAGACTTGAGCATATAATATAGACTGACACTTCAGTTTGTTACTCACAGTCGTGGATATGGCTGAACATTACAGATTAGATTACTTACAGTGTGGAAATAGGCCCTTCAACCCTCTGAAGAGAACCCACCCAGACCCGTTCCCTTACATTTACCCCTTCACCTAGCACTACAGGCAATTTAGCATGGCCAGTTCACCAAACCTGCACATTTTTGGACTGTGGGAGGAAACCGGAGGAAACCCATGCAGACACAGGGAGAATGTGCAAACTCCATACAGCAGTTGCCTGAGGCGGGTATTGAACCCGGGTCTCTGGCGCTGTGAGGGAGCAGTGCTAACCACTGTGCCACCATGCCGCCCGTAAGATTAGATTAGGTTAGATTCCCTACAGTGTGGAAACAGGCCCTTCAGCCCAACTCTTCCACACCGACAGTCCAAAGAGCAACCCACCCAGACCCACTCCCCATATTTACCCCTGACTAATACACCCAACTCTATGAGCAATTTAGCATGACAAATTCACCTAACCTACACATCTTTGGACTGTGGGAGGAAACCAGAGCACCTGGAGTTAAACCACGCTCCTTTCAGATATCACTGCAAAATTTTATTTATTTATTTATTGTCACATGTATCTTGTTATAAAGTACAGTGAAAAGTATTGTATAATGTCACCACTCTCTGGTGCCATCTTAAAACAAAGAAAAAAAATACTGAAATTTAGAATATAAAGGCCGACAAATAAGAAATAAAAGTGTCTAACTTTACAGTCCTACTTGTTAAATGTGCCGTGATGGGCCATGGGCCCGGCGGGCATGCACAAGTCCCCTTCACAGCGCTGCCACTGGAACAAATGTCACCACACCTCATCACCATCTCTCATCCACTGACATCCTGCCACTATGAGTTCTCACTGGACTTCACCAATGCAATGCCACCGACGCCACCGAGCACTGCACCAGTCCAAGCTCAACTGCATGGATGCTATGAATCCGCTTCAGGTCTTCCTCACTGCTACAGCATTGCTGATGCTGCCAGGTCTCGTACTGGGCCCAAATGCACCTCCCCTGCCACCTTCATTAATCTGCGCTGGACGCAGATGCTGTTGGGAACCCAAACTCATCTCCACAGCAGCAGCTATGAGTCAGCACTAGGACCTCCTCAAATGATGCAGAAGATGCCAGAAACCCAAACTCACCTCCAACACCATCACCACGAATCCATGCTGTTGGCCCCACTCGCTGCCACCAAGAGTTCTTCACCAAGAGTTAAGTAAAACAAAACTAAAAAAAGAGAAAAAGATACGAGAAGAAAGAGAAGAAAAGGAAAGAAACAAAAAGAAAAGCAGACAGAGCGGACAAGCCACAGGCTCAGAAGCCTTACTCCACCAACCTTCTTACTGGGAAATCTCTCATCTTCCCATATTTAGCCAATTTCATTTTCAAAGTTACCATTGCTGCTATCTGATTCCATCTTTCAGAAAGTTCATTCTATTTCATAATAAAGAATATTGATCTGCCAATTTTGCCAATGATACTAAGTCTGGGGCTTTAAAGCCACTTCTGTGGAAAGTTCAGAGTTAACACTGATATGGAGTTGGACTCAGGTATAAGTTAGGTGGGCATGACTTAGGCTTTTAATAAAGTCCTGGTGAAGAGCCACCAGACTCAAATCATTAACTCTGCTTTCTCCCCACAGATGCTGCCAGACCTGCTGTTTCACCAGCAGCTTCTGTTGTTGTTTCTGAACTCCAGCATCCACAGTTCTTTGTTTTATTTTTACATCCAACTTGACACCTTTGTGATCACTTTCACTCAGACCAGCTTGATATGTTTCTACAAATGCCAAAACCTTAAAGCTAGCATGGTAGAATTTGAACTCGTGTTCTCTGGATTATATGTGCAGTAACAAATAATATGCTTGTGGTTCTATTATTGTGATGTGTTGAGAAAATCCACAATTCAGTATAGTGAAGGTGCTAAATAATATTCCTCTTAATTACCTGTTCGAAGCATGAAGGACCAGCAATGCAGTACATACAGAGGTTGAACCAAGTAGGATCAGACACACCACTATCATGTTTAGTTATTTGTGGGTTGATGGAAAAAAATTAAACAGTTCCAATACCCTAATGAAAGTCTAATAAACGTCTAGGCATACATCTTCAGGAAGCTTTTCAAATCAATAATCATTCTGTTGATTTAAAACGATATACATGGGATCTCCCTGATATAATCCTGCCTGACTATCTTCCCCCTTCACGCACCTTCCCTGCTACCTTTCAGGAAGGGAAGATTCTGCCCCAGTGGTCAAATCTATGAAGTTATATTAACACTAAGAAAAACTAACAATATTTAATTTTTGACACTTACAAAGGAGAGGACCCGCCATCTGTTATTAGCTTAAAAAAGTGAATTATAGCATCAAACTTAATGAAAAAGTATATAATTATGCAAAGATGAGTGAGCAGGTTCGAAGTTTGAATGGAATCTGAAAAACAGCAAAAAAAGACTAAAGATTAATAGGAAAACTTTAAAGCATAATAAAAACATAGCTAGATATGTATAGAAAAAGAGAATAAAAGTTTCTATAGACATTTGAACAGAAAGAAAAGAGTTTGCAAAGTGAGTGCTGGTCAGGTAGAAACTGATGCTGTATGGCTGGCTGTGTTCTCCCAGCCTCCTGCCTGTCTACTACAGGTGGAATCTAAGTCTGGGAATTAATTAATAGTGGAGATCGAAGTTGAATTAAATAGATATTTTACACTGGTGTTCATTACAAAAAACATACTTGCAAAGAGCATACAAATAACATCCCAAAATTAACTGCAAATCAGGAAATAAAAGGAAGGAACAAGTTCAAGAAAATTACCATCAGCAGCTACATCCAGTTGTGAATGGTGGTGAGCAGTTATAACAACTCATTGGAGAAGGAGACTCCACAAAAAATCCCATCTTCAATGATAGGGGAGCCGAGCGCAAGTGCAAAAGATAAGGCTGAAGTATTTGCAATAATGTTCAGCCAGAAGTGCTGAGTGGGTAATCCATCTCGGCCTCCTCCGTAAGACCCCAGCATCACAGATGCCAGTCCCCAGCCAATCCCATTCACTTTGCGTGATATCAAGAAATGGGTGGAAGTGTTGGATACTTCAAACACTATGGATCCTGACAACTATCCAGCAATAGTACTGAAAACTTATGCTCCAGAATTTGCCACGCGTCTTGCCAAATCTCTCCAGTAGTGCTATAACACTGGCAGCTACATGACAATGTGGAAAATTGCCCAAATATGTCCTGTCCACAAAAGAAGGATATGTCGTTCTATCAGTCTACTCTTGATCATCAGTAAAGTGATGGAAGCTGTCACCAAAAGGTGCTGTCACATAGCTGTTACTTATCAGTAACGTGCTCAATTTGGGTTTCACATTGCAGTCTTGATTCAAATACGAACAAAAGACCTAAGTTCCAGTGGTGAGGTGAGAGGACATATTTGACTGAGTATGGCATCAAGGAGCTACAGCAAAACTAGAGTTAATGTTTGAGATTCAATCACATTGTCTGGAGTCACATGTAGACCAGACCAAATGAAGATGGCAGATTTCCTTCCCCAAAGGATATTAGCAAACCAGATAGTTTTGTCCTGACAATCAACAATGGCTTCATGGACATCAGTAGACTCTCAATTCCAAACATTTATGTTGAATTCAAATTCCACCCATCAGCATTGCAGGATTTGTCCCCAGGTCCTCAGAACATTAGCTGAGCTTCTGGATTAATAGTCTAGCAATATTACCGTATGCCGATTCAAAAACAAGAACAAGTATGATGAATATTAAGAGTACTTGAAATTATCTAACAGCGTCAAAAAAACATGAATGAGACTGTAGACCAAGTCCAGGATTTTCCTGCTTCTGCTGCCTAAAGGTGAGAGAATTCGTATGAAGGAAATCCACAGACTACTGAGGTGATAGAGCTTGCTGAATCTTTTGGCAGTCACACAGATGACCTTGGCTGTTGCTGGCTTGGCCAACATTTTTTGCCGATTCCTACTTATGATTGACATCTTAGGATAGAGAAAGCATAAATGGTCTTAATCCACACTGCTGTAGCTTGCCTGGAATATGGATTAGTCAGCTCTGTCGGCTGGACACCTGGTTTGCTGTGCAGAGTAACGCCAACAGCATGAGTTCAAGTCTTGTACCACTGAAGTCACCATGAAGGTCCTGTTGTGTCAACCTTGCGCCTTGTCTGAGGCATGGTGACCCTCACGCTAAACTCACCACCCAATTGCCTCTCTCTAATTACAGATTAGTACTATGGCGGCTTTACCTTTTATCTTGCTTGGAAGCATTTGGTGGGACAACGCAAAGGGAACTTTATCTAGTGGCTACCCCAAGTTGTACCTGCCCTAAAATCAGTGGTGGCAACACCAGGATCTTAAAATTACACCGAATCAGGATAACATTCACACAAAATTTCTGACAAAATTTATCATAAAACTATTATTTTGGAAAAGAAAAAGAATGGAGTACAACATAAAGGAACAATGTTTCCAAGCTCTATGACTTTATGACTCTAACAAATGAGCATTAAATTAATAAAGACAGCACTGAGAATTCTATCATCTCTGTTTTTGTACAAATCCCTTCTGCACAATATCTGTTTTCACTCTTTTCCCATGGCTGTTGAGCAAAGAAATTTAGAGAAAAAAAATTGGCTCCTGCGATTTTTTTTTAATGTGAGTAAAACAAAAACTTTTTTTACATGCCTGCTGGCAGATGTAGTTCTCAACTCTGCCAGTTCCCAAAACCCACCATCTTAATCAGCATCACATAAAACTTAACACATGCTTTGAAATTTGCAGCAGACTCCGAAAAAAAAGACTTAGCCCTCAAGGGTGTACTGCAAAAACCCGCAACTTCAGCTCCTGCCGCAATTATCTTTCAACTCTGGCTGAACCAGCCACAGACCCTGGCTGCCAAACAGAGGAAAGGTCACCGGGTCACAGCAGCTAACTTGCAAGGTCCGACAAAAAAAGCCTTCTATTTAAAAGATATTCAGGAAGACAGGTATGCTCAAGGCGTGTGAGTGCAAGTGTGAGTTTGTGCAAGTACACGTACTGCACTCCAAAGGCTAAAGGAGGCTGTCTATCATGCTGGTGTGAAACATGCTCCAATTCTTTAAGAAATTCACTCATGGGCTGGGGGGATCATTGGTACAACCTGTGCTATCAGTCTAACTCCTAAACTACCCTTGAAAAGGTAGTTAGGAGTGCTTTCTTGAACTGTCCATGCATTTTCATGCACCCACACAACAGTTAACGAAGGTTAACTAACATGCTGTAAAGTGCCACATAGCAGGCTTGCCAGCAAAAATGAAGCCCATAAACAGAAAAGTGGTAGCAAAGATTCAGAATTGACTGGGTGAGAGGAAACAGATAGCAGTAATGAACAGTTGCTCTTCGAACTAAAAGAAAAATATACATTGTCATTCCTCAGTAATCAGTATGGTGTATCTGAACTCAGCTGGATGCACGGGATATTATTTCATAATTTCCAGATTACACAAAACCTGAAAGTGTTCAGCCGTGATGAGGATAGTGACAGACTTCATGAGGACAAAAACAAGCTGGTGGATTGAGCAGACACATGGCACTTGAAATTTAATGCAAAGAAAGGTCAAGTGATACACTTCAGTAAGATGAATAAAGCAAAGAACAGGATTGAAGAGGACATACAGAATAAAAACTGGCCTTCAACTGCAACCAGCCAATGCTATTTTTTTATGTTCCACTTGAGCCACCTCCTGTCTTTTCTCATCTAAATACCATTAGAAGCAACTACTTGGTCCCTATCAAATGCCTGCCTGAACAACAAAACAAAGGAAGCAAGTCTAAGGGGTGATATGCATGCCTAGATTGTTAAAGATGGAAGGGTAGGTTGAGCAAGCAGTTAATAAGGAAGATGAGATCCTGGGCTTTACAAATAGAAACATAAGGTATAAGAGCAAGGAAGTTACTGTGAACCATCATAAAATTCTGGTCTGGCCTCCACTGGAATATTGGGTCCAGTTCTGACCCCACATTTTAGGAAGAATATGAAGGTACTAGAGGAATGGAGAAATTATTTGTAAGGAAGGTTCCAAGGGTGCAGGACTTCAATTACTCTGAGTTATCCTAAGAGGACAGAAAGTTGAAAAGTGATTGGAATGATGAGAAAAGTACACACGCCTATGTAAGGACAAAATCAGTGACTGAGTGAGTGATAGACAGAGACAGAGAGCGCGCACACCCTGTGATAAATCAGCTTGTCTTCAAAAACAGGAGTACACACAATGCTTGGTATCTGAATAGTATGTGAACTCTGAGTTTACTAAATGAATCTTATATGTGAGGAGGCCCCTCCTCTGTTCTCATCAAGTTACGGCTATAATCTTTCATTCTGGTCAGAATATTATTGTTAGGGCATATGGTTTTTGAGGATTTCAAGTGATTGGAACTTCCTGGAGGTTTACGCTTAGGACCGCCCACTCGAAAAAAAACTACAGTAAATGGAACTTCAAGGTCAGTCTCTGATCAGGACTGGATACAGGGTGAGACTAGGTGCTGCCCAAAATACATATTTGTAAAGCTTCAAATCCTCTCTCTCACCCAGCTCAAAGCCCTTTGTTGCACTTAGACTCAGATTCTGTCAGCAGGGCACTCAAATGCCGCAGGGAGTATGACAGATAAACTGAGTGATCTGGAAGGAGAAATTTCCTGCAATTTCCCAGATACCACAGAGCCGATGATATTTTTGTTCACTTTATTAATTTAAAACAGACAGTACAATGACAATGAGATTTTAATTCCCAAACTTAAAGGCAACAACCCAGTTCAACTCTATGTTCAGACATAAGGTCTTCCACTGCATCGACACACTCCAGCACAACATTCACTTTCCTCTCATTCAGAGTAACAACAATGCAATGTCCAGGTATTCTGGAATTCTCTTCCCAGGCATTCACGCTCATACCTCCAACACTGTGTTTTAAATTACAGCTTCAATTACTTTTCCAAACTCCTGCTCAGTATTCAGTTTTTCTCCCCCCTTCCATGTAAACTACCTGGTTACATCTTACAGCATAAAGCATTCTGTATTACTAGGATCACAGAAACATCCGTCAAGAGGATGAAAGATTATTAGGCGTTTGCAGCAATGTAGAGTTAAGATTAAAATCCGATCAGTTATGATCTCATTGAATTGTACAGCAGGCTCAAAAGGCCAACTGGCCTACTCTTGTTCCATGTTCATATACTCTCAAGTCTATTCCGCTTTTCAAGTAGATCTCTATGGTTGGTAGGTCTCTATTATAACTCCACCTACTCAGCTTGGTTCTCTAATCTATAGGTAAAAACAAGGACTGCAGATGCTGGAAGCCAGATTCTAGATTAGAGTGGTGCTGGAAAAGCACAGCGGTTCAGGCAGCATCCGAGGAGCAGGAAAATCGACGTTTTGGATGAAGGGCTTTTACCCGAAACGTCGATTTTCCTGCTCCTCGGATGCTGCCTGAACTGCGGTGCTTTTCCAGTACCCTTCTCCAACCTATAAAAAAGCCTTTCCCCACCAATAAAACCTAGTAATTTTAGTTTTGAAGTTTTCAACTAACCTCTAGCTGTTTTGCAATGAAGGAAATTCCAGACTTCTACTACCTTTGGTCTAGTGAAGTTAGGAGCTACATTATACAACTAAGCACCATGTTCTTCAGCTTCACCCTTAACAGGCCCAATTCTGATAACAGAGCAAGCTCGCAAGCTACATGATCAACCAGGACCCAAAGAATTCGAGTTTATACTAGAAGAGGTTTTCCCTAATGGTCTCGGAGGAAGCACAGGAGTAAGTAGATTCCTAACTGCCCTATTTGACGGCCTCACAAACTACTGTATTGTATAAAAAGCAGAGGACACTTGCAAATGAGGATGCCATTCAGTTCCTTCAAGCTTCCCTGTCACTTGACCCACTTTGATCCAACATCTTTTAGTACCTTTAACTTAACAAAAGTCTTTCAAATCTCAGTCTTCAAAGTTCCAACCTTTCACCATCATTCTTCCAAGCCCTTGGGGAGAGAGTTTCAAATTACCAGTATTCTTAATGTGAAAAAGCAATGTTCGGTTTCACTCCTTAATGGCCTACTTGTAATTTTGCTCTGGATTCCCCTAATGAGGCAAATAGATTTTCTGTCTATTCTCTAAGTAACACATTTAAACATCTCAATGAGACCATCTTTCAAAAATGTGAACTCAAGGGAATGCAAGCCAAGTCATTGCGACCCATTCTCTCAATTTAACACTTACAAATCCTGGTGTTTTTCTGAAGAACCCATGCTGGAACCCTGTCAAACAATTGAATGCATCCCTTTATCTGCTATCGCAAATGTACGGTGGTGTCTGTGTGATGTAACAGACTCACCTGTTTCATGGCAGTCTCTCCGATTTTGTCCGAATGCTTTCGGATGCTCTCCAAGAAGTCCTTCAGGTCAGACATGGAAACTTCTTTTATCTCCTCTCGTAATTTGGGAATATCCTCCACCATTACCGTGCAGAAACGATAGGGATTTACCCGAGGCAAGAACGTGTGCTCCATGTGCTCCATCGTCTTCAACGCAGGATAGTGTCTAATAGGAAGGGGGGGGAAGTGAATGTATGAAAAGAGATGGAGTGTGAAAGAAAGGAAGAGAGAGAGGAGAGAGGATGGGGAGGAGACAGTGAAAATCAAAGAAAGTAGACATTGGTCAGTAAGGTTCTTTTAATCCCCCTTTGACTTTTCAATTTCCTCCACTATCACTGCAAGAGCTTTCATTTTACTGCAGCCTCACAGGCTTTTTCGCCCAGCCTGGAGTCCTAAGTAAGGTGGCAGTGGCCCTGTTTCTACCTTTGACATAATACAATAGTTTGTGAGGCCTCTAGAAAGGGTAATTAGGAGTCAACTGTGATAACCTGGGCCCAGAGTCATATGTAGGTCAGATAGAGTAAAGACATAGTTTCCTTATGTCAAGGATCGTTTTGAACGAGTTGAGTTCTAAACAAAATTCAACAACTTTGCTGTCACTTTACTGACACAGTATCTTTAATGTCCATAAATATAGTTCTACTTTTATTCTTTCACTGATTTTGGATATTACCAAGGCTAGCAAATGTGGTCCATCCGTAAATGCCCTTGAAAAAGGTGGCTTTCCAGGTTATTTTAAAGTCAACACACATTGTGTGGGCCTGGAATCACAAGTAAGGCTGACCAAAGCCAGCAAATGATGGTAGTTCCATAGCACCAATCCGAAGGCTAGCTTTCAATTCTGGATTTTTAAATGAATGATTACTGAAAACGATTTTGTTGAGGCTTTTCCTTTTGCACGCATAAATGCATTTGCAAGAATACCACTGTTAAGAGGAATAATATTTTATACGACATGAGCAGACTGTACTGATTGGTTGGCAAGTGGATTCTGATTGGGAAAGGTGCTGCCGTGGAGAACAGGCTGATTAGATGATGACTGACAGTTAACACTGCAAGTCCAACTAACAAACTTAAGTTGGTTGCCTGTTTAGTTCTTTGAAGATTCAGGATTATCCAGCAAATAATGTCCCACTGCAGAATCATATCCAATTTTAGTTTTGTACTTTTTTTTTAAACTTTGCAAGCACAGACCAACTGAATACAGGCAGCGCCTTATTTGTAGCAAACAGCCAAAAGGATATGCTGTTTATGTAATCCGCCAGTTTTTGGGACCTAATACCTACAAAACTAACATCACACAGACATTGAAAATCATAAAACACATTACTCATCTGTGCAAGAGACTGAATTTTTTCTTTGCTTAACAATAGCATCCTATTACTAGTGAACACCACTCACATTCCTACTCCATAGCAGCAGTGTAAAACAGCTAGCTTCAACTATTGATCAAATTTTTGGGACGTCTTACCTTTCCAGTGTAATCATAAATAGATTGGGCATTATGTGACATACAGTAACAAATGATCTGATTAGAATAGCCACTATTTCATAGGATGGCATGGATGTGTCTTATTGCAGTGTCAACCTTGCAGGGTGACCAAATGGTTCAGACCTATTTCTAAAGTTGCCAATAGGTCAGATTCCTAGTACATGGAATGGCAGGATTCAGAACATATGTATTGAACAGTGAAGGTAGACTTGCGATAGACTGCAGGAGAGAACCTCCTGTTAGGTTCGTCAACTAGCACATCAGGAAAAGGGAACATATTTGGCTGTTCCATTTCAAATGTAAATTTGAGTGCACGATGGGGCCCATTAAGATAGCGAAGGAAATGTATTCTTGGAGCTGCAAATTCATAAACAGCAAACTTACTTTTCTAATTATAAACATGCTCACATCATGCAAACTAATGAACGGGCCAAAGGATGGCACTTTCAACGTGTAAGCAACATATATTAAGACAGGGGGCCCTGTTCTTTACAGACAGAAAGAACGTATACATACATTGCCTCAGTTTCAAGCTGGCAAGCAAAAGCCATTCTCTGCTGCGTTTCAGAGGGTAATTTCTTCACAAATTAGAATCTAACCACCCGGTTTAAATTTAAACAAAGCTTGGCAGCTAACTATCAGTCATTTATTTAAATTTTTATGGGATGTGGATATAACTTTCTGCTCAGCATTTATTGCTGATCCCTAGTTGCCCTTGAGAAAGTGGTGGTGAGCTACCATCTTGAACTGCAACAGTTCATGTGCTATAGGTTGACCCACAACATCTTTATGGAGGCAATTCCAAAATTTTGATCCAGTGACAGTGAAGGAAGAGCGATATATTTCCAAGACAGCATGGTGAGTGGCTTTCAGGAGAACTTGTAGGTCGCTGTGATTCCCTGTATCTCCTACCCTTGTCCTTCGATAGAAGTGGGTAAGGGTCGGAAAGGTTCTGTCGAAGAATTTTGAGGAATTTCTGCACTACATCTTTTGGATGGAATACACTGCTGCTAATGAATGCCGGAGTTAGAGGGAGTGAATGTTTGTAAATGTGGTGCCAATTAAGCGGCTACTTTGCCCTGGATGGTGCAAAACTTCTTGAGTTTTGTTGGAGTGACATTCATCCAATGCTGCATTCTCCATGGCAACACCTCTACAAATCAGTGACTACATGCCAAACGTACAGTATGAAATGATGGTCCCTTCACATTTGTATTCATAGATCAGAGAATCCCTACAGTGTGGAAACAGGCTCTTCAGCCCAACAAGTCTACACCAACCCTCCGAAGATTATCCCGCACAAACCTATTCCCCATTACCCTACATTTATCTCTGACCAATCCACCTAACCTACACATCCCTGAACACTATGGGCAATTTAGCATGGCCAATTCACCTAACCTGCACATCTTTGGATTGGGGGAGGAAACCAGAGCACCTGGAGGAATCCCACACAGACATGGGGAGAATGTGCAAACTCCACACAGACAGTCACCTGAGGCTAGAATCGAACCCAGGTCCCTAGCGCTGTGAGATAGCAGTGCTAACCACTGAGCCACCATGTTGCAAATGACCTAATGAGTGCATTGATAAAATGTGCCTTTTCATATTTATTAACTAAATTAGTTATTGAGATTTATGATTTTTATAATTAAGTTATATTCCACCAACTGCCATGGTGGGATTTCACATCTCCGATTTCAGGTCTAAATATGCTCCACAAGCATATTCTTCCTTAAGTATATTATTCTTCCGATCCTGGCCTTTAGCACTTTCCTAATTTTTATTCTGCCAGCAATGGTGGCCATAACTCAGCTGTCCGGGGCCCAAAATTCTAGAATCGGACCCAGATTTGTATTGATAAATTGCAAACGACACCTGTGCTGCAAAAGTGCCAGACAATGACCATTACTAACAAGGGAGAATCTAATCACTTCCTCTTGACATTCAATGGCGATTGACCAGAAAATGAACTGTACTAGACATATAAATATTGCAATTACAAAAGCAGGTCAGTGGCTAGGAATCCTGCAGCGAGCAATCATCTCCTATCTCCCCAGTGCTCGTCCACCATCTACAAGGCATGAATCAGAATTGTGATGGAAACTTCAAAGTTCCTTTAAAAGTGCCATCAAATCTATGGCTTTTTGCCATCTAGACGGACAACAGCAGCAGATCCCCTTCAAGTCATACACCCTCCTGACTTGGAACTACATTGTAATTTCCTCACTGTCTCTGACTGTCTTCTGAACAGCACTATGGGGGACCCTACACCCAAAGGACTGCAGTGGTTCAAAAAGGCTGTATCGGTCAAGCAACATCAGAATTATATTGGCAATTAATCTATTTTTGATGGTGTTAGCTGAGGGAGGAACGTTGGCCAGGACACTGGAGAGCAGCCAGTTATCTATTAAAAATAGTGGCCATGAGATCCTTTTGCCTTCAAAACATGCGATTCTGTTTAATCCCTCATCGAAAAGAATGCAGCACAACATCAGAACTAGATTTGCTGCCTCCATGCTGGTTTGGAATTTAAAGTAACAGTCTTCTGACCTCCTCTTCACCCCCAGTCACAGTTTATTGTCCTATCCTTTCTTTCTGAACACTTCAGAGACACCAGAAAGAACTTCCATACATGGAGAAATGTTTTAAAAATCAGTTTTTATTTCTTGTAGGGGAGATTATTAATGGGGAAAGGCAATGAAACAATTTGTTTACAATCTAAATGACACTGGAGCCCTGCTTCCAATTTTCCCCAACTGAAACTTATTTTCCAAAAAAAAACAAATTTAAAATTTAATCGGTCACAGAAACTTCATCTTTAAGCCAAACAGAAATAGAAAAAAACAAATATTTTCTTTGCATAACAGCATTATATGTCCAAACGGAGATTAGAGGGAAAAACAAAAAACAAATGTTCACATCAAATTATATTCTAGGGCTGACAAACCGCCTGGAGATACTTAAAAGCATGTCAGCCTTCATGATATGATGAGTTTAAGCATCAATCCAAAGGATTATGCTCATTACTGCTAATCCAAGCTTCTGCAAAGCCCCCTCCTCTCCACACGTCTACAATCACTCCAACAAAGCTTGGGCTTTAATATCATTACAGTCTGTTTCCTCTCTCATTTGAGGACGTCAGCGATGCAGTTACTGCTATGAAACATTATTATCCCTCCATCTGTTAACACAGCAGATCCACCACTCCCCAAAACCTTTTTTACCAAAAAGCTCCTTACCTCAAATTATATCTATCAAGTAACGAAAGCCTTTCAGCGCATTTACAAGGTCCTGACTGTTGGTCCTTTAGGTCAATATTGGAAATTAATCTGAGTTAAATCCTCTCTTACAGCATCCCCTCTCCCACTCACCCACACTACAATCTCCAGTGTTAAGTACTTTATTGATTAAGGCTCTTATTAACATCAGGGCATTGACCTCAGAGCATGCACAAACAGTAACAGATTTAGTGGGGGGGGTAAATATTGGACAGCAGATGCTCTCCTAATCGGCATGCTCCAAAAGAAATTGCTGCATCCCATCTCATTTTGCGTTTCCCATTTGAAACTTTCCTGCCCCACTGAGCTTCCATCACAAATTGACAAATACTGCCTCCGAAGCCAAACTAGAAAGCACCCAGTCCAGTTTGAATTGCATAGACATATAACGCAGTAACAGGCCATTCAGCCCAATTGGTTCTTGCTTTTCTTTGTGCTCTGCATGATTGCAGCAGATTGAGGAACACCAAAATAAAAACAGAAAATGTCAGAAATATTAAAAAATAAATTTTAATTAACATTTAAGGTTGATGCCCTGACCTACTGAGTAGTTCCACACGTTCTGTCTTTATATTTTCAGCACTGACAGTATTTATCTTTATTACCATTGAAAATCGAATTACCGAAACTGAAAATAGAAAATGCTGATAAATACAAAGCAGGTAGCTGTCTCAAAGAGAAAGAGACAAGATATAAACATAAGAAATAGGAGTGAATGGTATGGCTCTATTGTACAGTCCTATCGTGGCTGATCTTTGACTTTGCTTTCAGCCTATATCGCTCAATTTTGAGACACTAAAATTCTCTCTCAGTCTTAAATATACTTAACCACGGAGCATCTGGGATAGGAGAATTCCAAAGCTTTGCAATTTCTGAATCAAGAAATTTCTCGGCTCAGTTCAAACATGTGGAGGGCACAGCATCAGCATGAAGGCACGGCCCCTTTAGAACTGAGAGGAGGGGGTGTGAATCTGTGGAACTCACAGCTGCAGAAGGCTATGGAGGCTAAGGCATTGAGTGTCTTTAAGTTCTTGATTAGTAAGGGAATCAAGGATTAGGAGAGAAGGCAGGAGAATTGGGGTTGAGAAAAATCACAGCCATGATTGAATGGTGGAGAAGATTCGATGAGCCAAATGGCCTTATTCTGCTCCTTTATCTTATGGTCTTTTGGTCACCCTTTCCTGAGACTGTGCCCTCACGATTTACAGATGCTCCAAGCAGGGAAAACAATCCTGGATGGCTATCCAATCAAGCTTCTTCAAAATCCCATCTCTTTCGATGAGATCATCTCTCATCCCAGATGCTGATGCAGGTCACTCAGAAATGCAAGAATTAGGAGCAGAAAAATAGGCCATTTGCCCTTTGAGCTTGCTTCACCATTCGGAAGGTCTGACTGTAGCCTGAACTCTTCCTTTCTGTCTGCTTCTCCAAAACCAATAATTCCTCTGCTGATCAAAAATCTGACTCACACAACCTTGAGTATTGTCAATTAACCAGTCTCCATTGCTTTCCAAATAACAGAAGACCACAGATTAACAACCATCTAATATCTCAGTCTTAAATGGGAGATCCCTTATTTTCAAACTTTTTAAAATTTTTAACCTCTGTCTAGATTTCCACAGGAGGAAACATCCTCTCAGCTTACACCTGGCATGTCTCATTAATATTTTATATATTTCAACAGAAAGCAAGGGAGAGGCCCGATCTTGAGCTAGTTTATTGCACACATTATCTAAATATGGTAGAAATCATTATTGGGACTGAGGGAATGTAGAAATGCTTCTACTTAGTATTTCCAAGCAACTAGACCTACTTAATTTTCCAAGAGCTGTAGAAATCATCATTCTTTTCCTCTTCAAATAAAAACATAGGTTACCGCAGTACTATAACAATTTAGGATTGGACAGTCAGTGCTGCCTGGAGACTCAACTCATAACAGTGGCCTTGGCAATATTTCAATTTCTTTATAAGTAACTCATGTAATACTTTTCTTTTAGGAAAGTAATTTTCATAAATGTTCATAACAGCATTCTTGAAACAATTCAGGAGAACCATTGTGACATTTGAATGATTTGTCCATGTACTTTTAATTACTCAAGTTAGTCTGCTCAGTGAATAATTCAATATTTCAATGTCTTGAAGACGGAGGAGTGCAACACAGTGTGTGGAATGGTGCTGAGCCCCAGAGACCTTTGTATGACTCCAAAGTTACAAAGCACTTCATAAAATGAATTACATGGGACTCGAGTGTTGTGGCAGCAAACCCAGCAGCAATTGCGTGTGCAGCAAGACCCTAATTCCTGGATTAGAGCTGAATGACCAACTAGTCTGTGACGCTGGATGAGGGAATAATGGGGTCCAGGCACCAGAAGAATGGTCATCACTTTTTTCAAATAATCGGCATTATTGACTAACATGCAGGTGAGTTCTCTGTTACTTATCCCATTTGAAGGATGTTACCTCTTGCAATACAGCACTGCCATCATAGAAGGCTGCAAAGAGAGCACAACAAGGTAGCAACAGATGTAGAGAAGTTAAGTAAGTGGGCAACAGGGTGACAGATGGGCTATAATGCGGGGAACTGAAGGGTGTTCACTTTAGTTCTAAGAAGAAATGAGCTGCTCGAGGAAATGGTGGAGGCTGGTACAATTACAGCATTTAAAAGGCATCTTGATGGGTATATGAATAGGAAGGGATTAGAGGGATATGGCCAATGCTGGCAAATGGGATTAGATTAGGTTAGGATATCTGGTCAACATGGACGAGTTGGACCAAGGGGTTGTATCCATGCTGTACATCTCTCTGACTCTACGACTCTCATTCAATATCAATGCAGTTTACTCTTAATGACCAATGAAATGGCCTTGAAGCCCATTTGTTTGCATTAAACCACAGGGGTCAGCCTTGTTAGGAAAGCCTATACCTCAAAATAAATTTCAAAACAATTAATGTGCGTCTTTCACCTAATTTCTGCTCTAATCTCTCAACTTATTCAAAGAACCTCTACTTTTCCATATAAAACTGAAAGAACTGCAGATGCTGGAAATCAGAAACAAAACCAAAATTACTGAAGAAGTTCAGCGGGTCTGGTAGCATCTGTGGAGAGAAATCAAAGTTAATGTCTTGGTTCCAGTGACCCTTCCTCAGAACCCTTAGGGGTTCCAGAGCTTGTCCAGCAATTCATGTTTTTGTTTTTACTCTACCATGTTCTTTTTTAATTCTAGTTCCAACTAAGTTAATCACATATAAACCTCTGAAATTTAATTATTGCTGCTCAAAGACTTTTCTCATCCATTCTTCTACATTAAGTCTTCAACTGAAATTAGCTAAGTTGAAGTTTGATATTTTGATTGATTTTGACAAACAAATCATCCTCCTTTGGTTCACAATTCAATGACATGGGGGCCCAGAGAAAAACTGAGGAAAGGGTTTGGAGGGGAAAGTTCTTTCTGCAGAGAACTGTTGGAACATGCAATTCTTTGACACAGGAAGTATGAGAGGTCGGGACCACTGAGTATTATAAAGCAAAACTGAAGAAATATGTGAATTACAGTAAGATAGTGTGCTTAGAGAATTAAGAAAAGATTTGCACTTTTGTGACCTCAAGACATTCCAAAATGATTCAGAGCTAGTTAAATACTTAATTTTCTCATGTGCAATCCCTTTTGGCAATGTTGGAAACACAGAAGTCCATTTTCACACAGCAAGCTCCCAAAAGCTGAAATGAAACAATGATCACATTATCTCTTCTAGGTTTGTCACTCAGGGATAAATAGTAAGCTTAAGAAAATCAGGCAGTGGCATCATGTGGACTGTGAGGACACAGGAACCAAATGTCAGTCTTTAGTGCTGTAATTTGCTAATGGCATAAAAATGAAAGAGAATTTCTTCCCATCATCGGGTATAAACCTTCGACACCCATTGCCCAGACTCACATCTGAAAACCCAGGTAATGGAATTGGATATTGGTCATTCACTATGACACTGTTATTCAATTAGAGACAACTCTCTTAGCTGTTGAGGCAGAAAAATTGTTGAGATTAAGTGGCACCAAAGTACTCTCACATGAATGGCTCACTACTTGCTTAGGTACAGAAATTTGCACTGCATCAGCTACAAACCGTTTGACGTTTACAACAGTATAATGTATGTAAGGGCCAACATATTGTATTAGCAGAAGCTTTTAATCACTTTTTTTTTCCCCAATGAAAGGTTTCAACAGTCCAGAATGAATCAAATTGTAACAATTTGTCTGCTCAAAGGAAAAACAATGCAAGACCAAGAGAGACTTGCATCTTCTCATTATCCTTAGCCCTACGCTATAGGTCCAGTCCAAGGATGTTAGAGGGCTTCACAACTTACTTTCCCATGAAATGTTGGCAAACAAAGTCAACCAGTGCTGAAATCACCGAAGACATTGTTGTGAGACATTGTTGTGAAACATTCTGCACGGCACCGCATTGATTCACTTCCTGTCCTGGACACCCCCCAGCAATTCACATGCCTTTCCAAATCTGTACAGGCAGTGATGTGGTTTAAGAAAAATGGTGTACATTTTCAGAACGATTTCTGAGAATATAGCCTCTTCATTCAAATTAACCAGTTAGAGACCTTTAAAAATTTACTCATTCATGGGATGCGGGTGTCACTGGCTGGGCCAATATTTAATACATGTCCCTAACTGTTAAGAGTAATCACATTGCCGTGGGTCTGGAGTCACATGTAGGCCAGACCAGGTTAAGTATGGCAGTTACCTTCCCTAAAGGACAATCAATAATGGATTCATGGTCATCATTAGGGTCTCAACTCTAGATTTTTATTTTGAATTCAAATTCCATCATTTGCCATGGTGGGATTCAAACCTGGGTCCACAGAACATTACCAGGATTAATAATCTAATGATAATACCACAAGGTCATCACCACCCCTGTGAAGAACTTTCTCCTCATCTCAGCCCTAAATGGTTTGCCTATATCCTTAGAATGTATGCCATGGTTCTTGACTCCTGTACCATCTAGAGTATCCTTCCTGTGTCTGCCCTGTTTCAGCCTGTTAGAATTTTACAGGTTTTATAAGACTCCCCCCTCATTCGTCTGAAATCCAGTAAATACAATCCTAACTCAACCTCTCCTCAGACATCAGCCTACCATCTCAGGAGTCAGTCTGCTAAACTTTCGCTGCACTCTCTCTATAGTAAGAACACCCTTTCTCAGGTGAGGAGATAAAACTGCACACAGTATTGCAAAGTTCAATTCCAGCCTCAGGTGACCATTCCTGTGAAGTTTGAACATTCTCCCTGTGTCCATACGGGTTTCCTCCTGGTGCTACAGTTTCCTCTCACAGTCCAAAGATGTGCAGGTTAAGTGGATTGGTCATGCCAAATTGTCTGTATGTGTGCAGGCTAGATGGGTCAGCCATGCAGGGTTACAGGGGTAGATTACTGTTCAGAGTGTCATTGTAGACTTGATGCGCCAAATAGCCTCCTTCCACACTGTACAGATTCTAGTACATCCACGATTTCCAGGGCCACTTCCTGGGATCTATCAGGCTTTTGTGATTTATTAGACTTCAATTCCATCAACTAACCCCGCATCAGTTCCCTATTGATTCTAATTTCCTTCAGTTCCTCCCTCTCAATAAACCCTGTAAGCCCAACATTTCTGGTTCATTTTCTGTGTTGTCCTTTGTAAACACAGACCCAAAGTATGTAGATGGTCAGCCAGCTGATTTCTTTGTTCTGATTTACTTTTGTCTTCATCAATCTTTTTCTCTTCACATTCCTATAGAAACGTTAACATTCAATATTGTACGTTCCACACAAGCTTACTCTTGTAGTTTTTCTTTCTTAATCAATCCTTTTGTTCTCCATTGCTCAGACGAGGAGACATTCCACTCCCAAGCATTCCAGACATCTATTTCGAACAACATGCTTTTCCTCCCTCTGTCATCCAGACAGCCCTCCACTGCACCGCTTCCATGCCCCGTTTCACTGCGCTAAACCCCCTCTCAAAAGCAATAAAGGCAGAGTCTCCCTTGTCCTCACCTACCACCCCACCAGTCTTTGCATCCAACGTAACATCCTTAAACACTTCCACTAACTCCAACTAGACTGCATCACCAAGAGCATCTTCCCCTTCCCACCTCTCTCTGCCTTCTGCAATGACCATTTCTTTTGACAGTGCTTGATCTGCACCACTCTTCCCATCGACCGTCATCCCCCCACCCCCAAATTCCCAGACACCTTCCCCTGCAACCGGAAAAGATACAAAACCTACTGGTACACCACACCCCTCACCTCCATCCAGGACCCCAAACAGTCCTTCCAGATAAGACAGAGGTTCACCTGCCTCTCTTCCAACCTCGTTTACTACATCAGGTGCTCCCAATGTGGTCTTCTCTACATCAGGGAGACCAAATGTAAATTTGGGAAATGGTTCGCCAAGTATCTCAGCCAGACTCGCAGGGGCGAACGAGACCTCCCAGTCACCATCCATTTTAATTCCCCTTCCCATTCCCTTTCTAACATGACCATTCTTGGCCTCCTCCATTTCCACAACGAACCAAACTGCAAATTTGAGGAACAACTCGTCATCTTCCACCTGGGCAGCCTACATTGAGTTCTCCAATTTCAAATAACCTCCCTCCTCATCCCCCCAACTCCCTTCCCAGGCCCTCACCCTCCTTTCCACTCCTCCCTGCTACCAACCGGATTCATTCCTCCCACTGACCAAGTCATATCTTCTACCTGTCTTCACCTATCCCCACTTCACCAGCCACACCTTTTATTTGTAGTTTCCACTACCCCCACCCCCAGTCCTGAAGAAGGGTTACACCCAAAACGTCAACTTCTCCACCTCCTGATGCTGCCTGGCTTGCTGTGCTCTTCCAGCCTCCTGCTTCTTTTCTATGAAGGATAAACTTGGCAACTTGATATTATTGATTTGAATCTCTACCTAGAACCTTGAAGAGAATCAAAGTAAATTTGCAAGAACTGTGTGGCACATCGTGGCTTCATTCCAAAAATGAAGAAACACTCAAAATCCTGTAAAGCATTGGAGAATTCTCAGTGGAAATAAAGCCGAACGATAAGGGTCCGACACAATTTTCAGGTGTAAACAAGCAGCATTTAGGAAATAAATATTGCTTTAGTTATTTGTTTTACTTACCTTGTTGAACTCAAAAACAGGAAATGTTTTTATTTATAAACATTAAAGAAAGACTGGATTGATTGGGCTGGTGCTCACTGGAATTTAGAAAAATGAGGCGAGATCTCACTGAAACATATAGATTTCTGATAGAACTGGACAGACTAGATGCAGAAAGAATGTTCCCAACGTTGGGGAAGTCCAGAATTAAGGGTTACAGTATAAGAATAAGGGGTAAGTCATTCAAGACTGAGATGAGGAAGAATTTCTTCATTCAGAGAGTTGTGAACCTGTGAAGTTCTCTCCCACAGAAAGCTATTGGAGCCAGTTCATTAGATATACTCAAGATGGAGCTGGACGTGGCCCTTCCGGCTAAAGGGATCAAGGGGTATGGGGAGAAAGTGGGAATGGGATACTGAAATTGCATGACCAGCCATGATCATACTGGATGGTGGTACAGTTCTACACTTATTACCTATTTTCAATGTTTCTAAAGCATTAAGTTTGTGTTGTATTAGAAGTTTGAATTACTAAAGGAATTCCTTGTTTCTTATGAGATATTTTAAATTTGAAGTTTAAAAAATCTCCTCAAACAAATCCAGTTTCCTCCCACAGTCCAAAGGTGTGCAGGTTAGGTAAATTGGCCTTGCTAAATTGTCCATAGTGTTAGGTGCATTAGTCAGGGGTAAATGTAGGGGAATGGATCTGGGTGGGTTGCTCTTTGGAGGGTCGGTGCGGACTTGTTGGGCCGAAGGGTCTGTTTCCACACTGTAGGGAATCTAATCTAATCTAATCTAAAAATTCACAACCTGAAAGAAGGAGTGCCATACTTTCAGCTGCTTACTTTCTGGTTGAGAGAGGTTGATTGCCAGGCAGCAACAAGTAACACACATAAAAGAATGGTCACTTCAATAGAGTACTGAAGGGTGATTATAGAACCGTCGGTTAAAAAAACGCTCAAAAATTAATTTATAATTCATAGTCCAACAGTAAAGTAGCACTTCATTTTTCTATGTAGCCATGCATGATGCTGCCAATCAGATGTTTCCTCCCGAAAAAGGAGCCACATATAGGTGACAGTACTGATCAATGTTCAAACACCAGTACCTCAAATACAATCAGGTCAATTTAACATTGAGACCTTTCCAGACTCCAGTGGAAAAAAATTGTACAGCTTAGCGATAAGCTATACTGAAAAAAAACAGTTTTTAGGAAATTGAACACTGACTTCTATTAAAGAGTAAAACCATTATACAAGGCAGTGCTAAATCTAGGGCAAGGGTTTAGAATTCTTACGGTCAGAAGCTGATAATCAGGTTTTGAGTACAACACAGTAATACTATTTCAAAACTGCACAGAATCATTGCTTTGATGCCACAACATTAATGATAAAGATTAATGACACAACTTCAAGATCTGAAATGTATTTTGCCTTCAAGGATGCCTTAAAGTTTTCATTTTATCATCACCATATTATAAATCTAATATCCATCTTGATAAGCAGGCACATTCTCATTAACAACTTCATCCAAAGGAAGCCGACTCTAACAATCAAGTATTCGCATGGGGTGTCACCTAAAATTTCACATAGCCTTTAGGTGGGACTTTGACTCACAAATGTTACACTGTTTCCAAAAGTTCAGGAAGTCTATGGGTCCTGTCAAATCCTAGTATTGAAGACTTCTGCTCCAGAAAACACTACCTTTCCAACAAGCACACCCAATACAGCTATAACACTGACATTTAACTGAATGTGGAACATTGCCCAGTTTATAGCCTGCCTGTAAAAAACAGACAAATCTAATCAGGCCAATTAAAGTCTCCATCGGTCCACTCCCAAAATTAAGCAGAGATGGAAGGGGTCGTCGGCACTTAATCAGCCATCACCTGTTCACAAAAAGTACTCAGTTTTGACTGCAAGTGCCTGCTTTTGGCGTCAAAGCAGTATGTAAGCAGAGCTTAGCAGCAAGGTATCCAAACAAAACTGAAGTTATTGAGAAACACGTGGAAAACAGCTGAAGGTGTGTCACTGGAGCCGAAATGTTCACTCTGCTTTCTCTGCCCAGATGCTCCCAGACCTGCAGAGATTCCTCAGCAATTTCTGCTTTTATTTCAGATTTCTAGCATCTGCAGTTCTTTATTTTTTATTTCATGGGAAACACGAATTGTTCCACTAATTGATTAATCGCTATTCTTGGAAGCCAATAATTTCAGCACCAGAACATCAGTGCAAGTGTCCTAGGCCCAACCATCTTCAGCTGCCACACCAATGATCTTGCACTTATGATTCCTTAATTGTAAGGTCAAAGTGGACCTGTTTACTCATAATTGCACAATGTTCAGCACCATTCATAATTTCTCAAGTACTGAAGCAATCCGTGTCCAAATGAAGCAAGATATGGACAATATTCAGCACCCCACTGCTGTTAAGTGGCACATTCGCAGTACACAAGTGCTGAACAATGACAATCTGAAACAAGAGAGAAACTAGGCACCACCTCTTGAAGTTCCAATGGTTTTACCAACTATCAGCATTCCCAGAGACTTCCCAATGAGCAGCAACTGAATTGGACCAGCCATGTAAATACTTTGCTTACAAGAGCAGGTCAGCAGCTGTGAATTCTGTCACCACAAACGGAATCCTTACTCCCCAAAATCTGGATGCCATGCATTGCCATCGACAAATACTGCTCCAGAAACACACAAAACACACACTCCCCTAACCCTTGATCCCTTACTAATCAAGAACCTATAAGGGGACCCCTGGAAAAATTGGGAACAATATAAGTCCAAAAGAATCACTCCTACTGTTTAGACTGTTCATGACAAATCAGCAAAGCTGACTGCAGCCCTAAGCTTGTGAATGTCAAGTTTTCACCTCCATGCCAACAATGATGCAAACAACTTTATTTCAGATGCAATTAGAAACTGGGGGCAGAAGATAATCAATACGAAATGTGTCCGGGGGGGGGTAACAGCAGAGAGGAAGAAAGATGGTGGTGGAGGAGAGAGAGAGAAAACTGCTAATTGCACCAGATATCAATATTATATCTCCGTCCTCTCATGCAACTATTTATCAGAAAGATAAAAGCAACCATCTAGTTTCAAATATTGAATTATGAATGTACGTAAGAACGTGATATTTTATACTGCACATCCTAAAATCAGTAACTCAACACAAGAACATGCTATAATGATTTCTTTATTCCTTTTCCAATATATGTTCTAAGGCAGTTTTGAAAACAATTTAGCAGACACACCAGCACTGGATCTGAAAGACTCAGGTTTTGCCATTGTCATGGCCATCAAGGAGTTAACATGGTATTCAGCTCTTCAAGAAATAAAATGAATTAATTTGTGCTAACGACCACTGACCTAAACATTAAAATCTTAATACAGGATTAAAAATCCTTTAATAATCACCTATAATCTCTACTGTCGGTTCATATTTAAATAATTATTCTTTAATTGAGGTCAGCCCTCTGCAAATCCCCCACGGGACCCTTGGGCACAATGTGAACTTTGAAGGAGGAAGTAGGGAAATAAAACGGCAAAGATTTACAGAACAAATGCTTTGGCTTTCCTCTGGACTCCTTTTATATTATAATTCAGACAGCTCCAACTTATTATAACAGTTCTTGAGGGATGTGTGCATTTTGACAAACAATATGTTACACTGAGTGCTGAACTGCTTACACAGAGGCACTCATTCAGTCTGAATTCTGAAACAGACTGGATCTGCAATTCTGTCTCCAGATTTCAAGGGTGAACCCTGGATAACGCCAGTTTCTGGTTCTATGTGTAAATAAGGTTTCGCAGAAATAGTGTAAAACCTGAGGTGTGGGTGAGGAGACCCGGTTCTGAAATACAGGTCTTCATGACATAACGTCATCACTCTTGAGGATGGTCGGGGTGGGCAGGGGACAGTCTGGTATGGCAAAAGTACCTCAGCAGCTATCACAGCATCGGTTGTTTTGTCCTAACAACAAAGACCTTTTGTACAGGGCAGCAAGGCAATTCATAGTGCTGCTCAGCTTTCAGCCATAGCTCATTGGCGACCAGTCTCTGAGACAGAAAGTTGAGCATTCAATTTCCACTCCAGGGATGTGGAACACTAAGGCAGATGCCTCCAATATAGTCATACAGCCCATCTGCACTCCAGAATAATACTGAGTCCAGAATAATACTGACAAAATTATAAACTGTCAGAGATGCTGTCTTTCAAAACACATGTTCAGTTGGAGTTATGTCAGCTCACGCAGTATGGAAAAGATCCAATGACGCTATTTGAAAGAACAGCAGGAGAATTCTGCCTTTTTGTCTTAGCTCAGTAAACGACAGTTTAAAAAGAATGATTTGGTAACTATCACAATTTGGGACCTTGCTGTATAAAAACTGGTTGCCATCTTCCATTGAATGCAGAAGACGGAGCTCAAAAAAATCCATTGAGGTCATGAATGATGCATTCACCTGCCCCATAATTGGAAGATGAAGGGTCAGCCCAAGGGAAAACCCCAGACCATGAGACACATCTCATCAACTTGTCCAATCAGATCAGCTGCAGCAAGCACTGCATATTCCTACTCAGGTTTCAAGATGTCATCAAGCAAAGAAGGTTACCTCAGAGTACAACGGGATCTTGATCAGATGGGCCAATGTGAGGTGTTGCATTTTGGAAAGGCAAATCAGGGCAGGACTTAGACACTAAATGGTAAGGGAAGTGTTGCTCAATAAAGAGACCTTAGACTGCAGGTTCATAGTTCCTTGAAAGCGGAGTTGCAGGTAGACATGTTAGTGAAGGAGGCATTTGGTATTTCCTTTATTGGTCAGTGTACTGAATGTAGGAAAAGGCAGATCATGTTGCGACTGTCCAGGACATTGGTTAGGCCACTTTTGGAATACTGCATGTAATTCTGGTCTCCCTGCTTTATGAAGCATGTTGTGAAACTTGAAAGGATTCAGAAAAGATTTACAACAATGTTACCAAGGTTGGATGGTTTGAGCTCTAGGGAGAGGCTGAATAGGCTGGGGCTGTTTTCCCTGGAGCGTTGGAAGCTGAGGGGTGACCTTTTTAAGGTTTATAAAATCATGACGGGCATGGATAGATAAATAGATAAGGTCTTTTCCCTGGAAGGGGGGAGTCCAGTACTAGAGGGCATATGTTTAAGCTGAGAGGGGAAAGATATAAAAAGGGACCAAAAGGGGCAGCATTTTCATACAGAGTGGTGTGTGTATGGAATGAGTTGCCAGAGGAAGTGGTGGAGGCTGGTACAATTACAGCATTTAAAAGGCATCTGGATGGGTTTATGAATAGGAAGGATTTAGAGAGATATGGTCAAACATTGGCAAATGGGACTAGATTAATTTAGGATATTAGTCAGCATGGACGAGTTGGACCAAGGGGTCTGTTTCTGTGTACCCCTAGAACTCCATAAACAGGTCACCAAGTTAGAAATCCCATTATAATCTTTACCAATCACATTAATGTAACAGTACAACAAAAAAGTCCTACCAGCTATAAAACACTTATGGAGAGCCCAAGTTGTGAAAAGCATGGTAGAAATAAAAGCTCTTCAAGTCTCCCTCCCCTGTTCACTTTCCCATCCCAGTCACCAGCACACAGATATTTGGCAACATGGAGGGGCTCCCAGCAGTTCATGCTTGTGTGCCAGTGTGAGGGGTTTTGGCATTAGTCTTGCTCTACAAAGAGAGAAAAACCAGCCCGTGCTTAGGATTCCACAATGTAAACATTGTACTGTGAAACAGAGTTATTGTAAAACCTGTCAAAAAACACTGGCTGAAAGAGTCAGCATCACAGTGTCATAACACTTTTAACCACATTTTTTTGCAGCAATTGTTGGCTGCACTACTCTGCAGCGCATGCCTCATTCCAAATCTAAGCTCAGTTAAAAAATAATGATTTAACATTACCAGATAAACATCCAAGCACAAAAACACTTCAATTAAACACAATACAACAGATATTAAAAAGACTCATTGAGTAAAAAGCATTGGAAAAATTGCAAGATCTGCTACATAGACCAGCCAGCACACATACAGCACAGAGAGCTGCACCATATAATACATGGAGCCAGGCCAGGGAGCTTTGATATACACAATACAGACCAGCCAGGAACACAATGCTGTGATCCACACTATACACAGAGCAGAAACACAGGGTTCTGACCCGTATTATATACTGAGCAGGAATACTGTCACTGATGCACATTATACATGGAGCAAGAACACAGGGCTCTGATTCACATTATACACAGAGCAGCAACACCGGGGTCTGACCCATATTGTACACAGACCAGGAACACCGAACACAGACCCACATTATACATGAAGCAGGAACACCAGATTCTGACCTATATTGTACACACAGCAGCAACACCGGCTCTGACCAACATGGTGTACAGAGCACGGTGGGCGGCACGGTGGCACAGTGGTTAGCACTGCTGCCTCACAGCGCCAGAGACCCGGGTTCAATTCCCGACTCAGGCGACTGACTGTGTGGATTTTGCACGTTCTCCCCGTGTCTGCGTGGGTTTCCTCCGGGTGCTCCGGTTTCCTCCCACAGTCCAAAAATGTGCAGGTCAGGTGAATTGGCCATGCTAAATTGCCCGTAGTGTTAGGTAAAGGGGTAAATGTAGGGGAATGGGTGGGTTGCGCTTCGGCGGGTCGGTGTGGACTTGTTGGGCCGAAGGGCCTGTTTCCACATTGTAAGTAATCTAATCTAGCAGGTAAACAAACCCACCAACTCCCACATCTACCTGGATTACATCTCTTCCCACCCTACCTCCCATAAAAATGCCATCCCGTATTCCCAATTCCTCCGCCTCCGCCGGATCTGCTCCCAGGAGGACCAGTTCCACCACAGAACACACCAGATGGCCTCCTTCTTTAGGGAACGCAATTTCCCTTCTCATGTGGTTAAAGATGCTCTCCAACGCATCTTGTCCACATCCCGCACCTCCACCCTCAGACCCCACCCCTCCAACCGTAACAAGGTCAGAATGCTCCTGGTGCTCACCTTCCACCCTACTAACCTTCGCATAAACCAAATCATCCGCCGACATTTCCGCCACCTCCAAACGAACCCCACCACCAGGGATATATTTCCCTCCCCACCCCTGTCCGCCTTCCGCAAAGACCGTTCCCTCTGTGACTACCTGGTCAGGTCCACGCCCCCCCTACAACCCACCCTCCCATCCTGGCACTTTCCCCTGCCACCGCAGGAATTGCAAAACCTGCGCCCACACCTCCTCCCTCACCTCTATCCAAGGCCCTAAAGGAGCCTTCCACATCCATCAAAGTTTTACCTGCACATCCACTAATATCATTTATTGTATCCGTTGCTCCCGATGCAGTCTCCTCTACATTGGAGAGAGTGGACGTCTCCTAGCAGAGCGCTTTAGGGAACTTCTCTGGGACACCCGCACCAATCAACCACACCGCCCTGTAACCCAACATTTCAATTTCCCCTCCCACTCTGCCGAGGACATGGAGGTCCTGGGCCTCCTTCACCGCCGCTCCCTCACCACCAGATGCCTGGAGGAAGAACGCCTCATCTTCCGCCTCGGAACACTTCAACCCCAGGGCACCAATGTGGACTTCAACAGTTTCCTCATTTCCCCTTCCCCCACCTCACCCCAGTTCCAAACTTCCAGCTCAGCACTGTCTCCATGACTTGTCCTACCTGCCTATCTTCTTTTCCACCTATCCACTCTACCATCCCTCCTAACCTATCACCTTCAGCCCCTCCCCCACTCACCTATTGTACTCTATGCTACTTTCTCCCCACCCCCACCCTCCTCTCACTTATCTCTCCACCTTTCAGGCTCTCTGCCTGTATTCCTGATGAAGGGCTTTTGCCCGAAACGTCGATTTTACTGCTCCTCGGATGCTGCCGGAACTGCTGTGCTTTTCCAGCACCACTCTAAACTAGACTCTGGTATACAGAGCAGAAACACAGGATGCTTATCTACATTATACATGGAGCTGGAACACAGGGCTCTGACCCACATTGTGTATGGAAAAGGAATTCTAGGCTCTAACCCACATTGGATACAGAGCAAGAACACAGGACTGTAACCCACATTGTACTTAGCAGGAACACAGCGCTCTAAACTACATTATATGCAAATCTGGAACACTGGGCTCTGACCCACACTAGAAATAGACCAGGAACACAGGACACTGATCCACATTGTACACAGAGAAGGAACACTGGGATGTGATCCACATTATACATAGAACAGGAACATAGGGCTCTAACCCATTGACAAATTCTAAATCAACAGTTTGACAAAAACAGGAAAAAACTTTTAAAGTGTGAAGTTCAGGAAAGCAGTCCAGTATTGTTCTTTTTTCTGTAGAGCAATGTTTTAAACTAAGAGTTAGGAAATTAAAAATATAACTCGAGGCAAATGAAATAGTGATTTGGAGTATTGGCACTCAGCAGCCTCTGCACCTGAGCACACACTTCGCCAAAACAGTAAGGCATCTTGGTGAGTTTCAGAATTCGATGAGGTGGGGTGAATATATGAACATTAAATATGGTTAAATTATGAGTGCAGACTAAGTTTCAAAAAATACCTAAGGCATATAACCAAATTTAATAAATTAAACAAAGTTATTACCACGATGACACTGTAAATAGACAATTAAGTGGTATTTCAAGATTCAACAGAGATTTCAAGAAGGATGATGTGCTGCAGTTGGAGCATGTGGGAGCTGGTGGACACCGGTATTAACCACAACAACTACATTTGCAGTGAGTGCAGCTTGAGGAGCTTTGGCTCAGAGTTGATGAGCTGAAATCTAAGCTTCAAGCTATGTGATGTGATGCATCGGCATGAAAGTTACCTGGATATTTGATCCAGGAAACTCTCACTTTACATACTTCAGATCTGGCCTGTAGTCAGAGACAATGCTTTGCCAATTGAGTTAGGCAGTTATGGACAATTCAACTTGGCATTGTTTCATTATCTGAGGTACTGCGAATGCAACAGAACACTGTGCAATCATGAATCAACATCCTACTGCTGACTATAGGACTCACATGAAGCAGATGAAAGCTAAGCAACTACTGCATAAATCTCCTGGGACTGAAATGATTGGCATCACTTTGTGGATAAGTTGACTCCAATTTGTGGAAAGTACTCACGCCCCAACACCTGATCTGCAGTAAGTTTTATCCTAATTGTCACATTGGGTCAAACGATGCCCTAATGTCAAGTCCGCTCTCTCGCCTCACCTCTGGAATTTAGTATTTTGTCCATGCATGGACCAAGGCTGTAACAATGTGTGGAACTCAGTTGGCAGGCAGAACCCAAACTGAATATCTATCAACAGGTTCTCAATGAATAAGCATCACCTTCAATCATTCTGCTAATGATTGAAAACAGGGAGTGTGAATGATGGGAGTGAAGGAATCCTGCTTGTCTTTAGGAACAGAACACAACTGGATAATTTTCCATATTGTCAGGTACATGCTGATTTTGTAGCTGTACTGGAACAACTTGGCTCGAGGTACAGTGAGTGCTGGAGCGTAAGTGTTCTCCATCACAGCCAGGATTGTGGCAGGGTCCTTTGCCTTTGCTGTACTCAGTGCACTCAGCTGTTTCTTTGATTCACATGGATTGTATCCAACTCACTGAAGAATGTCTTCAGTAATAGTGGGGACCTTAGAAGATCTAGGCTGGTTCATTCACTCAGCTTCTAACTAAAGATGGCTGCAAACATTTTGTACATTCAGGTGCTAATCTCCGCACCGCTCAAAATCCTCCTCCTCAGTTTAGTCGTTCACTTGATTATGTCTGTGCTATCAATGGCAGCCAATGCACAACATTTTGAAGCATTAAGATCTAGAAATTCCTGCCAAATTCTCTCTATTCCTCTCTCTTTCTCCCCTCAAATCTTTGACTAATCTTTTGATCACCTGTTCCAATAGATCTCCTTATACTGAGTCTGAACAAACTTTATCTAATCAAGCTCCTGTGAAACATACAGCCAAGGTAATTTTCAAATCAATCACCTCAAAACATCTCTGTACCTTCATAAATCTCACTGCCAATAACTATTGATTTCTTCTCACTAGTTACCCTTCTTTGCAGCAGCTTAGAATTATTCACTTTTCCAACTACAAAGTGTAGCTATTGCAAGTTACACAATTGCGGAGCTGGAAGTTTGAGGGGTATGGTGAGTGAAGGTTAATCTGTCAAACATGAAGAGGCTTGTTAGGTTCAATAAAGTTTTCCAGTCTCTCAAATTGACAGTGATTTTATATGGCAGGCAAGTAACCTGCCAGAGGTGAGATATGTGCTTATTAAATTTAAACAAACTTCTGGCTTTCAGTCAGGAATTTATTTTCCCAAGTTTCTGCTCACAGTTTGGGTTTCTCACACTTGGGTCAGAAGATTATGGGTTCAAAACCTATGAGTTCACCACATAATTGAGGTTGCCTCACCAATACAGTGCTGAGGGAATGCTATACTGACATTGCTGCTCTTGATTTGAGATGCATTGGATAGAATAGCCAAAGTCCATCAGAGCACATTAAAAAATAGGAGTGGATCTTTATGCACTTGTTGGTCATCCCTAACTTGCTTTGAACAAAGTAGCTTGCTGGGCCATTTCTGAAAACAGTTACTAGTCAACCTCATTGCTGTGGGTCTGGACTCATACATAGGGAAGACCAGGTAAGGATACCAGATGTCTTTCCATAAAGAACATTAGAGAATCAGTTGGGTTTTTACGACATTCAATGATCGCTACAGTGGTCATCATACTGAGGCTAGGTATATTCCAGATTTAGTAAATGAACTTGAATTCCAACAGCTGCCATGCTCAAATCTGAACCAGTGTCCCCAGAGTATCGGAAGAAGTGTCACTGGACTCAAAACATTATCTAACTCCACATATGCTGCCAAACCTGTTGAGTTTCTCCACAATTTTTGGTTTGTTCCCAAGAAGCCCAGGCCTGGTGCAGGAACACTGCCAGTGTGTTGCCATCTCCCATCAACTATCTGAATTCCACTTTACACTTTATTTCACAGTCATAAAATAAGGTGACAGGATTCCTGGACTGAAACGAGAAGCAATGTCTTCTCAAATAGAATCATAGAGATGTACAGCATGGAAACAGACCCTTCGGTCCAACCTGTCCATGCCGACCAGATATCCCAACCCAATCCAGTCCCACCTGCCAGCACCCAGCCCATATCCCTCCAAACCCTTCCTATTCATATACCCATCTAAATGCCTCTAAATGTTGCAAATGTACCAGCCTCCACCAAATCCTCTGGCAGCTCATTCCATACACGTACCACCCTCTGCGTAAAAGGTTGCCCCTTAGGTCTCTTTTGTATCTTTCCTCTCTCACCCTAAACCTATGCCCTCTAGTTCTGGTCTCCCCGATCCCAGGGAAAAGACTTTGTTTATTTATCCTATCCATGCCCCTCATAATTTTGTAAACCTCTAAAAGGTCACACCTCAGCCTCCGACACTCCAGGGAAAACAGCCCCAACCTGTTCAGCCTCTCTCTATAGCTCAAATCCTCCAACCCTGGCAACATCCTTGTAAATCTTTTCTGAACCCTTTCAAGTTTCACAGCATCTTTCCGATAGGAAGGAGACCAGAATTGCATGCAATATCCCAACATCGGCCTACAATGTCCTGTACTGCTACAACATGACCACCCAACTCCTGTACTCAATACTCGGACCAATAAAGGAAAGCATACTAAACGCCTGCGACTCCACTTTCAAAGAGCTATGAACCTGCACTCCATGGCCTCTTTGTTCAGCAACATTCCCTCGGACCTTACCATTAAGTGTGTAAGTCCTGCTAAGATTTGCTTTCCCAAAGTGCAGCACCTCGCATTTATCTGAATTAAACTCCATCTGCCACTTCTCAGCTCATTGGCCCATCTGGTCCAGATCCTGTTGTAATCTGAGGTAACCCTCTTCGCTGTCCTAGTTGTGAATTTTTGGATTCTCTACCTCAAAGAGGTACACATGCTCAACCATCAAGTTCAAAAATCGAGTTTCGAAAATTAATGGATACAAGAATAGTAAAGGAAGGCAGTGTTGAGATAAACATCCGTCACGGTCTTATTACATAACAAACTCAGCTTGAACCTCATGTTATTACATATCCTCACATTAAAGGTTGGTTGTGTCGTTGGTCTACTGGCTATATGAGCAAATGTTACGAGAACTAATAAGTGTTTGTGCAGAATATCGAGAATAGAATAACAACTCATGAGTATTAATGCACACGCAACAAATGATAGGAACAAATTCAAACATGGAACCTTGACTTCATTAAATGAACATTGCTAACAAGACTTTTCCTGGTATTTCAGTTCCCAAAACTGCACAGGAATTTTAAAAAAATAATGTGACAATATTCTAATACATTCACATATAAAATTCATAGAAAGGCAATAGAAATATATGACATCATAAACAGGTTCACCTTCAGAGAAAATTGAAAAATGGGGCCCTCCATGACTGTTCCAACGCTTGAAGTTGACAATAAAGATCCTGTGGCAGTACTTTGAAGAGGAGGCCCTCAAACATCAAATCTCCAGAATATTCAGCTGGTACAATCACACAATTGCCCCACAAAACCTCATAATGTCTTAAATCACTTTACATTCATTTAGGATCTTTTTCAGTGCATCTGAAACTGTTATCATAGTGGAAACTCGGCAGACCATTTTTACACAGCTAGCTCCCACAAACAAACAGCAGTGTGATAACGTCCAGTCACAAATATTAGTCAGTACAAGGATAGATTTCCCATGACTAGATGTGGCAGGATTGTAGAGCATAGAACTGATCTGTGGTTGTGTGTTTGCTTAGCTCTGTCTATCACTTGCTGCTTATACTGTTTGGCATGCAAGCAGTCCTATTTGGTAGCTTCACCAGGTTGATATCTATTTTAGGTATGTCTGGTACTGCTCCTGGCATGCTCTCCTGTACTTTCTATTGAACCAGGGTGATCCCATGGCTTGATGATTGCAGATTATGTTGGAGTATAATTCTGCTGCTGATGATGATGCACAGCATCTTACGGATGCCCAATCTTGAACTGCTAGACCAGTTTGAAGTCTGTCCCATTTAGCATGGTGATAGTGCCACAGACCACCACGTAGGTTATTCTCAATGCAAAGGCAGGACTTCACGCCCACAAAGTCTGTGTAGTGATCATTCTTTCCGATACTGTCATGGACAGACACATCTGCAGCGGGTAGATTGGTGAGGAAGCGGTCAAGTATGTTTTTCCCTCTTGTTGGTTCTCTAACCTTCTGCCACAGATCCAGCATAGCAGCTATGTCCTTTGGGACCTACTCAGCTACTCTAGGTGGTGGACATTGACCTCTCCCATCAAGAGTACACTTATCATCCTTACCATTCTCATTGTTTCCTTCAAATGTTTTTCAATGTGGTGGTGTGCTGATTCATCAGCCAAAACATGACAGTACATGGTAATTAGCAGGAAGTTTCCTTGTCCATGTTTAATCTGAAGTCATAGGACTTCATGGGGTCCAGAGTCAATGTTGAAGAGTCCCAGGGCCATTCCTTCACAACTGTATCCCACTGCGTCGCCATGTCTGGTTGATTTGTCCTGTCGGTGAGATGGGTCATACCCAGGGATGGAGGCATCTAGGACATTGCAAGGTACAATTCCGTAAGCATGACTTTGCAGGGTCAACATGGCTTTTTGTGCTGTAATGCTGTTTAATGTTTAACACTCATCCGAAAGACCGCATGTCAGACAGAGCAGAACACCCTCAGTGACTTGCACTTAGTGCTCAATTCTCTGCATGGGACCTGAGCACTAAGTTAAGATTCACAGGTGACAATGCCACCTAATTAGTCAGGCACATTGGCAGAGCCAGGACCCAAAGTGCCTCCAAGAAGGTCAAAAGGTAAATCAGGAGACACCAATTAAGCAACACGTGTGCTTTGGAACTGATATAGTAAAGTCATATCAAATTTGAAACATTTCTCTCTCCATGTGCTGCTAGACCTGCTGAGTTTCTCCAACTCTTTCTGTTAGTATTTCAGATTTCCAGTATCCACAGTATTTTATTGTTGTTTTGGAGGAATGCAAATGTGAAGGAAGTAAAACATTTCAGATTTTTGACATCCTCAAGAGGACTGCAGTGTACAGGGCCTGGATATTAATGAAAAGATACTGTGTGCAGAAAGAAGCATGTTTTAAACACACATTAACATTTTAGATGCAGATCCTTTATAAGGATGGCTCTATTGAAGAGTCAACGCCCAAAATGATATGATTTTTCTCTTTGATTTGTAGATGCTGATAGACAGACTGAGTGAGCATTTTTAGCATTTTCTATTGTAGCTTAAGTGTTTACTACTCACTCTCACTCCAAGTGCAGAGCAGAGAAGTGTTACCTTATCCTTCACTGCCACCTGCAGGAACTGACAACAAATGTAATACATATAAAAGGGAATTACAGTAAATATTCAACATTTCTATCACTCAGTATCTATATAGAAATCAAAGCAGCAGCGCTTCGGAAGCTAGAGCTTCCAAATAAACCTATTGAACTATAACCTGGTGTTGTGTGATTTTTAACTATGCAGAAGTCAGCAGAGTTTGACTTTTCACCAGAACCAGCAAGCATTTGAGATGTAATAGAAATTTTATCTAATATAGAAGCAGGAAAGGATAACTAAAATAGGGTCAAGTACTCAAATTCCTACAGATAATATCACAGAGTTATTCATCAAAGAATCCTGACAGTGTGGAAGCAGACCATTCAGTCCATGCCAATCTTTTCAAGAGCATCATACTCAGACCCACCCCATCCCTGTAACAGCATTTCCCATGGCTAATCCATTTACTATGGGCAATCTAGCATGGCCAAGCTACCTAACCTGCACATCTTTGGACTGTGGGAGAAAACTGGAGCACCCGGAGGAAACCCTTGCAGACACATGGAGAATGTACAAACTCCACACAGACAGTAGTCAACTGAGGTTGGAATTGAACGTGGATCCCTGACGCTGTGGCAGCAGTACTAATCACTGAGCCATTATTACAGTGCAGAAGGCGGCTATTCAGCCTATCGTGTCCACACAGCTCCATGAATTAGTATTTTGATAAAGTGCATTCTTCTATGTTTTCTCCACACTCCTGCACATTGTTTCTACACAAGTCATCCCAAACGTTCTGAACGCCTCAACTGAACTATATTTCCAGGCAGATCTGAACCACTGCTGTGTAAGTTTTTTGTCGAATCACATTTGTTGCTTTTGAAATTCATTTTGAATCAAAAATGTGGTGCTGAAAAAGCACAGCAGGTCAGGCAGCATCCGAGGAGCAGGACAGTCAACATTTCGGGCGTAAGTGCAAACCATCGACTCTCCTGCTCCGCGGAACTGCCTAACATTCGGTGCTTTTCCAGCACCACACTCTTGACTATGATCTCCAGCATCTGCAGTCCTCACTTTCTCCTAATTCATTTTGAATCCAAATCTGTCCATCTCCTCCTGATTTTGAAATCTTCTCATCAATTTCTTATCTCACAGAGAAAACAGCAAGCCTCTCAAATCTATTTTTGTAACCGAGATTTTTCATCCCTAGAAACAGTCCAGGATGCGTTATGGTACAAAGGGCAGTATAAGCAAATAAAGTAAACTTGGGAAAGAAAGTGTATCTGTCAGCATTGGTGAGGGAAAATGTGGGTTTGAGGGTGATCTGCAACATTAATATCTCCATCACATATTCCAATATGATGCAACACATCTCGCATACAAACATTCCAAAGTGAGCAGACTCCACTTTGTAGCATATAGCGTAGATCCCACATCCAGCAATAGTATGAACAAGCAGCTAATCTGCTTGATCAAGAGAAGTACATAAGAGATCTTCCAGCTCTTTGAACTGTGCCAAAAATAGCAATTAAACAGGTGGACAGGACGTCTTTTAAACCATCATCTGAGCACACATTCATTCAATATCATACTGAAATCTCTGCCTAATCCCACTGAGGCCTGAGGGTAAGTTTTGAAATCTAACATTTTCTTCAGGCCACATTCAGTGGAACTTAACTTCCTCTTCGTATCCTTCCAAGACAGAACATACCAAACTTGTATATTGTGTCCTTTCCCAGATCCTCTTGCTCCACATACAACCACAAATCATTTTAAAAGCAAATTGCAGTCTCTCGGTGCAATATGTTTTCACCATCTGCTCCTCAGACCTTTACCAAGTTCATCAACCTCATGTCAGGGAGTGTACTTCAGCTGCACATGATGCTGTGACACAGAATGCTCCTGGACACAGGGCTAAGTATGGACTTGTGGATGTCATGTTCGACATAGGACCTTCCCTCTGCCTTCTTCTTATTGCTGCAAGAATATTTCAGTTGTGTGGAGAGTCTAGAGAAGCTGGGAGGATTATTCTTGAAGCTGAGATGGCAAAGGGAAAATTTACATTTTCAAAAATGTGAGAGGTTATATCAGAGACCTAGGTAAAAATCAGTGTCTAATGGCTGATGCGTTAGTAATAAGACTGCATAGATTTAAAATAACAAGCTATTTTGTTTACATAGCAAGTGATTACAAACAGCGTTAGTTTAAGGAGCAATGAAAGCAATTTCAACAACAACTTTCGAAAGGGAGTAAAGGAAAAATGTGTAGGGAGGGGTTTAACTCTTTCAAACATCCACTACAATGGGCAAAATGGTCTGCCAGGTATAGAGAAGGCAACTCTGTGTGGAATGGATAATTAGTCATTGTCTACGAAGTACCATTACCATCTTTCTTCATTATTCCATTTTTAGAAACCATCCACTTTTACAAATGTAGTGTGTATCATTTTATTATTCAAATTGGTTAAAATTAACTTACTGGGGCAATTCAGCAAGGTGCGAAAATTATTAGCTGTTTTGCCAATAGCTGTATGCCAGTCTAGTTCCATGTTAGAAGCAGTCCTTGACCTTGCCTGATCAGGATTGGTCTAAACCACTCAATGTCCAATAAACACTGAAAAAAACTGCAGATGCTGTAAATTAGAGACAAAAACAGAAATTGCTGGAAAGGCTCAGCAGGTCTATCAACATCTGTGGAAAGAAATCAGAGTTAACATTTTGGGTCAAGTGACTCTTCCTCCAGGAGGAACCCTCATCTAAGGAAGAGTCACTTGATCCAAAACGTTAACTCTGATTTCTCTCCACAATTGCTGCCAGACCTGCTGAGCTTTTCCAGCAAATTCTGTTTTCGTCACTCAATGCCCAAAGTGCTCGCCACAAAATCCAGCAAAATGCAAAATTCAGCATTGCCTAGGTCCTGACGTCTCCTGTTTTGAGACAGTAATATCTTTGAACTCCCTCCCTAACAGCACTGTGTATGCGCCCACAGCACCTGTACTACAATTCATAGATTCATAGAATCCCTACAGTGTGCAAACAGACCATTTGGCCCAACAAATCCACACTGACCCTCCAAAGAGCAAGCCACCCAGACCCTTTTCCCCACCCTATTATTCAACTTTTATCCCTGACTAATGCACCTAACCTACACATCCCCAAACACAATGGGCAATTTTGCATGGCCAATTCACTTAACCTGCACATGTTTGGATTGTGGGAGCACCCGAAGCAAACCCACACAGACAGGGGGAGAACGTTCAAACTCCACACAGACAGTCGCTCGAGGCTGGTATTGAACCCGGGTCCCTGGTGCTGTGAGGCAGCAGTGCTAACCACTGAGCAGTGACTTATCATTCACTTCTCAAGAACAATTATGAGGCCCAGCCAGCGATGCTCACATTCAATGAATGACTTTTTTTAAAGTCTCAGGTGCATTCCTCTGCAAATATTAGCCAAAGTAACGAGGACTTGAACAGCCACAGCTCGCAGAAGGTTTGAACTTATGCTGTAAGGTCATCCTGTATCACAGATCGACAATCGAGTCAACTGAATTAATCAAACCCCATGTTGCAGAACTGTTTTCACTGGTAATTGTTAGGAATTCAAATATGTTCCCCCAAGATTTTGGGGAAACAGACTCAATAGCAGCTTTCACAGAGTAGCAAGATAAAAAGCTGAAGAGAAGAAATTTGCAGGAATATGGAAAACAGAACAGGGGATGTGTCACTAAATTATTCGCCTTTTAACCTCTATGCTCAAAAAAAGATTGCCCCAGTCTCTCTTGTCTCTGCATAATTTATTTTTAAATTCATTTATAGGAATGTGAGCATTTCTGGCAAGACCAGAGTTCACTTCCCATTACCGAAGCCTTCCACAAAACTGCAGCTTGGCCAATTTGGGATCAATTCAGAGTTAACCACGTTCTTGTGGGTCTGTAGACACATGTAGGCCAGACCAGATAAGCACAGATGTTCTTGCACAAAGGAAGGTCACCATTGTTGACACTAGCTTTTTATTCCAGATTTATTTAATTAACAACGTTCAAATGTCCAGTTACTATCGAAGAATTTGAGCTTGTGTCACCAGATCGTTAGTCCAAGTCTCTCGAATACAGTCTATATCCTACAACATCTGTCCTTCATCCATGGTGCCATTCTAGTAAATCCATTCTCTGAACCCTTTCCAAGGCCTTCACATCCTTCATAAAAATATGGTGATAATATATGCTTCAACTGAGGCCAAATGGGTGATTTGAATGAGTCTTCATTGACTGATTTCCACATAAAATCTTGTTCCGGCCTTGAACTACTGAGGTTTATTTCATTCATTGGGTCTTTAATTTTATTTGAGGAGGAAAAGCTGTTGCCCTCAGCTGATCTATCCTGTGCATGACTCCAAACCCACAGCACTATGGTTGGCCCTCCCTCAAATGGCCTAGAAAGCCACTCGGTTATCAGGATCTTCTCAAGGGCATAGATGGAAGGAGAAACAGTGCTTGCTTTGTCAACCACACACTCTAAATGATTTAAAAAGTAGGACACTTTGGTGGAGCCAAGACTGCATCACGCTCCTTCACCCTCACAAGGTTAAAAGCCTGGAACTCATCCCTTAAGAGCACTGTGAATGTCCCAATAACCTCAGTCGATGCAGTTAAGATACCTCCTTATCAAGGACAATAAAAGTAATAAAACAAACAAGATGATATAAAGCAAATCAGCTGGACATCTTTACATCCCCTTATAAGCCTTAGACTATTTGCTCTTTAAAACAATTCTCTCTATAGTCTCGCCTCCGTCTCTTTAATGTTCACCAACTTTAGAAGCCTTCCAGAGATCTATACTCATCCGCTTAAAGTCATAGATAGAGTTATAAAAGGAAACAAACTGTTCTGTCTGACTCATCTATGCTGACCAGACAACCCAATCTGACTTCATCCATTTGTCAACATTTGGCTAATATCCCCCGAAACCCTACCTATTCATATACCCATCCAGATGCTTCTTAAATGTTGCAACTCTATCTGCCTCCACTACTTCCACAGGCAGCTCATTCCATACACGCACCACTCTCTGCATGAAAACGTTACCCCTCAGGTCCTTTTAAATCTTTCACCTCTCACCTTAAACCTACATGCTCAAGTTCTAGGCAGCTCAGTGGCTCAGTGGTTAGCACTACTGCCTCACAGCACTAGGGACCCGGGTGCGATTCCAGCCTCAGACAACTGTCTGTGTGGAGTTTGCACATTCTCCCCAAGTCTGTGTGGGTTTCCTCCCACAACCCAAAGATGTGTAGGTTAGGTGAATTGGTCATGCTAAGTTCCCATAGTGTTCAGGGATGTGTAGGTTAGGTGCATTAGTCAGGGGTGATAATGTGGTAGGGGAAAGGGTCTGGATGGGTTACTCTTCAGAGGGTCAGAGTGGGCTTATTAGGCCGAAGGGCCTGTTCCCATGCTATAGGGATTCTATGATTCCAAGTTCTGGACTCCCCCGCCCTAGGAAAACGACCTTGTCTACTCACCCTGTTCAAGCCCCTTATAATTTTGTAAACCTCTAAAGGTCACCCCCTCAGCCTCCAACATTCCAGGGGAAAAAAACCCAGTCTATTCAGCCTTCCCCTTAACTCAAACTTATCAGTCCCAGCAACATCTTTGTAAATCCTTTCTGCACCCTCTCAAGTTTGACAACATTCTTCCTTTCAGAGGCCAACCAGAAGTGCATGCATTTGCACTAGAACAATCCTCATCAATGTCCAGTACAGCCACAACATGACATCCCAACTCCTATACTCAATACACTAACCAATAAAGGCAAGCATACCAAATGCCTTCTTCAATACCCTGTCTACCTGCAACTAAATGAAACTCCATCTACCACTCCTCAGTTCACTGGCCCATCTGATCAAGGTCCCATTGTATACTGAGATAATCTTCTTCATTGTCCACTATACCATCTACTTTGGTGTGATCTGTAATCTTATGAACCATGCCTCCTATATTCCAAATCATTTAATGATGAAAAGCAATCGACCCAGCACTGATCCTTGTGGCACACCATTGGCCACAGTGTCCAGTTTGAAAAACAACTCTCTACCACTACTCTGTCTCACCTATCTTCAAGCCAATTTGACATCCAATTGGCTCACTCCCTCTGGCTCCCATATGATCCAACCTTACTGACCAGTCTAACATTTGGAAACTTATCTTACACTTTACTGAAGTCCATATAGTCAACATCTACCACTCTGCTTTCATCAATCTTCTTTGTCACCACTTCAAAACCTCAATCAAGTTAGTGGGATATGACTTCCCACATGTAAAGCCATGTTTACTATTCCTAACCAGTCCTTGCCTTTTTGAATGCTTGTAAATCCTGTCTTCAAAATCCCCTCCAATAACTTATCCACCACTGATGTAAGCTTACTGGTCTATAGATACTTAGCTTTTTCTTACAGCCCTTCTTACACAATGGCACTACATTAGTAAATCTCTAATTTCCCAGCATCTCACCCCTGGTTGTCGATGATATAAATATCTCAGCAAAGGACCCAGCAATCTCTTCCCCAGCGTCTCACAAAGTTCTGGGAAATCAGGTCCTGGGAATTTATTTATCTTCATGTGTTTTAAAACCTCCAACACCTGCTCTCCTATATTATGAATACTTTTCAAGACATCACTATTTATTTCCCCAAGTTCCCTAGCTTCCATGCCCTTCTCCACAATAAATACTGAAACAAAATATTCATTTAGTATCTCACCCATCACTTGTGATTCCATGCATAGATGGCCATGTTATCTTTAAAGAGCCTTATTCTCTCTTTTGTCCTTTATGTATTTAGCGAATCTCTTTGGATTCTCCTTCATTCTATTTCCCAGTTATCTTATGTCTCCTGTTTGCCCTTCTAATTTCCCTCTTAAGTGTTCTCCTACTACCCTTATAGCTCCTCTAGGGATTCGCTCGATCCCAGCTGTCTATACCTGACATATGCTCCTTCTTTTATTTACCAGAGCCTCAATTTCTCTCATCATCCAGCATTCTTTACACCTACTCGCCTTGCCCTTCACACTAACAGGAACATACTGTCTCTGAACTTGCATTTTTACCTCATTTTTAAATGCCTCCCACTTCCCAACCATCCTTTTACCTGTGAATAGTTTCCCCAATCAACTTTTGAAAGTTTCTGTCAAATATCATCAAAATTAGCCTTACTCCAATTTAGAACTTTAACTTTTTGATCAGATGTATCCTCTTCTAAATCCCAAATATTGTTTCCTGACAGATTATTTAGTCAGTCCCACTTCTTCATTCTCTCCCAGTAGCCCTGCAGGTACACAGGATAACCTCGATTATCCAAAGGACACGGGCAGGGAGCATTTCATTTGTTTAATCGAATTCCAGACAATTGAATGCCGGATAACATAGTTTAGCCACGCATCAGGACCTTGCAACCTTGCCGGATAATCCGATATTCAGATAATCAAATGCCGGATAATTGAGGTTCCTCTGTATTTCTTTGCATCACAACTGAACTTCTCACTTCCACTAACATCACTTCATTTTCTTAATCATTCATGAGATACGGGTGTCACTGGCTCAGCCAGCATTTATCAACTCTCCCAAAGGACGGTTAGCAGTCATTTCCTTCCCAAAAGGACATGTGTGAACCTGATGGGTTATTATGACAATCGACAGCAGTTAAATGATCACCATTAATCTAGCTTTTAATTCCACTTTTCTTTATTGAATTCAAATTTCAGGAGCTGCTTGGGACTTTTCACTGGTTATTACTGCTCTTTGCTTGAAAATGATCTTCTCCCTGTGGCACCCAAAATTTTTTTCACTGTTTTTCCTGGTCCTGGATCATCAGCTAGTGAAACAGCTTTGGTTCAGCTGCCTTGTCCAAAGCCAATCATGCACCTACTACATCTTTTTTTAAACACTCATTCACAGAATGTGGGTGTCACTGGCTGGGCCAACGTTTATTATCCATCACCAATTGCTAAGAGGGTAGTTAAGTGTAAAACATGTTATTGTGGGTCTGGAGTCAATGTAGACCAAACCAGGTAAAGATGACAGTTTCCTTCCATAAAGGTATTAGTGAACCAGGTAGAATAGATTCTTAATTCCAGATATCTATCATGGAAGGATTTGAATGCAGGTTCCCAGAGCATTACCAGAGTCTCTGGATTAATTAGGAGCAGAAGTAAGCAACTTGGTCCTTTGAGTAAGCTTTACTGTTAAATAACATCAAAACTGTCTGTTCATGTTTGGAATTCCACATTCCCACCTATGCCTGAAGAAGGGCTTATGCCCGAAACGTCGATTCTCCTGTTCCCTGGATGCTGCCTGACCTGCTGCACTGTTCTAGCAACACATTTTCATCTCTGGATTAATAATCTAGCAATAATACCTCCCCTAAATATCCACTCAACTTACTTTGCTCCAGGAAAAACAACCCTGGCTTTTCTGACCAGTCCTTACATTGCTATCCTTCATTTTGAGAGAAATTGAACAGAACAGCAAGGTTGTTATGTTTCAGTTATACAGGGCATTGGTGAGACTACATCTTGAATATTGAAGGCAGTTTTGGTCTCCTTATTTAATTAAGGATTTAAATGTGTTGAAGGTGGTTCAGAGGTTTACTCGGTTGATACCTGGAATGAGTGTTGAATTATGAGGCAAAGTTGAACAGACTTGGTTGGCATTTCAAAGTGTAAAGATTATTTAGTTGAAATTTACAAGATCCTGAATGGTCTTGACAAGCTGGATGTGGAAAGAATGTTTCTTCTTGTGAGAAAGTCCACAACAAGGAGTAACTGTTCAAAAATTAGAAGTCATAGATCTAGGACAGAGACAAAGAAAAATATTTTCTCTCAGAAGGCAGAGAGATTTTGGAATGTTCCCCCTCATAAGGCAGAAGAGGAGGCAAAACCATTGAATATTTTAAAGGTGGAGGTAGATGGATTCTTGTTACATAAGGCATTTAAGTGTTATCAGGCATAGGTGGGAATGTTGAATTCCAAACATGAACAGACAGTTTCGATGTTATTTAACAGTAAAGCTGACTCGAAGGATCAAATTGCTTACTTCTGCTCCTAATTCCACCCAAAACCTCTTCACTTCTCTCTCCTCAAAAACATCTCTGTTTGACCAAGCTTTTGGTCACCTGTTTCTGATCATTTTCTTTCACAGATTAATCTCAGATGTTGTTTGATAACACATCTGTAAAGTTATGCAATTTATTGTGGTGGCCTTTCACTGAAATACATGCATGCAATGCTGTAGATTTAGTTTTGACAACGAAGCAAAGTTAAAAAGCAAAATAAATGAAGACAAAACAAACCAATCTTTATATATATATATATATACAGTTTGAAGGATTTTGAAACACCTGATGAAATACAACTGCATTTAACCTAACACCATTACATTACAGTACTCAAATACCAGAGTGCATTCCCTTCTCTATCACATCTCTACTGTTTCTACAATTACTAGCTGTTCCTTTCAATTCCTGGTTTTGAGAATTTGAAAACCTCATCCTTGAGTACCTCAAGGAATTTGATAACCTCCTCACTGAGTTAATCTTTCTCAGTTTCAAATAACCCCTTCAGGATTCTAACTAAACACTTCTGGTCTGGAAATTTCAAACTAAACCCTGACATTGAGGCTGCCGATTTCCTATTAGCTCTGAACTACCACATTCTTTAGCAGAACTGCTTCATATGTCTAATTTACACCAGGAACTCTGTGAACTGAACACAAATGTGTCCAAGCTATGGCTTTTTGCCTCACGCAGATATAAAATTTTAATCCTTCTAAACTAAAAGCAATCTAACGTTAGTTCAGTCTGTCTGCTATTGAAACTCTGAAAATGCAAACTAATTCCCATTATCACCTGAGGGGCTCCTTCTCACATACTTGTTTAAAACAAACTCATGGCTCCAAAAATACTGACAAGTTCATCATTAAACCAGTCATGCACACAAATCAAAACCCCCATGCCACCTTTTCAAAATTCAAACTCGAAAGTAAATCATATTAAATATGTATAAAGCACACAACTTGCATCACACATGAGAGAGCAGGCTGCTCTAATCACATACATCATAAATAGCAGAGTGGCCTTATGACTTCTCTGAATCTCACCTGCATTAATGCTGCAGGAGAAACCATTATCCAGTCACTGGGTTTCTACAGCAAATATGGAATGAAGTAGAAATTAATATTTCTCTCCCCACTGTTTGGGAGTCATATAGATGGACAGCACAGAAACAGACCCTTCAGTCCAACTTGTCCATGCTGACCAGATATCTTAAATTAATCCAGTCCCATCTGCCAGCATTTGGCCAATATCGTTCGAATCTTTCCTATTCATGTACCAATCCAGATGCCTTTTCAATGTTGTGATTGTACCAGCCTCCTCTGGCAACTCATTTCATACACACATCACACTCTGTGAAAACCATCATCTTCATTAGCAATGGAGTCCTTTATTAGCAAAATCACACATTTCATACAGGAGGCATAACTCATTCCTTCTTAGAACATAGAACATTACAGCGCAGCAAAGACCCTTCAGCCCTCGATGTTGAGCCGCCCTGTGAAATCAATCTGAAGCCCATCTACACTATTTCATTCTCATCCATACACCTATCCAATGACCACTTAAACACCCTTAAAGTTGGCGAGTCTACAACTGTTGCAAGCATCTTTTGGATCAGTGGTGCTGGAACAGCACAGTTCAGGCAGCATCCAAGGAACTTCGAAATCGACGTTTCGGGCAAAAGCCCTTCATCAGGAATAAAGGCAGTGAGCCTGAAGCGTGGAGAGATAAGCTAGAGGAGGGATGGGGGTGGGGAGAAAGTAGCATAGAGTACAATGGGTGAGTGGGGGAGGGAATGAAGGTAGGACAAGTCCGGACAAGTCATGGGGACAGTGCTGAGCTGGAAGTTTGGAACTAGGGTGAGGTGGGGGAAGGGGAAATGTGGAAACTGTTGAAGTCCACATTGATGCCCTGGGGTTGAAGTATTCCCAGGCGGAAGATGAGGCGTTCTTCCTCCAGGTGTCTGGTGGTGAAGGAGCAGCGGTGAAGGAGGCCCAGGACCTCCATGTCCTCGGCAGAGTGGGAGGGGGAGTTGAAATGTTCAGCCACGGGGCGGTGTGGTTGATTGGTGCGGGTGTCCCGGAGATGTTCCCTAAAGCGCTCTGCGAGGAGGCGCCCAGTCTCCCCAGTGTAGAGGAGACCGCATTGGGAGCAACGGATACAATAAATGATATTAGTGGATGTGCAGGTAAAACTTTAATGGATGTGGAAGGCTTCTTTAGGGCCTTGGATAGAGATGAGGGAGGAGGTGTGGGCGCAGGTTTTACAGTTCCTGCGGTGGCAGGGGAAAGTGCCAGGATGGGAGGGTGGGTTGTAGGGGGGCGTGGACCTGACCAGGTAGTCACGGAGGGAACGGTCTTTGCGGAAGGCGGAAAGGGGTGGGGAGGGAAATATATCCCTGGTGGTGGGGTCTGTTTGGAGGTGGCGGAAATGTTGGCGGACCCCTTCGCCCACCTCCAACACACTGCATCCACCTGGACACCCCGCACTGGCCTATTACCTGCCCTCGACCTCTTCGTTTCCAACTGCCGCTAGGACATTAACCGCCTCAACCTGTCTACCCCCTTCCCCCACTCCAACCTCTCACCCTCAACGCGCAGCCCTCCAATCCCAACCTCACCATCAAGCCAGCGGATAAAGGGGGCGCAGTGGTAGTCTGGCGCACTAACCTCTACACTGCTGAAGCCAAACGCCAACTCGAGGACACCTCTTCCTACTGCCCCCTTGACCATGACCCCACCCCCCATCACCAAACCATCATCTCCCAGACCATACAGAACCTCATCACCTCAGGAGATCTCCCACCCACAGCTTCCAACCTCATAGTCTGGGAACCCCGCACTGCCCGGTTCTACCTCCTTCCCAAGATCCACAAGCCTGACCACCCTGGCCGATCCATTGTCTCAGCATGCTCCTGCCCCACTGAACTCATCTCTACCTACCTCGACACTGTCCTATCCCTAGTCCAGGAACTCCCCACATACGTTCGTGACACCACCCACGCCCTCCACCTTCTCGAAGACCTCCGTTTCCCCGGCCCCCAACGCCTCATCTTCACCATGGATATCCAATCCCTCTACACCTCCATCCGCCATGACCAGGGGCTCCAAACCCTCCTTTTTTCCTCTCCAGACGTCCCCAATAGTACCCTTCCACTGACACTCTCATTCGTTTGGCCGAACGGGTCCTCACCCTTAACAATTTCTCCTTTGAATCCTCCCACTTCCTCCAGACCAAAGGGGTAGCCATGGGCACATGTATGGGCCCCAGCTATGTCTGTCTCTTTGTTGGCTACGTAGAGCAGTTGATCTTCCGTAATTACACCGGCACCACTCCCCACCTCTTCCTCCGCTACACTGATGACTGCATTGGCGCCACCTCATGCTCCCGCGAGGAGGTTGAGCAATTCATCAACTTCACCAACACATTCCACCCTGACCTTAAATTTACCTGGACCATCTCTGACACCTCCCTCCCTTTCCTGGACCTCTCCATCTCCATTAATGACGACCGACTTGACACTGACATTTTTTACAAACCCACCGACTCCCACAGCTACCTGGATTACACCTCTTCCTACCCTACCTCCCACAAAAATGCCATCCCGTATTCCCAATTCCTCCGCCTCCGCCGTATCTGCTCCCAGGAGGACCAGTTCCACCACAGAACACACCAGATGGCCTCCTTCTTTAGAGACCGCAATTTCCCTTCCCATGTGGTTAAAGATGCCCTCCAACGCATCTCATCCACATCCCGCACCTCCGCCCTCAGACCCCACGCCTCCAACCGTAACAAGGACAGAACGCCTCTGGTGCTCACCTTCCACCCTACCAACCTTCGCATAAACCAAATCATCCGCCGACATTTCCGCCACCTCCAAACAGACCCCACCACCAGGGATATATTTCCCTCCCCACCCCTTTCCGCCTTCCGCAAAGACCGTTCCCTCCGTGACTACCTGGTCAGGTCCACGCCCCCCTACGACCCACCCTCCCATCCTGGCACTTTCCCCTGCCACCGCAAGAACTGTAAAACCTGCGCCCATACCTCCTCCCTCACCTCTATCCAAGGCCCTAAAGGAGCTTTCCACATCCATCAAAGTTTTACTTGCACATCCACTAATATCATTGATTGTATCCGTTGCTCCCGATGCGGTCTCCTCTACATTGGGGAGACTTGGCGCCTCCTAGCAGAGCGCTTTAGGGAACATCTCCGGGACATCCGCACCAATCAACCACACTGCCCCGTGGCCCAACATTTCAACTCCCTCTCCAACTCTGCTGAGGACATGGAGGTCCTGGGCCTCCTTCACCGATGCTCCCTCACCACCAGACACCTGGAGGAAGAACGCCTCATCTTCCGCCTCGGAACACTTCAACCCCAGGGCATCAATGTGGACTTCAATAGTTTCCTCATTTCCCCTTCCCCCACCTCACCCTAGTTCCAAACTTCCAGCTCAGCACTGCCCCCATGACTTGTCCGGACTTGTCCTATCTGCCTATCTCCTTTTCCACCTATCCACTCCACCCTCTCCTCCCTGACCTATCACCTTCATTCCCTCCCCCACTCACCCATTGTACTCTATGCTACTTTCTCCCCACCCCCACCCTCCTCTAGCTTATCTCTCCATGCTTCAGGCTCACTGCCTTTATTCCTGATGAAGGGCTTTTGCCCGAAACATTGATTTCGAAGCTCCTTGGATGCTGCCTGAACTGCTGTGCTCTTCCAGCACCACTAATCCAGAATCTAGTTTCCAGCATCTGCAGTCATTGTCTTTACCCAACTGTTGCAAGCAGTCTATTCCACACCCCTACAACTCTGAGTAAAAAACCTACCTCTGACATCTGTCCTATATCTATCACCCCTCAATTTGAAGCTATGTGCCTCGTGCTCGCCATCGCCACCCCAGGAAAAAGGCTCTCCCTGTCCACCTGATGTAATTTGCTGATTATCTTGTATGTCTCAATTAAGTCACCTCCCAACCTTCTTCTCTCTCACAAAAACAGCCTCAAGTCCCTCAGCCTTTTCTCGTATGAACTTCCCTCCATACCATACAACATCCTAGTAAATCTCCTCTGAACCCTTTCCAAAACTTCCACATCCTTCCCATAATGCGGTGACCAGAACTGCACGCAATACTCAAAGTGCAGCCGCACCAGAGTTTTGTACAGCTGCAGCACGACCTCGTGGTTCCAAAACGCAATCCCTCTACTAATAAAAGCAAACACACTGTATGTCTTCTTAACAGCCCTATCAACCTGGGTAGCAACTTGGAGGTATATATGTACATGGGCGCTGAGATCTCTTTGCTCATCTAAAATACCACGAACCTTACCATTAGCCCAGTATCCTGTATTCCTGTTACTCCTTCCAAAGTGAATCACCACACTTTTCCGCATTAAACTCCATTTGCCACCTTTCAGCCCAGCTTTGCAGATTATCTATGTCCCTCTGTAACCTACAACATCGTTCGGCACTATCCACAATTGTACTGACCTTAGTGCCATTCGCAAATTTACTAACCCATCATTCTGCACCCTCATCGAGGTCGTTTATAAAAATGACAAACAGCAGTGGACCCAAAATAGATCCTTGCAGTACACCACTAATAACTGAGCTCTAGATTAGATTAGATTACTTAGATTAGATTAGATTAGATTATTTACAGTGTGGAAACAGGCCCTTCGGTTCAACAAGTTCACACCGACCCTCCGAAGAGCAACCCACCCAGACCCATTTCCCTACATTTACCCCTTCACCTAACACTATGGGCAATTTAGCATGGCCAATTCACCTAACCTGCACATCTTTAGACTGTGGGAGGAAACTGGAGCACCCAGAGGAAATCCACGCAGACACGGGGAGAATGTGCAAACTCCACACAGACAGTTACCCGAGGCGGGATTTGACTCTAGGATGAACATTTCCCATCAACCACCACCCGCTATCTTCTTTCAGCTAGCCAATTTCTGATCCAAACCACTAAATCGCCCTCAATCCCATGACTCCGTATTTTGTGCAGTAGCCTACCAGGGGGAACCTTATCAAACGCTTTACTGAAATTCATATAAACCACATCAACTGCTTTACCCTCACCCACCTGTTTGGTCACCTTCTCAAAGAACTCTATAAGGTTTGTGAGGGACAACCTACCCTTAACAAAACCGTACTGGCTATCCCTAATCAACTTATTCCTATCGAGATGATTATAAACATTATCTCTTATAACCTTTTCCAACATTTTACCCACAATGAAGTAAGGCTCACTGGTCTCTAATTAATAGGGTTGTCTCTACTCCCGTTCTTCAACAAGGGAACAATATTTGCCAACCTCCAGTCTTCTGGTACTATTCCTGTAGACAATGACAACATAAAGATCAAAGCCAAAGGCTCTGCAATCTTTTCCCTGGCTTCCCGGAGAATCAGAGGATAAATCCCATCCAGCCCAGGGGATTTATCTATTTTCACACTTTCCAGAATTTCTAACACCTCCTCTTTGTGAACCTCAAACCCATCTAGTCTCATAACCTGTTTCTCAGTATTCTCCTTGACAACATTGTCTTTTTCCAGTGTGAATATTGACAAAATATACTCTTTTAGTACGTCCCCTATCTTCTCTTGACTCCACGCACAACTTCCCACTACTGTCCTTGATTGGTCCTAATCTTATTCTAGTCATTCTTTTATCCCTTTTATACCTATAGAACGCTTTAGGGTTTTCCCTGATCCTATCCGCCAACAACATCTCATGTCTTCTCCTTACTCATCTTAGCTCTCTCTTTAGGTCTTTCCTGGTTACCTTCTAACTCTCAATTGCCCTAACTGAGCCTTTACATCTCATCCTAATATAAGCCTTCCTCTTGCTCTTGACAAAAGATTCAACTTCCTTAGTAAACCACGGCTCTTGTGCTTGACAACTTCTTCCCCATCCAACAGGTACATACTTATCAATGACACAGCAGCTATTCCTCGAATAAGCTTCACATTTCCATTCTGCCCATGCCCTGCAGTTTCTTTCCACATCCTATGCATCCTAGATTTTGTCTAATCGCATCGTAATTGCCCTTCCCCCAGCTGTAGCTCTTGCCCTCTGGTGTATACTTATCCTTTTCCATCTCTAAAGTAAACATAACTGAACTGTGGTCACTATCACCAAAGTGCTCATCTACCTCCAAATCTAACAGCTGGACAGGTTCATTCCCCAGTACCAAATCTAATGTGGCCTCGCCCCTTGTTGGCCTGTCTACATATTGTCAGAAAATCCTCCTGCATACAATGGACAAAAACGGACCCATCTGAAGTACTTGAACTGCAGTATTCCCAGTCAATATTAGGGAAGTTGAAGTTCCCTATAACAACTACCCTGTCACTCTCGCTCCTATCAAGAATCATCTTTGCTATCCTTTCCTCTAAATCTCTGGAACTATTTGGAGGCCAATAGAAACCTCCTAACAGGGTGACCTCTCCTTTCCTGTTTCTAATCTCAGCCCGTACTACCTCAGTTGACGAGTCCTCAAACATCCTTTCTGCAGCCATATACTGTCCTTGACTAACAATGCGACACCCCTACCTCTTTTACCATCTTCTCTGTTCTTACTGAAATATCTAAATCCCAGAACATGCAACAACCATTCCTGTCCCTGCTCTACCCATGTCTCAGCAGGCAGTGAAGAAAGCTAATAGCATGCTGGCCTTCATATCAAGAGGAATTGAGTAGAGAAGCAAAGAGTTCTTCTGCAGCTGTACAGTGACCTGGTGAGACCGCACCTGGAATATTGTGTGCAGTTTTGGTCTCCAAATTTGAGGAAAGACATTCTGGCTATTGAGGGAGTGCAGCGTAGGTTCACGAGGTCAATTCCCGGAATGGTAGGACTATCTTACGTTGAAAGATTGGAGCAACTGTGCTTGTATACACCTCAGAGCTGAAAAATGTGTTGCTGGTCAGGAGAATCGACGTTTCGGGCATAAGCCCTTCATTCCTGAAGAAGGGCTTATGCCCGAAACGTCGATTCTCCTACTCCTTGGATGCTGCCTGACCTGCTGCGCTTTTCCAGCAATACATTTTTCAGCTCTGATCTCCAGCATCTGCAGCCCTCACTTTCTCCTCCTTGTATACCCTTCAGTTTAGAAGGCTGAGAGGGGATCTGATTGATACGTATTAGATTATTAAAGGATTGGACACTCTGGAGGCAGGAAGCATGTTTCCGCTGATGGGTGAGTCCCGAACCAGAGGACACAGTTTAAAAATAAGGGGTAGGCCATTTAGAACAGAGTTGAGGAGAAACTTCTTCACCCAGAGAGTGGTGGGTGTATGGAATGCTCTGCCCCAGAAGGCAGTGGAGGCCAAGTCTCTGGATACTTTCAAGAAAGAGATGATAGAGCTCTTAAAGATAGTGGAATCAAGGGTTATGGGGATAAGGCAGGAACAGGATACTGATTGAGGACGATCAGTCATGATCAAAATGAATGGTGGTGCTGGCTCGAAGGGCAGAATGGCCTACTCTGGCACCTTTTGTCTATTGTCTGAAGTGGCCACACATCAAAATCCAAGGTACCGACCCATGCTGCAAGTTCACCCACTTTATTCTGGATGCTCCTGGCATTGAAATAGACACACTTCAAACTAACCTTTTGCTTGCCGGTGCCCTTTTGTGATCCTGAAACCTTATTTCAGATCTCCTTGCTCTCAATCTCCTCTGTATTCGAACGACAATTTAGGTTCCCAATGCCCTGCTGAATTATTTTAAACCCACCCAAACAGCATTAGCAAATTTTCCTCCCAGGATATTAGTATCCCTCTGGTTCAGGTGAAGACCATCCTGTTTGTAGAGGTCCCACCTACCCAGAAAGAATCCTAATTATCCTGGAATCCAAAACCCTCCCTCCTGCACCATCCTTGTAGTCACGTGTTCAACTCCTCTCTCTCCCTTCTTGGCTGTTGTTAGAGGCTCCTCCTCTGACAGGCTCCTTCTCTGACATGCTTTTCCTTAATTCAGGGGCCCTATCAGACTGGATCTTTTCTCACATTATTCCTTTCTCACTGCAGTGACTCTCAGCAAAACATTCCTAATGTTAATATTAGAGCTTTACCAAAGAGTTAACCCTACAGTCATCAATTTTCTTCAGACTTGCCAAAATCCAATCACTGTATCTTGATACCATCATTGGAGGCTCGATGGACAAATGAATTCTTCCTTCACTTCAAGGAACTGCTTTTCACCTTACTGTTAAAAGTCAGCAGTCAGCTTTGATGTTTCCACATTTGATGATGCTCATGGTCAGATTTCTTCTGTTCATAACTAGATCACCTCCCAGATTTGGTTTCCTTACAGTGCCAGGGACCCCGGTAAAATTCTAGGGCAACTGTCTGCGTGGGTTTCCTCCGGGTGCTCCAGTTTCCCCCCAGCAGTACAAAGATGTGCAGGTTAGGTGGATTGGCCATGGGAAATGCAAGTGTACAGGGGCAGGTTTAGGGGGTGGGTTGAGGTGGGATGCTCTTCAGAGGTGGTATGTATTCGATGGGCTGAATAGCCTGCTTCCACACTGTAGGGGTTCTATTCTATTCTATTTAACTTTCCTAAAACTATTAATGTCTACAAAGCAAATATATCCAACCAGTCTGAATAATCTTCATATTTGGAAAATTTTCAACAACTGAAATAGAGAAAAAGAATCTATGGTCTGTTGGTGATCCTCTCCCAGCTCAAAGCTTTCTTGCTGTCCTTTTGCTTTTTCTATTTTATTCATGCTACCTCTGAGGTTTCCTTTTGCTCCTACCAAGTATCAGACATGCAATCTAAGACTCTCTTTCCCCTCCCTCATCTTCTGTTTCAAAATCCAAATCCATGCATGCCTCCAACTCAACTGCCCATTCACTCCCAGGCCCTCAATGCTCCAGGACTCATTAAATAGCCTGCCATTCCGTCCATTGGGAAAATGGAGACTAGGAGTAGAAGTGGGGACCATTAAGCCCTTTGAGTCTATTCTGCCATTCAATGAAATCATGGCTGATCTGTGGCTTAACTCTACATACCTGCCTTTGGCCCATATCCCTTAACACCTTTGCAACCAGTGTTCTGCAACAAACAATTCTATTCTAACTCATTGCTGCAGAGGTGTTCTTAAACACATAACTCCATCATCTCCCTCCTCACGTCTACAACACACAGACTCACAGAATGTGTAAAGAAGGCATTTGACACATCGGACTTCATCCAATTCATCCCCACCTGCCTGCTCATTCCTGATAACATTACAAACTTCCCCATTCAAGGAAAATTAAAATTCTTTAAAATTCTAGCTGTTGGAGCAAGCACTTGATCACCTGCATTTCCTTATAACATTCAATTTTAAACTTCAGCGTCCTATAACCTTCCACAAAGTGTTTTTGAGCATTTTACTATGTTAAAGATGTTCCCTAAAGTTACGATTCAAACGGGTTCCATCACCTTTTCTGATAGTGACTCCACATCAGACTTCACTGTGTTGGGAAACTTACAGCCCAATAGCCTCAACATTGCCTTCACCCAGCCTTTAAACCCACCTCGTCCCCTCGCTTCCCTGACCTCATAGAGTCAAAGAATCCCACACCACGGAGACAGGCCCATTGGCGCACACTGGTCCCGCTGACCAAAATGTCCATCAACACTAAGCCATTCCCCTGCACTTGGCTCATAACCTTCTAAACCTTTCCGATCCATGTATTTAGAACATAGAACATAGAAGAATACAGCGCAGTACAGGCCCTTTGGCCCTCGATGTTGCGCCGATCCAAGCCCACCTAACCTATACTAACCCACTATCCTCCATATACCTATCCAATGCCCGCTTAAATGCCCATAAAGAGGGAGAGTCCACCACTGCTACTGGCAGGGCATTCCATGAACTTACGACTCGCTGAGTGAAGAACCTACCCCTAACTTCAGTCCTATATCTACCCCCCCTTAATTTAAAGCTATGCCCCCTTGTAATACCCGACTACATACGCGGAAAAAGGTTCACACTGTCAACCCTATCTAACCCCCTAATCATCTTGTACACCTCAATCAAGTCACCCCTAAACCTTCTTTTCTCTAATGAAAACAGTCTTTCCTCATACGATCTTCCTTCCATACCAGGCAACATCCTGGTAAACCTCCTCTGCACCCGTTCCAGTGCCTCCACATCCTTCCTATAGTATGGCGACCAAAACTGCACACAATATTCCAGATGCGGCCGCACCAGAGTCTTATACAACTGCATCATGACCTCAGGACTCCGGAACTCAATTCCTCTACCAATAAAAGCCAGTACGCCATATGCCTTCCTCACCGCACTATTTACCTGGGTGGCAACTTTCAGAGATCTGTGTACATGGACACCAAGATCCCTCTGCTCATCCACACTACCAAGTATCCGACCATTAGCCCAGTACCCCATCTTTTTGTTATTCTTCCCAAAGTGAATCACCTCACACTTAGCTACATTGAATTCCATTTGCCACCTTTCTGCCCAGCTCTGCAGCTTCTCTATATCCTGCTGTAACCTGCCGCATCCTTCCTCACTGTCAACAACTCCTCCGACTTTCGTATCATCCGCAAACTTGCTCACCCAACCTTCTAACCCCTCTTCCAGGTCATTTATAAAAATGACAAACAGCAATGGTCCCAAAACAGATCCTTGCGGAACACCGCTAGTGACGGCAATCCATGAAGAAACTTTGCCATCAACTACTACCCTCTGTCTTCTTCCATCCAGCCAATTCCTAATCCAAACCTCCAACTCACCCTCAATGCCATATCTCCGTATTTTCTGCAGTAGCCTACCATGGGGAACCTTATCAAACGCCTTACTAAAATCCATATATACCACATCTACCGCTTTCCCCTCATCAACCTCCTTCGTCACCTTTTCAAAGAATTCAATAAGGTTTGTGAGGCACGACCTGCCCTTCACAAAACCATGCTGACTATCCTTGATCACATTATTCCTATCCAGATGTGCATAAATCCTATCCCTTACAATTCTCTCTAAGACTTTGCCCACAACAGAAGTGAGACTCACCGGCCTATAGTTACTAGGGTTATCCCTACTCCCCTTTTTGAACAAGGGAACCACATTTGCTATCCTCCAGTCTTCTGGCACTACTCCTGTAGACAAAGAGGACATAAAAATCAAGGCCAATGGCTCTGCAATCTCCTCCCTTGCTTCCCAGAGAATCCTAGGATAAATGCCATCAGGCCCAGGGGACTTATCTATTTTCACCTTTTCCAGGATTTCCAACACCTCTTCTCTACATACCTCAAAGCCATCCATTCTACTTATTTGTGACTCAGTATTCACATCGACGACAATGCCCTGTTCCTGAGTAAATACTGAAGAAAAGTATTCATTCAGTGTCTCCCCAATCTCTTCCGCCTCCACACGCAACTTCCCACTACTATCCTTGACTGGGCCTATTCCTACCCTAGTCATTCTTTTATTCCTAACATACCTATAGAAAGCCTTAGGGTTTTCCCTAATCCTACCGACTAAGGACCTTTCATGTCCCCTCCTTGCTGCTCTTAGCTCTCTCTTCAGGTCCTTCCTGGCTACCCTAGAACTCTCAATCGCCCCAAATGAACCTTCACGTCTCATCTTGAGATAGGCCGCCCTCTTCCATTTAACAAGGGATTCCAATTCCTTATTAAACCACGGCTCCCTCGCACGACCCTTTCCTCCCTGCCTGACAGGTACATAATTATCAAGGACACTCAATAGTTGCTCCTTGAACAAGCTCCACATATCATTTACACTCTTGCCTTGGAGTCTACTTTTCCAAGCCACACATCCTAAGTCATGCCTCACCGCATCATAATTTCCCTGACCCCAGCTATAACTCTTGCCCTGTAGTACACACTTATCCCTCTCCAGCACGAGAGTAAAAATCACCGAATTATGGTCACTATCCCCAAAGTGCTCACCTACCTCTAATTCTAACACCTGGCCTGGTTCGTTACCCAGAACCAAATCCAGTATGGCCTCACCTCTTGTTGGCCTGTCTACATATTGTGTCAGGAAACTCTCCTGCACACATTCAACAAACACTGACCCATCTAACGAACTTGAGCTATAGCTTTCCCAATCAATATCAGGAAAGTTAAAGTCCCCATAACAACCACCCTATTACTGTCACTCATCTCCTGAATCACCTTCCCTATCCTTTCTTCAATGATTCTAGGACTATTAGGAGGCCTGTAAAAGACTCCTAACAGGGTGACCTCACCTTTCCTATTCCGAACCTCAGCCCAAACTACCTCAGATGGCAAGTCCTCATCCATCGTCCTTTCCACCACTGTAATACTATCTTTGACAAGCAATGCCACACCTCCCCCTCTTTTACCCCCACCTCTGACCCTACTAAAACATTTAAATCCTGGAACCTGCAACAGCCAATCCTGTCCCTGTTCTAGCCATGTCTCCGTAATAGCCACAACATCGAAGTCCCAGGTACCAACCCACGCTGCAAGTTCACCTACCTTATTTCGTATACTTCTTGCATTGAAGTATACACACTTCAAGCCACTTTCCTGTTTACAGACACCCTCCTTGGAAATTGATGCCATGTTCCTAACCTCCCTACACTCCAGGCCCTGCACCCTGAAGCTACAATCTGGGTTCCCATGCCCCTGCAGAGTTAGTTTAAACCCCCCCCAAGAGCACTAGCAAGAGCACTTGTCCAAATGCATTTTAAATGTCGCTAATGTACCTGCCTCAACCACTTCTGCTGGCCTCTCATTCCATATGTGTATCACTCTCTGTGTAAAAATGTTGCCCCTCAAGTTCCTTTTTATTCTTTCCCCTCTAACCTTAAACTGATGCCCTCTAGTCCTTGATTCCCCAACCTGATCTGACCCAACCTGTCCATTTTCCAACTCATCTATCCGCTCCACCCTTTCCACTGACAAATCATAACAGCCCCTGACCTGCATTCACCTCTCACCATCTCACCTACCCTTCCCCACGCCCAGTCCCCTCCTTGTATATACTTCTTGGCTCCCTCCCCAGTCCTGACAAAGGGTTTTGTCCCAAAATGTTGACTTTCCTGCTGCTCGGATGCTGCCTGACTTCGGTGCTTTCCCAGCCAAATCTATTGACTCTAGATCAGAAATACTTTTTGTATGAGAGAAATCTCTACATCTCTCTTTTGGTTTTTGTACCCCTGTGTAATAAATTTGTCTCCTCTGGTTCCTAACTCTCCAGCCACTGAAAACATTGCTCCCTTACTTACACTATCAAAACTCTTCATAATTTTGAACTCCTTTATCATGTTTTGTCTCCTCTGGTCTTACGTAAAGATGTCGTAGTACATTACATCCCTATTTAATTTATCTCTCCTTGTGCTCTATTTTGACTTTAGTCTTGTCTAACACTGTGGACCTTGGCACTTTATCTAGTTATTGCCACTGAAACAAAGAAATGCACTCGGAGGCCTCACAGCAATACTCAGCTCCTTGCATAGGTCTCTACAATGCAGCATCCATCAGATTCCAATACACAAAAAATCATTTTTCCAGATGCTGGATAATGAAAAGCATTTGGGTTTTGGAAAATGTATTGTGCACAGATTTCCAGCTAATCAACTGCAAATTTTGCTACAAACCCACTATGCCGATGTCAAAAATTAGCTTAAAGCTGAACAGCCCTGAAATGAATCAAATGTTCAAAAAGGGGGAAAGGGGTGGTAACGCTGTACTTTCACAAGACTATGAGACAATAATAAAATAAAAAGGTGCAATACACAGTTCAATTAGCTGAGCAAAACCATCTTAAGATGCTGTGGAAGAGTACAGGTGAACAAAATTTGACATTAAGCCATGAAGTAAAGTAGTCGAAGAGTGTGGTGCTGGGTAAACACACTAGGTCAGGCAGCATCCAAGGAACAGGATAATCGACGTTTCAGGCATAAGCCCTTCACCAGAAATGGCAGGACACTGCCTGACCTGCTGTGCTTTTTGAGCACCACACTCTAACTCTAATCTCCAGCATTCTGAAGTCCTCACTTTCTCGTCCACAAAGTGAAATAGGTTTAAGGGACAACTTATGATTACAAAGATAGAATAAAACCAGAAGACACAATTGTCTGCAACCCAACTACCAAACTATGACATGAAACATGTCAAAATTTCAAAATTGTCTTCACCAACATATGGGGCATATGGGATCTAACTAAATCAACTATCACTCTTAACATCAAGGTAACATTAAACTGAGTACGGCACTAATTAACCCAATTAAAACTGAAGTTAGTGGGATCAGGAGGAAAATGTCAATGACTGCAATGTGAAGTATCTGCAGCACTTCACCAAGATGTCTTTAGTGCACATTCTCAGCCTGGGAGCTCCAACACCCGGAAGGTAGAGAATAGCAAATGCATGGAAACACTTTCAGATCAAAACTTCGGAAAATTGTCATACAACATTCTTGTTTCACCTTGACAGGGACAAACACACAAAATGCTAACAGCATTGTGAAATACCTTCAACACATGGAATGGTTAAACATGATAGTCCATCAATCCTTTCTGAAGAGTAAATGGGGATAGGCAACAAACAACTGGACCTGACAGCAACTTGCATTTCCTGACAAGAATAAAACAAAATTCTCCACCTTTGCCTGCTGACTGCAATCAATTAGTCCTCTCTACAGCCCTTTTGTGTTTGTAAATCACTATAATTTATTTTTTAATTAATTAATTTTGAACCACTGCAACACCAGCTAGTCACACAGTGACGAGCCTTGCATGATGAGGCATGTTCTATTTTTATGCTGTTTTGAACTTCAAAGATCTGCAAACGTATACAGAAAAATAATTTTTTGGGCTAAATAATTCAAAACCATTTGATCAGTCTGCCTTACATTACCCAACATGCTTCACACCTCTGAAGTCATGAATCCCACTTGACTCAATGGTTAGGTTTCCTGGAAACCTTCAGATCCTACCACAAACCCTTGTGAAAAATTTTTATTTCCATCCTCTTGATGCAGTCTCTGCTTCCACTTCACCCCCATTTAATTGTAATTAGAACTCCTCAAACAACTGCTGTGCAAGTAAACTTGTAAGTGCTTAACATGGGTAGAGATGAAGATGAATGGGACACCTCTGATAACTAGCGTTTACAGTCATTGGACCATCTAAGTCAAGGTTGCAATTTACCTTTTAGTCTTCAGTTGCTCCCGTAATTTACTGTACATCTCCAGTACTGAAAAAAAAGAGACAGGTCAAATATTGAAACAAATAGCTTGCCATGCAATTATTTTTGTTATTATGAGATCCCATTTTCTTTCAATGCTCCTATGTTTAACTGTTTCAATACTTACACTTTAATTTCACTTTAACACGAAAAGTCATACAGATGAAAGAAAAAACTGTGTCAGAGTTTTTCATCTTGCACTCGTCAGAATAGGTATGCAAGAACACCAAATAAAAATGACTTTTATTACACTTGTGTTTCATTCCTCCAGTCAGTGGATGTCAAAACAAACAGATGGTAATCACCATATCCAATGGCTTCTAAGAAACATTTGCAAGGTTTTTTTTGTCATTCCTAGGATGTGGGCTTTACTGGCTAGGCACAGGTTGAGAATCAGATTACCAAATCTGTAGTCAATTGACAACTCAGTCCCAATTTCCTATTCCTAACATCCCATTTCATATCCAACTCAATTCAAGGAAATATAGCTTACTTCCTGCCCAAGGAAGATTAATTTGGCAACAAGTGGCCTTTAGTGGGTAGGTTATCTCTGTAACTATATTCCCAAAAAGAAAGTGTATAGGTACCTTGCAAACACAATCTGAAACCAGTGCTGTATCACAGAACAAAGATCCTCACACTTAGAACTAAGTAATTATTAGGGTCTATTTGAACACTTAAAAAAAAGGTGATTATCAAGTCTTTCAATCACCTTGAAAGTGATACCAAACATAATTATAGTAAGCCAAACAAAGGCTTTCAAACAGAAATTTGTTTTGGCCTTCTAATTATCGTGCCTTTTTAACCTAGCTGGTAGTGCCCCTAGAAGCATGGCATTCCAACTGGAACTCCATCAACAAAAACATTGAGTTAGACCCCAACTACCACCCCCTGAGAAAAAGAACAGGCAATGACATCACCAACCCAAAGAAACCAAAACATATAAATAGAAAGCAGGAATCATCAGCAGTGCTTCGCCCAGAGGCCTACTGAAGATGTTACCTACTAGGGTGACAAAACTTCTGGAAATGCAGCTCAGCGAGCAAACCTACATCCAGAACTTCAACCTGAGCTACAAACCTTCTCAAAACTCGTTTCCACCAGTTTCTCCCTACCATAAGGATTATGATTAAAGCTTAAGTTCATCACTGTACATGGATCATGACCAGACCACTAACCATGCATGGAGTAAAAGTCGGTAATCAAACATCAGTTTTTTTCTCCAATCATAGAAATTGGTGTGATCATTTGAAAATTTACATTCTTGCTTTTGTGATGAGTACATGACAAAATGTTTCAACAACACATATCTCTCAGCACCATGTGGTAAACTTGCTTTGAAGTATTTATACTTCAGTCTTTGAGCACTTGGACTGGATGAAGCTTCAATAAGCAGTGTTGGTAAATCTATTTTAATTACAGTTTTACAATCTGTAACAATGGTCAGGATATTTTGCAATTCGCTATATGCAATTCTTGATAACATTTGGAATGAAGCACAATTGGCACTGAATTCTTGGAATTCAAATAAAGGCAGAGGAGATGCAAAGTCAACGGTAGAATATCAATCAGTCAGAAAGAGCTAGTTGCATTGGAATATTGTGCTACAATATCAATAAGAAACATGCCAAACTTCTTGATGAAGTGTAAATTGCTTCAAAGCACAGGCACTGTTACAATATGGGTAAAGACAGAAGCTAACAAACAGCAATTATGGGATTTCCAGTTTTTGGTGTGGTTCAAGGAAAGAGCTTTGGCCAGGGCACCCTGTTCTATTTACAACATTCTCATGTTGGTCGTTTATATCCATCTGAACTGATCATACATGGGGTTTAAAATCGCATCTGAAGGTTAGCTTCTCTGACAATCCAGCATTCTTATTAGTGTCAGAGAAAAATGTACTGCTACCCAGAAGAATAATCAGTACAGCACTGAAAAATCTCCTCAAATGATCTGATTCTAAGATAGGAATAATACCAACTGAGAGAAGCAGGTACTATTTGCAATGATCAGGAGTCAAATAGTGTTAAGTACATGCACACACAGAGACACACAGACACATGCGCGCGCAAACACAGACGTTCTGCAAAACCTTTGTCTCTCTTTTCACCTTTAAGACATACTTTCAACCCTCTTCAACCTGCTCTAATATCTCTTTACATGACTCAGAATTAATATTTTGACATAATATGCCTGAGATCCTCTATGTTAAGGTGCTATAAAATGCAAGGTGTTATTTGCCCCATCATTCATTTGCTAGGTCTCTGAAAGAGCAATCCAATTAGTCCCTGTTTCCTCCTGCCGCATAGCCTTTTTTTTTCATTTTATATATAGTTTTAATTCTCTCTTGAAGTTGACAATGAATCAGTTTCTTCTTGGGAACTTAGGCCACAGCTTGCTCTACAAATAAATATTCTCAACTTCTGCCACCTGGTCACTGTTTGACAATTATCTTAAACATAGCATTTCCCAAACCCCTATACCAAGTAAGATTAAAAAATCATGGTGCAAGATGTCAATTGTTTCCTGGAATGGACTGGGGGAACAGAGGAAGCTGAATCAAGAGCTAGTTCAATAAGTACATGGATAAAGCTTTGATGGACGTGTGTGCACACTGTTTGGGATATGGTGCTTCCCAGGGAGAAACTGTTCATGTGGATGGCAATGGTCTTCTCTGCTGCTCTACATTTCTGTTTCCATACATTCTCTGTCATACCCCTCTGCTTTAATTTTTTTTGTTGTCGCATTTTGTCCATTCAGAACCATTCGACTGACTCAAGATGCTATAACAATTATCACTAAACCTGTTATCTCCTGCAGGAACCTTGCTGACGATAACTGTTTAGTACCTGGTAGACAGAGTGTCAGCTGGTCCACTGTAGCTGCTATATTCCTTTGCTGTGAGCGACACTTCCTCAGTTCCTCCATTTCAGTGAGTAGCTGCAGAGGCATATGTTGAAAAGAAACAATTTGGTGACTATATTTTCATGAATCAGTCAGTCAGTTTTGAAAGATTCATTAACCAAGCAGTCCTTATATTTTTAGACTCAGTGATTTTCACCATCCTGCCTCACTGACACAATTTTCTTTGAGTCATCCCAGTGGCCACCACCCATATGCACAACAGCCTTCCACCAAGCGGACAGAGGAAGCATCACTGTCCTGTTTTTATGCATGTTTTGTAAGGTATCACAGTGCAAACAGCTGAGTTTCTACGTAGAATTCACTAATGCCCAACAGGTACTACTGACTTAGATTAAGTTCAGCAGAAATCACCAATTTATCGTCCCCGGCCAAGGTGACTTGCTGATTAACTCAGTTACCTGGAAGGCTTTGACGCAGAAACTAACTATAGTACATTTCCATTGACATGTAAAAGTCAGCACAAGGCAGTGGTTGGTGATATTTAAAAGCATTGACAGTAGAAAAAAAAAAGGTTTATACATGAAATAATTTGCCTTTATGACCAATTTTAGGGCACTTCAAAGCGTTTCATAGGCAAGGAAGCAACTTGGAAGTATAGTCACTGCTGTGATGAAGGAAACAGCAATGGGGGAAAAAGAAAATGAGACAGTGGAAAAGAACTCACCTCTCTCCCTGATTCCTGCAGCTTGTTATTGGTGTCTGTCACCTGAATCTGAAATGTAGGAAATGAAACATCTCACTTTAAAACATTGTTTGAAAAAAAAAGTAAATTTAGAGCTTAAACAGTGAGGGTTTTGGAGAAGAATATATTGTCAATACCACCCTGTGGTTTATTAATATGATCCAAGGAGCGTTGAGACATTTTAAAAGAGATATCGGGACAGCAAATCAGGAATTAGCCCGAGTTCAGTTGATAGGTACACCTTGAAGACAGCAAGTGAGACACAAACTATTTCCATCATTGATTGGGCCTGAAATGAATGGAGCCTAAAACCCCTCTGTCACTAGAACCTCACAATAACTGACCAAATCATCACAGTTTTAAGAGCTGGTCATCAGTAATCAATTATTTTTGCTGACAGGTGGATCAACTTGTAAAATAGAAACAGGCTATTTAATACAATTTGTCTGCACTATTACAGATCATCCTTTTGTCCCTGTCCCAGTAAAGTGCAGCTCACAGCCTAATCCATCTCCAACTTTTCCCAGTTCTGAGAACGGTCATATACCTAAAACATTAACTCTGTTTCTCTCTATATAAATACTGCACAACTGGCACAACTTTCACAGCATTTTCTGTTTTTAATTTCAGATTTTCAGTATCTGCAATTTTCTGCTCTTTCATTTGGTTCTTGGTGGTGTTTGTATTTCACACAAGCCTCCTCTATTCCATTTGTCCCTTGCCACTCTGCTCTCTTCACCCTCCTGTGGGTATCACTGTGGAAGCAAGTTCTACGGTCTCACCACATGGCAATGAGAGTGAAGAGGATGAGGCTCCTGGTCAGTTGATTGGTCTGCTGCATTAATATGGATCAGACACAAAGGCCTCCCAGCATTTGCAGTAACCAGATTCATACAGACAAACATATCTTGTGATAAGGTCTTAGGTGATCTGACTGTAGCCTTAACTCTACTTTCCTGACTACCCTGCATAACCTTGGACTTCCTTTTTAATCTAGAATCTATCTGTAGCTGTCTTGAAACTTTCACTGACAAAGCCTCCACTGCTCTCTGTGAAAGAGAATCCTACAGGTGAATGACCCTCAGAGAAAAATAAATCTCCTCATGTCTGTCTTAAATAACAGACCCCTCATTCTTAAACTATCTGTCCTGGCTCTAGTCATTCCCACAAAAATCCTCCCAGGATCCAGAATCAAGTTCCCTCAAGGGTTTTTGTTTCAAAAAGACCACATCTCATTCTTGTCAACTACAATGGTATTCAGCCTAACCTGTTCAACCTTTCCTCATCAAGGTAAGTCCTACACCACAGGAATAAGTCAAGTGAACCTCCTTATTTCACAATGTGGCAATACTACACAAGACAAGATGGGGGAAAGTACAACATACTTTCAACTTCTGTGCTTCTCCCCGCACTTTCAGCAGTTCTGTGATGGAGTCTACAAATCCCTGGAAATGGAAGTTGCACATTTTCTCGATCTCCCGATCATGGTTCCGGATCCGGGCCTCCAGCTTCTCCATGAACCGCCAGTGTTCCTCCCCATCGTACACTGACCTGAAATGGAACAATTCAGCTACACTTTAAAGCTTATAGCATTTTCACACATCTAATCCCACCTTTTTCACTTCCCTGCTTTTAACTACTTCACCACTGCTGGTCGTACCTTCAACTATATTAGTACACTTTAATTTGTATAGCTTCCAGGCCAGGAATGTTTGATGAGAAATCTACATGTTATTTAATTCTGAGAAAGTTTAAGCTCTCAGTTTTGTGACTACTCATCGAAGAAGACTTAATGGTCCACAGGAAAGAACCAGAGACAATCAGTTATGGCAAGCTTAAGTATTTGTTATGCAGGATGAATTTCTGCAGACATGAATCTTGTTAACACATAGTGTCAGGAAGCATGATGAAACTTTGTGATGTTATTTTGTTGTAAAATCTTTCAAACTGTGTTCTACAGTAAGATATTTTGTTTTTGTTTCTCCTTTTGTGTATTCAACTTAAGTTCTGTTGTTAAAGAAAATCTGCAGCCTCACGTAACTATGCTTCAGTAACTCATCATCACATTAATTAGAAAAGAAACAAATGTGACCTTTTAATCCAGATTTAATTCTGGGATTGGATTTGTCCAGTTACACTGTGAGCTGGAATCATAAGCTTGTACACAGATACAGCAAGTATTTTGGAAAGCTAACAAAATGTTATTGTTTTTGCAAGGGGACGTGAGTACAAAAGTAGGGAGGTTATTGTTCAATTATATAAGGCACTGGTGAGAGCACATTTGGAATACTGTGTACAGTATGGGTATCCCTGTTTACAGAAGGATACAAACTCAGACAAGGTTTACTAGACTAATACCTGTAATGGAGAAAGTGAGGACTGCAGATGCTGGAGATCAGAGCTGAAAATGTGTTGCTGGAAAAGCGCAGCAGGTCAGGCAGCATCCAAGGAACAGGAGAATTGATGTTTCGGGCATAAGCCCTTCTTCAGGTTTCCTGAAGAAGGGCTTATGCCCGAAACGTCGATTCTCCTGTTCCCTGGATGCTGCCTGACCTGCTGCGCTTTTCCAGCAACACATTTTCAGCTAATACCTGTAATGGTCTTATAAGAGAAAAACTGGTAAGGCTAAGCTTGAGGTTACATGATTGAAACATACAAGGTCCTGAGTGGTCTTGACAACATAGATGTGAGGAGATGTTTCCTATTACAGGAGAAACTAGAACTAAGGCTCACCGTACAGAAATAAGGGGTTATCCATTCAAGGTAGAAAGCAGAAGATTTCTCTCAGAGGTTTGTGAATCTTTGAAACTCTCTTCCTTGGAAGGCGGTACAAACAGAGTCAAATGTAGACAAATTCCCAATAATCAAAGGGTGAAAGGTTGTCAGGGTAGGCAGGAATGTGGAGTAGAAAATGTGTTGCTGGAAAAGCGCAGCAGGTCAGGCAGCATCCAGGGAACAGGAGAATCGACGTTTCGGGCATAAGCCCTTCTTCAGGTTTCCTGAAGAAGGGCTTATGCCCGAAACGTCGATTCTCCTGTTCCCTGGATGCTGCCTGACCTGCTGCGCTTTTCCAGCAACACATTTTCAGCTCTGATCTCCAGCATCTGCAGACCTCACTTTCTCCTCAAGGAATGTGGAGTAATCAGATCAGCAATGATCTGATTGAATGACATAGCAGAGTCAAGAGGTTGAGTGGTCTATTCCTGCTCCTAATTCATATGCTCTAAAGTCACTTGTTCCTCCCAAAAGAAACTCGGCACACGTCTCAAATTAACCAGATACTGTTACTGCCTTTGAATGACTCAATTAAAAATGCTACCACTGAGGGAGTCTGCTCCACATATTAATTAGTTTCTCAATGGAATATTGGCTCTACAGAGACATTTTCAATTTACCTTCCTTCCTTCAATCACTTAGTTTATGGGTCAAATAGGTTCTTTCAAAAGAATCAAATAAACCAACCATCTAAGGCCTGAGAGGGTTTGACGGTGTATGGGTTTAACCACTGGACACGTCTTATCACAGAGCTGGCAAATGAACAGATGGCAGCAGGATTACAGCCAAATTGAATTCTTCCATGAGCAGTAGATGGGGGAGCCACTGGACAGTGATGGGAAAATCCTGGACCAATGGACTTCACCAAACCCAGCTGTGCAGATCCAACAACCTCACCTGAAGAACGAAAAAGGAGTAGTCTATTCAAATGGAAGCAGACTGCAGAACATGATGGTACAGAAGGATCTGGGTGTCCTGATACATAGAGTCACACAGTCATACAACATGGAAACAGACCCTTTGGTCCAACAAGTCCATTTTGAACATAATCCCAAACTAAACTGTTTCCACCTGCCTGCTCCTGGCCCATATCACTTCAAACCTATACTTAGCTAAATGTCTTTTCAACATTATAATTATACCCATTTCCACCACTTCCTCAGGATGTTCATTCCACACGCGAACCACCTACCGTATAAAACATTTGCCCCTCGTGTCTTTTTTAAATATCTCTCCTCTCACCTTAAAAATATGCCCTCGCATCTTGAAATTCCCCATCCTAAGGAAATGACAACAATCATTAACTCTATCTGGACCTCTCATTATTTTATAAACGTCTCTCAGGTCACCTCTCAACCTCCTATGCTCCAGTGGAAAATGTCCTAGCCTAGCCACCCTTTCTTTATAACTCAAACTTTCCATACCTGGCAACATCCTGGTAAATTTCTTCTGAACCCTCTCCAGCTTGATAATATCCTTACTATAACTGGGAAACCAGAATATGTTTGTATGTAGTTGCACTAAGTAATTAGGAAGACAAATCCAAGGTTATCAATTATTGCAAGGAAGTGAAATATAAAAGTTTGGAAGTTTTACTCCAGTTGTACATTGGCAAGACAACATCTGGAGTACTGTGTACAAATTTGGGTTTCTTACTGGAGAAAAGGCATAAGTGCTTTTAAAGCAGGTCAGAGAGGGTTCATTGACTCATTCCTGAGATAAATTGCTTATCTTATGAGGAAAGACTGAACAGGTGAGAGCTAAACTCTCAAAAGTCAAGAGGTGATTTCATTGATAGGCATAAAGATCATGAGGGGATTTGACAAGGAGAATACTAGGAGGATGTTGCTTTCTTTGTGGGGGATTCTAAAAATAGAGAAGAGTTTAGGAATAGGAAACACCCCTGCCCCCCACCCCCCAACTTTAAAGACAGATTTGAGGAGAACTGTTTTCTCTCAGAAGGCTGGAAAATATGTGAATTCTTTTCCCCAGAAAGCAGTGAAGATTGAGACTTTAAATTAGTTCAAAGTGAAGTGAGATGGATTTATGATAGACAAAGGAGATAAGAGTTACGAGGGGCAGACAGAAAGTGAAGCTGAAGCCACAATCACGTCAGCCTTTTCTTTCAAGTGGTGGGGCAGGTTCAAAGGACCAAATGGCTTACTTTTGTCTCTATGCTCCTGTGGTATGGGATGGGAATAGAATTTGGGCTTTCTGCTCTCCATGGTCAGGAAACAAAAGGAAGAAAACTCGTATTTATTAATTTATTTCAAGAGATATGTCTACAAGTTGTTTGGATTTATTTTCTGTATACGTGTCAGTGATATAGTCAGCCCTGAGCATCTTGTGTTGTCTGAATAGTTCTGTAAATCTGTGAAATAAAAAAACTCACATTGGTGCATCAACTTTCACAACTTCTTGGCATCCCATAGCGTCTCACAGCCAGTGAGTGTTTTTTGAAGTGTCACCAATAGTGTAATACAGGAGACGTGGCAGCCAATTTATGCACAAGATCCCTCCAACAGCAGTGAGCTAATGATAAGATAATCTGTCGCTTTTAGTTATGCTGCTGGAAGGATTAAACTTTGGCCAGAACACAAGAGGAGAAATTATTGACTCTTCTTCAAAATAGTGATATGGGATCAATTAGGTTCACCTGAGGGGGAATTGGGGCCTCTATTTAACACCTCATTAGAAAGTTGATACCTCCAGCAGTCAGCACTGCATTGGAAGGGTCAACCATGAATGATGGATCTGACAGTTGTACCCAAATTATATTAGTGAAACAGTGACTTACAACAAAGGGTTAATCACCCACTTATGACCTGGAGTCGCTGAGGCCTGAATGTATCAAAAGTCTGCTTTAAATAATAAAATTTCACGGCTGTGTCAAGACTCCATAATTCACCAGCAGCAGTTGTAACAGCACATATGTCGGCTATTAAAACTCGCTTTGATATGTCTTTGCCTCATACAATACTGTAAGAAAACTAACAGATTAAGCAGCACGTATGGTGACAAAGTGGCTTTGGGTCATGGTAGAATGACTTGAATCTGTTTTTTTTCCAACTCTCATGCACTCTAATTATAACAATGGATCATCAGCGGCTTCTCAACTGCAACCAACACTCAAACCCACCCCAGTGGCCATGCTTGAAGTTGGGGAATCAACTATGAAGTCACAGTTAAATCCAACTGTGATGCCCTCTTTCCATTGGAGAGAAGGCTACTGGTTGTTGCTCAGGAATGAAGTCTTGCCCCAAGTGTATTCAGCCCTTGTGATTAGCTGTTCTTCCAGCATGCTGAGTAGCACCTTCATGGGACCTGGAGGGTGAACCAGGCCATGTGAACTTGCCCCGTGATAGCCAGATCAGACAGACAAGCAGGATCCCTTCCCTGCAGAACATGTCTGAACCAATGTTTCTACCTTGAAGCAACAATCATGGGCATTTTCTCTTGATTCCTGAAGAAGGGCTTATGCCCGAAACGTCGATTCTCCTGTTCCTTGGATGCTGCCTGACCTGCTGCGCTTTTCCAGCAACACATTTTCAGCTCATTTTCTCTTGATGTCAGTTTACTGACATCCTGTCGAGAAGGAAACCTTCTGACTTTCTAACTGCAATGCCATACCAATACCTTTTTTTAAAGTAATACAGAGGATATTGATCAATTTGGGAAGTGGACTGAGAAATGGCAAATGGAGATTAATATAGAAAAGTGTGAGATCTTGCATATTGGAAAGTCAAATCAAGGTAAGAGTTTTGTAGTGAACAGTAGGGTCTTAAGGAGTGTAGTGGAACAAAGGGACTTGGAGTTCAGGTGCACAGTTCTCTGAAGATGGAGTCACAGCTAGACAGGGCAGTGAAGAAGGCTTTTGGTACACTGGCCTTCATCAGTCAGGGCATTGGTATAGAAGTTGGGAAGTTATGTTGCAGTTGTACAGGATGTTGGTGAGGCCGCGCTTGGTCACCTTGCTATTGGAAGGATGTTATTAAACTGGAAAGAGTGCAGAAGAAATTAACAAGGATGTTGCCAAGACTCAAAGGTCTGAATTATAGGGAGAGGTTGGACAAGCTAGGTTGTTTTTCTTAAGAACATAGGAGACTGAGAGGGGGATCTTATAGAAGTGTATAAGATCATGGGAGGCATGGATTGGGTGAAAGCACTCGGTCTTTTCCCCAGGGTTGGGGAATCGAGGACTAGAGGGTATCAGTTTAAGGTTGAAGGGCAAAGAAAAAAGGGAACCTGAGGGGCAACATTTTTTACACAGAGCATGGTGCACATATGAAACGAGGTGCCAGCCGAGGTGGTTGAGGCAGGTTTATTAACAACATTTAAAAGGCATTTGGACAAATACATGGATAGGAAAGGTTTATCAGAATATGGTCCAAGTGCAGGGAAATGGGGAAAACATGGATGGACATTTTGATCGGCATGGACCAGTTTGGGGCAAAGGGCCTGCCTCTGTGCTGTAGGACTCTGACTCTATATGGGCATCACGTCAGGGTCAGCACTCATTTGCCATTCCTAATTGCCCAAAGGTCAGTTGAGATTCAACCACATTTTTTTTTTATTCATTCACAGGATGTGGATGTCACTGGCCAGGCCAGGACTCATTTCCTATCCCTAATTGCCCAGAGGGTAGTTCAGTGTCAACCACATTGCTGTGGGTCTGGAGCCTCTCCCTAAATTACCTTATTGAACCAGATTAATTTTTCCCAACAATCAATAATAGTTTCATGTTCATCATTAGACTTTTAATTCTAGATTTTTGTTGAATTTAAAGTCCACTATCTGCCATGGCAGGATTCAAACCCAGAGCTCCAGAAAATTACCTGGGTGTCTGGATTAATACCATTAAGCCACCGACCTCCAAAGTTACTTCACAACATACTCAATGTTGGGCAACTGGAGATGGATGTACATTCCTGAAAAAGGGCTCATGCCCGAAACGTCGAATCTCCTGCTCCTTGAATGCTGCCTGACCTGCTGCGCTTTTCCAGCAACACATTTTTCAGCTCTGATCTCCAACATTTGCAGTCCTCACTTTCTCCCAACTGGAGATGGGCAATAAATATCTGATTATTCCTGATGAAGGGCTTTTGGCCGAAATGTCAATTCTCCTGCTCATCAGGTGCTGCCTGACCTGCTGTGCTTTTCCAGCATCTGCAGTCCTCACTTTCTCCTAATAAATATCAACCTTGTCAATAATGCCCATATCCAGAAAATGAATGAAGGTCATTAATGAACAAGCAGATTTACCCATTATGGGGCCAGCGTGGGGGTGGGGGAAGTCCAACTAATTAGATTGCTCTATCAAAGAGCAATCTAACAAAGGAAGACATGTTAGAACGAAGATAAGGAGAAACTTCTTCAGCCAGAGAGTGGTGAATCTTTGGAATTCATTGTCACAGAAGGCGGTGGAGGCTAGGTCATAGAATATATATAAGACTGGGATAGATAAGTTCTTGACTGTCAAGGTGATCAAAGGTTATGGGGAGAAAGCGGGAGAGTGGAGTTGAGAAACTTATCAGCCATAGCAGAGCACTCTCAACGGGCTGAATGGCCTAATTTCTGCTCCTTTGTCTTATGGTCTTAAAAGGCCTTTTTCTGAACTTAAAATGCACTAATTCTCAAACATGGAACTCAGGAACAGGGGTGTGGTTGACGAGAAGAAGCATTTAAGGGGAAGCTAGACGAGCAGATGAGGAAGAAGGGAATCAAGAGTTAAGATGATAAATTTAAATGAGGAGAGATTGGATTAGATTAGATTACTTACAGCGTGGAAACAGGCTCTTCAGCCCAACAACCGACCAACAACCCACCCAAACCCATTCCCTTACATTTATCCCTTCACCTAACACTACGGGCAATTTAGCATGGCCAATTCACCTAACCTGCACATTTTTGGATTGTGGGAGGAAACCGGAGCGCCCGGGGGAAACCCACGCAGACACGGGGAGAATGTGCAAACTCCACACAGAGAGTCGCCTGAGGCGGGAATTGAACCCGTGTGAGGCAGCAGCGCCAACCACTGTGCCACCGTGGCACCCATTAAGGAGATTCAGTTGGACCATGAACAGACGTATTGACAGTTTGGACCAAACTGCCCGATCCTGTGGCATATATCCTTTCAAATGTCTCATGCACACTCCACTTGCAACTGTACAATCTCAGGCAGCAGCAAACATGGGGAATATTGGCGAATATGAATGGTGGATGCACCAAATTTGTGGCAAATTACCAAAATAATTTACCAAGCTCTGACACACAAGAAACTTTCACTCCACACTTGCCATTCAATGGCACACTCTCCTGAAGCGGAGCTCTCCAGGAAGTCTTCTAAATCATTACTCGAAACTATAATTCTGCCACTGGGCTAACAGAGGATTTGATAAAAAGTGCAGTAACACCAGTGGGTTGCAGAGTTCAGATACAGCCTCCTCCAATTGTCTCCCAGAGCATATCAAGACCTGACTGTGTCAGCTAGACTTGATGGTTCAAAAGGGGTTGGGGTTGAGGAAGGTGGGGGGGGCGGGGTAAATGGAAAGGGAGGACCATCCAGCTAAGGAAGAATCCACAGTGAAAGACATTGTGGAGTGCAGTGTGGAGGAACTGAGGGATCTGGGTGTGGAAATACATAGATCCCTCAAAGTTGCCACCCAAGTGGATAGGGTTGTTAAGAAAGCATATGGTGTTCTGGCTTTCATTAACAGGGGGATCGAGTTTAAGAGCCGTGAGGTTTTGCTACAGCTCTACAAGTCCCTGGTGAGACCACACTTGGAATATTGTGTCCGGTTCTGGTCGCCCTACTATAGGAAAGATACAGAGGCTTTGGAGAGGGTGCAAAGAAGGTTTAGCAGGATGCTGCCTGGACTGGAGGGCTTGCCTTATGAAAAAAGGTTGAATAAGCTCGGACTTTTCTCTCCGGAGAGAAGGAGGAAGAGAGGAGACCTGCTCGAGGTGTACAAGATAATGAGAGCAATAGATAGAGGCAATAGCCAGAGGCTTTCCCCAGGACAGGATTTACTGGTACGAGGGATCATAGTTTTAAGATATTAGGAGGAAGGTATAAAGGAGATGTCAGAGGAAGGTTCTTTACGCAGAGAGTTGTGAATGCATGGAATGTATTGCCAGCAGTGGTGGTGGAAGCAGAGTCATTAGGGACATTTAAGCGACTGCTGGACATGCACATGGATAGCAGTGAGTTGAGGGGTGCATAGGTTAAGTTACTCTAGTTTACATCAGGATTAAACCTCGGCACAACTTCGCAGGCCAAAGGGCCTGTTTTGTGCTGTACTTTTCTATGTTCTATTATGTCAACTGGACTATTACTACAAAGTAAGGCAACAGCATGGGTGCCAGAGAAAATTAAGAGACATTGGGGTGGACATTTTTACTCAAAAATTATTGAGAACTACTCGGAATAATCTTTTCATAGTAAAATCGAGCCATGGTGGGTGAGGGTGTGCACCGGGGGAACATATGTCAATGGGCCACATAGCCTTTTCTCATCTCCTTCTTACTGCTACAATGCAAAATGAATTGGAGGTGCCAGTGTTGGACTGGGGTGTACAAAGTTTAAAATCACACAACACAAGGTTACAGTCCAACAGATTTATTTGGAAGCACTAGCTTTTGGGGCGTTGCTCCTTTATCAGGTGTTGTGGAGTACAAGATCGTAGGACACAGAATTTATAGCGAAAGTTTAGAGTGTGATGTAACTGAAATTATGTATTGAAAAAGACCTGGATTGTTTGTTAAGTCTCTCATCTTTTAGAATGGAAATGTTGGTTTCAACTCTTTCATGTGTAAATCCCAGAACTTTCTTAAAGTTACATTCTCAAGTGAACTTTAACAGTAGGTCCCAGTTTGGCCTAGATATAATGCAATGAAGGTGTGAGGTGCCCTGTGTGAGGCTGTCTGTGCCCCAATGTTCAGACTGATTCTAATCTAAAAAAGGGATTTACAGAATCTTACATGGATTCATGCAGTTTTTGAGTAAAATAAATTCAGTTTCAGTTAACATAATTTCAGTTACATCACACTGTAAACTTTTGCTATAAATTCTGTGTCCTACAATCTTATACTCCACAACTACTTGACGGAGCAGCGCTCTGAAAGCTACTGTTTCCAAATAAACCTGTTGGACTGTAACCTGGTGTTGTGTGATTTTTAACAATGCAAAATAAAGTATTGCTAGCTCAAACCTGCCATCTAGTGGTTTTCTGTGACACAAGTGACCAAAAAGTGATGCTTTTTCTACACACAAATAAACACAGAAAGAAGATAGAGTTTTGTCAGTCACATGAGGTATGACTTTTGGGGAAATTGGTTCATTTTTTGCTCTTCAACGCGGACAGCTCTCCTGGGCAATCAGTTACTCAGAAGAAAAAGGTTTCTTTTCTTTTTCTTTTCCTTTATTGTTTCTCCGTTGTAAGGGGCAACTTTTTCATGCAGAGGGTGATGCGAGTATGGAATGAGCTGCCAGAGGAAGTGGTGGAGGATAGTACAGTTGCAGCATTTAGAAGGCATCTGGATGGGTATATGAATAGGAAGGATTTATAAGAATATGGGCCCAGTGCTAGCAAATGGAACAAGATTAGGTTAGGATATATGGTCAGCATGGACGAGTTGAAGGGTCTGTTTCCATGCTGTACATGTCTATGATTCTAAGACTCAATGATATTGCCAACAAAGCCAACATTCAGTGTCCATCCTCAGCTGGGCTGCAAGCCCGCGTCAGAGAGAAGTTGAGAGTCAAGCACACTGGTGGGCATGAGAGTCACATATATATCCAACTGGGTGAAGCAATCAGGCTTCCTTCCTCAAGGGCACTGTCTTCTTATGGTAGAGAAGTTCAAGGAGAGATTTCACAGAGGCATTCAAAATCATGAAGCATTTTGATAAAGAGAAACTGTTCTACTGGCAGAAGAATCTGTAATTTCAGGTCACAGATTTAAGGTGACTGTCAAAAGATCCAGAGAAGGTATTACAATTGTTTGAATCCACTTATTGAGGGGGTGATTGATAGTCCTTTTTCAGGCTGTCAGGATGTCACAAATGGTGTGCCACAAGATTTCGTGCTGGGATTTTAACTCTTTACATTTTATATGTGTGATTTGGATGAAGGAACCAAAGTTTGGTTGCTAAATTTGTTGATGACTCAAAAATAGGTGAATGCAGAGAGACCTGGGTGTCCTCGTGCATGAATCACGGGTTAGTATGCAGGTACAGCAAGTAGGGAAAGCCTAGCGAATATTATGCTTTATTGTGAGCAGAATTTAATGCAAACATTCAAGGAAAATCAATTGTCCATCTATAAAATTATTGGTTTTATACTGAAATTCAAAATTGACAGTAGAGAGGTGATGTTTCAGTTATACAGGAGCTTCTGATTTACAAACCTCTAACGTACGAAATTGATCGAATACAGGACTGTAATTTTAAAGATCCAATATATGAACATTTCCTGCACTTATGAACGACTGCTTTGTATTGTCCTGCATTGTGATCTGACTTGCATCCAAATCAACTTGCAAACGGACTCCAGAACGGAATGTGGTCTGCAAAGCACTGATGAGATCTCATCTGGTGTACTATGTACAGTACTGGTCACCAAACTTACAAGAAGAGAGTTACCTCAGATTACAACAGGATCTGGACCAGATGGGCTGAGAAGTGGCAGATGGAGTTTAATCCAGATAAATGCGAGGTGCTGCATTTTGGAAAAGCAAATCTTAGCAGGACTTATACATTTAATGGTAAGGTCCGAGGGAGTGTTGATGAACAAAGAGACATTGGAATGCAGGTTCATAGCTCCTTGAAAGTGGACTCGCAGGTAGGTAGGATAGTGAAGAAGGCGTTTGGTATGCTTTCCCTTATTGGTCAGAGTATTGAGTACAGAGTTGGGAGGTCATGTTGAGGCTGTACAGGCCACTATTGGAATATTGCGTGCAATTCTGGTCTCCTTCCTATCAGAAAGATGCTGTGAAACTTGAAAGGGTTCAGAAAAGATTTACAAGGATGTTGCCAGAGTTGGAGAATTTGAGCTATAGGGAGAGGCTGAACAGGTTGGGGCTCTTTTCCCTGGAGCGTCGGAGGCCGAGGGGTGACCTTATAGGGGCTTACAAAATTATGATAGGCATGGATAGGATAAATAGGTAAAGTCTTTTTCCTGGGGTCAGGGAGTCCAGAACTAGAGGCATAAGTTTAGGGTGAGAGGGGAAAGATATAAAAGAGACCTAACGGGCAACTTTTTCAAACAGAGGGTGGTGTGGGTATGGAATGAGCTGCCAGAGGAAGTGGTGGAGGCTGGTACAATTGCAACATTTAAGAGGCATTTGGATGGGTATATGAATAGGAAGGGTTTGAGGGAACCAAAAGAGAAAATGCTGGAAAATCTCAGCAGGTCTGGCAGCATCTGTAAGGAGAGGAAAGAGCTGACGTTTCAAGTCTAACTGACCCTTTGTCAAAGCTAAAAAAAGGGAGAAATAGGGAGGTATTTATACTGGGCTGAGAGAAGGTGAGTCATGGCTCCAGAAGCAAAGGTAGCAATAAAGAGGTGACAATGACAGTGCATAGAGAGATTATAGGGAGATTAGGAGCTGTGAATGACCAAGGCTGAAGCCAGTGCTGTGTGACAAAATATGTGCGGGATGGGGGGGATGGATGAAGCAGAGGCCAAAATGGAAAACAGGGGAGAAGGGTAGCAAAGGGGGAAGAGGAGAGGAAAAAGGTGATGAGAGAGTGGGGAACGAGAAAAAGAGAGACAATCAAGAAATATGAGGTACAGACTGAAAAAAAATTTAAAAAAAGATAAAGAAAATAAATGAAATAAAATTATGGAGCAGAATGAAAACAGAGGGATCGAGATGGGATAATCATCTGAAGTTGTTGAATTGAATGTTGAGACCGTCAGGCTGTAACGTGCCCAGTCGGAAGATGAGATGCTGTTCCTCCAGTTTGCATTGAGCTTCACTGGAACATTGCAGCAGGCCCAGGACAGACATGTGGGTATGGGAGCAGGATTGTGTGTTGAAGTGGCAGGTCCGGGACCTGATTGCATACAGACCAAAGGTGTTCAGCAAAGCGATCACCCAGGCAGCGTTTTGTCACTCCGATATAGAGGGGACCACATTGGGAGCAACGAACGCAATAGACCAAATTGAAAGAGGTACAAGTGAAATGCTGCTTAATCTGAAATGAGTGTCTGGGATCTTGGATGGTGAGCATGGAAGAGGTAAAGGGGCAGGTGTTGCACCTTCTGCGGTTGCATGGGAAGGTGCCGTGTGTGATGGGAGAGGTGTTAGGTGTGATGGAGGAGTGGACTAGGTTGCCCCGGAGGGAATGATCTCTCCGGAATGCAGACGGGGGAGGGGAGGGAAGATATGTTTAGTGGTGGCGTTGTGTTGGAGTTGGCGAAAATGGCGGAGGATTATTCTTTGCATGTGAAGGCTGGGGGGGGGTGAAAGGTGAGAACAAGAGGGACCCTATCCTTGTTCTGGGAGGGGAGGGAGGGGGTGAGGGTCATGGCGGGGAGGTGGACCGCACGCTGTCGAGAGCCCTGTCAACAACTGTAGGTGGGAAGCCACGGTTGGAGAAGAAGGAGCACATATTAAGAGCACCACTTTGGAAATGGCCTCATCAGAACAAATGTGGCGGAGGCAAAGGAGCTGAGAGAAAGGGATAGAGTCCTTGGAGGACGTAGGGTGAGAAGAGCTGTAGTCCAGATAGCTGTGGGAGTCAGTGGGCTTGTAATGGACATTAGTGGATAGACTATTGCCGGAAATAGAGACAGAAAAGTCAAGGAAAGGAAGGCATGTGTCGGAGATGGACCAGGTGAAGGTGATGGAGGGATGGAAACTGGAAGCAAAGTTTATGAATTTTTCCAGGTCAGGACGAGAGCATGAATCCGTACTGAAATAGTCATCGATGTACCGATAAAGCAGTTGTGGGAGGGGACCCGGGTAGGCCTGGAACAAGAAATGTTCCACATACCCTATGAAAAGGCAGGCATAGCTAGGACCCATGCGTGTACCCATTGCTACACCTTTGATTTGGAGAAAATGGGATGAGTTGAAGGAGAAGTTGTTGAGAGAGAGAACAAGTTCAGCCAGGCGAAGGAGAGTGGTGGAGTATGGAGATTGTTCGGGCCTCTTTTTGAGAAAGAAGCAAAGATCTTTCAAGCCGTCTTGGAGTGGGATGGAGGTGTAAAGAGATTGCACATTCTTGGTGAATAGAAGGTGGTTAGAGCCTGCGAATTGAAAGCTGTCAATGTGTCGCAGGGCATCAGAGGAATCCCGGATGTAGGTGGGGAGGGAGTGAACCAGAAGAGTAAGGATGGAGTCATGATAGGAGGAAATAAGTTCAGTGGGGCAGGAGCATGCTGACACAATGGGCCTGCCGGGACAGTCCTTCTTGTGGATTTTGGGGAGTAGATAGAAACGGGCTGTCCAGGGTTGGGAGACTATGAGGTTGGAAGCTGTTGGGGGGGGGGGAGGCATCTGGAGGAAATTAGGTAATTCACGGTGTTGGAAACAATGGCTTGATGGTCAGTGGTGTGAAAATCAACTAGGTAAAAACAATGACTGCAGATGCTGGAAACCAGATTCTGGATTAGAGTGGTGCTGCAAAAGCACAGCAGTTCAGGCAGCATCCGAGGAGCTCAGTGGTGTGGTCATGCTCCAGGGGGAGGTAGGAGGAGGAATCTGAGAGTTGGCGCTCAAAGTCTGTGAGGTAGAGGTCAGTACGCCAGGTGACAACAGCACCCCCTTTGTCAGCAGGTTTGATAACAAGGTTGGGGTTGGACCTAAGGGAGCGAAGACAAAAGGTTCGGATTGAGAGAGGTTAGAATGGGTAAGAGGGGCAGAGAAATTAAGGCGGCCAATGTCCCATCGACAATTGTCAATGAAAAGGTCAAGGGCAGGAAACTGTCCTGGCTGGGGTGTCCAATTAGAGTGGAATGTTGGAGGGATGTGGAAAGATCTGTGGAGTGGGGGGAGGACTCTTGCCCAAAGAAGTGAGCATGAAGGCGAAGGCAATGGAAGAAGAGCTCAGCATCATGTCGAGCCCGGAATTCATTGAGGTGGGGACGTAGGGGTACAAAGCTGAGTCCTTTGCTGATAACAGCACGCTCAGCCTCAGAGAGGGGAAGGTCAGACGTTATGGTGAACAGGGTTTGAGGGATATGGGCCGGGTGCTGGCAGGTGGGACTAGATTGGGTTGGGATATCTGGTCGGCATGGACAGGTTGGACCGAAGGGTCTGTTTCCATGCTGTACATCTCTACGACTCTATGATAACGCATTGGAAGCAGTTCAGAGAAGGTTTACTAGACTAATACTAGGAATGAGCAGATTGTCTTATAATGAAAGGCGAGGCCTGTGTCCTCTGGAGAGAGGATGTTTCCTCTTGTGGGAGAATCTAGAACTAGGGGGCATAGTTTAAAAATAAGAAGACGTCCATTTAAAACATAGATGCGGAAAAACTAGAAAAACTTGGGCTGTTTTGTCTGGAGCGGCAGAGACTGAGGGGAGACTTAACAGAAGTCTATAAAACTATGAGATGCATAGATGGGGTTGACAGTCAGAACTTTGTTCTCAGAGTTGAAATGTCCAGTACTAGGGGAAATGCATTTAAGGTGAGAGGGGGAAAGTTCAAAGGAGATGTGAGGGGCAATTTTTTTACACAGAGAGCGGTAGGGGTCTAGAACACACTGCCAGGGGTGGTGAAGGTGGCAGATATGATAGGAGTGTTTAAGTGACTTTTAAATAAGGAGGAAATGAGGACTGCGGGTGCTGGAGAAGACAGAGTCGAAAAGGATGGTGCTGGAAAAGCACAGCAGGTCAGGCAGCATCCGAGGAGCAGGAGAATCAACGTTAAGTGCTTATGACCGAAATGTCCACTCTCCTGCTCCTTGGATGTTGCATGGCTTACTGTGCTTTTCCAGTACCACCCTTTTCAACTTGGACTTTTAGATAAGCACATGAATATGCAAGGCTCGTGGCAAGCAGAAGGGATTAGTTTAATTTGGTGTCATGTTAGGTACAACATCGTGAGCTCAAGGTCCCGTTCCTGAGCTGTACTGTTCTACATTTGATGAATAAAGATTCTTTCAGAGGGTTAAGAGTCAGTGGAATTCCCTTCCTCAAAAGGCAGCAGATGTAGAATCTTTAAATATTCTTAAGGCAGAGGTTGACAGATTCTTGAAGACAAAGGGTACTCAGGAATGAGGAGTTGAGGTTAAAATCAGATCAGCTATGATCTTATTTAATGGCAGACCATGCTGGAAGGGTCAGGTGACCTACTCTTGTTTGTCAGGATTTGGAGATGCCGGTGTTGGACTGGGGTGTACAAAGTTAAAAATCACACAACATCAGGTTATAGTCCAACAGGTTTAATTGGAAGCACACTAACTTTCGGAGCGACGCTCCTTCATCAGGTGATAGACTATCACCTGATGAAGGAGCGTCGCTCCGAAAGCTAGTGTGCTTCCAATTAAACCTGTTGGACTATAACCTGGTGTTGTGTGATTTTTAACTTTGTACTCTTGTTTGTGTATGTAACAATTTTCCAAAGAGAATTAAATCAATGAGGGAAAATTCTGCAGGATTATGAGGTAAGCAAGAGGATGTGGGGCAAGGAGAGTAGCAAATAAACTAAGGTGTGGTGAACTGAATAGCTTCCTTCCTTACCAGTATATTCTATGTTTCTAATAAACCAGCTGGGTTTTAGCTATCATCCAACAACTTTGTGGTCACTTTAACTGCAAGTAGCTTTTTTTATGCTCGAGTTGACTTCCCATTCTCTAGATTTTTTTTAACCCTGTAAGAACTACCCAAGATACGAAACATGCAGACGCTGGAAATAGAAATTTAAAAATGCGAAGTAATTTTGAGAAACAATAACCATTTTTCTCTCTCTAAAGATGCTGCCTGACCTGCTGCATATTCCTAGCATTTTTCATTTTTACAATAGGGATGTGATGTGGGTATGGCTGGTAACATTTCATTATCCATCCACAAACTACCAACAAGATATCTCCTAATCAACCTGTTCAGAGACATTATTACATACCTCTGAACCAGGAGGGCAGCTTTCAATTCCCACCTGCTATAGAGATAAGGACACAATCACCATTGCTCAAGAGTCCCTGAAGTGCTCACAGCACATAGCATGGAACTGCAATTACCTGTCAGCCAAATAAATACTGAGAGAACAAGCTGAAAATTTACTATGATCAAGATGAATTAATGCTTCATTGTGAAATGGATTAAAATAAATCTTAAATAATTAACAATCTACTCGGTACCACAGTCATTGGGCTTCCATATATACCCAACCACATCCTTTCAAAATATTAACCTTGCTATCTTCACATTACAGCATCCAGTGCTTTTTTGAATGAGCCCAACACTCAGCCACTTAAGAAGCTCTGTGCAATGAATTTGTCTTTCAAGTTTTAAGTCATGCCCTGGTTTCAATTTTCAGACTTATTTTCTCGATCCCATTGTTTCACACAACCATATTTTCAAAAGTCACAGAGCCAATTTGTTTTTGTACTTCTCTTGGTCCTGAGGTTTGGGGGTTCTTCTCTCTTTGTCTTCTGATGCTTATTCTTATGCTGGGCAGCACGGTGGCTCAGTGGTTAGCACTGCTGCCTCACAGCACCAGTGACCTAGGTTCAATTCCACCCTTGGGCAACTGCCAGTGTGGAGTTTGCACATTCTCCTTGTGTCTGTTTCCTCTGGATGCTCTGCTTTCTTCCCACAGTCCAAGGCTATACAGGTTAGGTGGACTGGCCATGCTAAATTTCCCCATAAGCATCCAGGGATGTGAAGGTTGGCTGGGTTAGCCATGGGAACTGTAGGGTTACAGGGTGTGGGTGTGGATGGTATGCTCTTCAGAGGGTTGGTGTGGACTCGATGGGCCAAATGGCCTGCTTCCACGCTGTAGGGATTTTAGTCAGAAGTGCACAAGATGCAGCCTCATTAGGGCACTAAGCGACTTCAGTAAACACAAGAAACCCACTTGATTTTTTTATTTAAGAGCCACAAAACCTTAAATCATAGATTGGGCTGAACAGTCAATTAGATATACTGAGAAAGAGATGTACAAATCTTGTTTTTGATCTATAAGCTGCATCATCTTACCCAGAACAGAAAGAACAAAAACTTATAAATTCATACACTTTATGACTTTAGATCATCTGAAAATGCTTCACAGTCAAAAGAATACTTTTAAATAAAAACAAAATACTGTGGATGCTGGAAATCTGAAATAAAAGCAAAATGCTGCATAAACTTAGCACATCTAGCAGATCTGTGGTCAGAGAAACTGGTCTTCTAATGACAAGTCATATTGGATTTCAGGTGTTAAGTGTTTCTCATTCAAATGATTTCTAAATTTAGTCAGTGCTGTAATGTCAGAACATTTAACATATTAGAATTTATAATTTCAAAAGCAAAAGTATTAACAATTGAACGAAGGTGCAAACAAAATAATTTCCTGGATTCACCAAATTTCATTCAATCATTTGATATTTCTAAAATACTGCATTGGATTCTGGTATTTCCCTGCTATAGGAAAGATATTGTTAAACTTGAAAGGGTTCAGAAAAGATTTTAAGGACGTTGTCAGGATTGGAGGGTTCCAGCCATAGGGAGAGGCTGGGGCTATCTACCCTGGAGTATCAGAGGCTGAGGGGTGACCTTATAAAGGTTTATAAAATCGTGAGGGGCATGGATAGGATGAATAATCAAGGTCTGTTTTCCCAGGCGAGGGAAGTGCAAAGCTTGAGGGCATAGGTTTAAGGTAAGAGGGGAAAGATATAAAAGGGACCTAAGCGGACACAGAAGGTGGTGCGTGTATGGAATGAGCTGCCAGAGGAAGTGGTGGAGGTTGGTACAATTACAACATTTAAAAGGCATCAGGATGGGTATATGAATAGGAAGGGTTTAGAGGGATATGGGCCAAGTGCTCCCCAATTGGACTAGATTAATTTAGGATGTTTGGTCGGCATGGGCAAGTTGCACTGAAGAATGCTGTACGGCTCTATAACTCCTGAATATTCCTCACAATGTTCGCTGTTGTGTCTCCCCTTTAGTGAGTCTATATTCCCTAGAGTTCATGAAAACAAGAGGTGATTTCATTGAAATAGTTGATGCTTAGAGGGCTTATCAGGTGGGTGCTGAGAAGGTGTTCACATTAGCTGAAGACTCCAGAACTAAGATTGTGTCTTCGGATAAAAGTGTCAGATACTTTGGAGGAGAAATTTAATCAACTACAGTGTGTTTTTATATTTAGAACTCTCCACCCAACAGAGCTGTGAATGTTCAGAAATGAATGTATTCAAGACAGTGATCTATAGATTTTTGGACACTGAGCAATTTGGGTAATGCAGGGAAGTTGGGAGTTGGTGTATTATTTCAACCATGACCTTTATGAATGATGGAACCAGCTTGGGAAGCCCTCAGCCTGGTCTTTCTGAAAAGCAGTCCAACAATATCATTCAGTGATGATGAGAGAGTTGCCAGAATAGGACAAGTCATGAGATACACCTTTCTTCCAGGTCCAACCCCATCACACTTCGACCAGTTTGACTACAACCTTTTTAACTCAAGTATAACTTTCGTCAATGACCAAAGTTGAACACTGTGCTGCCTGTATGTTTATTTTTAAGGAAAAGTTTTTTATCTGGAACTTGCTACCTGAAAGGGAGATGGAGTCAGATTCCAACTTATCAAAAGGGAACTCAACAAAGACATAGAAAAGGAACAATTTGTAGGTCAATGGGGAAAAACAGCAGGTAATAGAACAAAGCAGATATCTCTTTCAAAGAGTATGCACAGACTCAGACTCAACACAGTCCTTCTGTGTTGAATGTTTCTACAAAATGCTCTGGCACATTGTCTAGATGTAGAAGCACCACATCCACGATTACTCCCACTTCCCTTTTGCAAATCTGATTCAAGTGCACAAAGCAGCTGATCCCAATATCACACACAAATTCCTGTTTCAATCCTCCTCCAAAGTGCATGAGAGAAGATTTTGGTCGCATTAAAGGCAATATTGTGAAAAATACCTGTTGCAGCATATACTCAAAGACAGATGCTCACAACAAGCAGATCACACATACTCTCATCACCCCACACAAGAATGGTCCTTCTGTGAACCTCACATAAATACCTCGTTAGTCATCCTGAAACCATACAGCACTTCCCATAAGTGAATGAAATTTTCCACTTTTATTTCAATGACAGGACTGTGCAATTTACGGGCAAAATGTATAAGATGTAGCTGTCATTTTTTAAGGTTTCATACTAAGTCAAATCTTAACGTAAAGATAGAGAGAGACAATCTGAGAGTTTCCACACCTTAGAGAGGTTGAGAAGGAGAGTCATTCATGATAACCTCAGCCATTGCAGGGATCGAACCTAAGCTGTTGGCATCATTCTGCATCAGAAACTAGCTGTTCAGCCAATTAAGCTAACCAATACCTGAATCAATGCATACTGAAGCTGAAACACGGAAAATTTTGGTCAATTTGTATTTGCATCAACTGCAGTTATAGGCTAAAGCCAGTAGGTGGCAGCAGAAGGTTAAAAAAATCTCTTTTACACACGAGTCTGTCAAAACACTGCACTGACCTTTCTACAAAGTGGTGTACAATTTGATGTGACTTTGTCTGTTGCACAAAACTTATGTTGTCACCCGTAACATAAAAAACTGGGAATGAATATCATGGTACTGAAGAAACAATTAATCATCATGTATAAACATGTCATTCTTTAGGTGTCTAGTTGTCTGGTCTCAACGGTTTATAATAGCGGAACATGCTTCCAGTAATTTGTGTCATGTTGTGAGTGATTCAAGGTAAGATGAAGTTTTAGTCCTTTATACTTCAGGCTACATGCTACGATGCAGTGATGATATTATGAGCATGTCTCTTAAAAGATATACTGACCATGAGTCAAAACACAACATCCTCCTTTTCCAAAGATAAAAATAATTATTCTGGAGAGTTACTCTTTGTTTGCTAGTAAACCTCTGATGGCTTGATTGTCTTGCTGCTGGTTGGTGTAACTCAAAATCACTGCATAGTCAACATTGTTGGAGATGTTCTCCCTTACTCTCTTCATACAAGATTAGTGTGTTGTTTATCACGATGGAAGAAAGCCAGCTCAATGGCCAGTTCATATTTTGGAATTAAATTTGACACTGAGCCACATACAGAGACCAAACAATTGGTGAATGTATGAGGTTTTAAGCACTGCATTAACCAAAAAAAGCGAGAGAAGTTTGGAGCAGAACTTTCAGAGTCTTAGCAACTGAAAGCATGCAAAATTGCAGACATAATAAAGCCCACATTTGGGGGAGCAGAGACTTTTTTTTGTTCTTGCATGGGATCTGGGAATTGCTGGCAAGACCAGCACTTGTTATTCAACCCTAACTTCCTTTGAAATACTTGGCTGTCTAGGTCATTTCAGATGGCAGCTAAAAGTCATCCACATTTCTGTGGATCTAGGGTCATATATAGGCTGTCAGATACAGATATAGTAAACACAGGAAAGCAGATTTCCTTCACCAAAAGACATTAGTGAACCAGGTGATGTGTTAATACAACTGACAGTTGTCATTAGACAAGCTTATTCAATTCCAGAATTTATTGAATTCATATTCCACCTTCTGCCATGATGGGATTCAAGCCAATGTCCCCTGAGCATTAGCCTGGGCCCCAGACAATAACATTATCGTTACTCCACTACCTCCCCAATGTCAGATGTTTGTACAGCTTGAAGAGGTTATACAAGTAAGGATGGATATCAGCAGTTAGGGAGGGATATAAACAGGCAAGGATTTAGAAGTGAGAGTGAGAATCTTAAAATTGAGGTGTTGTAGAACTGAAAGCCAGTGATGGCCAACAAGCACAAGGGTGATAAGCAAATAGCACTTGCTTGTGGTTAGTCTTCTCCAAGTTGTTCAGTATTTCAACAGAACTTCAGTTGATTCATCAACTTACAATACAGGCTCAGCTTAAACTCTTTGTTAACCAAGGATTTTGAAGTATATGGATAAATAGAGTTAAGACAAATATAATACATGATCTTCAGGAATGGTAGAATAGGTTTCAGGTGACTGAATGACCTCCTGCTGTTCCTATTTCCAAATATCTAATTGTTGGTTCGGAAGAAGACTCATATCTGTCTATTCCTTTCCTCATCATTTACTTACATATCTTTCCCTTCATCAGAATTGAATGGTCACTGACTTTAAACATTAACTTTTTTCGCTCTCGACAGATGTTGTCAGATCTGCAGAAATTTTCCAGCACTTTGTGTTTAGTTCAGATATCCAGCATCTGTCATATCCTGTTTTTATTATCCAATTGTTGGAATCAGTTTTGGTTGGTCTGGCTTTGCCATAGTGTTTGAAAACTGAAAGACATGGAAGTGCTGAACACTTTCTGGATTGTGTGCTGGTTTACCTGCTTGCAGGTAACTTTGGGGAAAGCTTTTCGGTAGATGGGAGATGGGATCTGTAACCCTTATTTACTCAAAAAGACTACGCAAACGGTTGCTCAGGGACCCTTTCTGGTCTTGGTTTCTGTTCTAAAACCAAGAGAGTCAGAAGTGGGGGGAGAAAGGACCTTGCAATAAAGTATCTCTCTTCTGAAATTCTCTCTTGATTGAACCTGAATGTGGGATCCTGACACAGTTTCCACATCTTAGTATCTTGACTATTCTGTAAATCCTGAAAAGTAAAAAATCACACAACACCAGGTTATAGTCCAACAGATTTATTTGGAAGCACTAGCTTTCAGAGTGCTGCTCCTTCATCAGGTGGTTGTGTTGTCAGCTGAACTGTGATCACTTTCCAGGTACTTGAACCTACTTTGATTTCCATTCAAACCAATGCCTCGTTTGGAAGGCCCTCAGTCAGTCCTTGGTTGTCAGCAATTTGAAATTTGATTGTGTCGATAGTAAAACCCAGTGAACTCACCACCTTCTATCATCTGCTTTCCGACCCTGGCTAATAGGAGTGGTTTTCCTTGTAAATGTGCTCTCTGCAGAAATTGTTTTTTTTGTGCTGTGAGGGTGTGTCTGTGTTTGGGGCAAGGGAATAGGACTTCAATTCAGACTATAGTGTAAATGTTAACCAGCGTTTTCCACTTAGTGGTATAACAAACGGGTTATTTTGAGTTCAAGCAGGAAGCCTGGTGAAATCCCTTTTGCACTATTATCCAGAATAAAAGAGAAGGAACTGGCCATATTGGTGAGTGAATCAATGCATATGTATTAATGGTGGATAAATTGGACCTATTACCAGCTCATTCACAGCTGCAACAACAAATTCAGTACAATAAAATAAGCATTCATAGAATCAATCAATCCACGTTAAAGGATTCAAAAGAAAAACACCAATAAATCAGATCAGGAACCAGTTCCTGTCTCATGTAGTGCTGAGCCAAAGGTCATCCTGATCAGGCAGGATGTGGGCCATTGCAGTGTCCTCCATTCCAATAGCATCACACAGTAAAATAAAAATGTTAAAAATCACACAACACCAGGTCATAGTCCAACAGATTTATTTGAAACTCAAGCTTTCGGAGCCTCACTCCTCCTTCAGGTGCTCGTAATCTTCAGGTGACTAGCATCTGAAAAAGGAGTGAGGTTCCGAAAGCTTGTGTTTTCAAATAAACCTGTTGGACTATAACCTGGTGTCACGTGATTTTGACCTTGCCCAAGCCAGTCCAATACTGGCACCTCCACATCATAAAATAAAATGAACAGCACATCCTGTCAGTTATTACTGAAGAAGGGCTTATGCCCGAAACGTCGATTCTTCTGTCCCCTGGATGCTGCCTGACCTGCTGCGCTTTTCCAGCAACACATTTTCAGCTCTGATCTCCAGCATCTGCAGACCTCACTTTCTCCTCCATGATATGGAATGTGCACTGACTACTGAATGGAACGGGGGACTGGAGAGGTTGTCTTTCCAGAAGTGTATTGAGACTTCTGACAAAGATCGCCTCATTGACTATCACAAGATAACAGGAAAGAATGTTTAATTCTGGACCAATTCAAACCTTAATGGGGAACTAGAGCAGGTGGTGCAGTGCTCTTTAATCAGCTAACCCACTCACCCCCATAGTCACTGAACTCCATGCAAAGACAACATGTCCTTCTCAATGTGCTATGTCTACAACAGAACAGTGCTCCAATTTTGACCAAGACTCTCAACAAGTAAAGCATCACCTCCTTTCTCTTGAGATAAAGGACTATTTTAATTACTGCTTTCATACCTGTACACTATCCTTTCCTCTCAATCATTTAGTTGTTTGGGTCTCTTCATTACAACAGTGATTACATTTCAGAAGTGCTTCCTTAGGTCATGTTCAGATTGTTCCCATGGTGCTACATAACTGCAAGTTTGTTCTTTGTGCAATTCATTAATCTCTAAGCTAACTCTTTCAATATCATATTTTTAAAAAATTAAAAACTTAGAAGTCCTAATTAGCAACCAGCAAAAAATAGCCCATGTGAAGTGCTTCAACAATCTGAACATAAATAGGTCAATGAAAAGCAAAGAAATTTCATGCTAACTCAAATTATCCACTCTAACTTACTACATTTAGTACCTCATGACCCTGATATAATCCCACTCCCTATACTGGCAGCCCATTGAAGAAATCAGTGTACTGTTTTAAAAATTTCTGCACCAGCCACAACATCTCCATTCTCTTTTAACTACTTTAACTACCATAATCCTAAAATGAGTAAAAATGCATGTAAGAAAAAAATCAACAGAGAGAGCAAAGCACCAAGCACACTGACCTGAAATGTTGAATAAGAGTCATAGGAAAATTTGAGATAGCAGTAAGATATAGAGATCAGCATATCCAGCCTACTCCGCTATTATATAAGATCTTGGTCAATAAGATTATAGACTCAAGTCCATATTCTCACCTGCTCCCTAGTTTGTTAAGCATCTACCTACCTCTGCATTAAAAATATTAAATGACTCTGCCTCTAATAATCTCTAGGATAGAAAGCTCTGAAGACTCATGACCCTCAAAACAATTTCTGCTTATCTTCAACTTAAATGGATGGACTCCTTTTTTTAAATTTAGTACCTAGGTACTTTGGACCTAAGGTGGCACAAAGGACTGTGATGCTGAACTTTTTATCTCTTTATTTTTCTAATTTATTGCAAAGATCCTGTACCTAGATACCTTTTTATCTAAGATGGTGCCATAAGTGGTAACTTTGTAAACTTCTCACTGCTCTCATTTGCATGTATGTGACAATAAATCTAATCATAAATTCTAAACTGTGCCCCATTGTTCTAGCCTCTCCCACAAGGGAAACATCCTCTCAATATCCAACCTGCCAAGTCTTCTCAGGATTTTACATGTTTTAATAAGGTCACCTCTCATAGTTCTAATATCCAATTGATAGAGGTCAGGCTTTTTCTAATAAGCTCTCCTCAGCAGACTTATCAGCCAAAACCCAGCCCTTGCATCCGCTTTCGGATGCATTTACATCCTTTCCAAAGCTGATACTGTACTTCAGATGACATCTGATCAATGCCCTGTACAAATGCAGCAAAACCTCCTTTCTTCAAATTTTTATTCCCCCTGCAAAGAAAAACAACTTTCTGTTTGCCTTCCTAAACTTGCTGTACCTGCAGACTAACTTTATGTGATTTACATGCAAAAACGCTAGCAGCTAACTGGAAAAGTGCAAAAACTGCCGAGATATTTACTATTTAAACAGTAGGACAAACCCAACCCAGCTGCTTAATTAGTCTACACTCGATCATCAGTAAAGTGATGGAAGATGTTATCAACAGTGTTACTTTGCAATAACCTGCTCAGTGATGCCCAGTATGGGTTCCGCCAGGGCCACTCAGCTCCTGACATAATTACAGCCTTGATATAAACATGGGCAAAAGAGTTGAATTCCAGAGGTGAGGTGACAGTGACTGCCCTTGACATCAAGGTCACATTTGACTGAGTGTAGCCTGAGCTCTACTAGGTCCAGGTTCTAACAGGATAACGGCATGCAACTGCTCAACTTCTCCCTGGGTCCCCAATTATACAGACTCTCTGTGGTTCAGCTGCCTTCTTAACCATGAAGCACACAGCTTTTTTTCTTGCACTGAGCTTGCTTCTCCCTCTCCACGGACTTACACCGAGTCTCAGCAACAGAAAGCTCACCAACTATTCTAGGATTTCCTGAAGCACTTCAACGACACGGGGCTTCTGTAGTTGTTGCCTTTCCTGTAGTACAGCTAAAAGTCAGCGCTTCTAGCATGCCCTCTTTCTGCTTCACATACTTACTCACATTGAGTTTCTGTCTGTCCTTTTCTGTTTTGTGAGGCCTGAACAGTCCTGAGCGACATATTGAAAATCATGAAGTGAAGGTGCCGGGTATTGGACTAGGGTGGACAAGGTCAGAAGTCACAGGACACCAGGTTATAGTCCAGCAGATTTATTTCACTTCACCTGACAAAGGAGCAACGCTTTGAAAGCTTGTGATTTAAAGCAAACCTGTTGGACTATAACGTGGTGTCATGCGACTTTTGACCTTATTGAAAATCATGCAGTAGACCTCACTCCTATCGCCAGACAGGACCTGTTGTTGCCACAGATCAATTTTTGAAACTGTGTGAATGTTACACTTCACAAAGGAGGCTGGCTAGCTCAGTACAAAAGAAATGGATTTAACAAGTGGTTTCATTAGAATGGTGAAAAGACCAAGTAAGACAGGAAGCTTCACAAATTTGAGGACAATATTACTGGCATCTGTGTACAGGTGGTAGAGGAGGGAATGGTTGAGAACGATTTTGGAGCAGAAGGGGGTAAAGTTGAAATATGTATGTTTGGAAAGAAAGGTAAATGAGATCAATAAACAGTGAATCTTTGGTAGTATGATTAGTGCTCTGTACTTTTAATGGTACCAGGGAATCCTTTACTGTAACATCTCATCGCATCTTCAGAATGTATTAAGTATTTTACAGAGAAAATGAGGTCTGCAGATGCTGGAGATCAGAGATGGAAATGTGTTGCTGGAGAAGCGCAGCAGGTCAGGCAGCATCTAGGGAACAGGAGAATCGACGTTTCGGGCATTAGCCCTTCTTCAGGAATCAACTGAACGTCGATTCTCCTGTTCCCTAGATGCTGCTTGACCTGCTGCGCTTCTCCAGCAACACATTTCCATCTAAGTATTTTACAACCAATTAACTGCTTTCTAAATTGTCACTGGATTGCCCGGCATCCATTAATATGCACAGTATTCTCAAACAGTACAGGAGATGAATGAACGAATACCAAAATGGTGAGAAAATATTAAGAATATATAAATATACCATTCAGCCCAACATATCCAGACAAGTGTCCTTGTCCTCCAACCTCCATCTCACCTCATCAATACATATTTCTGTTCCTTGCTGCTCTAAATGCTTATCTAAATTCAACTGTTATGGACCTGGCCAGACCCCTCAAAACATTTCAAGAAGGCAGCCCAGACCCTGATTTTGCCAGTTGTTTTAAGCAGGTGTAAACTGGGAGAGAATCAGCTGTTCAAACAACTTAGTTTTAAACACAACAGAGATTACTGAATGAAACAAACAGAATACCGAATAACCTAACCTTGCTGAAAACCCAACAGATCATTCCAACTTAATAATGCTGTTCCAAATACTTGGAACAATCTCCATAAACACCCCTTGGCACAAAGGGTAAAATCAAACACAAGTTCTTACAGGATAGAAGTCAGAGAGAGAGCACCAGCCTGGACCTGCTTCTAGGTCCAGCAGCTTTTCCACTACTTCTGAAAAAAAACTAAACCAGAGAAAAGCTGGGCTGGGACAACTGGCCACACCTCTTTCATTGTACAAGTGTTTGTTTTTAAAACATGAAGGCCTTCTGTCTGAGGCAGTATCTGTTAGCTATTATCAAATTGGCCCTAAAACCCTTCAATCTCGAGGCTTTTCGGACGCTGTGTCATTTATGATCTCTGAAAAAAATCAAAACCGCACAACCTTGTGATGGAGCAGCATCGTCACACACCATAACCACTTGTTAGACCTCAACTGCTTCTGTGGTAGCAAGTTCTGTAAGACTGTAAACAATAGGCTGTTCAGCCCCTTCAGCCTGATCCACAGGATCATAGCTAACCCAACATTCCTCATAACCATTTTCCTGCATTTTCCCCAATTGATCAAGAATCTATCTATCTCAGCCTTAAATACACACAAGGGTTCTGACCCAAGGCTCTCTCTGAATGAGTTCCAAAGACTCTCAGTTCTCTGAGAGAAGAAATTCCTCTTCATCACAGTCTTAAATTGGCACCATTTTATTCATAGACTATGCCCTCTGGACCTTGCCTCCCCCATGGGGGGCAACATCCTCTGAGGACTTACCCTGTCGAGCCCTTAAGAATCTAATATGTTTCAATGAGATCACCTCTCATTCTTCTGAACTCCAATGAATAGAGTCCTATTTAGTCTTTGCTCATAACACAATTCCTCCCAGCAATCATGCTAATGAACCTTCTCTGAAGTGTCTCTAATGAAACTATATCTTTCCCTAAATAAGGGAACCAAAACTGCTCATAGTATACTGCCCAGATGTGCCTCACCAGTATCTTGTGCAGTGAGACTCTTTTATTTCAATAAATAAGGACCGACATTCCATTAGCTTGCCTGATTACCTCCTGTAACTGTATGCTAGCTTCTGTGCTTTATGTACAAGTAGTCAACCAAGTCCCAGTGTATTGCAGCTATGTTTTTTTTTTATGTTCATTCAAGGATGTGGATCAGGCTGGAGGTCAGTTAAGGGCCAACCACATTGCTGCGGCTCTGGAATCACATATAGGCCAGACCAGATGAGGATGGCAGATTTCCTTCCCGAAAGGACATTTGTGAAGCAAATGTGATTTGCCTGACAGTTAGTTTCATTATCATCATAAGACTGTTAAGGCCAGACTTTTAATTGAGCCTAAATTCAACCTTCTGCTATGGAGGGATCCATATCCAGGTCTCTGGGATTTCTAAATTAATAGTCTAGCAATAATACCACTAGGCCACTGCCTCCCCCAAATATTCAGCAGTTCTGCAGTTATTCTCCATCCCTTCCGCCGTTCTTCTACATAACTTCGACAGTTATTCTCCATTTAAATTATATTCTGCTCTTTTGTTCTCACTTCCAAAATTGAACTTTTTCATTTTCTCACATTGCACTCCATTTATCTACTTTTTGCCCACTAACTTATTAATATTGCTCTGTAAACTGTTTGTATCCATCTCGTAACCTGCCCTTCCACCTATCTTCATGCCATCTGCAAATTTGGCTACAGTACATTTGCTTCCTTCCTCCAAGTCATCAATATATAGTAAACAGTTGTGATCCCAGCACTGATCCCTATGGAAACCTACTGAACGAGTCACCAACTCTTTCCCCCACTCGCTGTTTCCTGCCCATGAGCTGATTCTCTATCCATTCCAGTACACTACTGCCAACACCATGGCCTCTTATCTTATGATTTAACATTCTATGAGGCACGTTGTTGAACAACTTTTATAATTCCAAATACAACACATCTACTGGTTCCCCTCTATCCACTCTGGTTGAGACATTCTCAAAAAACCTGAGTAAATTATTCAGACATTATTTCCCTTTCATTAAGCCAAATTTACTCTGATTTTCCAAATGTTCTGCTATAACTTCCTTAATAACTGATTCCAATACTTTCTAACAATAGATATTGGGCTATCAGCCCACTTTTACCTACTTTTTTACTTCCCTCCCTTTTTGAATAGGGTTGTCACATTAGCAGTTTTCCAAATCTTCTGGTACTCCTCAGGAATCCTTGAATTCCACATTTGAATTACCCTCTGGAGTGGTTCTAAATATTTTTAAAAAAACATGATGTTGGGTGGTGTCTCAATGATTATTATCTTCAGAGGCTGATTGACAGTTACACCATTTCTGATAGGTCAGGACTCCTTCTGCTGAAACTTTATTGCTGGAACAGCACAGCAGGTCAGGCAGCATCTAGGGAACAGAAGATTCGACGTTTCGGGCACATGCCCTTCTTCAGGAAAGAAGAAGGGCATGTGCCCGAAACGTCGAATCTTCTGTTCCCTAGATGCTGCCTGACCTGCTGTGCTGTTCCAGCAATAAAGTTTCAGCTTTGATCTCCAGCGTCTGCAGACCTCACTTTCTCCTCCAGGACTCCTTCTGCACTCTTTCTTGGGACATGGGCATTATCAGAAAGATCTGTATTTAATTGCACTGGAGAAAGTGATGATGAACTGCCTTCTTGAATGACTACAGTCCATGGAAATGCAGTTACACACAGGCCCAGTACCATTAGGACTGTGATATAAACAACTGTTGGCTTAAAGGAGCTCTACTTTCCAGTGATAAATACAAGATAGAATGATCAGAGATATCTAAACAGCACGGTGGGCTGCACGGTGGCACAGTGGTTAGCACTGCTGCCTCGCAGCGCCAGAGACCCGGGTTCAATTCCCGCCTCAGGCGACTGACTGTGTGGAGTTTGCATGTTCTCCCCGTGTCTGCGTGGGTTTCCTCCAGGTGCTCCGGTTTCCTCCCACAGTCCAAAGATGTGCAAGTCAGGTGAATTGGCCATGCTAAATTGCCCGTAGTGTTAGGTAAGGGGTAAATGTAGGGGTATGGGTGGGTTTCGCTTCGGTGGGTCGGTGTGGACTTGTTGGGCCGAAGGGCCTGTTTCTACACTGTAATGTAATCTAATCTAAAAAAAAGCACCCTGGGCCTTCACAAAATAGTGCAAAAGATCTGTTTGGCAGCCAAGTCCTATTTAGAGACAAGATATTCCATGGTACTGCAAATAAAAAAAGCCACCAGACTTGCACATGCCCAGGCAGATAACCAGCATCTAGCTCCAATACTGGAAACTTAGCAAGATGCAAATTATAGTCACTATGACCTCATCCTTTATAACAGACACCTTACAAATAGCCTACAAGTGAACACACCCAATCACTGATGAACACAAACCAAGTTATTCTATTAACAGGAAATCACCTTACATCCCAATAGGGGTTGGGTCATAAATATTGAACTCAGAAGGAGAATCCACAATACACTGTGTTGGCATTACGCAAGATGAATGGGTCAGTGAGTTGCTGGAAATGCGTTGAGGTACGCAGAGCTACCAGTTTTTTTTCCTGCCCCACCCCAAATTTTATTCATCCACCGGGGAAGGGTGAGGTCAGGTTAAACTTGGTGTCTCTCCGATACAAAAGATTGGCAATCATCCCTTCATATAGAATCCAAAACATTTTTTTTTGTTTGGACGAAACTAGGAAATGAGAGGCACAATCACAAAGCAAACAAGCATTTTGCTCAAAGCACTGAGTTAACTCTCTGCTCACCCAATCCCCTCAATAAATTCACAAAATGCAGATGTTCACCACTTTCCCTGGCATAACTTATGGTATTTTTATTTTAAAATGGTTTATTTCCTCACTCATTCCTAAAAGGATTTTACACAAACTAAAGCAAAGTACTGCGGATGCTGGAAATCTCAAACAAACACAGAAAATGCTTCAGAAGTTCAGCAGGTCTGGCAGCATCTATGGAGAGAGAAACCAAGATAATGTTTAGAGTCTGATATAACTCTTCTTCAGGACTAAACAATTCCCCAGTTCTGAACTGGTATTCCATTTCCAAACCCAAGGACCAGGCAAGTCCCTGAACAATTTCCCCAAATCAGGTCAAACAGCAACAAAAACAATTTGGTTCAAACAGCAGAGTCCTATTTTAAATCAAGCAAAACCTTCATTACTGCCTCAACCTACAGGAAGCAGCAGGGAATGCATGCACTACTACCCCACATACTTTCTCAACTCAACTTTCCTACTTTTTTCCCTCTAACTCTTGATTCCCTTACTAATTGAAAATCAGATATCTCTGTCTGAATATGTTTAATGACCTAGCCTCAACAGTCCTCGCTGGTAAAGAATTCCACAGATTCACTACCCTCATAGAAGAAATTCATCATCTCTGTCTTGAAACAGTGACACCTTACTGTGAGATTATGCTCTCTGGCGCTAGATTCTCCCCCAAGGAGCAACAACCTCCCTACATCTACTCTGTCAAGTTCCACAGAAATTGTTTATGTTTCAAAAAGGTCATCTCTCATTTTCCTAAGCTCCAATGAGTACAAGCCCAATGTACTCAACCACTCCTCAAAACAGCTCCTCCATTCCCAGGATCAGCGTAATGAACCTTCTCTGGACTGACTTCAATGCTAGTATATCATTCCTTAGATAAGGGGCCCAAAACTGTTTACAATATTCCAGATGTCCTCTGAATAGTGTCGTGCACAGTTTTAGCAAGAAAGTTCATATACCTCATAAAACGGTAGCCAGTGCCAGGATCCATGTGGGCAAACACTACAACTTTTATTTGGATCAGGTGAACGTATTAAAAAAGTATGCAATATGAGGTTAGGTTTAGCCAAGTGGTGGTACTGGTTCAAGATTAGAGTAGTGCTGGAAAGTCAGCCAGCATCCAAGGAGCAGAAAAATCGACGTTTCGGGCAAAAGCCCTTCATCGGTACTGGTTCGCCCACCATTCAAACAGAATGCCAAGACTGTCCTCGTTGGAATAGAGGTGTAAGAAGATTGAACATCTATGGTAAATAGGAGATGGTTAAGGCTATGAAAACTGGAAAGGTGTGAAAATGATGTGGTATCAGAAGAGTCACAGACTTCAGTGGGAAGAGACAGAACAAATGGAGAGAAAATAAGAGTTGGAATAGAAAGAAATTAGGAGAAAGTGAGGATTGCAGATGCTGGGGGTCAGAGCTTAAAAATGTGTTCCTGGAAAAGCGCAGCAGGTCAGGCAGAATCAAAGGAGAAGGAGAATCGACGTTTCGGGCATAAGCCCTTCTTCAGGAATGAGGAGGGTGTGCCAAGCAGGCTAAGATAAAAGGTAGAGAGGAGGGACTTGGGGGAGGGGCGTTGGGAATGCGATAGGTAGGAGGAGGTTAAGGTGAGGGTGATAGGCCGGAGAGGGGGTGGGGCGGAGAGGTCAGGAAGAAGATCGCAGGTCAAGAAGGCGGTGCTGAGTCTGAGGGTTGGGACTGAGAAAAGGTGGGGGGAGGGGAAATGAGGAAGCTGGAGAAATCTGTATTCATCCCTTGTAGTTGGAGGGTTCCTAGGCGGAAGATGAGTCGCTCTTCCTCCAGGCGTCATGTTGCATGGTCTGGCGATGGAGGAGGCCAAGGACCTGCATGTCCTTGGCAGAGCGGGAGGGGGAATTAAAGTGTTCAGCCACAGGGCGGTTGGGTTGGTTGGTGCGGGTGTCCCAGAGGTGTTCTCTGAAATGTTCTGCAAGTAGGCGGCCTGTCTCCCCAATGTATAGGAGGCCACATCGGGTGCAGCGGGTGCAGTAAATGATGTGTGTGGAGGTGCAGGTGAATTTCTGATGGATATTGAAGGATCCCTTGGGGCCTTGGAGGGAAGTGAGGGGGGAGGTGTGGGCGCAAGCTTTGCATTTTTTGCGGTTACAGGGGAAGGTGCTGGGAGTTGAGGTTGGGTTGGTGGGGGGTGTGGATCTGACAAGGGAGTCGCGGAGGGAGTGGTCTTTCCGGAATGCTGATAGGGGTGGGGAGGGAAATATATCCTTGGTGGTCGGGTCCGTTTGGAGGTGGCGGAAATGACGAAGGATGATACAATGTATCTGGAGGTTGGTGGGGTGGTAGGTGAGGACCAGTGGGGTTCTGTCCTGGCGGCGATTGGAGGGGCGGGGTTCAAGGGTGGAGGAGCGGGAAGTGGAGGAGATGCGATGGAGAGCATCATCAACCACGTCTGAGGGGAAATTGCGGTCTTTGAAGAAGGAGGCCATCTGGGTTGTTCGGTATTGGAATTGGTCCTCCTGGGAGCAGATGCGGCGAAGGTGAAGGAATTGAGAATATGAGATGGCGTTTTTACAGGGGGCAGGGTGGGAAGAGGTGTAATCTAGATAGCTGTAGGAGTCAGTCAGTTTATAGTATACGTCCGTGTTGAGTTGGTCGTCCGAGATAGAGATGGAGAGGTCTGGGCAGGAAAGGAAGAAGCGGAGGGCTTTGAGGCCTTCGTGATGGGGGATGGAGGTATATAGGGACTGGATGTCCATGGTGAAGATAAGGCGTTGGGGGCCAGGGAAGCGGAAATCATGGCGTGGGTGGTGTCCCGAACGTAGGTGGGGAGTTCTTGGACTAAGGGGGACAGGACCGTGTCGAGGTACGCAGAGATGAGTTCGGTGGGGCAGGAGCAGGCTGAGACAATGGGTCGGCCGGGGCAGTCAGGTTTGTGGATTTTGGGCAGGAGGTAGAAACGGGCAGTATGGGGTTGTGAGACTATGAGGTTGGAGGCGGTGGATGGGAGATCCCCTGAGGTGATGAGGTTATGGATAGTCTGGAAGATGATGGTTTGGTGGTGGGAGGTGGGGTCATGGTCAAGGGGGCAGTAGGAGGAGATGTCCGCGAGCTGGCATTTAGCCTCAGCAATATAAAGATCGGTGCGCCAAACTACCACTAAATTAGACAAGGAACATTCTGAAACAATACATCTACCAGGCAATTCTGTTTGTGATCTTGGTAAGGAGGTGATCACTTGGCAGAAAGATGACTGGATGCCACAGATGGAAGATTGCACAGGACATCAGTGACAATTCTGGAGATGTTGACTTGATGTTCAATGGTAGTGTCAAAATCCAGGAGATGTACAAGGAAGTGCTGGAGTACTGGCATTCAGCCTCTGGAAGACAAAGGTTCAACTGGCCAGCTAACAACAGTGCCACTTTGTCAGCAGATGTGATGACAATGTTCAGGTCTGATTAATGACAATAGAGAGCAATGAGTTTAGGAATAGAACAGCAAGACTGTCCGAGAGAGCAGAGAAATTAAAATGACCTATATCACATTAGAAATTCTCAATTAGAAGATCTAGACAAGAAATGAGGCCAGAGAGAGGGGTCCAGGTGTGATGGGGGAATACTGAAGATGGGTAAAATGGTCCATTGATTGAGCAGGAGATTTGGTTAAAAAAGTGGGAGCTGAAGTGATAGCAACGGAAGAAGACTGAGAGTTGAGTCAAGCTCAAATTTTATTGAGGTCAAAGTGTGAGTAGAAGAAACTAAAGACAGTTAAAGTCAGAGAGATGAAGGTGGAAGGGTATTGTGAATATTTGCTGAAAATGTGTTGCTGGAAAAGCGCAGCAGGTCAGGCAGCATCCAGGGAACAGGAGAATCGACATTTCGGGCATAAGCCCTTCTTCAGGAATGAGGAAAGTTTGTCCAGCAGGCTAAGATAAAAGGTAGGGAGGAGGGACTTGGGGGAGGGGCGTCGGAAATGTGATAGGTGGAAAGAGGTCAAGGTGAGGGTGATAGGTCAGACTGGGGTGGGGGCGGAGAGGTCGGGAAGAAGATTGCAGGTTAGGAAGGCGGTGCTGAATTCGATGGATTAGACTGAGACAAGGTGGGGGGAGGGGAAATGAGGAAACTGGTGAAATCCGAGTTCATCCCTTGTGGTTGGAGGGTTCCGAGGCAGAAGATGAGGCGCTCTTCCTCCAACCGTCGTTTTGTTGTGGTCTGGCGATGGAGGAGTCCAAAGACCTGCATATCCTTGGTGGAGTGGGAGGGGGAATTGAAATGTTGAGCCACAGGGTGGTTGGGTTGGTTGGTCCGGGTGTCCCAGAGGTGTTCTCTGAAACGCTCCGCAAGTAGCCGGCCTGTCTCCCCAATATAGAGGAGGCCACATCGGGTGCAGAGGATGCAATAGATGATGTGTGTGGAGGTGCAGGTGAATCTGTGGCGGATATGGAAGTTTCCTTTGGGGCCTTGGAGGGAGGTGAGGGGGGAGGTGTGGGCGCAAGTCTTGCACCTCCTGCGGTTGCAGGGGAAGGTGCCGGGAGTGGAGGTTGGGTTGGTGGGGGGTGTGGACCTGACGAGGGAGTCACGGAGGGAGTGGTCTTTACGGAATGCTGATAGGGGAGGGGAGGGAAATATATCCTTGGTGGTGGGGTCCGTTTGGAGGTGGCGGAAATGACGGCGGATGATGTGCTAAACATGGAGATTGGTGGGGTGGTAGGTGAGGACCAGTGGGGTTCTGTCCTGGTGGCGGTTGGAGGGGCGGGGCTCAAGGGCAGAGGAGCGGGAAGTGGAAGAGATGCGGTGGAGGGCATCGTCGACCACGTCGGGGGGGAAATTGCGGTCCTTGAAGAAGGAGGCCATCTGGGTTGTGCGTTTTTGGAACTGGTCCTCCTGGGAGCAGATGCGGCGGAGTCGAAGGAATTGGGAGAATGGGATGGCGTTTTTACAGGGGGCAGGATGGGAGGAGGTGTAGTCCAGGTAGCTGTGGGAGTCGGTCGGTTTGTAGTAGATGTCCGTGTTGATTCGGTCGCCTGAGATAGAAATAGAAAGGTCGAGGAAGGGGAGGGAGGAATCTGAGACTGTCCAGGTGAATTTGAGGTCGGGGTGGAAGGTGTTGGTGAAGTGGATGAACTGTTCAACCTCCTCGTGGGAGCACGAGGCGGCGCCGATACAGTCATCGATGTAGCGGAGGAAAAGGTGGGGGGTGGGGCCAGTGTAGTTGCGGAAGATGGATTGTTCCACATATCCTACGAAGAGGCAGGCATAGCTGGGGCCCATGCGGGTGCCCATGGCTACTCCTTTCGTTTGGAGGAAGTGGGAGGATTGGAAAGAGAAGTTGTTCAGGGTGAGGACCAGTTCACCTTCATTGTAAATATTCAGCAAGGTACAAGATTCTTCCAAGCGCCTGACTAACATCCCTCACACAACCAACAGCATATATTAATTAACATGGACACATAAGGAATGGGAACAAAAGTAGCCTGTTTTAGCATTCACTCCGACCATGGCTGTAATAACTGCGATTTCAAGTCAATTTGGGGCTATGATGTTGTGGCCATAACAGAGACGTTGGTTTCACAGGGGCAGGAATGGTTGCTTCATGTTTCAGGATTTAGAATGTTTAAAAATGGGGAGGGTGGAAAAAGAGGAGGGGGGGTAGCGTTGCTAATCAGAGAGTGCATCACAGCTACTGAAACGAAGGTTGTTGAGGAAAGTTTGTCTACTGAGTCAGTATGGGTGGAAGTTAGGAACAGCAAGGGAACAGCCACCGCACTGGGGGTTTTCTACAGACCACCTAATAGTCAAGAGATTGAAGATCTCATAGGCGGGCAGATTCTGAAAAAATGCAGAAGTAGCAGGGTTGTTGTTATGGGTGATTTCAACTTTCCCAATATTGACTGGAACCTCCTTAGTGCAGATGGTTTGGATGGTGCCGTTTTTGTCAGGTGTGTTCAGGAGGGTTTCCTTTCTCAGTATGTAGACAGGCCAACGAGGGGAGAGACCATTTTGGATTTGGTGTTCGGCAATGAGCCAGGACAGTATCAGATCTCGTGATGGGAGAACACTTTGGTGACAGTGACCACAATTGCTTCACATTTACCATAGCCTTAGAGATGGAATGGCGCAATTACCAAGGGAAGATATTTAATTGTGGAAAAGGAAATTATGACACGATCGGACAGGAGTTGGGAAGCATAGACTGGGAACAATTGTTTCACAGAAAGGGCATAGCAGACATGTTGAGACTATTTAAGGAACAGTTCTTGCGAGTGGTGCATGAATTTGTTCCTCTGAGACAGGAAAGTAGGGGTAAGATTAAGGAACCTTGGATGACGAGAACAAAGGAACTTCTCGTCCAGAGGAAGAAGGCAGCTTACATAAGGTGGAGGAAGCAAGGATCTAGCACAGCTTTAGAGGATTACAGGCTTGCTAGAAAGGAGCTCAGAAATGGACTGTGGTGGGCTAGGAGGGGGCACGAAAAAGGCTTGGCAGGAAGGATTAGGGAGAACCCAAAGGCATTTAACTCATACGTGAGAAATAAGAGAATAATCGGGGAGAAGGTAGGGTTGATCAGGGATAGTGGAGGGAGCCCGTGTGTGGAGTCTGAGCAGATAGGGGAAGCCCTAAATGAGTTTTTTGCTTCGATTTTCACCAAGGAAACGGAACTTGTTGTAAATGAAAACTTAGAGGAGCTGGGATACAGTCTTGACCAGATCGAGATTGATGAAGTTGATGTGCTAGATATTTTGGGAAACAGTAAGATGATAAGTCTCCAGGGCGAGACCAAATTTGTCCTAGGTTCTTCCAGGAAGCAAGAAAGGAGGTTACTAAACCGCTGACGAGGATATTTGCCTCTTCCCTCTCTACGGGAATCATATCGGAGGATTGGAAGGAAGTAATAGGGAAATTCCTGGCAATTACAGACCAGTCAGTCTGACATCTGTGGTCAGCAAAGAATTCTGAGGGAAAGGATTTATGACTATTTGGCAAAGTATAGTGTGATTAAAGGCAGTCAACAAGGCTTTGTGACGGGCAGATCATGCCTCACAAATCTTATTGAGTTCTTCGAGGAGGTGTCAAGACAGGTCGACGACGGTCGAGCAGTGGATGTGGTGTATATTGACTTCAGCAAGGCATTTGATAAGGTTCCTCATGGTGGGCTCATTCATAAAGTCAGGAAGTATGGGATACAGGGAGATTTGGCTATCTGGATTCAGAATTGGCTGGCTGACAGAAGGCAGAGAGTGGCTGTAGATGGAAAATATTCTGCCTGGAGGTCGGTGTTGAGTGGGATCTGCAGGGCTCTGTTCTTGGGCCTCTGTAGTTTTTATAAATGACTTGGATGAGGAGGTTGAGGGGTGGGTTAGTAAATTTGCAGATGACACAAAGGTTGGAGGTGTCGTCGATCGTATAGAGGGTTACTGCAGGCTGCAGCACGACATTGTCAGGATGCAGAGCTGGGCTGAAAAATGACAGATGGAGTTCAACCTGGATAAGTGCAAAGTGATGCATTTTGGAAGGTCAAACTCGAATGCTGAATATAGGATTAAAGACAGGATTCTTGGCAGTGTGGAGGAACAGAGGGATCTGGGTGTGGAAATACATAAATCCCTCAAAGTTGCCACCCAAGTGCATAGGGTTGTTAAGAAAGCATATGGTGTTTTGGCTTTCAGGGGGATCGAGTTTAAGAGCCGTGAGGTTTTGCTACAGCTCTACAATCCCTGGTGAGACCACACTTGGAATATTGTGTCCAGTTCTGGTCGCCCTACTATAGGAAAGGTACAGAGGCTTTGGAGAGGATGCAAAGAAGGTTTACCAGGATGCTGCCTGGACTGGAGGGTTTGCCTTATGAAGAAAGGTTGAATAAGCTCGGACTTTTCTCTCTGGAGAGAAGGAGGAAGCGAGGAGACCTCATCAAAGTGTACAAAATAATGAGAGGAATAGATAGAGTCAATAGCCAGAGGCTTTTCCCCAGGACAGGATTAACTGACACAAGGGATCATAGTTTGAAGATATTAGGAGGAAGGTATAAAGGAGACATCAGAGATTGGTTCTTTATGCAGTGAGTTGTGAATGCATGGAATGCGGTGGTGGTAGAAGCAGAGTCATTGGGGACATTTAAGCAACTGCTGGACATGCACATGGATTGCAGTGAGTTGAGGGGTGTATAGGTTAAGTTACTATATTTTACATTAGGATTAACAACGTCGTGGGCCAAAGGGCCTGTTCTGTGCTGTACTTTTTTATGTTCTAAGTTCTAACTTTCTTGTCTGCACCCTCCATCATCCTCAACTCATTTGACAACCAAACATCTGTTGAACTCAGCCCATTAAAAGACTCAATGACCCAGCATCTCTGCTCTCTGGACAAGAGAATTCCAAACACTCAATTGGAGTTGAAGCCATTTAAAACTGAGATGAGGAGATGCTTCTTCACCCAGAGAGTGATGTGTCTATAGAATTCTCTGCCACAGAAAGCAATTGAAACTAAAACATTGAATGTTTTTAAGAGTTAGATAAAGTTCTTAGGTTTAAAAGGATCAAAGGTTATGAGGAAAAAGTGAGAACGGAATTGGATGATCGGTATGGCAGAGTTGGATCAAAGGGCCAAATGGCCAACTCCTGCTCCCATTTTCTACATCTCTATGACAACCTTCAGAAAATAAATTCCTCTGCCTTAACCAGGAGATCATTTATTTTGAAACCAAGGGCTCTATTTTTAGATTCCTCCATAAGGGAGAACATCCTCTCTGCAATCATTCTGTCAAGGCTAACAAACTTGTCACTTCATTTGAATACTTAAAAGTGACTACACAGCACAGTGACTCGACAGGCCAAAAGGCCTGACTCCTCTGTACTATGGCCATTGTATGAATCCACTGTATAGATTGACTATTGTGAAACCAAATTCTCACTCAGCAAGTTCTATAGTAAGCTACCTAGAAAATCTCAATGCGATCAGCAGAGTCAATGTGGCTTTGTGAATGGTAAATCATGTTTAACTAATCTCTTAGATTTTTTCACAAAAGTGGATAAAACGAAACAGATAGATACAATGTAATTGGATTTTCAAAAGGCATTTGGTGACATGGTGGCATAGTAGTTAGCACTGTTGCCTCAGTGTCAGGGACCGAGGTTTGATTCCAGTCTAGGGTGATTATTTATATAGAGTATGAAGTTAAAAATCATACAACACCAGAGACTGATGTGTCTGTAGAATTCTCTGCCAACAGGTTGGACTATAACCTGCTGTTGAGTGATTTTTAACTTTGTCCAACCTATTCAAACACCGGCACCTCCAAGTCATATACAGAGTATCACATTCTTCCCACGTCTGCATGAGTTTCCTCCATTCCAAAGATAAGCAGGTTAGGTGGACTGCCATGCTAAATTGCCCATAGTATCCAGGGATGTGGGATGTGCAAACTAGGTGAGTTAAGAGTCTAAAAGTGTGGCACTGGTAAAGCACAACAGGTCAGGTAGCATCTGAAGAGCAGGTGTGTCGATGTTTCGGACATAAGCCCTTCGTCACATTCTGATGAAGGGCTTATGTCTGAAACATCGACTCTCCTGCTCTTCAGATGCTGCCTGACCTGCTGTGCTTTTCGAGTGTCACACTTTTCGACTCTGATTCTCCAGCATCTGCAGTCTCCACTTTCTCCAAGCTAGATGGATCAGCCGTGGGAAATGCAGGGTTGTACGGATAGGTGGGTCTGAGTGGGATATTCTTCAGAGGGTCAGTGTGGGCTGAATGGCCTGCTTCCACAGGGATTCTATGATTGATAATGTGCCACATCAAATCCTGCTGCACAAGAAAAGAGCACATGGTGTAGAGGATAAATTAGCATGGATAAAGGATTGGTTAGCAAACAGGAAGCAAAAATTAGAGATAGATTAGACATTATTGGTTTGATAAGGAGCATCTAGTAGGGTAGCACAGGGATCAGTGCTGACTTCTCAACAATTTACAATCAATATCAACGGTTTGGTTAAGAGGACTGAATGTACAGGAACTAAGTTCACTAATAACACTAAGATAGGTCGGAAACTAAGTTATCAAGAGGAGGTAGAGTGTGCAAAGAGGTGAAGTGAATGGACAAAAAAACTGACATGCGGAAATGCAAACTTGTTGATTTTGACAGGAAGAATAGAAAAGCAGTATATAATTTCCATGGAGAGAGACTGCAGAACCCAGTCATACAGAGGGATCTAAGAGTCCTGGTACATGAATCACAAGAAGCTTGTATGCAGGTGCAGCAAGTGACTGTGAAGGCATTGAGAATGTTATCATTTCTCTCAAGAAAATGGAATATGAAAATAGGGAAAGTTTTACCACAGCTGTACAAGGTACAGGAGAGACCATAGCTGGAGTACTATGTACAGTTTTGTACATTTGTCCCATTTGAAAACAGACTGAATTGCTTTCAGAATCATTCAAAAAGATACACTCAACTCATTCCAGGGATAAAGGCTTAGCTTATGAGAAATGTTTGGAAAGGTTAGCTCATCTCCATTGGACTTTAGAAGTATGGGAGGTAATGTTGATGAAACATAAGATATGTGGAAACCCACAGGATGAGTCCTCCTGTGAAACAGATCTAAGCCATCTCTCTTTTGTGTCAGCTTGTGTTTTTTTTTCTCTCCAAGGTCTATCAGATGTAGAATTATTTTTCCTGAAAGATACCTGAAACTGGATTTTTACATTTATTGAAGTCTAAGTTAAGTAAATGTTTGATAGACAAGAGAGTCAAAGAAAATGGAAGTGAGTCCACAATCAGATGGGCCACGATCTTATTGAATGGTGAAGCAGGCTCAAGAGACCAAATGACTTACTCTTGCTCCTGACTCTTATGCTCATGAGCTCATGTTTCACATTAATTCATACAAGTTTCCATGATTTGCCCCCTTCTCTTCACTGTTTATACACAATCTCTTCATTGTATCAGATATCTATATCCTCTCTAACTGCCCACATACCAGTAAAACCTCAAAAAGGTACAATTTAACTGAGCAAACCAAACCTTCTTCCTTTTGGTTTCCACCTCCATTACCACATTGACGAAGATCACTTCCTCCCATCTCAGTAACGTAAACCACATTAATTCCATTTCCTCCCAAAGCTAAAACCTTAGCCCATGCCTTTATCACCATGATATTTGACATTCTGGCAACTCACTTGGGCTATTTTGCAATTCAACTCTCTCAGTCTCAAATGATCAAAAAATATGTAGTCTTGCTCAAACAAAAGTCTCCTATTAACCCTATCCTCTCTACTATCCATTTGCTGCTCAATAGAACCGACCAAATTTCTCAATCTGGACTTTTCAATTTTTTTATTTTTACTGGCCTGAAGTCCCCAGCCCAGAGATCAAACCTCACAGATACTTTTTGTCTCTGACTCCTATCACTGCTGCACTATTGACTTGCTTTCTATGAACGGTCCTATTCAAGCAGTTCCCTGCTAAGTTTCCAAATTCACAGATGTTTAAAAACCTTACTCAACACTAAGTCTCTCCCATCCTTTATTGGGAAAGATATATAGACCTTGCAGGGAGTTTTTTTTTTATTAGTCACAGGCTTTGACATCACTGCCAAAGCCAATGGACATTTGCTGTCCATCCTGAACTGCCTTTGGTAAAGTGGTGGTGAGCTGTCTTCGAGATGGAACAGACAGCCGCATCATTATTAGGAAGGGGGTTCCAGGATACTGACCCAGCAACAAACAAGCTCCAAGGAATGTTATATTGTTTCAAGTCAGGATGGCAGGTGACTTGGAGGGGAACTTTTAGGTGGTGGCATTTCCAACCCTCTGCTGCCTTTATCTTTCTGGGTGACAAGGTCAGAGGTTTAGAAAGTGCTACCAAAAAAGTCTTGATGAGTTACTGTTGGTGTATCTTGTAGACAGCACACTACTGCCACTATGGTGGAGAAAGTGAATTTGGAAGGTGTTGGATGGGGTTCCATTAATGCAGGATGCTTTATCCTGGAAGATGTTGAGCTTCCAGAGTGTGTTAGAGCTGCACTCATCCAGGCAAGTGTAGAGACTCCTATCACACTCCAGACTTGTGCCTCATAGACAGTGAACATGCGTTGAGTGTGAAGAGGCATGCTACTTATCTCAGAATTCCCAGCCTTTGGTCTGATGCAACAGCCACAGTTTTTATATGACTAGACCAGTTCAGTATTTCAGCAATGGTTAACACCCTTAAAGGTGAATGAGGCTTAATTAAGTTTTTTGTTACTTTGCACATGTATTCCCTGGAACTTAAAATGTGTGATTTGATCCAAGTTTTCAATGTTATGATGAACATGCAAGATAGGCAGAAACTATTTCTGCTGGCCAGGGATCGAAACAGCATTGCCTTTTTACGGAGTGAATTAGGAAATAATTCGACATGGTCTTCCTCAAACAGCAGTTGATGTCACTTCAAATGTTAATTTTAAATCCAAGATTGATAGTCTTTTCATGTGGAGTGATGTCAGAATATGAAATTAGGAATATTAGAATAGACTTGGTGGGAGAGAGGGTGTCAAATGGCCTATTTTAAATCACACATTCTATCCCTCCCTTCCCACCTCTGCTTCAGTTGCCACAATTGTGTTCTTCAAAATTGTAAAAGACTCCATGAAATTGTCCTCTCTGCTATTAACGGGCATGTTGTTGTTGAGCTAGCAACTACAATTGAAAATTCACTCCCTCCACTCTGTAGCCCACCAACACAGCATGCTGCACTTCAGACAAAATATCTCAACACAGGATACATCGTGAAGAACCTACTGCAAAATTCCAATTTTGCTCCCAATTCATCTGGTCATCTCATTGGTTGTAATAAAAGCATTCACAGGGTTAAAAAGGAGCTCTGTGTTTTGTTCTCAAAAGGAAAAAATATGTCATATCTCTTTTCCTGAGTGGAATTGCGCAGAAGAGTATATTTACACAGGATACACTGTATACCAGGATGTATGAAAATAGGAACTCGCCCATTTACTGTCGGCAGAAAAAAAGTCTGTTTATGAGTTCCGCAGAGGAAGTGTTACACTGTTTATTATATCTGTGGTGGTGACAAGCCTACCATTTCATCAGCAAGACAGGCAAAGGCTAATAAAGAATACCTTCAGTTCCCTTGATTTTACACATCTCTCCTTTGCACAAAACAGATGTGTGACCGGTTAACAAATATAAAATTATATTGTGTTAGTTCAGCACATTTTAAAACACAGGAGGGCCATCTGGTCCACCAAACCTGTGCCAACTCCATCTGGTTCCAAATCTCTTCAAAACCTCCTGCCTTTCAACTTAAAATTTAGTCCCGCTTATACTGACCCTTCAAATAGGACTGTTTTCTATCCACCCTGTCCATGTCTCTCATCAGATACACCACAATCAGGTCCCCTCTCAGCCTGCTCTATTCCAAAGAAAACAAAGTAAGATTGTCCAACCTCTCTTCATAGCTAAAGTTCTCCATCCCACACAACATCCTGGTGAATCTCCTCTGCACAAATCTGTTGCTGCTGTTGGACCACAGTGTTTCATGGAAGTCCAATCCTCAATTCTTAGGTCTGTTTGAAATCCAGCCCTTTCAGGATGGTGGTAATACTATACAACACATGGGAGGGTGTCCTCAATGTAAATGCAGTATTTTTTTTAATATTCTCATGCTGACGTGGGTGTTGCTAGTTGGCCAGCTTTTATCACCTTCTGAGGAAGGGTCACTCGACTCAAAATGTTAACTCTGTTTACTCTCCACAGATGCTGCCAACCTGCTGAGCTTTTCCAGCAATACTATTTTTCTGATTTACAGCATTCACCACATTCTTTTGGTTTTTATTTATTGCCCATTCCTAGTTGCCTTGAGAAGATGGTGGTGACCTGTTTTCTTTAATTGCTGCAGTCCATGTGCTGAAAATAGAGTCACAATGCCCTTAGGGATGAAATTCCAGGATTTTGATCCAGTAACATTGAAGGAACAGCAATAAATGTCCAAGTCATGATGGTTTAGTAGCTTAGAGGGAAACTTACAGGTGGTGGGATGTTCCCATGTATCTGATTCCTTACAGTATGGAAACAGGCCATTTGGCCCAACAAGTCCACACCAACCCTCCAACAGCAACCCACCTCGGACCTATTCCCCTACCCTATATTTACCGCCGACTAATGCACCCAGCACTATGGGCAATTAGCATGGCCAATTCACCTGCACATCTTTGGATTGTGGGAGGAAACTGGAGCACCCAGAGGAAACCCACACAGACAATATGCAAAGAATATGCAAACTCCGCATAGACAGTCACCCGAAGCGGGAATCAAACCTGGGTTTCCTGGCGCTGTGAGGCAGCAGTGCTAACCACTGAGCCACCATACCACTTGGAAGGCGTTGTTTAAGGATCTTTGGTGAATTTCTGCAGTGCATCATATAGAAAGTACACACTACTGCTTCTGAGTGCCAGTGGTGGAGGGAGTGAAGGATGGAGCTGTTGTGCCATTCGAGCAGACTGCTTTGTCTTGGATTGTATCAAGTTTCTTGAGTATTGCTGGAACTGCACTCATCCAGGCAAGTGGGGAGTACTAAGACTGAAGATGATAAAACACAGGAGCAGAAGTAGGCCATTCAGCCCATCAAGTCTGCTCTGCCATTTATTGAGATCATGGCTAATCCAATAATCCTGAATGTGGGATTACTTCCTGGCCCACTAACAACTAGTATAAAAGGGAGGCTTTCAGATGCATCATTCAGATGTTTTCCAGGACCGGTGAGACCTGTACAAGAAGGATGGGTTGCACGTAAACTGGAGGGCCATCAACACAGCTCAGGAACAGGAAGAGTGCAAATATTTTGATGGGATTGTACTACAGGACTCCAAACAGCTATTGGATGATAGAGGAACAGATATGTGGACAGATTATGGAAAAATTAAAAGCACAGGGTTGTTCTCAGTGGGTCATTTTAACTTGCCCTATATTGACTGGGACTTACTTAGTGCCTGGGTCTTGGATGGGGGAAGCTTTGTTCTGTCCAGCACAGTTTTTGAAAGAATATTTAAATAGTCCAATTCGGGAAGGGGTTCATACCAGACCTGGTATTGAAGAATGAGCCCAGCGAGGTGTTTCAGCGGGAGGGTATTTTGGGAACAGTGACCATAATTTTATAAATTTTAAGATATTAATGGATAAGGATAAGAGTAATCCTCGAGTGAAAGTACTAAACTGAGGGAAGGCTAACTACCACAATACTGTGCAGGAACTGGGGAACGTAGATTAACGGCGATTGTTTGAGGGTAAATCTATATCCAGCCTGTGGGAGTTAGTTAATGGCCAATTGATTAGTTCAGGATCAGCATGTCCTGTGAAAATGGAAAAGGATCACAAGATTCGGGAACTTTGGATGACAGGAGAAATTGAGGGGATTAGCTATGAAGAGAGATTGGACAAACTTGGTTTGTTTTCACTTGAGCATTGAATGATGAGGGAGGTCTAGCCTCTTTACCAATTTGCTGCCTGTGCTGATGCTGAAGCTAAATGAATGATGGAGACATGATCCTCATTATTGGGATGCTATATACTTCACTGTATGGAGGACTGTTCATGGTAATCCTCCACTGACTGCTCTGAGACCAAGGAACTTCTTTCGTTCCTTATGTTTCCATGACAGGTCACTTCAAAAATGAGTTTTGTGCCCAGCTGCTGATGGGATGTGGTCTTTGGCAAGAAGGCTCAGGCCAACAGCAAGCCCAGGAGCAACATCAGGCCCCAGCAGAGGGTAAGGAGCACAAATAACCCCTCCATTCCCCAGCAATGAGCAAGAGACAGTGTCAACACAGTCTCCGTACATCCTGGGACACTGTGGCAAAACTTTGGTAATTCTAGAGTGGAACCTGAGGGCTGCAAGTCACCTTCTTCTAGTGACTGTGGAAGTGACAGCTGCTTTGAACTTCCATGCAACTGGCTCATTCAGCGAATGATGAGTGAGCGGTGTGGGATCAGTTGTGATCCAAAAGTGCATTAGGACAGTGACTTACACCATTACTGCATGATCCCACTGGTTCATTTCCCAATAAGGAGGTCAATATGGAGTTCAGGCAGTAGAATTCAGAAATGTAGCTAACTTTCCCCAGTACAGGCTGCCAATGGTTGCACACGTGGCACTGAGAGAGCCGTATCACAGTGCTGTAGAATGTCATCAACAGGACGGGGTCTCATTCAAGTAATATCAAGGTGATCTATGATCACTGTTACTACTTCATGGAGGTAACCTGCTATCCATGATGGAGCAAACGATGGGGCCACCGTTTCACTGCTTTGACTGGTCCTCCAGTGTAGCCCAGACAGAGTGTGCCATGTCATCCCTGCATGCTGTACTCTGTTTAATTGGAGCAGGCAACAAGATGACGTGAGGAAGGGGAGTATCTTTCCAAAGAAGAGGAAGATAACGACTCTGGGGAAGAGGAAGCTCTCCAGAGGAGAAAGACGCATAGGTTAGGTGGATTGGCCATGTTAAATTACCCTATAGTGTCCAAGGTGTGCAGAATAGGTAAATGCGAAAAGCGAATGCTAGAAAAGCACAGCAGGTCAGAAGCATCCGAGGAGAGTCAACATTTCGGAGAGCTAATGTGCCATTCCTGATGAAGGGCTTATACCCACAATGTTGACTCTCCTGCTCCTCGGATGCTGCCTGATCTGCTGTGCTTTTCCAGCGCCACACTTTTCGACTCTGAGTCTCCAGCATCTACAGTCCTCACTTTCTCCCTGAATAGGTAGATGTGCCATGGTAAACATGGGGTTACAGGGATAGAGTGCATGGTGGGTCCAGGTGGGATGCTCTTCAGAGGGTTAATGCATACTCAATGGGCTAAATGGCATCTTTCTGCAGTACAGGGATTCTATAATTCCACAAAAATTATGAGAAGCATAGATAGTTTTGAGTTTTTTTCCCAGGACAGAAATATCAATTAGTAGGGGCATAGGTTTAAAGTAAAACGATTTAAGTTTAAAGGAGATGTGAGGGGCATGTTTTTTTTGCACAGAGGGTGATAAGTACCTGGAATACACTGCCAAAGAAAGTAGTGGAGGCAGATACAATTGCGACGTTTAAGAGGCATCTTGACAGAAATATGAATAGGCAGGGAGGAGAGTGATACGGGAGTGCCTAGATGCAAAAGGTTTTGCATTTAGAAAGCCATTATGTACTGGTGCAGGCTTGGTGGACCAAAGTGCCTGTTCCTGTGCTGTACTGTTTTTGGTTCCACTTTCCTACCTTATCCCCATAACCCTACATTCCCTCAGTGATTAAAGATCTACCTCGGCCTTGAATATCCTTAACAACACAGCTTTGATAGCCCTCTGAGGGAAAGAATTCCACAGATTCACTCCCCTCAACTGTTCAAATGCGTGACCCCTTATTCAGAGATTACGTTCTCTGGCATTAGACTTACCCACAACACGAAATAACCTTTCCACACCAATGCTGTCACATCTCCTAACAATCTCAATTTCAATCTAAGTTTCAGTTAGGTTGTCGCTCATTCTTCTGAATTCCAATAAGTACAAGCACAAACTATTCAGCTTCTCCACATAAGACAATCCTACCATACCTGTTGTCAGCCGAGTGAACCTTCTCTGGATTGCTTCCAATGCCAGTACACATTTCCCTCGGTAATTACCCCACAACTGTTCATAGTATTCCAGCTGTGGTCTGACTAGTGTTATATAGACAATAGATGCAGGAATAGGCCATTCTGCCCTTCGAGCCTGCACCAACATTCAATATGATCATGGCTGATTATCCTTACTCAGTATCCTGTTCCTGCCTTATCCCCATAACCCATGATTCCACTATCCTTGAGAGCTCTATCCAACTCTTTCTTAAATGAATCTAGAGACTGGGCCTCCACTGCCCTCTGGGAGCATTCCACACAGCTACCAGTCTCTGGGTGAAGAAATTTCTCCTCATCTCTGTCCTAAATGGTGTACCCCATATTTTTAAGCTGTGTCCTCTGGTTTGGCACTCACCCATCAGCAGAAACATGTTTCCTGCCTCCAGAGGGTCCAATCCTTTAGTAATCTTATATGTCTCAATCAGATCCCCTCTCAGTCTTCTAAACTCAAGGGTATACAAGCCCAGTCGCTTCAGTCTTTCAACATAAGATAGTCACGCCATTCCAGGCATTGACCTCGTGAACCTACATTGCACTTCCTCAATAGCCAGAATGTCTTTCCTCAAATTTGGAGACCAGAACTGCACACAATACTCCAGGTGTGGTCTCACCAGGGCCCTGTACAGCTGCAGAAGAACCTCTTTGCTTCTATACTCAATCCCTCTTGTTATGAAGGCCAGCATGCTATTACCCTTCTTCACTACCTGCTGTAACTGCATGCTTACCTTCATTGACTGGTGTACAAGAACACCCAGATCTCTTTGTACTACCCCTTTACGTAAATTGATTCCATTTAGATAGTAATCTGCCTTCCTGTTCTTGTCACCAAAGTGGATAACCATACATTTATCCACATTAAACTGCATCTGCCATGCATCTGACCACTCACCTAACTTGTCCAGGTCACCCTGTAATCTCCTAACATCCTCCTCACATTTCACACTGCCACCCAGCTTAGTATCATCAGCAAATTTGCTAATGTTATTACTAATACCATCTTCTATATCATTAACATATATTGTAAAAAGTTGCGGTCCCAGCACGGATCCCTGCGGTACCCCACTGGTCACTGCCTGCCATTCCGAAATAGAGCCATTTATCACTACTCTTTGTTTCCTATCAGCCAACCAACTTTCAACCCAAGTTAGTACTTTGCCCCCAATACCATGCGCCCTAATTTTGCTCACTAACCTCCTATGTGGGACTTTATCAAAAGCTTTCTGAAAGTCCAGGTACACTATGTCTACTGGATCTCCCTCGTCCATCTTCAGAGTTACATTCTCAAAACATTCCAGAAGATTAGTCAAGCATGATTTCCCCTTCATAAATCCATGCTGACTCTGACCTATCCTGTTACTGCTATCCAGATGTGTCGTAATTTCATCCTTTATAATAGACTCCAGCATCTTTCCCACCACTGAGGTCAGACTAACTGGTCTATAATTTCCTGCTTTCTCTCTCCCACCTTTCTTAAAAAGTGGTACAACATTAGCCACCCTCCAATCCACAGGAACTGATCCCGAATCTATCGAACTCTGGAAAATAATCACCAAAGCATCCACGATTTCTCGAGCTACCTCCTTCAGTACCCTGGGATGTAGACCATCAGGCCCTGGGGACTTATCAACCTTCAGACCTAACCGTCTCTCCAACACCAATTCCTGGCAAATATAAATTCCCTTAAGTTCAGGTCCTCTCAGCCACTGTTACCTCAGGGAGATTGCTTGGGTCTTCCCCAGTGAACGCAGATCTGAAGTACCAATTCAATTCTTCTGCCATTTCTTTGTTCCCCATAATATATTCCCCTGTTTCTGTCTTCAAGGGCCCAATTTTAGTCTTAACCATTTTTTTCCCTTTCACATACCTAAAAAATCTTTTACTATCCTCCTTTATATTATTGGCCAGTTTACCTTCGTACCTCATTTTTCCTCTGCGTATTTCCTTCTTAGTAATCCTCTGTTGTTCTTTAAAAGCTTCCCAGTCCTCAGTTTTCCCACTTATCTTTGCTATGTTATACTTTTTCTCTTTTAACTTTATATGTTTCTTAACTTCCCTCATCAGCCACGGCGACCCATGCCTCCTCATAGGATCTTTCTTCCTTTTTGGAATGAACTGATCCTGCATCTTCTGCATTATACACAGAAATATCCGCCATTGTTCCTCCACTGTCATCCCTGTTAAGGTACTGCACCATTGAACTTTGGCCAGCTCCTCCCTCATAGCTCCATAATTCCCTTTATTCAACAGAAACATTGTCACTTCCGATTGTACACTCTCCCTCTCAAATTGCAGATTGAAGCTTATTGTGTTATGGTCACTACTTCCCAATGGCTCCTTCACTTCGAGGTCCCTGATCAATTCTGGTTCGTTGCACAATACCAGATCCAGAATTGCCTTCTCCCTGGTAGGCTCCAGCACCAGCTGTTCTAAGAATCCATCTCGGAGGCACTCCACAAAGTCTCTTTCTTGAGGTCCAATACCATCCTGATTCTCCCAGTCTACCTGCATGTTGAAATCCCCCATAACAACTGTAGTAACATCTTTGCGACAGGCCAATTTCAGCTCCTGATTCAACTTACATCCGACATCCATACTACTGTTTGGGGGCCTGTAGATAACTCCCAAGAGGGTCTTTTTACCCTTAGAATTTCTCTGCTCTATCCACACTGACTCTACATCCCCCGATTCTAGGTCCCCCCGTGCAAGGGGCTGAATATCATCCCTTACCAACATGGCCACCCCACCCCCTCTGCCCGTCAGTCTGTCCTTACGATAGCACGTGTAGCCTTGAATATTCATTTCCCAGGCCCTGTCCACTTGAAGCCACGTCTCAGTTATCCCCACAATATCGTATCTACCAATTTCCAAAAGAGCCTCAAGCTCATCCATCTTATTTCTAATGCTTCATGCATTCATGCATAGTATTTTTAATTTGTTACTGCCCTCACCCTTCCCATCAGCTCTTATTTGACTCATCCTTACGGCATGATCCCTTTTTGAGTTTTTTGCCTCATTGATACAGTTGTCTTTCTTGACTTCCTTTGTTCTAACTTTCCCTTCAATTTCCTTCTTAAACGTCCAGTTTGTCCCCTCCCCCCGGCTACTTAGATTAAACATAGCTGTGTTGCAGTAGCAAACCTGCCTGCCAGAATGCTGGTCCCTAACCTATTAAGGTCTCTTGTATAATTTATGCTTACCACAAAACATATCCCAGTGATCCAAGAATTTAAATCCTTGCTTCCTGCACCAGCTCCCCAGCCACACGTTCAAGTCCATTATCTCCCTGTTTCTGCCCTCACCAGCCCAAGAAACTGGAAGCAAACCGGAGATAACCACTCTGGATGTCCTGCTTTTCAGCCTTCTTCCTAGTTCTCTGAAGTCCCGCTGTACTATGTTCCTCCTCTTCTTCCCGACATCATTTATGCCGACATGTACCACCACCTCTGGCTCTTCACCTTCGTCCTTGAGGATTTTCTGCACTCTGTCTGTGATGTCTTTAACCCTGGCACCAGGAAGGCAACACCATCCTTAAGTCCCGCCTGCTGCCACAAAAACCCCGGTCAGTTCCTCTCACGATGGAGTCCCCTATTACCACGGCTCTGCCTCCGCGCCAACTTTTGATTGACAGACCTGGCCACCTCGCGGACTGGCAGTGTCATCTATCTCTACTGTTTCCAAAAGATTCAACTTGTTCCTGACAGGTACTTCCCCCGGGGTCTCTTGCACCTGTCTCCTCTCTGCCTTCCTCATCATCTGCTCTCTTCTGCTCTTTCCAGACCCATGAAACTTCAGAGGTCCAGAGTCAATTGAAGATTCCCAAGCAACTCCATCCCTACTGTGTACCACAATAGTGCGCATGCAGAGAAGTTTTGCTGGTAGGACAGGTCATAACAAAGGATGGTGATACTAGTATCTGGTATCTAAGACTTTAAGATACAGGAGCAGAATTAGGCCATTTGGCCCATCTTGTCGCTCCATGGCTAATAATATTTCTCATCCCTATTATCCTGCCTTCTCCCTGTAACCTTCGATCTCCCTACGAATCGAGAACCTATCTATCTTAAATACACTCAATGACTTGACCTCCACATCCTTCTGCAGTGAAGGTTCCACAGATTCATCACCCTCTGGTTGAAGAAACTCCCCCTCATCTCAGGGATGTCCGATCAGTCTGAGGCTGTGCCCTTAGATCTTAGTCTCTCTTACTATTGAAAACATCTTCTCCATGTCTACTTTATCCAGGCCTCTCAGTATTTTCAATACCTTTGAATAAGACCTAACCTCCCCCTTACCCTGCTATGCTCCATCAACTATAGACCCAGAGTCCTCAACCACTCCTCATGTAACAAGCCCTTCATCCCCAGGATCATTCTTGTAAACTTCCTCTGGACCCCCTCCAACGCCAGCACATCATTCCTCAGATACAGGGTCCAAAACTGCTCACAATATTCCAACTGTGGTCTGACCAGAGCCTTATACAGCCTTAGCTGTAAATCCCTGTTCTTGTTTTCTAGCCCTCTTGAAATGAATGCTAACATTGCAATTGCCTTCCTAACAACCAAATGTTAAACGTAAGAGAATCCTGCATGGACTCCCAAATCCTTTGTGATTCAGATTTCTGAAGCCTTTCCCCATTTAAAAAATAGTCTACACCTCTATTCTTCCTACCAAAGTGCGTAACCTCAGGCTTTCCCACATTGTATTCCATTTATCACTTCTTTGCCCACTCTCCTGGCCTGTGCAAGTCCTTCAGTAGCCTCCACACTTCCTCAGTACTACCTGTCCCTCCACCTGTCTTTATATCATCTGCAAACTTAGCAACAAATCCCCCAGTTCCTTCATCCAGATCAACAATGTATAAAGTTGTGGTCCCAACACTGACCCCACTCAAACTCCACTAATCACTGGCTGCCATCCTGAAAAAGATGCCTTTATCCCCATTCTCTGCCTTCTGCCAGTCAGCCGATTCTCTATCCATGCCAGTATTTTGCACCTAACACCATGGGCTCTTCTCTTATTGACCAGCCTCCTATCAAAGGCCTTTGGGAAATCCAAAGAGACCACATCGACTGCCTTTCCTTTGTCTAACTTTTTTTTTTGCATCCTCAAACAGTTCTATCAGATTTCTCAGCCATGACATCACCTTGACAAAGGATGATGACTCAGCTACATTTTACCAAGCACTTCCAAATACTCTGCAATCTCATCATTAACAATGGACTCTAAAATCTTACCAACAACCGAATTAAGGCTAACCAGCCTATAATTTCCCATCTCCTGCCCTCCTTCTTCCCTTCTTAAACAGGTGAGTTTCACTCAACATTTATCACTCCTCTGGGACCTTCCCGGACTCCAGTGATTCCTGAAAGATTCCACAATCTCCTCAGTTATCTCCTTCAGAACTCTAGGGTGAGTCCATCTGATCCACCTTCAGACTTTTCAGCTTTCCCAGTACCTTCTCCTTAGCAATGGCCACAACACTCACCTCTGTCCTGAATCTCTTGAAATGTTGGCGTGCTACTGATGTCTTCCACCTTGATGAATGGTGCAAAGTACCTGTGCAGTTCCTCATTTCCCATCACTACTTCGCTCGCCTCATTTTCCAGTGGTCTAACTTTTGACTCTCTCTTAGCTTTTATAGATCTAAAAAACCTTTGCAATCTCCTTTCATATTACGAGATGCTTACTCTCATATTCCATCTTCCCCCCACTTTAAGGCTGTATTCTTTGTCCTCTGCTGGTTTTTAAGAGTTTCCCAATCCTCTGGCTTCCCACTAATCTCCACCACATTGTAAAGCTTAGTCTTTTGCTTTTATTTTTCCAGATTGCAAAACATTAGAACCTTCTCTGGGAATCACTATGGATATAAGAAAGAGTAGTTTAATGAAGGAGTTAACCCAAAGAGGGGAATCTGTAAATAACTGGCAAATTTTGTGAAAACATTAGTTCCTCGTCTTAGAAGTGTAACACCAACAACAATTATTTGTATGTAACACATGCAAACAGTAAAATTGTGTGAAGATACAAACATAATTTGTAAAAAAAAATTTCCAGGCAAGGAATTGAATGGAGAATAAGCACCGGAAAGCCAAAAGAAGTTGTGTGCAGTTATGTACCAAACAGGTTATTCAAGGGATAATAATGTTGTAGTTTGCCTGTAGTTTAAGACACTAAAAAACAGCTTTATAACTGAAACAAAGAATAAAAGATGCCACGTACAGAATAAGACAGTGATGCTGTCCCTGACTTCCCTTATCATCCACAGTTTCCTCACCCTCCCCTTGGTACGTTTTTTCTTCCTTGGGATGAATTTCTGATGTGCCTCCAGAATTATCCCCAGAAACTCTTGCCATTGTTGCTCTACCATATTTCTTGCTGGTTCCCCTTCCAATTAATTCTGGCCAGCTCCTCCTCATGTCTTTGTAGTTACCTTAACTCAATCATAATACCATTACAGCTGATTCCAGCTTTTCCCTCTCGAACCCTACAGGTTTCTTCACCTTAAGTTCCCTAATCAAGACTATCTCATTACACCTCATCAAATCCAGAATTGCCTGTTCCCTAGTGGGCTCCACCATAAGCTGCTTCAAAAAACGATCGCACAGACACTCCACAAATTCCTTTTCTTGGGTTCCCCTACCAACCTGATTTTCCCATTCCCCCTCATATTGAAGTCGCATGATTATTGTAATAGTGCCTTTCTTACATACTTTCTATCTCCTGGTTTATTTTCTGCACCACATCCTGTCTAGGGGGCCTGTACATAACTTCCATCAGGTTTTTTTTTCCTTTGCAATTCTTCAACTTTACCCACACAGATTCTCTGCCTTCCAACCCTATATAGCTTCTTGCTTTTGATTTAATTTCATTTCTTAACTTAATTTCAAGGCAACCTTGCCCTTCTGTCTATTTGCCTGTCTTTTTGATAGGATGTGTATCCTTGGATATTTAGTTCCCAGCCCTAATCTTCTTGCAAAGCGCAGCAGGTCAGGCAGCAACCAGGGAACAGGAGAATCGACGTTTCGGGCATAAGCCCTTCTTCAGGAATCATTCCTGAAGAAGGGCTTATGCCCGAAACGTCGATTCTCCTGTTCCCTGGATGCTGCCTGACCTGCTGCGCTTTTCCAGCAACGCATTTCCAGCTCTGATCTCCAGCATCTGCAGACCTCACTTTCTCCTCTAATCTTCTTGCAGCCATGTCTTTGTGACACCCACATCATCATATCTGCGAATTTCAATCTGCACCGCAAGCTCATTTATTTTGTTTTGTATACTGCATGCATTTAAATACAACACCTTCAGTCCTGCACTGACTGACCCCATTCCCATCTACTGTACCTGAAGTTAGATTTCTGACCATTTCCATTACTGTCCAATTACTTGTTCTGGAAACTTCAATAACCTCTCTGGAGCATTCCCCAACTTTAAATAATTTAATGTCTGTAAGATGTCATTCCATAAGCCAGACAAGATGAGGATAGTAAATTTGCCTTCCCTAAAAGGACAATAGTGAACCAGATAGATTTTTATGACAAATGACAATGGTTACATGGCTACCATTAAATTTCAGCTATATTAATTTATTACAATGAAATTAACAACTTACTGATTCAACCAGCTATAGTCAGATTTGAATGCATGTTCCCAGAGCATTAGTCTGGATCTCAGAATTATTAGTCCAGTAGCAATTCTACTGCAAGACAACCTCACCTGATGGTTTGCAAACTTTGAAATTGTGCATTACTGACACAAAAGCACGTTATTTTTATTCAAAAAGGAGGAGTGATCCTAATGACAACTCCAGGGGATTTATTTTAATTCACTCACAGAGTATTACTAGTTTATTGTCCACCCTCATTATCTTTCATACGATCAGAGTATGCAGCCTTCTTGAACTGCTGCAGTCTCTTTGTATTCTAGAACTAGGAGGCATAGTCCATGAACTAGGATGAGACCATTCAGGAAAGACATTAGAAAGCAGTTCTCCATACAAAGGATGGTGGAGTATGAAACTCTCTTCCACAAATGATAGATGATGCTAGATCAATTGCTAATTTAAAATATTGGTTATTTTTATGAACCAAACGGAAATGAGCCAAAGACAAGTTATATGGAGTTAGGACACAATTCAGCCATGATCTCATTGAATAGCAGAACAGGCTCAAGGGGCTGAATGGCCTACTCCTGTTCCTTTATTCCTGTTGCAGGTACCCTTAGAGCTGTTTGGATGGGAATTCCAAGATTTTGACTGAGTGACATGAAGGAATGATGACATACTTCCAAGTCAGGGTCATGTGTGGCTTCATAGGGGAGCTTGCAGGTGGTCTACTCCATTTATCTGCTGCTCTTGTCATTCTAGACCGAGGTGGGGAACCTTTTCATGTTGGAAGGCCGCATTATGTTAGTTGTAATCGAATAAGGCAGCATCCAAGAAACTTCAATTATATATTCTTCAAAATTCACATTTTTTTTAATTGGAGCGGTCAGTCTGTGAGGATTATTTCGTTGAATTTTCTTTTACTCTCCGGTATTTTAAATACATTCATTTTAAGATTAAAATAAAAACAATAAAGGATGAAAAAAAAAACATATGAATAAAAAAGATTTGTTCTGCAATATTTGGATTCATTCAAAAAGCCACACACAATGGCCTTGAGGTCACAGGTTCCCCACCCCTGTTCTAGACAGTAGGCATTGCAGGCTTGGAAGATGCTGTTGAAGGAGCCTTGGGGAGTTGCTGCAATGCATCACTAACACCACTGCATGCTTCCTTCCAGTCCTTTCACCAAATTCCTATTCTAATCCCAATTTTCTATCCATGTTCCCACTGTCTTTTCAACTTCAAACAGTCCCCTTCTGCTGAATTCCCATCTTACTTTCTGTTTTCTCAGACTAACCTCTTGAGATTTGAACCCTTCAGCAGCAAATAATTTAACTGAATAGATTTGCAAATTTATTTAGAGCCCCCACTGATCTTGCATTTTTAGGTCATGCAGTTTCATAACTTTGCAGCAGCTGAGAGAATTCCCTTTCTACAATGCTTCTAAAATAGAAAGCCATCTCGAGACTCTTTACAGAGATTTGACCATTAAAAAATAGAAAGCAGCAGAGAACGTTGTAGAAGGAAGAGACCTGAAGTTTGTTCATGGGTGGTTTTTCCAAAGGAGCTTCAAAAGAGCATCCAAGATTAAGAATCCAGGATAAATTGACAGTGGCCGTGAGGGGGGGGGGGAAATCAGGAGGATAGAAGCAACTTTTTAGTAATATCCAGGTCCCCTGTTCACTCTCCATACTTTTTTCACTTTTCTCTCATTCAAGAAATTCTAGAAATCACTTTTACGTGAGGTTGTTAATTCTGCTTCAACAATGGTTTGTTGCAGAAAATTAGGTTAAAACAAACTACACTTCAGTTTTGAAAGCAAGAAGACAGTTTGTCATATATTCTGCAAGTCAAAAAAACCAAGTGGTTTACGTTTTGTTTGTTCAACAGAAGCACAATTTGCTGACTTTGCCCGGAGTCACCCAGCCGTTTACTCAGCAACTCCAGGTTCTACAACAACTGAGAGGTGGAACTCCCTCAACTTTCAATTCAACTTACAGAAAGCTGATTGAATATCTTACTAATTATATAATTCAGTCATAAACTTGTGAAGCTATGGAAGAAATTACAGTGTCCCAAGTACATAATCCAGGTAGACAATTCAATGCAGCACTCAGGAAGTGTTACACCAAAGCAGGTGATGTATTTCAGAAGCAATATTAAGCCAAGGCGCCATCTTTCCTCTCAGGTGGATATAAAAGATTTCATCATACTTTCCAAGAGCATATTCTAAGAAGTTATAAAACTTATTAGAGTTATCTTCATTGTACCGGCAAAATTTTTATCCCAAACCAAAATGACATATCTTTTCTGAACATAATCACATAGCTCTCTGTGAAAGCTTGCTGACTGAAAATTGGTTGCCAAGTTTTCTATATTACAGTATTAACTACATTTCAAAACATATTGGTGGTTTGAAAAAACGTGGCACAACTAAATCAAAGAATTTCAGAATCATAGAATCATACAGCAGAGAAACAGAACCTTCAGCCTAACATATCCATGCCATTAAGTTTTCCTAAACTGAACTAGTCCTATTTGCCTGTGCTTAGCCCATTTCCCTCTGAACATTTCCTACCCATGTAGGGCCAAATAATTTTGTAAATCAAGTAGTTGAACCTGGCTCTACCACTTCCTCTGGCAGCTTGTTCTATGTTCACACCACCCTCTATATGAAAATGTTACCCCCTCGGGTCCATTTTAAATCTTTCCCCTCTCAGCTTAAACCTATGCCCTCTAGTTTTGGACTCCCCTACTCTGTGGAAAAGACCTTGGCAATTCACCTTATCTATGCCCGTCATGATTTTATAAACCTCTATAAAGTCACCCCTCAGCCTCCTATGTTCCAGGGAAAGGAGTCCCGGCCTATCCAGCCTCTGCTTATAATTCAAATCTTCCAGTCTTGGCAACATCCTTGGAAATGTTTTTGCACCCTTTCCAGTTTAGTAACATCCTTCCTCTAGAAGGGTGATCAGAACTATACACAGGACAGATACGCAATCCTTTATCCGAAATTCTGAAATCCGAAATTCTTTCATGGAGTGTGGAGCGTCATTTTGACGTGCAAACAGGGGATCCAACTCCATACCCACTTGAACCACATCACTCAGGTGTGACATGGCGGCGTGGCCCAGCACTGGCAGGCTGCAATTGTGCCTCAGCACTCATACTATTCACAAGCACATCTGCTGTTAGGTAATTTGCTGAATTCTGAAAAACAACTGGCCCCAAGGATTTTGGATAAAGAATGGTGTACCTGTACTCCAAATATGGTCTTACCAATGTCTGCACAGCCGTAATGTGACAACCCAACTCCTGTCCTTAACGTTCTGACCAATTAAGGCAAGCTTGCCAAATGCCTTCTTCACCACCCTGTCTACCTGTGACGCCACCTTCAAGGAACCGTGTACCTGCACTCCTTGGATTCTGGTCAACAACAAGCCCAGGGCCCTACCATTAACTGTGTTACTCCTGCCTTGGTTTGTCTTCACAAAATGCAACATCTCACATTTACCTGAATTAAGCTCCATCTGCCATTCTTCGGACCACTGGCCGAGTTGATCAAGATCCTGTTCTTATCTTAGATACCATCTTCACTGCCTACTATACTATTAATTTCAGTGTCATCCACAAACTTGCTAACCATGCCTCCTGTATTCTCGGTTATATAAATGATGAATAGTGGGCCCAGCACCCATCCTTGAAACACACCACAGCTCACAGGCCTCCAGTCTGAACAACAATCCTATCGTCAGACCGATTTTGTATCCCGTTGACCAGCTCCACCTGGATCCGATGTGGTCTAACCTTACTAACCAATCTACCATGCAGAACCTTGTCAAAGGCTGAAGTCGATCAAGTCTTTGTGGACAACATCAATCGCCTGCCTTTATCTACCTTCTTGGTCACCTCTTCAAAAAACTCAATTAAATTTGTGAGAAACAATTTTCCACACACAAAGCCATGCTGACTATCCCTAATCATTGCTTGCTTTTCCATACACATCATCTGCACCAGATGGACTATACTCCAGAGTTCTAAGGGAGATAGCTGAAGAGATAGTGGAGGCATCAGTGGTGATCTTTCAAGAATTGCTAGAATCAGGGAGGGCTCCAGAGAACTGGAAAATCACTAACGGAATACCTTATTTAAAAAGGGAGAATGGCAAAAGACGGAAAATTACAGACCGATTAGCCTAACGTCGGTCATGGGTAAGATCCTGGAATCAATTATGAAGGATGAGATTTCTGAATACTTGAAAGTGTATAGGTAAAATAGGGCAAAATCAGCATGGTTTCATCAAAGGAAGGTCATGTCTGACAAACTTGCTAGAATTCTTTGAGGAAGTAACGAATAGGTTAGACCAAGGACAGCCAATGGGTATTACCTATCTGGACTTCATGAAGGCCTTTGACAAGGTGCCTCACCGGAGGCTGCCAAGTAAGATAAGGCCCCACGGTGTCAGAGGCAAGGTGCTAGCATGGATAGAAATTTGTCTGTCTGGTAGGAAGTAGAGAGTGGGGTAAAAGGGTCCTCCTCAGGATGGCAGCTGGGTAACAAGTGGTCATAGAGTCATAGAGATGTACAGCATGGAAACAGACCCTTCAGTCCAACCTGTCCATGCCGACCAGATATCCCAACCCAATATAGTCCCACCAGCAAGCACCCGGCCCATATCCCTCCAAACCCTTCCTATTCATATACCCATCCAAATGCCTCTTAAATGTTGCAATTGTACCAGCCTCCACCACATCCTCTGGCAGCTCATTCCATACACGTACCACCCTCTGCGTGAAAAAGTTGCCTCGTAGGTCTCTTTTATATCTTTGCCCTCTCACCTTAAACCTATGCCCTCTAGTTCTGGACTCCCCGATCCCAGGGAAAAGACTTTGTCTATTTATCCTATCCATGCCCCTCAATTTTGTAAACCTCTATAAGGTCACCCCTCAGCCTCTGACGGTCCAGGGAAAACAGCCCCAGCCTGTACAGCCTCTCCCTATAGCTCAAATCCTCCAATTTCCTGGAAATTTCCTTGTAAATCTTCTCTGAACCTTTCAAGTTTCACAAAATCTTTCCTATAGGATGGAGAACAGAATTGCACGCAACATTCCAACAGTGGCCTAACCAATGTCCTGTACAGCCGCAACATGACCTCCCAACTCCTGTACTCAATACTCTGACCAATAAAGGAATCATACCAAACGCCTTCTTCACTATCCTATCTACCTGCGACTCCACTTTCAAGGAGCTATGAACCTGCACTCCAAGTTCTCTTTGTTCAGCAACACTCCCTAGGACCTTACCATTAAGGCTCAGTGATGGGACCACAACTTTTCACTTTAAACATTAATGATCTGAATGAAGGAGCTGAGGACATTCTGGTTACATTTGCAGATGAGACAAAGACAGGTAGAGGGACAGGTAGCATTGAGGAGGCAGCGAGACTGCAGAAAGATTTGGACAGGTTAGGAGAGTGGACAAAGGAAGAATAAAGGCATGGATATTTTACAAACAGGGAGAAAATTCAGAAGTCTGAAGTGCAAAGAGACTTGGGAGTTCTAGTCCAGGATTCTCTTGTGGTAAACCTGCAAGTTGAGTCAATAGTAAGGAAATCAAATAAATGCAATGATGGCATTTATTTTGAGAGGATTTGAATATATAAGGCTCTGGTGATTGGAGTATTGTGCACAGATTCAGGCCCCATATCTTAGGGAGGATGTACTGGCCCAGAACATGTTCAGAGGAGGTTCACAAGAACAGTCCCAGGAATGAAAAGCTTAGCATATGAGGAATCTCAATGGAGATTAAAAAGACTGTGGGCCGGGGTGGGGGGGGTTTATAATTGAAGCATGCAGAATACTGAATGGCCTGGACAGAGTAGACATCAGAAAGATGTTTCCATTGGTAGAAGACTAGGACCCAAGGGCATCGCCTTCAAGTAAAGGGAAGACCTGTTAGAACAGAGATAAGGAGAAACTTCTTCAGCCAGAGAGTTGTGAATCTATGGAATTCACTGCCATAGAAGGCTGTGGAGGCCAGGTCACTGAGAATATTTAAGACTAAGATAAATAGTTCTTGAGTATCAAGGGGGTCAAGAGTCATGGGGAGAAAGCAGAAGAATGGGGTTGAGAGACTTATCAGCCATGACTGAATGGCAGAGCAGACTCGATGGGCTGAATGGCCTAATAGTTGCTTCTATGTCTTATGGTCTTATGTAGGTCCTGTGTCTCAGCAAACTGGGAAACAATGGGCCCAGTGGTATGATCACTGGACTGTTAGTCCAGAGACCCAAGTAATGTTCTGGGGACCCAGGTTTGAATCCTGCTACAGAAGATGGTGGAATTTGAATTCAATAAAAAATCTGGAATTCAGGGTTTAATGATGATCATGAATCCATTGTTGACTGTCAGAAAAACCTATCTGGGTCACTAATGTCCTTTAAGGAAGGAAACTGCCATCCTTACCTGGTCTGGCTGACATGTGACTCCAGACCCACAGCAATGTGGTTGACTCTTCACTGCCCTTTGGACAATTAGAGATGGACTATAAATGCTGGCCGAGTCTGCGATGCCCTCATCCCATGAATTAACTTTTTTAAAAAAACACCTCAACAACTTACTCATCACTGATGTCAGGCTCATCAGTTTGTAGTTCCCTGGCTCTTCCTTGCAGCCTTTTCTTAAATAACAGCACAATATTTCTTCACCCTCCAGTCTTTTGGTACCTCACCTGTGGCTGCCGATGATACAAATATCTCCGCTAGGGGCCTCACAATTTCTTCCCTAGCTTCTCATTATGTCCGAGGAAACACTTGATCATGTGCCAGCGATTTCCCTACCTTTTTGTGTTTAAAAACCTCTAGGAGTTCTTCTGTACTGTGCACTCTTTTCAAGACATCACTATTTATTTCTCCAAATTCCTTAACTTTCGTGTTTTTCTGCATGGTTAAGTACTGACACAAGATATTCATTTAGGATCTCACCCATCTCCTGTGGTTCCACACATAGACAGCTTCATTGATCCATTGTCTCCTGAATTGTAGATTAATTGGATTCTACTTTATTCCATCTGCAAAAGGTATCTCATGTCCTCTTTTTGCCTTCAGGATTTCCCTCTAAGTGTACTCATACACTCCCTATACTCCTCAAGGGATTCACTTAATCCCAGCTGTCTATACCTCACAAATGCCTTTTTCTTAAACAGAGCCTCAATATCTCTAATTATCCAGTGTTCCCTCTCCTGCCAGCCTTGCCCTAGTAAGGACTTGCGATCCCTGAACTCTCGTTATCTTGCTTTTGAAAGCCTCCCGTTTACAAGACATCCCTTTACCTGCGAACAGCTCCCCAAATAAACTTTTGAAAGTTCCTGTCGAATACCATCAAAATTGACCTTGCCTCAATTTAGATCTTGAACTTGTGGACCAGGCCTATCCCTTTCTATAACTATTTCAGAACTAATAGAACTATAGTCACCGGTCCCAAAGTGCTCCCCCACTAACCCTGCCCTGCCTTATTTCCCAAGAGGAGGTCGAGCTATCCCATCTACATATTGATTGAGAAAGTTTTCTTGAACAGACCTAACAAATTACTCCCCACCCAAGCCCTCCACACTATGGCAATCCCAGTCGAGAGTGTGGTGCTGGAAAAGCACAGCAGGTGAGGCAGCATCCAAGGAGCAGGAAAGGCAATCCCAGTCTATGTGTGGAAAGTTAAAATCTCCTATTATTACAACCCTATTATTCTTTAGCATATCCTACAGTGGTTAGCACTGCTGCCTCACAGCGCAAGAGACCCGGGTTCAATTCCCGCCTCAGGCGACTGACTGCGTGGAGTTTGCACGTTCTCCCCGTGTCTGCGTGGGTTTCCTCCGGGTGCTCCGGTTTCCTCCCACAGTCCAAAGATGGGCAGGTCAGGTGAATTGGTCATGCTAAATTGCCTGTAGTGTTAGGTAAGGGGTAAATGTAGGGGTATGGGTGGGTTGCGCTTCGGCGGGTCGGTGCGGACTTGTTGGGCCGAAAGGCCTGTTTCCACACTGTAATGTAATGTAATTTAATCTAATCTAATCTCCCTATATAACTGCTCCTCAATTTCCTGCTGATTTTTGGGGGCCTATTGTACAATCTCATCAAAGTGATCACCCCTTCTTATTTCTCAGTTCCACCCATATCACTTCATTAGATGTTCTTTCGGAATATAATAAAGCCAAAGCACAAAGGGATCTGGGAGTGCTAGTCGAGGATTCTCTAAAGGTAAACATGCAGGTTGAGTCCATGATTAAGAAAGCGAATGCAATGTTGTCTCTTATCTCAAGAGGGTTGGAATATAAAAGCAGAGATGTACTACTAAGACTTTATAAAGCTCTGGTTAGGCCCCATTTGGAGTACTGTGTCCAGTTTTGGTTCCCACACCTCAGGAAGGACATACTGGCACTGGAACGTGTCCAGCGGAGATTCACACGGATGATCCCTGGAATGACAGGTCTAACATATGAGGAACGGCTGAGGATACTGGAATTGTATTCGTTGGAGTTTAGAAGATTAGGGGGGGGACTTAATAGAGACGTACAAAATAATACATGGCTTGGAAAAGGTGGATGCTAGGAAATTGTTTCCGTTAGACGAGGAGACTAGGACCCGTGGACACAGCCTTAGAATTAGAGGGGGTCATTTCAGAACAGAAATGCGGAGACATTTCTTCAGCCAGAGAGTGGTGGGCCTGTGGAATTCATTGCCACGGAGTGCAGTGGTAGCCGGGACGCTAAATGTCTTCAAGGCCGAAATTGATAGATTCTTGTTGTCTAGAGGAATTAAGGGCTACGGGGAGAACGCTGGTAAGTGGAGCTGAAATGCGCATCAGCCATGATTGAATGGTGGAGTGGACTCGATGGGCCGAATGGCCTTACTTCCACTCCTATGTCTTATGGTCTTATACTCTAAGTACTGCTGTGAATTTTTTCTTAATCAAAAACATCATTCCCCCTCCTCTCTTGCTCCCCTCTTCTACCCTTCCTATAGCTTCTGTACCCTGGAACACTGAGCTGCCAGTCCTGTCCCTCCCTCAGCGATGTTTCTATAATAGCATTGATATCCCAAGCTCATGTTTCCATCCAAGCCCTGAGTTCATCTGCTTCTCCTGTCAAAGCACAGCAGGTCAGGCAGCATCTGAGGAGCAGGAAAATTGAAGTTGAAGGGCTTTTGCCCGAAACATCAATTTCCCTGCTCCTAGGATGCTGCCTGACCTTTTGTGCTTTTTCACTACCACTCTAATCTAGACTCTGATCTCCAGCATCTGCAGTCCTCACTTTTGCCTTCCTTACCTGTCAGACCTCTTGCATTGAAATTTAATTCATCTGTCTTCCCTTGTTCCCTGCCATGCTGTTGCCTACCTTGTAATCTAACTTGCTCTCTTTAACCTTTGCACCAGACTCTGTACTCTCCCATCTCAGTACTGCTTACGATCCCAACCCCCCTGCCAGACTAGTTTAACCCCTTTAGACTAATCTTACAGACTAACTAACCCACAAAACACAGACAGCTAGCACAAAGATACAGCCAGCAGTCAGGAAGGCTATGCGAATGTTGGATACTGAATAAAAACTGAAAGAACTGCAGATGCTGTAAATCAGAAATAAAAACAGAGGTTGCTGGAAAGCTCTGCAGAGCTGGCAGCATCTGTGAAAAGGAATCAAAGTTAACATTTTGGGTCCGGTAACCCTTCCTCAGAAGGTTCTGAGGGCTTGGTCTCAGAATTAAGAGGTGCCAATTAACAGGCACCAATTTAAGGCTGAGATGAGGAGGAATTTCTTTTCTCAGAGGGTTGAAAGTCTTTGAAACTCCTGGCCACAGAGAGCTGTGAGGGCAGAGTCCTTGTGTATACTTAAGGCTGAGATAGATAGATTCTTGATCAGTTAGGTAATCAACGTTACAGGAAAAACACAGGAAAGAGGACATGAGAAATGTCGGATCAGCCTTGATCCTATTGGATGATGAAGCAGGCTTGAAAGGCCAAACAGCCTTCCTGTCCCAATTTCTTACTGTCCTCACAATTCTTGTCAGGGAACTGAGAGAGAACATAATTAAGGACAGAGTGGAGACACATCTTGAGAACCTTCAGAAGATCTAGAGTTTTTAAAGGGTATGGCATGCTTGAAGAATTTGATTTTTTTTCCTAAAGAGATGACTAATGTGGTGGACAGGGAACTGCTTCTAGATGTTATTTTGCATGAATGTTTGGAAGCCGACTGACAATGGATTTTATGAGGGATTGTTAGCTGAATTTCATGAAGTGAAAGGTAATTACAGACCTGCTTGGGAAGTTGACAAGGAACAGAAACAGGAACGGGAATAAGGGATAGGCATTCTAAGTGGGTCAGTGTCCGCCTGCCAGGGTCTATTTTGAGAACTCAAAAGGCAGTCCAAGAAAACCAGGCAGGTACTGCAGGAGTCCCCTGATTAAATGGCTGTGACTAGTAGGGTACCACAATGCTTATCAATAATTTCGAGTTGGCAGCAAAATTTGCAGATAATACCATAAGTTGTAATGTGTTGTGAGGAAGACGTGAAATATTGTTTGGAGGATTTGGACAGGCTTAATGAGTGGGGAAGAACATGACAGATGGAATACAATGTGGAAAAATATGAGGTCATCCACTTTGCTAGGAAAACCAGGCTAAATTATAAGGAAAGGTTCGACAGGCCAGGCACGAATCCACCAGTGTTTAGAAATAAGATGCGACTTATCTGAAATAAGCAAGTTCCTGAGGAATGTGGATAGGGCGGATGTGGAAAGGATGCTTTGCCATGTGAAGTATCTAGAATTAGGGGTCACTGGTTCAAAATAAGGGGTCATCCATATAACAAAGAATTGTTTTTCTCACGTAGGGGCATACATTTTTGGAACTCTTTTCCTCAAAAGGCATTAGAAACAGAGTCCTTGAATATTTTTAAGGCAGGGTTAACTTCCTGGTAAGTAAGTGGGTGAAATGTTATCAAGGACAGCAGGTAATGTGGATTAATCAGATCAGTCACAATCTTATTGAATGGCAGAGCAGGCTCAAGGAGACAAATGGCCCATTCCTGCACCTGATTCATATGTTCTTATTTAGGTTCTCCATCTGCAAACATTTCCATTTTTAGCTTGATCAGCAAAACAATTCAACAGAAAATTGAAACCAAATTAGAAATATTTTAACTTGCTCAATACTCCCATATCTGAAATGTTTCATAATACTTTACATATCCCTCTTCTCTATGAAAATAGAACCTTGCACTACCGTGGCTAGAACATTAGGCTCTGAAGAAGTACAAGTAGTTTGTATTTTTCACAGAATGTTTTGTTGCTTATTTCAACTTGAAATTATAAATCCCCAGCCTAGAACATATGTGGGCAATTAGTACATGGTGAAACCTTGATGAAGGGCAAACACTCAGTGCAAGTCATAGAAGACAAGATAAATCAGAGAGAATGGTCTAGCGGTGGTTTAGAGTCAATGGGTCGAAGGGTCTCTTCTGTACTATCCTATTTTATGGAAAGGAGCAAGGCAACTACAAATTTCAAAGTAAAAGAATATATATTTACAGAAACACTGAACCTCCCAATATGCTTCATAGTCAATTCGGTATTTTGAAATCTAGTCACTGTTACAAAGGAAGAAATGCAATAGTTTAAACATCACAAGCTCCCGCAGACATGTTGAGAATAACTGGGTAATCTGTTATGGGGTTGTTTCAGGGAAAATTATCTTCTAGGATGCTAACAAAAAAGTCCTCTTCTCCACTCCTCCTGGGATCTTGGGAGCACTTCTTCAGTACGACACTGCTCAGATTATGGGCTGAAATCTGAACTCAAAATCTTCATGTTATACATCACACTGAGTTGCTCTGACATTTAATGAAATTATCACTGAATTTCTGTCCCAACTTTCTAACCTTACCCCGATGTACTTCAATCCCAAGTTACAAAAATTATTCCTGTCTTAACCTTGAATATACACAACATCTGAATATCCAAAGTCCTCTGGGATAGAGAACAACCTTCTGTTTGAAGAAGTTTTCTTCATATCAATGCAAATTGGCCATCCTCTTAAACTGAGACTATGACCTCTTGTTCTTGACAATCTAGTCAGGAAACAGTCACTCAGCATTCAGCAAAGAATACAATTCTTGTCTATTCAACACTACCTCATAGAAGAAACCTCTCACCCAAGAAATCAACCTAGTGCATGTTTGTTGAAACCCAACTCAGGTAAGAATATCTGTCCTTGGTTTACAAGGTCAAAACTATGCGCAGTATCACAGGTGTGATCTCATCAAAATCCTACATAAGACTTCCTTGATCCTACCTTTGCAATAAAGGTCAATATAAACTTTGCCTGTCGAAGTGTTTGCTGAACTTGCAAGCTAATTTCACTGATTCATTTGCAAGGACCCCCAAATCTCTGAGAATATCAACACTGCTCGTCTCTTAATTTTAAAATCCTACTCCAGCCAATCCAGGTGAATAGGGACCAGAAGTCAGATTCTGAATTCTAGGCTGACATCCACCAGATATTTTTATGCATGGGAGGGGAGGGGGGGGAGTGTATGATAGCCTCTGCACCCGCATACCATCCCATGGCTCCCCGCCTGCATATAGGAACCAAAGAAGTCTCTCACCATATCAGTTGTACCTTAATGGTTCGCTATGTAAGGACGCTATTGATCCTGCAAATCTAACTCTACTTAATTTCATATTATTGTCAAGTAAAAGTGCAAGAATACGAAAACTACCAACGCCCAAGATCTCTGCAATCAGTGTCAGAGACCATGCCCATACGGGAAATAGAACTCTAAATCAGGCAAATCAGAATCATGCTATTTTCAGGTTTCTCACACTGAAGCACAGTGATGAGTTCCTGCATACAACTGGCCTAAATAAAGACAAATTTCCAACAGGCTAAAATCATCCTTAAGAGGTAAAAACAATAACTGCAGATGCTGGAAACCAGATTCTGGATCAGTGGTGCTGGAAGAGCACAGCAATCCAGGCAGCATCCAACGAGCAGCAAAATCGACATTTCAGGCAAAAGCCCATCCTTAGTCTACTCATTGCTGAGAGACTTCAAAATAATGAAATTATGACAAAGTGCTGCACATCATAAAAAAAATTACTTGATTCAAGAATACTTGTACTCACCACCTAGGCATTTCTAATGATCCTGTTCCGTTGTACTCCATGGGACTGACTTTAACTGAAGATAGCTATGAGTTATATTATATTGTCTCTGCTTATCGATGCTGTCGCAAGGCAGCTGATCATGAGTTATTTTGCTTAAGCCTGCTGATGTTTACGATCATCCAATAAATTCCCAAGTCCTGTTTTGACTAGTTCAGGAAGTACACTGGCCTGACCCTGGCGTTCCAAATACTTATACACACTGACTGTCACTGTTCTCTCAGATATACTTCGCAGTACATGCAGGGAAGGTCACCAAAGCATGTCGACTGTGAGAGCTGAGGATTCAAACAGCACCAGCAATCACGGACAATCTCCTTCAGCACAGTTCCCACGTAATACTAAACAGCCCACGCCAAGGCTCGTGTCCTCAATTGGCAGGCACTGAGGAAGTCATCGATATCACAGGCGGCAAACAGTAAGACAATAGAGACAGGACAGCACCAGCACTAATAACATCAAACTGCAGTCTAATGCGCTTACATGCATGCGCAAAATGAATCATCTCCACTATCTGAGAGAAGATGATACATCACAGAGCCAACAAAAAAAATAGCCATACGCCACAAGCAGTATCCCTCAACATAGGAAGACTGCAGAATCATACAGAACACAACCGACTCAGCCCATCATATCAGTGCCAGCTCTTTGAAAGTGTTCTCCAATTAGCTCCATTCTTCTGCTATTTCCTCACAGCTTTGTAAATGTCTTGCAGTCAAACATCCTTTTTAAACTGCAACTGAATCTGTTCCCTCCATCTTTTCAGGACATGCTTTCCAAATCATAGCAGCTTACTGTGCAAAAAGAAAAGTTTCCTTATGTTGCCTCTTGTTCATTTGTCAATCTTCTCAAACCTATGAATTTTGCTGACTGATCCTTACACCACTGAAACAATTACTCCTTAATTAGGCTGTCAAGATCACTCTCAAATTTTAATTCAAGCACATAACGTTTGAAAGGCCTGCATTTAGTTGGCATTAAGTGAAGAGCCAAGGGTAAGGAGGGTGGGGGCTATCGGAGAATGGGGTTGACACCATAATCAGATCAGCTCTAATCTTGTTCAATGGCAAAGCAGATTCAAAAGACCAAATGGCCTACTCCTACCCCTAAGTACTATGTTCCGATGAGCAAAAAAACCCCAAAGAAGTGCAGATAATGCCAGATAAAACTCAGCAGGTCTGGCAGCATCTGTGGAGAGAAATCAGAATTAATGTTTAAAAACAAAGCCTGGCCAGGAACAGCAGAGGAAGGATAATCCATTACAGCATTTAAAAAGGAAATGAATAAATATTTAAACTAAGAACATTTAATAGTATGCCAAAATGTCAGAGGAATGGAACTAAATGGGTATGATGTCACAGCATAAAATGAGGCCATTCAACCTTGGCTAACCTATGTCTTCTGAACAGCCTCCAAATAGTCCCACTTGAGTTACTCGAGCTTCCTTACAGGATTGGGCAGCTGACTAAATTGCTCTGCTTCACAGCAGTACGCACCAAATTGCCTTGTCTTCCATATGATTTCCAGAAATTTTGCACTGAAAATGTGGATCTATTTGGAAACCTTTTTGAACAACCTGAGAATGTGGATAAGGTATCAGCAGGTGGGGAAAGAATTAAGTTCTGAGTTTTGTGAAACAAGAAGTTCAGCTGAGCATGACTCAGATCAGACAGGAACTTGCAGTTAACAATGGGGTGCTGAAGGCAACGTAATGGGTTAACAAGGTGAAAAAGCATTCATTTTGCAGAGCTATTTAACAATATTGGAAGCATTCAGCATGTATGGTCAATTAGCAATGGGGAAAGTATGCATTATGTGAAGCCAGTTAACAAGGTTAAGATCATTCATTATATAACAGCAGAAGGCTTAATCTCTGCTATTGACACTTACTGATTGTAACGGTCACCCAATTAGTACATATGTTGCCTCGTCTGGATGCTCCTCCCTATAAAATGACTATATAATTCATTAAGAAACTGCTGTTCCAGAGAAGACCAAGAACTCATGTCACTGTGCACATGGGCAATCGTTCTCTCTTCCCCCAGGGTCTGGAATAAAGATGAAGGAGGTAAAACTACACTGTGCCTCTGAGCGTTTTGCTTCAACTGATGGGGGGAAACGGGATGACAAACCTAATCCTTTGGCTTTAACAATTCAGCTGCAGATTCCAATGACATAGAACATAGAAAAATACAGCGCAGTACAGGCCCTTTGGCCCTCGATGTTGCGCCGATCCAAGCCCACCTAACCTACACTAGCCCACTATCCTCCATATGCCTATCCAATGCCCGTTTAAATGCCCATAAATGAGGGAGAGTCCACCACTGCTACTGGCAGGGCATTCCATGAACTCACGACTCGCTGAGTAAAGAATCTACCCCTAACATCTGTCCTATACCTACCACCCCTTAATTTAAAGCTATGCCCCCTCGTAACAGCTGACTCTATATGTGGAAAAAGGTTCTCATGACCCTACTAGAGACAGCAGCTAGACCAAAAATAAATTATAGAATTGCTTATGAACCACATATCCTGCCAGCCCATTTATGTCAAGATCTGGATTAAAACCTGCCTTTACTTGGACTCCTTCATTCAAGTGGTTGTAAATTTGAACTTGCATCAAGTCTCCCATACCATGGTTCTTGCAGACAACATAGGTGGCACTGAAGCCCCAATTCTCTGTTACTTCTGTTCATTTTGGTGATAGCGATCACAAGTCCCTGACCTTTACTATGGTCATGGAGAGGGATAGGAGCAGATGGCATGGGAAAGTATTTAATTGGGAGAGGGGGAATTATAATGCCATTAGGGAGGAACTGTTGTCAGGAAAATGCACAACAGAAATGTGGAGGTTGTGTAGGGAGCACTTGCTGATAGTGCTGGTTAGACTTGTCCCACTGAGGCAATGAAAGAACGGTAGGCTGCAGGAACCTGGGTGACAAGGGGTGTGCAACATCTAGTCAAGAGGAAAAAGGAAGTTTTACTTAAGGTTGAGGAGGCAAGGATCAGACAGGGCTCCAGAGCGTTACAAGGTAGCCAGGAAAGAACTGAAGAATGAATTTAGGAGAACTAGAAGGGGGGGGCATGAAAAAACTTGAGCAGGTAGGATTAAGGATAACCCGAAGGCATTCTACACTTATGTGAGGAACAAGAGGATAGCCAGAGTGAGGGTGGTGCCGATCAGGGATAGTGGAGAGAACTTGTGCCTGGAGTCAGAGAAGGTAGGGGAGGTCCATAATGAATGCTTTGCTTCAGTATTCACTACTGAGAGGGACCTTGACATTTCTGAGGACAGCATGAAACAGGCTAATATGCTCGAACAGGTTGATGTTAAGAAGGAGGATGTGCTGAAAATGTTGAAAAATGTAAGGATAGATAAATCCCTTGAGCCATAGAGATGTATCCAAGGTTACTACAGGAAGCGAGGGAAAAGGTTGCTGCACCTTTGGCAATGATTTTTGCATCCTCACCGTCCACTGGAGTAGGGCTAGATGATTGAGGGTAGCAAGTGTTATTCCCTCGTTTAAGAAAGGGAATAGGGATAATCCTGTGGTGGGCAAATTATTGGAGAGGATTCTGAGAGACAGGATTTATGATCACTTGGAAAAGCATAATTTGATTAGAGATAGTTAGCATGGCTTTGTAAGGGGAAGGTCATGCCTCAGAAACCTTAAATAAATTATTTGAGGATGCGACAAAACATATTGATGAAAATAGAGCAGTAGATGTGATGTACATGGATTTTAGCAAGCCGTTTGACAAGGTTCCTCACGGTCGGCTGCTTCAGAAAGTAAAGAGGCATGGGATACAGGGAAATCTGGCTGTCTGGATACAAAATTGGCTGGCCCATGGAAGTGGTAGTAGATGGAAAGTATTCAGTCTGGAGCTCGGTGGCCAGTGGCGTTCTGCAGCGTCTGTTCTGGAACCTGTGCTCTTTGTGATTTTTGTTAATGACTTGGATGAGGAAGTGGAAGGCTGGGCTAGCAGGTATGCCAATGACGTGAAGTTTGGTGGAGTTAGTTACTGTGGAGGGCTACTGTAGGTTGCAACAAGACATTGTCAGGATGCAGAACTTGGCTGAGAAGTGGCAGATGGAGTTCAACCTGGATAAGTGTGAAGTGATTCATTTTGGAAGATCAAATCTGAATGCAGAATACAGGGTTAAAGGTGGGATTCTTGACTGTGGAGGAACAGAGGGATTTCGGTATCCATGTTCATAGATCCTTCAAAGTTGCCATCCAAGTCACTGGGTTGTTAAGAAGGTGAATGGTGTGTTGGCTTTCATTAGCAGAGGGATTGAGTTTAATATCCGCAGGGTTGGGCTGCAGTTCTATAAAGCCCTGGTTAGACCACACTTGGAATATTGTGTTCAGTTCTGGTCGCCTCATTACAGGAAGGATGTGGAAGCTTTAGAGAAGGTGCAGAGGAGATTTACCAGGATGCTGCCTGGACTGGAGGACATGTCTTATGAAGAAAGGTTGAGGGAGCTCGGGCTTTTCTCGTTGCAGCGAAGAAGGGTGAGAGGTGACTTGATAAAGGCGTACAAGATGTTGAGAGGCATAAATAGAGTAGAATAGTCAGAAACGTTTTCCCAGGGCAGAAATGGCTATCATGAGACAGCATAATTTGAAGGTGATTGCAAGAAGGTTTAGGGGAAATTTCAGAGGTAGGATTTTTACACAGAATCATAGAGTCATAGAGATGTACAGCACGGAAACAGACCCTTCAGTCCAACCTGTCCATGCTGACCAGATTTCCCAACCCAGTCTAGTCCCACCTGCCAGGACCTGGTCCATATCCCACCAAACTCTTCCTATTCATGTACTCATCCAGATGCCTTTTAAATGATGCAACTGTACTAGCCTCCACCACTTCCTCTGGCAGCTCATTTCATACAGTTTCCACCCTCTGAGTGAAAACGTTGCCCCTTAGGTCTCTTTTATATCTTTCCCCTCTCACCCTAAATCTGGACTCCCCTACCCCAGGGAAAAGACTTTGTCTATTTATCCTATCGATGCCCCTCTTGATTTTATAAACCTCTACAAAGGTCACCCCTCAGCCTCCGATGCTCCAAGGAAAACAGCCCCAACCTATTCAACTTCTCCCTATAGCTCAAATCCTCCAACCCTGGCAACATCCTTCTAAATCTTTTCTGAACCCTTTCAAGTGTCACAACATCTTTCTGAATAGGAAGGAGACTAGAATTGCACGCAATATTCCAATAGTGGCCTAACCAATGTCCTGTATAGTCGCAGCATGACCTCCCAACTCTTGTACTCAATACTCTGACCAATAAAGGAAAGTATATCAAACGTCTTCTTCACTATCCTATCCATCTGTGACTCTACTTTCAAGGAGCTGTGAACCTGCACTCCAAGGTCTCTTTGTTCAGCAACACTCCCAAGGACCTTACCATTAAGTGTATAAGTCCTGCTAAGATTTGCTTTCCTAAAACGCAGCACCTCACATGTATCTAGATTAAACTCCATCTGCCACTTCTCAGCCCATTGGCCCGTCTGATAAAGATCCCGTTGTAATCTGAGGTAACCCTCTTCGCTGTCCACTACACCTCCAATTTTGGTGTCATCTGCAAACTTACTAACTATAGCTCTTATGCTCACATTCAAATCATGTGTATAAATGATGATAAGTAGTGGACCCAGCACCGATCCTTGTGGCACTCCACTGGACACAGGCCTCCAGTCTGAAAAACAACCCTCCACCACACTCTGTCTTCTACCTTTGAATCAGTTCTGTATCCAAATTGCTAGTTCTCCCTGTATTCCAAGATATCTAACCTTGCTTATCAGTCTCCCAAGGGGAACCTTGTCGAACGCCTTATTGAAATCCATATGGATTACATCTACCACCCTGCCCTCATCAATCTTCTTTGTTACTTCTTAAAAAACTAAATCAAGTTTGTGAGACATGATTTCCCATACATAAAGCCATGTTGACTATCCCTAATCAGTCCTTGCCTTTCCAAATACATGAACATCCTGTCCCTCAGGATTCCCTCCAACAACTTGTCACCACAGAGGTCAGGATCACTGGTCTATAGTTCCCCGGCTTGTCTTCTTAAACAGTGGCACCACGTTAGCCAACCTCCAGTCTTCCAGCACCTCAGCTGTGACTATCGATGATCCAAACATCTCAGAAAGAGGCCCAGCAATCACTTCCCTAGCTTCCCACAGACTTTCTAGAATACACCTGATTAGGTCCTGGGGATTTATCCACTTTTATGTGCTTCAAGACATCCAGCACTTCCTCCTCTTAATATGGACATTTTTCAAGATATCACCATCTATTTCCCCAAATTCTATATCTTCCATGTCCTTTTCCACAGTAAATACTGATGCAAAATACTCATTTCATATCTGCTCCATTTCCTGCAGCTCCATGCAAAGGCCACCTTGCTGATCTTTGAGGGGCCCTATTTTCTCCCTAGTTACCCTTTTGTCCTTAATGTATTTGTAAAAACCCTTTCGTGGGTGCCTGAATGCACTGTCAACGGATGGAGTAGTGTCAGATACTACAGGGACATTTAAGCGACTCTTGGATAGACACATTGATGATTGTAAAATGAAGGGTATGTTGATTAGTTTGATCTTAGAGTAGGATAAAAAGTCGGCACAACATCAAGGGCCGAAGGGCCTGTACTGTGCTGTACTGTTCTGTGTTCTATTAACCTGTACTCAGAGCTCCTTGACAGATATCACTAATGTTACAGATTCTGCAAAGTACTGCAGAATATTGACCAGATGTACCAATTTTAAGTACTGTCATGAAGTTAGTGTGTAAAAATAGTAAAATTGTTAAATAGGAAATGTAGGGGGTGATGGATTCTCAAGGGAACGTAGCACAAACAGCCAAGTTTCTGGTATTGAGACTGGCTCTAATGCAACGAGGGATACGTTGGTTTCCAAGAGATCAACTGTGTTAGGGGATTCTGTAGTCAGAGGTACAGGCAGACGTTTCTGCGGCCAGCAGAGAAAAAGCTGAATGGTGTGTTGTTTCCCTGGATTTAGACTAGTAAGGTGGGGGGCTGGGACCCAGGGAGATAGTGAGGAAAGAGATCAATCTGAGACTGATACAGCTGAGAACAGTCAAACAGTCAAGGCAGGCAGGGACAAGTAGGACTAATAAATTAAACTGCATTTATTTCAATGCAAGGGGCCTAACAGGGAAGGCAGATGAATTCAGGGCATGGTTAGGAACATGGGACTGGGATATCATAGCAATTACGGAAACATGGCTCAGGGATGGGCAGGACTGGCAGCTGAATGTTCCAGGATACAAATGCTACAGGAAGGATAGAAAGGGAAGCATGAGAGGAGTGGGAGTGGCACTTTTGATAAGGGATAGCATTACAACTGTGCTGAGGGTGGATATTCCCGGAAATACATCCAGGGAAGTTATTTGGGTGGAACTGAGAAATAAGAAAGGGATGATCACCTTATTGGGATTGTATTATAGACCCCCCCCCCCCCCCCAATAGTCAGAGGGAAATTGAGAAACAAACTTGTAAGGAGATCTCAGCTATCTGTAAGAATAACAGGGTAGTTATTGTACGGGATTTTAACTTTTCAAACATCGACTGGGACTGCCATAGTGCTAAAGGTTTAGATGGAGAGGAATTTCTTAAGTGTGTACAAGACAATTTTCTGATTCAGTATATGGATGTTCCTACTAGAGAAGGTGCAAAACTTGACCTACTCTTGGGAAATAAGGCAGGGCAGGTGACTGAGGTGTCAGCGGGGCAGGACTTTGGGGCCAGCGACGTTTTAAAATCGTGATGGAAAAGGATAGACCAGATCTAAAAGTTGAAGTTCTAAATTGGAGAAAGGCCAAAGGTAGAAGACAGAGTGGTGGTGGAAGATTGCTTTTCAGACTGGAGGCCTGTGACCAATGGAGTGCCACAAGGATCGGTGCTGGGTCCTCTACATAAATGATTTTGGATGCAAGCATAAGAGGTACAGTTAGTAAGTTTGCAGATGACACCAAAATTGGAGGTGTAGTGGACAGCAAAGAGGGTTACCTCAGATTACAACAGAATCTTGATCAGATGGGCCAATGGGCTGAGAAGTGGCAAATGGAGTTTAATTGAGATAAATGCGAGGTGCTGCATTTTGGGAAAGCAAATCTTAGCAGGACTTATACACTTAATGGTAAGGTCCTCGGGAGTGTTGCTGAACAAAGAGATCTGGAGTGCAGGTTCATAGCTGCTTTAAAAGTAGAGTCACTGATATATAGGATAGTGAAGAAGGCATTTGGTATGCTTTCCTTTATTGGTCAGAGTATTGAGTACAGGGGTTGGGAGGTCATGTTGCGGCTGTACAGGACACTGTTAGGCCACTGTTGGAGTATTGCGTGCAATTCTGGTCTCCTTCCTATCTGAAAGATATTGCGAAACTTGAAAGGGTTCAGAACAGATTTACAAGGATGTTGCCAGGGTTCGAGGATCTGAACTTTGGGGAGAGGCTGAACAGGTTGGGGCTGTTTTCCCTGGGGCATCGGAGGCTGAGGAGGTGACCTTATAGAGGTTTACAAAATTATGAGGGGCATGGAAAGGATAAATAGGCAAAGACTATTCCCTGGGGTCAGGGAGTCCAGACCTAGAGGGTATAGGTTTAGGGTGAGAGGGGAAAGATATAAAAGAGACCTAAAGAGAAACTTTTTCACACAGAGGGTGGTACGTGTATGGAATGAGCTGCTAGAGGATGTGGTGGAGGCTGGTACAATTGCAACATTTAAGAGGCATTTGGATGGGTATATGAATAGGAAGGGTTTGGTGGGATATGGGCCGGGTGCTGGCAGGTGGGACTAGATTGGGTTGGGATATCTGGTCGGCATGGACGAGTCTGTTTCCATGCTGTTAATCTCTATGACTCTAGGAGAAAGCATTGCAACGTCCCTTTAGAGATGGTGGTCTTTACGGTGCTTCGAGATTTAAAAATGGATGTCTGACCAGCAGTTAAAAGTGCAGGTGCACAGAGAGCATTTGAATTGAAACATTTTGTATCAAACAGCCAAACAGCATTTTTACCCAGTCAAGAGTTTAGTTTATGCCACTTAGTTTAAAAAGGTACTTGGAGACTTAAGGACCAATTGAATTTAAAACAGATTGTTTTGACACCCAAAACCAACCAAATGTGTCATCGGAAGGTATATAAAACCAGGATTTTTGAAAATGGGCAGAGAGCTAAATGTCATCTAAAGAATAAATATCGGGCTCGCACAGAAATCTTTAAGCTCTGATTAAGTGCCATCAATAGCTATACGGCACTCTTAACTAATATTCCTGACACAACAATTTGACAGAGAGAGGCATTTTCAACACCAGAATTTGACAAAGAAAGGCATCTGTGATGTGAGATCAACAGAAGGAAGATTGAAGATAAATGGAGAAGACATAAACTGTGCAAATTTGGAGAGATTAAGTTTTAATTTATTGCTTTCTCATTAACTGGGTTTTTACAAGTGGGACTTGTGTTTGTTTGAACAACATTCATTCAAGTCAAATTTAGTTCAGTTAAGGAATAGTACTTAGAGGAAAATTATCCGGTTTGATAGTTATTCTATTAAATTGTTTACTGTTAGAGCTGAATAAATAAATTGTTATTTGTTACTTATAAAGTGGAGATCAGGGAGTCTCTATCCTTTTACCCCACCTTAACAGATTACAATGGGCGAGGCAAATTTCTCTAGATGTTTTGGATTTACCATATGTACTCGAGTAATAGTCAAATTTTTTTGACTACTTTTTAAGGTTAAACTTATGGGGTAGTCTATCACATGGATACTACTTTTGAGAGGCTGAAATTAATGCCTGTTAAATTCATATCATATCATTAGCAGAAGCCCAATTGATCTTTCAATGAATAAAGAAAAAAGCACAAATTACTGTAATTCTTGGAATCCGGAGCAGAGTGGGAAGGCCAGCAGACTGGAAACCAACACAGACTGGGATGGCCGGAACACTAACTCACAAATGTTGATCTGTTAGTTGTGAAGAACTAGGGTTGACTTTTACACGAAACACATGGGAAATTCTAGATTGTTTGGCCAAAAACAGGGGGGGTCGATTTTCACATGAGATTAATTATTGCTTGAGCATATATGGTAATTATTAGAACATAGAACAATACAACGCAGGACAGGCCCTTTGGCCCTCAATGTTATGCCAACCAGTGAACTATTCTCAGCTCATCCCCTTACACTATCCCATCATCATCCATGTGTTTATTAGAAGGGAACCTCTACTCCCATCATAAACAACTGGGGTTTGTTAATTATCGGAGGGGTTCGACCTTCCCAGTTTTGTAAGTTTTCATTGATGAGAGATGAGCAAAAACTTTAAAAATCTACACATCTATTCAGCTAACATATTCAGCATCAGTGTATACTCCTATGATGAGTGAAATAGGACCAATGTATATTTTAGGAACACTACAAACAATTTGAACTCCTGCTCCCACCAGTGACTGGGACAATGCTTTTAATTCAAAGATTTTTGTTTTAAGTCTTCAGTTAAATTGTTGTTCACTAGTTTGGGTAATATATTTTGTAATTTTGGGATACTTGCATTAAGTCAGTTTTGACAAAAAAAACTTTAGTATTCAGAGAACAGGCACGATCATGATGGGCTGAATGGCTTATTTCTGTGCTGCAAATATTCTAGTTCTATTTATGGCAACACGGGCACAGATCTAAGAAGGCCGAGCAGCAAGAATCAAATATATAATTACCAATATTGCCGGCTCACTTTCTGGTTTTATTGGAATGCTCGTTTCACAGACAGCAGTAAGTCACAGCACCTCCAGTACCCTTGAAGGAAGTGTGCATTATAGCGCCTATGCCTTTCGTTTGTGAGCTGCTTCCATCAAAATGATCAATCCTCTCCATTTTTTCAAGTTCCAATTTCATTTTACCTTGTTTTTATGCCACTTCACTTAATTTAACCTTTTGAGCAAAAAATAACTTATTTAATTATCAGGAAAAGGCTATATACCAGCCCAAATATTTCTGTCTGCTTCATTTAATTAATCCCTTTAATCAGTTCTAGTTCAATGGCACAACTGGGAGAGTGTGAGATTCAAGCTGTATCATTTCGACTTAGTCCAAGCCAAGTAACCAAATACCATGGAGCTCTTGTTATCTCTGTGAGGAACCATGATCAGCAGTTACAAGGTCAAAGGCATATAGAGATCATTTCCTTTGCTGGATGTCATTCAGTTTGTCAATCTGGGCACATTGGCAATTCCAAAGCACTGTGACAACATTCTGCTGAGAATCGTCTAACCACATGCAGTCACCTTGCAGGGTTATGCGAGAAAGACAAAGGAGTGAGTCCAAAGAGGTAAAAACAATGACTGCAGATGCTGGAGACCAGATTCTGGATCAGTGGTGCTGGAAGAGCACAGCAATTCAGGCAGCATCCGAGGACAGGCAAAATCGACGTTTCGGGCAAAAGCCAAGGGCTTTTGCCCGAAACGTCGATTTTGCCTGTCCTCGGATGCTGCCTGAATTGCTGTGCTCTTCCAGCACCACTGATCCAGAAAGGAGTGAGTCCAGCTGAGTTCCTCTCAGTGAGCTGGCACAAACACAACCAGGCACAATGGCCTCCTGCTGTGCTGTATTCCATCACACACCTGACTCGTCCCTTGGAGAAGATGGGACAGTCTTTGGGCAGTCAGGAGACAACCTACAGTATTAATAGATATTTTCCAATCAACTTGTTCAGTAATGTTATTACACAGTTCTGGTCCAAATGGGACTTGAACACGAGCCTCTTAGTTCAGAGGTAGGAACACAATCACTGTTCAACAGGACTGCCACAGTATTTATAATGACTAGTCCAGTTCAGCTTCTGGTCAATATTGGATGTTGACTGTGTAGGAACCACAGACAGCAATGCCATTGAATGCCATGAGGCAATAGTTGGAGAGGACCTTTGCCTGGCATCTATGTGGCATGAACTGTTACTTGCCACTATCAGACCAAACTGAATAATATCCAGGTCTTACTGCATTTGGACATTTTGACTGCTTTAATGTCTGATACGTAAATAATACTGAAAATTTTGCAATCATCAGCAAGCACCCACACTCTGACCTTATGATGGAGGAAAGGTCACTGATGAAACAGCTGAAAACCGTTGAGCCTCAGAGACTAACCTGAGGAACTCCTGCAAAGATGTCCTGGAGGTGAGATGACAGACCTCCAATAACCATTATCATCTTCCTATGTGCCAGTTATGACTCCAACCAGCTAAACCCAAGATTCCCACTGATTGTATTTTCACTCAAGCTCCTTGATGCGATTCCTAGTCAAATACAGCCTTGATCAAGTGTGGCATCAAGGAGCCCCAACAAAACTGGAGTTGATGGAGATGGAGAGTAGAGTGTGATAGAATACACTCAAGAAACTCAATCCCATTAAGCACGAAGAAACCCACTTGATTTATACACAATCCTCCGTTTCTAAATTCACCTTCCCCCACTGATACAAAATGACAGCACGGTGTGGCATCACAAGATGCACTGCAACAACTCACCATCTCTCTTTCACCAACACCTTCCAAACAAGCCATCTCCAACAGCTAGAAGGATGAAGGTAGCTGATGGAACATCACCCCCTACAATTTCCCCTCCAAGCCACAAAGCATCTTGACTTTAAATAACGTCACCATTCTTTTACTGTCACTGGGTCAAAATACTGGTATTCACTGTCTAATAGCTCTGTTAATGTAGATACACCACATGGGCTGCAGCACCTCAAGGATGTGGCTCACTGTGACCTTATCAAGGGCAACTAGGAAAGGACAAAAAATTCTGGCCTTTCCAGAGATGCTCACATCCCACAGAAGGTAACTAAAAAGTGAGGTTATTGGTCACAATTAAAGTTAGCGGTTAAGTCAAAGACTGAACTAGAAATTTGCTCTGTGAAATCAAGTTATTCCAAATTTCCTTTTTTTTTCCATGTTGAAGGAGCATCAATCACTTCCAGGGCAGCACTAGTTAAATTAAGTAAGCTTCCTCTACACCATCCCATCCAATACTCTCAAGACAGTTACAACGCAGCATTACATAGAGAGTACACTTCCCTCTACACTGTCACCAATAAACACTCTTAGGGCAGGTACAGCACAGGATTAGATACAGAGTAAGCTTCCTCTACTTTTTGTTTTAAACTGAAAGTAAAAGTTCCTTTCACAATTTTAAACTGAAAGTAAAAAGTTTCCTCTGCTATATCAAACAGAAAGCAAAGCTCCCACTGCCCTGTCCACATCAAATACTTTGAGACAGATATGGCGTGGGATTAGGTATATGTAATGTTAAAAGATTCAATTATACTATCTCTCTGGACACTAATGTAATGTTAAAGAGTTAAACTACACTGCCTTCCTCCAAGAAGCTGAACATTCTGGAAGTGGGTGGGGGCGAGACAAATAGCATGCAGGAATTTAAGATGACTCCATTATAATCCACACTTCATTTAGGCAGCCATTTACTACTGCTATTATCAAATAAAACTCTCCTTCAGTTCCTTTCATTCAGAAATGCTTGCATAGCCATCACCCAACCAATCAAATTCATTTGCGTGATCATCCCCTAATACTGAATCATATCACACCTACATTGTCGTGGGGGAATCACTGAGTCAGGAAATCATTTGCATAATGATTCCCCAGAATTAGGGCATTTAACATATACATTACTGAGGATGACCTCATCCTTCCATTGTACCTGGGTAACAGGTGATTATGGGATGGGGAGTGTCTGGAGTACCTCTGAGCATTAACAACTGGCCTATATAAAGAAGATGCGTTTCCTTTGTTCAGGGCCTCTTTGACTTGACTTTGCACATCTGTGAAGAGTGTCATGGGGGACACCGAGCTTGTGCAGGCTTTAATCAATTTTAACTGTTTGCAGACATTGGTGTGTGCGAATTGCAGCTCGGGAAAAGTACCTAACATATGGTGGCAGCCGTAGGATTATAACATACACGGAGCTTCCAGTGGACTGAATAAGTGATCGTGAGTATTGGTTGTGTGAGACAGATGGGCCCACAAGGTAAGGTTCACCTTGATATCTCTCTCTAAACTTAATACTCATCTCCTGGGCCTCAGTGGTGACGGAATCTTTGAGGTAACCTGCATACTTGCACACTAATGAGTTGCTTTGCACAAAGCTGGGTTTAAGTGGGGTTAGCGTCCCCTGGATTTTAAATAGAATTAGTGTCCCCTGGGTTTGATTGAAGTTACAGTGCCCTGGGTTGAACTGGGGTTAGAGTTCCCTGGGTTGAATTAGGAGTTAGAGTCCCATGGACTTTAATTGGGGTTAGAGTCCCCAGATATATAGAGTGCGAAAAGGAGGTTGAGTTCCCATGAGAAGTAAAGTGAGAAAGGGATTAGAGTCCCCTGGAAAAAGGAGTTTAAGTTCCTACAGACTCAAGGTTTGAGGCTCCAGAACATTGAGTGTAAGATAAAGAAAAAGTTAGAATTTGGTACTTCTTAAAGTTATTGCCTTTATTCCCCACACCTCCCCTCAGAAGTACTTTTAGGAAAACATGGCTTCACCAGGAAAAGAGGGAGACAGTGGAGCCGGTCCACTCAGATCCTGACAGTGAAGTGCATTGACTGCCATGGAAGCTTTGTCTGGGTTTTTGTGGAAGTCTCAGTTTCTGGGCTGTGGACTCGACTCGGCGAGTCTTTGTTCTGGGAGAGGGGAGTGGCATGGACTGTGGCACCGTGGGGTCCATTGTGAGGGTTTTCTCTTTTTAAAAAAGAGTAATTTCATTGAGAGGAGGCAAAAAAAAGAGAAACACTGAAATTAAGGTTGTACTAATACTTGGGTCGAGGGGGAAGGTTTCAATGTAAATTATGCCACACTGAAAGTGTTTGATATTTAAATATTTTGATTTGTTAAAATCCAGGTTCAGATAATCCTCTTAAGTTACTGTTTTGCCTTATTTGAATTAGGATCTCAATTCAATGTGTTTTGTAGGCTATGTAATAGAGCAGATTTTGTTTTTACATTAATATTATGCAACATTATGTCCTTCTTAAAATAATCAAACTTGTAACCTTAAAACAAAATAATTGAGGGCCTTGAGTCCCTGATTTGTTTGAAATTCTACAATGCCTGGTTCCAGAAACAATTGTGTCAGTAGTCATGCTGGAGCCAGATGAGAGTATTGCATTAAAATATCTTTGCTACAGTGTTCTTAATGCAGTGCTCACAAAAAGAAGTGTATTTTAATTTTGGTGTTTTTGTTAAGATTTTAGGGAATATTAGAACTTGAGGCTGAGCTGTTTCAGTTCTCTAAATTATTGTTACGACTTCATTGGCCCCCTTTATATTGCAAATTCAAAGAATGTTGATCTCTACCAAAATTGTGAAATTCTGATTGTTTTATTTGGGAAGTTTCATTTGGAGAACATATTTTAATATATTCTGCATTTACTTCCCACAAATATTTGAGATTTAAATCTGAACTGAAACTACCTCATCAATGGCTAAAGCACAGGAAACATTTGTTATTTTCTTGTTGTTCCAGATTTTTTGAAATATTTTTCCTGACAGCTTTCACATTATCCAAGTATTAATTTGTTAGAGGAAAATAATTTTTGAATAACCCGAATGAGGTCCCCCAAGGGTTTGATTTCAGGACCACTGAATACTTGACGGAATTATTCAGGCAGTACAATTTGGAAGTTTATAGATTATATAAAACTTGATAATGACATAAATGGCGAACAGAGTAACAGACTTCAAGAAGACTGAGAATGTTGAAATAGGCTGACACAATTTAGTGTAGCTAAATATGTGACTATCTTCATACTGATAACCACTTTGGCAAGGAAGGAATAAGAGAGTAAACGCAAAGATACTTTCAGCATGTGACATCATCTCTAGAGTTTCTCCACTCACAGATGGAACACTCCTTCAGACCACTGCACGGCCCTCCACAACCAGGTCCAACAGATTCAATCAGCTCCCGAGTCATGAGCATGAAAAATGAAGAAGCTAACAACAGTGAAGAGGATGTCCATACACTTTTTGTCAGTGGCCTTCCTATGGATATGAAACCACATGAGCGTTATCTTCTATTTCGATCATTTAAGGGATATGAAGGTTCACTAAACAAGCTAACATCAAAACAGCCAGTTGGCTTTGGTACATTTGACAGCAGAGCAGGAGCAGAAGCAGCAAAGAATGCTGCGTTCACCTAGCCTGCAGCTGCAGCTCTTCACACTCAGATGTGCTGAAGCATCTCCGGAAGGATGGAAATCTCGTCCATTTGTTAAGTATTTAACTGCCCTTATCCAAGAATTCAGATTTCTCTGTGGAATGGTGAGCAAGGACAGACTGGATTTTGTTTTCAGGTTGGAGAACATTTTGGAGAACTGACTTGTTTCCACTCGCCTTGGAGGCGATGGAGTGGTCACTAAGGACTATGGATTTAAGAACTTTGCTGATGATTTTTTTTTCCACATGGGAGAATCCTGCAGGTTCTATCTACTGCATGGACCAGTAATTTTTGTTGTTATAATCATTGCATGTTGGGTGTCAATAACTTGCTTAAATACTGACTGTCAGTGTTATGAAAGCTGGTAGTGTCATTTAAGTGGTTATCATGGAATGATAAAAGGGTGGAATGTAATGTTAAGAGATTAAATTGTACTAACACTCTGGACATTAATGTAATGTGAAAGGGTTAAACTGTACTGTCTTCCTCCAAGAAGCTGAACATTCTGGAAGTGGGTAGGGGCATCATTCTGTCTCAGACAGCATGCGGGAATTTAGATGACTCAATTGTATTCCACCCTTCACTTGAGCAGCCATTTACTATTACTCTACTGCCATTATCAAATTAAACTCTCATTTAGTCCCTTCCATTCACAAATGCATTCATAGCCATCCCCCAGCCAATCAAATTTGTTTACTTGATCATCCCCCAATACTGAAGCATATCACACCTCCACTGTCTTGGGGGAAATCACTGAGTCAGGAAATCATTTGCATAATGATTCCCCAGGATTAGGACAGTTACATTTATATTATCTCCAAGGATGACCTCATTCTACCACTATACCTGGGGTAACATATGGTTATGGGGGGGGGAAATTTTGTTTACTTGATCATCCCCCAATACTGAAGCATATCACACCTCCACTGTCTTGGGGGAAATCACTGAGTCAGGAAATCATTTGCATAATGATTCCCCAGGATTAGGACATTTACATTTATATTATCTCCAAGGATGACCTCATTCTACCACTATACCTGGGGTAACATATGGTTATGGGGGGGGGAAAAGGAGGCAGCAGTGGCTGGAGTATCTGTGAGCATTACCAACTGACCTGTATAAAGGGATGTGTTTCCTTTGTTCGGGCCTCTTTGGCTCGACTTTGCATGCCTACGAAGAGTGCAGGCTTTAATATCCTTTAACTATTTGTGTTGGTGTGTACAAATTGCATCTCGTGTGAGAAACCTTGGGAAAAGATCCAAACATACAGAATGAAGCTCTTTCTACACCATCCCCATTAAACACTCCCAGAGAAAGCACAGGGCAAGATACACAATAAAACCCCCTGTACTCTTTTAAACTGAAAGCACACTGTAAGTAAAACTCCTCTACTCAGTTTCCATCAAACATATACAGGAAGAGTACAACACAAGGTTAGATACATAATACAGCTCTGTCTACTCTTTTAAAATGAAAGTAAGGCTTGCTCCCACTACACAGTCATCATCAAACTCCCAGGATACTTACAGCAAGGGGTCATATACAGAGTACATCTCTATCTACTCTTTCAGTCTGAATTTAAATCTCCCTCACATTGTCCCCAAAACACTCCCAGGACAAGTTTAGATATAAAGCTTAGTCCACATTACCCCCACCAACCGCTCCCAGGACAAGTACATTACAGAGTTGGATACTGAGTAAAATTCCCTCAGCACTGTCCCCATCAAACATTCCCAGGACAACAACAGCACAGATTATAAAGTAGTTACAAACAGAAGTAACACTGATGGCACATTAAGAAAGGATTAGTACTGACCACATCATGACAAATAAAACATTTTTATCTCAGGATATAAAAACTAGTCATTGAGACAATAGCAACAATAACTTACAATTATAATCTTGAATCAGTATCACACATTTAATTGAAAAAAATGCACTGGAATACATAACCTGATTGGGGGAGGTAACATAGTCAATTGTAAGCTGAAGAAATATTTTCAAATTGGAGCTGAAGAAATACTTCAAGGGGAAAAATTGCAAAGAGGAAATATTGCTCTTCCAAAGTGGCCTCTTTTTGTGCTTTACTATTCTATGACACTACGGCAGGAAGCTAATCAGACAAATTTTGACACTAAGGTACATCAAGGAATATAAGGACAAGTTGTTGGGAAAGCTTGGTCAAACTTAAAGGAGACAACAGAGTTGAAAAGGCAAAGACATTTAGGGAGAGAAGGAAGTTGGGCTGATGGTAGTTCGGTTATTATCACAGTTTGCAGACTTGCGTAGACTAAGCAGAGGATGGAGATGAATTTCAAGGGAAACCCAATAAACCTTCATAGTTGATAACATCAAATAAGACTATACGACCATAAGAAACAGGAGCAGAATTATGTCATTCAGCTCATTGTGTCTGCTCTTTGACCTTACCATGGCTGATATGTCTCTCAAGCTCATTCTCCTGCCCTCTCTCTGTAACTCTTGATACCCTTACCAACCAAGAACCTATCTTGGTCTCAAATACAGTCAAGGACTTGGCCTCCACAGCCTTCTCAGGCAATGAGCTCCACAGAGTTACATCTGTCTGGCTGAAGAAATTCCTCCTCATCTCAGTTCTAAAGGTTGTTCCCTTTCCTCTGAAACTGTGCCCTCGGTCCTAGTCTCCTCTACGAATGGATACATCTTCTCAGTGTTTATTCTATCCAGGCTTCTTAACATGTTGTTTCAGTTGGATCTCCCCTCATTCTTCTAAACTTCATTGAACACATAGTCTTCAACTGCTTCTCATATGATAAAAAAAGACTTTTGTCATGATCAAAAATAGCCCATATTGGTGTTTTTTTTAATTCTGCTGCACAGTGCTGATCCTGATTGTGGTGCTTCTTGCTGGCTGAAGACCACACTATAGCTCTTGAAAGAGCTCATCAGTCACTAAGAAATGAGGAACCATTGCAATGCTCTTCCCTATTACAGACAACTGGGAAACTCCTCTGTTGTTACCATAACTAGACAATAGACAATAGGTGCAGGAATAGGCCATTCTGCCCTTTGAGCCAGCTCCACCATTCATTATGATCATGGTTGATCATCCTCAATCAGTATCCTTTTCCTGCCTTATCCCCATAACCCTTGATTCCACTATCCTTAAGAGCTCTATCCAACTCTTTCTTGAAAGTATCCAGAGACTTGGCCTCCACAGCCTTCTGGGGCAGAGCATTTCACACACCCACCACTCTCTGGGTGAAGAAGTTTCTCCTCAACTCTGTTCTAAATGGCCTACCCCTTATTTTTAAACTGTGTCCTCTGGTTCAGGACTCACCCATCAGTAGAAACATGCTTCCTGCCTCCAGCGTGTCCAGTCCTTTAATAATCTTATACGTCTCAATCAGATCCCCTCTCAGCCTTCTAAACTCAAGTGTATACAATCCCAGTCGCTCCAATCTTTCAACATACAGTCCCGCCTTTCCGGAAATTGACCTAGTGAACCTACGCTGCACTCCCTCAGTAGCCAGAATGTCTTTCCTCAAAATTGGAGACCAAAACTGCGTACAATATTCCAGGTGAGGTCTCACCAGGGCCCTGTACAGCTGCAGAAGGACCTCTTTGCTTTTATATTCAATTCCTCTTGTTATGAAGGCCAGCATGCTATTAGCTTTCTTCACTACCTGCTGTACCTGCATGCTTGCTTTCATTAACTGATGTACAAGAACACCTAAATCTCGTTGTACTGCCTCTTTATCTAACTTGACTCCATTTAGATAGTAATCTGCCTTCCTGTTCTTGCCACCCAAGTGGATAACCACACGTTTATCCACATTAAACTGCATCTGCCATGCATCCGCATCTGCCTAGCTTGTCCAGGTCACCCTGTATTCTCCTAACATCCTCCTCACATTTCACACTGCCACCCAGCTTTGTGTCATCAGCAAATTTGCTAATATTACTTTTAATACCTTCATCTATATCATTAATGTACATTGTAAAAAGCTGCGTTCGCAGCACTGATCCCAACGGCACACCACTGGTCACCGCCTGCCATTCCGAAAGGGAGCCGTTTATCACTACTCTTTGTTTCCTGTCAGCCAACCAATTTTTAATCCATGTCAGTACTTTCCCCCAATACCATGTGCCCTAATTTTGCTCACAAACCTCCTATGTGGGACTTTATCAAAGGCTTTCTGAAAGTCCAGGTTTACGACATCCACTGGATCTCCCTTGTCCATCTTTAGAGTTACATCCTCAAACTAGACCCATCTCCCTGAATATTATTCTCATCGCTTGAAACAGTGTGATAATTAGATGTTAATTATCAAATGACAACATTAGTAAAGTTCAGATCTAACTTGAGGCAATGCCTAACTAGTTTACAAATAGGGCATCATCAGCACCATATACTTGTCCCGAGTTCAACTGGCAATCTGCCACTAGTACTACTTGGTTATATATTATGTACTAGTTGAGAAACCATTCAGCAAAGCAAAAGATCAACCCAGAAAAATTAGTTGCCACAATGATGGAGCTTATTATTGAAACATTCGAGATTCTGAGGGGGGATGGATAGTGAAGATGCTGAGGCAATGTTTCTTCTTGTGCTGGAATGTAGAACTGGAAATCAGAGTTAAGACCATAAGACATAGGAGCGGAAGTAAGGCCATTCGGCCCATCGAGTCCACTCCGCCATTCAATCATGGCTGATGGGCATTTCAACTCCACTTACCTGCATTCTCCCCATAGCCCTTAATTCCTTGTGACATCAAGAATTTATCAATTTCTGCCTTGAAGACATTTAGCGTCCAAGCCTCCATTGCACTCTGTGGCAATGAATCCCACAGGCCCACCACTCTCTGGCTGAAGATATGTCTCTGCATTTCTGTTCTGAATTTACCCCCTCTAATTCTAAGGCTGTGTCCACGGTTCCTAGTCTCCTCGCCTAACGGAAACAATTTCCTAGCGTCCACCCTTTCCAAGCCATGTATTATCTTGTAAGTTTCTATTAGATCTCCCCTTAATCTTCTAAACTCCAATGAATTCAGTTAAGACACAGGCGAGGAGGAACTTATTCCTAGAGATTGTTAATGCTTTGAATTATCTTCAACCAAGTAGTGGAGATAAGATTATTGAATATATTGAAAGTTAACGTTTCAACAAAAGTTTGATTGACAAGAAAGGTTGGGAGGCAGTTCGGAAAGTAGAGTTAAGGTAACAATCAGATCAGGTTCAAGGGACCAAATAGCCTCCTGATTTCTTACAACTGGTGAATTATGGTAATTAACTGGGTTGAAAATCCCAGTTCAAGCTCCGACCAATACTAAATACTTGCTTGCAAAATGGTAGTGACATACAGAAGGTTTGAAAAATATGTGGGTTTTTTGGACAATGTAAAAAGGAGTAGAGAGAAGTAAAGGGAGTTATATATGGAATGCAACATAGGCCAAAGTGGACAGTATTTTAAAAACACAAAAAGCCAGAAACAGAGGAATGGTGAGTTTAAGGGAGGAGTTTTGGATTGGTGGTGACAGATCAGGAGAAGTTAGGTTATAAAGTGATCCAAATATAACCAAAAAAAAAGACAAAGAACTGTGGATGCTGAAAGAACATAAATTGCTGGGAAAACTCAGCGGGTCTAGCAGCATCTGTGGAAGAAAGCAGAGTTAACATTTTGAGTTAACATATCGAGGAGGTTCACTAGGATGATTCTGGGTTGAGGGGGTGGCTTATGACGAGAGGCTGAGTAGACTAGGATTACATTCAATGGAATTTAAAGAAATAAGTGGGTATCTTATGGAAATTTATGAAGGGAATGGATAGGATAGAAGTAGAGAGATGTTTCCACTGGCGGTGAAACTAGGACAAGAGAGCATGGCCTCAAAATTAGGGGGAGCAAATTTAGTACTGAAGTGAGAACTAACATCTTCACCCAGTGGGTTATGAATCTATGGAATTCTCTGTCCAGTGAAGTAGTTGAGGCTTCCTCAGCAAATGTTTTTAAAGCTAAGAAACATACGGTTTTGAACAATAAAGGAATTAAGGGTTATGGTGAGAGACGTAAGTGGAGCTGAGACCACGAAAAGATCAGCTATGATCTTACTGAGGGGCCAGCCAGCCTACTCCTGCTCCTTGTTCTTATGTTCTTATGTCCCGTGATCCTTTCTCAGAACCATTCTAAAGAAGGGTCACTGGACCTGAAACAGTAATTCTGCTTTCTCTCCACAGATGCTGCCAGACCTGCTTAGTTTTCCCAGCAATTTCTGTTTTTGTTTCTAAAAATAACTATTCTGAATTGAAAGTGTTGGGTAATTGTGAGGAAGGCAGGTCAGTGAGGACTAGGTAAGCAAGAAAGGATATGAGACATAAAGTATTGCTTGAGTTGAAATTTAAGAAGGATGGAGGTCAGCCAGGAGGGCATTGGAACAGCTAAGTCTGGAAGGAACAAAGGCACGAGGGAATTTCAGCAGCAGATGGTTTTAGGCAGGATTGGAAGGAGGTAAACATATTTCAGAGTTGGAAGTAGGCCGCTTTTGTCATGGCTAAACACAAGATCAGATGCTTGTCTTGCGGCTGAATGGAACACCAAGGTAATAAATTGACTGGTTCAGCCCAAGACAGTACCCTCAGAGGAAATAGGATTAATGGTGACAGTAGAGATTATGGCAGAAGTCCAAAGCTAATGGCTTTAGTCTTCTAAATCTATAACTGGAGGAAATTGCAACTCATCAAAGACTGATCATCAGCCACACAGAACGCTGGAGAAATTCAGAAAGTCTGGCAGCATCTTTTTCAGAACTGTTGTAAAGAAGAGTCATATCAGACTCAAAATGTTAACTTTCTTTCTGTCTGCAAAGATGCTGCCAGACTTATAGAGTCATAGAGATGTACAGCATCTTCGGTCCAACCCGTCCATACCGACCAGATATCCCAACCCAATCTAGACCCACCTGCCAGCACCCAGCCCATATCCCGCCAAACCCATCCTATTCATATACCCATCCAGATGCCTTTTAAATGTTGCAATTGTACCAGCCTCCACCACATCCTCTGGCAGCTCATTCCATACACGTACCACCCTCTGCGTGAAAAAGTTGCCCCTTAGGTCTTTTTTATATCTTTCCCCTCTCACCCTATACCTATGCCCTCTAGTTCTGGACTCCCCGACTCCAGGGAAAAGACTTTGTCTATTTATCCTATCCATGCCCCTCAATTTTGTAAACCTCTATAAGGTCACCCCTCAGCAGCATTCTCTGTGTTTCTTTCAGATTTCCAGCATCTGCAGTATTTTGACTGTACAGGTAGTTTGCCTAGAATGCCATAGTTGCATTCCAGCGAAACCTCATTTAATAGAAAATCGCTTAATAATGGTGCCTGTGGGAAAAGTGGGGTTGGGGCAGACCGAAAAAACGTAACTCACAATCACTCAAAAACAACCCAAATGTCTGTTGTGGTTCTGTTCGCCGAGCTGGGAATTTGTGTTGCAGATGTTTCGTCCCCTATCTAGGTGACATCCTCAGTGCTTGGCAGCCTCCTGTGAAGCGCTTCACAGGAGGCTCCCAAGCACTGAGGATGTCACCTAGACAGGGGACGAAACATCTGCAACACAAATTCCCAGCTCGGCGAACAGAACCACGACAACGAGCACCCGAGCTGGGAATCTTCTCACAATCTTTGAACCCAAATGTCTAAGGCAAAATATAGCACAGCGTGAATGAAGGTTGAAATCATATTTATTCACGAAGCAAAAGTAAAGTTAACAGAGTACATTTAAAAAAATGTAAGAAAGCTGCTCTCCAGATCGTACCTCTCACAGAAAGCTGCTCTGTCAGCAGCTGACATCATGCATGCGCAGAATGGTGCGAAGACCGGCACCAATGTCGCGCATGCACAGAACAGCACAGACACCAACGCACATGCAAAACAGAACGGAGATTTTGCCGAATGCGCAGAATGAAGCGTGCAAACTGATCCCCGCTGGAATCGCGCCATTGCCAACAGAGGTAAGTGTTCTTGAAAATACTGTACCTAAATTCTTCAGTGATGTTATAGCCAAATCATGTTGCTGGAATATGTGTTGTTCCAGAATTACCTGGGAGTCTATAATAACTAGGCGAGTCTAGGGGATACAGTCTGTTGGATGAGGTAAGTTTTCCTTACTCAAAGGATCATGAAACAGTAGAATTCTTTACCACCGATGGCTGCAGAGGCCACATCACTGAATATATTCAAGGAGATAGATAAGTTTTTAGATTTTAAATGCATCATGGATAGAAATCTGGAGTATGGCAATCAGACAGAGAATGAACATATCGCATGTCATAGAGTCACAGAAACAAACCCATCGGTCCAACTCGCCCTTGCCAACAAGACATTCCAATCTGACCTAGTCCCATTTGCCAGCATTTGGCCCATTCCCTCCAACCCCTTCCTTTTCATATACCCATCCAGGAGCCTTTCTAAACTTCGTAATTGTGCCCACCTCCACCACTTCTTCTGGCAGCTCATTCCATACACACACCACCTTCTGCATGAAAAGGTTGCCCCTGTGGTCCTTTTTAAATGTCTCCCCTTGCACCTTAAAATTATACCCTCTAGTTTTGGACTCCCCCACACCTTAGTAAAAAGGGTGCTATTCACCCTATCCACGCCTATCATAATTTTATAAATCTCTGTAAGGTCACCCCTCAGCCTCTAACGCTCCAGGAAAAACAGCCTCTCCATTTTCAGCCTCTCCCCGTTGCTCAAACCCTCCAAACCGGGCAATGTCCTTGTAAACCTTTTCTAAACTCTCACAAGTTTAACAACATCTTTTCAGAAGGACAACCAGAACAGAATGGAATACTCTAGTGGCCTCACCAATGTTCTATATAGCTGCATGCAACATAACATCCTGGAGCAGGCTTGAGGGGCTGCATTGCCTACTCTTGCTCCTAGTTTCTATGACAGTGCAGAGGATCAAGGAGGATGATGTCAGCACACAAAAGATAATATAATTGTTACAATGAGTTTCAGTGTTTCTATGCTAGGGAAGAAACAATAAAGCAGTTCCTGTTTCTGATTGCTATCATGGATTCATTCATTTACATAGATACATTTAGGTTTATTCATTTACAGGTTAGTGATTAAATACAATTGATTGTGCTTGCTCGGCTATTTCAGAGAGCAACTAAAAATCAACCACATTTTAGTCCTTCCACACATCAGTAGGCCACACTTCTGGCCAAGCAATAGGCTATGTCATCAAACTAAGAAGGAGCCCCTTTGTAACAACAATTAGGTTTGATTTTAAATAAAGAACCCCTCCTAACTGCCAATCACCCTCTGCAAGTTCCCCTCCAAATCACTCACCGCCCTGACCTGAAAATATATCGCCTTTCCTTCACTTTCACTGGATCAAAATCCTGAAATTCCTTCTCTAAGGGCATTTTGGGTCGACCTACAGCACATGGATTGCAGGGATTCAAGAAGTTAGCTTATCAACGTTCTCAAGGCAACAAGAGATTGCAACACCCATATCTCACAAGTGAATAAATTAATTAAAAGTCACTTTTTTTAAGGTAGTAAATACGAGCTTTACCAGCAGCACCAACTTCATGTGAATGTTCATACTGGTTTATCAATAACATGTTTCTCTGCAATGGAGGCGCAAATGCAAGCAGCATGACCGTTAAAAAGTTAATTTGGATGTCCCGAGGATAGGGAGGTACATCTTTGTCTTGCGGGTACAATGTAAAAAATTTACATTGCCATCGCCGACTATACAGAAGTAAATTTATATTATCATCTCCTACTATTTACATTGCCATCTCTTACCATTCAGAAGCAATAAGAACATTGCAGTTGGAATTCTGACCACACCCTGGATTCATAGAGATGTACAGCATGGAAACAGACACTTCATTCCAACTCATCCATGCCGACAAGATATCCCAAGCCAATCTAGTCCCACCTGCCAGCACCTGGGCCATAACCCTCCAAACCCTTCCTATTCATATACCCATCCAGATGCCTTTAAGATGTTGCAATTGTACTAACCTCTTCCTGTGGTAGCTCATTCCATTCAAGTACCACCCTCTGAGTGAAGAAGTTGCTCCTTAAGTCTCTTTTATATCTTTCCCCTTTCACCCTAAACCTATGCCCTATAGTTCTGGACTCCCCAACCCCAGGGAAATGACTTTGTCTATTTAATCTATCTATGCTCCTCATGATTTTATAAACCTCTTAAATCCAGAACCTGATCAGGTGTACCCTAGAACTCTGTGGGAAGCTAGGGAAGTAATTTCTGGGCCCCTTGCAGAGATATTTGTATCATCGATAGTCACAGGTAAGTTACCGGAAGACTGGAGGTTGGCTAACATGATGCCACTATTTTAGAAAATGGTAAGGACAAGCCAGGGAACTACAGGCCGGTGAGCCTGACTTTGGTGTTAGGCGAGTTGTTGGAGGGAATTCTGAAGGACAGGATGTACATATATTTGGAAAGGCAAGGACTGATTAGGGATAGTCAACGTGGCTTTGTGCATGGGATATCATGTCTCACAAACTTGATTGAGTTTTCTGAAGAAGTAACAAAGATGATTGATGAGGTCAGAACGGTGGACATGATTTATATGGACTCAGTAAGGTGTTCGACAAAGTTCCTCATGGGAGACTGGTGAGCAAGGTTGGATCTCATGAAATACAGGGAGAACTAGCTATTTGGATACAGAACTGGCTCAAACGTAGAAGACAGAGTGGTGGTGGAGGGTTGTTTTTCAGACTGGAGGCCTGTGACCAATGGAGTGCCACAAGGATCGGTGCTGGGTCCACTATTTTTTGTCATTTATATAAATGATTTGGATGTGAACATCGATAGTATAATTAGTAAGTTTGCAGATGACACCAAAATTGGAGGTGTAGTGTACAGCAAAGAATGTTACCTCAGATTCCAACGGGATCTTGATCAGATGGGCCAATAGGCTGAGGAGTGGCAGATGGAGTTTAATTTAGATAAATGCGAGGTGCTGCATTTTGGGAAAGCAAATCTTAGCAGAATTTATACACATAATGGTAAGGTCCTAGGGAGTGCTGCTGAACAAAGAGACCTTGGAGTGCAAGTTCATAGCTCCTTGAACGTAGAGTCACAGGTAGATAGGATAATGAGGAAGGTGTTTAGTATGCTTTTCTTTATTGGTCAGAGTGTTGAGTATAGGAGTTGGGAGGACATGTTGTGGCTGTACAGGACATTGGTTAGGCCACCTTTGCAATATTGAGGGCAATTCTGGTCTCCTTCCTATCAGAAGGATGTTGTGAAACTTGATAGGGTTCAGAAAAGATTTACAAGGATGTTGACAAGGTTGGAGGAATTGAGCTATAGGAAGAGGCTGAATAGGCCGGGGCTATTTTAAAAAAACGACTTACAACAGATCTGGCCATTAAGGGATGATTTACATTACATTGTTTCTGAAGATGATGTGATCACTACATTGTGTCTGGCATGGGGATTGTCTTGTGGGTGTTACTGACTAATGTGAAACTCTTGTACCATAAAAAGGAAGGACTGTTTATTTTATTCAGTCAGCTTCTCTTGGCACGCTTTGCAAACATTGCGGAGTGTCAAGTGATCCTCTACAGCTTGTACTTGCTTAATACATTTTGGCTGTTCACAGAAGTTGGCGTATTGCAGTTGCATCAAGTGTGTAAGAATCCCAAGAAAAATAATTTAAGTGTCATTTTATTCCTTCAGCTGGATCTGATTAATCTTTTGCTCTGCTGCAGTGTCCCAATGAAGCTAATGCAAGTTCAAGAAACAGAATCTCAGCATTCAAACAGGAAATTTGCAGCCTTCCAGAGTCAATGCCATAGAGTCATAGAGGTCTACAGCACAGAGAAAGGTCTTCAATCAAGTTCAATAATTACAGATCATTACCATTTGCTCCATTACTTTAAGCAGAACTACTGGTGATGAATCTGCTATTCCTGTTTGCAGTTCCTGTTGGTCTATATTTTCTTATTCTATTACTGTGTCATTTGCCTGGCACCATCAACCCTTTTGTAACTCAATCTTCCCTGATTTCCAGCCAATGACAGAGTTCCCTTTGTTTCTCCAATCCCCTATCATCCCCTCCTCTTAAACCTGCTACATTTCTAATTTATTCCAGGTTTGATGCAGGATCATTGACCAGAAACATTACAGATGCAAAAATGCATATGATGGAAAGCATTTGTGAAGCGATAAGTGTTGACATTTTAGCATTTCAATGAACCCATATTGATGTTTTATATAGGCCTGAAACAGGAACTTTGTGATCCTCACCACAGATTCTGCCTGACCTGCTGAGTATTACCAGTATTTTATGATTTTACTTGAGAGTGTATTAACAGTTGGCTGCGCAGCATCTCACAACATGCAAGCACAGTAACATGCTGGGATGGCTGAGCATTTTTGAATCTTCACACTCTCCACTACGAAGACAGTGTGAAGCAATTAAATGATTCTCAAGCTAGTTAACAGTCTGTCAGGTCGATATATGATGTTTCGTCCAAGGCTGTAATCCTCCTATAAGCCATATATCACTGTAAAGCAGGAGGGTTTTAAACCACAACTGCAACAGAAGAGCCCACTCACCAGGCACATGTGTCTCGCTGCATATTAGCTCAAAATTCCTAGCTGGAAATCAAATCTCATTCACACACACTGTCTGGTGCGAGAACCTGAATCAGGAGTCAAATTGCAACTATCAAGCCAAAGGTGGGCTCCAGTTCTATTCATGAAGATTATTGTTTCAATGACAGATCAGAAATGGCCTTTGCTTTAGTTACTTTATGAAGCCAGTGAGTGGCAATGGTGTGGAAATGGTGCGTCGAAAATCAAAATTAGTCTGGTAGAGTAAAAGTGCCTTTCAAGGGGTGGGGCAGTAGTGTCTTTAATCTAGATTAGTACAAACAAGGCAAAACAAGCATTAGCTCTCACAGACGAGTAATAATAGGCTTTGGCAAAGGAAGGGCCACAATTATCTGTTCAGACTTGAAAATATGCCAGCGAAATTAAAACATAAAGCCTGAGAATGTAGCACTGTTGTCTGGCATTCCTAAAGCGAGTGGTGTAATTTATTCATTAAATGAATCCAGCTGGCACTCAGCCAATATACCACCTCTTTTCAGTATGTGCCATCTCCTTCAGCTGTACTTACAAAACTATTAGGACACATTTTCACAAACTTGTCAATTTTATTTCATTTCAGGAACCTGCATGTTGGGTTTGCAAGCAAGTAGTTTGTTAATATTTTTGCAGTTGATTTACTGTTGCTAGATTAACTGGTACACATTCTTAAAAAAAACTGTAACATTACTGTAAGGTAATCTAGTTTCTTACTTAAGCTATGAAGCTTTAACAAAATCCCAGAGTCTGAAAGTCTGAATGCAAAGTGACACCAAACCATGTTTTCCAGAGTGTCATTTTGCTTTGCTCTGGATGATGCCATGTCATAACTCTTTCTTAATCATAACAATTTAAGTATCGGTATAAGTACTCTAAAGCTCTTTTGGAGACTAATCTAAACTGTATATCCTTCGCAAGTACATTGTTTGAACTTCAGCACAGGACAAGCTTGTCGCAGCAAGAAGCCAAACTTCACTTCCTAGATATTTTCTAATCAACCTGTTCAGAGATGTTGGTACATGCCTATGGAGCAGGTGGGACTTGAACCCAGACTTCCTGGCTTAGGAGGTAAGCTTCACTTTCTACATTTAAATTGTCTTCTTGCTCAGCTAAAGACATCAGTTTTTAATGGACAATATCCTTCAGGAAAGATAGAAATTCAGATTGAAGGTGACTTTTGCTCCTTAGAAGTAACCTCTGCTGCTCAACATTTACATAAAAAAATAAATAGAACTTATATTTATGCCACACCTAATCACTGGGTAATTTTCAACTGTTCCATATGAAATCTAATTGAATGAAGATTGAAGAGGTTCTACAATTTGTGGATCATCATAAGAATCAGGTTAGGGTCCAAGTAATCCCTCAAAGACCTCTAAACTGCAACCTGTGCATGTTTCTTATCAAAGTCCACTACCATAAAAGTCTATGTGTACAGTTACAACGGTAACTGCCTTTGGTAATCCTGTCACTAGCACCAGCGGAAGGACGCAATTGAAAAGTTACAGCTTTGTCATAAATCAGAATTTATAACAGAAATAAAAAAGGCAATGATTGATCTGACAGACCATTTTTCATATCAATGAGACTACTTAGCACATATTTTAAAAGTGCATTACATATTTGCACAATTCAAATTGTAAGATTTGCAACATGCATAACAGGAAAAGTTTATAAGCTATATGAAAGAAGTGCTAGACTGCAGTATAATATCCTGTAAAGCACTGCTCTATGTTTTTTCCAACTGGAATCTCTCCATTAATTAGCAAAGAAAATCTGCTCTTGCAGGGTGTAATATTTGGAAGATCTGAGTAATAAGCAGCACAATTTATTCTCCACATGTAGCATCATTGTAAAATAACACAGCACGAGGCACCAGCCCATTCACAGAATAGAAGAGAATCCCTACAGATTCGGCCCAGCAAGTCCACACTGACCTTCTGAAGAGTATCCCATGCAGATCCATTCCAGTATCCTATTACACATCCCTGAACACTACGGACAATCTAACCTGCACATCTTTGGATTGTGGGAGGAAACCAGAGCATCCAGAGAAAACCCACACATACACAGGGAGAACGTGCAAACTCCACACAGACAGTTGCGAGGCTAGATTCGACCCTGGGTCACGAGCAATGTGAGGCAGCAGTGCTAACCACTGAGCTACAGTACCACCCACTCAGCGACAACAAGTGGTAGTAAGAAATATCCCTATGCCCCTCTCTTCTGAAGATCCTGATTCTTGTAGATTACAGAACCAGTGATGGCTTCCTTCAGGTACATAACCAAAACCTAAACAGCACGTTACTGGACCAAAGTATATCAGCTTTCTAAGCCTGTGCTGTCCTCAACTTGATTTCCTCATACATGTACTTACTTGTAGGAATCACTGGTCAGTGATCAGAAGCAGGAACATATTCAAATGAAGAACAAGGTGCAAATAGATAACTCACGACACAGCAGAACTGATAATGAGCCTACACATCAAAACCAAAATGGCAGCAGAGCAGAAATGTGCAGGGGGCAACTTAAGATCTTTACTTTATTTCTGAACTATATTGGTATGGAGTAACTGTCGACAGATTTCCTACACATTTGGTTTCAAAGGTAAATTCACCAAAGGAAATATCAGAAAAATACAGAAGCATTCTTTACTTCCACCAGACCTCCCAAACAGTTCATAGCTAATGAACTATTTTGAAAAGGTAGTCACTGATGTAGGAAAAGCAATAGCCATTTGCACACAGATAACTTCCATAAATAGCAATGAAATAAATTAGTAGATAATCAGTTTACAGCAGTGCTGGCTATCAAATAAATGTTGGCCAGAACATCGCACAGATTCACTAGTAGTAGTCTGGAATCTTTACATGAATCTGAACATGCAGAATGTGCCTCCAGTTTAAAGTCTAAACTAAAAGAAAGTACCACTGATGAAGCAGCACTGCTGGAGTAACAGTAACACACTGGACTGTCAAGCTTAACTGTACTTAAGTTTTCAGAAACATGTGGGACAACCACCACTGAACTAAACAGAGTTGCCACCAACAGAATTCTTCAAGCTTAGAATGTGTCAACTTGCACTTAAACAGCACTCTTATCATGGTTAAATACCTCAAGGAATTTTACAAGAGCATTATCAATTGGGTTTGGATCCATGTCAGTAAGGAGACATCATGACAGCTGACCAACAGTTTGATCAAGAAGGTAAATTTTAATGAGCTTTTAAAGAAAGAGAATGCGGCACTCCCTCAGCACTGACCCTCCAACAGTTGCTGGACCTTAGACCTACGTAGCTTAAAACAGATCTGCCTAAGGTGGAAGAATAAAAATCAGGGTGCACAAGAGACCAGAAATGGGGACATGCAGAGATCTTGGAAAGCTATAGGGTTACAGGAGATAATAGGCTCAGAGAGGGATGACACCTCAGGGGGCTTTGTAAACTAGTTATGGGAAACCGCCAAACTAGGTGCAAATGTAGCTCAGTACGCACAGGGTAATGAGTGAATGGGACTTGTTGTATAAAGGGCCTATCTGTTCATCATGGAAGCTTGATGCTGAAATAGGCATTGCAAGACTATCCTGCCTGATAAAAGATCCCCTGATTAAAAGTTGTATATCATGAAAGGAATTGTGTCCACTTTTAGCCTTCAGCAATGCCAAGTCGACCTCAAATTAATCTGAAAGGAGAACATGCCTCAAACTTTGAACAACAGGTAAAGCTAGCAGATACTGCTCCTATACAATAAAGCTACCAGTGGTTTTCTCCACCAACAGGTTCAAGCCAAAAAGATGTTTTGCCTCACATACAAATGAGGAATATGATACGTGAGTTCCAGTGCCAATGTGAGACCAGCTTTGTGAGTTGTATGCCCTAACGACTGATAAAAAGTATCAAACAACATGTTCCATTCACCATTAGCAGTGAGCAACTGGCCCCTCATGCTCAACTGGCCCACGTGTGCAACCCTCAGAAAAATACATCCACCATTATTAGATGTGATTCTGCTATAGGAAATAATTTATTAAATAATCTGGACTGTACTAAGAGTCTAGTGCTAAGAAAACCAATTTAAGATCATGAGCCAGACCTGCAGTGTGATGACACATTTGCATGCACAAAAATGATCTGCACCCTGTTTTATGAGGATAAAAGGAATCCGTACATAAAAAGGGGTCATGGATACACCCAAATTTTGCTGCATCCTCACCTTGGCCAATCAGAATTTACTTGCCTGGTCTGAGAATTAATGCCCGAAACGTCGATTCTCCTGCTCCTTGGATGCTGCCTGACCTGCTGCGCCTTTCCAGCAACACATTTTCAGCTCTGAGAATTAAGATTGACAGCTAACTGTCTTTGAGGTAAAAACAATGACTGCAGATGCTGGAAACCAGATTCTGGATCAGTGGTGCTGGAAGAGCACAGCAATTCAGGCAGCATCCGACGAGCAGCAAAATCGACGTTTCGAGCAAAAGCCCTTCATCATTCCTGATGAAGGGCTTTTGCCCGAAACATCGATTTTGCTGCTCGTCGGATGCTGCCTGAATTGCTGTGCTCTTCTAGCACCACTGATCCAGAAGCTAACTGTCTTTGGTGACCCTCCTCCCCTGCCAATTATGACCCAACCAATCAGCAGCAGCTTCTCATTCTATTTAAATTGATGTTCTGATAAGTACAAGGCAAAAAAAAGCTTTAACTGATAGTCTTCTCTCAGCAATGTTAAAGTTCTGGCTTGCTATGAATTAATAGTGGGGAAGTTTGGACTAGTTTAAGTGTACAGTGATGGGTGTTTGGTCAGAAGAATAGGTGAGTTTATAGGTAAAGAATGCATGAATAAGGGTTTCAACTGGTGAATTAAGGTGGTGCAGATCTTGCAGTCATGTGAGAAATCTGATTAGTTAGCAATTGTTCATCTTGCATATGTTTATGCATAAATTCTACAGCAGGCCTAAATTTAAGATGGATCTGAACTCTACTTGCCTGTTGCTAAATCAGAATGCAATCAGTGTTGACTTCAAACTTCGTTAATCCTGCTGTAGTTGTTGCAAAAGCTATATGTTTTACAGAAAACTGGATGGAAATTAAAGAAATGTATGGTTGTGATTTGGAATCCTCTAGGTGAGTAGCACAATTATTGCTTTTACAAATTAGAAAATCTGAAAGAAGCCTGAAGCACTAAGTCCTTTTACACAAAACCTAAAGAGAGAATTAATCAACCAAAAGGACAAACCAAGTCATCTCCCATCTCTTTATTGTGTTCTTTCCCAACAGCCTCCTCTTCCTCTGTTTGTTTGTTCAATTTTATTTTTTAAAGCCAATGCTACTTTCATTACCTTTGCAGCCAATTCATTCCAGCTCACCATCACCACCTAAAGAGCTACTAGGAATGAGCAAAAATGCTGGCCCATCCAGCAATGCCCACACCCTTCAAGTGAATAAAGACAAACAGGGAAGACTTGCGGTGGGAAAAATAAATGTAAAGTAATCAGAGGGTTAGATAGGGTGGACAGTAAGAGTCTTTTTTTTTCCTTGAATGGTGATGGATAGCATGAGGGATGTAGCTTTAAATTGAAGGGTGATATCTATAGGACAAATGTCAGAGGTTACTTCTTTACTCAGTAGTAGGGGTGTGGAATGCACTGCCTTCAACAGTAGTAGATTTGCCAACTCCAAAGGGTATTTAAATAGTCATTCCATCGGCATATGGACAAGCATGGAACAATGTAGGTTAAATAGGCTTCAGATTGTTGCATCGACCTGTGAAACCATCAAGGCCCAAAGGGCCTGTACTGCACTGTGTTGTTCTAAGTTCAAAGTAACTGTTTGTGTTCTTTCTCTGAGAGATCTTCAACCTGAAATGACAACTGTTTATCACTCCACAGATACTGCCTAATCTGTTCAGTATGCCCAGCATTTTTGCTTTTTACTTTAGACTTGCAGTAATTTGTTTTTTCCAAAATTTCAATTTTATGCAATGTACAAGCAAAGCACTCCTTCTAATCATGTTGTGAGATCTTTTGTGCCCATCTGAGGGCATAAGCAGGCTACTGTTGAAATCCCAGCTGAAAGATACCACCTCAAGCAGTGGAACAATCTCTCAATACTGCAGTGTATCAGCTGCAATTTTGTGCTCAGGTTTTACATAAATGATTTGGATGGGAGCAAAAGAGGTATAGTTAATAAGTTTGCAGATTACACCAAAATTGGAGGTGTAGTGGTCAGCAAAGAAGCTTACCTCCAGATTACAACAGGATCTTGATCAGGTGGGCCAATGGGCTGAGAAGTGGCAGATGGCATTTAATTTAGATAAATGAGGTGCAGCAGTTTGGGAAAGCAAATCTTAGCAGGACTTATGCATCTTAATGGTAAGGTCCTAGGGAGTGTTGCTGAACAAAGACCTTGGAATGCAGGTTCATAACTCCTTGAAAGTAGAGTCACAGGTAGATAGGATAGTGAAGAAGGTGTTTGGTTTGTATTCCTCTTATTGGTCAGAGTATTGAGTACAGGAGTTGGGAGGTCATGTTGCGGCTGTACAGGACATTGGTTAGGCCACTGCTGGAACATTGTGTGCAATTCTGGTCTTCTTCCCATCAGAAAAATGTTCTGAAACTTGAAAGGGTTCAGAAAAGACTTGCAAGGATGTTGCCAGGGTTGGAGGGAGAGGTTGAATAGGCTGAGGCTGATTTCCCCTGGAGCATTGGGAGGCTGAGGGGTGATCTTAGAGGTTTATAAAAATCGAGGGATATGGATAGGATAAATAAAAGGGCTTTTCCCTGGGGTAGGGGAGTCCAGAACAAGAGGGCAGAGGTTTAGGGTGAAAGGGGAAAAAATCTAAGAGGCAACTTTTTCACACGCAGAAGGTGGTACATGTATGGAATGAGCAGCCAAAGGAAATGGTGGAGGCTAGTACAATTGCAACATTTTAAGAGGCATTTGGATGGGTATATGAATAGGAAGGGTTTGGAGGGATATGGGCCAGGTGCTGGCAGGCGAGACTAGATTGGGTTGGGATATCTCATTGGCATAGACGAGTTGGACCGAAGGGTCTGTTTCCGTGTTGTACATCTGATTCTATTGAGTAGACTTGAACCTAAAATCATCTGACACTAAGACTAGTGTGCGTGATCCCATTGGAAATTTTAAAAATGGAGGAGAAAGTGAGGACTGCAGATGCTGGACAGTCAGAGTGGAGTGTGATTCTTGAGAAGCACAGCAAGTCAGGCAGCATCCAAATAGCAGGAGAATCAATATTTAGGGCATAAGCCCTTCCACAGGAATGTGGAGGGGGGCGGTGGGGGGATGAGATTAGTTGGGGGTGGGGAAGGCAGGTATCACCTTCCCACCTATCTTCCCCACCTCCAATTTATCTCTTATTCCATTCCACCTTCCCGATGAAGGGCATCTGCCCTAAGCGTCGACCCTCCTGCCCCTTAGATGCAGCCTGACTTGCTGCGCTTCTCCAGGACCACACTTTTTCGAATCTTAAGAATGGACTAGCAATAGTGAAGAACTGGAGAAAATCATCAAGTGAGGATAATGTGTTCAAATGTGATGGTATTTCCATGACATTGCTACATCATATATGGGAAGTGCATCTCATTGAAATCTTGCTTATTCAGGTTACACAGTCCCCTTTCCAGTTCAATCTAGGGCTCTATCCCCATTTCTTTACTACTTTTTGTCGGTGTCATGATCAAACAGTGTCAGTGTATAAAACACAACTTCAAGATACAGTTGCAAGCAACAGAAGGACAATCTGTGTTCTTTGTACACCGTGAAATAACACTATAACCAATGAAACTTGGTCTCACAAGTAGGAGCAGCAGTTAGTCTGATCACTGTGATTAGGCTTCGCAGGCAACACTGGTGGTGGCGACAGCACTTTATTAAATATTCTGAACAATTCTTATACTGTTGACTATCACTTGCAGGAAAAAAGTACACTTCCCTGGACCCCATACCTTACTTCTGAATGAATGTTATAAAGTAGGCCACACTTCTGCTAATAACATTTTAACTAGGACAGTTCAGAATCACTAATTTCAATGTAAGGTACATTGCTAAGTTAATAGCAGCCCAGATGGCAAAAGTCACCACTACTGCACTGGATCAGAATCATTCACGCCAGTAATGAGTGCTTCCCTCTTGACCTATTATTTGTACCACTCCCTGGCTACTTAATCATAGCTGACAATCAAAGTTCCAAACAATAACTTCAACATCAGGAAGAAAACATACAAACTGCAAGAGGGAAATATTCAAATCTATTTAGGTGTTAAAGTGAGAATTGTTTCATTTTTATGTTTGTTCTTGAGAAATAGGCATCACTGGCTAAGCTTGCATTTATCATCCATCCCTACTTACTGAGAGGGCAATTCAGAATCCAACATGTTGCCTTGGGCTGGTGTCACAAATAGGCAGATATCCTTCCTTAAAGGGCATTAATGAACCAGACAGGTTTATTTTTGTTGCCAATCAACAGCGGTTGAATGGTCACCATTAGGCCACTTCCCTCTTTCAGATTTTACTGAATTTTAGAATTATTGAATCTACTGTAGTAAGTTTCATTAACCACAATTCTTTAAAATGGCTGAGAATCATGCACACAAAATGAATGCATGCTCCTCTTGCAAGCTGTAAGAATTGATGAAATTGCTATTCAACAGTTATGCACACCTCATTTACCCCTTCACAAAAGCATTCTTGAGAAAAATATTCTATCCACTGACAAGCTAAGCCTGCGGCGCTCATTTTCACACTGGCAACTTTTCAGGACATGAGTTGATCTGGCAAGAGGGGAGAAACAGTGGCATTAGTGTGATTTGGGACCATGGGTGATCCCAGGAAGAGAACAGGGGTATTGTAAAAGTTAGGGTGCCTGAGAGGGTGAGAATCCCTGGTGAATTTCTGTGGATGGTGAATGGGGAAGCTAGGAGGACTCCATTCAACCACTACTGATTATCATAGTGAACCAATTAGGTTTTTGATGTCCTTTAGAGAAATAAATCTGCTGTCCATATGTGGTTTGGCCTACAGGTCGATAGTGATATTGTTGACTCTCAACTGGTCTCTGAACAGGCCTGGCCAGTGATGCCCACATCTCAAGGGAGATGGAGGACCCAGAATTTGGAGGGAGGTGAGAGATTCTCCAGGGGAACAGAATTGAGGAAATGAGGAAGCTGGGATGTAGTGGGGACTTAGATAGGAGGGGGACTCAAGATGATCCTGTGCTGACCGGATAGGGCATTCCAAACCAAGACACTGGGACGAGGGTGTCATCAATAGGATGGGGTTCTGAAATGAGGAGGCTGAGGTGAGGCCTCAGGGATGTTCCAGGATGAAGTAGCTGCCCCTGGGTTCAGTTACTATCCAGAATGCGGGTAAGAGTATGGATTGATGCACAGAAATGGGGAGGGTATAGAATAAAGTGGCATCTGGGAGAAAAGGGTCCGAGATGAAATGAGGTCCCTAAGAGTAGGTATAGTCCATTGTTCTAGGGGCTCCAGGATGAGTCAAATAGTACCCCAAACAGACTCTTTGGTCCAACTCACCGATGCCGACCAGATGTCCCAATCTGACCTAGTCCCATTTGCCAGCATTTCGCCCATTTCCCTCTAAACCCTTCCCATTAATATACACATCTCAATGCCTTTTTAAATATTGTAATTGTAACTGCTTCCACTACTTCCTCTGCAGCTTGTTCCATACATGCATCACCCTCTGCACGGAAAAAGTTGTCCCTCAGGTCCTTTATAAATCTCTCCCCTCCTTAAAACAACGTCCTCTAGTTTCCCATGTCAGGAAAAAGACCTTTGCTATTTATCCTTTCCACACTCTTCATGATTTTATAAACCTCTATAAGATCACCCCTCAACCTCCGACACTCCAGGGGAAAAAAACCCAGCCTATTCAGCTTCTTCATATAGCTCAAGCCATCTAACTTCAGCAATGTCCTTGTAATCTTTTCTGAGCCCTTTCAAGTTTAACAACATCCTTCCCATAAAAGATTGACCAGAATTGTATGCGGTACCTTAAAGTGGCCTCACCAATATCCTGTCCACTTGCAATATAACATTCCAACTCCTTTACTCAATATTCTGCCTAATGTAGGCAAGTGTGCCCAATGCCACCAACATCACCCTGTCAACCTGCAACTCCACTTTCAAGGATTAAGGAGGCATCTCCAGGTAGAGGTTTTATCTGGGATGGGGAAGGTGGGTTGTCCCCAACTTGAGGGGGAGGGGGGGGCATTGGATGATGGGGGTTTGGGGTAAGGTGAGGTTCAGGATAGGGAAATGCATTTCCAGAATGAGATGGTTGTCCCTTGTGTGTGGGGGAATGCCAGGAAGAGGGTAGTGTTCTCTCATCCATTCCATGTGAGGAATTTCCAGGATGAGGGGGGAACCCTAAGACCAGGGGGAGGAGGTTGTCCTGGGATATGATGGGTTTCTGCTGTACGATGGACTCCCAGGAATGAGAGGGGCAATCCTGGGATTAGAGAAATGAGGTGGTCCGAGGATGAGGAGGGAGGGTTCCTGGGAGTGGACCCAGGAGTGGGGAGCAGTGTGCTCTTTGTTTCGAGGAGTTGGGGAGGGTGTGGGTGCATCCTCCAGGGAAGATGATTGGGGGGGGGGGGGGGGGGGGGGGGCGGGGTTGAGGGAAGTGATCCCAAGATGACCGAGGCTGAGAAATTGTCCTGAGATGGATGATGGGCATTAGTGGTTGTGGGAGGATAATGATTGTTTGGTGGTGGTTGGGGATTGGTGGTCCTGGGATGATGATGATGATGATGGTGGGGAAGGCAGTGGTGGTCCTGGGATGATGATGATGGGCAAGGGGGAGCAGCTGGTCCATGAGGGAAAGGAAAGGAAGGGGAGGGGGTGGTCCTGCGATGACGATGGGGAAGGGGGAAAGGATGATGATGGTGGGGAGAAGAGGTGGGTGGTTCAGGCCTAATGAAGAGGGAGGGGATATCTTGTGGGTGGGAGAAGGGGGTACTCATGGAATGAGGATGATGGGCTAGGGGACGGGGTGGTCCAGCGATGGAGATGATGGTCAAGGGAGAGGGGGTGAAGGGGGTGGTGTCGGAAGATGATGAGGAGGTGGGGTGGTCTGGGAGGAAGATGATGAGGAGGTGGGGGTGGTCTGGGAGGAAGATGATGATGGGGAGAGGGGTGGTCTGGGATGATGATGATGATGGGGAGAGGGGTGGTCTGGGATGATGATGATGATGATGGGGAGAGGGGTGGTCTGGGATGATGATGATGATGATGGGGAGAGGGGTGGTCTGGGATGATGATGATGATGGGGAGAGGGGTGGTCTGGGATGATGATGATGATGGGGAGAGGGGTGGTCTGGGATGATGATGATGATGGGGAGAGGGGTGGTCTGGGATGATGATGATGATGATGATGATGATGATGGGTAGGGGGGTGGTCTGGGATGATGATGATGATGGGGAGGGGGGTGGTCTGGGATGATGATGGGGAAGGGGTGGTCTGGGATGATGATGATGGGGAAGGGGTGGTCTGGGATGATGATGATGATGATGGGGAGGGGGTGGTCTGGGATGATGATGTGAGGGGGTGGTCTGGGATGATGATGATGATGATGGGGAGGGGGTGGTCTGGGATGATGATGATGATGGGGAGGAGGTGGTCTGGGATGATGATGATGGGGAGGGGGTGGTCTGGGATGATGATGATGGGGAGGGGGGTGGTCTGGGATGATGATGATGATGGGGAGGGGGTGGTCTGGGATGATGTTGATAATCGTGACGATGGGGAGGGGGTGGTCTGGGATGATGATGATGGGGAGGGGGGTGGTCTGGGATGATGATAATGACGATGGGGAGGGGGGTGGTCTGGGATGATGTTGATGACGATAGGGAGAGGGGTGGTCTGGGATGATGATGATAACGATGGGGAGGGTGGTGGTCTGGGATGATGATGATGACGACGATGGGGCGGGGGGTGGTCTGGGATGATGATGACGACGATGGAGAGCGGGTGGTCTGGGATGATAATGACGACGATGGAGAGCGGGTGGTCTGGGATGATAATGACGATGATGGGGAGGGGGGTGGTCTGGGATGATGTTGACGACGATGGGGAGGGGTGGTGGTCTGCGATGATGATGATGATGATGATGATAATGATGACGATGGAGAGGGGGTGGTCTGCGATGATGAAGACGACGACGGGGAGGGGGTGGTCCGGGATGATGATGGGGACGATGAGGAGGGGGGGTGGTCTGGGATGATGATGATGACGAAGGGATGGGGGGGGTGGTCTGCGATGATGATGATGGGGACGGGGATCGTCTGGGATGATGATGATGGGGAGGGGGAGGGTGGTGGTCTGGGATGATGATGATGATGGGGAGAGGGAGGGTGGTGGTCTGGGATGATGATGATGATGGGGAGGGGGTGGTTTGGGATGATGACGATGTGGTGGGGGGTGATTTGGGATGATGTTGATGTGGTGGGGGGGTGGTCTGAGATGATGATGAAGGGGGGGGGTTCTGGGATGATGATGGGGACGATGGGGAGGGAGGTGGTCTGGGATGATGATGATGATGATGATGATGATGATGATGATGATGATGATGATGATGACGACGACGATGGGGAGGAGGGTGGTCTGGGATGATGATGATGACGTCGGGGAGGGGGGGTGGTCTGGGATGATGACGATGACGATGATGACGACGACGACGACGACGGGGTGGGGGTTGTCTGGGATGATGATGACGATGGGGAGGGGGTGGTCTGGGATGACGATGACGATGACGATGGCGAGGGGGGTGGTCTGGGATGATGTTGATGACGATAGGGAGAGGGGTGGTCTGGGATGATGATGATAACGATGGGGAGGGTGGTGGTCTGGGATGATGATGACGACGATGGGGCCGGGGTTGGTCTGGGATGATGATGACGACGATGGGGAGGGGGGGGTGGTCTGGGATGATGTTGACGACGATGGGGAGGGGGGGGTGGTCTGGGATGATAATGACGACGATGGGGAGGGGGGTGGTCTGGGATGATGTTGACGACGATGGGGAGGGGGGGTGGTCTGGGATGATAATGATGACGATGGAGAGGGGGTGGTCTGCGATGATGAAGACGACGATGGGGAGGGGGTTGGTCTGGGATGATGATGATGATGATGATGACGATGACGATGGGGTAGGGGGTGGTCCGGGATGATGATGGTGGGGAGGGTGGTGGTCTGGGATGATGATGATGGGGACGGTGGTGGTCTGGGATGATGATGGGGACGATGAGGAGGGGGGGTGGTCTGGGATGATGATGATGATGATGATGATGACGATGGGGACGGGGATCGTCTGGGATGATGATGATGTGGAGAGGTAGGGGGGTGGTCTGGGATGATGATGATGATGATGATGGGGAGGGGCTGGTTTGGGATGATGTCGATGTGGTGGGGGGTGGTCTGGGATGATGACGATGGGGAGAGGGTGGTCTGAGATGATGATGGGGAGGGAGGTGTTCTGGGGTGATGATGGGGACGATGGGGAGGGAGGTGGTCTGGGATGATGATGATGACGACGATGGGGAGGGTGGTGGTCTGGGATGATGATGATGACGACGACGACGTCGGGGAGGGGGGGGTGGTCTGGGATGATGATGAAGATGACGATGGGGTGGGGGATGGTCTGGGATGACGATGGCCATGGGGAGGGGGTGGTCTGGGATGACGATGACGATGACCATGGGGTGGGGAGTGGTCTGGGATGATGATGATGATGGGAAGGGGGGTGTGGTCTGGGGTGATGATGATGATGGGGACAATGGGGAGGGGAGTGGTCTGGGATGATGATGGTGATGATGATGATGACGGGGTGGGGGGTGGTCTGGGATGATGATGATGATAATGATGACGATGGGGATGGGGTGGTCTGGGATGATGATGACGATGGGGAGGGGTTGGTCTGGAATGACTATGATGATGTGGAGGGGTGTGGTCTGGGATGATGAGGACGATGACGATGGGGTGGGGGGTGGTCTGGGATGATGATGATGATAATGATGACGATGGGGATGGGGTGGTCTGGGATGATGATGACGATGGGGAGGGGTTGGTCTGGAATGACGATGATGATGTGGAGGGGTGTGGTCTGGGATGATGAGGACGATGACGATGGGGTGGGGGGTGGTCTGGGATGATGAGGATGATGACGATGGGGTGGGGGTGGCATAGGATGATGAGGACGATGACCATGGGGTGGGGGGTGGTCTGGGAAGATGATGGTGATGATGACGATGGGGTGGGGGTGATCTGGGATGATGGTGATGACGATGAGGAGGGGTTGTCTGGGATGATGATGATGACGATGAGGAGGGGTGGTCTGGGATGATGATGATGACGATGAGGAGGGGGGTGGTCTGGGATGATGATGATGACGATGAGAAGGGGTGGTGGTCTGGGATGATGATGATGACGATGAGGAGGGGTGGTAGTCTGGGATGATAATGATGACGATGAGGAGGGGGGTGGTCTGGGATGGTGATGATGACAATGGGGAGGGGGGTGGTCTGGAATGATGATGACGAGGGTGGTGGTCTGGGATGATGATGATGATGGGGAGGGTGGTGGTCTGGGATGATGATGGGGACGATGGGGTCGGGGGTGGTCTGGGATGATGATGATGATGTTGGGGAGGAGGGGGGTGGTCCTGGTGGATGATGATGACGATGGGGAGGGGGGTGGTCTGGGTGGATGATGATGACGATGGGGAGGGGGGAGGTCAGGGACGATGATAGGGATGGGGGGTGGTCTGGGACAATGGTGATGATGGGGGGGCTGCTTCTGGGAGGATGGTGATGAAAGGGGGGGTGGTCTGGGATGATGAGGACGATGTCCATGGGGTGGGGGGTGGTCTGGGATGATGATGATGATGATGACGATGAGGAGGGGGGGTGGTCTGGAATGATGATGATGGGGAGGGGTGTGGTCTGGGATGATGATGATGATGATGGGGAGGGGTGTGGTCTGGGATGATGATGATGATGATGGGGAGAGGGGTGGTCTGGGATGCTGATGATGATGGGGAGTGGGGTGGTCTGGGATGATGATGATGATAATGGGGAGGGGGGTGGTCTGGGATGATGATGATGACGATGAGGAGGGGTAGTGGTCTGGGATGATGATGATGACGATGAGGAGGGGTGGTAGTCTGGGATGATGATGATGACGATGAGGAGGGGGGTGGTCTGGGATGGTGATGATGACAATGGGGAGGGGGGTGGTCTGGAATGATGATGACGAGGGTGGTGGTCTGGGATGATGATGGGGACGATGGGGAAGGGGGTGGTCTGGGATGATGATGATGATGTTGGGGAGGAGGGGGGTGGTCCTGGTGGATGATGATGACGATGGGAGGGGGGTGGTCTGGGTGGATGATGATGACGATGGGAGGGGGGAGGTCAGGGACGATGATGGGGATGGGTGGGTGGTCTGGGACGATGGTGATGATGGGGGGGCTGGTCTGGGAGGATTGTGATGAAAGGGGGGGTGGTCTGGGATGATGGGGAGGAAGGGTGGTCTGGGATGATGGTGGAATGGGGTGTGGTCTGGGATGGTGATGATGATGACGATGGGGTTGGGGGGGATCTGGGATGATGACGATGACGATGACGACAACCATGGGGTGGGGTGGTGGTCTGGGATGATGATGATGGGAAGGGGGGGTGGTCTGGGATGATGATGATGATGATGATGATGACAGGGACGATGGGGAAGGGGGTGGTCTGGGATGATGGTGACGGGGTGGGGGGTGATCTGGGATGATGATGATGACGATGGGGGGTGGTCTGGAATGATGATGATGGGGAGGGGTGTGGTCTGGGATGATGATGATGGGGAGGGGTGTGGTCTGGGATGATGATGATGATGGGGAGGGGTGTGGTCTGGGATGATGATGATGATGGGGAGGGGTGTGGTCTGGGATGATGATGATGATGGGGAGGGGTGTGGTCTGGGATGATGATGATGATGGGGAGGGGTGTGGTCTGGGATGATGATGATGATGGGGAGGGGTGTGGTCTGGGATGATGATGATGATGGGGAGGGGTGTGGTCTGGGATGATGATGATGATGGGGAGGGGTGTGGTCTGGGATGATGATGATGATGGGGAGGGGTGTGGTCTGGGATGATGATGATGATGGGGAGGGGTGTGGTCTGGGATGATGATGATGATGGGGAGGGGTGTGGTCTGGGATGATGATGATGATGGGGAGGGGTGTGGTCTGGGATGATGATGATGATGGGGAGGGGTGTGGTCTGGGATGATGATGATGATGGGGAGGGGTGTGGTCTGGGATGATGATGATGATGGGGAGGGGTGTGGTCTGGGATGATGATGATGATGGGGAGGGGTGTGGTCTGGGATGATGATGATGATGGGGAGGGGTGTGGTCTGGGATGATGATGATGATGATGGGGAGGGGGGTGGTCTGGGATGATGATGATGATGATGGGGAGGGGGGTGGTCTGGGATGATGATGATGATGATGGGGAGGGGGGTGGTCTGGGATGCTGATGATGATGGGGAGGGGGGGGTGGTCTGGGATGATGATGATGATGATGGGGAGGGGGGTGGTCTGGGATGATGATGATGATGATGAGGAGGGGGGTGGTCTGGGATGATGATGATGATGATGATGGGGAGGGGGGTGGTCTGGGATGATGATGATGATGATGATGGGGAGGGGGGTGGTCTGGGATGATGATGATGATGATGGGGAGGGGGGTGGTCTGGGATGATGATGATGATGATGATGATGGGGAGGGGGTGGTCTGGGATGATGGGGAGGGTGGTGGTCTGGAATGATGATGATGACGGGGAGGGGGTGATCTGGGATGATGATGATGATGATGACGATGGGGTGGGGGTGGACTGGGATGATGAGGACGATGTCCATGGGGTGGGGGGTGGTCTGGGATGATGATGACGATGGGGAGGGGGTGGTCTGGGATGATGATGATGACGATGAGGAGGGGGGGTGGTCTGGAATGATGATGATGGGGAGGGGTGTGGTCTGGGATGATGATGATGATGATGATGGGGCGAGGTGTGGTCTGGGATGATGATGATGATGATGATGGGGCGAGGGGTGGTCTGGGATGCTGATGATGATGGGGAGGGGGGTGGTCTGGGATGCTGATGATGATGATGATGATGGGGAGGGGGGTGGTCTGGGATGATGATGATGATGATGATGGGGAGGGGGGTGGTCTGGGATGATGATGATGATGATGATGATGGGGAGGGGGGTGGTCTGGGATGATGATGATGATGATGATGGGGAGGGGGGTGGTCTGGGATGATGATGATGATGATGATGGGGAGGGGGGTGGTCTGGGATGATGGGGAGGGGGGTGGTCTGGGATGATGGGGAGGGGGGTGGTCTGGGATGATGGGGAGGGGGGTGGTCTGGGATGATGATGATGATGATGGGGCGAGGGGTGGTCTGGGATGCTGATGATGATGGGGAGGGGGGTGGTCTGGGATGCTGATGATGATGGGGAGGGGGGTGGTCTGGGATGATGATGATGATGATGATGGGGAGGGGGGTGGTCTGGGATGATGATGATGATGATGATGATGGGGAGGGGGGTGGTCTGGGATGATGATGATGATGATGATGGGGAGGGGGGTGGTCTGGGATGATGATGATGATGATGATGGGGAGGGGGGTGGTCTGGGATGATGGGGAGGGGGGTGGTCTGGGATGATGGGGAGGGGGGTGGCCTGGGATGATGGGGAGGGGGGTGGTCTGGGATGATGGGGAGGGGGGTGGTCTGGAATGATGATGATGACGGGGAGGGGGTGATCTGGGATGATGATGATGATGATGATGGGGAGGGGGGTGGTCTGGGATGATGATGATGATGGGGAGGGTGGTGGTCTGGAATGATGATGTTGATGGGGAGGGTGGTGGTCTGGAATGATGATGTTGATGGGGAGGGTGGTGGTCTGGGATGGTGATGGGGACGATGAGGAGGGGGGGTGGTCTGCGATGATGATGATGATGACGATGGGGTGGTCTGCGATGATGATGATGATGACGATGGGTTGGGGGGGGGTGGTCTGCGATGATGACGATGATAATGATGACGATGGGGACGGGGATCGTCTGGGATGATGATGATGGGGAGAGGGAGGGGGGTGGTCTGGGATGATGATGATGATGGGGAGGGGCTGGTTTGGGATGATGACGATGTGGTGGGGGGTGATTTGGGATGATGTCGATGTGGTGGGGGGTCGTCTGGGATGATGACGATGGGGAGAGGGTGGTCTGAGATGATGATGATGGGGAGGGGGATGTTCTGGTATGATGATGGGGACGATGGGGAGGGAGGTGGTCTGGGATGATGATGATGACGACGATGGGGAGGAGGGTGGTCTGGGATGATGATGATGACGACGACGACGTCGGGGAGGGGGGGGTGGTCTGGGATGATGATGAAGATGACGATGGGGTGGGGGATGGTCTGGGATGATGATGATGATGATGGGGAGGGGTGTGGTCTGGGATGATGATGATGATGATGGGGAGAGGGGTGGTCTGGGATGCTGATGATGATGGGGAGTGGGGTGGTCTGGGATGATGATGATGATAATGGGGAGGGGGGTGGTCTGGGATGATGATGATGACGATGAGGAGGGGTAGTGGTCTGGGATGATGATGATGACGATGAGGAGGGGTGGTAGTCTGGGATGATGATGATGACGATGAGGAGGGGGGTGGTCTGGGATGGTGATGATGACAATGGGGAGGGGGGTGGTCTGGAATGATGATGACGAGGGTGATGGTCTGGGATGATGATGATGATGATGAAGAGGGTGGTGGTCTGCGATGATGATGATGATGGGGAGGGTGGTGGTCTGGGATGATGATGGGGACGATGGGGAAGGGGGTGGTCTGGGATGATGATGATGATGTTGGGGAGGAGGGGGGTGGTCCTGGTGGATGATGATGACGATGGGAGGGGGGTGGTCTGGGTGGATGATGATGACGATGGGAGGGGGGAGGTCAGGGACGATGATGGGGATGGGTGGGTGGTCTGGGACGATGGTGATGATGGGGGGGCTGGTCTGGGAGGATTGTGATGAAAGGGGGGGTGGTCTGGGATGATGGGGAGGAAGGGTGGTCTGGGATGATGGTGGAATGGGGTGTGGTCTGGGATGGTGATGATGATGACGATGGGGTTGGGGGGGATCTGGGATGATGACGATGACGATGACGACAACCATGGGGTGGGGTGGTGGTCTGGGATGATGATGATGGGAAGGGGGGGTGGTCTGGGATGATGATGATGATGATGATGATGACAGGGACGATGGGGAAGGGGGTGGTCTGGGATGATGGTGACGGGGTGGGGGGTGATCTGGGATGATGATGATGACGATGGGGGGTGGTCTGGAATGATGATGATGGGGAGGGGTGTGGTCTGGGATGATGATGATGATGGGGAGGGGTGTGGTCTGGGATGATGATGATGATGGGGAGGGGTGTGGTCTGGGATGATGATGATGATGGGGAGGGGTGTGGTCTGGGATGATGATGATGATGGGGAGGGGTGTGGTCTGGGATGATGATGATGATGGGGAGGGGTGTGGTCTGGGATGATGATGATGATGGGGAGGGGTGTGGTCTGGGATGATGATGATGATGGGGAGGGGTGTGGTCTGGGATGATGATGATGATGGGGAGGGGTGTGGTCTGGGATGATGATGATGATGATGGGGAGGGGGGTGGTCTGGGATGCTGATGATGATGGGGAGGGGGGTGGTCTGGGATGATGATGATGATGGGGAGGGGGGTGGTCTGGGATGATGATGATGATGATGAGGAGGGGGGTGGTCTGGGATGATGATGATGATGATGGGGAGGGGGGTGGTCTGGGATGATGATGATGATGATGATGGGGAGGGGGGTGGTCTGGGATGATGATGATGATGATGGGGAGGGGGGTGGTCTGGGATGATGATGATGATGATGATGGGGAGGGGGTGGTCTGGGATGATGGGGAGGGTGGTGGTCTGGAATGATGATGATGACGGGGAGGGGGTGATCTGGGATGATGATGATGATGACGATGGGGTGGGGGTGGACTGGGATGATGAGGACGATGTCCATGGGGTGGGGGGTGGTCTGGAATGATGATGATGGGGAGGGGTGTGGTCTGGGATGATGATGATGATGATGATGGGGCGAGGTGTGGTCTGGGATGATGATGATGATGATGATGATGATGGGGCGAGGGGTGGTCTGGGATGCTGATGATGATGGGGAGGGGGGTGGTCTGGGATGCTGATGATGATGGGGCGGGGTGTGGTCTGGGATGATGATGATGATGATGGGGCGAGGGGTGGTCTGGGATGCTGATGATGATGGGGAGGGGGGTGGTCTGGGATGCTGATGATGATGGGGAGGGGGGTGGTCTGGGATGATGATGATGATGATGATGGGGAGGGGGGTGGTCTGGGATGATGATGATGATGATGATGATGGGGAGGGGGGTGGTCTGGGATGATGATGATGATGATGATGGGGAGGGGGGTGGTCTGGGATGATGATGATGATGATGATGGGGAGGGGGGTGGTCTGGGATGATGGGGAGGGGGGTGATCTGGGATGATGGGGAGGGGGGTGGTCTGGGATGATGGGGAGGGGGGTGGTCTGGGATGATGGGGAGGGGGGTGGTCTGGAATGATGATGATGACGGGGAGGGGGTGATCTGGGATGATGATGATGATGATGATGGGGAGGGGGGTGGTCTGGGATGATGATGATGATGGGGAGGGTGGTGGTCTGGAATGATGATGTTGATGGGGAGGGTGGTGGTCTGGAATGATGATGTTGATGGGGAGGGTGGTGGTCTGGGATGGTGATGGGGACGATGAGGAGGGGGGGTGGTCTGCGATGATGATGATGATGACGATGGGGTGGTCTGCGATGATGATGATGATGACGATGGGTTGGGGGGGGGTGGTCTGCGATGATGATGATGATAATGATGACGATGGGGACGGGGATCGTCTGGGATGATGATGATGGGGAGAGGGAGGGGGGTGGTCTGGGATGATGATGATGATGGGGAGGGGCTGGTTTGGGATGATGACGATGTGGTGGGGGGTGATTTGGGATGATGTCGATGTGGTGGGGGGTCGTCTGGGATGATGACGATGGGGAGAGGGTGGTCTGAGATGATGATGATGGGGAGGGGGATGTTCTGGGATGATGATGGGGACGATGGGGAGGGAGGTGGTATGGGATGATGATGATGACGTCGGGGTGGGGGGGGAATGGTCTGGGATGATGAAGATGACGATGGGGTGGGGGATGGTCTGGGATGACAATGACCATGGGGTGGGGAGTGGTCTGGGATGATGATGATGATGATGACGATGACGATGACGATGGGGTGGGGGTGATCTGTGATGATGATGACGATGACAATGTGGTGTGGGATTGTCTGGGATGACCATGGGGTGGGGGGGTGCCTGGGATGATGATGATGATGATAACGATGGGGTGGGGGTTGTCTGGGATGATGATGACGATGGGGAGGGGGTGGTCTGGGATGACGATGACAATGACCATGGGGTGGGGAGTGGTCTGGGATGATGATGATGATGATGATGATGGGGAGGGGGGGTGGTCTGGGATGATGATGATGATGACGGGGACAATGGGGAGGGGAGTGGTCTGGGATGATGATGATGGGGAGGGGCTTGGTCTGGGATGATGATAATGATGACGATGATGATGGAGAGGGGGTGGTCTGGGATGATGATGATGATAATGATGACGATGGGGATGGGGGTGGTCTGGAATGATGATGACGATGGGAAGGGGTTGGTCTGGAATGACAATGACGATGTGGAGGGGTGTGGTCTGGGATGATGAGGACGATGACGATGGGGTGGGGGGTGGTCTGGGATGATGAGGACGATGACGATGGGGTGGGGGTGGCATAGGATGATGAGGACGATGACCATGGGTTGGGGGGTGGTCTGGGAAGATGATGGTGATGATGACGATGGGGTGGGGGGTGATCTGGGATGATGATGATGACGATGAGGAGGGGGTGGTCTGGGATGATTATGATGACGATGAGGAGGGTGATCTGGACCACTCCCACCATCCCAGACCACCCCCATCCCCATCGTCATCATTATCATCATCATCATCCCAGACCACCCCCCTCTCCATCATCATCGTCATCATTATCATCATCCCAGACCACCCCCCTCCCCATCATCATCATCCCAGACCACCCCCCACCCCATCATCATCATCACCATCATCATCCCAGACCACTCCCAGACCATGACGATGAGGAGGGGTGGTCTGGGATGATGATGATGACGATGAGGAGGTGGGTGGTCTGGGATGATGATGATGATGACGATGAGGAGGGGGGTGGTCTGGGATGATGATGACAATGACCATGGGGTGGGGAGTGGTCTGGGATGATGATGATGATAATGATGACGATGGGGATGGGGGTGGTCTGGGATGGTGGGAGTGGTCCACCCCCCTCCACGATGAGGAGGGGGGTGGTCTGGAATGATGATGATGATGACGATGAGGAGGGGGGTGGTCTGGGATGATAATGATGATGACGATGAGGAGGGGGGTGGTGTGGGATGGTGATGACGAGGGTGGTGGTCTGGGATGATGATGATGATGATGGGGAGGGTGGTGGTCTGGGATGATGATGGGGACGATGGGGAGGGGGGTGGTCTGGGATGATGATGATGATGACGATGATGTTGGGGAGGAGGGGGGTGGTCCTGGTGGATGATGATGATGACGATGGGGAAGGGGGTGGTCTGGGTGGATGATGATGACGATGAGGAGGGGGGAGGTCAGGGACGATGATAGGGATGGGGGGTGATCTGGGACAATGGTGATGATGGGGGGGCTGCTTCTGGGAGGATGGTGATGAAAGGGGGGGTGGTCTGGGATGATGGGGAGGGAGGGTGGTCTGGGATGATGGTGGTATGGGGGGGGTGGTCTGGGATAGTGATGATGATGATGATGACGATGGGGTTGGGGGGGATCTAGGATGATGACAATGACGACGACCATGGGGTGGGGGGTGGTCTGGGATGATGATGACGACGATGGGGAGGGGGGTGGTCTGGGATGATGATGATGATGACAGGGACGATGGGGAGGGGGGTGGTCTGGGATGATGATGATGACAGGGACGATGGGGAAGGGGGTGGTCTGGGATGATGATTATGATGACGAGGGTGGTGGTCTGGGATGATGATGATGATGATGGGGAGGGTGGTGGTCTGGGATGATGATGGGGACGATGGGGAGGGGGGTGGTCTGGGATGATGATGATGATGACGATGATGTTGGGGAGGAGGGGGGTGGTCCTGGTGGATGATGATGACGATGGGGAAGGGGGTGGTCTGGGTGGATGATGATGACGATGGGGAGGGGGGAGGTCAGGGACGATGATAGGGATGGGGGGTGATCTGGGACAATGGTGATGATGGGGGGGCTGCTTCTGGGAGGATGGTGATGAAAGGGGGGGTGGTCTGGGATGATGGGGAGGGAGGGTGGTCTGGGATGATGGTGGTATGGGGGGGTGGTCTGGGATGGTGATGATGATGATGACGATGGGGTTGGGGGGGATCTAGGATGATGACAATGACGACGACCATGGGGTGGGGGGTGGTCTGGGATGATGATGACGACGATGGGGAGGGGGGTGGTCTGGGATGATGATGATGATGATGACAGGGACGATGGGGAAGGGGGTGGTCTGGGATGATGACGACGGGGTGGGGGGTGATCTGGGATGATGATGATGACGATGGGGAGGGGTTGGTCTGGGATGACGATGACGATGGGGTGGGGGGTGGTCTGGGATGATGAGGACGATGACGATGGGGTGGGGGTGGCATAGGATGATGAGGACGATGACCATGGGGTGGGGGGTGATCTGGGAAGATGATGGTGATGATGACGATGGGGTGGGGGTGATCTGGGATGATGATGATGACGATGAGGAGGGGTGGTCTGGACAACTCCCACCATCCCAGACCACCCCGATCCCCATCGTCATCATTATCATCATCATCATCCCAGACCACCCCCCTCTCCATCATCATCGTCATCATTATCATCATCCCAGACCACCCCCCTCCCCATCATCATCATCCCAGACCACCCCCCACCCCATCATCATCATCACCATCATCATCCCAGACCACTCCCAGACCATGACGATGAGGAGGGGTGGTCTGGGATGATGGTGATGACGATGAGGAGGGGGTGGTCTGGGATGATGATGATGACGATGAGGAGGGGTGGTCTGGGATGATGATGATGACGATGAGGAGGGGGGTGGTCTGGGATGATGATGATGACGATGAGGAGCGGGGTGGTCTGGGATGATGATGATGACGATGAGGAGGGGGTGGTCTGGAATGATGATGATGATGATGACGATGAGGATGGGGGTGGTGTGGGATGATGATGATGACGATGAGGAGGGGGGTGGTCTGGGATGATGATGATGACGATGAGGAGGGGGGTGGTCTGGAATGATGATGATGATGACGATGAGGATGGGGGTGGTGTGGGATGGTGATGACGACGGTGGTGGTCTGGGATGATGATGATGATGATGGGGAGGGTGGTGGTCTGGGATGATGATGGGGACGATGGGGAGGGGGTGGTCTGGGATGATGATGATGACGATGATGTTGGGGAGGAGGGGGGTGGTCCTGGTGGATGATGATGACGATGGGGAAGGGGGTGGTCTGGGTTGATGATGATGACGATGGGGAGGGGGGAGGTCAGGGACGATGATAGGGATGGGGGGTGGTCTGGGACAATGGTGATGATGGGGGGGCTGCGTCTGGGAGGATGGTGATGAAAGGGGGGGTGGTCTGGGATGATGGGGAGGGAGGGTGGTCTGGGATGATGGTGGTATGGGGGGGTGGTCTGGGATAGTGATGATGACGACGACGATGGGGAGGGGGGTGGTCTGGGATGATGATGATAGGAAGGGGGGTGGTCTGGGATGATGATGATGACAGGGATGATGGGGAAGGGGGTGGTCTGGGATGATGATGACGGGGTGGGGGGTGATCTGGGATGATGATGACGACGACGATGGGGAGGGGGGTGGTCTGGGATGACGATGACGATGGTTGGGTGGTGGTCTGGGATGATGATGATGATGATTATGACGACGACGACGACGACGACGACGACGACGACGACGACGACGACGACGACGACGGGCTGAGGGTGGACTGCAATGATGAGGACGATAATCATGGGATGGGGGGTGGTCTGGGATGATGATGACGATGAGGAGGGGGTGGTCTGGGATGATGACGATGAGGAGGGGGGTGGTCTGGGATGATGATGATGACGATGAGGAGGGGGGGTGGTCTGGGATGATGATGATGATGACCATGGGGAGGGGTGTGGTCTGGGATGATGATGACCTTGGGGAGGGGGGTGGTCTGGGATGACGACGACAATGGGGAGGGTGGTGGTCTGTGATGATGGTGACGAGGGTGGTGGTCTGGGATGATGATGATGATGGGGAGGTGGGTGGTCTGGGATGATGATGGGGATGATGGGGTGGGGGGGTGGTCTGGGATGATGATGATGATGACGATGATGTTGGGGAGGGGTGTGGTCTGGGATAATGATGATGATGACGATGACGATGACCATGGGGTGGGGGGTGGTCTGGGATGATGATGTTGATGACGATGGGGAGGGGAGTAGTCTGGGATGATGATGGTGATGATGATGATGACGGGGTGGGGGATGGTCTGGGATGATGATGATGACGATGGGGATGGGGAGTAGTCTGGGATGATGATGGTGATGATGATGACCATGGGGAGGAGGGTGGTCTAGGATGATGATGACGACCTTGGGGAGGGGGGTGGACTGGGATGATGATGATGATGATGATGAGGAGGGGGGGGTTGGTCTGGGACGATGATGATGACGATGAGGAGAGGGGTGGTCTGGGATGATGATGATGACAATGAGGAGGGGGGTGGTCTGGGATGGTAATGGGGACGATGGGGAGGGGTGTGGTCTGGGATGATGATGATGACGATGGGGACGGGGATCGTCTGGGATGATGATGATGGGGAGAGGGAGGGGGGTGGTCTGGGATGCTGATGATGATGGGGAGGGGCTGGTTTGGGATGATGACGATGTGGTGGGGGGTGATTTGGGATGATGTCGATGTGGTGGGGGGTGGTCTGGGATGATGACAATGGGGAGAGGGTGGTCTGAGATGATGATGATGGGGAGGGAGGTGTTCTGGGGTGATGATGGGGACGATGGGGAGGAGGGTGGTCTGGGATGATGATGATGATGACGTCGGGGAGGGGGGGGTGGTCTGGGATGGTGATGATGACAATGGGGAAGGGGGTGGTCTGGGATGATGATGGGGACGATGGGGAAGGGGGTGGTCTGGGATGATGATGATGATGATGATGACGATGATGTTGGGTAGGAGGGGGGTGGTCTTGGTGGATGATGATGACGATGGGGAGGGGGGTGGTCTGGGTGGATGATGATGACGATGGGGAGGGGGGAGGTCACGGACGATGATGGGGATGGGGGTGTGGTCTGGGACGATGGTGATGATGGGGGGGCTGGTCTGGGATGATGCTGGTATGGGGGGGTGGTCTGGAATGGTGATGGTGATGATGATGATGATGATGATGGGAAGGGGGGTGGTCTGGGAATATGATGATGACAGGGATATTGGGAAGGGGTGTGGTCTGGGATGATGATGACGGGGTGGGGGGTGATCTGGGATGATGATGATGATGACGATGGGGAGGGGTGTGGTCTGGGATGACGATGACGATGGGGAGGGGGGTGGTCTGGGATGACGATGACGATGGGTGGGGGGGGTGGTCTGGGATGATGATGATGATGATGATGATGATGATGATGACGACCATGACGATGAGGTGGGGGTGGCCTGAGATGATGAGGACGATGACCATGGGGTGGGGGGTGGTCTGGGATGATGATGATGATGATGATGATGACGATGAGGAGGGGGGTGGTCTGGGATGATGATGATGTCGATGGGGGGGGCGCTGGTCTGGGATGATGACCATGGGGAGGGGGGTGGTCTGGGATGATGACGACCTTGGGGAGGGGGGTGGTCTGTGATGTTGATGACGAGGGTGGTGGTCTGGGATGATGATGATGATGATGGGGAGGTGGGTGGTCTGGGATGATGATGGGGACAATGGGGTGGGGGGATGGTCTGGGATGATGATGACCATGACGATGGGGAGGGGTGTGGTCTGGGATGATGATGGTGATGATGATGATGACGGAGTGGGGGGTGGTCTGGGATGATGATGATGATGACAATGACGATGGGGTGGGGGTGGCCTGGGATGATGAGGACGATGACCATGGGGTGGTCTGGGATGATGATGATGATGACGATGAGGAGGGGGTGGTCTGGGATGATGATGATGATGAGGAAGGGAGTGGTTTGGGATGATGATACTGAGGAGGAGGAGGGGTGTGGTCTGGGATGATGATGATGACGATGAGGAGGGGGGTGGTCTGGGATGATGATGATGATAATGATGACGATGACGATAGAGTCGGGGATGGTCTGGTATGACGATGACGATGGGTTGGGGTGGTCTGGGATGATGATGATGACAATGGGGAGGTGGGTGGTCTGGGATGATGATGACGATGGGTAGGGGGGTGGTCTGGGATAATGATGACGATGGGGAGGGGGGTGGTCTGGGATGATGATGACGATGGCGAGGGGGGGTGGTCTGGGCTGACGATGACGATGGCGAGGGGGGGTGGTCTGGGCTGACGATGACGATGGCGAGGGGGGGTGGACTGGGCTGACAATGACGATGGGGAGGGGGGGTGGTCTGGAATGACGATGACGATGGGGGGGGGGGTGGTCTGGGATGATGATGACGATGGGGAGGGGGGTGGTCTGGGATGATGATGATGACGACGATGACCATGACCATGACCATGAGGTGGGGGGTGGTCTGGGATGATGATGATGACGATGGGGAGGTGGGTGGTCTGGGATGATGATGATGACAGGGACGATGGGGAGGGGAGTAGTCTGGGATGATGATGGTGATGATGATGATGACGGGGTGGGGGGTGGTCTGGGATGATGATGATGATAACGATGAGGAGGGGGGTGGTCTGGAATGATGATGATGATGACAATGACGATGGGGTGGGGGTGGCCTGGAATGATGAGGACGATAACCATGGGATGGGGGGTGGTCTGGGATGATGATGATGACAACGATGAGGAGGGGGTGGTCTGGGATGATGATGATGATGACGATGAGGAAGGGGGTGGTCTGGGATGATGATGATGATGACCATGGGGATGGGGGTGGTCTAGGATGATGATGAAGACCTTGGGTAGGGAGGTGGACTGGAATGATGAAGATGATGGGGAGGGGGTTGGTCTGGGATGATGACGATGAGGAGGGTGTGGTCTGGGATGATGATGATGACGATGAGGAGGGGGGTGGTCTGGGATGATGATGATGATGACGATGAGGAGGGGGGTGGTCTGGGATGATGATGATGATGATGACCATGTGGAGGGGGGTGGTCTAGGCTGATGATGACCTTGGGGAGGAGGTTGGTCTGGGATGATGATGTCCTTGGGGAGGGTGGTGGTCTGGGATGATGATGATGATGGGGAGGGTGTGGTCTGGGACGATGTTGACGATGGGGAGGGGTGTGGTCTGGGATGATGATGATGACGATGGGTGGGGGGGTGGTCTGGGATGATGATGATGATGATGATGATGATGACCATAACGATGGGGTGGGGGTGGCCTGGGATGATGAGGACGATGACCATGGGGTGGGGGGTGGTCTGGGATGATGATGATGATGATGACGACGATGAGGAGGGAGTGGTCTGGGATGATGATGATGATGACGATGAGGAGGGGGGTGGTCTGGGATGATGAGGATGTCGATGAGGGGGGGGGGGTTGGTCTGGGATGATGATGATGATGACCATGGGGGGGGGGCGTGGTCGAGGATGATGACGACCTTGGGGAGGGCGGTGGTCTGTGATGTTGATGACGAGGGTGGTGGTGGTCTGGGATGATGATGATGATGATGGGGAGGTGGATGGTCTGGGATGATGATGATGACGATGATGTTGGGGAGGGGTGTGGTCTGGGATGATGATGACGATGACGATGATGTTGGGGAGGGGTGTGGTCTGGGATGATGATGACGATGACCATGACCATGACCATGACCATGACCATGACCATGAGGTGGGGGGTGGTCTGGGATGATGATGATGATGACGATGGGGAGGTGGGTGGTCTGGGATAATGATGACTACGGGGACGATGGGGAGGGGAGTAGTCTGGGATGATGATGGTGATGATGATGATGATGATGGGGTGGGGGGTGGTCTGGGATGATGACGATGATGATGGAGAGGGGGGTGGTCTGGGATGATGATGATAATGATGACGATGGAGATGGGGGTGGTCTAGGATGATGATGATGGGGAGGGGGGGTGGTCTGGGATGATAATGATGATGATGTGGAGGGGGGTGGTCTGGGATGATGATGATGACAATGGGGAGGAGGGTGGTCTGGGATGACGATGGGGAGGTGGGTGGTCTGGGATGACGATGACGATGGGGAGGGGGGTGGTCTGGAATGACGATGATGATGGAGAGGGGGGTGGTCTGGGATGATGATGATGACGATGGGGGTATGGGGTGGTCTGGGATGATGACGATGATGATGATGATGACAATGACGATGTAGTGGGGGTGGCCTGGGATGATGAGGACGATGACCATGGGGTGGGGGGTGGTCTGGGATGATGATGATGATGATGACGATGAGGAGGGGGTGGTCTGGGTTGATGATGATGACAATGACGATGGGGTCGGGTATGGTCTGGTATGACGATGGGTGGGGGTGGTCTGGGATGATGATGATGATGATGACGACGATGACCGTGGGGTGGGGGTTGGTCTGGGATGATGATGATGACGACAATGGGGTGGGGGTGGTCTGGGATGATGAGGACGATGACCATGGGGTGGGGGGTGGTCTGGGATGAAGATGGTGATGATGACGATGAGGAGGGTGTGGTCTGGGATGATGATGATGACGATGAGGAGGGGGGGTGGTCTGGGATGATGATGATGATGATGATGATGATGACGATGAGGAGGGGGGTTGGTCTGGGATGATGATGATGATGATGATGACGACCATGGAGAGGGGGGTGGTCTAGGCTGATGATGACCTTGGGGAGGAGGTTGGTCTGGGATGATGATGACCTTGGGGAGGGTGGTGGTCTGGGATGATGATGACAATGGGGAGGGGGGTGGTCTGGGATGTTGATGACGAGGGTGGTGGTCTGGGATGATGATGATGATGATGGGGAGGGTGTGGTCTGGAACGATGATGGGGACGATGGGGAGGGGGGTGGTCTGGGATGATGATGATGATGATGATGATGATGGCGATGATGTTGGGGAGGGGGGTGGTCTAGGTGGATGATAATGACGTTGGGGAGGGGGGTGGTCTGGGTGGATGATGATGACGATGGGGGTGGGGTTTGGGATGATGATGGGACGCTGGGGAGGGGGGTGGTCTGGGATGATGATGGTACGATGGGGAGGGGGGTGGTCTGGGATGATGATGACACGATGGGGAGGGGAGTGGTCTGGGATGATGATGATGATGGGAAGGGGGGTCTGGGATGATGATGATGGGGAGGGGGTGGTCTGGGATGATGATGATGGGGAGGGGGTGGTCTGAGATGATGATGATGGGAAGGGGTGGTCTGAGATGATGTTGGGGAGGGGGTGTTCTGATATGAAGATGGTGGGGAGTGGCTGGTGGTCTGGGATGATGATGATGATGGGGAGGGGGGTAGTGCGGGATGACGATGACGATGATGATGGGGAGGGGGTGCTCTGGGATGATGATGATAAAGATGACGATGGGGAGACGGGTGGTCTGGGATGATGATGATGATGATGATGATGATGACGATGGGGAGGGGGTGGTCTGGGATGATGATGATGATGATGACGATGATGATGGGGAGGGGGTGGTCTGAGATGATGACGATGAGGAGGGTGGTGGTCTTCGATGATGATGATGACGACGATGACGATGGGGTCGGGGATGGTCTGGTATGACGATGACGATGGGTGGGGGTGGTCTGGGATGATGATGATGACGACCGTGGGGTGGGGGCTGGTCTGGGATGATGATGATGATGATGATGATGGGGTGGGGGTGGTCTGGGATGATGATGACGATGACCATGGGCTGGGGGTATGGTCTTGGATAATGATGATGACGACGATGGGGATGGGGGTGGTCTGGGATGATGATGATGATGACCTTGGGGAGGGGTGTGGTCTGGGATGATGATGACGAGGGTGGTGGTCTGGGATGATGATGATGATGGGGAGGGGGGTGGTCTGGGATGATGATGGGGAGCTTGGGGATGGTCTGGGATGATGATGATGGGGACGATGGGGAGGGGGGTGGTCTGGGATGATGATGACGATGGGGGGGGGTGGTCTGGGATGTTGATGATGATGATGACGATGTAGTGGGGGGTGGTCTGGGATGATGATGATGGGGAGTGGGTGGTCTGAGATGATGACGATGGGTGTGGGTGGTCAGAGATGATGACGATGGGGTGGGGGGAGGTTTGGGATGATGATGGGGATGACGGGGAGGGGAGAGGTCTGGGATGATGACGGGGACGATGGGGAGGGGGATGGTCTGGGATGATGATGACAACGATGGGGACGGTGGGGGTTCTGGGATGATGATGACGACGATAGGGAGGGGGGTGGTCTGGGATGAAGATGACGATGGGGAGGGGGGTGGTCTGGGATGATGATGACGATGGGGGGGGGGGGGGGGGGGAGTGGTCTGGGATAATGATAATGATGAGGATGGGGAGGGGCGTGGTCTGGAATGTTGATTATGACAATGGGGAGGGGGTGGACTGGGATGATGATGATGACGATGGGGAGTGGGGTAATCTGGGATGATGAAGATGATGACGATGGGGAGGGGTTGGACTGGGATGATGATGAAGACGATGGGAAGGGGGGTGGTCTGTGATGATGATGTTGATAATGATGACGATGGGGAGGGGGGTGGTCTTGGATGATGATGACGATGACGATGGGGACAGGGTGGTCTGAGATGATGATGATGATCATGACGAAGGTGAGGGGGGGTGGTCTGGGATGATGATGACGACAATGGGGAGGCGGGTGGTCTGGGATGATGATGACGACGATAGGGAGGGAGTGGTCTGGGATGATGATGACGACGATGGGGAGGGAGGTGGTCTGGGATGATGATGATGATGGTGGGGAGGGGGTGGTCTGAGATGATGATGACGGTGGGGAGGGGGTGGTCTGAGATGATGATGATGACGATGGGGAGCGTGGTGGTCTGGGAGGATGATGATGATGATGATGGGGAGCGTGGTGGTCTGGGAGGATGATGATGATGATGATGATGATGGGGAGCGGGGTGGTCTGGGAGGATGATGATGATGATGATGGGGAGCGGGGTGGTCTGGGATGATGATGATGATGAGGGGGTGTGCTCTGGGATGATGATGAGAGGGGTGCTCTGTGATGATGATGACAAAGGGGAGGGGGTGGTCTAGGATAATGATGATGATGATGCGGTTGCTCTGCGATGATGATGATGAGGGGGGTACTCTGGGATGATGATGATGATGATGAGGGGGGTCCTCTGGGATGATGATGATGATGATGATGATGATGATGATGAGGGGGGTGCTCTGGGATGATGATGGTAATGATGATGAGGGGTGTGCTCTGGGATGATGATGATGATGATGAGGGGGGTGCTCTGGGATGATGGTGATGATGAGGGGGGTGCTCTGGGATGATGGTGATGGTGATGATGAGGGGGGTGCTCTGGGATGATGGTGATGATGGGGGGGTGCTCTGGGATGATGATGATGCTGATGATAAGGGGGGTGCTCTGGGATGATGATGATGATGATGACGACGATGGGGAGGGGGGTGGTCTGGGATGATGATAATGACGATGGGGAGGGGGGTGGTCTGGGATGATGGTGATGACGATGGGTGGGGGTGGTCTGGACTGATGATGATGAAAATGGGGAGGGGGTTGGTCTGGGATGATGATGATGATGATGATGATGACGATGGGGAGGGTGGTGGCCTGGGATGATGATGATGATGACGATGATGGGGAGGGGGGTGGTCTGGAATGATGATGATAACGACGATGTGGAGGGGGGTGGACTGGGATGATGATGATGACGATGGGGAGTGGGGTGATCTGGGATGATGAAGATGATGACAATGGGGAGGGGTTGGACAGGGATGATGAAGATGATGACGATGGGAAGGGGGGTGGTCTGGGATGATGATGATGATGATGACGACGATGGGGAGCGGGGTGGTCTGGGATGATGATGATGATGAGGGGGGTGCTCTGGGATGATGATGAGGGTGGTGCTCTGTGATGATGATGACAAAGGGGAGGGGGTGGTCTGGGATAATGATGATGATGATGGGGTTGCTCTGCAATGATGATGATGATGATGAGGGGGGTGCTCTGGGATGATGATGATGATGATGAGGGGTGTGCTCTGGGATGATGATGATGATGATGATGATGAGGGGTGTGCTCTGGGATGATTATGATGATGATGAGGGGGGTGCTCTGGGATGATGGTGATGATGAGGGGGGTGCTCTGGGATGATGCTGATGATGAGGGGGATGCTCTGGGATGATGATGATGCTGATGATGAGGGGGGTGCTCTGGGATGATGATGATGCTGATGATGAGGGGGGTGCTCTGGGATGATGATGAGGGGTGTGGTCTGGGATGATGATGATGATGACGATGGATGGGGGGCGTCTGGAATGATGATGACGATGGGGACGGGGGTGGTCTGGGATGATGATGATGACGATGGGGAGGGTGGTGGTCTGGGATGATGATGATGACGATGGGGAGGGTGGTGGTCTGGGATGATGATGTTGATGACGATGGGGAGGGTGGTGGTCTGGGATGATGATGATGATGACGATGGGGAGGGGGGTGATCTGGGATGATGAAGATGATGACAATGGGGAGGGGTTGGACTGGGATGATGAAGATGATGACGATGGGAAGGGGGGTGGTCTGGGATGATGCTGATGATAATGGTGACGATGGGGAGGGGGGTGGTCTGGGATGATGTTGTTGATAATGATGACAATGTGGGGGGGGTGGTCTGGGATGATAATGATGACGATGGGGAGTGGGGTCTGGGATGATGATGACGATGACGATGGGGACAGGGGTGGTCTGAGATGATGATGGTGATGATGATGATGACGAAGGGGAGGGGGGTGGTCTGGGATGATGATGACGTCAATGGGGAGGCGGGTGGTCTGGAATGATGATGTCGACGATAGGGAGGGGGGTGGTCTGGGATGATGATGATGACAATGGGGAGGGGAGTGGCCTGGGATGATAATGATGATGATATTGATGATGGGGAGGGGTGTGGTCTGGGATGATGATGACGATGGGGATGGGGGTCTGGGATGATGATGATGACGATGACGATGGGGACAGGGGTGGTCTGAGATGATGATGGTGATGATGATGATGATGACGAAGGGGAGGGGGGTGGTCTGGGATGATGATGACGACAATGGGGAGGCGGGAGGTCTGGGATGATGATGACAACGATAGGGAGGGGGGTGGTCTGGGATGATGATGACGACGACGATGGGCAGGGGGGGTGGCCTGGGATGATAATGATGATGATGATGATGATGATGGGGAGGGGGTGGTCTGAGATGATGATGACGATGGGGAGGGAGGTGGTATGGGAGGATGATGATGATGACGATGGGAAGTGGGGGTGGTCTGGGATGATGATGACGATGGGGAGGGGGGGTGGTCTGGGATGATGATGATGATGATGAGGGGGGTGCTCTGGGATGATGGTGATGGCGGATGCTCTGGGATGATGATGATGATGGGGGGTTGCTCTGGGATGATGATGATGATGACGATGGGGAGCGGGGTGGTCTGGGATGATGATGACGATGGAGAGTGGGGGTGGTCTGGGATGATGATGACGATGGGGAGGGGGGTAGTCTGGGATGATGATGATGATGAGGGGGGTGCTCTGGGATGATGATAAGGAGAACGAGGGTGCTCTGGGATGATGATGACAATGGGGATGGGGGTGGTCTGGGATGATGATTATGACAATGCGGAGGGGGGCTGGTCTGGGATGATGATGATGATGATGATGACGGGGGTGCTCTGGGATGATGATGATGATGAGGGGGGTGCTCTGGGATGATGATGATGATGAGGGGGGGGTGCTCTGGGATGATGATGATGATGATGAGGGGGGTGCTCTGGGATGATGATGATGATGATGAGGGGGGTGCTCTGGGATGATGATGATGGGTGTGGTCTGGGATGATGATGATGATGGGTGTGGTCTGGGATGATGATGATGATGATGAGGGGTGTGGTCTGGGATGATGATGATGATGATGAGGGGTGTGGTCTGGGATGATGATGATGATGATGAGGGGTGTGGTCTGGGATGATGATGATGATGATGAGGGGTGTGGTCTGGGATGATGATGATGATGAGGGGTGTGGTCTGGGATGATGATGATGAGGGGTGTGGTCTGGGATGATGATGATGATGATGAGGGGTGTGGTCTGGGATGATGATGATGATGATGAGGGGTGTGGTCTGGGATGATGATGATGATGATGATAATGAGGGGTGTGGTCTGGGATGATGATGATGATGATGAGGGGTGTGGTCTGGGATGATGATGATGATGATGAGGGGTGTGGTCTGGGATGATGATGATGAGGGGTGTGGTCTGGGATGATGATGATGAGGGGTGTGGTCTGGGATGATGATGATGATGAGGGGTGTGGTCTGGGATGATGATGATGATGATGAGGGGTGTGCTCTGGGATGATGATGATGATGATGATGAGGGGTGTGCTCTGGGATGATGATGATGATGATGATGAGGGGTGTGCTCTGGGATGATGATGATGATGATGATGAGGGGTGTGCTCTGGGATGATGATGATGATGATGATGATGAGGGGTGTGCTCTGGGATGATGATGATGATGATGATGAGGGGTGTGCTCTGGGATGATGATGATGATGATGATGATGAGGGGTGTGCTCTGGGATGATGATGGTGATAATGAGGGGGGTGCTCTGGGATGATGATGATGATGAGGGGGGTGGCCTGGGATGATGATGATGATGATGAGGGGGCTACTCTGGGATGATGATGATGATGAGTGGGGTGCTCTGGGATGATGGTGATGATGATGGTGCTCTGGGATGATGGTGATGATGATGATGAGGGTGCTCTGGGATGATGGAGATGATGATGAGGGGGGGGCTCTGGGATGATGGTGATGATGATGAGAGTGGTGCTCTGGGATGATGGTGATGGTGGATGCTCTGGGATGAAGATGATGATGGGGGATTGGTCTGGGATGATGATGATGAGGGGGTGCTCCGGGAAGAATGGCGATGATGATGTGGGGGGTGCTCTGGGATGCTGATAATGATGACAGGGGTGCTCTGGGATGATGGTGATGATGACGATGGGGAGGGTGATGGTATGGGAGGATGATGATGATGACGATGGGGAGCGGGGTGGTCTGGGATGATGATGATGGGGGTGCTCTGGGATGATGATGATGATGATGAGGGGGGTGCTCTGGGATGATGATGTGGGGGGTTCTCTGGGATGATGAAGATGATGAGGGGGGTGCTCTGCGATGATGGGGGGTGCTCTGGAATGATGTTGAGGGAGGTGCTCTGGGATGATGTTGAGGGAGGTGCTCTGGGATGGTGTTGAGGGAGGTGCTCTGGGATGGTGTTGAGGGAGGTGCTCGGGGAGGGTGTTGAGGGAGGTGCTCGGGGAGGGTGTTGAGGGAGGTGCTCGGGGAGGGTGTTGAGGGAGGTGCTCTGGGATGCTCTGGGATGATGAGGGGGGGTGCTCTGGGATGCTGTTGAGGGAGGTGCTCTGGGATGGTGTTGAGGGAGGTGCTCTGGGATGATGGTGATGATGAGGGGGGGTGCTCTGGGATGGTGTTGAGGGAGGTGCTCTGGGATGATGGTGATGATGAGGGGGGGTGCTCTGGGATGGTGTTGAGGGAGGTGATCTGGGATGATGGTGATGATGAGGGGTGTGCTCTGGGATGGTGTTGAGGGAGGTGCTCTGGGATGATGTTGAGGGAGGTGCTCTGGGATGATGTTGAGGGAGGTGCTCTGGGATGATGGTGATGATGAGGGGGGGTGCTCTGGGATGGTGTTGAGGGAGGTGCTCTGGGATGATGGTGATGATGAGGGGGGGTGCTCTGGGATGGTGTTGAGGGGGGTGCTCTGGGATGGTGTTGAGGGAGGTGATCTGGGATGATGGTGATGATGAGGGGTGTGCTCTGGGATGGTGTTGAGGGAGGTGCTCTGGGATGATGTTGAGGGAGGTGCTCTGGGATGATGGTGATGATGAGGGGGGGTGCTCTGGGATGGTGTTGAGGGAGGTGCTCTGGGATGGTGTTGAGGGAGGTGCTCTGGGATGGTGTTGAGGGAGGTGCTCTGGGATGGTGTTGAGGGAGGTGCTCTGGGATGGTGTTGAGGGAGGTGCTCCTGGATGATGTTGAGGGAGGTGCTCCTGGATGATGTTGAGGGAGGTGCTCTGGGATGGTGTTGAGGGAGGTGCTCTGGGATGGTGTTGAGGGCGGTGCTCTGGGATGGTGTTGAGGGCGGTGCTCTGGGATGGTGTTGAGGGCGGTGCTCTGGGATAATGGTGATGATGAGGGGGGGTGCTCTGGGATGGTGTTGAGGGAGGTGCTCTGGGATGGTGTTGAGGGGGGTGCTCTGGGATGGTGTTGAGGGAGGTGCTCTGGGATGGTGTTGAGGGAGGTGCTCTGGGATGGTGTTGAGGGAGGTGCTCTGGGATGGTGTTGAGGGAGGTGCTCTGGGATGGTGTTGAGGGGGGTGTTCTGGGATGGTGTTGAGGGAGGTGCTCTGGGATGGTGTTGAGGGAGGTGCTCTGGGATGGTGTTGAGGGAGGTGCTCTGGGATGGTGTTGAGGGAGGTGCTCTGGGATGGTGTTGAGGGAGGTGATCTGGGATGATGATGAGGGGGGCTGCTCTGGGATGGTGTTGAGGGAGGTGCTCTGGGATGATGGTGATGATGAGGGGGGTGCTCTGGGATGGTTGTGAGGGAGGTGCTCTGGGATAGTGTTGAGGGAGGTGCTCTGGGATGATGGTGATGATGAGGGGGGTGCTGTGGGAAATTGTTGAGGGAGGTGCTCTGGGATGGTGTTGAGGGAGGTACTCTGGGATGATGGTGATGATGAGGGGGGATGCTCTGGAATGGTGTTGAGGGAGGTGCTCTGGGATGGTGGTGAGGGAGGTGTTCTGGGATGGTGGTGAGGGAGGTGCTCTGGGATGGTGGTGAGCGAGGTGTTCTGGGATGGTGGTGAGCGAGGTGCTCTGGGATGATGATGGGATGATGGTGATGAGGGGGGATGCTCTGGGATGGTGTTGAGGGAGGTGCTCTGGGATGGTGGTGAGGGAGGTGCTCTGGGATGATGATGGGATGATGGTGATGATGAGGGGGGATGCTCTGAGATGGTGTTGAGGGAGGTGCTCTGGGATGGTGTTGAGGAAGGTGCTCTGGGATGATGTTGAGGGAGGTGCTCTGGGATGATGTTGAGGGAGGTGCTCTGGGATGGTGTTGAGGAAGGTGCTCTGGGATGATGTTGAGGGAGGTGCTCTGGGATGATGTTGAGGGAGGTGCTCTGGGATGATGTTGAGGGAGGTGCTCTGGGATGATGTTGAGGGAGGTGCTCTGGGATGATGTTGAGGGAGGTGCTCTGGGATGATGTTGAGGGAGGTGCTCTGGGATGATGTTGAGGGAGGTGCTCTGGGATGATGTTGAGGGAGGTGCTCTGGGATGATGTTGAGGGAGGTGCTCTGGGATGATGTTGAGGGAGGTGCTCTGGGATGATGTTGAGGGAGGTGCTCTGAGATGATGATGAGGGGGGTGCTCTGAGATGATGATGAGGGGGGTGCTCTGGGATGGTGTTGAGGGAGGTGCTCTGGGATGGTGTTGAGGGAGGTGCTCTGGGATGATGTTGAGGGAGGTGCTCTGGGATGATGTTGAGGGAGGTGCTCTGGGATGATGTTGAGGGAGGTGCTCTGGGATTCTCTGGGATGATGGTGATGATGAGGGGGGATGCTCTGGGATGGTGTTGAGGGAGGTGCTCTGGGATGGTGGTGAGGGAGGTGCTCTGGGATGGTGCTGAGGGAGGTGCTCTGGGATGGTGCTGAGGGGGGTGCTCTGGGATGGTGCTGAGGGGGGTGCTCTGGGATGGTGGTGAGGGAGGTGCTCTGGGATGATGGTGAGGGAGGTGCTCTGGGATGCTGGTGAGGGAGGTGCTCTGGGATGCTGGTGAGGGAGGTGCTCTGGGAGGGTGTTGAGGGAGGTGCTCTGGGATGGTGTTGAGGGAGGTGCTCTGGGATGATGGTGAGGGAGGTGCTCTGGGATGATGGTGAGGGAGGTGCTCTGGGATGGTGTTGAGGGAGGTGCTCTGGGAGGGTGTTGAGGGAGGTGCTCTGGGAGGGTGTTGAGGGAGGCGCTCTGGGATGGTGTTGAGGGAGGTGCTCTGGGATGGTGTTGAGAGAGGTGCTCTGGGATGGTGTTGAGGGAGGTGCTCTGGGATGGTGTTGAGGGAGGTGCTCTGGGATGGTGTTGAGGGAGGTGCTCTGGGATGGTGTTGAGGGAGGTGCTCTGGGAGGGTGTTGAGGGAGGTGCTCTGGGAGGGTGTTGAGGGAGGTGCTCTGGGAGGGTGTTGAGGGGGGTGCTCTGGGAGGGTGTTGAGGGGGGTGCTCTGGGATGGTGTTGAGGGGGGTGCTCTGGGATGGTGTTGAGGGAGGTCCTCTGGGAGGGTGTTGAGGGAGGTGCTCTGGGAGGGTGTTGAGGGAGGTGCTCTGGGAGGGTGTTGAGGGAGGTGCTCTGGGAGGGTGTTGAGGGAGGTGCTCTGGGAGGGTGTTGAGGGAGGTGCTCTGCGATGATGGTGAGGGAGGTGCTCTGGGAGGGTGTTGAGGGAGGTGCTCTGGGATGATGATGGTGAGGGAGGTGCTCTGGGATGGTGTTGAGGGAGGTGCTCTGGGAGGGTGTTGAGGGGGGTGCTCTGGGAGGGTGTTGAGGGGGGTGCTCTGGGATGGTGTTGAGGGGGGTGCTCTGGGATGGTGTTGAGGGGGGTGCTCTGGGATGGTGTTGAGGGAGGTGCTCTGGGATGGTGTTGAGGGAGGTGCTCTGGGATGGTGTTGAGGGAGGTGCTCTGGGATGATGATAGTGAGGGAGGTGCTCTGGGATGGTGGTGAGGGAGGTGCTCTGGGATGGTGGTGACGGAGGTGCTCTGGGATGGTGGTGAGGGAGGTGCTCTGGGATGATGGTGAGGGAGGTGCTCTGGGATGGTGTTGAGGGAGGTGCTCTGGGATGATGGTGAGGGAGGTGCTCTGGGATGGTGTTGAGGGAGGTGCTCTGGGATGGTGTTGAGGGAGGTGCTCTGGGATGGTGTTGAGGGAGGTGCTCTGGGATGATGGTGAGGGAGGTGCTCTGGGATGGTGTTGAGGGAGGTGCTCTGGGATTGTGTTGAGGGAGGTGCTCTGGGATGATGGTGAGGGAGGTGCTCTGGGATGATGGTGATGATGAGGGGGGTGCTCTGGGATGGTGTTGAGGGAGGTGCTCTGGGATGCTCTGGGATGATGGTGATGATGAGGGGGGATGCTCTGGGATGGTGGTGAGGGAGGTGCTCTGGGATGGTGTTGAGGGAGGTGCTCTGGGATGGTGGTGAGGGAGGTGCTCTGGGATGGTGGTGATGATGAGGGGGTGCTCTGGGATGGTGTTGAGGGAGGTGCTCTGGGATGGTGTTGAGGGAGGTGCTCTGGGATGATGGTGATGATGAGGGGTTGGTGCTCTGGGATGGTGTTGAGGGAGGTGCTCTGGGATGATGATGGTGAGGGAGGTGCTCTGGGATGATGATGGTGAGGGAGGTGCTCTGGGAGGGTGTGGAGGGAGGTGCTCTGGGATGATGGTGAGGGAGGTGCTCTGGGATGATGGTGAGGGAGGTGCTCTGGGATGGTGTTGAGGGAGGTGCTCTGGGAGGGTGTTGAGGGAGGTGCTCTGGGATGATGGTGAGGGAGGTGCTCTGGGATGATGGTGAGGGAGGTGCTCTGGGATGATGGTGAGGGAGGTGCTCTGGGATGATGGTGAGGGAGGTGCTCTGGGATGGTGTTGAGGGAGGTGCTCTGGGATGGTGTTGAGGGAGGTGCTCTGGGATGGTGTTGAGGGAGGTGCTCTGGGATGGTGGTGAGGGAGGTGCTCTGGGATGATGGTGATGATGAGGGGTGGGTGCTCTGGGATGGTGTTGAGGGAGGTGCTCTGGGATGATGATGGTGAGGGAGGTGCTCTGGGATGATGATGGTGAGGGAGGTGCTCTGGGAGGGTGTTGAGGGAGGTGCTCTGGGATGGTGTTGAGGGAGGTGCTCTGGGATGGTGTTGAGGTGCTCTGGGATGGTGTTGAGGGAGGTGCTCTGGGATGGTGATGGTGAGGGAGGTGCTCTGGGATGGTGATGGTGAGGGAGGTGCTCTGGGATGGTGATGGTGAGGGAGGTGCTCTGGGATGATGGTGAGGGAGGTGCTCTGGGAGGGTGTTGAGGGAGGTGCTCTGGGAGGGTGTTGAGGGAGGTGCTCTGGGAGGGTGTTGAGGGAGGTGCTCTGGGATGGTGATGAGGGAGGTGCTCTGGGAGGGTGTTGAGGGAGGTGCTCTGGGATGATGGTGAGGGAGGTGCTCTGGGATGATGGTGAGGGAGGTGCTCTGGGATGGTGTTGAGGGAGGTGCTCTGGGATGGTGTTGAGGGAGGTGCTCTGGGATGATGTTGAGGGAGGTGCTCTGGGAGGGTGTTGAGGGAGGTGCTCTGGGAGGGTGTTGAGGGAGGTGCTCTGGGATGATGGTGAGGGAGGTGCTCTGGGATGATGTTGAGGGAGGTGCTCTGGGATGGTGTTGAGGGAGGTGCTCTGGGATGGTGTTGAGGGAGGTGCTCTGGGATGATGGTGAGGGAGGTGCTCTGGGAGGGTGTTGAGGGAGGTGCTCTGGGATGATGTTGAGGGAGGTGCTCTGGGATGATGGTGAGGGAGGTGCTCTGGGAGGGTGTTGAGGGAGGTGCTCTGGGAGGGTGTTGAGGGAGGTGCTCTGGGAGGGTGTTGAGGGAGGTGCTCTGGGAGGGTGGTGAGGGAGGTGCTCTGGGAGGGTGGTGAGGGAGGTGCTCTGGGATGATGGTGAGGGAGGTGCTCTGGGATGATGGTGAGGGAGGTGCTCTGTGATGGTGTTGAGGGAGGTGCTCTGGGATGGTGTTGAGGGAGGTGCTCTGGGATGATGTTGAGGGAGGTGCTCTGGGAGGGTGTTGAGGGAGGTGCTCTGGGAGGGTGTTGAGGGAGGTGCTCTGGGAGGGTGTTGAGGGAGGTGATCTGGGATGATGATGAGGGGGGCTGCTCTGGGATGGTGTTGAGGGAGGTGCTCTGGGATGATGGTGATGATGAGGGGGGTGCTCTGGGATGGTTGTGAGGGAGGTGCTCTGGGATAGTGTTGAGGGAGGTGCTCTGGGATGATGGTGATGATGAGGGGGTTGCTGTGGGAAATTGTTGAGGGAGGTGCTCTGGGATGGTGTTGAGGGAGGTACTCTGGGATGATGGTGATGATGAGGGGGGTGCTCTGGGATGGTGTTGAGGGAGGTGCTCTGGGATGGTGTTGAGGGAGGTGCTCTGGGATGCTCTGGGATGATGGTGATGATGAGGGGGGATGCTCTGGAATGGTGTTGAGGGAGGTGCTCTGCGATGGTGTTGAGGGAGGTGCTCTGGGATGGTGTTGAGGGAGGTGCTCTGGGATGGTGTTGAGGGAGGTGCTCTGGGATGATGGTGATGATGAGGGGGGTGCTCTGGGATGGTGTTGAGGGAGGTGCTCTGGGATGCTCTGGGATGATGGTGATGATGAGGGGGGATGCTCTGGGATGGTGTTGAGGGAGGTGCTCTGGGATGGTGGTGAGGGAGGTGTTCTGGGATGGTGGTGAGGGAGGTGCTCTGGGATGGTGTTGAGGGAGGTGCTCTGGGATGGTGTTGAGGGAGGTGCTCTGTGATGGTGTTGAGGGAGGTGCTCTGTGATGGTGTTGAGGGAGGTGCTCTGGGATGGTGTTGAGGGAGGTGCTCTGGGATGATGGTGAGGGAGGTGCTCTGGGATGATGGTGAGGGAGGTGCTCTGGGATGATGGTGAGGGAGGTGCTCTGGGATGATGGTGAGGGAGGTGCTCTGGGAGGGTGTTGAGGGAGGTGCTCTGGGATGGTGTTGAGGGAGGTGCTCTGGGATGATGGCGAGGGAGGTGCTCTGGGATGATGGCGAGGGAGGTGCTCTGGGATGATGGCGAGGGAGGTGCTCTGGGATGGTGTTGAGGGAGGTGCTCTGGGATGGTGTTGAGGGAGGTGCTCTGGGATGGTGTTGAGGGAGGTGCTCTGGGATGGTGTTGAGGGAGGTGCTCTGGGAGGGTGTTGAGGGAGGTGCTCTGGGATGGTGTTGAGGGAGGTGCTCTGGGATGGTGTTGAGGGAGGTGCTCTGGGATGGTGTTGAGGGAGGTGCTCTGGGAGGGTGTTGAGGGAGGTGCTCTGGGAGGGTGTTGAGGGAGGTGCTCTGGGAGGGTGTTGAGGGAGGTGCTCTGGGAGGGTGTTGAGGGAGGTGCTCTGGGAGGGTGTTGAGGGAGGTGCTCTGGGAGGGTGTTGAGGGGAGTGCTCTGGGAGGGTGTTGAGGGGGGTGCTCTGGGATGGTGTTGAGGGAGGTGCTCTGGGAGGGTGTTGAGGGAGGTGCTCTGGGATGATGGTGAGGGTGGTGCTCTGGGAGGGTGTTGAGGGAGGTGCTCTGGGAGGGTGTTGAGGGAGGTGCTCTGGGATGGTGGTGAGGGAGGTGCTCTGGGATGGTGTTGAGGGAGGTGCTCTGGGAGGGTGTTGAGGGAGGTGCTCTGGGAGGGTGTTGAGGGAGGTGCTCTGGGAGGGTGTTGAGGGAGGTGCTCTGGGAGGGTGTTGAGGGAGGTGCTCTGGGATGATGGTGAGGGAGGTGCTCTGGGATGATGGTGAGGGAGGTGCTCTGGGATGATGGTGAGGGAGGTGCTCTGGGATGATGGTGAGGGAGGTGCTCTGGGATGGTGTTGAGGGAGGTGCTCTGGGATGGTGTTGAGGGAGGTGCTCTGGGATGGTGTTGAGGGAGGTGCTCTGGGATGGTGTTGAGGGAGGTGCTCTGGGAGGGTGTTGAGGGAGGTGCTCTGGGAGGGTGTTGAGGGAGGTGCTCTGGGATGGTGTTGAGGGAGGTGCTCTGGGATGGTGTTGAGGGAGGTGCTCTGGGATGGTGTTGAGGGAGGTGCTCTGGGATGGTGTTGAGGGAGGTGCTCTGGGATGGTGTTGAGGGAGGTGCTCTGGGATGGTGATGAGGGAGGTGCTCTGGGATGATGTTGAGGGAGGTGCTCTGGGATGGTGTTGAGGGAGGTGCTCTGGGATGGTGCTGAGGGAGGTGCTCTGGGAGGGTGTTGAGGGAGGTGCTCTGGGATGGTGTTGAGGGAGGCGCTCTGGGAGGGTGTTGAGGGAGGCGCTCTGGGATGGTGTTGAGGGAGGTGCTCTGGGAGGGTGTTGAGGGAGGTGCTCTGGGAGGGTGTTGAGGGAGGTGCTCTGGGAGGGTGTTGAGGGAGGTGCTCTGGGATGATGGTGAGGGAGGTGCTCTGGGAGGCTGTTGAGGGAGGTGCTCTGGGATGGTGTTGAGGGAGGTGCTCTGGGAGGGTGTTGAGGGAGGTGCTCTGGGATGATGGTGAGGGAGGTGCTCTGGGAGGCTGTTGAGGGAGGTGCTCTGGGAGGGTGTTGAGGGAGGTGCTCTGGGAGGGTGTTGAGGCAGGTGCTCTGGGAGGGTGTTGAGGGGGGTGCTCTGGGATGGTGTTGAGGGAGGTGCTCTGGGAGGGTGTTGAGGGAGGTGCTCTGGGATGATGTTGAGGGAGGTGCTCTGGGATGATGTTGAGGGAGGTGCTCTGGGATGGTGTTGAGGGAGGTGCTCTGGGATGGTGTTGAGGGAGGTGCTCTGGGATGGTGTTGAGGGAGGTGCTCTGGGAGGGTGTTGAGGGAGGTGCTCTGGGAGGGTGTTGAGGGAGGTGCTCTGGGAGGGTGTTGAGGGAGGTGCTCTGGGAGGGTGATGGTGGTGAGGGAGGTGCTCTGGGAGGGTGATGATGGTGAGGGAGGTGCTCTGGGATGGTGTTGAGGGAGGTGCTCTGGGATGATGGTGAGGGAGGTGCTCTGGGATGATGGTGAGGGAGGTGCTCTGGGAGGGTGTTGAGGGAGGTGCTCTGGGAGGGTGTTGAGGGAGGTGCTCTGGGATGATGGTGAGGGAGGTGCTCTGGGATGATGGTGAGGGAGGTGCTCTGGGATGATGGTGATGATGAGGGGGGATGCTCTGGGATGATGTTGAGGGAGGTGCTCTGGGAGGGTGTTGAGGGAGGTGCTCTGGGATGCTCTGGGAGGGTGTTGAGGGAGGTGCTCTGGGATGCTCTGGGAGGGTGTTGAGGGAGGTGCTCTGGGAGGGTGATGGGATGGTGATGGTGGTGGTGGTGGTTCAGGGGCGTGCTCCTGATCCTGGTGTAAGAGCTCTCCTCTCCCTGTGCGGCGGCGACGCGCTCAGTTCACCCTGTGGCCCCCGACCCCTGCCCCGGCCCCGACCCCGACCCCTCACCGCAGCGTGGGCCCGATACAGGCCGAGTCCGTGCTCTCGATCTCCCGCAGGATCCGCTCGTGCTCCGACGCCGTCTCCAAACTTTCCGCCTCCGCCATTTTGCTGACTTTATGTTGACGTCCCGGCGTTGCGTGATGACGTATAACTCATCGACGGTGGCTCGGTCACAAAGCAGGTCCCTGAGCATGCTGGGAATTGGAGTTCTTTCCCCTCCATTTTAACCAGACTTGCCTACTCGGGGAATTAGCGCCTGCGCGGTGCCAAATCAGTAAGGAGTCTCCTTGTGGCAATAACTGGTATTGGCTGGCAGTTATATTGAAAGTAGACAAGCAGGAGGATGGAAGAACACAGCCAGCCAGGCAGCATCAAGAGGTGGAGAAGTCAATGTTTCGGATATAACCCTTCTTCAGGAATTAATACCCCAAAACGTTCTCCACCTCCTGATGTTGCCTGGCTTGCCAGGTTCTTCGAGCCCCCTCCTTGTCTACTTTGGATTCTAGCATCTGCAGTTCTTTTGGCACTTGCATTAAGTCAGTTAGCTGGATGGTTGATTTGTGATGTAAAGGAATTCTGGTCTCCTTCCTAACAGAAGGAAGTTGTGAAACTTGAAAGGGTTCAGAAATGTTTTACAAGGATGTTTCCAGGGCTGGACGATTTGAGCTTTAGGGAGAGGTTGAATTGGATCGGGCTGAAGCGTCGGAGGCTGAAAGGTGACCAGATAGAGGTTTATAAAATCATGAGGGGCATAGACAATGTAAATAGACTTCCCTGGGGTGGTGAAGTCCAGAACTAGAGAGCATAGGTTTAGGGTGAGAAGGGAAAGATTTAAAAGGTACCTCAGGGACAACTTTTTCACAGAGAATGTGGTGCGTGTATGGAATAGCCAGAGGAGATGGTGAAGGCTGGTACAATTACAACATTTAAAAGGCATCTGGATTGGGATACGAATAGGAAGGGTTTAGAGGGATGTGAGCCAAGACCTGGCAAATGGAACTAGATTAGGTTAGGATGTCTGGTCGGCATGGACAATTTGGACGGAAAAGTCTGTTTCCATGCTGTACATCTTTATGACTCTAATACTGACAGCATTGGTTTAATTCCCACACAAGCTGAGGTGATAATGAAGGACTCTCCTTGAAGGATCTCTCTCCTCACCTGCTGACCCTCAGATTAAACTATCACCAGTCATCTCGAATCAGACAGCAGCCCTGTGGTCCAGTAGCACTATGGTGACTTTATCTTTTCTTTTATTAGTCCCTGAATTCAGCAGATTCCATGTGACATTTCTTGTGATTAACTGTTCTCCTGAAAGGCTCAGAATGGTATTTACTGGAAAGCAATAACGAATGGCCAATAAGTACGTTTCGCCAGCAGTACCAAACTTACTAATGTAGAATCACAGAATTTCAACATTGTTACTGCTCAGAAGATGCTTATTTGACCCATCATATCTGAGCATGATAGGTTAAATGTCCATCAATTCTTCAACAGCACATTGAGGACACCAAACACCAAATACTCAAAACACTTTGAGAGCCACCTGCATCATTCTGTACCTGTGTCACAAAGTTGCAGTCATCTATTATTTCTGCACTTCCTCTCTACGGCTCGGTTTTTTTTTTTAAAAATGCACTTATGGGATGTGAACAGTGGTGGCTGGGACAGCATATATTACCCGTACCTAGCTGCCCTTCAGTAGATGGTGGTGAGCTGCGTTCTTGAACTGCTGGACTTCTTGGGGTGTAGGGACCCCTTAGAGAAGGAATTCAATGATTTTGACCTAGCAATGCTGAAGGAACAGCAATATATTTTCCAAGTCAGAATGGTGAGTGGCTTTTTTAAAAAATATTATTCCCACAGTGTGGAAACAGGTCATTTGGCCCAACAAGTCCACACCAACCCTTCAAAGAGCATCCCAACCAGACCCAACCTTATCCCTGTAGGCCTTCATTTCCCAAAGCTAATGCACCTAACTGACACATCCCCAATTAGTATGGGTAATTTAGCATGACCAATCCACCTAACGTGCACAACTTTGGACTGTGGGAGGAAATCAGATCACCCAGCAGAAACTAGGAGAACACACAAACTCCACACACAGTCGCCTGAGGCTGGAATCGAACCTGGGTGCTTGGTGCTGTGAGGCAGCAGTGCGAACCACTCAGCCACCATGCTGCCCTCAGAACTTCAAGGCGGTGGTGTTCACATGTATCTGCTGCCCTCGTTCTTCTAGATGGAAGTGATTGCGAAGGTGCTTCCTAAGAAGCCTTGGTGAATTTCTGCAGTGCATTTGTATATAGCACACATTACTGCTACTGAGCACTGGTGGTGGTGTGACTGAGTGTTTGCGGATGTGAGGATCCACTGTGGTGGTAACATAGAAATGAGTGACTAGAGTATAAGTGACAAAGGAAGAATAGTATCCATAATGTGTTCAAGCTAATCATCCAGTTAACCAATAGGGAAACAAACATTGCTATTTTTAAGCTGAGATTCAAAAAAAGGCATCTTGTCTTTCATTTAAACACTGTACAAACTATCACTGAATATCCTGTTCAATGATTTCAGATCATAACTATTGCACCCATTGTTTCAGACATCACTTGACAATAGTAATTCTGCTGTGTATTTTACACCTTCTTTACTTTGCTTACTTATCTCAATACCATTTCCATTAGCAGTGCACTACCATCCCATTAATCTCTTCCACTTATTACCCTATCTCATTCCCATTTATTCTTCCAACCCTTCTTCCATTACATTCCTCTGTACTTGCATAAAAGTTGGTGTATTGCTCAATTTTTATGGTGCATTCTATTTCTCCCTGCTTGATGAGTTTTCTAGCATTTTTCTCTTGGCACTAATGGAAAGTTGCCATGCCGGGTTAAGTTCTTGGAGATGACACGCTGAAAATAAGGGACCACTTTGCAAACTTAATTTTAGTTAAATTTATCACTAAATCAGCCAATTGTAATTGATTTAATAGGTCATAGAGTCGGGGAGAAAGTGAGGTCTGCAGATGCTGGAGATCAGAGCTGAAAATGTGTTGCTGGAAAAGCGCAGCAGGTCAGGCAGTATCCAAGGAACAGGAGAATTGACGTTTCGGGCACAAGCCCTTCTTCCTGAAGAAGGGCTTGTGCCCGAAACGTCGATTCTCCTGTTCCTTGGATGCTGCCTGACCTGCTGCGCTTTTCCAGCAACACATTTTCAGCTCTAGGTCATAGAGTCATATAGCATGGAAACTCACCCTTCGGTCCAACTCACCCATGCCGACCAGAGTCTCAATCTGAATTAGTCCCATTTGCCAGCATTTGGCCCATATTCCTCTAAACCCTTCCTATTCAAGTACCCATCCAGATGTTAAATGTTGTAATTGTACCCGCCTCTACCACTGCAGTTCATTCAATACCCGTACCACCTCCTGTGAGAAAAAAAGGTTCTTTTTAAATCTCTCCCCTCTTATCTTAAACCCCTCTAGTTTTGGAATCCACTAGCCTAGGAAAAAGATGTTTGGTATTTATCCTATCCATGCCCTTCATGATTTTATAAACCTGATCCTCTGACATGCTGAGGCAAAAACCCCAACCTATTCAGCCTCTCCCTAGAACTCTCGCCCTCCTGTCCTGGCAACAACCTTGTAAATCTTTTCCACATCCTCTCAAGTTTCACAACCCCTTCCCTATAGATCAGCAGTCAGAACTGTACATAGTATTCTAAAGGTGGCCTCACTAATGTCCTGTACAGCCGCAACATGACATCCTAACTCCTCTCCTCAATATTCCGAACAATGAAGTCTCTGACGTGCCTTCAATATTCTTCCCAGGTGTTACTATATGTTAAAAAGTTAAAAATCACACAACACCAGGTTATAATCCAACAGATATATTTCAAAGTGCTAAATTTCAGAGCTCTGTTCCTTCGTCGGGTAGCTACTGGGGTAGGATCATAAGACACAGAATTTATAACGCAAGATCATAGTGTCATGCAACTAATACAATATATTGAACAAACCTAGATTGCTCTTGAGTCTTTCATCTTTTAGAATGGGTTGCATTTTCATTTGATTTGGTTTAATTTATTATTGTCACATATTCCTAGGTACTGTAAATAGTGCTGTTTTGCGTGCAGTACAGGCAAGTCTTACTATACAAAGTGCATCAGGGTAATAGAACAGAGTGAGGAATACAATGTTTTAGCTGCAGAGAAGGTGCACAAAAAGCAAGATCAATAATAAGTTTAAAATTTGAAAGGTCCATTCAGGAGTCTAATCACAGCAAGGAAGAAGCTGTTCTTGAATCTGTGTGTTTAAGCTTTTGTATCTTCCGCCTGATGGAAGAGATTATAATTGGGGTGTGGGGGGATTCTGATTTTGTCAGCTGCCTTCCTGAGGCAGGAAGCAGTATAGGCAGAGTCAATGGATGGAAGGTTGGTTTGCATATGTTCACAACTCTCTGTAGTTTCTCACAGTCCTGGGCAGAGCAGTTGCCGTACCAGGCCACGATGCATCCAGACAGAATGCTTTCTATAGTGAATCTATAAAAATTGATAAGAGGCTTTACAGACATGCTGAATTTCCTTAGCCTCTTGGGGAAGTAGAGATGTTGTCATGCTTTCTTGATCATTGCATCAACGCAGGGGTGTGATGATACTGCTCCTTTGACAACATTCCGTTGTCCTTAGACATTTTTCAGAGGGGTCATATATGCAGAGGTATCGATTTGGCTGGAAATGTCTACTTGAAAAGGCTTTTAAAACACTTGTACAATGAAAGGGGAATGACCACTTCTCCCAGTTCAGAGGTTTAGTTTGCTTGGGTTTTAGCAAACAGTCTCTTTGAGGCTGCTGGTCAAAGAAACAGCTCCATGCTGATCTTCTCTCTCTGGCATCTCTCCTGTAAGAACCTGTGTTTGATTTTACCTTTTTTTTTGCCAAAGGAATATTTATGGGATGTTGCAAGTATTTGGAACAGTATTGTTAAGTTGCAATAGAAATGATTGGATTTTCAGACAGGTTAAGTAATTATAAATTCAGTTCTCTTTTGTATGTTTCATTCTGTAAATAAATTCTGTTTTGTTTAAAACTGAGTAGTTGGGCCAGCTGCATCACTCCTGGAATATCCACTATACACCTGCTTAAAACAACGAGAAAAGTTCGGGTCGGGGCTATTTTCTTGAAATTTTTTGAGGGGTCTGGCCTGGTCCATAACAGGTGGTTCAGGACATATTGTTGGTGATCATTGTTCCTAGGAACTTGACGCTGTTAACCATCTCCACCTTAGCTCCACTGATGTAGATAGGGGTGTGCCCTCCAACTTACTTCCTGAAGTCAATGACAGCGCTTACATTTTGCTGAGATTGTGAGACTTTTAAATATCCCTCTATTATACTACATGCTTGCCTTCAAGAAACATGGACACATAATCCAATATTGAAAATGTATCTTTCTCATTCAAGGTTCTAACTAAACAATTTTAGCAGACCTCTACCATAGACCAACTTAAATGGGTTAAGAATCTCCGGAGGCAAATAAGAAGAAACCTAATGATTTGTCCCAGTCTGTGGGATTTGAGACAGTCTGTGTTAATGTTTCCATTAAGATCCCAGTTGTTATGGTCCTTAACCAAATAGCATCTGGGAATTAAATTGTCATATTCATAATTGTGAGGATGTTTTGCTTTTATTCTCAGTAATTGTTCTACACAGAGTCATAGAGATGTACAGCATCGAAACAATGCCTTCAATCCAACTCGTCCATGCTGAGTAGATATCCTAAATTAATCTAGTCCCATTTGCCAGCATTTGGCCCATATCCCTCTAAATCCTTCCTTTCCATATACCCATCCAGATGCTTTTTTGAACGTTGTAAGTGTATCAGCCTCCACCACTTCCTCTGGCAGCTCAAACCATATGTGCATCACCTTCTGCGTGAAAATGTTGCTCCTTAGGTCCCTTTTAAAGCATTCCCCTCCCCCCTTAAACCTATGCCCTCTAGTTTTGAACCGCCCCACTCTCAGTGCATCCCCTTTTGATCTGAGGAAGTGACCTTGTCTTTTACTTCCCTTTGGAATTTGTTCCCCAGTATTTCATTTTGTGCTCACTCTCCAGCCACTTCAAATTTTGTTAAGTATCACCAATTCTGACATTTCACTGCCTGAATGACTCAGCTTTTCTGTATTTCCCCTAAATCCGAGTATCACACTTTTTTACCTCAATTAACTATGACTTTCTAGCTCATTGTCTTTAGTCAATGCTATCTCCAATTTAACCACAAAGTCAACCAGTCTTTACATTCCCTTTAAGATGATCAGCAACAACTCTGCCACCTGCAGAAATCCTTTGATATTTCCATTTAACCCATTTAAATTGGTCTATGGTAGAGGTCTCCTAAAATTGTTTAGTCAGAAGTTCTTGAATGAGAAAGATACATTTTCAATATTGGATTATGTGTCCATGTTTCTTGAAGAGTACATAACCTGGTGTTTTCTTTCTGCTGTATAATTTACTCATACCACACCCAAATCCTCATTTCTTTTATTTCTAAACCAATCCTGGACAAACACCGAAACTTTGTTAAGATTGACTGACGTAGCATGCTGCAACTTGAGACTCACGATGCCCAGATCATCATGAAAGTTTAAGATTTTATAAGGTTCTAGACTTTCAGACCCAGATTGCATGGACCAGAATCAAAAAGTGTGGTGTTGGAAAAGCACCATTCTCTTCGTAGGATATGTGGAACAATCCATCTTCCGCAACTACACTGGCCCCACCCCCCACCTCTTCCTCCGCTACATCGATGACTGTATCGGCGCCGCCTCGTGCTCCCACGAGGAGGTGGAACAGTTCATCCACTTCACCAACACCTTCCACCCTGACCTCAAATTCACCTGGACAGTCTCAGATTCCTCCCTCCCCTTCCTCGACCTTTCTATTTCCATCTCAGGCGACCGAATCAACACGGACATCTACTACAAACCGACCGACTCCCACAGCTACCTGGACTACACCTCCTCCCATCCTGCCCCCTGCAAAAACACCATCCCATTCTCCCAATTCCTTCGACTCCGCCGCATCTGCTCCCAGGAGGACCAGTTCCAAAAACGCACATCCCAGATGGCCTCCTTCTTCAAGGACCGCAATTTCCCCCCCGACGTGATCGACGATGCCCTCCACCGCATCTCTTCCACTTCCCGATCCTCCGCCCTTGAACCCCGCCCCTCCAACCGCCACCAGGACAGAACCCCACTGGTCCTCACCTACCACCCCACTAACCTCCATGTACAGCGCATCATCCGCCGTCATTTCCGCCACCTCCAAACGGACCCCACCACCAAGGATATATTTCCCTCCTCTCCCCTATCAGCATTCCGTAAAGACCATTCCCTCCGTGACTCCCTCGTCAGATCCACACCCCCCACCAACCCAACCTCCACTCCCGGCACCTTCCCCTGCAACCGCAGGAGGTGCAAGACTTGCGCCCACACCTCCCCTCTCACCTCCCTCCAAGGCCCCAAAGAAACTTCCATATCCGCCACAGATTCACCTGTACCTCCACACATATCATCTATTGCATCCTCTGTACCCGATGTGGCCTCCTCTATATTGGGGAGACAGGCCGCCTACTTGCGGAGCGTTTCAGAGAACACCTCTGGGACACCCGGACCAACCAACCCAGCCACCCTGTAGCTCAACATTTCAATTCCCCCTCCCACTCCACCAAGGATATGCAGGTCTTTGGACTCCTCCATCGTCAGACCACAGCGAAACGACGGTTGGAGGAAGAACGCCTCATCTTCCGGCGAGGAACCCTCCAACCACAAGGGATGAACTCGGATTTCACCAGTTTCCTCATTTCCCCTCCCTCCAGCCTGTCTCAGTCAAATCCATCAAATTCAGCACCGTCTTCCTAACCTGCAATCTTCTTCCCGACCTCTCCGCCCCCACCCCAATCTGTCCTATCACCCTCACCTTGATCTTTTTCCACCTATCACATTTCCGACGCCCCTCCCCCAAGTCCCTCCTCCCTATCTTTTATCTTAGCCTGCTGGACAAACTTTCCTCATTCCTGAAGAAGGGCTAATGCCCGAAACGTCGATTCTCCTGTTCCCTAGATGCTGCCTGACCTGCTGCGCTTTTCCAGCAACACATTTCCATCTTGGAAAAGCACAGCCAGTCAGGCAGCATCAGAGGAGCAGGAGAGTCGACATTTCAAGCATAAGCTCTGCATCAGGAATGAAAAGCTTATGCTGGAAACGTTGATTCTCCTGCTCCTCGGATGCTGCCTGACAGGCTGTGCTTTTCCAGCACTGCACTTTTTGAATCTGATCACCGGTGTCTGCAGTCCTCACTTTCTCCTTCCAGATTACACAGACCAGGTTTCTACACTGAACTACATATACTGCCTACAGGTAAATAGTTATAAACCATCAGCATATGATACCACTAACTAAAATCCAATCTCCTTATAGGCTCTCTCCTTACTTACACACACACATTATGTTTACGCTATCCCGGGTTGTATGGCTGTTCCGCTGACCAAGAGTTGCTTCAACCATCTTTTTCCAAATGCTTCCACTGGTTGCTAAGAGACAAAAAAGATGGTTTTCTTCAGGTTTACAGTGAGTTTTGTTCTGCAGAGAACAGGGATACTGCTCCTGGTCTAGGGATGAACAGACCACTTCATTTTCTCTCTGTAACTTGTTCCCAGCTCCAAGCTGTCCAGTTTCCTGAAAACCAATTACACAGTTTTTGACAGGCAAAAAAAGAAAGTCATCAGGGCACATGCCACACTGTGCAGAGAATGAAAGTCAGTTAGGCAACACACAGACCTGGCTACAATTCTGACTGTAGCTGTGAATCCCTTTGGGGCACTCCTGAGAGAGAGGATGAGGTTAACCAAATCCCTGAACAGTACCAGGATTTTGTATTCAAAAGAAACATGGCCAGATTTCCATAGGGTGAGACAAGCAAGCCTGTAAGGGCTAATGGGGCTGGTCAAATGCTGGTCTGGGAAAAGGCATGGACAAGGTCTTGGTGATGGGGCTTACAGAAAGATACGTGCCTGTTCCTCTTTACTGACTGCCCAGGATCAGTGACTGCCTTACTCATCTTCTGTGTGGATGAGAAGTCCACTGAAGTCAGAGAGTCCTTACAGCTCCAGGAGAATGTGTCTGGCACTCTCCCTAAATGTGTGCTCAAAAATTAATGGGTTATACCCGAAACCTCCTGATGCTACCTGGCTTGCTGTGCTCTTCCAGCCTCCTGCTTGTCGACTTTGGATTCCAGCATCTGCAGTTATTTTTTGTCTCTCCCAAGGTCTATAGCAAGACAATCTCAGTCTGCAGAGCCTGAGGCAATGCTGCAAACAGAAAACCCTCTGATCTGGTTGTCTGAAAGCTTTTCAGGAATCTACAAGACATCAAGGAGATAATAAAGCGACCTTCTTTGGTAACATCCCCACAAAATGTTCTGGCATTCAAAACCCTAACTCAGACGAAGCTTTGTCAGAAGCAATCCCTAAATGCTGTTAACATTAAAAAAAGATTTGGAGATGCTGTGTTGGACTGGGGTGTACAAAGTTAAAAATCACACAACTCCAGGTTATAGTCCAACAGGTTTAATTGGAAGCACTAGCTTTCGGAGCGATGCTCCTTCATCAGGTTGGTGTCTTACAATTGTGTACTCCACAACCACCTGATGAATGTGCGGCGCTCAGAAAGCTAGTGCTTCCAATTAAACCTGTTGGACCACAACCTAGTATTGTGTGATTTTTAACATTTTAAAAAAAGAGGTGTGGATGCAGGAATGAAGGTCTCCCTCATACAGCACTGTAGGCAGTGACCACCAGATGGCAGTGCTGCCAAGGTACCACAGAGAAATATTGCAGCCAGCTGGTCAATGCAAAATGCAATATTGGAAATTGCAAAACCCACTCCCACATCAGCCAGTATTTCAAGTGGTCACATTTCCACAAATTGTAGTGGACCTGGGTCCCTGGATTAATATTCTAGTGATAATTTCACTGGGCCATCACCTACTCTAAGGTTTTGTTTCATGGAATCGGTCAGCAAAATGTTAACAGACTGTGTGGGACACCTGCTGTATGGGACCAAAAGTACATCCTCATGATCATGAACTTGGCTACCCGTTTCCCAGGGGATGTTCCTGAGAACTATATCCAACAGAGCAGTGGTGTGGGATTTGACCCAGTTCTTCACCTGACATAGTCTGCCCAGTGGGATCCAGCAGGATCAGGGCTCCAATATATTAGATTATCATCCACAGTCATTGGTGGGAGGGGTTTACAATGACACCGTCAGACCCTGAGAACAATCATCATTGCCACGAGTACTGTGTCCAGTTCAAGTTGCCCTGCTATGGGAAAAAATATTATTAAACTGGAGCAGGTTCTGAAAAGATTTACCAGGATGTTGCCAGGAATAGAGAGTTTGAGATATAAAAATAGGCTGGATAGGCTGGGAAGCTTTTCTAATGATTAAGTCTGTGTTTGCAGCTCCAATCTTTAACCAAGGAGCTATCAATGCAAGTAACATCAGGAAAGGGCCTATCCTCCAGTTTCACGGAATTGCCTGGTGGAATCTTCAATTTCCAGGACAATTCCTTTGGAGTCTGCCATGACCCTGGAACCAGCTGGTCATCAGAAAATCCAGGCAATTATTCTCAAACTGACGGGAAGCAGAATTTTGGATTTATTGTAAAAAAGTAAAGATGCCAGAGTCTTACCAAATCATAGAGTTGCTTTCCCGTTCTAGCGAGAGATGATAACCTGAGGGCATACCATACCTCGGGTGAGGGGTGTGGATAAGAAGGAGAGTCCTTCACGGTAACCTTAGCTGTGGCAGGAATTCTGCCCGCACTATTGGCATCACTCTGTATCAACAAACCAGCCGTCCAGTCATCTTCACTCCCCGTCTACTCGATGTATAAAATGCCATCAAAGTTTCAACACAGTGATTTAAAAGTCACTGGTTCCACTGGGGATTGAACCCAGGACCTTCTGCGTGTAAAGCAGATGTGATAACCACTACACCATGAAACCATTCACATAAGCTTATAGTAATACTGATGCAATTCTGTATGTGGGAAAACACCCAAATAGCAGATGTATTTTCAGGGAATCCTTGCAAACCTGAGGGCACATGCACATTCATTCCTCGGCAATATCTGCAAATCAAATCAAACAACTGGTTATCCCTGCTAATACTGAATCATGTCAGCAACAACTTTAAACATTGTCCCACACACCCCACGCAAAGATACAAATGATCTGAAACACAGATCATCAATATTGATGCAAACCACAACCAAGTTTTTCAAATACTGACGCAATGTTGGCAATTTACTGACTTAATCAATGACCTTAAAACAAAGCTGAAGCATTTTGAATGATCCCCACATAGTTACTGACACTCACATTGAATACATTATAAATACAGACCCCCTTCCAAGAAGCCACTGCAGACACTAACACATTCCAGAAAAACTACTACTGTGTCTCACTTAGAAATTGACTGTAAATACTGGCATACCTGAAGTGACTTGCATCTTCTAATTTGTATTTAAAGGTAATTTTGGTCAGGAGTACTTCCCTGATAACTTCAGTCTACTAAGTCCAATCCCAAAAACACTTACTTTTGGATTGTTGAATCATAGAATCATGCAGTACAAAAGTGGCCCTTCAGCCCATTGAGTCAGCACAGACTAAACTACTTTAAATCTTCACTCCCACTTCCCATCTCTTGACTCGTGTTGAATGCTCTGACATTTCAAGTGCTCATCAATGCACCTTTTAAAGCTTGTGAGGTTTCCCTCACTAACTACCTTCCAGTCAGTGCATTCCAGATTCCCACCACCTACTGGGTGAAAACATTTACCTCAAACACCCTCCTGCCTTTCACCTTAAAATTATGCCACCTTGTTATTGACCCTTCAACTAAGGGAACAGCCGAAATCTATCTACCCTGTTCATGCCCCTCATAATTTTATATATGTCAATCAAGTCCCCTTTCAGCCTTCTCTGTTCCAAACCTAAGCCTGTCTAGCCTTTCTTTAAAGCTCATCCGAAAGAACATCCTGGTGATCTCCTATGCAAACCCTCCTGTACCATCTTTAGGGTCAATATAGTTAACACAATCATTTTACAGGTTATGTGCTCTCCAAGAATATGACCTTCCAACAACTACTCTGCCTAATTGTAATACACCTCAGCTATGCTATAATCATTGCAGCTATTTTAAGAATCCGGGATTTGTCTCTCCAGAGTATATGCTTCTCATTTTTATTCTATCACGGGATGACAATTGCTCCTGACTAGATGACTCTTGAGAAGGTGATGGTGAGCTGTCTTCTTGAACCACCACAGTCCATGTGTTGTAAGCAGATCCGCAATGCTGCTGGGAGGGAACTCCAGGATTTTGACCCAATATATTTCCAAGTCAGTTTGCCATGTGGCTTGAAGGGGACTTGCAGGCGGTGGTGTTCTCATATATCTGCTGCCCTCATCCTTCCAGATGTGCCAGATGTAATATTTTAAGGTGCTTTCTAAGGAGACTGAATGAATATCTGCACTTCATCTTTTAGATACTACACACTGCTGCTACTGAGCGATGGAGAGATCAAATGCTTCAGGATGTGGTGCAAATCAACTTGGCTGCTTTATCCTGATGGTGTCAAGCTTCTTGAGTGTTGTTGGATGATCCTCTCCTCCAGGTAAGCGGGCAGCATTCCATCACACTCCTTGTAGATATTGGACAGGCTTTGTGGAGTCAGGAGGTGAGTTACCCTCAGGGTGTTGACCGTGGGAAATGATGTGTTGAATGATAAGCGAAGATTGTTAGATTCTCTCTCTCTCTAACTGGAGATGGCATTGCCTGAAATTTCTGTAGTGTGAAAGTGTTTACGACTTTTCAATCCCTCCCCTTGGATGTTGCCCAGATCTTGCTATATTCAGATAGGGACTGCTTCAGTACCTGAGGAATAATAAATATTGAAGTGAATTGAACGAGCTTTATTATCACGTGTACTCAATAAGTACAATGAAAAGTTTATACATCACCACTTACCACACCATGTTATATACAAAGGAACATGGTACAGCTTCTTTAGTACAAGATCTTCAAAAATAGAGACATAAAATGTCCAGCATTGCAGAAATAAAAGTCCAGGACAGCAGTCTTCCAACCTATTCCATGCTGGCATTTAGCCTCCAGTCTGCACCAGGTCCTGGCTCCAAACCACACCAAGCTTCAGCTTGAAGATCACAAGGCTGCGAGATTGCTCCTGACTACCATGTCTGGCTGACAGGATGCCCAGGGAGGCTACTACACAGAGCAGGGAGGTTGGCACATCAGACTGGCAGGCTGCCACAGGAGGTCAACATGAAAGCTGGGAGGCCACCACAGGAGGCTGGAAGGCAACCACAGGAGCTGGGAGGCTGTCAAGTTAGCCTGGGAGGCCTCTAAACCAGGCTGGGGGTCATCGTCGGAGTTCTGCAGTCATCGCCAGAGGCCTGGAATCACCAGTGGTGAGAGAGGAGAAGATTTTAAAAAACCAAGAGGAAACGAAAGAGAACAGGAATAGGCAGAGCAGACAAGCTCCAGCTGAAGTGTCCTACTCCACTGCCATCTTGGAACAGAAGTTCTGAAAATTGTGCAATCATCAATGAACATCCCCACTTATGATGGAGGAATAAGCTAAATTATTCCTCTCTGTGACATCACCAACACAAGGAAACCTAAATACATAAATGGAAAATGGGTCACTAACACCAGTGCTTCACCGGAGGCTCACTGATGATGTTACCTAGAATGGTGATGAAATGTATGGTGAGTCCAGTTCAGTTTCTGGTCAATGGTAACCCCAAGGATGTTGATGGTTGGGGATTTGGTGATGAATGTCGAAGGGCAATGGTTAGATTGTCTCTTTTTTTGAGATGGTCATTGTCTGCCATTTGTACAGCACAAAAGATTCTTGCCACTTGAAAACCCTTCCTGATGAAGGGCCTGAAATGTCGATTCTCCTGCTCTTCAGATGCTGCCTGACCTGCTGTACTTTTCCAGCACCATACTTTGATCTCCAGCATCTGCAGTCCTCACTTTCTCTCACTTGTGAGCCCAAGCCTGGATATTGTCCAGATATTTTTGCGATTGAATATGGACTTCTCTGGTGTCTGAGGAGTCGCGACTTGTGCTGGACATTGTGTAATCATCAGCAAACATCACCACTTCTGACCTTCTGATGGAGGGAAGGCCACAGATTAAATATGTTGGGCCTAGGACATTACCCTGAGGAATTCCTGCAGAGATATCCTGGAGCTGAGGTCACTGACCTCCAACAACCACAACCATCTTCCTATGTGCCATGTATGACTCCAACCAGTGGAGAGTTTGTCCCCTGATACCCATTGCTTCCAGTTCTTCAAGGGTTCCTTGATGCCATACTAGGTTGAATGCAACCCTGCTATCAAGGGCTATTGCTCTCACTTCACCTCTGGAATTCAGCTCTTTTGTCCCTTTTGAACCAAAGCTGTAATGTGTTCAGGAATGGACTGACTCTAGTTGAATGCAAACTGGGCATCACGGACCAGGTTATTGCTCAACAGGTGCTACTTGATAGCACTATTGACGACACCTTCCATCACTTACTAATGATGGAGAACAGACTGATGGGGCAGTAAAGAGTGGATTAGATTTGTCCTGCTTTTAGTGTACAGGACATCCCTGGGCAACTTGGTTGTCAGGTATATGCCAATGTTGCAACTCTACTGGAATAGGTTGGCTAGGGAAGCGACAAGTTACAGAGTCATTGACATGTATGGAAACAGACCCTTTGGTCCAACTCATCCATGTTGACTAGATAGCCTAAAATAATTTGCCTACATTTGGCCTATATCCCTCTAAACCTTTCCTATTCATATACACTGGAACTGTCAGAGCCTGTCTTTGCAGTATCTAGTGCCTCAAACCATTTCTTGATATCATATGGAGAGAATTGAATTTGTTGAAGACTGAAAGCTGGGGACCTCTGGCGGAGGCCAAGATGGATCATCAACTTCTGACTGAAGATTGCTGTAAGTGCTTCAGCCTTTGGTTTTGCAGTGATGCGTTGGACTCTTCCATCATTGAGGATTAGGATATTTGTGGAGACTCATCCTGAGTTGTTTAATTATCCACCACCATTCATGAGTGGATGTGGCACGCCAACAGAGTTTAGATCTGATCCTTTGGTTGTGGGATTATTTAGGTCTGGGAGAAAGTGAGGACTACAGATGCTGGAGATCACAGTCGAGAGTTTAGTGCTGGAAAAGCATGGCAGGTCAGGCAGTATCCGAGGAGGAGGGGAATCGACTTCATTAGGGACTTCCTGATAAAGGACTTATGCCTGAAACATCGACTCTCCTGCTCCTTGGATGCTACCTGACTTGCTGTGCTTTTCCAGCATCACACTCTCGGATCATTTAGATCTGTCACTTGCTGCTTATGCTGTTTGGCATGCAACTTGTCCTGTTTGGTAGCTTCACAGGTTGACATCTCATTTATGGGTATGTTTGGTCCAGCTCTGGCATGCCTTTCTGCAATCTCCATTGAATTAGCGTTGATCCCCTTGCTTGATGGTAATGGTTCAGTGGGGGGTATCCCATGTCATGAGGTTACCGATTGTACTGGATAAAATTCTGCTGCTGTTGATGGCCCATAATGCCTCATGGATGTCCAGTCTTGAATTGCTAGATCTGTTCAAAGTCTATCACACTTAGCACAGTGACAGTGTCACATAACATAGAGTGATACTAAGTAGATCCTTCAGTCCAACTCATCCATATCAACCAGATTTTTCAAACTAAACAGTCCCATTTGCCCGTATTTGGCCATATCCCTCTCTATCTTTCTTATTCATGTATCTATCCAAATGTCTTTTACATGTTGTAACAATACCTGCAACTACCACTTCTTCTGGCTGTACACTCCACATATACACCACCTCTGTGTAAAAATGTTGCCTCTCAGGTCCATTTTAAAACTTTCCCTGTCCCCTTAAACTATGCCCTCTAGTTTTGAATTCCCCTAGCCTAGGAAACAGACCTTTGTGAAAAGTGGCCTCACCAATGTCATAACATGACATCCCAATTCCTCTATGCAATGCTCTGACCAATGAAGGCAACCATGCCAAACGCCACCTTTACCCCTCTGTATACCTGTAATGCCACTTTCAAGGAACCATGTACCTTAACCTCTAGGTCTGTTTGACAACATTAAGGCATGGTGGCACAGTGGCTAGCACTGCTGCCTCAGTGCGCCAGTAGACCTGGGTTCAATTCCTGCCTCAGGCAACTGTCTGTGCGGAGTTTGCACATTCTCCCTGTGTCTGTATGGGTTTGCTCTGGCTTCCTCCCACAGTCCAAAAATGTGCAGGTTAATTAGATTGGCCATGCTAAATTGTCTGTAGTGTTAGGTGTAGGGGAATGGGTCTGGGTTGGTTGCTGTTTGAAGGGTTGGTGTGGATTTGTTGGGCCAAACGGCCTGTTTCCACACTGTAAGTAATCTATAAGTCCTGCCCTAGTTTTTCTTACAAAAATGTAACACCTTGCATTTATCTAAATTAAACTCCATCTGTCACTCAGGCAAAAGTGAGGACTGCAGATGCTGGAGATCAGAGTTGAAGTGTGGTGGTGGAAAAGCACAGCAGGTCAGGCAGCATCTGAGGAGCCAGAAAATTGACGTTTCAGGCAAAAGCCCTTCATCAGCTTATTCCTGATGATGGGCTTTTGCCTGAAGCATCACTTTTCCTTCTCCTTGGATCCAGCACCGCACTTTCGACTCCTCAGCCCATTGGCCCAGCTGATCAAGATTACACAATGGAAGGTATTCTCGATGTGAAGGTAGGACTTTAGTTTCCACAATGACTGTGCAGTGGTCATTCTTAATAATACTCTCATTTCATAAATCACTAAAAACTAACATGCAGGTGAAACAAGGCACCTTCATCGCAAGTGAAACAAGGCACCTTCATCACAGGTGAAGGAGTACAGGAGTGAAGTTTTGCTGTGATTATGGAGAGACTTGGTGAGACTTGACATTGGGACAGTAGAGATTCTGTATTACAAATTCAGTGCCGCCCCTACTTTGATGGAGTAGAACATTGAAAAATATTAGGTTGTCCATTTGGCAGGAAGTGAAATGTAAGTCTTCCGAATTGAATCATACTGATCTTGAAATGTTAATGATGTTTCTGTCTTCACAAATGCTGTGAGACTTGCTGAGTTTCTCCAGCACTGGGCCAAGGAGACCTAGGGGAGTAGGTGCATTGTTCCTTGAAAGTAGACTTGCAGATAGACAACATGGTGAAGAAGGTGCTTGGCATGCTTACCTTCACTGGTCAGCGCATTGAGTATTAGAGTTGGGATGTCATGTTCTGGCTGTGCAGGACATTGGTTATGCCACTTTTCTGTATATGAATACAGAATACAGTATTCAATTCTGGTCTCCCGATTGGAAACTTTCAGCTATAGGGCAAGGCTGAATAAGTTGATTCCTTTTGTTCTGAAGCATCTTTGAGTGAGGGTTGACCTTATTGACGTTTATGAAATCATGAGGGGCATGGATAGGGTGAATTGCCAAGGTCTTTTTCCCAGGTAGGGGAGTCCAAAACCAGAAGGCTTATGCTTAAGGTGAAAGATTTAAAAGAGAACTGAGGGGTAACTTCTTCATGTGGTGAAGTATATGGAATGAACAGCCAGAAGTGATTGAGGCAGGTACAATTGCATAATTTAAAAGACATTAGGATAGGTACATGAATAAGAAGGGCTTAGAGGAACATGGGCCAAATGTTGGCAAATGGGACTAAATCAGTTTGGGATATCTGGTCAATCTAGACAAGTTGGACCAAAGGGTCTGTATTTGTGCTTTATAATTATATGACACTTTCTATTTTTACCCTTTCGTAAAGTTCCTTTCCTAAAGAACATTAGTGACGAGATGGTGTTTACAACAATTGACAATGGTTGCATGGTCACTGTTACTGAGACTAGGTTTAATTACAGATTTTATTGAATTTAAATTGGCATTCAAGTCCTCCACCCAGTGTATATCCTGTGACCTTGCCATTGTCAGTGCTTCCTCAAAGTGTTTTTCAACATGCCTCAGTACCAATTCATCAGTTGAGGGAGGGGTGTAAATAGGAGTCAGCAGATTTCCTTGCCCATGTTTGACCTGATGCGAGGATATTTCAAGGGAGCCTAAGTCAATGTTGAGGTCTTCCTGAACAACAGAATGCCACTGTATTGGAGTCTCTGTCATGCTTGGACAAGACATAACCACGGATGGTGATGGTCTTGTCTGGGACATGGGTCTGTAAGGTATGATTCCATGGGTATGACTGTATCAGGTTGTAGCTTGATTCATCTGTGGCTCAGCTCTCCAAACTTTGGCATCAGCTTCAAGATGTTGTCAACAGGGGTGCATATGCTACTGTCATTTCCATTGCCTCAGTCAATTCCAAATGGTCAGTCAGTTTCATTCCTTTCTATTGTTCTTTACAGAAGGAAATCTGCTATCCTTACACTTTCTGGCCTACATGTGACTCCAGACTCACCTTGCATTTCTGACTTTTAACTGCTCTTTGAAATGGCCGAGCAAGCCAATCAATTCACAGCATCAAATGGTGGTGACACCTACATTCCATGAAAGAATAAAATATGTGATCCTAAGGTATGGTAAGCAATATTTCCCTTTAGTGTAGAATTATAGAGTTAGACAGTACATAGGAGACCCTTCACCCTATCAAGTCTGCACTGCCAAAGCTACACTCATCCCACCTTCCAGCACAAGACCAATAGCCTTGAATATTATGACATTTCAAGTGCTCATCTAAACACTTCTTAAAAATTGTGAGGTTCCCACCTGAACTTCTCCCCCAGGCAGTGCATTCCAGACTCCACCACCCTCTTCTTGAAAACATTTCCTCAAATACTCTAAACCTCAAGCCTTTCATCTTAAAATTATTATTGTTATTGACCCTTACTTTCTATTCACCTTGTCCATGTCCTTCATAATCTTATACATCTCAATTGGGTCCCTCCTCAGCCTTCTTTCCTCTAAAGAAAACAACCTGAGCTTATCCAGCCTCTCTTCTTATCTAAAGTGCTCCATCTAGAGCAACATCCTGGTGAGTCTCTTCTGCACATCCCTCCTACAGTGTGGAGACCAGACCTGTACACAGTTATGGTACGGTATGGTAAGCAATATTTCCCTGATAAAGGCAAGTCTTCCGTGTGTCTTCTTAACAAACTTCTAACCTGCCCTGTCACCCTTAGAGATTTAGTCTAGAGACATACAGCACAGAAATACCTCATGGATTTTGTTGACACATACACCAAGATCTTTAGGTTTATCTAAGCTCCCTAGTGTCTTGCCATTTATTGAGTTTCCCTTGTCTTGTTCCTTCTTCCAAAGGGGATCATCTCACAATTACCAGGGTTAAAATGCATCAGCCACTGATCTGCCCAATCTGTTTATATTCTCCAGTACCCCAAGACCTCCTTCCTCACTGTCAACCACATAGCCAAACTTCCTTATCATCCACCCCCAACACTCTCACCTACATCTTTTCTATGTATCACAAACAATAAAGTACTCAACACTGACCCCTGTGATACACCACTGGTCATTGGCCTCCAGTCACACAAACAGCCTTCTACCACCACCTCTGTCTCTAATCCAATTTCGGGTAAAACTTGCAAAGTTACCCTGGATCCCATGTACTTTTACCTCCTTTATCAGTCTTCCATGTGGGGCCTTGCAAAAGTCTTTGCTGAAATCCACATATTCAACTACATTATCCTCATCTACACATTTGGTCACCTCTTTGAAAAATTTAACCAGATTTGTTAGGCATGACTTCCCTTCTGACAAAGCTCTGCCAACTATTCCTGATCTTACTTCTCTAAATAAATTGTCTCCTTCACAATTTTCTCCACAGTTCTCCACCCCTAATGGTTGCACGTCAGTACTCGTAGGTAACCATACCTGAATGCATTGGTTTTTTTTTCACAAGTTTTGAGAAGAAGCTCTGTAATATCGTAATCCTTGAAATGTGTAGGTGTAATTATTTACATTGTTTTATATGATCATTTGGTTTTGTGCCATTATTTACAGTGGAGCTCCAGGGAGTATGTGGGTGCATACATGAAATTTTTGTGGATGTTTATAGAAGGTTTTTGTCAGTGCATCTTTGTTTACAATGCATTTCTGTTAATGCCAGTATTTACATTATGATTCTGGGATTATGTTGGTATATACTTCAAGGTTTTTGAGTGTGTCAGTATTTACAATTTATTTCGATTTGTGCCAGTATTTATATGCCGGTTGGACTTACTGTATGTGGATAGTTATAACTACTTTCTTTGAATTTGTCAGTATTTACAATGTATTTCTATTTGTGCCAGTATTTACAGAAGGAATTTGGGAGCATGTTGTTATTTACAAAATCTTTTTTTGAGTGTTCAGTATTTACAGGAAGGATCGGCAAGTGTCAGTATTTATAGAATTGTTAAAACAATCAAGTGATTTTAACAGGACATTGATTGCCATCACTGTGTTAGTATTTGAAGACATGTCCAGGTTTCTGTCAGTCTTACTAGCCTGTGTTTAAGAGGATTTGGGTCTTTGTATTGAGTGCCTGGAGTCGGCAGACATTGTTTCACACATTAATGTAAGTGTCTAAGAGCTGTTATGATCTGCAGGCAAGGCTGAGAAATAAAACCTATTTATCACAACTGCCCATGATAATGTGAGGATCCGCAGGTGGCTCCTAGAAAATATGTTCATTGATAGTGAGCTTTCTCACACACAGAAAAAACTAACAAGCAAACTGGGAACTGATTTCATGGTTATCACATTGGCTTTACTCACAGCAAAGTCCAGGGTTCAGTACCCAATGAAACTAGTTACTTCATAAGGGTTACTAAAAGATATTTGAAACACCCAGCAGGTTGTTAAAGGTACAGACTTAGTTTGAATCAAGGCATGATATTAGGGAAGGGTGGAAAATAGTTGAGGTTGAATAAGATATAGAGACCATAAAATGGAGGAGCAGAATTAGGTCATTCAGCCCATCGAGTCTGCACCATCATTCAATCACGGCTGATATATTTCTGAATCCCATTCTCCTGCTTTTTCCTCATAACTCTTGATGCTCTTACTAATCAAGAACCTCTCTGTCTTAAAAAGACACTCAATGATTTGGCCTCCAGAGTCTTCTTGTCAATGAGTTCCACGATTAACCACCTGTTGGCTGAAGAAATTCCTCATCTCACTTTTAAAAGGTCATCTTTTTTCTTTGATGCTGTACCCGACTTGTGAAAACATCTTCGCCACGTCCACTCTATCCAGACCTCTTAGTATTCTGTAAGTTTAAATGAGATCCTGCCTCGTCCTTCTCAACTCCATCGTGTACAGACCCAGAGTTCTCGACTGCTCCTCATATGACAAACTCTCCATCTGTAGAATCATTCCTGCAAATCTCCTCTGGGCCCCCTTCATCACCAGCACACCCTTCCTTAGATAAGGAGCCCAAAGCTGCTCACAATCATCCAAATGCTGTCTGACCAGAGCCTTATATAGCCTCAGCAGGACATCTCTGCTCCAGTATTCTAGCCCAATTGAAACAAATGCTAGCATTGCATTAGCCTTCCTAACTGTCACTGAATCTGCATGTTAACTTTGAGAGAATCCTGAACTAGGACACAAAGTAGGGCTCCTGAGCCAGATCTCGCCAGCTTTTTTTCCTTCTTTTCTCGCTTTCTTTCCTTTTTATTAAGCTTTTATTTCCTCTCTACTTACCTTAGGGAGACAACTCAGTTGTGGAGGCAGCAGTGACAATAACTGGGGGCCCAGAGTGGCACCAAAGTGGGTGTTGCAGCTACTGAGCCCAGATGGTGGTCAGCAGCATGACAGCAGTGCGGGGTTTGAGAGATTGAGTCCCATGCAGGAGGGAGCGAATGGCGGTTGGCAATGAGATCGTAGTGCAGAGATTGAGCAGAGTAAGAGGAATGCCCAGTGTGGAGTGACTGCAGGCCCATGGCTAAAGAATGACTGTAACTTGGAACTTCTAACTTTATTTCTTATTTACTACTTTATGAGAGGAACTGTAATGTTGAACTTTTACTTTATTTCTTTATTTTTCAACTTTTTAACCTAAGATTTTGTCTGTAGGTACTTCGTACATAGATGGCACTATGAATGGTGACATTGTAAACTTTTCACCAATTTTCTGTATCCCCATATTTGAGTACACATGACAATAAAACCTAATTCGAAATTCCAAGTCCCTTTGTGCTCCAGATTTATGAAGTTTTTCCCCGTTCAGAAAATAGCCTATACCTCTATTCTTCCTCCAAAAGAGCATAACCTCATACTTTCCCACATTGTATTCGATCTGCCACTTCTTTGCCCACTCTCCGAGCATGTTGAAATCCTCCTGCAGTCTCCCCATTTCCTCAACACCAACTGCCCCTCCACATATCACCTGCAAATTTAGCAACAATGCCCTCAGTTTCTTCATCTAGAGCGTTAACGCATAATGTATAGTTGTGGTCCCAACACTGACCCCTACGAAACTCCACTAGTCACTGGCTGCCATCTTTATCACCATTCACTGTCTTCTGCGAGACAGCCAATCCTCCAGCCATGTCAATACCTTGCCCATGACACCACAGACTCTTATCTTATATAGCAGCCTCTTGTGCAGCATCTCAGCAATGCCTTCTGAAATTTCAAATATACCACAACGGGCGACATGGTGGCTCAGTAGTTAGCACTGCAGCCTCACAGCACCAGGGACCCAGGTTTGATTCTAGACTTGGGTGACTGTCTGCGTGGAGTTTGCACATTCTCCCTGTGTCTGCATGGGTTTCCTCAGGTGCTCTGGTTTCCTCCCACAGTCCAAAGATGTGCAGGTCATGTTAGTTAGCCATGCGAAATTGCCCATAGTGTTAGGTGCATTAGTCAGAGGGAAATAGATCTGGGTGGGGTTACTCTTCAGAGGGTCGGTGTGGATTTGTTGGGCCGAAGGGCCTGTTTCCACACTGTAGGAAATCTAATCTAATCCACTGGCTCTCCCTTGTCTAACTTGTTTGTTAACTCCTCAAAGAATTCCAACTGATTTGTTAGGCATTACATCTCCTTGACAAAGTCACGTTGACTCAGCCCTATTTTACCATGCAGTTCCAAGTACTTTTATAACAGACGCTAAAATTTTAATCAAGACCAAGGTTAGCCTAACCAGCCCATAGTTTCCTGCCTCCCTCTCTTCTTCAATGAGGTGTTCCATCAGCCATTTTCCAGTGCTCTGGGGCCCTCCCTGACTCCAGTGATTCCTGAAAGATTACCACCAATGCCTGAAAAAAACAGAGATATTAGTCTCCACAAGCAAAATGGGAAGGTGCAAGAATAATAGAGGCTGGAAAAGTTAGCAAATTAGTCAGCATCTGTGGACAAAATAACCCTACAGGCCGATAACCTTTCTTAAGAACCCCTACAGATGTGGTGGTGGTGGTGGTGGTGGGAGAGGAATATCCAAGGAGAGGGGTTGAGAACACAAGACAATAAGATGTAAGAGCAGAATCGGCCACACAGTCTGCTCTGCCATTCAATGAGATCGAGGTTGATCTGATCATTCTCAACTCCACTTTTCTGCCTTTTCCCCATAACCTTGACTTCCTTTCAGATTAAAAAAATCTGTCTATCCAACCCTGAGCATACTTAACAATCAAGCTCAACAGCCCTCTGTGGTAAAAATTTCCACAGAGTCACTATTCTTTGAGAAAATAAATTCCTCATCTGTTTTAAATATGCAACCCCTTAACCAGAGATAATACTCTCTGGTCCTAGCCGATTTATCCGATTGCTCCATTTATAATTCTGAAGAAGGGTCACTGAACTTGAAATGCCAACTCTGGTTTTCCTTCACAGACAGGGGCTGCATTGTAGCTTGGTGGTTAACACTGCGACCTCACAGCACCAGAGACCTGTGTTTGATTCTACCCTCGGGTGACTGCCTGCAACCCGATAGTTTGCAGAGAGAGTTTCCTCTGGATTCTTCCCATAGTCCAAAGATGTGCAGGTTAGGTGGATTGACCGTGGGAAATGCAAGGTCATACGGATAGGGTACAATGCTCTTCAGGGGGTCAGTATGGACACGATGGGCCAAATGGTCTTCTTCCATGCTGTAGGGATTTTATGCTAAGAGATGTGCTAAATTTCTCCAATAATTTCTGCTTTTGTTTTCTCCATTTATAGGCCTCTGTTTATTTGCTTTTTAAAAAATTCACTCTTGGGACTTGGACATCACCAGCAGGGACAGCATTTCTTATCCATCCCTAGTTGCCCTCAAGGTGCCTTCTTCAACTGCTGCAGTCCACGTGCTGTAGGCAGACAATTCTGTTGGGGGAATTTTGATCCAGAGACAGTGAAGGAACAGTGGCACATTTTCAAGTTAGAATAGTCAGTGGCTTGGAGGAGAATTTGTAGGTGTTGGTGTTCCCGTGTATCTGCTGCCCTTTCATTGTAGCTGCTAGAGCTTGAAGGCTTGGAAGATGCTGTCAAAAGAACCTTGGGGAGTTGCTGTACAGCATCACTAATACCACAGAATGCCTTCTTCCAGTCCTTTCACAGTGATCTCCTACTCCCACTGATTCCTTAACCTAATGCTTTTTCCTTCTGCTGGATTCCCTTTTACTTTCTGATTCCTCACCGTTCACATATGGGTGTTGGGGGAATGGGCTTGGTGTGGACAAAATAATGGGGGCTGAAAATATGTTGCTGGAAAAGCGCAGCAGGTCAGGCAGCATCCAGGGAACAGGAGAATCGACATTTCGGGCATAAGCCCTTCTTCAGGAAACAAAATAATGGTTAGCATGGTGGCTCAGTGGTTTGCATTGCAGCCTCACAGCACCAGGGACCTGGGTTTGACTCCAGCCTCGGGTAACCGTCTGTGTAGAGTTTGTACATTCTCCCTGTGTCTGTGTGGGTTTCCTCAGGGTGCTCTGGTTTCCTCCCACAATCCAAAGGTCAGGTGGATTGGGCATGCTAAATTGCCCATAGTTTAATAGTACTTGTTTGTCCAAATGGCCTCTTTGCGCACTATTGGGAATCTAATCTAAATGTCCCGTGAACAATTTAAGAGATTTGCAACTTTACTTGGATTTCCGCCGTCTAATGGACCTTTGGCGAATTTCTGCATTTTGAGAGTTGCGGTTGCACTCCAAACCTCTCTGGGGTGTTTCTCCCCTGCAAGCCGATTCCTCCGCCTCCCACTAGGGGCGATACTAGCCAGCCAGGTGTTATGCACGCAACCGCCCGCTAGGGGGAAGGAGTCAGCGCTGCCCGGGTAATCCCGGATGAACCAATCAGAAGGCAGAGCAGGCCGCCGAACCGGCCAATCATGTACTAACATGGGTGCGACCCAAGACCGCTCCGCCCAAATTAAGCGGCCCACCTCCTCATCGCCAGCCGACAACAATAAACAATACGGAGTAAACCAGTGGAAAACTCCTCATGAAACAATACCAACAATTTCAACCTCTACTTTGCGCCAGCTAACCAACCGACTGAGTGATTACGATTTACCGAAAATAAAAACCTATCCGAACGGATGACCCCGCCATCGACTAACGTCCTACTGAGACTATAACTGCCGTCAATAATGGCGGACGGCAGAAATGGGCAGGGCCACGCAAGGGGCGGGGCCGCAGCGGTGCTTCCTAATTGGTTCCCACGAAACAAAAACAGACCCGCCTCCCTCCTGTTTTGTGTCCCTGATTGAAGTGGACCGCGTCCAATCAGAATGAAGACTAACCCATATCCCCGCCCACTCTTCCGGAGTAACAGATGGATTGACCAATGCAGCGACGGGGGTGGTAACCTATGATGGACGGCTCGTCCAGCCAACCGAAACGGGGTTCCGACGCTGTCGATCTGCCCATGAATGATCGACGTGCGGATTGACCAATAGAACAACGGCAAACGGTGTTTCCCAGCAGACCGCCCAATCGAAGTGGGGAGGAGGCGGGAGGACCGAGTTCGCTATCTCACCCCGGGCTGGTGCGGGCGCTCGAGCTCGAGAATCCGTTTGTGCGCGTGCACGTTCGCTTGCCTGCTGCTGAGAGAGACACACACATAAGAGAAAGGGTTTTTAAACGTGGCTGACGAGAGGTAAATTCTTACGGCTGCTTGAATTGTTCTGCGGTAGAGGGTGTTTTGGGAAGGTTAGGTTATGACCATGTTTAATATTATTCTTTCCTAATTGAGGTTGTTCCCATCCCCCTCCTCAGTATTGTTGCTCATTATAGATTAAATTATCCCCGCACCCACCCCCACCCCCACCCCCACCCCCACCCCCACCTCTTCCTTGGGGTTGAGTTGTAGCCCCTGGTGGGAAGCCACTACTCCATTCCCCCACCAAATCCTCCCCAACTCTAGCTCCCTCTCTCCTTCCCCCAACCTCCCACACAAGCCCTTTCCCCTCCCCTTCCCACACCAGCCCTCTCCCCTCCCCTTCCCACACCAGCCCCCTCCCCTCCCCTTCCCACACCAGCCCCCTCCCCTCCCCTTCCCACACCAGCCCCCTCCCCTCCCCTTCCCACACCAGCCCCCTCCCCTCCCCTTCCCACACCAGCCCCCTCCCCTCCCCTTCCCACACCAGCCCCCTCCCCTCCCCTCCCCTCCCGCACCAACTCTCTCCCTTCCCCCCTGACCACCCCCACACCAACCCTCTTTTCCCCCCAACCTACCCCCACCAACTCTCTCCCTTCCCCCAATCCCCCCACCAACCCTCTCCCTCCCCCCCGATCCCCACACCAACTCTCTCCATTCCCCCCAACCCCCCCACACCACACCAACTCTCTCCATTTCCCCCCAATCCCCCCCACCAACACTCTCCCTTCTCCCCCCCACCAACACTCCCCCTTCTCCCCCCCCACCAACACTCTCCCTTCTCCCCCCCCACCAACACTCTCCCTTCTCCCCCCCCACCAACACTCTCCCTTCTCCCCCCCCACCAACACTCTCCCTTCTCCCCCCCCCACCAACACTCTCCCTTCTCCCCCCCCCACCAACACTCTCCCTTCTCCCCCCCCCACCAACACTCTCCCTTCTCCCCCCCCCACCAACACTCTCCCTTCTCCCCCCCCCACCAACACTCTCCCTTCTCCCCCCCCACCAACACTCTCCCTTCTCCCCCCCCCACCAACACTCTCCCTTCTCCCCCCCCCACCAACACTCTCCCTTCTCCCCCCCCACCAACACTCTCCCTTCTCCCCCCCCACCAACACTCTCCCTTCTCCCCCCCCACCAACACTCTCCCTTCTCCCCCCCCACCAACACTCTCCCTTCTCCCCCCCCACCAACACTCTCCCTTCTCCCCCCCCACCAACACTCTCCCTTCTCCCCCCCCACCAACACTCTCCCTTCTCCCCCCCCACCAACACTCTCCCTTCTCCCCCCCCACCAACACTCTCCCTTCTCCCCCCCCACCAACACTCTCCCTTCTCCCCCCCCCACCAACACTCTCCCTTCTCCCCCCCCACCAACACTCTCCCTTCTCCCCCCCCACCAACACTCTCCCTTCTCCCCCCCCACCAACACTCTCCCTTCTCCCCCCCCACCAACACTCTCCCTTCTCCCCCCCCACCAACACTCTCCCTTCTCCCCCCCCACCAACACTCTCCCTTCTCCCCCCCCACCAACACTCTCCCTTCTCCCCCCCCACCAACACTCTCCCTTCTCCCCCCCCACCAACACTCTCCCTTCTCCCCCCCCACCAACACTCTCCCTTCTCCCCCCCCACCAACACTCTCCCTTCTCCCCCCCCACCAACACTCTCCCTTCTCCCCCCCCACCAACACTCTCCCTTCTCCCCCCCCACCAACACTCTCCCTTCTCCCCCCCCACCAACACTCTCCCTTCTCCCCCCCCACCAACACTCTCCCTTCCCCCCCCCCACCAACACTCTCCCTTCTCCCCCCCCACCAACACTCTCCCTACCCCCCCACCCACCCCACACCAACTCTCTCTTTCCCCCCACACCAACTCTCTCCCCCCCACCCACCCCACACCGACTCTCTCCCTTCCCCCACACTGACTCTCTCCCTTCCCCCCATCCCACCGCACACCGCTCCATCCTCTTGCCCCACCTACATGCCAACTCTCTCTGCACCCCAAATTGTCTCCCCTTCATCCCCCTCAAACACCAACTCTCTCCCATTTACCGCTCTCAAACACCAACTCTTTCTCACCCCCACCTGGCCCTTTCCCCACATCAACCCTCTTCTCTTATGCCCCCAGCCCTCCCACGCCCAAAACAAACCTCTCCCTTCCATCCCACAAAACCAACATCTTTTTCATCCCCCCCAATCAACATACCAATGCCTTCTGACCCACACCAAACCTCTCCCTTCCTGCACTAGTACCCCCTTCCCCCTCCCATTCCAAGTACCCCCTCACCCCCTTAACCTGCCATTAACAGCCTCCTGTTGCCCCCTGCACACCATTCCCCTTGCCTCCATGTCAAACCCCATACCAAGTCACACCTGCCACCCCCACACCAACCGTTTCCCATCTCCTTTCACAGCAACCCTTTTCCCTTCCCCACCACTCAGCAAACCTTTCCTCCCCCCACCTCCACCAATCTCGCCTTCCCTCCATGCAACCCAAACCTCTCTCCATCCCCATTCCTCACTCTCCCCCAACTGCCCTCATTCTGCCCTTGTTCCCCACTTTCTCCACTCACCATGGAGCATATGTACACTTCCTCCTATGCATATACTCATTCTACCCTGCCCCCGCTACAATCTGAGTGTGGTATTGATTTGGCTGTATACAGCATGTGACTGGAAGTATGCTCAATTTTGTGTTTCCATTTATCTATGTATGTATATTTAGAAATTTGCCTTTCATTGCAGTTGATCCTTGAAACTTCATATGTGGGAAAGTATGACTGATGTGGATACTTTGTCACAATGCGTTTTAAATCATTGGTTGATTACAGTTTGTTCATATGCTTGTATATTGTATCTCTGGATCCTGTTAAGGTTTTGGTAGGCTTGCTGTCTCTTAATATGTTTGCACATTAGTTTTTTGGAGACCAAGTTCTTATCTTTACAGCAAGAGCATTCAATATTTTGCTGTTTGTGGTGCTATCATAATGCAAGTTTGGACTTATGAACAGCAGCAGCTCCCAATTCGGCACCCGTATGGACCATTGACAGCAGCCGAACTGAAAATTGTTTCAACATAAAAGTATTTTGGCCTGGCATAACCTCATACCTCGTAAACATTAAGCCAGATGAACCACGCAAGTTGAATGAAGAATTTGCAGCTTTCTACTTGCTTTTGCACTATGTACCTAAAAATTAGAGCCAACCTAATAAAACAATGACATATTATTGAGCATACTCAACAATGGAAGTAGTATATGAAGCTCTCAATTCCAGAACCGAAGAGTCAGCTTGAAGCTCTGCATGCACAGATCATCCATTGCAATAGACGATGAAGCAACAAATATTAGTTAATGGGTCTATGAATATCTGTATCCCCAGTGATAGTTAAATCTAGCTAGAATGCAAAAGACATGGGCATAGGAATTAGGACAGGAAGTAGGCCATTCAGTCCTGGCAGCATGTTCCGTTATTCAATAAGATAATAGCTCATCTGTTTGCATTCAGAGTTGAATGTTCCTGTCTACCCACAATAATCTTTGATTACTTTGCTAGCAAGAATCAACTACCACCGCTGGAAAAGTATTCAATGACAGCATCTCTATTGTCTCCAGAGCAGAGAGTTCCAAAATTGCACAAGCCTCAAAATCAAAAACCTCCTCATCTGTCCTATAAGGGTGACATTAATTTTAGAATAGAAGTTATTTCTTGTCACTTGCATTTTTTTATATATTAAAAAAAGCGTTTAAGTCACCATACCATGTTGCTTTATATTAACAACAAGGCATAGATTAAATGAAACATTATGATGAAGTCCATCTTAGTTCAATTCCCAGCTTCTGGGTTTTGGAAAAGACAGGACCACTGCAAGGCTGCCACGCTGGGCTGCTGGAATACTGAGCTGGAAACCCCTGCTGAAGCAGACTATCTACACTGGGATGTTGGAATCCTAGGCTGCAGAACTCCACAGAAGTTGCCCCAAGGACAAATCTAGTTGCTGACTCCACAAAGGAAGACCTCTCAGAAGCTACCCAAAGGAATTCCGTGCTGTTGGATGCTGTGCCAAAGCCACCTCAATGCCAAAGCCGCAGTTGGTCTCCGCTGATGTAACAGCCAGTGTCTGGTCCCTGTGCTTGCCCGTCTGCCAGCTGCCTCCTTGATGTCACTTCCAGAGTCTGGCTGCCATCTCACCAGCTGCTTTGTCACCATACCACCATGCTCCTCTCTGGTGCTGCCCCTCCATTGTCTGTTGGAGTCCCATACTAGGCTTACTCACTGCCATCAGGCTCCAGACCCCTTTATGATACCTTTATACCACTTCCTGCCACAAAAATGCAATGAAGAAAGTAGAAGCAGACAGAGTGGATAAGTCTTGGGCACTCTAGATGCTGCCGACTCAGCTGCCACCATCTTGGAATTTTAAATCCGTTTCTCCTAGTTATGGACTCATCAACAAAGTCTGCAGTGGCTCTTAGCAATTTTTATAGATGTACAATCGAAAGCATGCCTCATTGTTTGATACAGCAACTGCTTTGTCCAATAGTACAAGAAACACAGCCCAGTGCATCATGAAAACTAGCCTTCCTTCTGTTGACTCTGTCTACACTTGCCACTGCTTCAGGGAATGGTGTTAGGTAAGGGGTAAACGTAGGGGTATGGGTGGGTTGCGCTTCGGTGGGTCGGTGTGGACTTGTTGGGCCGAAGGGCCTGTTTCCACACTGTAATGTAATCTTAAAAAAGAAAGATCCTTCCCACCCTGTTTATCTCTCTTCTGCCCTCTTCAATCAGGCAGAAGAGACAAAAGTTTGGAAAAACATACCGACAGATTTAAGAAAAGATTATTTCCTGCTGTTATCAAACTTCTGAATGGATCTCTCATATTACAGTTGATCTTTTCCTGCAACTGTGACACTATATTCTACGTTCTGTTCTGTTATCCTGATGTACTTGTGTAAGGTATGATTTGCCTCATTAACATGCAGTACACTACTTTTCACTGTATCTCTGTGCATGTGCCAATAATAAATCAAATTGAAGGAAAATATCCCTTTCACATCCACCTTGTCAAGACCATTACGAATCTTTATAAACTTCAATCAAATCATCTCTCGCTCTTCTAAACTCTACTGACAACAAGCCTGGTCTGTCCATTTTGTCCAATACAGCAAGAAATTATTACAGCGTTGTGAATGCAATCCAGTCTGTCACAAAAATGTTAAGCCAATATGTTCATTCCGGCTGTCAATCTAGTAAAGTTCTTCTGAAGCGGTTCCACCTTTTTTTAAATAAGGAGACAAAAATTATATAGGATGTCATTCTGCTGTGTAACTACAGAACATTATCAATGTTAATGTTCACTTTTCTCAAAATAAAGGACAGCATTCTATTAGCGTTGTTTAATCACTTGCTGTAACTGTATACGAATCTTTTGTGACTAGTTATAGCCTCCTTAATAAATTCAAACACCTTGCCCACAGCAGTACATCAAGATAACTGATCTGCATGTTTCTGTTTCCTACTTCACTCCCTTTTTGAGAAGAAGGGCTGGTTATATTTGTTACTTTGCTAATGAAACCTTTCCAGAGTTGTATAACTTTTAAAAGCTACATCCATTTCATTTGTCATCTCTTTTAAAACCTATCATAAAATCCATCTGTACCGAAATGCTTCTCAACAGGAAGCTTCATCAATTTGCTCAGCACTGCTTCCCTAGTGATTATAATTTTATGAAATTCATTTCTTCTTCAGCCTTCTGATTTAATGGTATGCTGGGATTTGTCAGTACTGTCTATAAAATCATATGACATAGAAGCAGAAGTTTGCCATTCAGCCCATTGAGTCTGCTCTACCATTCAATGAGATTGTGGCTGATTTGATTATCCTCGACTACGTTTTCCTGCTTTTTCCCTTAGTCTTTTCCCTTAGTGATTAAAGATCTGCCAGCCACAACAGCCCTTTGTACTAAAGAATTTGACAGATTCACAATCCTCAGAGATGATATTCCTCTTTGTCTTAAATTGGCCTTATTCTGAGATTATACCCTCTGGTCTTAGACTCTCCCACAAGAGGAAATTATCTTTTCACATCTGCCCAATCAAGTCTCCCAACAATCTGTATGTTTAATCCAGGTTGCATCTGTTTTTCTATATTCCAGTGAGTACAAGCACAATCTTCTCAACTTCTCATAGGACAGACCTTTCATATCTGGTATTGGCTGAGTGAACCTTCTTTGGATTGCCTCCAATGTCAGTATACCTTTGCTTAGATAAGGGGCCCACAACTGCTCAGTATCCCAGCTATGATCTGGTTAGTGCCTTGTGCAGTTTTCTGGAAAAACCTCTGTACTTTTATTTTCCATTCCTTTTGAAATGCAGGGGTCCTTGATGCATGTGAGGTATGTGTACTGAACTAATGCAACTTATGTCATGTATTGAGGATTTTTCCCCTTAAGAATAATGTAAATATGAGTGGGACAAGGGCTGTAAAAGTGTTTAAAATCTTCTATTCAACTCCTATCATGGTAATTTCTCCCATAAGAAATAAGTTAGGGATAGGTACTATGCCTACGGAGTTGTCGTGCTTTGTATTGAACAACCAAAATATGCAATACATATGAACACGTAGCTTGAGGGTCATGAACTGCCATCTTACTGATATTGCACTCCTCCAGCACCACAATGTTTATTAGAAGTCATAGGCTCAGCAGTTTCCTTCACTCAAGTGCCAGATGGTCCTACTTGAAGTTCATCCAAGAGTGATTGGTGTTCCTTTGTAAAGAAAGAATCCAAGGTTGCCTGATTTCCTACTTGGAGATTTTCATGTAACATTTTATAGCATGACAAAGAATCTCTTCACATTTTATGCTGACTTTTCAGAAGTCCAAAAGAGTGTCGTGTTTCTAGATAATGTAGTTTCGATATGGTGAAACATATTTCTTAGAACAGGACCTGTGAAGCGTCTCTGAGAAGAATCCACCTCCAATTCCATATGTTTTGAAGGCCAATACTTATTTAATTCAGCAAGATCTTCATTGCTTAGAGGCATACCATGTGACTCCAGCAACTCACTAACATCATTTTCTCCATTTTGGAAGTCCACTTCCTTTATTAGCTGCACAATTTTACCATATACATGTGATGCCTCTAGGCCACTCAAAGAAATGAGCTGCATCAGGATGTTTTCTTCTGGGAACCGTTCATTGTGGTTCAGGACTTCATTCCAAGAGCAGCCAATCAGTAATGCCATGTGCAAAATGTGAACATCTTTCCAGAATTCCTGGCCTGTGAATTTGATGATGTCATCAAGTTCATGTGTAAGCTTGTAGAATGTCTTCCTAAAATGATAACCTTTGAAGCATGCAAAAACAAATTGTCCATAGGCTGTATTAACAATGTTGGCAGCATAAACAGAACTTTTTGATATTTTGATGCACCTATTTGAATTTCAGGTCATGGGTGGTCAGTTCTTTTTTTCCTGAGATCTCTTACACAACATGCAACATGCCAACTTCTGTGAACAAGCAAAATTTATTAAGCACAGGGCAATACAAGCTTTGGAGAAACCCTGTCGCCATGCTTGCGAAGTGTGATCAGGAAAGCTGTCTGAACAAAAGAAACAGTCCTTCTTTTATACAAAATCTTTACATCACAGTCAGCAATGCCCACAAGACAACGCCCAGTCATTCCCTCACAGTCACATGCCACTCAAGACACAATGCAGTGACCACACCACCTCCAGAAACAAAGTAATGCAAATCATCTCTTAATAGTCAAATCTGTTGCAAATCTTTTTTGTAACTATAAGGTAGTTGTCAAATTCTAACTAATGATCCTATTGACTTCTGAATAAGGGATGAAAATTTGAATAATAGATGACGATGTAACTTTCTTACAATCTATCTGTATGTCAGAGGCATCCAACTCTACCCTCGGGATATCCAATTTCCTGCAGGTCAGCAGAGCAAGTTAACTCTTTAATATCACAGTGGGCATGAGTGTTACCTAACACAAGAAAAATCTTGAAAGGAAGATTATTTCCCTCGTACATTTTTAAATGCTGGCACAAAATAATTAACCACCTGCTCACAGAAGAAGGTTACCTCAGATTACAATGGGATGCTGATCAGATGGGCCAATTGGCTGAGAAGTGGCAGATGGAATTTAATTTAGATAAATGTGAGGTGCTGCACTTTGGGAAAGCAAATCTTAGCAGGACTTATACACTTAATGGTAAGGTCCTAGGGAATGTTGCTGAACAAAGAGACCTTGGAGTGCAGATTCATAGCTCCTTGAAAGTGGAGTCGCAGGTAGATAGGATAGTGAAGAAGGCATTTGGTATGCTTTCCTTTATTGGTCAGAGTATTTAGTATAGGAGTTGGGAGGTCATGCTGTGGATGTAGAGGACAGTGGTTAGGCCACAGAAGGAATATTACGTGCCATTCTGGTCTTCCTGTTGGAAGAATGTTGTGAAATTTGAAAGGGTTCAGAAAAGGTTTCCAAGGATCTTGCAAGGGTTGGAGGATTTGAGCTATAGGGAGAGGTTGCATAAGCTAGGGTGGTTTTCCCTGGAGCGTCAGAGGCTGAGGGATGACCTTATAGAGGTTTATAAATTCACGAGGGCCATTGATAGGATAAGTAGACAAAGTCTTTTCCCTGAGGTTGGGGAGTCCAGAACTAATGGGGTGAGAGGGGAAAGATAAAAGGGACCCATGGGGCAACGTTTTTACTCTCAGCATGGTACATGTATGGAATAAGCTACCAGAGGAAGTGGTGGAGGCTGGTACAATTGCAACATTTAAAAGGCATCTGAATGGGTATATGAATAGGAAGAGTTTGGAGCGATATGGGCCAAGTGCTAGCAGGTGGGAGTAGATTGGGTTGGGATATCTGGTTGACACTGATGGGTTGGACCGAAGGGTCTGTTTCCATGCTGTACATCTCTATGGCTCTGTGTGCCTCATTATTCTGGCCTTGGTCTGGGCTTTCCATTTTGGAGGAAGGTGGGATTTTAATATTTTTCAATGCTTGTGGATTTCCATTCCTGTACATAAACAATAGTTTAAATTTCATATTGCCATCAGTGCACTCTACAAGTAGAGTTAGCTGATCCTTTGAGATCTTGAAGACCGGTGCAGACTTCTTACTGACAGAAATGTATGTCCGAGATGATATACAACTCCGTCATCAGTGTTAAACACCTACCTAGAATCATAACTGCTTTCTAATGATTTTAAGTTTTAGTGGAAACAATTCTGCAGAATTTAGTTTTTTTAATTGTCATGTGTCCAGGAATACAAGCATATAGTAAAAAAAGTGTACAAAGTCTCCATTCTATGGTTCCACTTAAAATACAAAATTCAAAACCAGAATTTTAAAAAAGCGACAAATGAAAGACACGGAACCCAAGATCTTTAAAGTCCTTTTCCAGAAGAAAAGGAAAAATTCTGGCCTGGGATTTCGGACAGCTGCCTACTGGGGTATCGATCACCTTTGTTGCTGCTGCTGCCTCTGGTTACTGGGAGGAGCTGCCTCTAATCACTGGAAAGAGCCATCTCTATTGCTGCTATCTGTGTTGGCACTTCCAATCTGCCACAAGAGGTTGGGCCCACACTCGCCCTGCCAAAGTCGCTGACAAAGGTTTTAAAGAAATGGGGGGTAAAGAGCAAAAGTAAAAAGGGAAAAAAGAAGCAGACACCTCCAAACTCAGCAATGCTACTCTGCTGCTGTCCTAATAATTTATGTCTGAACTGGCTGATTATCCAAACATTTTGAAATTCTTAAAACTATATCATATCTGAAATGTGTAAATCACAGGCAGCCTTGAATGGTTTCTCTCTCACTGTTTCTTCCTCTCCTTTTTTTTTCAGGTCCTCTCCTGAATCAGGGCTAAGTTAATCAGAGCATTCTTGATGTGCAGGCTGTTGATCATAATGCCAGCAATCATACCTTTTTCTCTATGGTAATACTTCTTTGCCTTATTTAGATTTCATAGAATCCCTACATTGTGGAAACAGCCCTTCAGCCCAACAAGTCCTCCCCAACCCTCCAAAAAGTAACCCACCCAGACCCATTCCCTTAACTTCTCCTAACCTACACATTCCTGAACACTATGGGCAATTTAGCATAGCCAGTTTACCTAACAGGCACATTTTATGGAATATGGAAGGAAATGGAAGCACCCGGAGGAAACCCACGCAGACACGGGGAGAATGTGCAAACTCCTCACAGACTGTTACCTGAGGTTGGCATTGAACCAGGTCCCTGGCGCTGTAAGGCAGCAGTGCTAACCACTTAGCCATCATGCTGCCCCAATAACCCCAGAGGTTATTTTAACCTCTGAATGATTTAGAGCATGCTTAGCTTTATATTCTATTTCATCAACATTTTTTACATTTGTCAGAGGAAGATTCAAACAGTACCCAATATTGACCCCCATGCGTTCACTTTTTCTCTTCAATTTATTATTCACTTCTAATTTAACATCTACCATAATACTACAGCACTTTTTTTCTAAGCACTGCACCTTCTATCTTTACCCATTGTTGAAAGATTGTGACAATTGACTACAACACTCACTCCCTAAAGTAGCTGCACAGATGTAATTTATTAGTTATGCATCACTTTACAAGTGTGAAAATTTGCATCCCATTCCACAAAAATGGCACTGACATGAGTATGGAACCAAAATATGTTGTGACAACGTAAACCGTGGGCACTTTATGAAGGCCAACATTCCATTTGCTTCCCTATTCCCTGCTGAACTGTAGGTTTCTGCAATCTTTCTCAATTTAAGTAATATTCAGCTCCTCCATTCTTACTGCAGAAGTGCATAACCTCACATTTTGCCACATGATAATCCATCTGCCAAGTTTTGCCCACTCGCTATACTGTGGTGAAGGCAGAAACAACATGTTTATTATTACTTTTGTTACTACTCTCCATTCTCGCCCTAATGGAACAATGCTCTAATTTTTCATTCATTTAGATATTTGTAGAAACTCTTGCTATTATATGTATTAGCAGGCTTCTTTTCTTATTATAATTTATTTGTTCTGATTAGCCATTCTTTGTAGTCTGACCAGTCATCTGACTTGCCATTCCCCCTTGTGTAATTATATGCTTTGTCCTTAAGTTTGATTCTTTTAACCTCTTTAGTTAATCATATGGATAGTCAATCCTCTCCTTCAAATTTTTCTTTATAGTAGAAATATACTTGTGGATTCTGAAATACCCCTTTAAATGGCTGCTACTCTCCTAACTTAATATTCCAGCTGTCTTCAGCTTGCTCAGCTTTCATACCCAAATGTTGCCCCTATTTATGTTTATAATGCTAATTAACCAATCCTGTCATATTACACTATCCAATCAAGCCTGTTTTCTTGTTGATAACATGCTACTCTAAGAAACTGTCTCAAAAGCATTCTATGAAGTCATCAGACTACTATTACCAAATTGATTTTTCCAGTTCAAGTAGATTAACATCACCTTTGATTATTGCTATTCCCTCTTCAAGGGTGCCCAGTATTCTTTCAACCTCAGTAGTTTTTAAATCTTTCCAAGAGAAATGTCAAGGTAAATGACTGTCTGCCACCTTTGTGCTAGTTATTCCCAACACTAGATTTCAGCCAATTCGATTCATTCCATTTCATTTAAGCATCTAAGTATATTGCCCTCAGCTTTTGTTATGTCCATTAACAAGATCCTTGCTGCAATATCCTCCATTTCAGAACCAACATCACCTCTTCCTAAGTTGCATGTAAGCCATTTTAATACCCTCAAAATTGTTCCATTACAATAATGATAGTGAGCAGGTGAGACATGTTCACCGAGCCCTATTGCCTTCATCATCGCAGAGTCATACTGTATGGAAACAAACCCTTCAACTAGTCCGTGCTGACCATGTTCCCAGACGAAACTAGTTGCAGGTTTGTGTAAAGATTTTTAACTCTGGTATCAGAACAATGGAACACCTGTGGGCTCACCAATCTCTGGGCTCATAGCAGAAGCAGTGATGTAAAGATTGGAACAAACAACCCAAATGCAACCCAAACTCTGGATCAGATACGTGGACAACATTTCTGTTATCATTAAGAGAACAGAAATTGAGAACACACACCAGATTATCAACACCCTACTCAGAGGTCAGATTTACGAAAGAAGAGGAAACCAACAACCAACTCCCATTCCTGGATGTCATGGTACAAAGAGCACAATGGTGAATGCACCACAAAGGTGTACAGGAAAGCCCTACACTCTGACCAGGTCCTGAATTGCAGCAGCAACCATCCAAACACACACAAACAATAACCTGCGTTAAAACCATATTCAAAAGAACTACAACACACTACAGAACTCCCAACCTACAAAGGGAAGAAGAACACCTTGACAGAGTCTTCGCTAAGAACAGATATCCCCGCAACTTCATCCACAGATGCCTAACAGACAAACAACACAACAAGGATATACCACTACCTAACTCACTAGCCATGCTACCTTATATTAAAGAGTATCGGAACTGACAGCGAGATTTCTCTGCCCACTGGGATTCATGACCGCACATAAACTGACAGGCACGCTCAGATAAAAACTCACCAGGACAAAAAAAACGTACACCCATCGTGTGCAAGACAAAGATAATTTATGCACTAAAGAATTCCATGCAAAGACTGCACAAAACACTTACAGGGCAAACAGACAGACAACTGGCATCCCCAAACACCAACTAGCCACTAAACACCATAACCAGCTGTCCCTAGTAGCCACACACACAGGTGACAAGACTACAAATTTGATTGGGACGATAGAATGATTGTAGGTCAAGCAAAACATCAGACAGCCAGAGAATTTCTAGAAGCATGGCTATCAGCCACACACTCCATTAACAAGCACATTGACCGAGACCCAATATACCGGCCACTACAACAAACAACTGGAACCGGCAACCGGAAACTGAACCAAATAAATTCCAGAAGAAACCGTGCAGCAGCGCTTCACAGTAGGCTCCAAAGTATTGAAGATGTCACCAAGACAGGAGACGAAGCATCTGCAAATCAACTTCCCAGGTTGGCGAACATACCCATAACCACAATAAAATAATTACTCTTGCCTGCATTCGTCCCACATCCCCTTCAAACCTTTCTTATTCGTTTACTTATCCAAATGTCTTTTAAACGTTGTAACTGTACCTGCATCCACCATTTTCTCTGGCACTTCATTCCCCACACAAACCACTCTTTTTTTTTTTTAGTAAAGGTTTCCCCTAAAGTCCTTTTCAAAACTTTTTCCTCGCACCTTAAAAGTATTGTTTTGAACACCCCAGCCACCCGAGGGCAACAACTCTTGAATTCCCCTTATCTCTGCCCCTCATGATTTTATAAACCTCTATAAGGTTGTCCCTCAACCTCATACTCTCCAGTAGAAAGAAAGTCCCAGCCTATTTTTATAACTCAAACCCTCCATTCCTGGCAACATCCTTATAAATCTTTTCTGCACCTTTTCAAATTTAGCAACATCCTTCCGCTAGCAGGGAGACCGGAATTGAACACCGTATTCCAATATTGGCCTAACCAAGTCCTATACATCCACAACATGACAGCCCAACGTCTATTCTCGGTGCACTGACTATGAAGGCAAGTGTACCAAATACCACTTTCACTAACCTGACTACCAATGATTCCACCTTCAGGGAACTACGAACTGCACCCCAAGGTCTCTTTGTTCAGCAATACTCCTCCGGACCCTACCATTAACTGCAAGTCCTGCCCTCGTTTGCCTTACCAAAATGCAACACCTCACATTTATCCAAATTAAACTTCTTCTAGGCGCCACGGTGGGTCAGTGATTATCACTGCTGCCTTGCAGCACCAGGGACTCTGGTTCATTTCCAGCCTTGGGCATCTGGCTGTTTGGAATTTACATATTCTCCCTGTGTCTGCATGGGTTTCCACTGGGTGCTCTGGTTTCCTTCCACAGTCCAAAGATGTTCAAGTTGGGTGGATTGGCCCATACTAAATTACCCATAGTGTTTAGGAATGTATAGGTTAAGTGCCTTAGCCATGGAAAATGCAGAGTTACAGGTATAAAGTAGGGGGATGGATCTAGTTGGGTTGCTTTTCGGAGGGTTATTGAGGACTTGTTGGGCTGAATGGCCTGTTGACACTGTGGAGATTCTATTTGCCATCTGATCAAAGTCCCATTGTATTCTGTGCACTATGTCACCATTTTTTTAATGATCTGCAAACTTACTAACCATGCCTTCTATATTCTCATCCATAATATTTATATAAGTAATAAACAAAAGTGGACGCAATACTGATCCCTATGGAATACCACTGGTCACAAGCCTCTTGAGTTTTTTTTCTTGAGATTCTTATACATTTGATGCAACTGCAATATGCCAAGGTCTGTGAACAGCCAAAATGTATTAAGCAAGTAGCAGCTGTGGAGGAGCCCTTAATACTCTTCGCAATGCTTGCGAAGCCATGTCAAGGGATCTCTCTCTGAATAAAAGAAACAGTCCTTCCTTTATACGGTACAAGAGTTTCACATTACAGTCAGCAACGCCCACAAGATGACCCACAGTCACATGCCACTCAACACACAATGTCGTGATCACATCACAAAATTGGATTGATGTTAGGAGACAGAGTGTGGTGATTGAGTTTTTTTTAAAAAGACTGGAGACTGAGATATTACAGGGTTAATTTGCTTTGTTGGCCCTCAGGAAGTTGGATGTCCGAAGGCTAAGGTGGTGTGCCTCTGTCTTAGGGTGGTATGTCTCTTTTACAAGTAGAGTGTAAGGAATTTACATTCCCATCCGTTGCCATTCAGAGCCATTTGCATGGCCATTTCCTAGTTATTCAGAGTAAAAGAATTACATTATCATCCCATATTCAGAAATCAATAAGGACATTGCAATTAAACTTCTGACTATTCCCTGCAGATTCACAACAGATTTGATCATGAAAGGATGATTTATATTACATTGTTTCTGGAAATGGTGTGATTCAATTAGCAAGCTCACCTTGAACTCCATGTGATTAGTCTACCATGCGTAACCTTGTCAAAGACTTCATTGAAGTCAATATAAAGACGTTTACCACTCTGTTCTCATCGATCTTTTTGGTTGCTTCCTCAAAAACTCAAATCAAGTCTGAGCCACAATTTACCTTTCACAAAACCATGCTGACTATCCCTAATCAGTCTTTGTATCTGCTAAGGCTATCTCATTTTCCCTATTTGGCCTTCTGATTTCCCTTATTGGGGAGACAGGCCGGCTACTTGCGGAGCGTTTCAGAGAACACCTCTGGGACACCCGGACCAACCAACCCAACCACCCTGTAGCTCAACATTTCAATTCCCCCTCCCACTCCACCAAGGATATGCAGGTCTTTGGACTCCTCCATCGTCAGACCACAACAAAACGACGGTTGGAGGAAGAACGCCTCATCTTCCGGCTAGGAACCCTCCAACCACAAGGGATGAACTCGGATTTCACCAGTTTCCTCATTTCCCCTCCCCCCACCCTGTCTCAGTCAAATCCATCAAATTCAGCACCGCCTTCCTAACCTGAGATCATCTTCCCGACCTCTCCGTCCCCACCCCAGTCTGACCTATCACCCTCACCTTGACCTCTTTCCACCTATCACATTTCCAACGCCCCTCCCCCAAGTCCCTCCTCCCTACCTTTTATCTTAGCCTTTCAATCTTCTGATTTCCCTCTTAAGAATGTCCCTGCACTCCTTATGCTCATCAAGAGATTCATTTAATTCTAGTTGTCTGTATCTAATGTTTCTTATTATGCTTGACTTCTTTCTTATGCTTGACCAGAACCTCAATATCTTTATTCATCCATTGTTCCTTACTCTTGCCGACCTTACCTTTCACTTTAACAGGAATGTAATGCCTCTGAACTCTCATTATCATGCTTTTGAAAGCCTCCCACTTGTCAGTCATTCCTTTACCTGCAAACAATCTACTCCAATCAACTTTTGAAAGTTCTTGCCTCGTACCATTAAAATTTGCTTTACTCAAATTAAGAACTTTTATGAAAGGCTTATTCTTTTCCATAACTACTTTCAAACAAATTGAGTTATGATCACTAGTTCCAAAGTGTTCCCTACTAACACTTCATTTGCTTGTCTTACCTTATTTTTCAAGAGAAGATTAAATATTGCTCCTTCTCTAGTAGATACATTTACAGATTGATAAAGATATTTTTCTTGAATGTGTTGACACATTCCTCACCATCTGACCCTTTAATACTATGGCAGTCTCAGTCAATGTATGGAAAATTAAAATCCTTACTGTTACATCCCTATTATTCTTAAATATGTATGAGATCTCCCTTCTACATTCCTGCCCACCCTGATAATCTTTTATCCCTTGCTTAACTTGAATTTACCTTAAAAATGTTCAAGGACTCTGCTTCCTCTGCTCTTTTCAGGAAGCATACCAAAGACTCCACCCGCTTGAGAGAGAATTTCACATCATTTCTGTTTTAAATGTGTCCCTTGATTTTATTTTAAACAATGATCCCTTGTTCTAGATTTTTCTGCAAGAGGATACATTACACAACTACACTGTCAAGACCCTATTAAGCTTAGATGTTTCAGTCAAGTCACTTCTTATTCTTCTAAATTCTAAATGGAAACGTAGTCTGTCTAACATCTTTATTATACAATTCATTAATTCCAGGTATTCGTCTGGTAAACCTTCACAGAACTGCCTCCAATGCATTTATAGAATGTAGAGCATAGAACATGTTCTTCGGTACACGATGTTGTGCTGAGCATTTATCTTTAATCTAAGATCCACCTAATCTACACACCCCTCAATTTATTGGCATCCATGTGCTTGTCCAGCAGTCGCTTAAATATCCCGAATGTCTCTGACTCTACTGCCACAGCTAGCAGTGCATTCCCCATACCCACTACTCTCTACGTAAAGAACCTACCTCTTCATCTCCCCTATACCTTCCTCCAATTGCCTTAAAATTATGACCCCTCACGACAGCCATTTCTGCCCTGAGAAAAGCCACTGACTATCTATGCCACTCATTACCTTGTACGCCTCTATCAAGTCACCTCTCTTCCTTCTTCTCTCCAGTGTGAACAGCCCTAACTCACTCAACCTCTTCTTCATAAGACAAGCCCTCCAATTCAGACAGCGTCCTGGTAAATCCCTTCTGCATCCTCTCGAAAGCGTCTACATGAGGCGACCAGAACTAGACGCAATATTCCAAGTGTGATCTAACCAGGGTTTGGTAGAGCTGCAGCAAAACCTCACAGCTCTTAAACTCTGTTAATGAAAGCCAAAACAACATATGCCTTCTTAACAACCCTATCAACTTGGGTGGCAACTTTTGAAGGATCAATGTTCATGGACCTTATGTCCTTTCTTTAATAGAATATTGTGAAAGTGGGTGTTTGGAGAAGAAAGTCCTCTGTATCTGTGATTGTTTGCTGATTGTTTGTAATGTTATTATTTTAAACCTGAGTCTAATGTGGTTATTCAGGCAATTGTCATGGACAAAGAAAGTTGTGACGTTGTAGATTTAAAAACAAAATCTGACTCTAATCAGACTGCAAAGCATTTTAAAATAAAACTAGCACAAAAACAGAAATTGCTGGTGAAACTCAGCAAGTCTGGCAGCATCTGTGGAGAAAGAGCAGAGTCAGGATTTTGAGTCCAGTGGCGCTCATCTGAGCTAAAAGGCTGCTGATTATACAGTTGATTAAACAGCTGCTCCCACTTGCCAGTTGAATATTGAGATAGCTGTCCAGACATGTGAAGACTCTTGAAACACCAGGAGTTTGCAAACACACAACAGAGATGTGGGAATTTAAGCTTTGGAGAAAAACACCAGATTGGCGGGGGGAGCTTCAAAGAGATTTGGCACAATTTACATATTTACTCTGTGGATTCTGTGACTCTTCAAAATTAATATACCATCATTTTGAACTTTGAACTATACAAAGAAACCTGATTGAACAGCCAGCATGCAAAACTCTGAAAAAGGCAGCTTTGAGAGCAAACTTCTGAGGAGGGTGTTTTTACCAAAGAAGAACAAAGAAAAGATCTGGCAATGCTGAAGCCACAGAACTTGCAAAGCATCTTCTGTCCCTCCCAATATCTTCTGTCCTGCTGTTTCACCTGTACAAGAAAACACCACTATCCAATTTTTGAAGTCATAACAGCTGCTGGATCTGACTTTGTTAATCTCTTGCTTCAACATAAGGAATTCAAACAACAGACCCCAAAGGTAGTTTCAATTTTGGTTTCTGTAATTTCTTGAATTTCTTTATTTCCAAGAAACCTTGAGTAATAACTTATTATGAAGTAGCCTCTAAGCTGTTTAACCACTGTTTTATTGCTGGTCTGCTTCAACTTGAATCATTATAAGACGAGGAGACTGCACAACCACATCTGCGGGAAGTGCACCCAACTCCAGCTCCTCAAACAGAATTAGGGAACTGGAGCTGGATGAACTACGGATCATCAGGGAGGCTGAGGGAGAAATTGAGAGGATGTTCAGGGAGGTGGTCACTCCTCAGACCCAGGATAAGGACAGCTGGGTTACAGTCGGGGAGGAAAGAGAATCAACAGATAGGGCTGGGATCCTCTATGGCCATTCCCCTCAGCAATAAATATACCATTTTGGATACTGCTGGTGGGGCAGCTTATCAGGAGAAAGCCTTGTCAGGTCTCTGGCACGGAGACTGGCACCGTAGCTCAGAAGGGAAGGGTGAGAATAGAAAAGCGCTAGTGGTAGGGGACTGAATAGTTAGATGGATTGACAGGAGATTTTGTGGTCAGGAACGAGACTCCTGGAAGGCATGTTGTCAGGTGTCAGGGTCTGGGATGTCGTCAATCATATTTACAGCATTCTGAAGGGGGAGGGTAAGCAGCCAGAAATTGTGGTACATATTGGCACTAATGATATAGCCAGGAAAGGGATTGAGGATCTGAAAAGTGACTACACAGAGGCAAGTTGAAAGTTGAAGAGCAGGGCGAGTAGAGTAGTGATCTCGGGTTTGCTACCGGTGCCTCAACATAGTGAGGTGAGGAACAGTCAGCGAATGCAGCTTAACACATGGCTGCGAGGTTGGTGCAGGAGGGAGGGCTTCAGATACCTAGACCATTGGGATGCCTTCTGGGGAAGGTGTGGCCTGTACATGAAGGATGGATTGCACCTGAACTGAAGAGACACAAATGTCCTGGGTGGGAGATTTGCTCATGTGCTTCGGGAGGGTTGAAACTAGTTTGGTAAGGGGTTGGGAATCGGAGCTACATATCTGAGAGGGGGGGCAGTTGTAGATGGGACAGTGATACGATGTAGTGAATCTATCGGGAAGGTTTCTCGTGATGAAACAAAGGAATCGGTTAAAGTGTGTCTGCTTTGATACAAGGAGTGTCAGAAATAAGAATGATGAACTTACTGTATGGATCAGTCCTTGGGGCTATGATGTTATGGCCATAATGGAGACATGGGTTTCACAGGGGCAGGAATGGTTGCTTGATGTTCCAGAGTTTAGAACGTTTAAAAAGAGGGAGGGTGGAAAAAGAGGAGGGGATGTAGCATTGCCAATCAGAGAGTGCATCACAGCTACAGAAACGAAGGTTGTTGAGGAAGGTTTGTCTACTGAGTCAGTATGGGTGGAAGGTAGGAACAGCAAGGGAGCAGCCACCTTATTAGGGGTTTTCTAGAGACCCCTAATAGCAGTAGAGAGATTGAAGAACTCATAGATCGGCAGATTTTGGGAACATACAAATGTTATTGTTATGCAGGGTTATTGTTATGGGTGTTTTCAACTTTCCCAGTATTGACTGGAGCCTCCTTAGTGCAGATTATTTGGATGGAGCTGTTTTTGTCAAGTGTGTTCAGGAGGGCTTCCTTTCTCAGTATGTAGACAGGCCGACGAGGAGAGAGGCCATTTTGGATTTGGTGTTCGGCAATGAGCCAGGACAGTATCAGATCTCTCGGGAGAACACTTTGGTGACAGTGACCACAACTGCCTCACATTTACCATAGCCTTGGAGACAGAATGGCACAATTACCAAGGGAATATATTTAATTGGGGAAAAGGAAATTATGACACGATCAGACAGGAGTTGGGAAGCACAGACTGGGAGCAATTGTTCCACAGGGCATAGCAGACATGTGGAGACTGTGTTTACGGAGCAGTTGTTGCGAGTGGTGCATGAATTTGTTCTTCTGGGACAGATAAGAAGGGGTAAGATTAAGGAACCTTGGATGACAAGAACAGAGGAGCTTCTCGTCAAAAGAAAGAAGGCAGCTTACATAAGGTGGAGGAAGCAAGGATCGAGCACAGCTTTGGAGGATTACAGGCTTGCGAGATGGGAGTCGGAAATGAACTGAGGAGAGCCAGGAGGGGGCACGATAAGGGCTTGGCAGGAAGGATTAGGGAGAACCCAAAGGCATTTTACTCATACGTGAGGAATAAGAGAATGATCAGGGAGAAGGTAGGGCCGATCAGGGAAAGCATAGGGAACTTGTGCGTGGAGTCTGAGCAGATAGGGGCCGCACTAAATGAGTGTTTTACTTCGGTTTTCACTAAGGAGAGGGACCTTGTTGTGAACAAGAACTTTGAGGAGCTGGGATGCAGGCTCAAACAGATCAAGATTGATGAAGTTGAAGAGTTGGAAATTTTGGCAAACATTAAGATTGATTCGTCCCCAGGGCCAGACCAGATTTATCCTAAGCTGCTCTGGGAAGCGAGAAGGGAGGTTGCTTAGCTTCTGGCGAACATCTTTGCCTCCTCACTCTCCATGGGAGTCGTACCGGAGGATTGGAAGGAGGCGAATGTTGTTCGTCTTTTCAGGAAGGGTAATGGGGAAATCCCTGGCAATTACAGACCAGTCAGTCTTACATCTGTGGTCAGCAAGGTTTTGGAAAGAATTCTGAGGGAATAGGATTTATGACTATTTAGAAAAACATAGCATGATTAAAGGCAGTCAGCATGGCTTTGTGAGGGGAAGGTCATGCCTCGCGAATCTTATTGAGTTCTTTGAGGAGGTAATGAGACAGGTCGATCAGTGGATACGGTGTATATGGACTTCAGCAAGACATTTGAAGGCTCATTCATAAAGTCAGGAAGTATGGGATACAGCAGGATTTGGCTATCTGGATTCAGAATTGATCTAGCTGACAGGAGGCAGAGAGTGGTTGTAGATGGAAAGTATTCTGCCTGGAGGACAGTGTTGAGTGGGGTCCTGCAGGGCTCTGTTCTTGGGCCTCTGCTCTTTGTAATTTTTATAAATGACTTGGATGAGGAGGTTGACGGTTGGGTTAGTAAATTTGTAGATGACACAAAGGTTGGAGTTGTCGTCGATCGTATCGAGGGCTACTGTAGGCTGCAGCGTGACATTGACAGGATGCAGAACTGGACTGAGAAATGGCAGATGGAGTTCAACCTGGATAAATGTGAAGTGATGCATTTGGAAGGTCAAACTTGAATGCTGAATGTAGTGTGGGGAGGCAGAGGGATCTGGGCGTGCAAGTACATAGATCCCTTAAAGTTGCCACCTAAGTGCATAGGGTTGTTAAGAAAGCATATGATGTTCTGGTTTTCATTAACAGGGGCATTGAGTTTAAGAGCCGCGAGGTTTTGCTGCAGCTCAACAAGTCTCTGGTGAGACCACACTTGGAATATTGTGTCCAGTTTTGGTCGCCCTACTATAGGAAAGATACAGAGGCTTTGGAGAGGGTGCAAAGAAAGTTTAGCAGGATGCTGCCTGGACTGGAGGGCTTGCCTTATGAAGAAAGGTTGAATAAGCTCAGACTTTTCTCTCTGGAGAGAAGGAGGAAGAGCGGTGACCTGATAGAGGTGTACAAAATAATGAGAGGAATAGATAAGAGTCAATAGCCAGAGACTTTTCCCCAGGGCAAGATTGACTAGTATGAGAAGTCATAGTTTGAAGATATTAGGAGGAAGGTTATAAAGGAAACATCATAGGTAGGTTCTTTATGCAGAGAGTTGTGAATGCATGGAATGCGTTACCAGCTGTGGTGGTGGAAGCAGAATCATTAGGGACATTTAAATGACTGCTGGACATGCACATAGATAGCAGTGAGTTGAGGGGTGCGTAGGTTAAGTTACTATATTTTACATTAGGATTAAATGTACAGTGAGTACAGTGGGTTCTTTCTTGATTATATGTTTTTGGAGAGAAGTCTCTTGATTAACCTTAAAATATAAGCCATAGCTCTTAATTTAACCTTGTGCAGTGTTTTGTAGAGGAATAAGACGGTGTTATTTTCTGGGTCTGTAGATTGTGAAGGAGCAAAAATGGCCTTTGCAGTGATATGTACTTCTTGTCAGATGTGGGAGTTTAAAGAGAGTTTAAGGGTTACTGTGGATTATATCTGCCATAAATGCTGTTAGATGCGAATCTCATCAGATCGAGTGGATCAGTTGGAATTTGCAGCAGCAACAATATGTGATGGATGGCAGTAAAAGGGAGGGGGAAAGTGTCAGATACAGTCACATAGATGGGTTAACTCCAGGAAGGGTAAGAGAGGTCGGCACCGAGGGCAGGAGACTTTTGTGGATAAACCCATTTCAAACAGTATTCTGTGTTGGAAAATGTAGGGGGGTGGGGTGATGGATTCTCAGGGAAATTTAGCACGAACAGCCAAGTCTTTGGTATTGAGACTCTCTCTAATGCAACGAGGGGCATGTCGGCTTCCAAGAGATCAATTGTGTTAGGGGATTCTGTAATCCGAGGTACAGACAGACGTTTCTGTGGCCAGCAGAGAAAAAGCAGAATGGTGTGTTGTTTCCCTGGTGCCAGGCTCAAGGATGTCTGAGAAGATGCAGAATGTTCTCACGGGGGAGAGGACGAGCAATAGGTCGTTGTCCACATTGGAACCAACGATATAGGAAGGGAAAAGGTTGAGATTCTGAAGGGAGATTACAGCGAGTTAGGCAGAAATTTAAAAAGGAGGTCCTCGGGTGGTTATATCTGGATTACTCCCAGTGCTACGAGCTAGTGAGAGCAGGAATAGGAGGATAGAGCAGATGAATGCATGGCTGAGGAGCTGGTGTATGGGAGAAGGATTCACATTTTTGGATCATTGGTATCTCTTTTGGTATAGAAGTGACCTGTACAAGAAGGACGAATATACTGGCAGGGAAATTTGCTAGAACTGCTTGGGAGGATTTAAACTGGTAAGGTGGGGGGGTGGTGGACCCAGGGAGATAGTGAGGAAAGAGATCAACCTGAGACTGGTACAGTTGAGAACAGAAGTGAATCAAACAGTCAGGTCAGGTAGGGACAAGGTAGGACTAATAAATTAAACTGCATTTATTTCAATGCAAGGGGCCTAACAGGGAAGGCAGATGAACTCAGGGCATGGTTAGGAACATGGGCTTGGGATATCATAGCAATTACGGAAACATGGCTCAGGGATGGGCAGGACTGGCAGCTTAATGTTCCAGGATACAAATGCTGCAGGAAGGATAGAAAGGGAGGCAAGAGAGGAGGGGGAATGGTATTTTTGATAAGGGATAGCATTACAGCTGTGCTGAGGGAGGATATTCCCGGATATACATCCAGGGAGGTTATTTGGATGGAACTGAGAAATAAGAAAGGGATGATCGCCTTATTGGGGTTGTATTATAGACCCCTAATAGTCAGAGGGAAATTGAGAAACAAACTTGTAAGAGCTATCTGTAAGAATAATAGGGTAGTAATGGTAGGGGATTTTAACTTTCCAAACAAGGACTGGGTCTGCCATAGTGTTAAAGGTTTAGATGGAGAGGAATTTGTTAAAGGTGTACAAGACAATTTTCTGATTCAGTCTGTAGATGTACCTACAAGAGAAGGTGCAAAACATGACATACCCTTGGGAAATAAGGCAGGGCAGGTAACTGAGGTGTCAGTGGGGGAGCACTTTGGGGCCAGCGACCATAATTCTATTAGATTTAAAATAATAATGGAAAAGGATAGACCAGATCTGAAAGTTGAAGTTTTAAATTGGAGAAAGGCCAATTTTGACATCAGTAGTCAAGAACTTTCAAAAGCTGATTCGGGGCAGATGTTTGCAGGTAAAGGGATGACTGGAAAATGGGAAACCTTCAGAAATGAGATAACGAGAATCCAGAGAAAGTGGACTGATAGGGTGAAAGGAAAGGTTGATAGATATAGGGAATGCTGGATGACTAAAGAAATTGAAGGTTTGGTTAAGAAAAGAAGGAAGCATATCTAAGGTATAGACAGGATAGATCGAGTGAATCCTTAGAAAATTATAAAGGAAGTTGGGGAAATCAGGAGGGCAAAAAGGGGACACTAGGTAGTTTTAGCAAATAGAATTAAGGAGAATCCAAAGAATTTTTACAAATACATTAAGGACAAAAGGATAACTAGGGAGAGAATAGGGCCCCTCAAAGATCAGCAAGGCGGCCTTTGTGTGGAGCTGCAGAAAGTGGGGGAGATACTAAATGAGTATTTTGCTTCAGTATTTACTGTGCAACAGAATATGGAAGATGGTGACATCTTGCAAAATGTCCATATTACGGAGAAGGAAGTGCTGGATGTCTTGAAAGGGTTAAAGGTGGATAAGTCCCCAGGACCTGATCAGGTGTACCCGAGAACTCTGTGGAAAGCCAGAGAAGTAATTGCTGGGTCTCTTGCTGAGATATTTGTATCATCGATAGTTGCAGGTGAGGTGCCAGAAAGGTGGTAAGGACAAGCTAGGGAACTATAGATCAGTGAGCCCGATGTCGGTGGTGGGCAAGTTGTTGGAGGGAATCCTGAGGGACAGGATGTACATGTATTTGGAAAGGCAAGGACTGATTAGGGATAGTCAACATGGCTTTGTCTGTGTGGGAAATCATGTCTCACAAACTTGATTGAGTTTTTTGAAGAAGTAACAAAGAAGATTGATGAGGGCAGAGCAGTAGATGTGATCTATATGGACTTCAGTAAGGCGTTCGACAAGGTTCCCCATGGGAGATTGATTAGCAAGGTTAGATCTCGTGGAATACAGGGAGAACTAGCCATTTGGATACAGAACTGGCTCAAAGGTAGAAGACAGAGAGTGATGGTGGAGGATTGTTTTTCAGACTGGAGGCCTGTGACCAGTGGAGTGCCACAAGGATTGGTGCTGGGTTCTCTACTTTTTGTCACTTACATAAATGATTTGAATGCGAGCATAAGAGGTACAGTTAGTAAGTTTGCAGATGTTACTAAAAATGGAGGTGTAGTGGACAGCGAAGAGGGTTACCTCAAATTACAGCAGGATGGGCGAATAGGCTGAGAAGTGGCAGATAGAGTTTAATTCAGATAAATACGAAGTGCTGCATTTTGGGAAAGCAAATCTGTGCATCTGTGCACTTATACATTTAATGGTAAGGTCCTAGGGAGTGTTGCTGAACATAGAGACCATGGAGTGCAGGTTCATAGCTCCTTGAAAGTGGAGTCACAGGTAGATAGGATCGTGAAGAAGGCGTTTGGTATGCTTTCCTTTATTGGCCAGAGTATTGAGTATAGGAGTTGGGAGGTCATGTTGCGGCTGTCCAGAACATCGGTTAGGCCACTGTTGGAATATTACGTGCAATTCTGGTCTCCTTCCTGTCGGAAAGATGTTGTGAAACTTGAAAGGGTTCAGAAACGATTTCCAAGGATGTTACCAGGGTTGGAGGACTTGAGCTATAGGGAGAGGCTGAACAGGCTGGGGCTGTTTTCCCTGGATTGTCAGAGGCTGAGTTGTGACCTTATAAGAGTTTACAAAATTATGAGGGACATGGATAGGGTAAATAGGCAAAGTCTTTTCCCTGGGGTCGGGGAGTCCAGAACTAGAGGGCATAGGTTTAGGGTGAGAGGGGAAAGATATAAAAGAGACCTAAGGGGCAAACTTTTCACGCAGAGGGTGGTACGTGAATGGAATGAGCTGCCAGAGGAAGTCTTGAGGAATTTGGATGGGTATATGAATAGGAAGGGTTTGCAGGGATATGGGCCAGGTGCTGGCAGGTGGGAGTAGATTGGGTTGGGATATCTGTTCAGCATGGATGGGTTGGATCAAAGGGTCTGTTTCCATGTTGTACATCTGAGTGTATGACTCTATGATTAATCCTCGGCACAACATCATGGGCTGTACTTTTCTATGTTCTCATTTACAGTTCACTGATCATGTGGTGAACATCTGTGACTGTCATGATACAATTCTCTGTCTGATAGGGAAAATATTTTCCCTTTTTATTGAAGTTACTTCCCTCTATTCCAGACCTTTCTGTTCTTCCAGTGTCTCTGTGTTTCTTCTCTAACTGCCTTTCCATTTGCAAATATGCCTGTTGCTCTTAACCAAGCATTTGAGCTACACTTTGTATTTTTCGCAACATCTTTTTATCAGTTTGCTCCAAGCGCATTTCAGTGGAATATCTCCATGAATAAGTGTATCTTTTACTCTGTCCTTTTATCTCTATTGCCAAGTATCTCTCTTTTTCTGCATGAATAGCTTTATCTCACTTTTTTTCTGTCTTCTCACACCTTTCATGTCTGTTTGCCCATTTAATGGTCTTCCATTTTGCAGCTATATGTTCACTCTGTCTGAATCCTCCCTATCTCTCTCTCATCATTGTGTACATTGCTGACTCTAATGTCTCATTTTTTAGTATTTGTGCATGTGACTCAAAGTGGAGTTGCAGGTAGACAGGGTAATGAGGCAGTGTACACCTGCCTTTATTGTTAAGTATGTTGAGTATAGAATTTGGGAGGTCACGTTGTGGTTATGCAGGGCATTGGTTAGGCCACTTTTGGAATAAAGAAAATAAAGATTACAGCCCAGGAACAGGCTCTTCGGCCCTCCAAGCCTGAGCTGATCCAAATGTTGCATTCAATTCTGGTATCCTTTCTATAGGAAAGATGTTGTGAAACTTGCAAGACTGATCCGGTCACCCCTAAACATCCAACACTCCAGGGAAGATTTACAAGGCTTGGAGGATTTGAACTATAGGTACAGGTTGAATAGCCTGAAATAACCTTTTTTCCCTGGAGTGTTGGATGTTTAGGGGTGACCGGATTGCGATTTATAAAATCGTGAGGAGCATAGATAGGGTAAACAGTCAAGGTCGTTTCCCTAGGTTAGGGGAATCCAAGACTAGGCAGCCTATGTTTAAGGCGAGAGGAGAAAGATTTAAAGGGACCTGAGGGGCAATGTTTTCACACAGAGGGTGGTGCATGCATGGAATGATCTGTTGGAGGAGGTGGTGGAGGTTAGTACAGTTACAACATTTTAATGAATGGCTATGAATGGGTAGGATTTGGAGGGATGAGGCCCAAATGGGACTAGATTTGATATCTGATCAGCATGGACGAGTTGGATCAAAGGGTCTGTTTTTATGCAGTACATTTCTGTGACTCCGTGACTCAGTGGAACACAACAAAGCTGTGATGAAGGGCTTTTGCCTGAAACGTCGATTTTCCCACTCCTCGGATGCTGCCTGACCTGCTGAGCTTTTCCCGCACCACTCTAATCTTGATTCTAATCTCCAGCATCTGCAGAGTTGGCAATTCAGCACCTCAATCTTATGTCACCATTTTAGCTCATAGCTGATCAATGCCATATTCCCTGTTAATCCCCTTATCCCTGATGATAGAATGAGAGAAGCCTGACAGTGTGGAAACTGGCCATTTGGCCCATCAAGTTCACACAGACCCTCATCAGAGTATCCCACCCAGACCCATTCCCCTAACTGTTGCCCCTAACCTACACATCTCTGAACACTATGGGGAATTTAGCATGGCCAATTCACCCAACCTGCATTGTGGGATTGTGGGAGGAAACAGAGCACTTGGCAGAAACCCACGCAGACAGGGGGAGAACGTGCAAATTCCACACAAGACAGTCGCCTGAGGTCAGAATCGAATCCGGGTCCATGACGCTGTGAGACAGCAGTGCTAACCACTGAGCTACCATGCTGCCCCACACGGACACATAGCATAATCTTGTTGTATACATTATGTAATAGACCATGCAATACTGAGTGTAGTAATCTTATGCATGCGGGGTACTTGGCATAAATTTCCTAAAGTCATTCAGCGCAGTCAGTACTGCTTAGCTATCAAAAGAATTCTTTATAATAACAGAAATTGCAAACAAAACTCAACAGGTCCAGCAGGAACTATGCAGAGAAAGCAGAATCAATGCTTCAGGTCCAGTGACTCCTCTATAGAACCCAAAATGTTAACTCTGTTTTCCCTCCAAAGATGCTATCAAGTCTACCGAGTTTTCCACCCATTTCTGTTTTTGATTTAGATTTACAGCATTCGCAGATCTTGTTTTGTTTTATTCTTTATTTCTTGTTGAAGATTAGGTCCAGCACCTGGAACACCAGAGAATGCAGATATTCCAACCTTCCTGTTGTGAATATCACCAGTAACTAGGAATCTCAGTCTTGAAATTAGTTAATGACAACTTCTGCAACTCCCTGGGGTCGAGGATCCAAAGATTCACCACCTCCTGAGAAAAGTTCCTTCTTGTCCTCAATGAAACTTTTTATCCTGAGACTCTGTTCCCTGGTTCTAGGCTCCACAGGCAGGGAAAATAGTTTGTCTATCCCTTTTAAGAATTTTCTAAATTTAAATCGGATGACTGTTTGTTCTTAACTCTGACAGAACTGACGTCTATTCTCCAATTTCTGCTCAAAGACAGCCCCACCATCCCACAAATCAGTCTAGTGAACTCTGCCTTTGACAAATACACTCTGTCTTAGATAAGAGGAACAGAACAGCATCAAATACTTGCGATGCGATCTCACCAGTTTCTATGCAACTGAAATAAGACTTTCCAGAGTACTCCAATCCTCTTGCAATAAAGGCTAACACTTCCTTCTGGATTGCTTGCTGCGCCTACACACTAGCTTTCAATGATTTGTGAATAAGAAAGATACATAGGTTTCTTTGGACATTTAACACTTCCCAAACTCATACCATTTAACAAATTATTGCAACTTCATTTCTCTTACTGAAGGGAATAACCTCACACTTAAGACCATTAAGTACAGGAGCAGAATTTGGCCATTTTTGACTTAGTCTTCTCCGCTATTCAATGAGATCATCCTCAAATACATTTTGCCTTTTTCCCCTTGATTGCTGTACTGGTTTAAAAAAAAAGTCAATCTCTACCTTGAGAGAAGAAATTCCTTATCCGCTAACTGTTGGATATGTTCTTCTGAGATTCCTCCGTGAAGAAGACACTATTCATTTACCTTATTGGCCATTTTAGTCTTTCCCATTATAAGCTGTCCTTTATCTGCTTGTAATCGACCCATGTTTGTAAACTTTTCCTATTTACATAACTATAGAAGTTTTGTGGTCTATTTTTGTTTCTTTCCATGTTACATGGATATTCTAGTCTCTGTCCTTAATTTCTTGATCCTCCTTTGCAGAATTCAAATTGTCCTAATCTACAAGTTTGCACTATTTTCAGCAACTTTATAAGCCTCCAACTTTGATGTTTTTATGCTCATTCATGAAATATAGGTGTCACTTGCTGGGCCTGTATTGTTGCCCTTGAGAAGGTGAAAATGAGCTGTCTCTTGAACCATCCATTTGGTCTAGACTGATTGGGTTGGTGAGCTGTGATGTGGATGCGTATGCACTTTTGTTATAGACCAGAGCAGACCCCCATCCATATGTTTTAAAAGGTAGCCTCGTCCTGAATGTTTTCTTATTTTTAAAGGTGGATGTCAAGTGCCATGTTCCACATGCAAACTACTCAATGTTAAGTAAAACACAACTTATTCAAACCTTATAGTTAAAATACAAACATAAGAGGAATTTAGAATAACAACTATTGGAAAACTTAACTGAATGTTAGATACAGTGATCTATTACTAATTAACTGTTCCAATATAGTGACATCCCACAAACACCCTCCTTGGCAAAAAGACATTGAGACACAGATTCTTGCATGTAGCTCTCTAATTCAGAAGGGGAAAAAAAGCAAGAGAAAATTCATGGAAAGTAGCAGCTAGGAGATATTCACTGAAGCTTCCAACTCTGCTGAGACCCCAAAGACGGCTTATGTTACTGAGAAAAATGAAACCTAGGAATCCAGATTTGAGAGAGCTGGTAAAACCTATTCAGGCTGTTTCTATTGTTCCAACTTTAAAAAAGGCCCCACACATTGTTTACTTAAGCCATCTTCAGTAGCTAGTTAGGAACCTCTGCCTGACAACCTCTCTTCCATGAAAAGGACAAAGTAACTTTTTAAAGTGACAGCATCATACTTTATTGTGATTTGGATAAGTCGAGTGAGTGGGCACGTGCACAGCAGATGAAATATAACATGGATAAATGTGAGATAATCATCACTTTGATAGCAAAATCAAGAAGGTAGATTTATTATTTGAATGTAATAAATTGGGATGAGCTCAGAGGTGGGGTAAGGTGAAATAAAACCTCTGTGTTCGTGTGCAGCAGTTGCTGCAGGTAAGCATACAGGTCAGCAGATGGTGAAGAAGGCAAATGATATGTTGGCCTTCATTATGAGCTTATTAGAGTCCCGAAGCTGGGATGTCTTGTAATCGTCCAGGGCCTTGGTGAGACCACACCTTGAGTATTGTGTAATTTTTGGCTCCTTTTCTGAGGGAGAATGATTTGGGTTTGGAGAGAATGCAACAAAGGTTTAGCGGCCTGATTCCAGGGATGAAGAGACGCTGTATCAGTTACAACTGTATTCACTAGAGTTTAAAAGAATGATCGGGGTGATCTTGTAGTTCGAGCACTAGATGGTACACATAGGGTGTTCCCAATGACTGGGGAGGTCACAGTTTAAAGATTAAAAAATCACACAATATCAGGATATAGTCCAACAGGTTTATTTGGAAACTGTAGCTTTCAGAATGTTGCTCCTTCTTTCCCCTCCCTGCCTCGCCTCACTCCCCCCCCCCCCCCCCCCCCCCATTCTGCCCTCTTTCCCCCCCGTTCCCCCTGTCCCTCCGCACCCCCCCCCGAATGCGACCACCCACCGAAACTATGTCCTCCCCCCCACAACTGTCTCTCCCCTCCTCCCCCCTCTTCCCCCCCCCCCCCCCCCCCCCCCCCCCCCAAACTGGGTCTCTCCACTCTTCTCCTCCCCCCCCCCCCATAAATTGAATTCCTACTTTGGAAATAGAATCAGTCTGACTCAAGATTGGGATACAGCCAGACTCTAATCTCAAACCTTAAATGCATTGTCTAAGCTGAGATGTCACCTTTTTGTTATAAAACCTTATGTTATCTCGAGAAGGTGACTTAAAAGAAGTTCTGGGATTTACATATTAATGAACCAAAATATTCTAAAAAATGAAAGACTTAATAGCAATCCAGGTTTGTTCAATATATCATATCAGTTGCATGATGCTGTAATCTTTTGCTGTGAGTTGTGTCTTATGGTCTTATTCTCCATAAGCCCCTGTGAAAGAACAGCGCTGTGAGGGCTAGCGCTTCCAAATAAACCTGTTGGTCTATGACCTGGTGTTAAGTGATTTTTAACTTTGTCCACCTCAGTCCAATTCTGGCTCCTCCACATCAGAGTTTAAGGATACAGGGTAGGCCATTTAGCACTGAAGTGAGGTGAAATTTTCTTCACCCATTGAATCCACTGAAATATTCTGCCATAGAAAGCTGTTGAGACAAAATATTGAATGTTTTCAAGGACGAATTGCAAATGATTCTGAGGGCTAAAGGAATCAAAGGATATGAAGAGCAGTCAAGAATAATAGGGTACTGATTTGGATGGTTAGCCATGTTCACATTGAACTGTAGAGTAGGCTCAAAAGGTCAAATGTCTTGTTCGTCTTAGTTTCAATGTTTATCTTTTGTGCTGACTGGCTTATTTCCAGTGAGTTCTTTAACTGACCACCATTTGTTCCACAATGTGGTAGGACTATGCAGCAGAGCTTGAATCTGATCAGAGTTCTGTCTGTCATGTGCTGCTTATCCTGTTTGACATGCAAGTCGTCCTGTTGTGGAGCACCACTGAGTTGACACCTATTTTTAGATATGCTTGGTGCTGCTCCTATTCTGCCCTCTTGACTCTTCTTTGAACCAGGATTGATCACCTGGCTTAATGGTAATAGGTGCTGAAAATGTGTTGCTGGAAAAGCGCTGCGCTTTTCCAGCAACACATTTTCAGCTCTGATCTCCAGCATCTGCAGACCTCACTTTCTCCTTAATGGTAATAGGTACAAGCGGAGAAATCGCCAGGCCAGGTTGAAGATTGTGATTAGATTAGATTACTTACAGTGTGGAAACAGGCCCTTCTGCCCAACAGGTCCACACCGACCCCCCCCCCCCCCCCCGAAGAATAAGACACCTAGACCCATTCCCCTATATTTACCCCTTCACCTAACACTATGGGCAATTTAGCAAGGCCAATTCACTTAGCCTGCACATTTTTGGACTGTGGGAGGAAACTGGAGCACCAGGAGGAAACCCACGGGGAGAATGTGCAAACTCCACACAGTTACCTGAGGTGGGAATTGAACCCGGGTCTCTGGTGCTGTGAGGCAGCATTGCTAACCACTGTGCCACCATGCTGCCCATTGTGGTTAAGTATCTGTTGTGTTGATAACATGCTCAAACTTGCATTGCTAGGTTTTTTTTCAGTCTAGCCCTTTAAGCAAAGTGATGATGTCAAAAACATGATGGAGTGTACCCTGAGCCTGGATTCCCAGTCTATAAGAATTCTTTGGTCACACCTGCTGACTAATCTCATGGAGTGATGCTTTCTGGGCAACAGATTGGCTTTGTGGCAGATGGCGCAGGAACCAATATAGCAGCTATGTTTAGGACACAATCAGTTCACTTTCTGTGCATTCTGCACTTTGGCCACCTTCAGCCCATCATCCAAGTGGTGCTCAACCCAAGAGGTTCAGCCATTCTTCAGCTGTGGCAATCAGCAGGAGGTTATAAAAATTACCAGGTTAGGGAATGTTATACATTGGGGATTATAAAAACATTTGGGTTGGGGGGTTATGTAAGCAGTGGGCTGGGGGTGGTGGTGTTATAAAATTCAACATCAGATCCCTCACCAAGATCATGGTTTACAGAGCTGTGGTGGTTCCATAGCTTCAGAACTCTTATGGCTCTGAGATGTGGACTGTTTAGAGCAGACACCTCAAAGTACTAGAGCAGTACCGCCAATCCTACTTGCGCAAGATCCTGCGAATCAGCTGGGAAGGAAGACGCACCTACACCAGTGTCCTTGACCAGCCAACATCTCCAACATCAAGGCACTGACCACCCTAGGTCAGCTATGATGGGCTGGACATGTCGTCTGCATGGCCCACGTGAGAGTCCCCAAGCAGGTGTTGTATTGCCAGTTTCGAATCGGCAGGTGATCCTCCGATGGACAGAGGAAGCACTTCAGTGATACTGTCAAGGCCTCACTGGTGAAGTGTGGCATTCTCATAAACACCTGGGAGTCACTAGTCAAAGACTGTTCAATGTGGAGGAGGAGCATGTGGAAAGGCATCGAACACCTCAGGATTTGGCATTGAGAAAAAGCAGAAACTGGATTTAAAAAAAATGAAAGGAGTGCCCTGCCACACCAAAGTCCAACCTACCTCTTCTGCCCAAGTATAACAGTACCTGTGGAAGCCACATTGGGTCTGTGCAGGCACCTACGGACTCGCTGAGGATGGAAGGTAGTGATCTTTGTCTGTAAGGTACCACCATAGAGCATAGAACAGTACAGCACAGAACAGGCCCTTCGGCCCACGATGTTGTGCCGAACATTTTGCCTAGCTTAAGCACCTATCCATGTACCTATCCAATTGCAGCTTAAAGGTCACCAATGATTCTGACTCTGCCATTCCCACAGGCAGTGCATTCCATGCCCCCACCACTCTCTGGGTAAAGAACCTACCCCTGACATCCCCCCCCATACTTTCCACCCTTCACCTTAAATTTATGTCCCCTTGTAACACTTTGTTGTACCCGGGGAAAAAGTCTCTGACTGTCTATCTATTCCCCTGATCATCTTATAAACCTCTATCAAGTCACCCCTCATGCTTCGCCGTTCCAATGAGAAAAGGCCTAGCACTCTCAACCTATCCTTGTATGACCTATTCTCCATTCCAGGCAACATCCTGGTAAATCTCCTCTGCACCCTCTCCAAAGCTTCCACATCTTTCCTAAAATGAGGCGACCAGAACTGCACACAGTACTCCAAATGTGGCCTTACCAAGGTCCTATACAGCTGCAACATCACTTCACGACTCTTGAATTCAATCCCTCTGCTAATGAACGCTAATACACCATAGGCCTCCTTACAAGCTCTATCCACCTGAGTGGCAACTTTCAAACATCTACGAACATAGACCCCAAGATCCCTCTGCTCCTCCACCTTACTAAGAACCCTACGGTGGGCGGCACGGTGGCACAGTGGTTAGCACTGCTGCCTCGCAGCGCCAGAGACCCGGGTTCAATTCCCGACTCAGGCGACTGACTGTGTGGAGTTTGCACGTTCTCCCCGTGTCTGCGTGGGTTTCCTCCGGGTGCTCCGGTTTCCTCCCACAGTCCAAAGATGTGCAGGTTAGGTGAATTGGCCATACTAAATTGCCCGTAGTGTTAGGTAAGGGGTAAATGTAGGGGTATGGCTGGGTTTCGCTTCGGCGGGTCGGTGTGGACTTGTTGGGCCGAAGGGCCTGTTTCCACACTGTAATCTAATCTAATCTAATGTTAACCCTGTATTCCGCATTCTTATTTGTCCTTCCAAAATGGACAACCTCACACTTGACAGGGTTGAACTCCACCTGCCACTCCTCAGTCCAGCTCTGCATCATATCTAAGTCTCTTTGCAGCCGACAACAGCCCTCCTCACTATCCACAACTCCACCAATCTTCGTATCATCTGCAAATTTACTGACCCACCCTTCGACTCCCTCTTCCAAGTCATTAATAAAAATTACAAACAGCAGAGGACCCAGAACTGATCCCTGCGGAACTCCACTTGTAACTGGGCTCCAGGCTGAATATTTACCATCCACCACCACTCTCTGACTTTGATCGGTTAGCCGGTTCTCTATCCAACTGGCTAAACTTCCCACTATCCCATGCCTCCTGACTTTCTGCATAAGCCTACCATGGGGAACCTTATCAAATGCCTTACTAAAGTCCATGTACACTACTGCTCTACCCTCATCCACATGCTTGGTCACCTCCTCAAAGAATTCAATAAGACTTGTAAGGCAAGACCTACCCCTCACAAATCCGTGCTGGCTGTCCCTAATCAAGCAGTGTCTTTCCAGATACTCATAAATCCTATCCCTCAGTACCCTTTCCATTACTTTGCCTACAACCGAACTAAGACTAACTGGCCTGTAATTCCCGGGGTTATCCCTATTCCCTTTTTTGAACAGGGGCACAACATTCGCCACTCTCCAGTCCCCTGGTACCACCCTTGTTGACAGTGAAGACGAAAAGATCATTGCCAATGGTTCTGCAATTTCCTCTCTTGCTTCCCACATAATCCTAGGATATATCCCGTCAGGCCTGGGGGACTTGTCTATCCTCAAGTTTTTCAAAATGCCCAACACATCTTCCTTCCTAACAAGTATCTCCTCTAGCTTACCATTCCGTTACATGCTCTCCTCTTCAACAATACGGTCCCTCTCATTTGTAAATACTGAAGAAAAGTACTCATTCAAGACCTCTCCTATCTCTTCTGACTCAATACACAGTCTCCCACTACTGTCCTTGATCAGACCTACCCTCGTTCTCGTCATTCTCATGTTTCTCACATACGCATAAAAGGCCTTGGGGTTATCCTTGATCCTACCCGCCAAAGATTTTTCATGCCCTCTCTTAGCTCTCCTAATCCCTTTCTTCAGCTCCCTCCTGGCTATCCTGTATCCCTCTAACACTCTGTCTGAACCTTGTTTCCTCAACCTTATGTAAGCCTCCTTCTTCCTCCTTACAAGACATTCAACCTCCTTCGTCAACCAAGGTTCCCTCACACAACCATCTCTTTCCTGTCTGACCGGTACATACATATCAAGGACACGTTGTATCTGTTCCTTGAAAAAGTTCCACATTTCAACGACATCCTTCCCTGACAGCCTGTGCTCCCAATTTATGCTCCTCAGATCCTATCTTGCAGCATCGTATTTACCCTTCCCCCAATTGTAAAACCTGCCCGGTTGCACACACCTATCTCTCTCCATAACCAAGGTGAAAGTCACAGAATTGTGGTCACCATCACCAAAATGCTCACCCACTGACAAGCCCATCACTTGTCCTGGTTCGTTACCAAGTACCAAATCCAATATGGCCTCCCCTCTGGTCGGACAATCTACATACTGAGTTAGAAAAGCTTCCTGGACACACTGCACAAACATCGCCCCGTCCAATCTACTTGATCTAAAGAGCTTCCAAACGGCACGGTGGCACAGTGGTTAGCACTGCTGCCTCGCAGTGTCAGAGACCCGGGTTCAATTCCCGCCTCAGGCGACTGACTGTGTGGAGTTTGCACGTTCTCCCCGTGTCTGCGTGGGTTTCCTCCGGGTGCTCCGGTTTCCTCCCACAGTCCAAAGATGTGCAGGTCAGGTGAATTGGCCATGCTAAATTGCCCGTAGTGTTAGGTAAGGGATAAATGTAGGGGTTGGGTGGGTTGCGCTTCGGCGGGGCGGTGTGGACTTGTTGGGCCGAAGGGCCTGTTTCCACACTGTAAGTAATCAAATCTAATCTAATCTAATATTTGGGATCAATGATTATGTTTTTGCTTCAAAGGATTGTATGCTTTTTTGAAAACTAAACATGAACACTTTAAAAGGTAGCTCTCCACCAGCAGTCTCATACTATGCTTCTGACTGTGCCTCAACTGACATGTGTCTGTGTCTATTTCCTGTTGTTCCTGGGCATTTTCAATGTTTTCGTTCTGCTTACCTTACATTGTCTGACACTTGTGCTGTGCTTAAACTTTCTTTCTTCTGTTACTTTTTTTTCTCCTTCTATACATTTTGAATATACAGTAGCCAGACATTTTGCTGACTTCTTGGCATGTTTACTGTTTCTACTGATTAAAGTGCTATCAACAAAATAAGCCAGTTTTGTTTGGGTAGATCATGCTGACTGTTGGAAGATGCAATGTGGTGACTCTTGCAAGTGTGTCCTTGTTTCAAGCAATCTACTGCACAAAAGGTTTAGGAACCAACAACTTCTTACAATAATGCAGGAAGACATCTTGAGGTGATCATTTGTAGTGAAAAATGTATATGTTCAGGCTGTGGTGACCAAAAGCTTGGACAAAGAAATGACTAGAATTAATTCAAGAACGTGGAACCACAGTGACTGAGGGTGCTACTTCTCGCTTGGGTCAAGATATGCAAAGGCATATTCAGATAAAACATTGAGGTCTGAATGAATCAAAAGACTATAGCAGGTTACAGTGTTGTACTTCAGAAAGCAAAGAAATGAATGATATAACTAAGCTAGTCTTAACATTCTTTTAAGTGTTTATTTGCAGAATTATACAAGTATGCAACTTCTAATCCACCTCAGTTTCTGGTTATAGGAGAATAAGTATGAATAGCTGAACAAGTGTATCCCCTGTTATTGTTCTCCACATGCATACAATTAATGCAAATAATATATAATTAGAATAGTAATTGGGAAAGGTAAGCTTCAATTGGAATCTCTTTTGGGTAACTAATTTTTTGACATTGTAATTAGAATTAGAATCCCTACAGTGTGGAAACAGGTCCTTCGGCCCACAAGTCCACACTGACCCTCCAAAGAATAACCCACCCAGACCCATTCCCCATCTCTATATTTACCCCTGACTTGGGTGGCACGGTGGCTCAGTAGTTAGCACTGCTGCCTCTCAGTGCCAGGGACCTGGGTTCAATCCTTGTCTCGGGTGACTGTCTGTGTGGAGTTTGCACATTCTCCCCGTGTCTGCGTGGGTTTCCTCCAGATGCTCTGGTTTCCTCCCGCAATCCAAAGATGTGCAGGTCAGGGGAATTGGCAGTGCTAAATTGCCCATAGTGTTAGGGGTAAATATAGGGCAAGGGAATGGGTCTGGGTGGATTATTCTTCGGAGGATTAGTGTGGACGTGTTGGGCCAAAGGGCCTATTTCCATACTGTAGGGAATCTAATCTAATGCACCTAATCTACACATTTCTTAACACTCTGGGTAATTTTGCATGGCCAATGCACCTAACCTGCACATCTTTGGATTGTGGGAGGAAACCGGTATATCCGGAGATTGTGCCTCTTTCCACAAGTTTATTTTAAAATAATGAAAATCTAATTTTTATTTGTCTTGATGCCATATAATTTAAATCCAATAATTTTTGGCGCTTTTAATCAAGAAATGCAAATACAAACAGATTTACACATTATTGCTGAACAGAATTTTTAAAAAAAGTTGGGTCTCATTTGAAATTAATTGTGACATAATTGGAATTATGATTTGCAGAATGTACTTTGGCTTGTGCATTTTGCCCCTCTTAATTTATTCAAAACCTGTTTGGTTAGAGGAATTTGAATGAAATGAAGCAAGAGTACTTTTTGCGGAATTTTAATATTAGTAAACTGGCAATTCTCAATATTTTTGAGTTGTGAGCCAAGTTTTGTTTCAGATTTGGGCATTGATTTGCTTTTTAAATGTAACCTGGAGATGTCAGGGTAAATTTCCATCTGCCTACCTCTAGAAGCATTAGATGCAGTGGCATGGTGTAGATGCAGGAAAATCAAACAGAATACAGTACACACCCACAAGGGCAGGGTATACAACTTTTATCTGTTTAGATGAATGGACAGAAAGTTTGGTTAGGTCAGTTAGGGGACAGCTCTTGTCTGTGCTTAATTTGCTGAACTTGCTGATCCATCCATTCCCTGGTTCAATAAATGAAAAATCAATGTCATTGTTTTATTTGCATGTATAATTTTTTATGTGGCTTATTTTATATGTTGCTTCCAGTTTTATGTAATTTCATAATTGCGTTGATTTATCATTTTCAGGCTGTTCTTTGTAGGTTTTAAATTGCAGTTATATAGACTGCTGAGAGTGATGCTTCCCCTCTCTCCCCCCTCCCCCCCAAAAATATCTCGTGCTATAGGTGAATGTGAATTTTGTGGAAATTAACCGGTTGATCAATCTAACTGGACATGTAGATCCTTGTTAAATTACTGTTGTTACCAAATTTATTTGCCATCTTTCCATAGATACACTGCAATTAGAATGCTTTACTGCATTTGATCCTTAGTCATTGTCAAAAATTGAACTTGAACTCAATTGAGTTGAATTTGGTGGACCTATTACTTCACATCCAAGTTGTACAACGTAAAATGCTCTAAGTCTAAATGTGGTCAGGTGCAACCTTGTAATTGCTTTACTGAGTATCTGTTCATTTCATGTGCATGTGGGAATAGCCAGAGTGGATCATTGGCAAAATTTATAACACGCAATGAAAAAATCTTAAATTTTTAATTGTAAGAACAAAATGCCCAAAAATCTTCAAAGCTTTATAATGTCCATTGTTCCATCTGCCTGAATGTTAAGAACAATGGTCCTGCCACCAGATTTGTGTATAATGTTCTTGACTAAAATTTTACTGAAGTTTTCATGCCAGTCCCAAGTGTCTCATTTTCACTTCTTTGTTACTGCATGAAGTGCATCTCTTGTGTGAAAGTTTTATTTCTTTTGTGTAAGACCATAAGGCAGAGGAGCTGAAGTAAGCGATTCAGCCCATTGAATGGAATCATAGCTGATAGTCCACAACAGTTTAGGAGAACCTCTTAATTAGATTAGAAAGATTCTTGCACTTTGGAACAAACTGATATAAAGTACAAATGAAACAATGTTTCAATTTGGGGCTACCTGCATTCCTAAAAAAAATGAATAATATATTGAAAGCTAGAACTGGCATTGGACTTAATGGATTGATATTCACCTATGTCCTATTCAGGGCCCACTTTACAACTGAAAGTTTATGGCTATCCTGCCTTGCACAATGTACTAAGCAGGTGCAATGACTGATAAAGGGATAAAGTTTTATTAATCCATATTCGGAGCTTTCTTAAGATTATTGAGAGTAAGGTTCTGTTGTCCCGTCACCCCTTCAGATGAAGCAAAATGCTAAGAGACGTAGTAGTTTTACCTTCCTTTATTCCAGTCCATGGAGAGAGAGAGAGAGAGAGAGAGAGAGAAAAAAAACGATTGCCCGTGTGCACAGGGACAATAGACAAAGATGCAGGAGTAGGCCATTCGGCCCTTCGAGCCAGCACCACCATTCATTATGATCATAGCTGATCATCCACAATCAGTATCCTGTTCCTGCCTTATCCCCATAACCTGTGATTCCACTATCATTAAAAGCTCTATCCGTCTCTTTTTTTTAAAGTATCTAGAGACTTGGTCTCCACTGCCTCCTGGGCAGAGCATTCCATATATCCACCACTCTCTGGGTGAAGAGGTTTCTCCTCAACTCTGTTCTAAATGGCCTATCCCTTATTTTTAAAATGTGTCCTCTGGTTCACGACTCACTCATCAGCAGACACATGCTTTCTGCCTCCAGAGTGTACAATCCTTTAATGATCCTATATGTCTCAATCAGATCCCCTCTCATCCTTCTAAACTCAAGCGTATACAAGCCCAGTTGCTCCAATCTTTCAAAATATAATAACCCTGCCATTATGGGCATTGACCTCGTGAACCTACACTGCACTCCCTCAATAGCCAGAATATCCTTCCTCAAATTTGAAGACTAAAACTGCACGCACGAAAAATCAATGTCATTGTTTTATTTGCATGTATAATTTTTTATGTGGCTTATTTTATATGTTGCTTCCAGTTTTATGTAATTTCATAATTGCGTTGATTTATCATTTTCAGGCTGTTCTTTGTAGGTTTTAAATTGCAGTTATATAGGTGCGGTCTCACCAGGGCCGGATAAAGCTGCAGAAGGACCTCTTTGCTCCTTTACTCAATTCCTCTTGTTTTGAAGGCCAGCATGCCATTAGCTTTCTTCACTGCCTGCTGAACCTGCATGCTTGCTTTCACTGACTAATGTACAAGAGCATCTAGATCTCGTTGTACCTCCCCTTACCTAACTTGACTCCATTTAGATATTAATCTGCCTTCCTGTTCTTGCCACCAAAGTGGATAACCACACATTTAGCCAAGTTATACTGTATCTGCCATACATCTGTCCACTCACCTAGCCCGTCCAAGTCACCTTGTATTCTCATAACATCTTCCTCGCATTTCACCTTGCCACCCAGCTTTGTAACATTAGCAGATTTGTAATATTACTTTTAATACCTTCATCTATATCATTAATGTATATAATTGACATGGGTTCCCGGTCTTCTCTCTCAAACAGCAGTTTCTGAATGAATGATATAGTCGCTTTACAAGGAGGAGCATCCAGATAAGGCAACATACATATTGATTGGGTGACCATTACAATCACCAAGTGTCAATAGCAAAGATTAAGTTACACAATGAATGTTCTTAACCTTAACTAGTTTCACATAACGAATGCTTTTCACCTTGTTAAACTGACCTTACATACTGAATGCTTCCAATATTGTTAAATGGCTCTACGTAATGAATGGTTTTCCACCTTGTTAACCCATTACCCTTGCCTCCAGCACCCCATTGTTAATTGTAAGTTCTTATCTGATCTGAGTCATGCTCAGCTGGACCTTTTGTTTCACAAAACTCAGAACTTGACACTTTCCCTGCCTGCTTATATCCTATACACATTCTCATTTCCTCCTTTTTATCATTTCATGATAACCACCGAGCTGGCACTACCAGCTTTCATAAGATTCTGACAGCTAGTATTTAAGCAAGTAATTGATACACTGCGTACAATGATTATAACCATAAAAATTGCTAGCCTGTTACAGTAAATAGAATTTGAAGAATCCTCCCATGTGGGAAAAAAATTCACCAGTAAAGTTCTTAAATCCACAGTCCTTAGTGACCACTCCATCGCCTCCAAGTCGAGTGGAAACAAGCCAGTTCTCCAAAATCTCTTTTAGTAAAGATCAACCTAAAAACGAAATTCAGTCTTTCCTTGTGCATCACTCCATGGAGAAATCTGATTTTTGGATAATGGCAGTTAAATACTTAACAAGACTGACGAGTCTTCCATCCTTCCAGAGATGCTCCACATGGAGGATAGCCTGCTGCTGCTGCACTGCACAAAGTGAATGCAGCATTCTTTGCTGCGTTTGCTCCGGCTCTGCTGTTAGACGTAACAAAACCAACTGGCTGTTGTGATGTTAGCTTGGTCAGTAAACCTTTTTTATATCTGTTAAATGATCAAAGGACAAGTAAAGCTCACGTGGTTTTATGTCTGTAGGAAGGCCATTGACAAAAGGCGTTCACTCCTCATCACTGTTGTTAGCTTCTTCACTTTTCATGCTCATGACTGGGGAGTTGATTGAATCCGTTGGATCAGGTTGTGGAGGGGTGGGCGGTGGTCCGAAGGCGTGCTTTACCTGTGAATAGAGAAACAGGTTAAGTAGCATAGTTAAGTAAATAATAGACTAACAGTGGCAAAAACAAAAACACAGGTACAGGTGAATGTTAGGAGTCACACATTCAACTACACTAAATCATGTCTGCCTATTTCAACATTCTTTGTTGTCTTGAAGTCTGTTACTCTGTTTACTATTTATGACATTATCAAGTTTTATACAATTCATAAACTTCTAAATTGTACTGTCACAATAACTCAGTCAATTTTATAAACAACAATCAATTCCAGAATCCCACTTAAGCACACAGAACTCTAATTTCAATTAAACGCAGAGAGCTTGAACCTCAGCACAGCGCAGAGGAATTGAACCTCAACTACTCCCCATGGGTCTCGAACCCCAGTACAGTGCAGAGGATCGAACCTCTGCCTGCCAGCGTGCTTGCTAAATTGTGTCTCTCGACTGAGCTAATTACCGTTCGAGGAATCCATAGAATAGAGAGCAATTGAACAAGTGGGTCGTCTCCAGCACACAGGAATATCGAGAGGGACCAAGGTTTAAAATCTTACCTTGTGGGTCCATCTGTTTCCAGACACCAATGTTCCAGGCGGCCGCTGACATCGTTCAATCGTAACTATTCATTTGGATCCTGTCGACTACGTTCCCTGCCTCAGTCGAAGCAAAACGCTCCGAGATACAGCATTTGCCTTCCTAACTACTGATTCAGCCTGCAAGCTTACCTTTAGAGAATCCTGGACTGGAATTCCCAAGTCTCTTTGCACTTCAGACTTCTGAATTTTCTCCCCATTTAGAAAATAGCCCATGCCCCTCTTCTTCCTAACGAAGTGCATGACCTCTCACTTTCCCACGTTGTACTCTATCTGCCACTTCTTTGCCCACTCTCCTCACTGGTCCAAATCCTTCTGCAGCCTCCCTGCCTCTTCAATGCTACCTGTCCCTCTATCAATCTTTGCATCATATGCAAACATAGCCAGACTGCCGTCAGTTTCTTTATTTTGATCACTAATATATTAAAGTTGAAAAATTGTGGTCCCAACACGGAATCTTGTGGAACGCCACTTGTCACCAGCTGCCATCCTGAGAAGGACTCTTATATCCCCACTCTCTGCTTCCTGCCATTCAATGAAGCTTCTATCCATGCTAGCACATTGCCTCTGACACCATGGGCCCTTGTCTTGCTCAGAACCGTGTGTGCGGCACCTTGTTAAAGGCCTCCTCGAAGTCCAGGTGGAGAACATCCATTGGCACTCCTTGGTCTAACCTGCTCATTACTTCCTTGCAGAATTCTAGCAGATTTGTCAGCCATGACCTCCCCTTGATGAAACCATGCTGACTTTGCCCTATTTTACCATATACTTCCAAGAACTCAGAAATCTCATCCTTCTCAGATCTTACCCATGAACAAGGTTAGGTTAATCGGTCTGTATTTTCCAGTCCTCTGGGGCCCTCCCTGATTCTGGCGATTCCTGGAAGATCACCACTGATGCCTCCACTATCGGTTCAGCTATCTTCCTTAGGACTCCGGGGTGTAGTCCATTTGGTCCAGGTGATTTATCTATCTTCAGGTCAGAAAGAAATATAAGCTAAATGCAGATATATAGTTAGAGCACTGAACAGCCATGATCTAATTGAATTGTGGAACAGAATGGAGAGGCTGAAGACCACCTCCTGTTCCTATGTTCCTATAAAATGCCTGACAATGTAGAAAATATTTCCCTCCCCACCCCTTTCCGCCTTCCACAAAGACCGTTCCCTCCGTGACTACCTGGTCAGGTCCACGCCCCCCTACAACCCACTCTCCCATCCTGGCATCTTCCCCTGCCACCGCAGGAACTGCAAAACCTGCGCCCACACCTCTTCCCTCACCTCCGTCCAAGGCCCAAAAGGAGCCTTCCACATCCATCAAAGATTTACCTGTGCATCCACTAATATCATTTATTGCATCCATTGCTCCCGATGCGGTCTCCCCTCTACATTGGGGAGACTGGACGCCTCCCAGGCGAGAGCTTTAGGGAACATCTCCGGGACACCCGCACCAATCAACCACACCGCCCTGTGGCCCAATATTTCAACTCCCCCTCCCACTCTGCTGAGGACATGGAGGTCCTGGGCCTCCTTCACTGCCGCTCCCTCACCACCAGATGCCTGGAGGAAGAACGCCTCATCTTCCGTCTCGGAACACTTCAACCCCAGGGCATCAATGTGGACTTCAACAGTTTCCTCATTTCCCCTTCCCCCACCTCACCCTAGTTCCAAACTTCCAGCTCAGCACTGTCCCCATGACTTGTCCTATCTGCCTATCTTCTTTTCCACTTATCCACTCCACCCTCCTCCCCTGACCTATCACCTTCATCCCCTCCCCCACTCAACTATTGTACTCCATGCTACTTTCTCCCCACCCCCACCCTCCTCTAGCTCATCTCTCCACGCTTCAGGCTCTCTACCTTTATTCCTGATGAAGGGTTTCTGCCCGAAACGTCGATTTTTGCTGCTCCTCAGATGCTGTCTGAACTGCTGTGCTCTTTCAGCACCGCTAATCCAAAATCTGGTTTCCAGCATCTGCAGTCATTGTTTTTACCCAATGTAGAAAATTGTCTACGGTATGCCCTTTGTGAAAAGCAGGGATATATTCCAAGATGACGCCAGAGTATGGCGACTCTTTGAGATGTCCCAAGCAGATCTCCTCTCAACTTTTATAATCTTTTAAATCTCAATTGTAAGTCTGTTCCCTATATTCTGCTTTTTGTTCTGTTATCTTCATGTACATACGATTCCTGAAGAAGGGCTTATGCCCGAAACGTCGATTCTCCTGCTCCTCGGATGCTGCCTGGCCTGCTGTGTTTTTCCAGCACCACATTTTTCAACTCTGTTGCTCCAGCATCTGCAGTCTTCACTTTCTCCTGTACATATGTAAAGTATGATTTGTCTGGATAGCATGATAAACAATACTTTTCACTGTATTTCAGTGCATCTGACAATAATAAATCAGAACAAAAAAAACTCAGCCATCCTGCCGACGACACCAACATTGTTATCCCGTTTCCTCCCTCAGTCGAAGCAAAACGCTTAGAGACACAGTGTAGTTTTCCCTCCTTCATCTTTATTCCGGGGCTTGGAGAAAGAGAGAACGATCGCCCATGTGCACAAGGACATGAGTTCACAGTCTTCTCGCGAACGACAGCTTCTCAATAAATTATATAGCCACTTTACAGGTAGGAGCATCCAGATAGGGTAACATACATGTTAATTGGGCGGCACGGTGGCACAGTGGTTAGCACTGTTGCCTCACAGCACCAGAGACCCGGGATTAATTCCCGCCTCAGGCGACTGACTGTGTGGAGTTTGCACGTTCTCCCCGTGTCTGCGTGGGTTTCCTCCGGGTGCTCCGGTTTCCTCCCACTGTCCAAAGATGTGCAGGTCAGGTGAATTGGCCATGCTAAATTGCCCGTAGTGTTAGGTATAGGGGTAAATGTAGGGGTATGGGTGGGTTGCGCTTCGGCAGGTCGGTGTGGACTTGTTGGGCCGAAGGGCCTGTTTCCACACTGTAATGTAATCTAATCTAATCTTAAAAAAAAAAACAATCAACAAGTACCGATGACCGAGGCTATCGTGGTACAGTGGGTGTTCTTAACTTTGTTAACTTGAATCATACAGTGGAAGCTTTTCCCCTGTTAGCTGACCTTGCATACTGAATGCTTTCAATGTTGTTAAATGGCTCTACATAATGACTGCTTTTCCAACTTGTTAACTCATTACCTTTGCCTCCAACACCCCATTGTTTACTGCAAGCTCTTATCTGATTTGAGTCATGCTCAGCTGAACCTCTTGTTTCTCAAAACTCATAACTTAACTCTTTCCCTGCCTGCTTGTACCCTATACACATTTTCATCATCAGCAAAGTGATAGAAACTGTTAATGATAGTGTTGTCAATCAGCACCTGCAGAAGAAAACTTGCATGCTCATAAAAGAAACAAGAATGAGAGGCATAGAAGCAAAGATGATGTGAGGAAAACCTTTTTCACACTATTTTGGGAATAATGCTTGAAAATTTGTTGGAGGCAGGTTCATTTGAGGCATTCATCAAATGATTATTTGGATAGAAAGTGTGCAAGGGTGTTTAGTTTAGATTAGATTCCCTACAGTGTGGAAACAGGCCTTTCAAGTCGACACCAACTCTCCGAAGAGTAACCCACCCAGACCCATTTCCCTCTGATTAGTGGGGGAGAAAAGGGGAAGATTTGGCAATAGGTAATGATGGGCAATGTAGGTATGATGGGCTGAAAGACCTCCTGTACTGAGAATTCTATTATTGTGTTGTTGACATGCTTAGTTTGGGTTCCACCAAAGCCATTGGGCTCCTGACATCATTACAGCTTTTATTCAAACATGAACAAAAGCACTGAACTCCAGAGTTGACCTCAGTGTAGCATTTGATTAAGTATGGTATCAAGGGGACTTCGCAGAATTGGAGTCATTGGGAATTGAGAGAGGCAAAATATCTATTTCGTCAGAATTTGAAACTTACAGGATACTAAGAGGCCTGAATATAGTGGTCATGGAGATGTTTCCACTAGTAGAAGATACTAGTGAGAAAGTGTATAAGGTATAAGATAGGGAAAGAGTTAAGTTTAGGGTTGCTTGACAAAACGATCAGCTAGCATGACTTGGATCAGATAAGAACTTGCAGTAAACAATGAGGTGCTGGAAGTAAGGGTAGTGGGTTGATGAGGTGAAAAGCATCCATTATGTGAAGCCAGTTAACAAGGTTAAGACCATTCATTGTATAACACCAGACGGCTTAATCACTACTATTGACACTCACTGATTGTTAGTCACCCAATCAATATAGATGTTGCCTTATTTGGATGCTGCTCCCTGTAAGTGACTATATAATTCCTTAAGAATGTGCTGTTTGATAGAAGACCAAGAACTCATGTCCCAGTCCACATGGGTGATCATTCTCTCTCCCTTCAGGGCCCGGAATAAAAATGAAGGAGGTAAAACTCTGAGCGTTTTGCTTCGACTGATATGGAAATAGGGATAGGGAAACGGGATGACACATGGTCCTGAAGGTTGAGCCTCAGAGGGAAGGAACAGTACTTCATAGAACATAGAACAATACAGCACAGAACAGGCCCTTCGGCCCATGATGTTGTGCCGAACATTTGTCCTAGCTTAAGCACCCATCCATGTACCTATCCAATTGCCGCTTAAAGGTCACCAATGATTCTGACTCTACCACTCCCACAGGCAGCGCATTCCATGCCCCCACCACTCTCTGGGTAAAGAACCCACCCCTGACATCCCCCCTATATCTTCCACCCTTCACCTTAAATTTATGTCCCCTTGTAACACTCTGTTGCACCTGGGGAAAAAGTCTCTGACTGTCTACTCTATCTATTCCTCTGATCATCTTATAAACCTCTATCAAGTCACCCCTCATCCTTCGCCGTTCCAACGAGAAAAGGCCTACCACTCAACCTATCCTCGTACGACCTATTCTCCATTCCAGGCAACATCCTGGTAAATCTTCTCTGCACCCTCTCCAAAGCTTCCACATCTTTCCTAAAGTGAGGCGACCAGAACTGCACACAGTACTCCAAATGTGGCCTAACCAAGGTCCTGTACAGCTGCAACATCACTTCACGACTCTTGAATTCAATCCCTCTGCTAATGAACGCTAATACACCATAGGCCTTCTTACAAGCTCTATCCACCTGAGTGGCAACTTTCAAAGATCTATGAACATAGACCCCAAGATCCCTCTGTTCCTCCACCTCACTAAGAACCCTACTGTTAACCCTATATTCCGCATTCTTATTTGTCTTTCCAAAATGGACAACCTCACACTCGGCAGGGTTGAACTCCATCTGCCACTCCTCAGCCCAGCTCTGCATCATATCTAAGTCTCTTTGCAGCCGACAACAGCCCTCCTCACTATCTACAACTCCACCAATCTTCGTATCATCTGCAAATTTACTGACCCACCCTTCGACTCCCTCTTCCAAGTCATTAATAAAAATTACAAACAGCAGAGGACCCTTTATATTGATATGACAATGAGTAACCTTATTTCTGAGCTAATAAGGTTACTCATTTTGCTATACACCTGAATCCAGGGAACTGAATGATTCTGCTTAAGTTATCAGCATGTGCTCTCCTACCTCTTTTTTTTGAACACTTGTGGATGAAAACCATCAGGTCCTGGGCATTTGTTTCTCTTCAGTTCCATTAGTTTTTCCTATTGTTAATGATTAACATAATCTAATTTTACTCAGGCCTGTCCTTGATCTCTCAATTTCTTTGGGACTTTGGCAAGCTATCCTCCTTCTCTGCTTTGAACACTGAAGCAAAATAATCATTTGGCATATCTGCCGTTTCCCTATGCTCATTGACAATATCTCCATTCTCAGCCTTTTGTGGGCCAATTGTACTTTTAACCAGAAGCAAAACAGAAATAGCTGGGAAAACTTTAGCTGGAAAGGTTAGCAGCATTTGTGGAGAGAAAGCAGAGTTAATGTTTTGGGTCTTGTGACCTTTCAGAACTGATTGCGCCTATGATAAGGTTGACATATATGCTGAAGATGGGGCAGGTTGAAGTAAATGGTAGGTGGAGATGAAACCCAGAGAGAGAGAGAGAGAGAAAACAACAGTTGGACAAAGGAATGGATAACAGTTACTCCTGTGGAATCAATAACTGCTAATGGGATCATTAGTAACTGATGATGAGATGGTTATGGTAACAGCCCATTGATGACAAGGCCTGGTTCATGAGGTTTGGAGTAAGGACATAGGAGGTAATGCTCAAGCTCTAAAATTATTGAACTCAACATCGAGTCTGAAGGCTGCAGAGTTTCCAAGCAAAAAATGAAATTCTGTTCTTCCAGCTCTTAGCCAGTCGCTTTACCCTTTATATTAATATGACAATGAGTAACCTTATTTCTGAGCTCATTATGGTGGGAAAGAAAGTGAAAGTGGTGATGCCTAGGGTATGATCTTGAGGAGTATCTGCAATGGTGTTCTGGGAGTGAAATGATTGACTTGCAACAATATCCTCTGGCGCACCACAGGTCACAGACCTCCAGTTGGAAAACCAACCTTCCACAATTGCTTTCTGTCTTTTATGAAACAATCCCAAACAAGCAGATACAATGCGACCAAAAGCTATTACCACATTACCTTATATCAAAGACATATCTGAAATGACTTCCGGACTACTCAGATCCAATGGCATCCTGGTAGCCCATAAATCTACCAATACGCTTAAACAGCGACTAATGAACCTAAAGGATCCATTAGATACCACCAGCAAAACTAACATCATTTACAATTTACCATGCAAGAACTGTGAAAAACACTACATCAGACAAACTAGCAGGAGACTTGTCGCCAGGATACATGAACATCAACTGGTCACCAAAAGACACAACCCACTCTCACTAGTTTCCATACATACAGCCAAAGAAGGACACCACTTTGACTGGGACAACGCATACATCCTAGGACAGGCAAAATGCACGAGACACGCACAAGAATTCTTAGGGGCATAGCATTCTAACCAGAACTCCATCGATAAACACATCAGTTTAGATCTTATCTACCTTCTCTTTGAAAAAAAACGGAAATGGCATCACTAACCTTAAGAAACCAAGACCTATAAATAGAGAGGTGGGACATAGCACCAGCGCTTCACCAGAGACACTCACTGATGATGTTATCTAGTATAGTGACGAAACATCTGAAAACAAACCTTCAAGCTTAGCAAGCCAACTTACAGACTTATCATCAACCTGAGCTATAACCCTTCTCAAAAATCGTGGACTGATTCAGTATCTGAGGAGTTGAGTGGTGCTAAAGTTGTGCATTTGTTGGAAAACATCCCCATTTCTGATCTCATGATGAATGGATAGTTATTGAAGAAGCTGCTACACTGAGGACCGCGTGCAGACATGTTCTGGGATTGAAATGATTGACCTGCAGCACCTCCGTTATGTTCCTTACTGTCCGTATGGCTTCAACCTGAACAAAGTCTCTCTGATGGATCGTTCTCCATGAGCTTCTGACTGGAGATGGATGTAAATCATGTGGTAGGCATACAGTTTATATCGCACGGAAATAGACTCTTCGGTCCAACCAGTCCATGCCGAACACAATCCCAAATTAAACTATTCCCACCTGTCTGCTCCTGGCCCATATCCTCCCAATCTTTCCTATTCATGTACTTACCCAAATATCTTTTGAATGTTGTAATTGTAACCACCTCCACTACTTCCTCTGGAAGTTCATTGCACATGTGAACCACCCTCTGTGTAAAAAAAAAAAAATGCCCCTCCTGTCTTTTTTTAAATCTCTGTCCTCTCACCTTAAAAACTTGCCCCTTCGTCTTAAAATCCCTCAACCTAGGGAAAAGATAACTATTGTTAACTCTACCTATACTCCTTGTTATTTTATGAACTTTAATAAGGTCTCCACTTAATGTCTTATGCTCCAGTGAAAAAAGTCCTAATGAAAAAAATATTCTGCCTTTATCTTTTGCACTTATGTGCTATACACCCCCATATTAGAAAATGGGAATATTTGTGGAGGCCCCATCTTGCCTGGGTTGTTTTGCAACTGTATGTGGCAAGACAGTAGAACATTGATTTGATCTGTCATTAGTGAGTTGTTTAATGCTGTTAATTGCACACTGGTCCCATTATTTGGTAAGTAAGTAGTCCTGTGTTCAAGCTTCGCCAGTCTGGTAACTCATTTTTAGGCGAAAGTGAGGACTGCAGATGCTGGCGATTAGAGTCGAGAGTGTGCTGCTGGAAAAGCACAGCAGGTCAGGCAGCATCTGAGGAGCAGGAAAATCGATGGTTCAGGCAAAGCCCTTCATCAGGAACTAATTTTTAGGCATGACCTCTTGCATTCTTCATTGAACCGGGCCAGTCTCCTGGCTTGGCAGTGATGCAGCATGTGCTGAGCCATATGGTTGAGTATAATTTTGGTCGAGTCCACACCGCCATTCAATCATGGCTGATGGGCATTTCAACTCCACTTACCCGCATTCTCCCCGTAGCCCTTAATTCCTTGTGACATCAAGAATTTATCAATCTCTGCCTTGAAGACGTTTAGCGTCCCAACCTCCACTGCACTCCGCGGCAATGAATTCCACAGGCCCATCACTCTCTGGCTGAAGAAATGTCTCCGCATTTCTGTTCTGAATTTGCCCCTTCTAATTATAAGGCTGTGTCCACGGATCCTAGTCCCCTCGCCTAACGGAAACAATTACCGAGTGTCCACCCTTTCCAAGCCAACTTTGTAGGCACTAAGCTTGAAATTCCCCCTCCATATATTTTTCCATGTCTTCTTGTTTTAAATAAGCTCCTTGAAACATACCTCCTTGCCCTGAATTCTTAGGGATTATCTGTGTAGAATTGTGATTTAAAACGTTCTGAAGCACAACTAGGCAATTTATTTTGTTAAAGATACAGTATAATTGTCAGTTTTTGTACTACCAAGTAGTTGTCAATGTTATAACTAAACTTTAAATCTGAACTGAGGAGTTTTAGGCCCTTCATCTAGGGAAAGATATATTGGAGGGAGTGCAGAGAAAGTTCACTATGCTGATCCTATGTTTGGAAGGACTATCTGGTCCAAGATAGTGGGTCAGTGAGACACTTCACTTGGAGCTCATCCACTCCACCTATTCATGATCTTTCCTTCATTTTTTTTTCTCTCTAATAGAATGGATGGACATTTTGTTTGGCAAAGATTCGTTTGGGTCAAAAGGCCTGTCTCCATGCTGTGACTCTATGACTGAACTATTTTCTTTCCAGACTCTCCCCATCCTCTGAAAACAATTCACCTCAACTCTTACTTTTTACCTTAAATGCACGTCCCTGGTAATTAGCTCCTGTATTAATAAAGTGCATTTCTATCCACTCAATCTATGCCCCTTGCAATCTTTCTTACCTCTCTCAACCTTTACTGTTCCGTGGAAAGCATTATACAATCTCTCATAGCTCAGACCCTTCAACTCAGGCAGCATCTGATAGATCCCTTTGTACCTTCTCTAGTGCAGTCATGTACATTCAATAACATGATGTCCAGAAATGTACATAGTACTCCAGTTGTATTCTGACTGGAGTTTATACAGGGATGAAAATGTGTTGCTGGAACAGCGCAGCAGGTCAGGCAGCATCCAGGGAACAGGAGAATCGATGTTTCGGGCATAAGCCCTTCTTCAGGAGTTTATACAGTTCAGCATAACCTCCTTGCTCTTGTATTCTGTGTCTCTGCTAGTAAAGGCAAGTATCTGATGTACCTTCTTAACCACCTTCTCTATCTGCCCTGTTACTTTCAATGATGCATGGACGTGCACACCAAGGTCCCTCTGCTCTTCAATACTTTACAGGGTCCTACCATATGTATTGTAATCTCTCCACATGTTGAATTCTATTTGAATTTTTCACACACCTAACCAATCTGTTGATATTCTCTTGCAGTTTGCGGTTATCCTCCTCCTATTTACCATCTCGCCAATTTTTGAAACATTCCCAATATTCTTGATCATATTCCTTAATTCAACATAGAAACTAGGAGCAGGAGTTGGCCATTAGCCCTTCAAGCCTGCTCTGCAAGTTAATATGATCATGGGTGATCTTCAGTCTTAATTCCATACTCCTGCTTTCTCCTCAATGCCAGTTGATGCCTTAGATAAAGAAATGTCTCGTTTTTTTATCTCTCTCTCTCAAATATATTCAGTTACTTGGTCTACACTTTCCTTCCACATATTCCGTACTCTTTGAGTGAAGAATTATTTTCTAATCTCTGTCCTAAATGGTTTACTTGTGACCTCGGTTCTCGACTGTGACCAGGAAAAATCCTCCCTGCATCAAGTCTATCTAGCTCTGATAGAATTTTGTATGCCTCAATCAGGTGCCCTCTCATCCTTCCAAACTAGTGAATATAGGCCTAGTTGAATCATCTCTTATCTGACAGTCCTGCAATCCCCGGTATCAGCATAGTGAACCTCCAATGCACTCCCCTCTTCGGCAAACGTATCCTTTCTCAGGGAGAGAGTACAAAACTGTACTCTAAATGTAGTCTCATTAAGGCCATGTATAACTGTAGTTAGCCATGCCTACTTCTGAACTTAAATCCTCTTGCAATAAAGGCCATTTGCCTTTTTAATTGCTTGCTGCACCTTGTTTACTTTCATTGACTTGTGTACAAGAACTTTGACGAGCTGGGAAACAGGCTTGAACAGATAAAATGGATGAAGTTGATGTGCTGGAAATGTTGGCAAACATGAAGATTGATAAGTGCCCAGGGCCAGACCAGATTTATTTAGGTTGCTCCGGAAAGCGAGAAAGGAGGTTGCTAATCCGCTGACTAAGATCTTTGCTTCCTCACTCTCCACGGGATTTGTACTGGAAGATTGGAGGGAGGCGAATGTTGTTCCCCTTTTCAAGAAGGGGAATAGGGAAATCTCTGGCAATTACAGACCAGTTGGTCTTGTATCTATGGTCAGCAAGGTTTTGGAAAGAATTCAGAGAGATAGGATTTATGACTATTTGGAAAAGCATAGATTGATTAAAGACAGTCAGCATGGCTTTGTGAGGTGCAGGTCGTGCCTCACAAATCTTATTGAGTTCTTTGAAGAGGTAACGAGATAGGTTGACGAAGCAGTGGATGTGGTGTATATGGACTTCAACAAGGCATTTGATAAGATTCCCCATAGTCGACTCATTCATAAAATCTGGAGGTGTGGGATACAGGGATACAGGGAGAATTGGCTGTCTGGATTCAGAATTGGTTGGTTGATTGACAAGACAGAGAGTGATTGTCGATGGAAAGTATTCTGCCTGGAGGTCAGTGATGAGTGGTGTCCCACAGGGCTGTGTTCTTGAGCCTCTGCTCTTTGTAGTTTTTATAAATTACTTGAATGAGGAGGTTGAGGGGTGGGTTAGTAAATTTGCTGATGACACAAAGATTGGAGGTACCGTTGATAGTATTGAGGGCTATTGCATGCTGCAGCGCAACATGGACAGGATGCAGAGCTGGGCTGAGAAATGACAAATGGAGTTCAACCTGGATAAATGCGAAGTGATGCATTTTGGAAGGTCGAACTTGAATGCTGAATATAGGATTAAAGACCAGATTAACAATAGACAATAGGCGCAGGAGTAGGCCATTCAGCCCTTCGAGCCTGCACCGCCATTCAACATGATCATGGCTGATCATTCCTAATCAGTATCCTGTTCCTGCCTTATCTCCATAACCCTTGATTCCACTATCCTTGAGAGCTCTATCCAACTCTTTCTTAAATGAATCCAGAGACTGGGCCTCCACTGCCCTCTGGGGCAGAGAATTCCACACAGCCACCACTCTCTGGGTGAAGAAGTTTCTCCTCATCTCTGTCCTAAATGGTCTACCCCATATATTTAAGCTGTGTCCTCTGGTTCGGCACTCACCCATCAAGGGAAACATGTTTCCTGCTGCCAGAGTGTCCAATCCTTTCATAATCTTATACATCGCAATCAGATCCCCTCTCAGTCTTCTAAACTCAATGGTATACAAGCCCAGTCGCTTCAGTCTTTCAGGGTAAGGTAATCCCGCCTTTCCAGGAATTGACCTCGTGAACCTACGCTGCACTCCCTCAATAGCCAGAATGTCTTTCCTCAGATTTGGAGACCAGAACTGCACACAGTACTCCAGGTGTGGTCTCACCAGGGCCCTGTACAGCTGCAGAAGAACCTCTTTGCTTCTATACTCAATTCCTCTTGTTATGAAGGCCAGCATGCTGTTAGCCTTCTTCACTACCTGCTGTACCTGCATGCTTGCCTTCATTGACTGGTGTACAAGAACACCCAGATCTCTCTGTACTGCCCCTTGACCTAAATTTATTCCATTGAGGTAGTAATCTGCCTTCCTGTTTTTGCCACCAAAGTGGATAACCATACATTTATCCACATTAAACTGCATCTGTCATGCATCTGCCCGCTCACCTAACTTGTCCAGGTCACCCTGTAATCTCCTAACATCCTCATCACATTTCACCCTGCCACCCAGCTTTGTATCATCAGCATATTTGCTAATGTTATTGCTGATACCATCTTCTATATCATTAATATATATTGTGAAAAGCTGCGGTCCCAGCACGGATCCCTGCGGTACCCCACTGGTCACTGCCTGCCATTCCAAAATGGAGCCGTTTATCACGACCCTTTGTTTCCTATCAGCCAGCCAATTTTCAATCCAATACCATACGCCCAATACCATGCGCCCTAATTTTACTCACTAACCTCCTGTGTGGGACTTTATCAAAGGCTTTCTGAAAGTCCAGGTACACTGCATCCACTGGATCTCCCTTGTCCATCTTCAGAGTTACATCCTCAAAAAATTCCAGAAGATTAGTCAAGCATGATTTCCCCTTCATAAATCCATGCTGAATCTGTCCTATCCTGTTACTACTATCCAGATGTGATGTAATTTCATCCTTTATAATAGACTCCAGCATCTTTCCCACCACTGAGGTCAGACCAACTGGTCTATAATTTCCTGCTTTCTCTCTCCCATCTTTCTTAAAAAGTGGTATAACATTAGCCACCCTCCAATCCTCAGGAACCGACCCCGAATCTATCGAACTCTGGAAAATAATCACTAACGCATTCTTGGCAGTGTGGAGGAACAGAGGGAGGGATCTTGGTGTTCGAGGGAGGGATCTTGGTGTTCAAGTGCGTAGATCCTTTAAAGTTGCCACCCAAGTGGATAGTGTTGTTGAGAAAGCATATGGTGTTTTGGCTTTAATTAACAGGGGGATCGAGTTTAAGAGTCGCAAAGTTTTGCTACAGCTCTACAAGTCCCTGGTGAGACCACACTTGGAATATTGTGTCCAGTTCTGGTCGCCCTATTATAAGAAAAATGCGGAGGCTTTGGAGAGAGTGCAAAGAAGGTTTACCAGGATGCTGCCTGGACTGGAGGGCTTGTCGTACGAAGAGAGATTGACTAACCTTGAAATTTTCTCTCTGGAGAGAAGGAGGAAGAGAGGTGACTTGATTGAGGTATACAAGGTAATGAGAAGCTTAGATAGAGTCAATAGCCAGAGACTTTTCCCCAGGGCAGGATTGACTGGCACAAGGGGTCATAGTTTTAAGATTTTAGGAGGAAGGTATAGAGGAGATGTCAGAGGTAGGTTTTTTTACACAGAGAGTTATGAATGCATGGAACGTATTGCCAGTGTTAGTGGTGGAAGCAGAGTCGTTAGGGACATTAAATCGACTGCTGGACATGCGCATGGACAGCAGTGAATTGAGGAGTGCGTAGGTTAGGTTATTTTATTTTAGATTAGGAATAATCCTCGGCACAACATAGTGGGCCGAAGGGCCTGTTCTGTGCTGTAGTTTTCTATGTTCTGTGTTCTAATGCTTAAGTCCTTCTGTACATTCACACTTCCTTATACATTACAATTTAAATAATACTCTTGCCTTTCTGTTTTGCACACTGAAGTATATAACTTCATAAATTGCCATGTTGTTCTGAGTCTGACATGTATTTGACCAATCTCTCAACTTGTTTAAACCAGCTTCAAGCCTCCTTGCATCTTCCTTACTATCAATCCTGTCCGGTTCTGTCATCAAATTCAGGAGTGTTGCATTTGCTTTCCTCATGTCAGGTCATTTTTATATTATCGTGAATAGCTGGGATCCAATTACTAATCCTTGCTCACTTCACTAGTCAATGCCTGCCATCAGGAAGAAAAAGCATTTATTCCCATTCTCTATTTGTGTCAGTCAACCAATTCTCAATCTATGCTACTATTCCATTTGCTTTAATTTTGGCCAGTAACATCCTATAGCACTAACCTCTTATCAAACATCATCTAAAAATCCAAATATATGACATACATATGCACAAGAGCCTCATAATTCAGCATATCCCCCACTCTAGCATTACTATCAAGCCAGGAGATCACCCTAGTTCAGTGAAGAGTGTAGGAGAGGATGCCAGGAGTAGCACCAGATAAACCAAAACATGCTACAGTCAGTTCTGAAGAAGGATCAGTGGATCCAAAATGTGATCTCTGCTTTCTGTCCACAGATACTGCCAGACCTACTGAGTTTTTCCAGCAATTTCTGTTTGTGTAGCTGAATTCTCGCATCTGCAGTTAATACCTAAAAATGACTTGTCAACTGTTGAAACTACAAAGCTGGACTACTTGCGTGCCAAACAGCATGAAATGGAGCTAAGTGATCTCACAAACAATAGATCAGATCTAAGCTGTGCAATCCTGGCACATCCAGTAGTGAATGGTGGTGGACAATTAAACAAACCACTGAAGGATGCTCTCCATCCTCAATGAAGAGAGAGCCCATCATATAAGGGCAAAGATAAAGCTGAAGCATTCTCAATGATCTTCAGCCAGAAGTTTTGACTGGATGATCCACCTTGGTCTCCTCCAGAAGTCATCAGTGTCCCGTCAGTCTTCGGCCAATTCGATTCAAAATGTTCTGAGGCACTGGATACTGAAAATGCTATTGGCCATGATAATATTCTGGCAATAGTACTGAAGGCTTGTGCTCGCGAACTTGCCACACTCCTAGCCAAATTGTTCCAGTACAGCTACAACAATGGCATCTACCCAATAATGTGGAAAATTGCTCAGGTTTTTACACTCAAAAACAAGACCAATTTAACCTGACCAATTACTACCCCATTGGTCTACTCTTAATCATGAGTAAAGTGGTGGAAGGTGTCATCAGATGTAGATTATCACGGTGATTTGTAAGCCTTTAACACCATTAACACCCCAGTATTATTTTCTTTCTTGTACTGACTATGCTGAATATCTCAGGCTTACTACTTTTTCTGGTTAGAGGCAAAAAAAAATTGCAGATGCTGAAATCCAAAGTAGGCAGGCAGGAGGCTGGAAGAACACAGCAAACTAGGCAGCATCAGGAAGTGGAGAAGAGTCCTGAAGAAGGGTTACACCTGAAACGTCAACTTCTCCACCTGTTGCTGCCTGACTTGCTGTGTTCTTTTTTTCCTTCTGCCTGTTTACTACTTCTGGCAATTTCATATGTCTCCTCTATGGATCTAGTACTCGAATGCTTGCAAGCCAAGGTTGAACCACCTTTTTTCTTTTACTTTTGTGCCAAGTAAGAATGTAGTTTGTGCATTCTGTAAATATTAACCATTGCCTATCTACTGTCAATTCTTTTTGTCATGTTTCCCAAACTATCCTTGCCAATTCTGCTCTCTTAGTTCTCTGTATTTAGATTTTGGACCCTAGTTTCAGGTCCTACTACTTCGCTTTCCATATTGAAACAAAATTCTATTATTCAATGGTTGCTAATCGCCAAGGAAGTCCACAAAGTAAGGTTGTTTATCAATCCTTTCTCGTTGCACAGTACCCAGTCTTGAATAATCACAAACAGCTAGTGCTCCTGCCGTGCGCCTTTGCCCATTGAAATTAGACTTCTAGACATAGAAACATTCCTCTAGTCCCTCTGCTTCCTGAGGAAATGCAGCAGGTCTGGCAGCACCTGTGGAAAAAGAAACAGTTGATATATCAAGTCTGGTCTTGGATGCTCTCAGAACTTCTGAATTTTTTCAGCATTTTGTGTTTGTTTCAAATTTCCAACATTGACAATATTTTTTTTCTGTCCCCTCTGCTTCATGCCTCTCAATGAGTTTTGGATGCAATGTGCTCCTTTACTTTGGAATCCATGAGCTTTTATTTCCTTGACCAATCTGCCTTGAAGAACCTTATCAACTGCCTTGCTAAAGTCTATGTGTAGACCACATCAAATGCATTGCCCTTCTCAACTGTCCTCAAGAATGTTGTTTAAATCTGTCAAAGGCAACTTTGCCAGAGCACATCCATGTTGAATATCTATGATTAATCCATATCTTTACAAGTGCAGATATATTCTGATCCTCCAAACTCTTTCTAATAACTTCACTGAGTTTGGAGTGACTGATTTATAATGTCCTTGTCTGTCCCTCCCTCTTTTAATAGTAGGACAACCTGTGTCGTGCTCCAATCCTCTGAAACCTTAAGAAGTAGAGTTCTGAGGAAGAATATTACTAGACTTGAAATGTTAACTGGTTTCTTTCTCTATAGATGCTGCCGTGCCTACGGAGTTTCTCCAGCATCTTTTTTTTTTTTAAAGAATACCAGCATTTGTGATATTTCATGTTGTATTTCATCTTAGATTTTGGAAGTTAAAATTCCTTACTATTGCCACCTGATTATTCTTGTACATCCCTGAAACTTGTTTACACATTCGATCCTCTATTGCTCCTGACTGTTTGCCTGGGAGCCTATAGCGTGCACACAAGCCAGAGAGCTTAATTTGTTGATCCTTCCAAGATATCGACCCTGTCACTGCTAGAATTGATTCCTTGATCAATATTATGATCCTTCTCTCTATCCTGTAAATCATCGTATAACTAGTAATCTTGAGCTGCCAATCATGGCCCTCTTTAGCCACGTCTTGGTCATAGCTATGATATCATATTTCCATGTGCCTGTCTGTGACCTCAGCTTGTTTATCATATTCCTCAGGTTACTTACATTAGTATATATACTCCATTTAGCCTTGCTAAACTCACTCCTTTCTTTTCTAGCTATGTTTCCTCTCAGTCTGTCACTCTTTCTTTCCTGCATTTAACTTTGAATTAGTCTCAGCTTCTGTTCTCTCTGAATTACTCTTCAGGATCTCACCTCCCTAACAAGTTTAAATTGGCCCCAACAGCATGAACAAACCTCCATGTGAGGATATTCCTGTTGAGATGTAACTTGTCCAAACTTATAGATCCCACCTCCCTCGGAAATGATCTTGATGCCTCAGAATTAGGAACATGGCATCAATTTCAAAGGAGGGTGCCTGTAAACAGGAAAGTGGCTTGAAGTGTGTATACTTCAATGCAAGAAGTATACGAAATAAGGTACGAAATATTCCTGACACAATAGGTGAGGCCAACAAGAGGTGAGGCCATACTGGATTTGGTTCTGGGTAACGAACCAGGCCAGGTGTTAGAATTAGAGGTAGGTGAGCACTTTGGGGATAGTGACCATAATTCGGTGTTTTTTACTCTCGTGATGGAGAGGGATAAGTGTGTACTACAGGGCAAGAGTTATAGCTGGGGTCAGGGAAATTATGATGCGGTGAGGCATGACTTAGGATGTGTGGCTTGGAAAAGTAGACTCCAAGGCAAGAGTGTAAATGATATGTGGAGCTTGTTCAAGGAGCAACTATTGAGTGTCCTTGATAATTATGTACCTGTCAGGCAGGGAGGAAAGGGTCGTGCGAGGGAGCCGTGGTTTAATAAGGAATTGGAATCCCTTGTTAAATGGAAGAGGGCGGCCTATCTCAAGATGAGACGTGAAGGTTCAATTGGGGCGATTGAGAGTTATAGGGTAGCCAGGAAGGACCTGAAGAGAGAGCTAAGAGCAGCAAGGAGGGGACATGAAAGGTCCTTAGTCGGTAGGATTAGGGAAAACCCTAAGGCTTTCTATAGGTATGTTAGGAATAAAAGAATGACTAGGGTAGGAATAGGTCCAGTCAAGGATAGTAGTGGGAAGTTGCGTGTGGAGGCGGAAGAGATTGGGGCGACACTGAATGAATACTTTTCTTCAGTATTTACTCAGGAACAGGGCATTGTCGTCGATGTGAATACTGAGTCACAAATAAGTAGAATGGATGGCTTTGAGGTATGTAGAGAAGAGGTGTTGGAAATCCTGGAAAAGGTGAGAAAATAGATAAGTCCCCTGGGCCTGATGGCATTTATCCTAGGATTCTCTGGGAAGCAAGGGAGGAGATTGCAGAGCCATTGGCCTTGATTTTTATGTCCTCTTTGTCTACAGGAGTAGTGCCAGAAGACTGGAGGATAGCAAATGTGGTTCCCTTGTTCAAAAAGGGGAGTAGGGATAACCCTAGTAACTATAGGCCGGTGAGTCTCACTTCTGTTGTGGGCAAAGTCTTAGAGAGAATTGTAAGGGTTAGGATTTATGCACATCTGGATAGGAATAATGTGATCAAGGATAGTCAGCATGGTTTTGTGAAGGGCAGGTCGTGCCTCACAAACCTTATTGAATTCTTTGAAAAAGGTGACGAAGGAGGTTGATGAGGGGAAAGCGGTAGATGTGGTATATATGGATTTTAGTAAGGCGTTTGATAAGGTTCCCCATGGTAGGCTACTGCAGAAAATACGGAGATATGGCATTGAGGGTGAGTTGGAGGTTTGGATTAGGAATTGGCTGGATGGAAGAAGACAGAGGGTAGTAGTTGATGGCAAAGTTTCTTCATGGAGTGCCGTCACTAGCGGTGTTCCGCAAGGATCTGTTTTGGGACCATTGCTGTTTGTCATTTTTATAAATGACCTGGAAGAGGGGTTAGAAGGTTGGGTGAGCACGTTTGCGGATGATACGAAAGTCGGAGGAGTTGTTGACAGTGAGGAAGGATGTGGCAGGTTACAGCAGGATATAGAGAAGCTGCAGAGCTGGGCAGAAAGGTGGCAAACGGAATTCAATGTAGCTAAGAGTGAGGTGATTCACTTTGGGAAGAATAACAAAAAGATGGGGTACTGGGCTAATGGTCGGATACTTGGTAGTGTGGATGAGCAGAGGGATCTTGGTGTCCATGTACACAGATCTCTGAAAGTTGCCACCCAGGTAAATAGTGCGGTGAGGAAGGCATATGGCGTACTGGCTTTTATTGGTAGAGGAATTGAGTTCCGGAGTCCTGAGGTCATGATGCAGTTGTATAAGACTCTGGTGCGGCCGCATCTGGAATATTGTGTGCAGTTTTGGTCGCCATACTATAGGAAGGATGTGGAGGCACTGGAACGGGTGCAGAGGAGGTTTACCAGGATGTTGCCTGGTATGGAAGGAAGATCGTATGAGGAAAGACTGAGACACTTGGGGCTGTTTTCATTAGAGAAAAGAAGGTTTAGGGGTGACTTGATTGAGGTGTACAAGATGATTAGGGGGTTAGATAGGGTTGACAGTGTGAACCTTTTCCCGCGTATGGAGTCGGGTATTACAAGGGGGCATAGCTTTAAATTAAGGGGGGGTAGATATAGGACAGATGTTAGGGATAGGTTCTTCACTCAGCGAGTTGTAAGTTCATGGAATGCCCTGCCAGTTGCAGTGGTGGACTCTCTCTCTTTATGGGCATTTAAGCGGGCATTGGATAGGTATATGGAGGATAGTGGGTTAGTATAGGTTAGGTGGGCTTGGATCGGCGCAACATCGAGGGCCAAAGGGCCTGTACTGCGCTGTATTCTTCTATGTTCTATGTTCTAATTCGATAGCTCTTCCTTTTGCATCAACACTTGAGCCACATATTCATAGACATGACTGTTGAAATCAGGATTAATCCAGAGTTTACCAACTTTGAAGTCTCTTTTTTATTCACTGGACATGGACTGTGTCTGTGCTCTCACTAATGAACCCCCCCCTACCAATATTTCCCTTCCATAGATCATCCTCCAATGTCCCCATCCCCCCACAGTGCCATGGCCTTGGGTCTAACTGGACTCCACAGAGGAACCAACATTTGCTCTGTTTTTCAAGACAGCAAAGTACTTTGTAAGCAAGATGTAAATGGGGGATTACCTCACTACCTGCCTGGTCTCTCTTATGGAGGAAACAAAACTAGGGGACATAATTTAAGAATGAGGTCTTCCATTCAAAGCATGGATGAGAAGAAATAATTTTGGTGAGGATAATTGGGAGTGTGGAATTATTTTCCACAGAAGGTTATGGGGGTTGAATGTTAAAATTTATTTTTAATCGACCTTTAATGGACAAGGGAGTCATGAGAAATGGAGTGCAGACAGGAAAGTCGAGTTGAGACCACAACCAGATCCACCATAACCTTATTGAGTGGTCAAGCAAGCTCCAAAGATCAAATTATCAACTCCTGCCCCTAAGTTCCATGTTCCTATCTTCTAATGTCAAGACAATGTCATTTGGTTCTACAGGGAGGAGACCAAACAAAGATTAGTTGACTGCCTTGGAGTACTTCGTTTTTTCAATCCACCAATGTAACCTCAAGTCATTTCCATTCTTTTATGTTTTGTTTCTAGTCTAACTTAGTCCTTGGCCTTCTACAGTGTCTGAAGGAAATTGAACAAAAACTCAAGAAATAGCACTTTTAATTGGGTACTCTCCAGCCTTTCGGAATCAGAATCCATATTGAGTTCGGGCATTTCAGACAGACCTTCTCCCACTCTTACTTCATTTGATATTTTAGTTTTACCATCATTATCTTTTATTTTTGTGTCATATTATCGTTCCCTTTCACCGCGCACCACCAGTTCTTATTTTATCTCTCATGTTTTTTACCTAATGTCAGGGCTTTCCCTTTGTTCATCATCCACAACCAACTCCTTCTGGTAGTTTGCTTTAAACCTGTTACATCTCTAACTTTTCATCCCAACTGGGAAATTTAATCTGTGATGTTAACACTGTTTTTTCTGTTTGCAGTATTTCTAGTATTTTTCTGCTCATCGTTCACTACAACTGTTTCCTATCACTTAGCCAGCTTTCAATTCTGTGCTTTCCCTTGTATTCCTCAAATCAGTTTTGCTTCCCAATTGGTCATGTGGCACTTTTTTCAATGCCATTTGAAAGTCCACATGTACTACATTAAATCCATTACTTCTTGAAAAAACTTGAAAATTGCATCACTTGACTTTTGCTGATTCACATTTATTCATGTTTAAGTGACTGAAAATTTAACCTCAGATTATCCTTTCTCAAACGTTACTATTATTAAGGTTAAACTGGTTGTTTGATTCTGATTTTGATGCTGGGGAATGGAGTGTATAGAGTTTCAGCTGGAGAAAGTTTAGTGAACAGTGGTCATAGATTTAAAAGATATTAGGTTAGCCATGAAAAAGGACAGGAGAAATATAGAGTAGAATTACTTCATTAGTTGTGAGCCAGTTTCTGTGGGTTGAGAACAGTTAATTTGCAATTGGAGATTGGCATGTTAAAAAGCAATAGAACAATTGGCTACCAAATGCAATCATGATACATTCTCGCAAGATGGAACAATCAGGCAATCAAAACCAGTGCTCCCTTGGATGATGGAAGAGAGTGTAAGAAAGCAAAAAAAGTAGCCTTATGTCATAGAAAAGAGACGCTTCGGTCCGACCAGTCCATGCCGAACATAATCCCAAACTAAATCGTCCCACCTGCCTTCTCCTGGCCCATATCCCTCCAAACCTTTGCTATACATGTACTTCTCCCAAATGCTGTTTTAACATTGTAATTCTATCCACATCCACCATTTCCTCAGGAAGTTCACTCCATACATGAATCACCCTCTGTGTAAAAGATTAGCCCCATAAGTCTTTTTTTTAAATCTCTCTCCTCTCACCTTAAAAATATACCCCCTAGTCTTGAAATCCCCCATCTAAGGGAAAATGTAACTATTATTAATTCTATCCATACCCGTCATTATTTCATAAAATACTACAAGGGCACCTCTCGACCTCCTACGCTCCAGTGAAAAACGTTTCAGCCTATCCAGCCTTCCTTTATACCTCAAACCTTCCATACCCGGCAATATCCTCGTAAATCTCTTCTGAACCCTCTCCAGCTTATTAACATCCTTCCTATAACTGGGTGACCAGAACTGGACGCTATTCCAGAAGATGCCTCACCAATGTCCTGTACAATCTCAACATGATTTCCCAATTCCTATACTCGAAGGTAGGAATAAATTACCGCAGATGCTGGAATCTCTATACAAAACACCAAATGCTGGAGATCACCGCTCTGATGAAGAATCATTTAGATTCAACATTAGCTTGCTCTTTCTCCATGGATGCTGTCTGAGCGGCTGTGATCTCTAGCATTTATTGTTTCCTACATTCAAAGGACTGAACAATGAAAGCAAGCATGTCAAATGAATTTTTAACAACCCTGTCTACATATGACACAAACGTTAAACGACTATGTATCTGCACCCCTAGAATGGCTTCCTGATGAAGGGCTTTTTTCTGAAATGTCAATTTTCCTGCTCCTCTGATGTTGCCTGACCTGCTGTGTTTTTCCAGCACCACATCTTATTTGTACAACACTACCCAAGACTGTACCATTAATTGTATAAGCCCTACCTTTGTTTGTCTAAAATGCAATACTTCGCATTTATTCAAATTGAATTCCCTCTGCCATTTTTCACTGTTGAAAAGTGTGGCACTGGAAAAATATAGCAGGTCAGGTAGCTTCCAAGGAGCAGGAGAGTTGACATTTCAGGAATATTCCCTTCATCAGGAATCTGTGGAAATGGTGGGGAAGGGAGCTGAGAGAAAACTAGGAAAGTGGGGTTGGGTTGGGGGAACGATAGCTGGGAAGGCAATATGTAGATGCAGGTGGGGAGGGTGATAGTGATAGTTGCTGAAAATGTGTTGCTGGAAAAGCGCAGCAGGTCAGGCAGCATCTAGGGAACAGGAGAAGGGCTTATGCTGAAACGTCGATTCTCCTGTTCCCTGGATGCTGGCTGACCTGCTGTGCTTTTCCAGCAACACATTTTCAGCTCTGATCTCCAGCATCTGCAGACCTCACTTTCTCCTGATAGTGATAGTTCTATGGGGAGAGTGGAGCAGTTAGGTGGGAATGAAGATGGACAGGTTGAACAGTTCAAGAGGGCGGTGCTGGGTTGGAGGGTTTGATCTGGGGCGAGATGGGGGGGGTGGGGGTGGGGGAGAGAGGATTAGGAAACTAGTGAAGTCTCTATTAATGTCATGTGGTTGAAGTGTCCCGAGGCGGAAGATGAGGCGTTCTTCTAGTGGTCTGGTGGCTTGGATTTGGTGGGGGAGGAAGCCGAGGACTTGCATGTCCTTGGCAGAATGGGCGGGGGAGTTGAAGTAATCAGCCATGGGTTGGTGGGGCTGTTCGGTGGGCGTGTCCCACAGTTAGCGTACTGTCTCCTCAATGTGAGGCAATCACATTGAGAGCAACAGACACAGTGGATGAGGTTTTGGATGTGCAGGAAAATCTCTGCCAAATGTGAAAAGATCCTTTAGGGCCATGAATGGAGGTGTTGGTGCTCTTTTAACCTGTTGTGATGGCAAGGGAAGGTAGAGGGTAGGTTGGTGGGTGGCGTGGACCTAATGAGGGAGTCATGGAGGGAATGGTCTCTGTGGCACATAGATCAGGATGAGGGGAGAAATATGTCTCTGGTGGTTGGGTCTGATTATAGATGATTGAAATGGCAGAGGATAATGTGCTGTATCCAGAGATTAGTGGGGTGGAAGGTGAAGGCCAGAAGGATTCTATCCTTGTTGCAGTTGGAGGGGTGGAGTTCAATAGTGAAGGTGTGGGAAAAGGAGGAGATGCGCTGGAAGGTATTGTTGATCAGTTGGGAGGGGAAATTGCATTTCTTGAAATAGGAGGCCATCTGGGAGGTCCTGGCGTGGAATTGCTCCTCCTGGGAGCAGATACGGCGGAGGCAGAGCTGGTGTTGTGGTGGAGGTAGGTGCTGTAGTCCAGGTAGCTGTAGGATAATGCACTGTATCTGGAGATTAGTGGGGTGGAAGGTGAAGGCCAGGAGGATTCTATTCTTGTTGCAGTTGGTGACTGAGTGGAGAAGATGCACTGGATGGCACTGTTGATCTCAGTCTCCGGCGACGGACATCTATTTCAAACCCACCAACTCCCACAGCTCCTGGACTACAACACATCCCACCTCTCCCTTCCTGTTAAAACAATGCTCCCTTACTCCCAATTCCTCCACCTCTGTTGTATCTGCTCTCACACTCCAGGACACCCCAGATGGCCTCCTATGACAAGGACTGCTATTTCCCCTCCCATGTGATCAACAATGCCCTACAGTGCATCTCCTACACCTCCACCCTTGAACCCCACCCCTCCAAATGCAACAAGAATAGAATCCTCCTAGTCCTCATCTTCCACCCCACTAATCTCTGGATACAGCGCATTATTCTCCCCCATTTCCACCACTTACAATCATACCCCACCACCAGAAATTTTTTACTGTTCCCATCCCAATTGGAGTTCTGCAGTGACCATTCCCTCCGTGTCTCACTCATTAGGTCCACAACCCCTACCAATCCATCCTCCACACCAGACACCTTCCCCTTCTGCCGCAACAGGTATAAAACCTGCGCCCACCCCAACCCCACCAACCACCCCTCACCTCCATCTAAGGCCCCAAAAGGTCTTTTTACATCTGGCAGAGATTTTCCTGCACAACCAAATACCTCATCTACTATGTCCTTTGCTCTCAATGTGATCTCTTCTATATTGGGGAGACAGGACACCAACTCGCGGAAGGTTTCAGGGACCATCTCTGGGACACTTGCACCAAACAACCCCACTGCCCTGTGTCCAATCACTTCAACTCCCCCTCCCACTCTACCAAGGACGTACAAGTCCTGGGCTACCACCTCCACCAAATCCAAGCCACCCGACAACTAGAAGAAGAATGCCTCAACTTTCTGCCTTGAGACCCTTTGGCTATACGCCATCAACATTGATTTCACTACTTTCCTAATCCTCCCTCACCCCACCTTATGCCACATCCAACCCTCCAACTCGGAATCGCCCTCTTGAACTGTCCTACCTGTCCATCTTCCTTTCCACCTAACTGCCCCACTCTCCCTTTCGACCTATCATTGTCACCCACCCCACCTGCATCCACCTATCGCCTATCCCAGCTATCTTTTCCCCAACCCCACCCTCTTATTTTTCTCTCAGCCCCCTTCCCCCGCATTCCTGATGAAGGGCTTATGCCCGAAACATTGACTCTCCTGTTCCTTGGATGCTGCCTGACCAGCTGTGCTTTTCTAGTGGCACACTTCTTGACTCTGATCTCCAGAATCTGCAGTCCTCACTTTATCCTATTAACTGCTGTGCCCTTATCAATCTTTTTGGTGAGTTCAAAAAACTCAGTCAAGTTTGAGAGGCACTGTTTTCTTTGCACAAAACCATGTTGACTATCTCTAAATCAATTTGTGCCTCTATAAGTGTCCATAAATTCTATCTTTTAAAGTCCTCTCCAGCAATTTACCCACAATCGAAGTCAGACTCTCGGGGCTGTAGTTCCCCGGTTTCTCCTTACAACCTTTCTTTAACAAATTTACAACATTAGCCATTTTCCAGTCATCAGACACCTCACAGTAGTTGTAGATGATGCAAATATTTCTGCAAGGGTCTGCAGTCTCCAGAGTATTCTGGGATACAAAATGAGGAAATTGCAGACCCCTTGCAGAAATATTTGCATCATCTATATTTTGAGATACATTAGATTAGGAGCAGAAGATTTATCCACTTTTTAATTCTCTAAGACCTCCCAAGCTTCCTCTTTGTAATGTGAACTGTTTTTAAAACATCAAAATTCATTTCTCTGCATTCTCTCGCCTCCATTTCTTTCTCCACACTAAAGACTGATGCGAAATATTCATTTAGTACTTCTCCTATCTCCCGAGGTTCAACACAAAGACAATATCCTTGATCTTTAAGAGGTCCTTTTGCTGTTCATGTATTTGTAGAATCTCTTCGGATTATCCTTAACCCTATCTGCCAATGCTATCTCGTATCCCATCTTTGCCTTCCTGATTTTTTTTCTTAAGAATGCCCCTGCACTATATTGACTGAGATTCAATTAAACCAAGTTGTCTATATCTAAAATAAGATTCTCTTTTATTCTTGACTAGAGCCACAATATCTTTATTCATCCATTATTCCTTAATCTTACCAGCCTTACCCTTCACTCGAACAGGAACATAACACCTCTGAACTCTTGAAAACCTCTCACTTGTCAGACATCCTTTTACCTGCGAACAATCCACTCCAATCAACTTTTGAAAGTTCTTGACTCATACCATTAAAATTTGCCTTACTCCAATTAAAAGCTTTAGTTTTTATGGAAGGCTTATACTTTTTCAGAACCATTTTGAAACTAAAAGAATTCTGATCACTAGACACCGTGTTTTCCCCCATTTTTTCTTCAGTGATCTGCCCTGCCTTATTGCCCAAAAGAAGGTCTAGGTTTGCTCCTTTGCTAGTAGGAGCATCCACAAATTAAGAAAATTTTCTTGAACACATTTGACAATTTCTTCACCATCCAAACCTTTAACACTATTGTAGCCCAAGTCAATGTCGAGAAAGTTTTAAATCCTCCATTATTGCAACCTTGTCATGTTTATATTTGAGCTCTCCCTACTTATTTGGTTCTCAATTTCCCTCTGACTACTATGGGGCCTGTAGTACAATCCCATCAAGGCAATCTTTCCTTCCTTACTTCTAATTTTCACCCATATATTTTCAAACTTAAATGCTGAATGTAGTGTGGGGAGGCAAAGGGATCTGGGCGTGCAAGTACATAGATCCCTTAAAGTTGCCACCCAAGTGCATAGGGTTGTTAAGAAAGCATATGATGTTCTGGCTTTCATTAACAGGGGCATTGAGTTTAAGAGCCGCGAGGGTTTGCTGCAGCGCAACAAGTCCCTGGTGTGACCACACTTGGAATGTTGTGTCCGCTTCTGGTCGCCCTACTATAGGAAAGATACAGAGGGTGCAAAGAAGGTTTAGAACATAGAACATAGAAGAATACAGCGCAGTACAGGCCCTTTGGCCCTCGATGTTGCGCCGATCCAAGCCCACCTAACCTATACTAACCCACTATCCTCCATATACCTATCCAATGCCCGCTTAAAGGCCCATAAAGAGGGAGAGTCCACCACTGCTGCTGGCAGGGCATTCCATGAACTTACGACTCGCTGAGTGAAGAACCTACCCCTAACTTCAGTCCTATATCTACCCCCCCTTAATTTAAAGCTATGCCCCCTTGTAATACCCGACTCCATACGCGGGAAAAGGTTCACACTGTCAACCCTATCTAACCCCCTAATCATCTTGTACACCTCAATCAAGTCACCCCTAAACCTTCTTTTCTCTAATGAAAACAGCCCCAAGTGTCTCAGTCTTTCCTCATACGATCTTCCTTCCATACCAGGCAACATCCTGGTAAACCTCCTCTGCACCCGTTCCAGTGCCTCCACATCCTTCCTATGGTATGGCGACCAAAACTGCACACAATATTCCAGATGCGGCCGCACCAGAGTTTTATACAACTGCATCATGACCTCAGGACTCCGGAACTCAATTCCTCTACCAATAAAAGCCAGTACGCCATATGCCTTCCTCACCGCACTATTTACCTGGGTGGCAACTTTCAGAGATCTGTGTACATGGACACCAAGATCCCTCTGCTCATCCACACTACCAAGTATCCGACCATTAGCCCAGTACCCCATCTTTTTGTTATTCTTCCCAAAGTGAATCACCTCACATTTAGCTACATTGAATTCCATTTGCCACCTTTCTGCCCAGCTCTGCAGCTTCTCTATATCCTGCTGTAACCTGCCACATCCTTCCTCACTGTCAACAACTCCTCCGACTTTCGTATCATCCGCAAACTTGCTCACCCAACCTTCTAACCCCTCTTCCAGGTCATTTATAAAAATGACAAACATCAATGGTCCCAAAACAGATCCTTGCGGAACACCGCTAGTGACGGCACTCCATGAAGAAACTTTGCCATCAACTACTACCCTCTGTCTTCTTCCATCCAGCCAATTCCTAATCCAAACCTCCAACTCACCCTCAATGCCATATCTCCGTATTTTCTGCAGTAGCCTACCATGGGGAACCTTATCAAACGCCTTACTAAAATCCATATATACCACATCTACCGCTTTCCCCTCATCAACCTCCTTCGTCACCTTTTCAAAGAATTCAATAAGGTTTGTGAGGCACGACCTGCCCTTCACAAAACCATGCTGACTATCCTTGATCACATTATTCCTATCCAGATGTGCATAAATCCTATCCCTTACAATTCTCTCTAAGACTTTGCCCACAACAGAAGTGAGACTCACCGGCCTATAGTTACTAGGGTTATCCCTACTCCCCTTTTTGAACAAGGGAACCACATTTGCTATCCTCCAGTCTTCTGGCACTACTCCTGTAGACAACGAGGACATAAAAATCAAGGCCAATGGCTCTGCAATCTCCTCCCTTGCTTCCCAGAGAATCCTAGGATAAATGCCATCAGGCCCAGGGGACTTATCTATTTTCACCTTTTCCAGGATTTCCAACACCTCTTCTCTACATACCTCAAAGCCATCCATTCTACTTATTTGTGACTCAGTATTCACATCGACGACAATGCCCTGTTCCTGAGTAAATACTGAAGAAAAGTATTCATTCAGTGTCTCCCCAATCTCTTCCGCCTCCACACGCAACTTCCCACTACTATCCTTGACTGGACCTATTCCTACCCTAGTCATTCTTTTATTCCTAACATACCTATAGAAAGCCTTAGGGTTTTCCCTAATCCTACCGACTAAGGACCTTTCATGTCCCCTCCTTGCTGCTCTTAGCTCTCTCTTCAGGTCCTTCCTGGCTACCCTATAACTCTGAATCGCCCCAATTGAACCTTCACGTCTCATCTTGAGATAGGCCGCCCTCTTCCATTTAACAAGGGATTCCAATTCCTTATTAAACCACGGCTCCCTCGCACGACCCTTTCCTCCCTGCCTGACAGGTACATAATTATCAAGGACACTCAATAGTTGCTCCTTGAACAAGCTCCACATATCATTTACACTCTTGCCTTGGAGTCTACTTTTCCAAGCCACACATCCTAAGTCATGCCTCACCGCATCATAATTTCCCTGACCCCAGCTATAACTCTTGCCCTGTAGTACACACTTATCCCTCTCCATCACGAGAGTAAAAATCACCGAATTATGGTCACTATCCCCAAAGTGCTCACCTACCTCTAATTCTAACACCTGGCCTGGTTCGTTACCCAGAACCAAATCCAGTATGGCCTCACCTCTTGTTGGCCTGTCTACATATTGTGTCAGGAAACTCTCCTGCACACATTGAACAAACACTGACCCATCTAACGAACTTGAGCTATAGCTTTCCCAATCAATATCAGGAAAGTTAAAGTCCCCCATAACCACCACCCTATTACTGTCACTCATCTCCTGAATCACCTTCCCTATCCTTTCTTCTACGTTTCTAGGACTATTGGGAGGCCCGTAAAAGACTCCTAACAGGGTGACCTCACCTTTCCTATTCCGAACCTCAGCCCAAACTACCTCAGATGGCAAGTCCTCATCCATCGTCCTTTCCACCACTGTAATACTATCTTTGACAAGCAATGCCACACCTCCCCCTCTTTTACCCCCACCTCTGACCCTACTAAAACATTTAAATCCTGGAACCTGCAACAGCCAATCCTGTCCCTGTTCTAGCCATGTCTCCGTAATAGCCACAACATCAAGTCCCAGGTACCAACCCACGCTGCAAGTTCACCTACCTTATTTCGTATACTTCTTGCATTGAAGTATACACACTTCAAGCCACTTTCCTGTTTACAGACACCCTCCTTGGAAATTGATGCCATGTTCCTAACCTCCCTACACTCCAGGCCCTGCACCCTGAAGCTACAATCTGGGTTCCCATGCCCCTGCAGAGTTAGTTTAAACCCCCCCCAAGAGCACTAGCAAACCTCCCCCCAAGGATACTGGTGCCCCTCAGGTTTAGGTGTAGACCATCCTGTTTATAGAGGTCCCATCGTCCCCAGAAAGAACCCCAGTTATCCAAAAACCGGAATCCCTCCCTCCTGCACCATCCCTGTAGCCACGCATTTAAGTGTTCTCTTTCCCTATTCCTCGAATCTCTATCACGTGGCACGGGTAACAAACCAGAGACAACAACTCTGTTCGTTCTAACTCTGAGCTTCCAACCTAGCTCCCTGAAAGCCTGTCTAACATCCTCGGCACTCCTCCTACCTATGTCGTTGGTGCCAATATGGACCACGACTTCGGGCTGCTCCCCCTCCCCCTCCAGGACCCGGAAAACACGATCAGAGACATCACGTACCCTTGCACCTGGGAGGCAACATACCAAACGTGAGTCTCTCTCGTTCCCACAAAACCGCCTATCTGTGCCCCTAACTATCGAGTCCCCAATTACTACTGCTCTGCTCTTCTTCACCCTTCCCTTCTGAGTAACGGGGACAGGCTCCGTGCCAGAGACCTGAGCCCCGTTACTTACCCCTGGTAAGTCATCCCCCCCACAAGTATCCAAAACGGTATACTTGTTCTTGAGGGGAATGGCCGCAGGGGGTCCCTGCACTGGCTGCTTCCTCCCTGTCCCCCTCACTGTCACCCATCTATCTGCCATCTTTGGAGTTACTACTTCCCTATAACTCTGATCTATGACCCCCTCTGCCTCCCGAATGATCCGAAGTTCATCCAACTCCAGCTCCAGTTCCCTAACACGGTCTTGGAGGAGCTGGAGATGGGTGCACTTCCTGCAAGTGTAATCGGCAGGGACGTCGATGGCATCCCTCACCTCATACATGTTTAGCAGGATGCTGCCTGGACTGGAGGGCTTGCCTTATGAAGAAAGGTTGAATAAGCTCGGACTTTTCTCTCTGGAGAGGAGGAGGAAGAGTGGTGACCTGATAGAGGTGTACAAAATAATGAGAGGAATAGATAAGAGTCAATAGCCAGAGACTTTTCCCCAGAGCAAGATTGATTAGTATGAGAAGTCATAGTTTGAAGATATTAGGAGGAAGGTATAAAGAAAACATCAGAGGTAGGTTCTTTACACAGAGAGTTGTGAATGCATGGAATTGCCAGCTGTGGTGGTGGAAGCAGAGTCATTAGGGACATTTAAATGACTGCTGGACATGCACATAGATAGCAGTGAGTTGAGGGGTGCGTAGGTTAAGTTACTATATTTTACATTAGGATTAAATGTACAGTGAGTACAGTGGGTTCTTTCTTGATTATATGTTTTTGGAGAGAAGTCTCTTGATTAACCTTAAAATATAAGCCATAGCTCTTAATTTAACCTTGTGCAGTGTTTTGTAGAGGAATAAGACTGTGTTATTTTCTGGGTCTGTAGATTGTGAAGGAGCAAAAATGGCCTTTGCAGTGATATGTACTTCTTGTCAGATGTGGGAGTTTAAAGAGAGTTTAAGGGTTACTGCGGATTATATCTGCCATAAATGCTGTTAGATGCGAATCTTATCAGATCGAGTGGATCAGTTGGAATTTGCAGCAGCAACAATATGTGATGGATAGCAGTTATAGGGAGGGGGAAAAGTGTCAGATACAGTCACATAGATGGATTAACTCCAGGAAGGGTAAGAGAGGTCGGCACCGAGGGCAGGAGACTTTTGTGGATAAACCATTTCAAACGGTATTCTGTGTTGGAAAATGTAGGGGGGTGGGGTGATGGATTCTCAGGGAAATTTAGCACGAACAGCCAAGTTTTTGGTATTGAGACTGGCTCTAATGCAACAAGGGACATGTCGGCTTCCAAGCGATCAATTGTGTTAGGGGATTCTGTAGTCCGAGGTACAGGCAGACGTTTCTGTGGCCAGCAGAGAAAAAACAGAATGGTGTGTTGTTTCCCTGGTGCCAGGCTCAAGGATGTCTCAGAGAGGGTGCAGAATGTTCTCACGGGGGAGAGGGGCCAGCACTAGGTCGTTGTCCACATTGGAACCAACGATATAGGAAGGGCAAAGGTTGAGATTCTGAAGGGAGATTACAGCGAGTTAGGCAGAAATTTAAAAAAGAGGTCCTCTGGGATGGTTATATCTGGATTACTCCCAGTGCTACGAGCTAGTGAGGGCAGGAATAGGAGGATTAGAGCAGATGAATGCATCGCTGAGGAGCTGGTGTATGGGAGAAGGATTCACATTTTTGGATCATTGGTATCTCTTTTGGTATAGAAGTGACCTGTACAAGAAGGACGAATATACTGGCAGGGAAATTTGCTAGAACTGCTTGGGAGGATTTAAACTAGTAAGGTGGGGGGGTGGTGGACCCAGGGAGATAGTGAGGAAAGAGATCAACCTGAGACTGGTACAGTTGAGAACAGAAGTGAATCAAACAGTCAGGTCAGGTAGGGACAAGGTAGGACTAATAAATTGCATTTATCTCAATGCTAGAGGCCTAACAGGGAAGGCAGATGAACTCAGGGCATGGTTCGGAACATGGGACTGGGATATCATAGCAATTACGGAAACATGGCTCAGGGATGGGCAGGACTGGCAGCTTAATGTTCCAGGATACAAATGCTGCAGGAAGGATAGAAAGGGAGGCAAGAGAGGAGGGGGAATGGTATTTTTTGATAAGGGATAGCTTTTCACCTGTGCTGAGTGAGGATATTCCCAGATATACATCCAGGGAAGTTATTTGGGTGGAACTGAGAAATAAGAAAGGGATGATCACCTTATTGGGGTTGTATTATAGACCCCCTAATAGTCTGAGGGAAATTGAGAAACAAACTTGTAAGGAGATCTCAGCTATCTGGAAGAATAATAGGGTAGTAATGGTAGGGGATTTTAACTTTCCAAACATAGACTGGGTCTGCCATAATGTTAAAGGTTTAGATGGAGAGGAATTTCTTAAGTGCGTACAAAACAATTTTCTGATTCAATATGTGGATGTACCTACTAGAGAAGGTGCAAAGCTTTGACCTACTCTTGGGAAATAAGGCAGGGCAGGTGACTGAGGTATCAGTGGGGGAGCACTTTGGGGCCAGCGAACATAATTCTATTTGTTTTAAAATTGTGATGGAAAAGGATAGACCAGTTCTAAATTGGAGAAAGGCCAATTTTGACGGTATTCGGCAAGAACTTTCGAAAGCTGATTGGAGGCAGATGTTCACAGGTAAAAGGACGACTGGAAAATGTGAAGCCTTCAGAAATGAGATAACAAGAAACCAGAGAAAGTATATTCCTGTCAGGGTGAAAGGGAAGGCTGGTAGGTATAGGGAATGTTGGATGACTAATGAAATTGAGGATTTGGTTAAAAAAAAGGAAGCATATGTCAGGTTTAGACAGGATAGATCGAGTGAATCCTTAGCAGAGTATAAAGGAAGTTGGAGTATACTTCAGAGGGAAATCAGGAAGGCAAAAAGGGGAAATGAGATATTGTTGGCAAATAGAATTCAGGAGAATCCAAAGGGTTTTTACAAAGATATTAAGGACAAAAGGGTAACTAGGGAGAGAATAGGCGAATAGGGAGAGAGATCAGCAAGGCAGCCTTTGTGTGGAGCCACAGAAAATGGGGGAGATACTAAATGAATATGTTGTATCAGTATTTACTGTAGAAGATATAGACTGTAGGGAAATAGATGGTGACATCTTGCAAAATGTCCAGATTAAAGAGGGGAAGTGCTGGATGTCTTGAAATGGGTTAAGGTGGATAAATCCCCAGGACCTGATCAGGTGTACCCGAGAACTCTGTGGGAAGCTGGAGAAGTGATTGCTGGGCCTCTTGCTGAGATATTTGTATCATCAATAGTCACAGGTGAGGTGCCAGAAGACTGGAGGTTGGCAAACATGGTGCCACTGTATAAGAAGGGTGGTAAAGACAAGCCAGGGAACTATAGACCGGTGAGCCTGACCTCAGTGGTGGGTAAGTTGTTGGAGGGAATCCTGAGGGACAGGATGTACATATATTTGGAAAGTCAAGGACTGATTCGGGATAGTCAACATGGCATTGTGCGTGGGAAATCATGTCTCACAAACCGGATTGAACTTTTTGAAGAAGATGAGGGCAAAGCAGTAGATGTGATCGAAATGGACTTCAGTAAGGCGTTCGACAAGGTTCCCCATGGGAGACTGATTAGCAAGGTTCGATCTCATGTAATAAAGGGAGAACTCGCCATTTGGATACAGAACTGGCTCAAAGGTGAAAGTGGAGTCGCAGGTAGATAGGATAGTGAAGAAGGCGTTTGGTATGCTTTCCTTTATTGGTCAGAGTATTGAGTACAGGAGTTGGGAGGTCATGTTGCGGCTGTACAGGACATTGGTTAGGCGACAGTTGGAATATTGCATGCAATTCTGGTCTGCTTCCTATCGGAAAGATGTTGTGAAACTTGAAAGGGTTCAGAAAAGATTTCCAAGGATGTTGCCAGGATTGGATGATTTGAGCTATAGGGAGAGGCTGAACAGGCTGAGACTGTTTTCCCTGGAGCGTTGGAGGGTGACGGGGTGACCTTATAGAGGTTTACAAAATTATGAGGGACATGGATAGAATAAATAGACCAAGTCTTTTCCCTGGGTTTGGGGAGTCCAGAACTAGTGGACACAGGTTTAGGGTGAGAGGGGAATGATATAAAAGAGGGTGGAACGTGTATGGAATGAGCTGCCAGAGGATGTGGTGGAGGCTGTGACAATTGCAACATTTAAGAGGCATTTGGATTGGTATATGAATAGGAAGGGTTTGGAGGGATATGGACCAGGTGCTTGCAGGTGGGACTGGATTGGGTTGGGATATCTGGTCGGCGTGGACAGGTTGGACTGAAGGGTCTCTTTCCGTACTGTACATCTCTCTGACTCTATGACTCTAATTTTGGCACAACATCGTGGGCCAAAGGGCCTGTTCTGTGCTGTACTTTTCTATGTTCTACCCCATTCCCATGATCTTAAACATGTCCTGAGTTCCGTTAGCCTTGCCTGAAAAATGCCTTGTTTGAAGAACTAAGTTGCATTTATTCAATTTACTACATAATTGATATATTAACTAAATTGACAATATCAGGATATCCTCATACTCCAGCTCTCTAAGACTCTTAAACTTTACAGACACTTCTGGTTTCTTTCCACCTGTAATTTTCACCTTGTGTTCAGGAATATTTAATACAGTACTCAATTATGTCTCTGAAACCAGTCTCTGTTATCAATGCAATGTCATTCTCATTTTATGTGTAATCATTTCCTGAATCCTATATATAATATAAATGACAACTTTCATGGTGAGGGAGTGGAAGTTTAGATGAGGAGCAAGGACATGAATAAAACATATTCCTGTGTCGAGGTTGTGTTGGATGTCTTGTGTTATAACAATAATATCCATCCAAACAAGTGGTGGGCATTACATCATATTCCTTACTTGAATCTTGTTGGAGAGTCTTTGAGGATCTGTGGCAATAAGCCAACCCTTGTAGAGTACTTTGTATCTGTACTGTGTTTATATTGCACTGTTGATATTGCTGGTCCTACTTGACTCTGAACAGAATTTTGGTTGTGGTCTAGTACCAATGAGAATTGAGTAGAGATGGCTAGATTTTTTTCTTGTTTGACTTGGTGTTTATAAGTAGGTCCTGTGGAGCCAAATGGTTCTTGTCCAACTTGAAGTCAACATCACTGAACAGGTTATTTCAAGATAGGTGATCTCTTGATAACACTATTAAATACTTCCTTCAGTTTCTTTAAGAGGAGCATGCATTGCATTTATATTCTAACTTGCATAATCAATCCAATTCACTCTGTGTGAAATTAAGAAATAGCTAAAGGCATTTGTTCCTGCAAAAGTGATGGGTCCTGATAACATTATGGCAATAGTGCTTCAGTGTTGGGCTTGAGAACTAGCTACGCCTCCAGCCATGTTATTCAAGTACAGTTCCGACACTGGGATCCACCTGACAATGTGGAAAGTTACCCAAATGTATCTTGTGCTAAAAATGCATGACAGGTTCTGCAGGTTAGGTATTGCCCCATTTACTCTCAAAAATCAGTCAAGTGGTGGAAGTGTCACCAGCAGAGCAGCAGCAGTGCAATCAAGAACCACTGGCTAAGCAATAACCTATGCTTACTGATTCTGCTAGGGCTATTCAGCTCCTCATTTAATTACAGCCTTGGTCCATTCATGGGCAAAGGAACTACACTTCAGAGATGAGAGTGACAGTGCTAGATACAAAACACATCCCTCAGATGAGTATGGTATCAAGACACCCCAGCGAAATGGGACTCAGTGAGAACCGCAAAGCAAAATCTCCCTTGATTGGAATTATACGCATCACAAAGGAAAATGCTTGTATTTGGAGGTCAGGACATTTCTGCAGGGGTTCCTCAAGGTATTTTTATATAAACCTGTTTAGACACATATCAGGTCTTTGGCCCACGGGGGAGGGGCACTGCCATTACACCATAAGAGCCTGAGTTGTTCTTTGGGGCAGTGTCCTAGGCAATCCATTTTCAGCTGTTTCATCAATGACCTTCCTTCTATCATAAGTTGTAGAAGTGGGGATATTCACTGACTACTAAATAACGTTCAACACCATTTGTGCCTCTTGAGATACTACAGTAGCCCATGTCTATAGGTAACAAGATCTGGAGTATACATGGGGCTTGAGATAATAAGAGGGAAATTGCATTCGCTCCACTAAAATGCCAGGGAATGACCATCTCAAATAGCGGCATCAGTTCAAGGGACTGAATTGCCTTCTCCTAGTTCTTGTATTGCGTTTATACTTTGAGGCAGCTAGTTTTTTAATCAGTAAAGCAATCAGGATTATGGGCTTATAGTAGGAAAGTGGAGTTGAGTATTATTAAATGAGCATAATCTCAAATAGCAGAATGCAGTCAGTGGGCCTAATGACCATCACCTGCTCGTTTGTCTTAAGGTCTTATCCTTAGGCAGCAGCAATAGCTTCTGTATTGATTATATCTGTTCTCCATTGTATCATGATCAGGTCAAAATTGTCCTTGGCTTTCTAGATTTGATGGAATACAACCCCAGCTCATGTAATCGCACCTTATAATGTAACCTTTGGAGGCCAAGTATCATTGTGGTAAATTTTAGTTTTGCTTCCTCCAAGATGAATTATTTTGAAGGTGAGGTGCCTAGAACTGCTCAGTATTCCAGTGGTGGTCCAAACAAGCTTCCTAAAGCATGGCCTCTCTACCTTTTATGCTTAACTTTTTTAGATCAGGCATTCTAGTTCTTCACACAGTGTACAACAGTGGAAATACTGAGTTAAAGCAACCAATATAGAAACTTGATCAGATTGACAGAATATTGTTGAAAGAACAAGAACAAAGAAAATTTACAGCCCAGGAACAGGCTCTTCAAGCCTGAGCTGATCCAAATCTACTGTCTAAACCTGTCGCCCAATTCCTAAGCATCTGTATCCCTCTACTCCCCACCTACTCATGCATCTGTCCAGACGCATCTTAAATGAATCTACCGTGCCTGTCTCTACCACCTCTGCTGGTGACGCCCACCACTCTGTGTGAAGTACTTGCCACATGTATCCCCCTTAAACTTTCCATCTCTCACCTCGAAATTGTGACCTCTTGTTATTGAATGCTTCATCCTGGGAAAAAGCATGTCTCTATCCACCCTGTCTATACCCTTCATGATTTTGTAAACCTCAATCAGGTCCCCCCTCAATCTCCTTTCTTCTAATGAAAACAAACCTAACCTGCTCTAACTCTCTTCATAGCTAGCACCTTCCATACCAGGCAACATCCTCGTAAGCTGAAAATGTGTTGCTGGAAAAGCGCAGCAGGTCAGGCAGCATCCAGGGAACAGGAGAATCGACGTTTCGGGCATAAGCCCTTCTTCAGGAAACATCCTCGTAAACCTTCTCTGCACCCTCTCCAAAGCATCCACATCCTTTTGGTAATGTGGTGACCAGAACTGTACACAGCATTCTAAATGCGGCCAAACCAATGTCTTGTACAATTTTAACATGACCTGCCAGCTCTTATATTCAATGCCCCATCCAATGAAGGCAAGCATAGTATATGCTTTCTTGACCACCCTATCCACCTGTACAGCAACCTTCAGGGTACAATGGACCTGCACTCCCAGATCTCTCTGCCCATCAACTTTTCCTATTCATTGTATAATTCGCTCTAGAATTAGTCTTGTCTAAATGCATCACCTCACATTTGTCTGGATTGAAATCCATCTGCCACTTTTCCACCCAACTCTCCAGTCTATCTGTATTCTCCTGTGTTCGGTGACAGTCCCTTATGCTTTCTGCTACTCCGCCAATCTTCGTGTCATCTGCAAACTTGCTGATCGTACCAACAATGCCCTCTTCCAGATCATTTATGTATATCACAAACAACAGTAGCCCCAGAACTGATCCCTGTGGAGCACCACTGGTCACCTTTCTCCATTTTGAGAAACTCCCTTCAACTACTACTCTCTGTCTCCTGTTGCTCAACCAGTTCTTTATCCACCTAGCTGGAACACCCTGCACACCATGTGACTTCACTTTCTCTATTAGTTTACCATGGGGAACCTTATCAAACGCCTTACTAAAGTCCATGTATATGACATCAACAGCCCTTCCTTTATCTATCAACTTAGTCACTTCCTCAAAGAACTCTATTAAGTTGGTAAGGCACGATCTCCCCCACACAAAACCACTGATAAGCCCATTCTTTTCTAAATATAAATAGATCCTATCCCTCAGTACCTGATCTGGTAGATTTCATGTTGGATCCCTGAGGTTCTGTGATAAGAATTTGAAAGATTGTATTCTAACCTGATCATTAAAAAAAAAATTTATCTTGCAGTTTTAACCAATCTTGGTTCTTTCTGTTTAATAGGAAAATGAGAGTCCCATTTTGTTGTTAAGTGCACGCAAAAAGAATGCTAGTGTGATGTTTTTTGTTCCATTAATATCTTGCAGGAATTTGCCCCTGAAACAAAAGGGATCTCTGGCTCTTAATTCTCTATTTTTGATCTTTGTCGATTCATGTTTGGGCGTCTAATACTTATTTGCATGGTCGGATTTGTGCTGGGATGGGGGTGGGGAAATGTAGGTGTCAAATGACCACTGATGCTGTCATATTCAGCAACTGAGAAATCTAACTCTGGAAGGCTTCCACTTGGATTTTGTATACTTGTTGTGAAACATAACTGACAATTTTCTTTTATTTTTTTGGTGGAAGTGAATTTAAATGAGTTGGTGGTAAGGATCTGTGAAAGATCTCTCGTTTTTTGATATCTTTTTGCCTCGCTAGTTTGTCTCAAAGTTGGACTGTGTTCTTGCTTTCAGCAGGGTGATTCAGTTTTTTTTTAAAATAGATCGCCCAAGCCAGGTGGAGATTGCTTCATGTTTTTGCCGTATAGAGTTTCTGGAGTTTGAATCATTGACTTTATGTCCAAGTCTTTAAGTTTTACCTGATTCCAAATTTCTCTGAGAATGCAGAAGGGAGATTAAATAAATGACTAGAGTAACCTTTTGCATCTTTTGAAAATCTGTTATGAAAAGTGTGTTGTAGTTGTTGCTTTTTTCATTTTCCAGCTGGTTTTATGGTGTAACATGCATTTTTTAAAAGCCAAGAAATTGACCTAACAACTGTTAAATGGGTCTTAATCCAAAATTTGATACCAAGAGAGACTTTTGCTATGTTACTGCAACATGTAATGTTGCTGATTGAGTTTTAAATGAAATTATCTTGTTGAAGAATGGTTGTGCAGCAGTAAAGTTGTCTTAATCTCTCTTGTTGAAACTTTATTGCTGGAACAGCACAGCAGGTCAGGCAGCATCCAGGGAACAGGGGATTCGACGTTTCGGGCACAGGCCCTTCTTCAGGAATGAGCAGAGAGTGTTCAGCAGGAGAAGATAAAAGGTAGGGAGGAGGGACTTGGAGGAGGGGAGTTGGAAATGTGATAGGTGGAAAGAGGTCAAGGTGAGGGTGATAGGTCGGAGTAGGGTGGAGGCGGAGAGGTCAAGAAGAAGACTGCAGGTCAGGAAGGCGGTGCCGGGCTGGAAGGATCCGGCTGAGACAAGGTGGGGGGAGGGGGGATGAAGAAACTGGTGAAGTCCAAGTTCATCCCCTGCGGTTGGAGGGTTCCCAGTCGGAAGATAAGACGCTCCTCCTCCGACCGTCGGGTTGTTGTGGTTTGGCGGTGGATGAGTCCAATGACCTGCATATCCTCGGTGGAGTGGGAGGGGGAGTTGAAATGCTGTGCCACAGGTTGGTTGGGTTGGTTCGTCCGGGTGGCCCAGAGGTGCTCCCTGAATCGCTCCGCAAGTAGGCGGCCTGTCTCCCCAATATAGAGGAGGCCACACCGGCTGCAGCGGATGCAGTAGATGATGTGGGTGGAGGTGCAGGTGAATCTGTGGCGGATATGGAAGTTTCCCTTGGGGCCTTGGAGAGAAGTGAGGGGGGAGGTGTGGGCGCAAGTGTTGCACCTCCTGCGGTTGCAAGGGAAGGTGCCGGGAGTGGTGGTTGGGTCGGTGGGGGGTGTGGATCTGACAAGGGAGTCGCGGAGGGAGTGGTCTCTACGGAAAGCTGATAGGGGAGGGGAGGGAAATATATCCTTGGTGCTGGGGTCTGTTTGGAGGTGGCGGAAGTGACGGCGGATGATGCGCTGTACATGGAGATTGGTGGGGTGGTAGGTGAGGACCAGTGGGGTTCTGTCCTGGTGGCGGTTGGAGGGGCGGGGCTCAAGGGCGGAGGAGCGGGAAGTGGAGGAGATGCGGTGGAGGGCACCGTCGACCACGTCGGGGGGGAAATTGCGGTCCTTGAAGAAGGAGGCCATCTGTGTTGTACGTATTTTGAACTGGTCCTCCTGGGAGCAGATGCGGCGGAGACGAAGGAATTGGGAGAATGGGATGGCGTTTTTACAGGGGGCAGGATGGGAGGAGGTGTAGTCCAGGTAGCTGTGGGAGTCGGTAGGTTTGTAGTAGATGTCCGTGTTGATTCGGTCGCCTGAGATAGAAACAGAAAGGTCTAGGAAGGGGAGGGAGGAGTCCGAGACTGTCCAGGTGAATTTGAGGTCGGGGTGGAAGGTGTTGGTGTAGTGGATGAACTGTTCAACCTCCTCGTGGGAGCACGAGGTAGCGCCGATACAGTCATCAATGTAGCGAAGAAAAAGATGGGGGGTGGGGCCAGTGTAGTTGCGGAAGATGGATTGTTCCACATACCCTACAAAGAGGCAGGCATAGCTGGGGCCCATGCGGGTGCCCATGGCTACTCCTTTTGTTTGGAGAAAGTGGGAGGATTGGAAAGAAAAGTTGTTCAGGGTGAGGACCAGTTCGGTCAGTCGAAGGAGGGTGTCGGTGGAAGGGTACTGGGTGGTACGGCGGGAAAGGAAGAAGCGGAGTGCTTTGAGTCCTTCGTGATGGGGGATGGAGGTGTACAGGGACTGGATGTCCATGGTGAAGATGAGGCGTTGGGGACCGGGGAAGCGGAAATCCTGGAGGAGGTGGAGGGCGTGGGTGGTGTCACGAACGTAGGTGGGGAGTTCTTGGACTAATGGGGACAGGACCGTGTCGAGGTATGCCGAGATGAGTTCGGTTGGGCAGGAGCAGGCTGAGACGATGGGTCGTCCGGGGCAGTCAGGTTTGTGGATTTTGGGCAGGAGGTAGAAACGGGCGGTTCGGGGTTGTGGGACTATGAGGTTGGAGGCGGTGGATGGGAGGTCCCCTGAGGTGATGAGGTTATGGACGGTCTGGGAGATGATGGTTTGGTGGTGGGGGGTGGGGTCATGGTCAAGGGGACGGTAGGAGGAGGTATCTGCGAGCTGGCGTTGGTAATCTCTCTTGCCATATCTACTCTGGCTGAAAACTTTCAGGTGATGCTTTCTAAGGTCACAGTTTGTAATAACCCACTGTGAGGCACTTGAAAGTGGTCAAGTTCCACTTATTTCTTTTGGTTTTTTTTGTCCGAAACCTACATTCCCGTAAGAAAGTAGCATTTAGGCTTTCAGGCATACATTTTTGAGCTGTAATAATCAGGATTACTTTCTTGAGACAACTATTTTGCCAAAGGAGAGGAACTTCTTTTTTAAAAAAAAAAAATTGCCTCTTGGTTCTCTCACTGTTTAATAGTCATAATAAGGCCACCTTGAGAGTTGTGGTATGGAGAGATATAGTAATGGTAATGTGCTTTCTATTGATTTTTTTTCAGGTTAGCAGTTTAACAATCCAAAATTCTTTGAGGAAGAATATTGATCTTTAATTTGCCAGAACTTATTTAGAAATTCAGGAGCCTCTGTGCAATAGATAAACCATGTTGTTTTGCATTGAGATGTCGTTGTAGTTAGTCCTTCAAATTGGTAAGTGCAATGTCCATCATCTGGGCTGTTTGGTACATTTTTGGTCAGAACGTAGGTAACTGTTGAGGTCAATCTGCAGCTGAAAGTTTTTACTCCCAAATAGGACAGGATACTGCATACCATTGCATTTTGGACAAGCTGCTTGCTTGAGATTTCCTCTCCGGTGATCATAGCTCTGAAGAGAAATATTCAAAGTCTCTTTGTAGCATTTTCTTTGATTGCTTTCAAAGTGCGCCCCGGACTCTAGTTCTGTATAGAAGATATAATTTGGTGAGCAAGTGTCAGGCATTTTAGCTACACAGGAAGTCACCTCAGTTGTGGCGCTTTCAATATGATAATGATATTCAACATGCCAGCTTATGTGAGCAACTCAGTGTCTGGTATTTTGTCCTGTCGATGAATTTACTTTATAAATCTGTGGTATGAGAGTATTTCTGGCTAGACCTGCATTTATTGCCCATCACTAACTGCCTACAGGATTTGAACCTAGGTCTCCAGAGTATAAGCCTGAGGTTCTGGAATTACTAGTGCATAACATTCCCTGGGTTGGAGTAATTGCCTTATAAGCAAAGTTGAACAGATTGGGACTCTACTTACTGAAATTTAGAGAAATGGGAGGTGATCTCATTGAAGTGAAAAGGATTCGTAAGGGGCTTGACAGGGTAAATACTGAGAGGATGTGGAGGTGCCAGAGGTGGACTGGGACAGACAAAGTCAGAAGTCACAGGACACCAGGTTAAAGTCCAACCAGTTTATTTGAAATCACACAAGCTTTCAGAGCGCAGCCCCAACTTTAAGACTGAGAGGAGGAGCAACTTCTTCTGAGTGTTGAGTGTCTTTGGAATTTGTTTCAGGGAGCTGTGGGGTCAGAGTCCTTGTGTAATTTTAAAGCTGAGAGAGATTCTGATTAGTAGTAGAATCACGGCTTATGGGGAAAAAACAGGAAAGTGGATATGAGGAATGTCAGATCAGTTTGATTCTACTGAGTGGCAGAGCAAGTTCAAAGAACCAAGCAGCCTACTTGTCTTCCTATTTTTTAATGGTCTCATTACCACTGTGCAATTCCCAGGGTTTCCTCTACTTTATTTCATCTGCTATGTGGACTCTGTGGACCCACTTTTGCATCCAATGCAAAGGCTTCATATTCTTCTTATAGTGAGGTGACCAGGACTGCATGCAGCACTTCATTTGTGACCTAACAAATGTTTTATACAGCTGCAACATAACTTGGCAACTTTTATACTCTGTGCCCTGTCCAATGAAGGCAAGAATTCCTTATGCCCTCTTTACCACCTTATCCACTTGTGTCACCACTTCCAGAGCTACGGACTTGTACTCTAAGATTCTATTGTAGAGTCATAGAGATGTACAGCATGGAAACAGACCCTTCGGTCCAACCTGTCCATGCCGACCAGATATCCCAACCCAATCTAGTCCCACCTGCCAGCACCTGGCCCATATCCCTCCAAACTCTTCCTATTCATATACCCATCCACACATGCCTCTTAAATGTTGCAATTTAACCAGCCTTCACCACTTCCTCTGGCAGGGTCCTGCAGTTTATTATCTCCCCTTTTGAATGTGACTTCCCAAAATGCATTACCTCACCCTTGCCCAGATTAATCTGCCATTTCTCTGTCCAATTTTCCAACTGATCTGTATCATTTGACAACGTTCCTCACTGTCCACAATAGTACCAATTTTTGTGTCATCTACAAACTTAGCAATCAGACCACCTACATTTTCATCCAAAACATTACAACCATCAGAGGTCCTAGCACTGATCTTTGCAAACCACCACTGGTCACAGATCTCCAGTCAGAAAGATACCCCTGCACAAATACCCTCTGTATTCTGTAACCAAGCGAATTTTGTATCCAACTCATTATGGACCCCATGAAACTTAATCTTCTGGCTAGCCTACCATGAGGGACCTTGAAAAATTCTTTAGTAAAGTCATAGAATATAGCACATTACAGTGCAGTACACGCTCTCGATGTTGCGCCCACTTGTGAAACCAATCTATGCAGACAACATCCAAAGTCCCACCCTGATCAATCATTTTTGTCACTTCCTCTTAAAGCTCGAATCAAATTTGTGAGACGGGACCTCCGCTGCATAAAGCCATGATGACTGTCCCTAATAAGTTGATTTTTTTTTCAATTGTGACTAAATCCTGTCCCTTTAATAATTTTCCAACCACTGATGTAAAGCTTACCAGCCTATAATTTCCTGGAGTTTCCCTGTTACCCTTAAACAAAATTGGCTATTCTCCAGTCTTCTCGGACCACCCCTGAGGATAGAAAGTTCTCTGTCAAAGCCCCAGCAATCGCCTCCCATGCCACCTTCAGTACCTTGAGATAGATCCCATCAGGCCCTGGGGACTTGTCAACCTTAATGTTTTTCAAGGCACCCAACACCACTGTCTTTTTAATATCGATGTGCCCTAAATATATCAACATACCCCTCCATAACTTTATCATCATCCATGTCCTTCTTGGTGAAGTACTCAAGATGGAGAGTGAAGTAGTTTTGATTCTGAGTGTCCTGCATCTGAATAAGGGAAGCTACAATAATATGAGGCATCAGTTGGTTGTGATGAATTGGGGAATGTTACTGGATAGAAAGACAGTGGATAGGCAATGACAAGCATTCAAAGAGCAAATGAATTAACTTATTCCTGTCTGGTGAAAGACTGCAAAGAGAGCAGTGGCCAAGCCATGGGAGGGTAGAGAGAGTAGAGACAGTATTAGATGCAAAACTGGAGACATACATATTAGCAAGACAAGTAGAAGACCTGAGAATTGGGAACAATTTAGAAGTGGGCGGCACGGTGGCACAGTGGTTAGCACTGCTGCCTCACAGCGCCAGAGACCCGGGTTCAATTCCCGCCTCGGGCGACTGACTGTGTGGAGTTTGCACGTTCTCCCCGTGTCTGCGTGGGTTTCCTCCAGGTGCTCCGGTTTCCTCCCACAGTCCAAAGATGTGCAGGTCAGGTGAATTGGCCATGCTAAATTCCCCGTAGTGTTAGGTAAGGGGTAAATGTAGGGGTATGGGTGGGTTGCGCTTCGGCGGGTCGGTGTGGACTTGTTGGGCTGAAGGGCCTGTTTCCACACTGTAATGTAATCTTAAAAAAAAAAGTCAGCAATGGCAAACACAGAGTTTGATTAAGAAAGGGAAAATAGGGTATAAGAGAAAGCTTATGGGCACCATAATTGTTTATAAAAGTTTCTCTAGTTATGTAAAGATGAATGTAGGTCCCTTTGGACAGAAATGGGGAAAAAAGTGGCGGCTGACAAACAGCTCATATATCACTTCTGTATTCACAAAGGAGGCCATCCATGACATACTGTGAGGGAGGAACTGAAGCAAATGTGTATTCATAGAGAAAAGGTGTTGTAGAAACTAATATCCTTTGAGGGTGGAATCTGCTGTCCCTAACTGATGTGGCCTCCATGTAACTTCAGATCTACAGCAATATGTGTGACACTGAACTGCCTTCTCGGCAATTAGGAATGTTTGATAAATGCTGGCTTGGTGGTCAACGCCCCCCCCCCCCCCCCCAAATGAACGAATTAATAAAAAAGGCTAATCTTTTTGTGAACTCAGCTCCACTTACCCACCCTCTTGCCATAACCTTTGATTCCTTTCCTGTTCAAAAATCTATCTTGGCCTTAAAAAGTCAATGATGTAGTGTTAACTACTTTATTGGGAAGAGAATGCCATAGGTTCACAACTCTTTGGATGAAGAAGTTCCCCCTCAGCTTAGTCCTAAATCTGCACCCCTAGTTCTAGTTTCACCCACCAGTGTAAATATTCTCCCTGCTTCTATCTTATCTATTCCCTTCATAATTTTATATTTCTATAGTATATTCTCTCTCTCTCTCTATCTCTCTCTCTCTATCTCTCTCTCTCTCTCTCTCTCTCTCTCTCTCTCTCTCTCTCTCTCTCTCTCTCTCTCTATATCTCTCTCTCTATATCTCTCTCTCTCTCTCTATATCTCTCTCTCTCTCTCTCTCTCTCTCTCTCTCTCTCTCTCTCTATCTCTCTCTCTCTATCTCTCTCTCTCTCTCTCTCTCTCTCTCTCTATCTCTCTATCTCTCTCTCCCCCCTCCCCCCAAACAAATATTCTTCTAAATTCCAATGAATATAGATCTGATTTACCCATAAGCCATCTTTCTCAATTCCAGAATCAATCTGGTGAACATCCTCAGCACCCCCTCAAGTGCCAATATATCCATTCTCAAGTAAGGAGGCCAAAAATGCACACTGTACTCCAGGTGTGGCCTCAACATTACCCTATGCAGCAGCAGCATAACCTCCCTATTTTTAACTCTATTCCTGTAGCATTGAAGGACAAAATTCCATTTGCATTTTTAATTACCTGCAAATCAACTCATGCAAATTATATGACCATTGTATTTGGGGACGTGGCCCTAGAAATAATGGATGCATTAATTGTCATCTTCCAAGACTTGTTTAGACTCTGAGGGCAAAAGTGAGGACTGCAGATGCTGGAAACCAGAGTTTAGATGAGAGTAGTGCTGGAAAAGTGTAGCAGGTCATGCAGCATCTGAGGAGTAGGATAAACTACATTTCAGGCAAAAGCCCTTCATCAGGAATGGAGGCAGGGAGCCTCCAGGTTGGAGAGATAAATGGGAGGGGGGGTGGGGCTGGGACAAAGGTAGCAAAGAGTGCAATAGGTGAATGGGTGGGGATGGAGGTGATAGGTCAGAGAGGAGGGTGGGGGAAGGTAGCAAAGAGTGCATTGGGTAGATGGAGGTGACGATGAAGATGATAGGTCAGAGGGAAGAGTGGAGCGGATAGGTGGGAAGGGAGATTGGCAGGTAGGACAGGTCGTGAACCGAGGCAGTTCAGTACATGGTACTCTGAATCAGTTCCTACAGATTGGAGCACAGCTACTGTAACCCTACTATTTTGAAGGGGAAGTAGAGAGAAATCAGGGGATTATAGACTAGTGGGTCTGACATCGATTGTGTAGAAGATACTGTGTCCATTATCTAGGATTTTGTAGCAGAGCACTTAGGGTCGATTCAAACACAGCATGGATTTATGAAAGAGAAATCATGCATGACAAATCTACTGGAATTCTTGGAGGGTGGAAGTAATAGAGTTGTTCGGGGCAGCCAATGGATGTGGTTTATTTAGTCATCCAGAAGGTTTTGACCAAGTCCCAAAAAGATATTCGTGTATATGATCAAAACGGAGGTATTGAGTTGAGTATATTGAGATAGATAGATAGAAAATTGGCTACCATATAGGAAACGAAGTGTCAGAATAAATTGATCTTTTTCTGAATGGTAGGCAGTGACTAATGGAGCACCACAGGGATCGGTATTCAGACCCCACATTACATGTTAATGACTTAGATGAGGGAACTAAATATAATATCAAAATTTGCAGAGGACTGATTAAGTGTGAGCTAAGAGGAGAATGCAGAGATGTTGTCGTGTGATTTGGACAAGCTGAGTGGGTAAGTGCATCTAATTTAGCAAAATTAGGAAGGCAGCCTAATATTCAAATGGCTGTAAATTGAGACAGGAATGTTTTAACGAGAGCTGGGTGTCCTTGTGCACCAGTTGCTGAAAGTAAGAGCACAGGTGTAGCAGACAGTCAAGATGACAAACTGCATGTTGGCCTTCATAGCGAGAAGATTTAAATAATTGAACAAGGATGTATTGTTGCAATAATACAGGATATTGGTGAAGCCATTCTTGAAGTGTTATGTGCAGCTTCGTCGCTGTCTAATGGAGGATGTTCTTGCTATCATGAATGTGCAGCTAATGTTTACTTCAAAGTGAACACATCCTGCTGCGATATGTTAATTTAGATAGTGATAGAATTAAGGCGAGCCATCCGTTCATTGTGTTTTCAGGTACCTTTTCGACAAAGAATGCTTCCAGTTTAGTGAAAAAGAAGGCACTGCGAGATGTAGTACTTGGGCATGAGGTGGACGAAGTGGATCAAATATCAGTAAGGGGGACGGTTGATGGAAAGATGAGGGGCAATCCACAGTAAGAATAATTAATTTGGGGAAAGCCAATTGCAATGAGGTAAGAATAGATCTGGGCTGAGCAAGTGGGAATCAGAATTTGAGAGGAAATATGGCTGCTGAACAATATCGACCTTCAAGAAAGTATATATTTTATCCGTTGAAAGAGAAAGATTGAATTATCAAATGTTTTGATTCAATATGTGGATTTACCTACTAGAGAAGGTGCAAAACTTGACCTCCTCTTGGGAAATAAGGCAGGGCAGGTGACTGAGGTGTCAGTGGGGCAGCACTTTGGGGCCAGCGACCATAATTCTATTCGTTTTAAAATCGTGATGGAAAAGGATAGACCAGATCTAAAAGTTGAAGTTCTAAATTGGAGAAAGGCCAATTTTGACAGTATTGGGCAAGAACTTTCAAAAGCTGATTGGAGACAGATGTTCGCAGGTAACAGGACAGCTGGAAAATGTGAAGCCTTCAGAAATGAGATAACAAGAAACCAGAGAAAGTATATTCCTGTCAGGGTGAAAGGGAAGGCTGGTAGATATAGGGAATGCTGCATGACTAATGAAATTGAGGGTTTGGTTAAGAAAAAGAAGGAAGCATATGTCAGGTATAGACAGGATAGATCGAGTGAATCCTTAGAAGAGTATAAAGAAAATAGGAGTATACTTAAGAGGAAAATCAGGGAGGCACAAAGGGGACATAGCTTTGGCAAATAGAATTCAGGAGAATCCAAAGGGTTTTTACAAATATATTAAGGACAAAAGGTAACTAGCGAGAGAATAGGGTCCCTCAAAGATCAGCAAGGTGGCCTTTGTGTGGAGCCACAGAAAATGGGGGAGATACTAAATGAATATTTTGCATCAGTATTTACTGTGGAAAAGGATATGGAAGATATAGACTGTAGGGAAATAGATGGTGACATCTTGCAAAATGTCCAGATTACAGAGGAAGTGCTGGATGTCTTGAAACGGTTAAAAGTGGATAAATCCCCAGGACCTGATCAGGTGTACCCGAGAACTCTGTGGGAAGCTAGAGAAGTGATTGCTGGGCCTCTTGCTGAGATATTTGTATCCTCAATAGTCACAGGTGAGGTGCCGGAAAACTGGAGGTTGGCAAACGTGGTGCCACTGTTTAAGAAGGATGGTAAAGACAAGCCAGGGAACTATAGACCGGTGAGCCTGACCTCGGTGGTGGGCAAGTTGTTGGAGGGATGTACATTTATTTGGAAAGGCAAAGACTGATTCGGGATAGTCAACATGGCTTTGTGCGTGGGAAATCATGTCTCGCAAACTTGATTGAGTTTTTTAAAGAAGTAACAAAGAAGATTGATGAGGGCAGAACAGTAGATGGGATCTATATGGACTTCAGTAAGGCGTTTGACAAGGTTCCCCATGGGAGACTGATTAGCAAGGTTAGATCTCACGGAATACAGGGAGAACTAGCCATTTGGATACAGAACTGGCTCAAAGGTAGAAGACAGAGGGTGGTGGTGGAGGGTTGTTTTTCAGTCTGTAGGCCTGTGACCAGTGGAGTGCCACAAGGATCAGTGCTGGGCCCTCTACTTTTTATCATTTACGGAAATGATTTGGATGCGAGCATAAGAGGTACAGTTAGTAAGTTTGCAGATGACACCAAAATTGGAGGTGTAGTGGACAGCGAAGAGGTTTACTCAGATTGCAACAGGATCTTGACCAGATGGGCCAATGGGCTGAGAAGTGGCAGATGGAGTTTCATTCAGATAAATGCGAGGTGCTGCATTTTGGGAAAGCAAATCTTAGCAGGACTTATACACTTAATGGTAAGGTCCTATGGAGTGTTGCTGAACAAAGAGACCTTGGAGTGCAGGTTCATTGCTCCTTGAAAGTGGAGTTGCAGGTAGATAGGATAGTGAAGAAGGCATTTGGTATGCTTTTCTTTATTGGTCAGAGTATTGAGTACAGGAGTTGGGAGGTCATGTGGCTGTACAGGACATTGGTTAGGCCACTGTTGGAATATTGCATGCAATTCTGGTCTCCTTCCTATCGGAAAGATGTTGTGAAACTTGAAAGGGTTCAGAAAAGATTTCCAAGGATGTTGCCAGGATTGGAGGATCTGAACTACAGGGAGAGTGTGAACAGGCTGGGGCTGTTTTCCCTGGAGCGCGGAGGCTGAGGTGTGACCTTATGGAGGTTTACAAAATTATGAGGGACATGGATAGGATAAATATGCAGAGTCTTTTCCCTAGGATCGGGGTGTCCAGAACTAGAGGGTACAGGTTTAGGTGGAGAGGGGAAAGATATAAAAGAGACCTATGGGGCAACTTTTTCACGCAGAGGGTGGTACGTGTATGGAATGAGCTGCCAGAGGATGTGGTGGAGGCTGGTACAATTGCAACATTTAAAAGGCATTTGGATGGGTATATGAATAGGAAGGGTTTGGAGGGATATGGGCCGGGTGCTGGCAGGTGGGACTAGATTGGGTTGGGATATCTGGTCGGCATGGATGGGTTGGACCAAAGGGTCTGTTTCCATGCTTACATCTCTATGACTCTGAGAGCTCCCTGAATAATCAAATAGAAAGAAATTAAGATAAAGAAGAAAAAAATATGCTTATGAATGATATTGAGTAGAAAACACCAGTGAGAACCAGATTGAATGGTTTCAGAAGGGTGTTTAAAAAGCAAAGCCGCGAAGACGTGTGAAAATAAACTGGAGCCAACATAAAACAGAGTCCTGTATGCAGATAACCACTAAAAATGTGGAAGTTGAGGAGTAAGGCTGGTTCAGTATTTAAAATGCATATACTTGGAGGCTAAGGGCGTAACTGAACAATACATTATATTTGTCTTTTCCAAAGGAGATGTTGTGGGCTATGTACAAGAGACAATAATTCAAATACAAGAAGGATTTAAGATGGAAAAAGGAGATAATATTAGTTATTTCTAATCCGGGCTGAATGAGATGCATCCCAGAATACCAGAGGATGTAGCAATTCCAGAGGCATCGGCCTCAATTTTCAGTCTTCCTTAAACTTAGGTGGTGCTAGAGCATTCAGAAAATAATGTGAAGTCAAGACAAACACTGGGCAGTGGTTCAAGTACGGTGGTGGGGAGACTTCTGAAAACAGTGATTTGGGAAAAAAGTTGTCACATGGATAAATGATTATTTAAGGAAGACTAGCCTGCATTTCTTGAGGAAAAGTCACATTTAACTTGCTCAAGGTTTTTGAAAAGGCAAGAGAGTTGATGTAATGAGAAATGGTGAGTGTATGAAGTTAACTGTCGGAGTGGTTTACAGGCAGCAGTATGGTACAGGCATGAGGAAATAATGGGAGCTTGTAAGAAAAGGTGTGATGATAATTGGATGAATCAAATTGGCACAGGTAACGTGGCGAATGAGTTCTCATCGACCATTTTTGTAACAGTTTCTTCGAGCAGCATGTTCCAGAAACCATAAGATATAGGAGCAGAATTGGGTCAGTTGGCCCATCAAGTCTGCTGTACCATTCGATCATGGCGGGTATTTTTCTCAACTCCATTTTCCTGCCTTCTCTCTTTAACTTTTGATTCCCTTACTAACCAAGAATCAATCTATCTCTGTCTTAAATATGCTTAATGACTTCCCTCCACAGCCTTTTGTGGCAATGAGTTCCACAAATTCACTACCCTGTAGCTCAAGAAATTCCTCCTCATTTCAGTTTGAAAGAGTTGTGCCTTCACTCAAAGGCTATACTCTTGGATCTTAGTCTGTCTTGTGAGTGGAAACAACTTCTCCACGTCCACTCTCTCCAGGCCACTCCGTATTCTGTACGTTTCTATGAGATTCCCCCCCCCCCCCACCATTCTTCTAAACTCAGTCCAGTCCCAGAGTCATCAACTGCACTTCGTATGACAAGTCTATCATAGAATTTGCAGTACAGAAGGAGGCCATTTGACGCATTGTGTCTGTGTCGACTCCTAGAAGTGTTACATAGCTAGTCCCATTCTCTTATCCTATCTCTATCACTTTTAAATATATATCCAGCTCTCTTTTGAAACCACCTATGGAAACTGTCTCCACCACTCCCCCAGGGAAAACATTCCAAATCCTAAGATTGTAAGAAGCTTCTCATCTCACTCCTGGCTGTTTTGCTGACAGTCTTGAAATTGTGACCCCTAGTTACTGACATATTAACTTGTGGAAACAGAATACCCTTCTTTACCCTGTCAAAATGGTTTGTAATTTTGAACGCCTCAATAAATCACATCTTAATCTTCTCTGCTCCAAGGAGAATAAGCCCAATTTATCTCATCTTTCCTTGTATTTAAAATCACTCATTCTAGTAAGTGTACTTTGCACTCTTTCCAGGGCTTTAACATCCTTCCTTAAGTAAGGTGCGCCAAACCAAGCACAATACTCCAAATGCAGTCGGACCAGTGAGTTGCAAGGGGTTAAATTACTTCCTTGCTTTTGTACTCAGTGCCTCTATTTATAAGCCATCTTGACAATTATTTCACCTTGAAGAAGGGCTTATGCCCGAAACGTCGATTCTCCTGTTCCCTGGATGCTGCCTGACCTGCTGCGCTTTTCCAGCAACACATTTTCAGCAACACATTTTCAGCTCTGATCTCCAGCATCTGCAGACCTCACTTTCTCCTCAATTATTTCACCTTGCCTGGACACCTTCCTAGAATTGTAAACATGAATCCTGAGGTCTCTCTGCACTTGTGCTCCCCTCAAAGTTATCAAATTTGTCCGATCAAATTTGTCAGACATGACTTTCCCTTAACAAAGCCATGTTGACTGTTAAGTATTAGCTTGTTTTTCTCTAAATATATATTTACCTTATCCTGCATTATGGTCTCCATCAGTTTTCTCTTTATTGACATTAAGCTGACAGTTCTGTAGTTTCATGGATTATCCACTGCCCCTTTCTTATACAACAGTGTCACATTCACAATCCTCTAGTCACCTGAGACTAGTGTTGTGTTCAGACAGCCCTGGAAAATTTCTGCCAGTGCCTTTGCAATTAGTTCCTTTCCCACTCAGTGATCTAGGATGTATCCCAAATGGGGTTGGTGAGTTCTGTACCTGGCGTGCCGCCAGCCTTTTTTTTAAAGCACGGGGCTGATTGTTGTAAACTTCCTCTAGACATTTCCAAGGCCAGCATGTCCTTCCTTAGATATTGGCCCCAAAACTGTTCAGTGTTCCGAATGCAGTCTTATACAGAGGAACCTCGTTTATCTGAAGTCGATGGGCAAGCAGGTTTTCATTCAGATAATTCATTTGACCTTAAACAAAGGAAGCCGCACTGCACATAATTGCGTTAAAAAGCATGTTTACAGAGTTTTTATTTCATTCAATTGCTAAAATGTGTACAAATACTGGATATTGCTTAAAAATTCATGATATTTTACAAATCAAATCACTTTTTGAGTACCTGAAGAGTAAATAAAATTCGTTGAGGTAGCAGTCGGTTATTATTTCTGAAGGAAATATCCAGCCGCTGTTGCATATCACTCAATTCAGGCAACTGGTAATTTGAGGGCCGGTGGCGTTGACACAAGGGAAAATCGTGATGCGATCCTTCTGCACTTATGTCCCAAAATCTGCTTTTCTGCAGTGGACGCAAGTGTTTTATCTGGCAGTGTACGCCACAACAATCCACTTCATCAGCATTGTACAATTGCTCAGGTTCATACTTTCCTTCACGAATTATGGATTGCAGTTTCTGTCTGTAGCCTTCCATGGTGCTGTCATCCACTGACTTCTGCTCTCCAAGAACGCTGAGCTACCTAATGCTGTGATAATGTTTGAAGCGCTGTAACCAGCCCAATGATACGCTGTGATCAGACACACCGGGTGGAGTCATTCATGGAAACTGGCAACTTTTTCTCGTATCATCGGGCCAGATGTAGCAATTCCCTTTTCACGCTGCTGTGAAAACCACAAAAATTCAGCTTGCAAAGATTTGCAGTGTCACTTTGGCTGATGAATTTCTCAATTGCGGGTCTTGCTTTCCTGATGTCGGACACTGACACTATTCCAGTGTTGTACTTCTGTACAATCTTTGATTCCTTTTCACCACGATCCAGATGCTATAAAATCTCGCTTTTCTGTTCAATTGTCACTGCAGTCTGCTTTCTCTTCACAGACATGGTAAGTATGTACTACAAACTCGATCAGTTAGACCAGATATGAACTCGGAAAAAAGTCATAGAGGGAATGAAGACACCACTGATTTTTGTCATGCATTTTAATCATTCAGCATGTCAGTCATTTTTGTTGTTAAAATTCTTTCAACACTGCAACAATTGACTAAGATTGTTGCACCAGTATCATTAACACCTCTTTGCTGCAATGCTTGCGTATTATCTTCAGTGCACGTATTCCTCAGTTCAACTAAAGACGCAATCGCTGCACTGTTGTCAGTTAAAACTATTTTAACACTGCTCCAATTTACTGACTGAGATTGTGGCGCCAGTGTCATTAACACCTCTTTGATGCAATATTTGCACATCATCTTCAAAGCAGGTAACCCTCATTTACCCTGTACTGTTAACAAAAGTTCCGATCGTTGTCGGTAACACCACTTTGTTGTCACGGTTTCGCGAGACCTTCAGGTCTTGTTCAGATAATTCGATTTTCGGATAATTGATGTTCGGATAGTCGAAATTCCTCTGTACAGCCTTACCAGTGAATGCCTATCTTCTATACCAGCCCCCTCAAAATAAATGCCAGCATTGCACTTGCCTTTTTAATTGCTAACTGAACCTACATATTAACCCGAAGAGAATCCTGAATGAGAACTCCCAATCCCTTTATGTTTCAGATTTCCGCAGCCTATTCACATTTAGAAAATGGTCCACACCTCTAGTCTTCCTACCTGTTACGATGTGGAGGTCGTACCCCTCTGTTAATTAAATTAAAACACCCAGAGAAGATTGCCTTGTTTTGTAATCTATTAAAAATGTATGAATGAAAGAAGATCCCTGATTTCCACAGTATAAATAAAAAGTAACCATTTATTTCTTTACTTCCAACCATGATCACTAACAAAACTATTAACAACCGGAACACACTTTCCCCTAACTGACCACACTTCTATTAATATGCTGTTCCAATAACACAATTAATAATAACAGTAAATTCGCACTTAATCTCTTAAAGTCCACACAGGTATTCTTCTCTTCTTCCTTCAGCCTTCCTTCCTCTTCCCAAATCTGCTATCTTCTCCCGGGTCGTTGTCTTTCTTTTTACTGTGTGTATTTATTTAAGCTGTAAAATACCTTGGTACCTTTTTAAATAGATGGTGCCTTCTTAGATAGTTCTTTAAGAGCTTTTCATGTTAGATGGGCAGTTTGCTCTCTCCCGATTTTCAAAAATCACGGTTTTACATATTCCTGGTGATGTATCAAATTCTTACAGAATGATTGGTTTCAGGCTGTAACCACCATTCGTTTTTACATTCAATTGGCTTTGAATGGCTGAGTATTTGGTTTAAATTAATTGGTCAAATTCAACTTATCAAAACAACAGCAAACCTCACATCCATTTACAAAACCAAATATTACATGTTTCCATTTTAGAACAGTTTGTCTTCCACAGCTGCTCTCAGGTTCCATTCTCTGCTGAACTGTAAGCTGAAAGAGCTCTTTCCTTCTTAAAAGGATCACACTTTGCTTTTCAATTCCCCATTATTCTGTCCAGCTTCGTAACACTACCAAAGTGCAAAACCTCACGCTTACCCACATTTTATTCCATCTTCCACTTCTTTTCCTACTCTTCTAGCCTGTCCAAGTCTTTCTGCTTCCTCACTTCCTCAAAACTACCTGTCCTTCCACTTGTCTTTGTGTCATCTGCAAGCTCAGCAACAATGCCCTCAGTTCCTTCATTTCGAGTATTAATGTATAACTTGAATAATTCTGGTCCCTGCACTGACCCCTTTGGAACCCCACCAGTCTCTGGCTGCCATCCCGAAAAAGACCCCTTTATCCCCACTCTCTGCCTTCTGCCAGTCAGTTAGCCCTCTATCCATGTCAGTACATTATGGGCTCTTAAGGCCCCGCGCAGTATGCTGCTAAATAAGTTGTCAAAATGCCTTCTGGAAATCTAATCAACCACAGACACTGGATCATCTTTGTCTAACTTTCTCATTACCTTGTCAAGGAATTTTGACAGATATGTCAAGCATGACTTTCCCTTGATGAAGGTGTGCTCAGCCCTGTTTTACCATGCGCTTCCAAGTACTTCACGATTTCATTCTTCACGATGGACTCCAGGACAACCAGAAAGGAGTATATTATTATAATTGGTTATGTGCAGTAAGATATGATTAATTTCTTACCTCTTAGTGAAGGCACTCCTTTGTAGCAGTGACCATATGTGGTTGACTTTTTAATTTGAGGAAGAGAAATATGGGTCAATCACTAGTATGCTAAACTTAATTCAGTTTATGAGGGCATGAAGATAGCTTAATAACGTGAACTAGTAAATGAGGTTAAGGATATACAGAGGAACCTCGATTATCCGAATATTGGATTGTCCGAAGGGGATCTCAAGGTACCAATAGAAACATTATGTCAAAGAGCTGTTTCAACCCTGATCGCATCTTTTGTTTACAGATACAATAATTAAAAATGAACCCGATCCACTGAAATGCTGCCGAGAAGTCTTGGACAGTCCAGGCACAATCTCCAAATGACTTACCTCCCACACTCCTTCTCTCTCCCCCGACGCTTTCCCTGGAGTTCTACACGGGTGAACTCTCAACCCTGCTTCCCCAGATAATCTCTCCAACACAGTCCTGTACTGAGCAGAGGTGGAACCTGTCAAAAAGTTGTGCGCGCACTATTTGGAGACTTACCCCACAAAGGCAGTAGCAGCAGTCTTCCTGTTGGATTTTTTTAGATTAGATCAGATTCCCTACAGTGTGCAAACAGGCCTTTCGGCCCAATGAATTCACATCAACTGTTCAAAGAGTAACCCACCCTGCTCTGACTAATGCACCTAACAAGTATGGACAATTTAGCATGGCCAATTCATCTGGCCTGCCATCTTTTGGAATGTGGGAGGAAACCAGAGTACCCGGAGGAAACCCACAGGGAGAATGTGCAATCTCCACACAGGCAGTCGCCCAAGGCTGGAATCGAACCTGGGACCTTGGTGCTGTGAGGCAGCAGTGCTAACCACTGAGCCGGGCTGCCCCGTGGGGGTAGCGGGAACGCAGATGGGGTTGGACGGTGATTGGAGATGGATGGGGATGCATTCCACAAACTTTTCTGAAGCTCCACCAACTCTCGGGCAGCTAATCCCGGTCATAATAAAGAAAGGAACAAAGAAAATTACAGCACCGGAACAGGCCCTTCTGCCCTCCAAGCCTGCACCAATCCTGAGTCTATAACTAAACCTTTCACCTATTTTCTAAGGACCTGTATCACTCTGCTCTCTGCCCATTCATGGATCCATCTAGATAGATCTTAAAATGATGGTATCATGCCCGCCTCTATTACCTCCACTGGCAACGCTTTCCAAGCACCCACCACCTTCTGCGTAAAGAACTTTCCATGCATATCTCCCTTAAACTTTTCTCCTCTCACGTTGAACTCACAACCCCTAGTAATTGAGGACCCACTCTGGAGAAAAAGCTTCTTGCTATCCACCCTGTCTACACCCCTCATGATTTTGTAGACCTCAATCAGGTCCCCCTGACTCTCCATCTTGCTAATGAAAGTATTAAGCTGTTGGAAAGTTAGTGGTCAAGGGTTTGTTGACATTGTTGGTGAGTGAGTATTATCTATGGTTATTGCAAGACTGGTATCTTCCTTTCTGTTTTAATAGGTGGAAAATTGAGGCATTTTTATATTCTTGCATAATCGTTCCTTGCTGTCATGTAACCAAAGTGTTCAGTGAACCTTTTGTCCAGACATTTATTTTTCTAGACCTCAGCTGGGATAGCATCCACTCCTGGAACTTGACAGGAGCTTATCACTTCTTTTTTAAACAGCACAAGGCTGTCATAAAAAAGGACAGTTGATGACTGTCTGTAGGTGACTTCATTAGTGGATGAAGGTCAAGTGAGGATGTGGTTTAAGTGCTTTGCGTATCTTTCTAAAATTGAGCTTTTTACGTAAGCAGTGTGAACTAATGGGCACGAAAGACCGTTGATGAAACGTGATTGGTGTGGACAAGTTGAACCAAAGGATCTGTTCTCTGCTGTATGACTCTGTGACTGAGTCCAGTATGACTCCTCTTTGGAACAGTTTTGTTTTTTTTAAAAAATCTTATACTAGGCTCAAAATGTTAACTCAGTTTCTTTCTGCACAGATGCTGTCAGATCTGAGTTGCTTAAGCATTTTCTTGTTTGTTTCCAATTTCCAGCATCTACAGTATTTTGGTTTTTTGTTGATATGAGCCCTTGTTTTGGTTTTCACAAACTATCAACATTGACTAATTCAACTATTTGCTTCAGGCGATGCCAAATATTATAAGCAAATATATCAATTCTGCTTCAAATGATTTAGATATTTTAATCAACCAGTTCAGACACACCATGACATCTGGGGCAGATGAGACTTGAATGTGTAGACCTCCTGGCTCAGACATATGGACATTACCACTGCACTAGTCTGTGTCTGTCTTGACCCACCACATCATCCTATGGTGAAACATTTTTTTAAAATCTTCATCAGATGTAAATGATGCTAGTCCAAAGCTGTCCATGAAGCTGGTGGTAGGTCAAAATTTTGAACAACTAGACTTTTTGCAGTTTAGAAGCACCCTAAGCATGGTTTGGGTGAATCCCAGTATTTTAACTTGGCAACAGTGAAGGAACAGTCATACGGTTCCAAGTCAGAATGGTGTGTCATTTAGAGGGGAACATACAGTGGATACATGATAACCACCACTTGTATTTGTTTTTCAGTGTGGCAAAGGTAGCGGGCTTGGATGGTAATATGGAAGGAATCTTGGCGAGTTGGGGCCATATCTTTAAAAGGTTGTCAATTACCACCATGTGTTGGAGCATGTGAATGGATGGGATGTTTATCAAATAGGCTGCCTTGTGCTGGTTAGTGTTAAACTTGAGTGTAAATGGAGTATTCTATCATGATTGTAACTTATGCCTTGGTACTACAAAACTCAAACATTGCTGAAAGGAAGGTTTTCTTTTTGCACATCAGGAGTAAGTAGGAGTCAAGAAGAAGACCTGAAAAAAGGGGCACTAATTTATGCAGCTTGTGATAAGGGTGCTGACTTGTTGGGCCTTGTTAGCATGGGGATGACAATAATTAGGGGAGAAAGTGAGGACTGCAGATGCTGGAGATCAGAGCTGAAAATGTGTTGCTGGAAAAGCACAGCAGGTCAGGCAGCATCCAAGGAGAATTGACGTTTCAGGCATGAGCCCTTCTTCAGGAATGACAATAATTAGTCAACCTTACTTCTCAGGATGGGCAGGAAGACTTTGGTCAGGTTGTCGTTGTGGAAGCATAACAAAGATTGGCAGTCACTACAATCCTTTTTTTCTGGCAAAAAGGTACAATATATGTACAAATTTAAAAGGCATCGGGATGGGTATATGAATAGGAAGGATTTGGAGGGATATGGGCCGGGTGCTGGCAGGTGAGACTATATTGGATTGGGATATCTGGTCGGCATGGACAAATTGGACTAAAGGGTCTGTTTCCATGTTGTACATCTCTATGACTATGACTATTGAAAATAGGGCATTGTTTATTAATGTATGCAGCATGTGCAAATGAACCCAACTAATATCTTAAATTGGCTTCCTATGCAGTACTTAGCATAATCCAGATTATTTAATAAATGACTTTTAGTAGCAGGGACACATATAATGATGAGCGTACTATCCTGAGGCTTGCAAATATCAGTGAATTGAGCACAATCAGCCTGCTGAAAATGTTCGTATTGCTGATGGTCTGCCTTTCCTTGGGGTCACAATCTACAAAGCTGCCATTACACCAGTACTGAAACGCACATATCACATTATTCATTTGAATGGTAAACAAAACAAATTTGACTTTATGGCAGTATTCTGTTAGTGGAGAAAACCACCTGAGTTTATTACAATATGAAAGCATACCACAAATGACTGAAGTATCGACCATTCAATCTATTGAATCCACACCACCATTCAATGACACCATGGCTAATCTGATGATCTTCAAATCCACTTTTCTGCCTTTTCTACATAATCTTTGATTTCTTTTACTGTTAAAAATCTATCACAGTCTTAATTATACTGAATGACCCTTCCTTGATGGCCTGTTATGGTAAAGCAATCCACAGACTGCCTACACTCTGCAAAACGAAATTCCTCCTCTTCACTCTTAAATGAGCACCCATTTGCTCTCAGATTATGCCATGTCGTCCTACTCTGTCCCATAAGAAGAAACATTCTCTCTGCATTTACTATGTCAAGCCCTCTTAAAATCTTGTGTGTTTCAATAAAGTTGCCTGTTATTCTTCTAAATTCCAATGAGTACAAACAGAGGAGAAAATGAAAACTGCAGATGCTGGAGATCAGAGTCGAGAGTGTGGTGCTAGAAAGACAGCAGGTCAGGCAGCATCCGAAAAGTAGGAGAATCGACATTTTGGTCATAAGCCCTTCATTAAGAGTACAAACCAAACCTACTCCGCCTCTCCTCAGAACAAAAATTCCTTCCAGGATTGACCCAGTAACCACCCCTGTATGCTGTCCAATGCCAGTGTATATTTCATAGTCATAGAGCTGCAAACAGACCCTTCTGTCCAACTTGTCCATGCTGACCAGATATCCTAATCTAACCCTATTTGCCAGCACTTGACCCATATCCCTCTAAACCCTTCCTATTCATATACCCATCCATATGTCTTTTAAATGTTGTAATTGTACCAGCCTCCACCACTTCCTCTGGCAGCTCATCCATACATGCACCACCCTCTTTGTGAAAACATTGCCCCTTAGGTCCCTTTTCAATCTTTCCCCTCTCACCTTAAACCTATGCCCTCAAGTTTTGGACTTCCCCAAACCTTATTAAAATACCTTATCTATTTACCCCACCTATGCCCCTTGTGATTTTATAAATCTTTGTGAGATTACCCCTCAGCCTCTGATACTCCAGGGAAAACAGCCTCAGATAAGGGCACCAAAACTGTTCAAAGTATTTCAGTTGTTCTTTGACTTGTATAGTTTTAGCAAGCCATTTTTTTTAAACACAATATCCTTTGAACTAAATGCAAAGATTCCATTTGCTTTCCCTATGACTTGTTGAACTTGGACTCTAGCTTTTTGTGATTCATGTGCAAGGGCCTCCAAGTCCCTTTGTTGCAGATTTTGCAGTCTTTGCCCATTTGAATAATATTCAGCTCTTCTATTCTTGCCAAAATGAATGATCTCACATTTTGCCACATAATGTTCCATCTACTAAACTTTTGCTCATTTATTTAACCTGTCTATATCTCTGTAGACTCAATGTCATCCTCACTACTTTCCTTACAATCTATTTTATGTCATCTGCAAACTTGCTATTATTAAGCTTTCCTCCCTCAAGACATTCATATAAATTGTAAATGATTGTGGCTGCAGCACTGATCCCTGTGGCACTCCACTATATACAGGTTATCATCCTGAAAATACCCCCTTTGTCCCAACTCTGTCTCCTATTAGTAAGCTTATCCTCTATCTATGCTATAATATGCTACCCTTGCTCTTATTAAATAGCGTTATCTGCAGTTCCCTATTGAATGCATTTGGAAATCCAAATATTAAATCTACTAGTTTCCCTTTGTGTACCAGCTTGTTAGCTTCTCAAAAAATGTAATAAATAAAGCAGTGAGAGATAGCTAGCATTACCTTTTTGTCAATTTTTTTGACACACATTTCTTTTCCAAGATAGTCTAAGTTGAACTTGGATACCTTTCAGGACCAGAAGTGGTGGGCAATGGCGTTTTTGAGAGTTTTCATGAGGGTAGCCATTGTTATGTAGAATAGTTTTGATGTGCACAAGCTTGCACACTGAGTAGATGACTATGGCCCTATTCCAGAGGTTGCCAATGAGATTGGTCTTGTAGTGTGTGGCATTGTTGGAAGCCAAACACAATATATTGAACATTGGCAACTTTATTTATGGGTGCTATAGTGTGTGGATGGTGATCGCAGGCAATTTCTTCACCCATGTTTGACCTGGTGCTGTGAGATTTCAATGGGTGTGGACTACAAATAGAGGACTCCTAGATCCACTTCCTCCTGATTATACACATCTCAGGTGCCAAATCTAGTGGCCTGTTGAAAACAGATGTTAAGTGGTGGGTTGATAGCACAATTAAGATTTTTGAAGCCAGTCAAGAATTGTAGCCACAAACTATAATTTCACTATTCTGTTTTGACCCTGATTTATCCTGTGATTTGATTGCTGAATACATTGTTGTACCACATAAATTCAGTATGTGTTGGGATGGGATAGGAGTAGATAACAGTTACGGGAGGAGTGAAGTATATAAAAGTAAAGAAATTTCAAAAGAACTGCAGTCTGCAAGGTCATTTTCCTTTTTACCCTCCACTTGGTAAATCTGGATAGGTCAGTAATTAAAAACTTACATTTATAAAGAAGCTATATTATACCTTGGTCTGCTGCTTGGTATGGCACCTTGATTTTGTTCTCATGGTAGTGTTTGTATCTGTCATCTTTTCAATGGCCCAGCCCTTACGTTTGTTTCTTTACCTCTAGTGACTATCCTGGAACAACTTTCTCTTCTGATCATTTCAACAACTGAGGAAAATGGTGAGTTTGTCAGAAGGGTTGTGATCCAAATCACAACTGTCCCTGCACCTTATGTTGCTGGGAAGTATGGGATCAGATCACAAGGTATTGCAACACACCGTTTTAGAAATTTTTGTCTTTGGTAGGGTAGCATGAGTACAGGTCAACTTGAACAACAAACTTCTAAAATAGTTTTAGCGTCCTAATGTTCTAATTTGATGATTTATATTTCTTTCTTGCTACCCTGTTTGGGGTCTCAATCAATCAAATGGCACTTGGTGCTGAATGTCTTGGTTTCTCTTGACTCTTTCTTGTTATGTAAGCTCACTATTTTCATAGTATGCAGTATATGTAATGGATTTAGGTTGTTTATGAAACAGATGTTACCTGTCTTTGATCAGTCCAAATTTCCTGTGTTCTCCATTTCAGACAGATTCTCTGGACATGAAGGCGCCTAATATGACAAACACACCAGGCTCTGGGGCACAGGAGATTATAGTATCCAACGGACACACTGAAAGTGAGCCCAACCCTTTTGCTGAATACATGTGGATGGAGCATGAAGAAGAATATAACAGACAGGTAAGAGTGCACTTTCAATTGAATAACAGTTTTATGTCAATCGGAGGAATGCCATGTCATGTGAGGTGGATCCCTTTTGAAAGCAGAAGCTATTCTAATAATATTTTCCTCTTTTACATTCTGTTGCCCCAGCTTAATGTTATGAAAAGGTTATGCAGAAGATGAAGGCACTTCAGTTTATTTCAAGACTGAATGGAATTGGGGAATAGAAAATAATTAGAAAGCAATAATTTTATGAAAACCACTCCTGAGTTTTAAAATGTTGCAGCTTGTCTGAGGAAAGGAAGAGTTTGAGAAAGTAAATTTGTGACAAAGGCTAAAAGTGAAGACCTAATACTGAGTTGCCACATGATGGTTAAGAATTTGAAAAAAAACCTTTCCATAATGACCAAGCTCAAACAATCTGGGAAATTACAAGTACAGAACTTACAAAAATCTTTGTGCTTAAAAAAGCATTCCTAGTTGTGTTTTTTTTCCCCCATGAACTACACAGATATTCTTTACTGTTGTTGATTCCTGTTAACAAAGACTCATAATCAACAATTTAGAGTATACTTATTTGAAAGGTGCTTAGCAACAAAGAAAAATGAAATAAAAATGCAGTAAAAGTCTTGGGTATAAAAGGGGTTTGAGGAAGCCTTTGTAAGTGAGGATGAAGATAGCAAGATTCATACCACCAAAATCTCAGGAATGAAAGACGACTATACGAAAGACTCTATAATATCTGGTTTAAATATTGTACGATCAACCAACCGAGGAAACTTATTGCGGTGATTTGTCAAATTGTACCGCATGATTATTTGGTGTATTGATAATACCCTTACCAATGGGCCAGAAGACCGGTTTCAAGTCACCCTGGTCCAAAGATATGCCGTAACATGTCTGAAGAAGTTGCTTAAAAATATCTGCAGCACAGAAAAGGCTATTTAGTCTATTTGTCTCTGCCAGCTGTTTGAAAGAAGTTTACAATTTATTTCATCAACTGTTGACAAAGGTTGTCAAGAGTCCAATTCTTCAAGGTCCAATACTTGGTGAGCAATAACTTGCTCACTGATTAGTTCTGAAAAGAGTCAGCTGACCCAAGACATTAACTTTGATTTCTCTCCACAGATTCTGCTAAACGTGCTGAGCTTTTCCAGCAGTTTGTAATTTTGTTTCTGACTTCCAGCATCTGTAGTTCTTTGGGTTTTCACTTGCTCACTGATGCTCAGTTTGGATTTAACCAAGGCTCCTGTCCTCATGACAACCTTGGTTCAAGCATAGTCATGAGCAGTTGCACTTCATTGTTGAGGTCTGAGTGATTGTCCTTAATGGGAGAAAATGAGGACTGCAGATGCTAAAGATTAGAGTCGAGAGTGTGGTACTGGAAAAGCACAGCAGGTCAGGCAGCATCCAAGGAGCAGGAAAATTGACATTTTGAGCAAGAGCCCTTCATCAAGAATGAATCTGATTTTCCTTAATGTCAAGGTCACATTTGACCGAGGAGTGCTGTCAAGGACGCCTACTTAAACTTGAATTAATATGAATTGGGAGAGAAAATCTTAGTGTTTCAGTTGAGATTAAGGAAGAGTTGAGCTTAATGACTTTATTATGCTCAGTCATCTCATTCCTACGGCATGGCTGCAGGGTTAGAACATAGAAAAATACAGCGCAGAACAGGCCCTTCGGCCCTCGATGTTGCACCGATGTTGAACTATTCTCAGCTTGTTCCCCCTACACTATCCCATCATCATCCATGTGCTTATCCAAGGATTGTTTAAATCTCCCTAATGTGGCTAAGTTGACTACATTGGCAGGTAGGGCAATCCACACCCTTACCACTCTCTGCGTAAAGAACCTGCCTCTGACATCTGTCTTAAATCTATCACCCCTCAATTTGTAGGTATGCCCCCTCGTACAAGCTGACGTCATCATCCTAGGAAAAAGACTTTCACTGTCTACCCTATCTAATCCTCTGATCATCTTGTATGTCTCTATCAAATCCCCTCTTGGCTGCCTTCTTTCCAATGAAAACAGACCCAAGTCTCTCAGCCTTTCCTCTCATAAGACCTTTTCTCCAGACCAGGCAACATTCTGGTAAATCTCCTCTGCATCTTTTCCAATGCTTCCACATCCTTCCCAAAATATGGCGACCAGAACTGTACACTTTATTCCAAGTGTGGCCGCACTAGTGTTTTGTATAGTTGCAGTATAATATTGCGGCTCCGGAACTTAATTCCTTTACGAATGAAACCTCACACACCATATGCCTTCTTAACAGCACTATCAACCCAGGTGGCAACTTTCAGGGATCTATGTACTCCAAGATCCCTCTGCACAACCACGCTGCCAAGAATCTTTCCATTGACCCAGTACTCTGCCTTCCTTTTATTCTTCCCAAAGTGCAACGCCTCTCATTTAACTGCATTGAGCTCCGTTTGCCACCACTTGGCCCAATTCTGCAGTTTATCCAAGTCCCCCTGCAGCCTGTACATTCTTCCAAACTGTCCACTACTCCACCGACTTTAGTGTCATCTGCAAATTTACTCATCCATCCACCTATGCCTGCGTCTAAGTCATTTATAAAAATGACAAACAGCAGTCGTCCCAAAACAGATCCTTGTGGCACACCACTAGTAACTGGACTCCAGGCTGAATATTTTCTATCAATCACCACTCGCCGCCTTTTTCAGAAAGCCAGTTTCTAATCTAAACTGCTAAATCACCCTCAATTCCATGTCTCTGCATTTTCTCCAACTGCCTACCATGTGGAACCTTATCAAAGGCTTTACTGAAGTCCATGTATACCATGTCAACTGCTCTACCCTCATCTACATGCTTGGTCACCTTCTCAAAAAACTCAATGAGGTTTGTGAGACATAATCTGCCCTTGACGAAACCATGTTGACTATCTGAAATCAAATTGTTGCTTGCTAGACGATTATAAATCTTATCTCTTATAATCCTTTCCAAAACCTTTCCTACAATGGAAGTAAGGCTCACTGGTCTATAATTACCTGGGTCATCTCTACTGCCCTTCTTGAACAAGGGCACAACATTTGCAATCCTCCAGTCTTCTGGTTCCTCCATGTAGTCTCCAAGCTCAGACATCTTTACCAGCTTTATTAGTGCCGTTAATTCAATCATAAGCTCAGAATTGGGACTGTTTACTTTCCTCAGATACTGAGGCAGTCCATGTCCGAAGACAGCAATGCTTGGGCAATGTCCAGGTTTGGCAGAGAAGTGGCAAGTTCATTCATACTACTAAAGAGCTCGGCAATGATACACTCCAACAATAAAGCATCTAATCATTGATCCTTTATGTTGAATTACAGAACACCATCCCCCCCACCCAAGATATTGAACTGTACTAGCCATATAAATGAATATAAACCCTCCCTCTGAGGACCCCTTCTCCCGCCTGCAACCTTCCTCCTCCACTTGGTCAACCCCTGCTGGCCTTGGACCCGCCCTAGACCTCTTTATTGCTGACTTCCATCGTGACATCAGCTGCCTCAATTTCTCCATCCCCTCACCTATTCCAGCCTCACCATCTCTGAACATGCAGCACTCCATTCTCTCCTCACCAACCTCCGGTTCACCATCAAACCCGCTGACAAAGGTGGGGCGGTGGTAGTTTGGAGGACGAACCTCGATGTCAGAGGCCAAATGCTAACTCTCCAACACTACTTCCTACCTCCCTGTTGCCCACGACCCATCAGGCCAAAATCACTTGCACTTTCCATGCTCTAATTGCCTCCGGTGATCTCCCCTCCACTGCCTCTGACACATAGTCCCTTGGCCTCACACTGCCCAGTTCTTCCTGCTCCCCAAGATCCACAAGCCCAACTACCCCTGCCGACCCATCACCTCAGCACGCTTCTGCCCCACTGAACCCAACTCGTCCTAACCGAACCCAACTCGTCCTAACCCAACTCCAGCCTCTCCCTCTTGGTTCAGGCACTTCCCAATCATGCCTTCCATCTCTTCAGTAACTGCCGGTTTCCTGGCCCTCAGTGCTTTATCTTCACTATGGATGTGCAGACCTTATACACGTCCATGCCCTCAGCTTCTTTCCCTCCAACAGACCTATCCAGTCCCCCTCCAGCAGTACCCTCCTTCACCTTGCCAAACTGGTCCTCACCCTTAATAATGTTTCCTTTAACTCCTCCAATTTCCTCCAAATCCAGGGGGTTGCCATGGGCAACCGGATGAGTTCCAGCTACATCTGCCTCTTGGTCGGCTATGTCGAACAGGGGACATAGATACTCTTCAGGCACTGTGCCCCAACTGTTCTATTGTTACATTGATGACTACACTGGCGTAGCCATCGTGCACCCAGGCTAAACTGGAATAGTTCATCAACTTTGCCCACAAATTCCGCCACGCCCTCAAATTCACTTGGTCCATCTTGGACACCTCCCTCCCCTTTCTTGACCTCTCCATTTCCATCTCCGGCGACATTCTCCAGATGGACGTTTACTGCAAACCCACAGACACTCTCAACTACCTGGACTACACAACCTCCCACCTTGTACCCTGCAAGAACTCCATCCCCTTTTCCCAATTCGTCTGCCTCCACCGCATCTGCTCGGACAAGGAGACATTCCACTCCAAAGCTTCTCAGAAGTCCACCTATTTTGAACAACATGCTTTTCTCCCCTCTGTCATCTAGACAGCCCTCCACCACACCAGCTACATTCCCCGTTCCATTGCTGTAAACCACACCCCCCAAACACAATAAAAACAGAGTCCCTCTTGTCCTCACCTACCACACCACCCCAGCCAGCGCATCATCCTTACGCACTTCCACTAACTCCAACTGGACCCCACCAACAAGAAAAACTTCCCCTCTCCACCCCTCTCTATCTTGTGCATGGACCATTTCCTTCGACAGTCCCTTTGTTTGCACCACTCTCCCCACCAACCCCCAGGTATCTTCCCCTGCAACCAGAAAAAATGTAAATCCTGCCGATACACCACCCCCTTCCACTCCACCCAGGGCCCCAAACAGTCCTTCCAGGTGAAACTATGGTTTACCTGCCTCTCTTCCAACCTAGTTTTCTGCATCAGGAGCTCCCGATGTGGTCTTCTCCCCATAGAGGAGACCAATCATAAACTTGGGGAACAGTTTGCTGAGTATCTTAGCCGGGCCCCATATGGACCTCCAGTCACCGCCAATTTTGATTCCTCTTCCCACTCCCTTTCCGACATGACCATCCTTGGCCTCCTTCATTGCCACAACGAACCAAACCACAAATTGGAGGAACAACATTATAGGAGGTATAGTTAGTAAGTTTGCAGATGGCCTCAAAATTGGAAGTGTAGTGGACAGTGAAGAAGGTTACCTCAGATTACGACGGGATCTTGATCAGATGGGCTGGTGGGTTGAGGAGTTGCAGATGGAGTTTAATTCAGATAAATGCGAGGTGCTGCATTTTGGGAAAGCAAATCTTAGCAGGACTTCTATACTTAATGGTAAGGTCCTTGGGAGTGTTGTTGAACAAAGAGACCTTGGAGTGCAGGTTCACAGCTTCTTGAAAGTAGAGGTGCAGGTAGATAGGATAGTGAAGCAGGTGTTTGATATGCTTTCCTTTATTGGTCAGAGCATTGAGTATAGGGGTTGGGAGGTCATGTTGCGGCTGTGCAGGACATTGGTTAGGTGACATTTGGAATATTGCATGCAATTCTGGTCTCCTTCGTCTCGGAAGGGTGTTGTGAAACTTGAAAGAGTTCAGAAAAGATTTACAAGGATGTTGCCAGGGTTGGAGGATTTGAGCTATTAAGAGAGTTTGAATAGGCTGGGGCTGTTTTTCCTGGAGCGTCAGAGGCTGAGAGGTGGCCTTATAGAGGTTTATAAGATCATGGAGGGCATGGATAGGATAAATAGACAAAGTCTTTTCCCTGGGGTGGTGATATCCACAACTAGAGTGCATAGATTTATGGTGAGATGGGAAAGATATCAAAAGGACCTAAGGAGCAACTTTTTCACGCAGAAGGTGGTGTATGTATGGAATGAACTCCCAGAGGCAGTGTTGGAGGCTGGTAAAATTGCAACATTTAAAAGGCATCTGGATCGGTATATGAATATGAAGAATTTGGACAGAAATGGGCTAGGTGCTGGCAAGTGGGATCAGATTGGGTTAGGATATCTGGTTGGCATGGACGAGTTGGACCGAAGGGTCTGCTTCCGTGCTGTACAGCTCTATGACTCTATAACACTTCATCCTCCACCTGGGCAGCCTACAGCCCAGAGGACTCAACATTGAGTTCTCCAATTTCAAATAACCTCTCTTCCCAGCCCCTTTTCCTCCCTTCCACTTCTCCCAGCCTACAATTTTCATTCCTTCCATTGACCAAGCAGGTTGTACCCTCGACATGTCTTCACCTATCGCCAGTTCACCACCCTGCCCCCACCACCCTCTTTATCTGCAGTTCCTGCCACACCCATTCCCAGTCCTGAAGGAGGGTTGCACCCAAAACATCGATTTCTCCAGTTCTTGCTGCCTGGCTTGCAGTATTCTTCCAGCCTCCTGCTTGTCTACCATATAAATACTGTGGCAACAAGATTAGGTTAGGATGACCAGATCCTACAGTTAGTAACTCACCACCTGACTTCCCAAAGCCTCCCTACCATCTACAAGGCATGAATCTGGAATTTGATAGAATATTCTTTACTTGCCTGGGCAAGTGCTGTTCCAGCAACAGTCAAGAACCTAACACCATCCAGGACAATGCAACCTGCTGATTGGCACCACGTCCTCAAATATTCACTTCCTCTACCATTTGTCACGGGGCAATGTGTATCATCTGTAAGCTATTGTGAGATTACTCACCAAACTCCTTTGATAGCATCTTCTGATCATGTGGCAACTACCAGTGCAGCAGATGCATGGGAAGTTCCTGCAAGTTCCCATCTAAGCCACTTGCCATCCTAACTTGGAAATATGTCTCTGTTCCTTCATTGTCACTAGGTCACACTTTTGGGAGTCCTTTTGTAACAAAACTCTTAAGTATCTCTATGGAACACCCCCCTCTCCCCCTGCACATGCATACACACACCCCAGTCAAAAAATGGTTGCTCACTTCTTTCTCAAGGGCAAATTTTGAATCTGCAGTAAATGCGAGCCAAGACATCCTGTGAACAAGTTGAACTGGACACTCAGTTCTGTTACAGCACCCTCTAGGGCAAAGCAAACTGCTGGAATGTTACCTCATCCACAAAAATTTACTTGCCTCAACCATGGGATGGTGTAATTACTCAGCAAGACTCCTTTGGCAATACCTTGCAAACCCAAGACCATAACCATCACTATCTAGAGGAAGAAGGGCAGCAAATACATAGGTACACTACCAGCTGTAAGTTGCCCTCCATGCTACTCACCATCCTGACTTGGAAATATATTACCATTCCTTCAGTGTCTGTGTCAACATCATGGAACTTCCTCCATAACAGTATTGTTGGTGTACCTTCATCACATGAACTTGAGCAGTTAAAGAAGGGAGCTCACTACCACCTTTTTGAGGACAATTAGAATGGGTAATTAGTGCTCAACCCAGCCAGTGACACCCACATCTCTTGAATGAATTTAAAATGGCAGATGTTCCTTTTTTTTCTTTAAAAAAATGTTATCTTACCTCAGAGTCTTTTCGACATGAAATATTGGCCGTATTGATGCTTTTTTGGTTGGTATCCTTGTCTCCAGACTAACAGGCCATTTTTTGTATAAATCCCTCTTTTGACTCACTCTGCTAGTAAATACAAGGACACTGTCTCTGATCTGACCCGTCTGAGTTCAGCTCATACTCTCTAAAACTACTTGAACGTTAGGAATGATATTAAATTGTTAGGTTTTTACATTAAAATGTGTATGCCTCCTTTAAACCTTCCTGCATGATGTATTCCATCTTCCCTACCTTTGAATTTTAATTTTAACTTTTTGCTGTTTATTCAGCTTTAAGTTTTCTCCAAAGCCATTCTAAATTTTAGTTTAAACCAAAAGCAAACTACGAAATCAAATGAGGGTTAGAAATCTTGAGATACATGAACGAAAGCACCTTGGCTAATTGTAAGTTAAATGTATGTATAATATAGCATAATTTGTCTTGAGGTCTTCATAAAACTATTCAGTCTTGTGCTCAGACTTCCCTTGAGTCCTGTGTCCATTCTTGACTGCCAAGAAATAAAGAAGCCATTCAAAACCCAGAGTTAATGTAGGCAAGAGATGCAATACCGATGCCAAGTGTAAAAATTCTGAGTTGAGGAAAAGTCTAGAGAAACCTGGACCCTGAGCTTGGAAAGGAAATGCCAAGGAAATGATCATACAGAAGGAATGGAAAAGACAGATCCAGGATATTAGTTTACGTGAGCTAAAGATTAGGACCAGGGAACTTAATTTCAAAACAGAAAAATATATGTGAAAGTTCTTTGCATAATGTTATCAACGCATGAAGTGAGCCCCCAGATGAGGTGATACAGGTAAAATCCCAAATTCTTTGAAACAATTGGATTTAAGAAGTAATCAGCTTTTTTAGATGTTTGATTTTAGATAACAACCATTTGGTTCTGCTAATGGCGTCAAAAATTATATGATGCCAACCTCAGTATGCCCTCTCTCACTGCACCTGATGAAGAAGCAATGCTCTGAAAGCTTGTGATTTCAAATAAACTTGTTGGGACTATAACCTGGTGTTATGTGATTTTTGACTTTTTCCACCCCAATCAAACATCGGCACCTCCACATCTTGTCATTTAATAATATTGTGCTCTTATATTGACTTGAGCCAAACATCTATAGAAAGCTATTATTATAGCCAAAATATCATGAGGATGCCATCCATTTAATTAAATTATTGTCTGTGGTGTTCCCATACATCTGCTGCCCTTATTCTTCTTGCTAGTCCTGACTGCAGGATTGAAAGGTGCTGTTTAAGGACCCTGGTGAGTAGATATACACTGATGCAACTAGTGGTGCATCTGTGGAGGAGAAAGCAAATGTTTGTGGATGTGGTGTCAGTCAAGACAGCTGCTTTGTCCTGGATGGTCTCAAGTTTCTTGAATGTTGTTAGCTGCACGTATCCAGGCAAATGGGAGAATTTCATCTCCTGACTTGTGCCCAAAGACCGGCTTTGGCAAGTCAAGTGGTGTGTTAAATGCTGCAAGATTTCTAACCTCTGACCTGCCCTTGTAGCCACAGTATGTATAAGGGTAGTTTATTACCATTTCTCATCAATGGTAAAACCCATCCCACTTCCGAGATGTTTTGTGACAAATGTTGACGTGATATCAAGGGCAGTTATTCACCCCTTACATCTGGTATTCAGTCTTTTGTCCATGTTTGAACCAAGACTGGAATTGTATCAAGAACTGGATGGGCGATGTACCAATGGGACCAATATGATAGTTTTTTTTCAATAAGTTGACATTAACAAAGCTAATTATTCAAAAAGATTGATTTATTATTGTCACATGAAATGAGATGCCTTACAAAGTGTTAATCTCTCTGCATAGCATGAGAAACATCAGTGGCAGATATAATTTCACCCTGATAAGTGTGAAGTGACACACTTTGGAAGAAGTAGCAAGACAAGGAAGTACTCAATGAATAGCAGGACACCACGAAGCTCAAAGAACAGCGGGGTATTGGGTTCCTTGTTCACAGATCCCTGTAGACAGCAGGGCAGGTTAAAAAGAAAAATGAAAAAGGCACATAAGACACTTGCCATTATCATTCTCATCATTTAGATTATAAGAGCAGGGAGGTTATGTTGGAGCTTAGGCTACAGCTGGAGTACTATGTACAGTTCTGGTTACCACATTATAGAAGGATATGATTGCACTGGAGAGGTTGCAGAGGAAACACCTCAGAATGCTGCCTGGGATGGAGCAGCTTAGCTGACAAGACAGCCTGGATGCATTTGGGTTGTTTTGACTCCAGCTGAGGTTATTACTGGACAAGTTAGATCCCAGGCTGAACTTGAGCTTGATTGGTCATATTTTGTTGTTTGGTTTTAATGAGGTGATCTTTTGCTGAAGCCCTAACACACAATGTTGCAGATTGGGTTTAACAATAAAACAGAAGTTTATTACATTAAAAAAAATTGGAATAAACCAAACTATTTATAAACCAAACTACAAATTTAAGGATATCATTAAAATAAAATAATATATAAAATACAATCTCATTAATCCCAATAACTCTCCTTTTCAGTATACACATCAGAGTGAATTTAATTCAATTTCACATCCATAGGGTTAAGTTTAATCATGACTTTAATTCATTATCTTAAAAATGGGACAGCCTCTTCCTGAAACCATCATTCAACCATGTTTAGACTTTCTTAGTTTCAAATAACTCCTTTAGGGTAAAAGCCAAACACTTACGATTTGGAACTTTCACACTAAACTGCTTACATCGAGAGAACCTTTTTTTAAACAATCCTAAACTATCAGACTTTCTCAGAAGCAACTATTTTACACATCCAGTTTTAGCCAAAACATCTGTGAAACTACCAAGCTGAAACTGAAAAGCTATTTTTTCCCAAAACTAAATGTTTCCATTAATCAAATGAAAAACGCTGCGGATGTTGTAAATCCGAAACAAAAACAGAAATTACTGGAAAAGTCCAGCAGTCTGGCAACATCTGTGGAGAGAAATGAGTTAATGTTTTGGGTTGAGTGATCCTTTCTCAGAATAGTCCTGATTTCATTGCCTAGATGCTGTTAGATCTGCTGAGCTTTTCCAGCAATATCAATTTTCATTTCTGTTTGCTTTGACTGATTTAAAAACGGTCTCAATGAAAGCAGTAGCTCATTCTACATCAGGAACTCTCTCTCATTAATACCCAGAAAACCCATATGCTACTTGTTCAAAATTCAAAAATCCAAAATGAATTGCATTAGAATGTATATAAATCACATACCTTACATCTCAAGTGAATTACCTGTCAAATAAGAGCAGCAAGTCCCAGGAACCATTGATGTCAAGGAATATTGAGAGTTTGATTTTAAAAAAAGCATATATTAATTACAGAGCATTTAAAACAGGGGAGGCCCTCCGAAGTACAGAGAGCATACGGGATGTGCCTGGGGGATACTAGGAGGGTAAAGAGGGGCCACAAAATATCTTTGGTGAATAGAATTAAAGGAAGCCCCAAGATACTTTATAAGCATATTGAGTAAGAGGATTTCCAGGGAAAGAGGGGCCTACTAAAATCCAAAGGGACGATCTGTGCAAGGAGCCAAAGGGATATGAGTAAAATCTTAAATGAATATTCTGTATTCACAAAGGAGGAAGACATTGTGTCTGGAGATTTCACTTGGCATGCTGAGGTTCCAGACCGTATTTGTATTAATAAGGAGGAGGTTTTAGCAGACATGAAGGTGCACAAAATCCCAGGACCTGATGAAATGTATCTCGGGCTGCTATGGAAAATGAGAAGAGTTTGCTGGAGCAATGGCACTGCTTCTCGGATGCTGCCTGAACTGCTGTGCTTTTCCAGCACCAGTCTAATCTAGATAGAGATATTCAATACTTTGCTGGCCACAGAAGTGCCAGATGAATGGTGGGTGATGAGTGTGGTTCCTTTGTTCAAGAAGGCAGCAGTGATCGGCCAGGTAATTATAGACCAGTTAGTCTAATGTCAATAATAGGGAAGTAAGTGGATTACATTGAGGGATAGGATAAATCAACACTGAGAAAGGCAGGGGTTGATCAGGGATAGTCAGCACAGATTTGTTAGAGAGAGATCTGTCTGACTAATTTGGTGAAGTTTATTGAAAAGATTACCAAATATATAGATGAGGATAATGCAATTAATGTAGATTACATGGACGTCAGTAAGTCCTTTAACAAGGTCCCACATAGAAGCCTGGTCCAAGAGGTAAGAGCAAATTGGATCCAAGGCTGGTTGACAAACTGGATCCAAAATTGGCTTGCAAATAGGAGGCAAAGGGTGGCGGGTTGTTTTTGTGATTGGAAGCTTGTGATTTGTGGTGGACCACCCAGGGATCTCCACAGGGACCCTTTCTGTTTATTAGTAAGTTTGCAGATGACATGATAATTGGTGATGTTGATACTGAAAAGGATGGTCTCAGGCTGCAGTCTGCTATTGATCAGGTGGTAAATTGGACAGAGCCATTGCAGATTGTATTTAATCTTGAGGTGATGCATTTTGGGACTAATATGGATAGATGTAAAGAATGAATATAAGTCCTGAGGGAGTACTGAGGAAGGTGTTAGACACACCAGTGCCATCGACCAGACCAACATCGTCAACACTGAGGCACTGAGCACCCTTGATCAGCTGTAATGGGCTGGACATGACCTGCAAGACTGCCCAAGCAGGCGCTTTACTCCAGCTTCAAACAGCAGGTGACACATGGTCAGTGCATGTACTTCAATGATGCACTCAAGGCCTCACTGGTGAAGTGTGGCATTTGCACAGACACCTGGGAGTCACTGGCCCAAACCTGTCCAAAGTGGAGGAGGAGCATCCAGGAAGATATCAAGCATCTTGAGACTTGTTTTCAGGGAAAAGTGGAAGCCAGACAAAACAGTGTAAGAATTGCATTGCCACACCAATACCTTAAACACACCTCCCCACAACCATCTTCTGCCCCAAATGTAATAGAGCCTGGGGAGGCTTCATTGGTCTGTACAGCCACTTAAGGACCCATCCTGAGAATGGAAGAGAGTCATCCTTGTCTGCAAGGGACTGCCAATGATGACTGAGGAACAAAGTTCATAGATCCCTGCAGGTGTCAGCACGGGTTAGATAGGATGGTGAAGAAGGCACGTGGGATGCTTAGCTTCATTAGTTGGAGTGTAGAATAAAGGAGCAGGGAAATCTCATGGCAAACTTCTAGAGCATCAGTTTAGCCATAGATGGGATACGTGTAGTTCTGGTCGCCAAACTATTGGAAGGATGTGATAAGTTGCAAAACAGATTTCACCAGAATGTTTCCTGGCATGAAAAGTTTCAATTATAAGACCATAAGACATAGGAGCGGAAGTAAGGCCATTCAGCCCATCGAGTCCACTCCGCCATTCAATCATGGCTGATGGGCATTTCAACTCCACTTACCCGCATTCTCCCTTTTTTCCCTTAATTCCTTGTGACATCAAGAATTTATCAATTTCTGCTTTGAAAACATTTAGCGTCCCAGCCTCCACTGCAATGAATTCCACAGGCCCACCACTCTCTGGCTGAAGAAATGTCTCCGCATTTCTGTTCTGAACTTACCCCCTCTAATTCTAAGGCTGTGTCCACGGGTCCTAGTCTCCTCGCCTAACGGAAACAATTTCCGAGCGTCCACCCTCTCCAAGCCATGTATTATTTTGTAAGTTTCTATTAGATCACCCCTTAATCTTCTAAACTCCAATGAATACAATCCCAGGATCCTCAGCCGTTCCTTATATGTTAGACCTACCATTCCAGGGATCATCCGTGTGAATCTCTGCTGGACACGCTCCAGTGCCAGTATGTCCTTCCTGAGGTGTGGGGACCAAAACTGGACACAGTACTCCAAATGGGGCCTAACCAGAGCTTTATAAAGTCTCAGTAGCACAACGGTGCTTTTATATTCCAACTCTCTTGAGATAAATGACAACATTGCATTCGCTTTCTTAATCACGGACTCAACCTGCATGTTTACCTTGGAGAATCCTCAACTAGCACTCCCAGATCCCTCTGTACTTTGGCTTTACGAATTTTCTCACCGTTTAGAAAGTAGTCCATGCTTCTATTCTTTTTTCCAAAGTGCAAGACCTCGCATTTGCTCACATTGAATTCCATCAGCCATTTCCTGGACCACTCCTCCAAACTGTCTAGATCCTTCTGCAGCCTCCCCACTTCCTCAGTACTACCTGCCTGTCCACCTAACTTTGTATCATCGGCAAACTTCGCTAGAATGCTCCCAGTCCCTTCATCCAGATCATTAATATCTAATATGAACAGCTGCGGCCCCAACACTGAACCGCTTGTCACCGGCTGCCATTCCGAAAAAGAACCTTTTATCCCAACTCTCTGCCTTCTGTCAGATAGCCAATCCTCAATCCATACCAGTAGCTCACCTCGAACACCATGGGCCCTCACCTTGCTCAGCAGCCTCCCGTGTGGCACCTTATCAAAGGCCTTTTGGAAGTCTAGGTAGACCACATCCACTGGGTTTCCCCGGTCTAATCTACTTGTCACCTCTTCAAAGAATTCCAACAGGTTTGTCAAGCACGACCTCCCCTTACTAAATCCATGTTGACTTGTTCTAATCCGACCCTGCTCTTCCAAGAATTTAGAAACCTCATCCTTAATGATGGATTCTAGAATTTTACCAACAACCGAGGTTAGGCTAATTGGCCTATAATTTTCCATCTTTTACCTTGATCCTTTCTTGAACAAGGGGGTTACAACAGCGATCTTCCAATCATCCGGGACTTTCCCTGACTCCAGTGACTTCTGAAAGATCTCAACCAACGCCTCCGCTATTTCCTCAGCCACCTCCCTCAGAACTCTAGGATGTAACCCATCAGGGCCAGGAGATTTATCAATTTTAAGACCTTTTAGATTTTCTAGCACTTTCTCTTTTGTAATGGCAACCATTCTCAACTCAGCCCCCTGACTCCCTTTAATTGTTGGGATATTACTCATGTCTTCCACTGTGAAGACTGACACAAAGTACTTATTGAGTTCTCCTGCTATTTCCTTATCTTCCATCACTAGGCTTCCAGCATCAGTTTGAAGTGGCCCAATGTCTACTTTTGCCTGTCATTTGTTTCTTATGTATTGAAAGAAACTTTTACTATCATTTCTAATATTACTGGCTAGCCTACCTTCATATTTGATCCTCTCCTTCCTTATTTCTCTCTTTGTTATCCTCTGTTTGTTTTTGTAGCCTTCCCAATCTTCTGATTTCCCAGTACTCTTGGCCACTTTATAGGCTCTCTCTTTTTCTTTGATAGATTTCCTGACTTCCTTTGTCAGCCATGGCTGTCTAATCCCTCCCCGGATAATCTTTCTCTTCTTGGGGATGAACCTCTGTACAGTGTCCTCAATTTTACCCACAAACTCCTGCCATTTTTGCTCTACTGTCTTCCCTGCTAGGCTCTGCTTCCAGTCTATTTTCGTCAGTTCCTCTCTCATGCCCTCATAATTACCTTTATTTAACTGTAACACCATTACATCCGATTTTGCCTTCTCTCTTTCAAACTGCAGAATAGCCTGCTCCCTTGTGGGCTCCATGACAAGCTGTTCCAAAAATGCTTACAGGATGGTTCCAAAAACCCATCCTGTAAGCATTCCATGAATTCCCTTTCTTTGGATCCATTGGCAACATTATTTACCCAGTCCACCTGCATATTGAAGTCTTCCATGATCACTGTGACCTTGCCTTTCTGACATGCCTTCTCTATTTCCTGGTACATGTTGCGCCCATGGTCCTGACCACTTTTAGGAGGTCTGTACATAACTCCCACTATGTCATTCAGCACCATAGATTTAATTCTGTTCTTAACCAACAAGACAACCCTGCCCCCTCTGCCCACCTCCCTGTCTTTTCGATAAGTTGAAAACCCTTGGATGTTTAACTGCCAGTCCTGACCCCCCCTGTAACCACGTCTCTGTGATGCCTACCACATCATAATCATTCACGATGATCTGTGCCATTACTTCGTCTGCTTTGTTATGAATGCTACGAGCATTCAGGTAAAGTGCCTTGATGCTAACTTTCTTATCATTAGAGATATTGGAAGTCATCGGATGTCCTAAGTTATCCTTCGTTTCTGCTGCATTCCCAGTCTGTCTCAAGCTTAAATCTGCCTTCACATATGCTATCCTGCCGCTTATCTTTCCATTTAACTCCATATTCCCTGTCGCTTTCACTTTCCCTTCCCCCCAACTCAGAAGTTTAAATTCCTACTGACCACCCTATTTATCCTCTTCGCTAGAACATTGGTACCTGATCAGTTCAGGTGGAGACCTTCCCAACGGTACAGATCTCCCCGGTTCCAAAACTGATGCCAATGCCCCATGAAGTGGAATCCCTCTTTCCCACACCAATCCCTTAGCCACGTGTTTACTTCCCTAATTTTCTTATCCCAATGCCAGTTGGCATGTGGCTTGGGCAGTAATCCGGAGATTATGACCCTTGAGGACCTGTACTTCAATTTCCTTCCTAGTGCTCGATAATCCCCAAACAGGTCCTCCACCCTAGCTTTGCCTATGTTGTTAGTCCCAACGTGGACCACAACAACTGGATCCTCCCCCTCCCGCTCTAATATCCTTTCAAGCCGGTCAGAGATGTCCCGAACCCTGGCACCGGGTAGGCAACACACCATGCGAGACACCCGATCCGGCTTGCAAAGGATACTATCTGTCCCCCTAATTATAGAATCCCCTATCACAACTATTTGTCTTTTTGCTCCCCCCTCTTGAATGGCCTTCTGCACCATGGTGCAGTGGTCAGCTGGCTCATCCTGTCCAGAGCCCTTTTCCTCATCCGTACAGGGAGCAAGAATCTCATATCTGTTGGACAAGGTCAAGGGCTGAGGCTCCTGCACTCCTGAACTCAGGTTCCCCCTTACCTGCCTCACTTACAGTCACACTCTGAAGTCCCTGATCACGAACTGGATGTGAATTACTTAATCTCCCAGGTGTGACTGCCTCCTGAAACAAAGTGTCCAGGTAACTCTCCCCCTCCCGGATGCGCACAGTGTTTGAAGCTCAGATTCCAGATCATCAACTCTGATCCGGAGTTCTTCCAGCAACCAACACTTGCTGCAAATGTGGTCACTGCCATTCACAGTGGGATCAGCCAGATCCCACATCATACAGCTACAGCACACCACCTGACCAGCCATCTCTGCTTAGTTAATTACTTTATTACTTTGTACAGGTTTGAGTTAAAATACTTTCTGATACCTCTCTGCTATAGTCTTTTTAAAAAAAAACAATTAATAGATAAACAGTACTTAGTAGGGGGGTAAGAGGAGGATCTGATTTGAGGTATACAAAATTGAGAGGCATAGACTGTAGATAGTGGGCGGCACGGTGGCACAGTGGTTAGCACTATTGCCTCACAGCGCCAGAGACCCGGGTTCAATTCCTGCCTCAGGCGACTGATTGTGTGGAGTTTGCACATTCTCCCCGTGTCTGCGTGGATTTCCTCCGGGTGCTCTGGTTTCCTCCCACAGTCCAAAAATGTGCAGGTTAGGTGAATTGGCCATGCTAAATTGCCCGTAGTGTTAGGGGCAGGGGTAAATGTAGGGGAATGGGTCTGGATGGGTTGCACTTCAGCGGGTCGGTGTGGACTTGTTGGGCCGAAGGGCCTGTTTCCACACTGTAAGTAATCTAATCTAATCATGTCCGACGCGTCTAGGACCAGAAAGCATGAGTTTAAGGTGAGCAGTAAGTGCTTCTGAGGACATATCTTTTCACTCGTTGAGTGCAGGTTCTTTCGCATCATTTAAGACTTATGTGGGTAAGGTTTTAATTTGCCAGGGCATAGTAGGCCACAAAACAAATGAGATTAGTGTAGTTTTATGTTTGTTGGTCAGCCTAGCTATGGTGGGCTGAGGGGCCGATATGATTCTGTCATCAGGCACTTGAGCCACCAGTTAAATTTTAAGAAGCTGAGTTTTAAATCAGACCAGACAGTGAGAATTTCAGTGTTGCTTCATTTCCTCTGAGAAAATTCTGCATCTTTTTTGGAAACCGAAGTCCCTGGTCTGATGTGTATTGCCAGGATTTTGTTTCTTTAATTTTATTTAGATCCAATTCTTAAATTTTGGACTTATCACAGTGGCAGTGGAAGGGAACTTTTACCTTTCAGCTATGTGAAGTATCTGATCCGGTGTTACACACTAGTATGAACTGCAAATGCGGCATTCTTCCTTCTTGCAAAATAATCTGGTCTTTTCCTGACGTAACTCTATAGTTAACATAGAACATTACAGCGCAGTACAAGCCTCAATGTTGCGCCGCCCTGTCATACTAATCTGAAGCACATCTAACCTACACTATTCCATGTGCGTCCATATGCCAGTCCAATGCCAACTTAAATGCACTTAAACTTGGTGAATCTACTACCGTTTCAGGCAAAGCATTCCATACCCTTACTACTCTCTGAGTAAAGAAACTACCTCTGACATCTGTCTTATACCTATCTCCCCTCCCTTTAAAATTGTGTCCCCTCGTGTTTGCCGTTCCCAAACTTGGAAAAAGGCTCTCCCTGTCCACCCTATCTAACCCTCTGATTATCTTGTATGTCTCTATTAAGTCACCTCTCAACCTTCTCTCTAACGAGAACAGCCTCAAGGCCCTCAGCCTTTCCTCGTAAGACATTCCTTCCATACCAAACAACATCCTAGTAAATCTCCTCTGCACCCTTTCCAAAGCTTCCACATCCTTCTTATAATGCAGTGACCAGAACTGTACACAATACTCCGAGTGTGGCCGTACCAGAGCTTTGTACAGCTGCAGCATAATCTCCTGGTTCCAGAACTCAATCCCTCTATTAATAAAGGTCAAAACACTGTATGCCTTCTTAACAACCCTGTCAATCTAGGTGGCAACATCCAACATTCAAAGTTGTATCAGCCGTGATGCTACTGAATGGAAGAGCAGGCTCAAAGAGCTGAGTATCCTATTCCTGTTACTATTTCTTACAATCTTAAGTTTAATTAATCTTGTCTTTATTCACTCATGGTATGTAGACGTCACTAGTTGGGCCAGCATTTGATCCCATTTACCATGATGATGAGCTGCCTTCTTAAAGCGCTGCGGTCCATGTGCCATAGTAATCATGGGTTTGGAAGATGCTGTGGAAGGACCTTTGGTGAATTTCTGCAGTGCATTTTCAACTACTGATAGTCCTCATTAGCATCTAACTAGCCTGTCCTCTTAATAAAACAATAAAAAGCTGTAGATATAAAACAAAAACAAATTGCTGGAGAAACTCAGCGGGTCTGGCAGCATCTGTGGAGAGAAAGCAGTGTTAGTGTTTTAATTTTTTTTTGGAGATTGCAGTTGAATGAATTGGTTGTCATATTTCCCACTTTGCAACAGTGGCTGCAGTTCAGATGTCTCAGATTCTTACATTGTGGTTATGAATAGTGATAGGCAAATTAAAGTATTTTTTGGTCGGCAGAGTACAATTCCAGCTTCGCTAGTTTCTTGACATAAGTGATTCATCTGTAGATTCTCCAAAACCAGTTTTCTCCTCAACAGTCATGTAGTGTTTGTGAATAGTGTTAAGAACTTTGATTGAGTGACAACTGCCTTGATTTTCATTTTGCTCCTACTTTCATCATTGTGTAATTGATCACCGGCATAGCAGATAATTCATTGTAGAAAAGATGGGGGAGTGAAAGAGGAATTATCAGGAGTCTACCGCAGGTAACCAGCTTGGTGTTGATGCAACTTGCTGTTAGCCATGCTCCCTGTCAAGTGATATTTTGGTTGGAGAGGAAAAACCTTTCATCTGCTCTTTTCATATGTTCAGGCACAAATACATTTTCCCTTACAGATAAATTTCATCGTGAAGGAGGTTGCCTACTAGGCTACTCTGTGCATCACCACAGTACTTTGTTCTGTCTGCAGAGCTCATTATTGAGCTGGTTTTGCCACTGTGAAGTTCCAAGCTGTGCTCTCCAATGATTCGAAATATTCACTGACCTCATGTAGAGTACTTACAAGCATTGGAAGAGGTTTTAAATAGAAAATATGTGGATTTGTATACTTTATACACTTTGTTATCTGATAATTACATTCCAGACTCGCTTTTCTCCCTTCCACCTCCCCCTTTTCATGCTATTTCTGATGCATCTGTTTGCCATGGTTTTGGTTATCTGCTGTATGAAGAAATTGCAGCTGGTTTGTCCAGTGACACCATGCTGTAATATTCAGACTTGAAACTTTATTGCTGGAACAGCACAGCAGGTCAGGCAGCATCCAGGGAACAGGAGATTCGACGTTTCGGGCACAGGCCCTTCTTCAGGAAGAAGGGCCTGTGCCCGAAACGTTGAATCTCCTGTTCCCTGGATGCTGCCTGACCTGCTGTGCTGTTCCAGCAATAAAGTTTCAACTTTGATCTCCAGCATCTGCAGACCTCACTTTCTCCTCGTAATATTCAGACTCCCATCAACAACCTGTGTTTCATAATTAATATTTTTATGGTGGTTCACAGGTAGAAGAAGAATTATGGGAGGAAGAATTCTTGGAGCGTTGTTTTCAGGAAATGCTGGATGAGGAGGACCAGGAATGGTTTATTCCTGAACGGGATTTGCCAGCTATCAACCAGATGCAACAACAAATGAATGGATTATCCATAAATGACAGCAGCAAGACAGAGGAACTCGTGGTAAGGAGCCAAGAACAGTGGATGTGACCCTTACCCACATTATTGTAAAAATATTTGCAGTTTAATCGGTAGACTGAATGTACTAGCAGCTTTGTTTGCCTTTCCGAATAATTATTAAATAAGTCTGTGGATCCACATTTTTGCAGAAAATAATTTGATGTGTTTTACTTTCTGTTCGTTATATTGCATTATTCTGAGGACAAATATTAGCTTGGAGTCTTGTTTTTATGATGACAGAGTAGTCATGAAATGGCTGAAAGGAAGTCCACACCAAAAATCAAGTTAGAAAATGCATTGGAAGTTGCAGGAAAGCTTTAGATATCCCATCCTTGCTGTATTCTTTTTTGGATGACATTTTGACTATGGACAGGAATTAATTATTGTAACAATTGGATGGTTCTGTAATTATAAATCCTACCTTGTGGATATTGTTAAACATGAAGGTTGAAACTTTATTGCTGGAACAGCACAGCAGGTCAGGCAGCATCCAGGGAACAGGAGATTCGACGTTTCGGGCACAGGCCCTTCTTCAGGAATGAGCAGAGAGTGTTCAGCAGGAGAAGATAAAAGGTAGGGAGGAGGGACTTGGAGGAGGGGAGTTGGAAATGTGATAGGTGGAAAGAGGTCAAGGTGAGGGTGATAGGTCGGAGTAGGATGGAGGCGGAGAGGTCAAGAAGAAGACTGCAGGTCAGGAAGGCGGTGCCGGGCTGGAAGGATCCGGCTGAGACAAGGTGGGGGGAGGGGGGATGAAGAAACTGGTGAAGTCCAAGTTCATCCCCTGCGGTTGGAGGGTTCCCAGTCGGAAGATAAGACGCTCCTCCTCCGACCGTCGGGTTGTTGTGGTTTGGCGGTGGATGAGTCCAATGACCTGCATATCCTCGGTGGAGTGGGAGTGGGAGGGGGAGTTGAAATGCTGTGCCACAGGTTGGTTGGGTTGGTTCGTCCGGGTGGCCCAGAGGTGCTCTCTGAATCGCTCCGCAAGTTGGCGGCCTGTCTCCCCAATATAGAGGAGGCCGCAGCGGATGCAGTAGATGATGTGGGTGGAGGTGCAGGTGAATCTGTGGCGGATATGGAAGTTTCCCTTGGGGCCTTGGAGAGAAGTGAGGGGGGAGGTGTGGGCGCAAGTGTTGCACCTCCTGCGGTTGCAAGGGAAGGTGCCGGGAGTGGTGGTTGGGTCGGTGGGGGGTGTGGATCTGACAAGGGAGTCGCGGAGGGAGTGGTCTCTACGGAAAGCTGATAGGGGAGGGGAGGGAAATATATCCTTGGTGCTGGGGTCTGTTTGGAGGTGGCGGAAGTGACGGCGGATGATGCGCTGTACATGGAGATTGGTGGGGTGGTAGGTGAGGACCAGTGGGGTTCTGTCCTGGTGGCGGTTGGAGGGGCGGGGCTCAAGGGCGGAGGAGCGGGAAGTGGAGGAGATGCGGTGGAGGGCACCGTCGACCACGTCGGGGGGGAAATTGCGGTCCTTGAAGAAGGAGGCCATCTGTGTTGTACGTATTTTGAACTGGTCCTCCTGGGAGCAGATGCGGCGGAGACGAAGGAATTGGGAGAATGGGATGGCGTTTTTACAGGGGGCAGGATGGGAGGAGGTGTAGTCCAGGTAGCTGTGGGAGTCGGTTGGTTTGTAGTAGATGTCCGTGTTGATTCGGTCGTCTGAGATAGAAACAGAAAGGTCTAGGAAGGGGAGGGAGGAGTCCGAGACTGTCCAGGTGAATTTGAGGTCGGGGTGGAAGGTGTTAGTGTAGTGGATGAACTGTTCAACCTCCTCGTGGGAGCACGAGGTAGCGCCGATACAGTCATCAATGTAGCGAAGAAAAAGATGGGGGGTGGGGCCAGTGTAGTTGCGGAAGATGGATTGTTCCACATACCCTACGAAGAGGCAGGCATAGCTGGGGCCCATGCGGGTGCCCATGGCTACTCCTTTTGTTTGGAGAAAGTGGGAGGATTGGAAAGAAAAGTTGTTCAGGGTGAGGACCAGTTCGGTCAGTCGAAGGAGGGTGTCGGTGGAAGGGTACTGGGTGGTACGGCGGGAAAGGAAGAAGCGGAGTGCTTTGAGTCCTTCGTGATGGGGGATGGAGGTGTACAGGGACTGGATGTCCATGGTGAAGATGAGGCGTTGGGGACCGGGGAAGCGGGATGAGGCGTTGGGGACCGGGGAAGCGGGATGAGGCGTTGGGGACCGGGGAAGCGGGATGAGGCGTTGGGGACCGGGGAAGCGGTCCCCAACGCCTCATCTTCACCATGGACATCCAGTCCCTGTACACCTCCATCCCCCATCACGAAGGACTCAAAGCACTCCGCTTCTTCCTTTCCCGCCGTACCACCCAGTACCCTTCCACCGACACCCTCCTTCGACTGACCGAACTGGTCCTCACCCTGAACAACTTTTCTTTCCAATCCTCCCACTTTCTCCAAACAAAAGGAGTAGCCATGGGCACCCGCATGGGCCCCAGCTATGCCTGCCTCTTCGTAGGGTATGTGGAACAATCCATCTTCCGCAACTACACTGGCCCCACCCCCCATCTTTTTCTTCGCTACATTGATGACTGTATCGGCGCTACCTCGTGCTCCCACGAGGAGGTTGAACAGTTCATCCACTACACTAACACCTTCCACCCCGACCTCAAATTCACCTGGACAGTCTCGGACTCCTCCCTCCCCTTCCTAGACCTTTCTGTTTCTATCTCAGACGACCGAATCAACACGGACATCTACTACAAACCAACCGACTCCCACAGCTACCTGGACTACACCTCCTCCCATCCTGCCCCCTGTAAAAACGCCATCCCATTCTCCCAATTCCTTCGTCTCCGCCGCATCTGCTCCCAGGAGGACCAGTTCAAAATACGTACAACACAGATGGCCTCCTTCTTCAAGGACCGCAATTTCCCCCCCGACGTGGTCGACGGTGCCCTCCACCGCATCTCCTCCACTTCCCGCTCCTCCGCCCTTGAGCCCCGCCCCTCCAACCGCCACCAGGACAGAACCCCACTGGTCCTCACCTACCACCCCACCAATCTCCATGTACAGCGCATCATCCGCCGTCACTTCCGCCACCTCCAAACAGACCCCAGCACCAAGGATATATTTCCCTCCCCTCCCCTATCAGCTTTCCGTAGAGACCACTCCCTCCGCGACTCCCTTGTCAGATCCACACCCCCCACCGACCCAACCACCACTCCCGGCACCTTCCCTTGCAACCGCAGGAGGTGCAACACTTGCGCCCACACCTCCCCCCTCACTTCTCTCCAAGGCCCCAAGGGAAACTTCCATATCCGCCACAGATTCACCTGCACCTCCACCCACATCATCTACTGCATCCGCTGCGGCCTCCTCTATATTGGGGAGACAGGCCGCCAACTTGCGGAGCGATTCAGAGAGCACCTCTGGGCCACCCGGACGAACCAACCCAACCAACCTGTGGCACAGCATTTCAACTCCCCCTCCCACTCCACCGAGGATATGCAGGTCATTGGACTCATCCACCGCCAAACCACAACAACCCGACGGTCGGAGGAGGAGCGTCTTATCTTCCGACTGGGAACCCTCCAACCGCAGGGGATGAACTTGGACTTCACCAGTTTCTTCATCCCCCCTCCCCCCACCTTGTCTCAGCCGGATCCTTCCAGCCCGGCACCGCCTTCCTGACCTGCAGTCTTCTTCTTGACCTCTCCGCCTCCATCCTACTCCGACCTATCACCCTCACCTTGACCTCTTTCCACCTATCACATTTCCAACTCCCCTCCTCCAAGTCCCTCCTCCCTACCTTTTATCTTCTCCTGCTGAACACTCTCTGCTCATTCCTGAAGAAGGGCCTGTGCCCGAAACGTCGAATCTCCTGTTCCCTGGATGCTGCCTGACCTGCTGTGCTGTTCCAGCAATAAAGTTTCAACTTTGATCTCCAGCATCTGCAGACCTCACTTTCTCCTCGAAGATATTGTTAAACAACCTGTCCAGATGGATTATGACAACCTCTGGAGCTGGTAGAACTGAACCCAGGGCTTCTGGCTCAAAGATAAGACAATACCACTGCAGCACAAGAGCCCCAGCCCTTGCCTTGTACTTTCACTTACGTTTCCAATCTCATTAATGTGAGTATCAAAAACCAAATCTGGAAAAGACTAGTATCTGAAATAATAAATATTCTTAGAATTGGTAACAATGGACTTTTGATGGACCAGGGTATTAAGGGACACCGCGTAAAAATGTTTAAATGGAACTATGGTGCTGTGTCAGACAATCTGAATGGCTGTGAGGCATGCACATAGTGAATGTTATACTGCTGTTCTTGTGGCACAGATTTATACACATTGTCATAGAGATGTACAGCACAGAAGCAGACCCTACGGTTCAACTCATCCATGCCAACCAGATATCCCAACCCAATCTAGTCCCACCTGCCAGCACCTGACCCATATCCCTCGAAACCCTTCCTATTCATATACCCATCCAGATGCCTTTTAAATGTTGCAATTGTACCAGCCTCCACCACTTCCTCTGGCAGCTCATTCCATACACGTACCACCCTCTGCGTGAAAACACTGCCCCTTAGGTCTCTTTTATATCTTTCCCTCTCACCTTCAATGTATGCCCTCTAGTTCTGGACTGCCCCACCCCAGAGAAAAGACTTTGTGTATTTATCCTATCCATGCCCCTCATGATTTTATTAACCTCTATAAGGTCACCCGTCAGCATCCGAGCCTATTCAACCTCTGCATGTAGCTCAAATCCTCCAACCCTGGCAACATGCTTGTAAATCTTTTCTGAACCCTTTCTAGTTTCACAACATCTTTCCAATAGGAAGGAGGCCTAACCAATTTCCTGTACAGCAAAAATAGGACCTCCTAGGTCCTGTACTCAATACTCTAACCAATAAAGGAAAGCATACCAAACTCCGCCTTCACTATCCTATCTAACTGCGACTCCACTTTCAAGGAGCTGTGAATTTGCACTCCAAGGTCTCTTTGTTCAGCAACACTCCCTAGGACCTTACCATTAAGTGTGTAAGTCCTGCTAAGATTTGCTTTCTCAAAATGCAGCACCTCGCATTTATCTAAATTAAACTCCATCTGCCACTTCTCAGCCCATTGACCCATCTGATCAAGATCCCTTTTTAATCTAAAGTAACCTTCTTCGCTGTCCACTACATCTCCACTTTTGGTGTCATCTGCAAACTTATTAATTATACCTCTTATGCTCGCATCCAAATCATTTATATAAGTGATGAAAAGTAGGGGACTCAACACCAATCCTTGTGGCACTCCACTGGTCACAGGCCTCCAGTCTGAAAAACCACCCTCCGCCACCACCCTTTGTCTTCTAGCTTTGAGCTAGTTCTGTATCCAAATGGCGAGTTCTCCCTGTATTCTATGAAATCTAACCTTGCTCACCGGTCTCCCATGGGGAACCTTGTGGAAGGCTTTACTGAAGTCCATATAGATCACATTTACCGATCTGCTCTCATCAATCCTCTTTGTTCCTTCTTCAAAAAACTCTATCACGTTTGTGAGACATGATTTCCCACGCATAAAGCCATGTTGACTATCCCTAATCACTCCTAGCCTTTCCAAATACATGTACATCCTGTCCCTCAGGATTCCCTCCAACAACTTGCCCATGACTGACGTCAGGCTCACTGGTCTATAGTTCCCTGGCTTGACCTTACCACTTTTCTTAAACAGTGGCACCATATTAGCCAACCTCCAGTCTTCCGGCACCTCACCTGTGACTATGCAAGAAGCTATTGTTCAGTTGTTTATTGTGCGCTGTCAATGCCCCCAAGTATTAATAAAATGTTGAAAACTTCAGTATCACAGCCATGCTAGATTCTGACCTCAGAGCATGAACATGTTTAATGCCATTAGGCCACCACTGAACAGCATTACAGTTCTGGATGTTGCCTATTATTTGTGTAGTTTGATTAAAGAAAGGAAAGTCATATTTTTGTGGATAACATCTTTTATTTTTCCTTTCTTCCCTTTAGAGTAAAAGTACTCTGAATCCTGATGCCAAGGAATTTGTTCCTGGAGTGAAGTACTGAAATTCTGAAAGTCTTGCAAGCTGCCCTCTGCTGGAGGAAGCAACAAAAAAAAATACAATTTCTGAACACTGTGAAGCAAGTCACTTTTTAGGAGGGCCTATTTGTTATTGATGCTATTGGATTACCCACCTTCTTCCCCTTCTCAACCGAAGACTGTTTTAGATTTACTGGGTTTATTTTGGCTTGTTTCAGCTTTGTTACAAAAACAGCTTGGCCCTTTCACACTTTCCATTATGTGCAAGGCCAAGTTGGCATGCTCTTGTTGGTGTACGGTGTTCCATCTGCCACATATCACATTGGGTCTGTTACTTAAAATGACTGGTTTCATAGCTTTGTTGGGGAAAGAGGTGAATTGAATGCAATGCCAGCTTAAAACTTGCTCAGTTTAGGGTACCCTGTATCTCCTGGAAGAAAAGTTTAAAGTGAGAGTACCCTTTTTAAAACAATATTTAAAATTGGCTTAAGCGAAATATCAAAAGCACTTTGCCAAATGAAGTTGGTTCTAAAAGAATTGAAAACCACCAACTGCTGGAACCTCACAGGCACACGCTCGGAGTCACACACAGTCACAACTTTTTTTTTAACTGCCTGATTATTATCTCCCCTCTTTTCACTGCTATGAGAGCCTTACAAAGAGGGATGTAGAATAGCTATTCAGAATACAGTATTACCACTGCCATTATATGTTGTCAGTTTTATGGTCTAAGCAAATTTCCTTCTAAAGTAACATTGCATCTAGCAGTAAAAAGAAGCTAAATATGTTACAATGCACATTGTAAGATCTTAAAAATACAGTATATATATCTTTTTGGGGTTTTGTTTTGAAGTGCAGCCCAAACGGGCTAAAAAAAATTCAAATGGGGTGCTGTTTGTCTAGTTTGTGTGGGGAAATACTCTACTGACTGAAAATTAGGTTGCGCTTTTCATGGCGGTGGGCGTTAGGGGGCCATGAAAGTTTGCCCAAGGTACAGAATCTGCAAATGCTCGGCAGAGATTTTTATGTAGCAAATACCTGACATAAAGAGCCAGTCTTGAATTATCACACAATCATCCATGCTTGCATTTGCCTCAACAGTGAAAATGGCATCACTGCTGCAGTGATGAGCTCATTTCATTCTAGGAAGATGATTCTTTGTTCATGGTTCAAATTTTATTTTATTTTTCTTTTCTTGTCTAGGGGACAAATTAATGCAAAAAAAAAGCTGGCATGTAGCTTCTTAAAATAAGCTTCTCTAAAGTTTCCATCAGTGAAAAGTTTGCAAGTTTAACGTTTGAAAGTGATTTTTTTTAAAAATCATGAATAAATTCTTTGAGGGGTGGGGATGCACTGGCACAGGACCTGATGGTATGAGAGTGGTTTGGCAAACTAAGTCATATGTAAAGTTAATAGCTTTTCATTTAGCACAGCATTTCAGTGGGAGGAAATTGAATCGGGTCTAAAGTTCTGAAGCTCACTTTATTCATTAAATGCACTTGATGTTCTGTCAGTTGATCAGAAAGCACAGAAATAACACTTTCCAATTTAGGAATGAAACATAGATCTGATGCCTAATTTCCTTCTGAAAGTTATTAGTTAATCCAATTCAGCATCTTTTGTAGGAATGGGTGGGGGACAACCTTATTCTTGAATGTGGTGCTTTGGTCGCTGATTTATGAATTTTGGTGCTGGGAAAATTCCTTCCAGTGGGTGTGATTAGGTACTGAGATGTTGCAATTTTCTGTGAATTTAACGATTTTGAGCTCATCAGACTTCCACTTTTCCAAACCATCTTCACTTAAAATCATCCAGGTCTTTAACAGGTGGGATTTTCAGCCCGTTAGTACTTGTATGGTTTTAAATATTGAAGCCGCTGTACTCCTTGCTGGGCCTTGTATCGGCTCATAATAACAAAACTGTGTTTTACTGATGATGATTTGTTTAGTTTACTCTGTAGAAGACCTTCAAAATATTTTCATTGCCCCAATTTCCTGTTCCACCTAGCTAATCCCACAAACTTTGTTGGTTTAGCTTTTTTAGTGTTATCTAGTTATGAGAGCATCTCAAGAATCTAGAATGAAATGACAACTGAGATGCTTCAGCAGTTTTCATAATAATTGATTATTTACTAATAGTTTCCTATTTTCTCCTCACTTCTACCCACTGTTCTGGTTCTGAACAAGGTAATGCCTTTACTACCAATTCTGCTACAAAGGTAGTAGAAATTCCATTATAGTTTCTTAATTGTTTTTACATGTAATGATGCAGTATATTTGGTTGTGGCCTAAAGCATCTGTTTGTGCCTCCTTCACTGCCCAAGTAAAGAGCAACTTCATACTGTTGCTAATAAATCATAAGTATAATTTTTTGCATAACTTGTATCATACCACAGAACACTATTATAAATTAACTTTCCTATTTTACAGACTGGATGGATGATGTTTTATTCTGACACTTGACTCTTGACCCTTAAATTTGAAAGGATTTTGAGATATTTCAATCTGTTTCAAGGTGACATGTTTTAACTTTTCCCCCTGGTGACCAATCACACAGCAGTAGTGGCTTTTTTTTATGAAAATGCATTAATGTATGTCGAAACTACTTTCACCGTACTGTCAGTATTATGTGCTTCTGAGTCAGTTATAATGTGAGCCAGGTGGCCTCCTCAATTGCATCATGTCTTCACTAAAACAGTACTCACATCTGCTTTACTCTAATCTGACATTCCTTTTCTCCAAACATATTATGGTCTCTGGGTTGTGTGTCAGATGCTGCTGAATTGAGGTCACTTTTGTGTTGCATAGGTGCCCACTAAATGCATTACTTTTGTTTGGAGCAGGATTGTTGATGCCATCAGTCTAAAGGATTGGAAGCTAGACTCTGGAGTTAATGAGTTTGATGTCCTGGTAGCCTAGTGACTAAAAGCAGCATCCCATGTGTGAAATGATGCAGACCAGATGGCTCTCGATGCAATTTTTGGTGTGTACCAAGAAAGTTGATCAAATCAGACAGTAACAATGAATAGTTTGCTATTAGAACTGTACTCCTAGACTAAAGGAAAGATCCAGCTCTTTATTAGAACTTGGTAGAAAAATGCACATAAGTGAATGTTTCGCTGAAACAAGATTTGGTTCAAAACACTGACCTCCAGAGTTGAATTGTCTGCTTCTGAACAACCCTTTTGATGAATAGTCACTTTTAAGGTATTGGGGCAGCCAGTACTGACCGACTGTTTTTCAGCATAAGTCAGTGTCTTTCAGATGATCAAAATTTGAATGGTCTAGTTGGTGATGTTTAGGAGGAGGATGTTCTGTTGTGACAACTTATCCCTTTGTTGGAAAACTTCCTAATGTTTTCCAAAACTGATCTCAAATTGACAGTTCTGTTTTATTTTTCTGAAGCAGTTACTTTTGTCACTGTCAGTTATTTTACTGTGCCTGCCTGTCCAAATAGAGTAAAATGCTGATAGCTGTCCTCTTCTAATTATTCTATAATATTGCCATAATCATGAACTTTCAGGGAAAATACTTCATCACAATGTAATTTTAGTATTCAAGAAAATAAGAAGTTTATTCCTTTTGAAGAAACAGGGTGTTGCATTCGAGGTAAGTGTATGTAGCATTTAAAATTAATGTGTGGCAACTATTCTGCCCCTCTCCACCTAACTCTCCTATCTTGAATTATTAAGAAGAGAATATAAACCATGCCCAATTGAGAATGGTTCCAAACTTGCATTTCTTCAGTGCAATAATAACAGGGATTTGAAGCAATGAGATGAATGAAGCAAAGTTGCAGAAGAGCACGGATAACTTTTCTGAATAGCAGCAAGATTTAATTTGGCCATTTGTGAATTCTAAGGAAATCTTTGGCAATTAAATGTATTTTATGTATCAAAATTCCCATCGTCGTTCAAAGCATCAAAAATGTGACCAGGCAATTTAACTTCTGGCTTCTGGTTTACAATTTTTCATTCTCTTTCTCCGTCTGTCTGCGTCTCTCTCCTCTCTCTCTCTCTCACCTCTCTCCTCTCTCTCCTCTCTCTCTCTCTCCTCTCTCTCTCTCCTCTCTCTCTCTCTCACCTCTCTCCTCTCTCTCCTCTCTCTCTCTCTCTCTTCCCCCCCCCCCCCCTCCCCCCCCACCCCCATCTTCACTCACCCTGTTGCTGCATCTTGCAAAAGTAATGAAAATCTGCTTCAGAAGATCTAGTTTGTACATCTCAAGTAAGACATTGTTGCAAAATGTAACCAGATTCTTCTTAGGATTGTGGAGATTGTGTGTTCTTGATTTCATTAGCTTTGGTACACTTCCTATTTATGCCCATATTTTGAAACCAAAAACAAGTGAACAATCAAGGGATGTCATGTCCCATCACGCACATAGTCTTTAACCTTCTCAAGGGAAAGGCTGGGTTTAGGCAGTGATTTTCATTTTTCTTCTGCACAATTCAAAATTTGTTTTCAAATTGCAAATAGGATGCAAATAAAATCTTGACTGTAATTAGTCTTGTTTCAGTTTAATGGTAAACTACATTGTTAATTTTTTTTATTCCTGTTTAGTACTATGGTTCATATACACCACTGCTGACTGTTTTGCTGCTTGCATGTACAAGGAGAAGCTGGATCTTTACAATAGGTGTATGTATGAGGTATGTTTAGCGGTGTAAGGATTTATATTCTCATGTTGTTATAAGAATCTTGCAAGGAAAATAATTTGGGACTAAAACTATTTGTTCTATTTTGCCGTTATTCTGGCTACTCCATGCATTCAAGATACATTTTCTGAGTTAATTCAGCATGTTCCATCAAGCTTGGTCTGCATATGGGACAAACAAAGAGTAAGCTAAAACATAAGACTGTTTGGGACAGTGTTGAAGTTCTGAGATGTTAAAGACTCAGCTGCTTATTTCCGTAATTGCCACGTAAATGGAGTAATTGGCACTGGTGTTGTAATCCTGGTCCCTTTCCCATTTATGTTGCTTCCCACCTAAATTTAATTTTAAATTTGCATTTCACTTGGTACAATAAGCATTTGAGATAGTGAAGGAAGTTAGGGAATATGGGGAGCAGTTTCCTGTTTTGTTAATTGCTGGAGGACCACCTTTGGTAAAGCTCCATCTTTGCATTTGGAAAATAATTAGTGTTTTTGACATAAGTGATATTTGTAACAAATATTTTGATGCTTTGGAATAAGTCGAGGCCATGTAAAGTACTATAAAATTATATTTTTTCTATCTTTGTCTTTTTCTTTTTAATCTTTTTTTTCTCTTTCTGAAAATCAATCATAATCCAATTCAGGGTAACTGAAAGAATATAAATCTATAAAACCAGGATATATATGTTTTAACATGGAAAAGCTTGTTGACTATCGAAATATATTGATTCATTTTGTTACTTTTGGAAAAGTGTAATATTAAGCCTCTGCATTTGGGACAGGGTGAAATCCCATTATTTAACTTCAAGCTCGATTTTGCTTGCCATGAGGTTCTCAACCTTGAAAAGATAATTTGGCTCCTAAGCATTTTACGATGATGCATTTTGTAGATTGGAACCCTCGGATTCCTTTTGGCTGAGACACAAGGACAATAAAATGAAAACCTAATTCTTCAGCTCATTCTAGACATCAATGATGCCACTCTGAAACTGATATCTGAAAGGTCAACTGGGGGAAACCTTGATTCTTAGTTCCTTTGCCTTTTCTGGAAATTATTCAGCATCCTTTCTGGCATGAATTTCCCTTTTTGCCTGCCCCCTCATTCTCTAAATTATTCTCTTCAGGATCTTAAATAGTTGTGTATTCTTGGCAGTGGATCATTGTCCCGTTAAATTCACTTACACAGTATCTTTGCCATTTTACTACCTGGTAGTTAATGGTTTGTTTCACTCCCAGAGTAAAATATTTTTAAACCACAGTGACCAGCATATTTCTGTATTAATACCATCTCTGTATTAAAAATTGAATTCTCAGCATTTTGTCAAGACAGGGGCATTATCCGATTGTGTTTGCAGATGTCTCACCTTGGTTTATTGTTAATTATCTGATACAAGTGTGAAATAAACTTTGTAATTTACATTTGCTTAATTGGTTTTTCTTCAACAGGGCAGAATTTAGCAGAATTCTTGTTAGAATTTACAGCACAGTAAAGGACACTTCTGTCTAAAGGTCCATGTTGTTGTTTGGATCTCTCCACAAGTTGAAACCTCTCAATTTATTTATTATTAGATCCATTACTTACCTGTCATCAAGCCAAATCATTACAGGTCTAAGAAACATAACAATACTATTTTATAGTCCTCTGCCGTGGTTTAAATCTTATTTATTTTAACTGTTTCTTTTCTCTACAGACATTGTCTGACTTGCTGACTATTTCCAAAACTTTTATTTCTGAGATCTTTCTGGCATCCAAAATATTTTGTTTCTCTAAAACTCTTGTTCTGTCTCACACATTGAAGTGCTGCGATTGTATGTCAAATAACAGAATGTCTAAAAGGAAAAGTAAAGCTGCAAGTGTTGCAGGAGCAGAATTTGAAACTTAGACATGTCATCTAAATAACATTGAGGTTTTTTTTTCATTTTCAATACTAGGATTATACAAAATAGGAACTGGAATAGGCTACTTAGCCTTTATGCCTGCTCCACCATTCACTATGATCATGGCTGATCATCTAACACTGTTCCTGCTTTTCTCCCATAGCGCCTTTGATCTTTAACCCCAAGAACGAATTGTAGCCATCCTGAATAGTGATGGTGTTGAGTCTTAGAAACTGGAGAATGCAGATACTGGCTACATTTCATTTTGGGCCTTTGCCACCAGCAGTAGCCACCTAATGTCTCAACTTATTCAACCCAAGGGTCTAATTTACCAGGGCAGTATTCAAGCCAGTGGCTGCATCAGTCTCCAGATTGGCCAACCTTGGGGAAAAAAATCTGTTTTTGAGAAATGTGTGTTGTCACTATTGGGGAAAATGTTGTTTTGGACTATGTCTAATAAGAATTGAATTCACTTTGCACCATTACCAATATCCATGCAATTATTCCTTTTGCAGGAGGACCAGAAAGGATTAGACAGGCTTGATTTTTTTTTAAAAAATGCATCCCAAAAAGTTGTTTTTGTCCAGTTCGTAGATTGTGGTAGTGGACGGTGTGAGACCTAATCTGAGGGAATGAAGCCAGTCAAGTAGTTGAAGTGCCAGTAGGTGAGCATTTTGGAGATTGTGAGCATAACTCTAACTTTCAACATCATTATGGAGAGGCATAAGGATGATGCAGAAGTTAACTATCTGAACTGGGAGAAGGCCAACTCCGATATCATTAAACAGAATCTGCCAAACATAGACTGGGAGCAGCTACTTCCGGGTAAGTGCATTTGGAAAGTGAGAGACTTATAAAAGTAGTAAAGTGAGAGTTCAGGGCCAGCACTTTCCTCTAAGAGTTTAAGGGTAAGTCCAGGGAAGCCTAAATGTCAGGAGATATTAAGAATTTGATAAATAAAAACTAGGAGGCATTTGTTAGATAGGGGGCATTAAAAACTGGAGGCCCTTCAGAAGTATACTGTTTAGCAGTGTGCTTTGGGGAAACAAACAAATTAGAATGGCCCTGAAATATATTTTCCAGATAGGATTAAGGAAAACTTGCAAGCATTTCATAAATATTTTAAGAGCAAGAGGATTACCAGGGAAAGACTGTGACCTATTAGAGACGGTTGGGGCAATCTGTGCATGACACCAGAAGATGTGGGTGAGGTCTTAAGTTTCTTAAATCATCAGGGCTTGATGAGATGTTTCCCAGGCTGCTATGGAAGGCAAGGGAGGTGATTTCTGGAGTCCTGGCAGAGATATTTGATACTTTGCTTGCAGCAGGCGAAGTGTCAGATGACTGGAGGATAAATTGCCTGCTCCCGATGCGGTCTCCTCTACATTGGGGAAACTGGGCGCCTCCTAGCAGAGCGCTTTAGGGAACATCTCCGAGACACCTGCACCAATCAACCAAACCGCCCCGTGGCCCAACATTTCAACTCCCCCTCCCACTCTGCCGAGGACATGGAGGTCCTGGGCCCGCTTCACCGCCGCTCCCTCACCACCAGACGCCTGGAGGAAGAACACCTCATCTTCCACCTCGGAACATTTCAACCCCAGGGCATCAGTGTGGACTTCAACAGCTTCCTCATTTCCCCTTTCCCCACCTCATCCTAGTTTCAAACTTCCAGCCTGCACTGTCCCCTTGACCTGTCCGGACTTGTCCGACCTGCCTAGCTCCTTTTCCACCTATCCACTCCACCCTCTCCTCCCTGACCTATCACCTTCATCTCCTCCCCCACTCACCTATTGTACTCTATGCTACTTTCTCCCCACTCCCACCCTCCTCTAGCTTATCTCTCCACGCTTCAGGCTCTCTGCCTTTATTCCTGATGAAGGGCTTTTGCCCGAAACGATGATTTTGCTGCTCGTCGGATGCTGCCTGAATTGCTGTGCTCTTCCAGCACCACTGATCCAGAATCTGGTTTCCAGCATCTGCAGTCATTGTTTTTACCTCAAAAGATTACATGTCATGCAACTGAAATTATATATTGAACAAACCTAGGTTGCTGTTAAATCTTTCACCTTTTAGAATGGGTTACAGCTTTCGGTTCATTAATATGTTGTATGCATTGACTGCCTGCAGATTGTGTGCTTTGTGAGCAAAATAGAATTTATCTGCAAATACAATTCTGCAAATGCAGATTCACCCCATAGACTTGTTTGTGTGTGTGCACATGCATTAGGGATGTTTTCTCCAGTCGAGGAACACTTTCGCAGTCAGGGACATTAGGCCTCGGATCTTCAGGTCACTATCCTCCAAGGCAACTTCGGGATACGCAACGAGGCAGAGTGGCCAAGCAAAGGCTGACAGCCAAGTTCAGTAGCCATGAGGATGGCTTCAACCAGGATCTTGGGTTCATGTCACACTACAGGTGACCTACTATGTTATACAACCTTGCGCGTGTGCACACCCGCACGCGTGCGCGCACACACACATTCTACCAAGCACACACGCACTCAGACCATATCTCATAAACACCACATTCTCTCACACACGCGCGCACACACACACACACACACACGCTTAAACTCCATCACACACAACACCCTCTATCAAGCACGCACACATGCAAACTCAATCTACGCACACTCTCTCACATGCATGCGTACAGAAGCCAATGGGGTGAATTTGCATTTGCAGAATTTTATTTGCAGATACATTCTATTTTGCTCAAAAAGCATGCACTCTGCAGACAGTCAATCCATATAACAGTTTATAAATTCCTACTTTGGAAATAGAACCAGTCTGACTTAAGGTTGGGATGCATACCCATGGGAGACTGATTAGCAAGGTTAGATCTCATGGAATACAGGGAGAACTAGCCATTTGGATACAGAACTGGCTGAAAGGTAGAAGACTGAGGGTGGTGGTGGAGGGTTGTTTTTCAGACTGGAGGCCTATGACCAGTGGAGTGCCACAAGGATCGGTGCTGGGCCCTCAACTTTTTGTCATTTACATAAATGATTTGGAAGCGAGCATAAGAGGTACAGTTAGTAAGTTTGCAGATGACACCAAAATTGGAGGTGTAGTGGACAGCAAAGAGGGTTACCTAAGATTACAACAGGATCTTGACCAGATGGGCCAATGGGCTGAGAAGTGGTAGATGGAGTTTAATTCAGATAAATGCAAGGTGCTGCATTTTGGGAAAGCAAATCTTAAAAGGACTTACACACTTAATGGTAAGGTCCTATGGAGTGTTGCTGAACAAAGAGAGTTTGGAGTGCAGGTTCATAGCTCCTTGAAAGTGGAGTCGCAGGTAGATAGGATAGTGAAGAAGGCGTTTGGTATGCTTTCCTTTATTGGTCAGAGTATTGAGTACAGGAGTTGGGAGGTCATGTTGCGGCTGTACATGACATTGGTTAGGCCACTGTTGGAATATTGCATGCAATTCTGGTCTCCTTCCTATCGGAAAGATGTTGTGAAACTTGAAAGGGTTCAGAAAAGATTTACAAGGATGTTGCCAGGGTTGGAGGATCTGAGCTACAGGGAGAGTGTGAATAGGCTGGAGCTGCTTTCCCTGGATCATCGGAGGGTGAGGGGTGACCTTATAGAGGTTTACAAAATTATGAGGGGCATGGATAGGATAAATAGACAAAGTCTTTTCCCTGGGTTCGGGAAGTCCAGAACTAGCGGGCACAGGTTTAGGGTGAGGGGGGAAGATATAAAAGAGACCTAAGGAGCAACTTTTTCACACAGTGAGTGGTACGTGTATGGAATGAGCTGCCAGAGGGTGTGGTGGAGGCTGGTACAATTGCAACATTTAAGAGGCATTTGGATGGGTATATGAATAGGAAGGGTTTGAAGGGATATGGGCTGGGTGCTGGCAGGTGGAACTGGATTGGGATGGGATATCTGGTCGGCATGGACAGGTTGGACCTAAGGGTCTGTTTCCATGCTGTACATCTCTATGACTGTGTGACAGACTCTAACCTCGCACCTTTAATGCATTGTCTGAGCTGAGATGTCACCTTGTTTTGTGAAATCTTAAGTTATCTCGAGAATATAACTTAAAAGTTTTGGGATTTATGTATTAATAAAATATAAAAGAATTAACATCAATCGAAGTTTGTTCAATATATCATTTCAGTTGCGTGACATTAATCTTTTGCTGTAAGTTCTGTATCTTATGATCATCCTCCACAGCTACCTCATGAAGGAGCAGTGCTTTGAAAGCTAGTACTTCTCAATAAACTGTTGGACTATAACCTAGTGTTATGTGATTTTTAAAATTGGAAAATTAGTGATAGCACATTTGCTGGAGAGAGATCCTATCTGACTAAGTGAAGTTTTTTTTTGGATAGGCGCGGCACGGTGGCTAAGTGGTTAGCACCGCTGCCTCACAGCACCAGGATCCCAGGTTCGATTCCAGCCTCGGGTGACTGTCTGTGTGGAGTTTGCACATTCTCCCCGTGTCTGCGTAGATTTCCTCTGGGTGCTCCGGTTTCCTCCCACAGTCCAAAGATGTGCAGGTTAGTAGAATTGGCCATGCAAAATTGCCCGCAGTGTTAGGTGCATTAGTCAGGAGTAAATGTAGGGGAATGGGTATGGGTGGGTTGCTCTTCGGAGGGTCGGTGTGGACTTGTTGGGCCGAAAGGCCTGTTTCCACACTGTAGGGAATCTAATCTACTCTAATCTAAATGTATTGATGAGGCTAGTTAGAGGAGGTGATAGCCAAGTGGTATTATCGCTCAGGTGTTAATCCAAAGATCCAGATAACATTCTGGAGATCCGGGTTTGAGTGCTGCCATGGTAGATAGTGGAATTTCAGTTCAGTAAATGTCTGGAATTAAGAATCTAATGATGACCATGTCGATTGTCAACAATCCATTGTCGATTGTTTGGGAAAATAAAAACATCTGGTTCACTAATGTTCTTTAGGGAAGGAAACTACCATGTTACTCCAGGCTCAAAGCAATGTGGTTGCCTTCTAACTGCCCTCTGGGCAATTTGGGATGGGCAATAAATGCTGCCTAGCCAGTGACTCCCTCATCTCATGAATGAAATTTTAATAAAATTTCATGTGGTTTACATGAACTTCAGAAAGGTCTTTGCCAAGGTCTGACATGGAAGCCTGGTCCAAAAGAGAAGAGTGCATGGGATCTGAGGCAAATTGGCAAACTGGATCCAAAGTTGGCTTGCAAATAGGAGACAAAAGGGTTTGGGGTTATTTTTGTGATTAGAAGCCTGTGACCAACAGTGTACCACAGGGATCGTTAATCAGTTCTGAGGAAGGGTCACCGGACCCAAAAAGTTAACTTTAATTTCTCTTCACACATGCTGCCAGACCTGAGTTTTTCCAATTTCTGTTTTAGAGCAGCCTGCTCTCTGGTTGACTCTAGAATGTGCTGCGCTGCGGCATTGTCCCAAAAACACTTCATGAACTTGTCTTCCATGTTACCTTTGTCCATCTGGTTTTCATACTCCATATCATAGAATCCCTACCGTGTGGAAGGAGGCCAGTTGGCACAGTGAGTCTGCACTGACTCTCCAGAAAGTATCCCACTCAAACCCTGTAATAATGTTTATCATGGCTAATCCTCCTAGTCTACACTGGACACTGCAGACAATTTTTGCATGACCAATCCATCTAACCTGCACATCCTTAGACTGTGCTAGGAGACTGGAGCGCACACCAGAAATTCCCTCAGACACAAGGAGTACCGAAACTCCACACAGTCATCCAAAGCTGGAATTGAACTGGAGTCACTGGCAGTATGAGGCAGCAGTGCTAATCACTGTCCCACTCTATATGTAGGTTATTTTTTTTAAAAGCCATGATTATAATCACACCTTTCAAGGCCAAATTATTTATTTCTGTGCGCTACAGGGAGAGGCTAAACAGGCTGGGGCTGTTTTCTCTGGGGTCTTTTCCCTGGGGTCGGGGCGACCAGAAGTAGAGGGGTGTTTAGGGTGAGAGGGGAAAGATATAAAAGAGACCTAAAGGGCAACTTTTTCATGCAGAGGGTGCATGAAAAAGTTGCATGTACGGAATGAGCTGCCAGAGGATGTGGTGGAGGCTGGTACATTGCAACATTTAAGAGGCATTTGGATGGGTATATGAATAGGAAGAGTTTGGAAGGATATGGGTCGGGTGCTGGCAGATGGGATTAGATTGGGTTGGGATATCTGGTCGGCATGGGCAGGTTGGACCCAAGGGTCTGTTTCCGTGCTGTACATCTCTATGACTCTACACACTACAGAACCATTACTGAAGCTCAACCTAAAAACTACACCCACAAGTGACTTCAGACTCTTATTATTTAACTGATTTGGCATCTTGAGCTTTAAAACGCAAGAGAAATTTCCTTTTTTGCTAATACTAATATCACCACTAATTAGCCAAGCAACCCCTCCATGTTTTCCTAACTCTGTCTTTCTGAAATTTTCATGTAACTTAATATTCAAGCTTCAAAGAGCAGCTGCAACACTGACATCTACTCAACAACTTGGAAAGTTAAGAGATGATGAGGACTGCAGATGCTAGAGAATCAGACTAGATAAACTATGGCGCTGGAAAAAACTCAGCTCCTCAGATGTACCTGACCAGCTGTGCTTCTTCCAGCACCACATTTTATCGACTTAGAAAGTTGCCTAAATATGTCTTGTCCGTTAAAGGGACAAATCTAACCCAGCCAATTATTCATTCTCATTCTACTCTTGATTGTCAGGTAAGGTGATGGAAGGGATCATCAACAAAGCTATTAGGGATTACTTGGAACAGAGCAATATGTTTGTTGCATAGTATGGATTCTGCTAGGGCTACTCGGCTCTTAAACATTTTGAGCAAAATGGGTGAGTGACTGGCCTTGACATCAGGGCACCGCTTTATAAAGTGTGATATCAAGGTATCCCAGCAAAACTGGAGTCAGTGGGAACCAAGGGTTTATCTGGGGAGGGTGATTGGGAGGAGTGGAGAGAGAAACCGTTTGCTGATTGGAGTCATACTGAGTACAAAAGAATGATGTTGGGTTGTTGAAAGTCATTCATCTCAGCCCAAGGTCATCTCTGCAGGAGTCCCTCAGGGTAGTGCACTCAGCCCAACCATCTTTAGCTACTTCATTGATGACCTTCTTTCCATCATGAGGTCAGAAGTGAGGATGTTTGGTCGTGATTGCACAATGTTTGGCACCATTTGTGACTCTTCAGATACTGAAACAGTCCACATCCTTATACAGCTCGACTCGGCCTATGTTCCACTTGGACTGATAAGTGGTAAGTAAAATTCATGCTGCATTGATCATCCCCAACAAAAGGGATTCTAGATGTCATTCCTTGAGGTATGCCAATATATTTTAATGATTTAGGTAAGAAAACAAAATGTAATATCTCAATTTGCAAATGACAAAGGTTGAAGAATAAGCTGTGAGGAGGAAGCAGAGATGTTGCAGTGTGATTTAGACAGGCGAAGTGAGTAGGCAATATATCGAGATGCAATATAAAAAGGATAAATGAGTTTATCGACTTTGGTAACAAAAATAGGAAGGCAGATTATTATTTGAATGGCTGGAAATTGAGAGAGAGGAATGCTCAATGAGATCTGGATGTCCTCATGTACCAGTTGCTTAAAATATGTGTGTAGATGCAGAAGAAATAAAGAAGGCCTTCATAGCAAGAGTATTTGAGTGCAGGAGCAGGGATATCTTGCTGCAATTATACAGGATATTGGTGAGACCACAACTGGATATTGTGTGCAGTTTTAGTTTCCTTATCTGGGGAAAGATGCTCTTGCAATGCAGATTTACCAAATTGATTCCTGAGATGGCAGGACTGCCAAGTGAGGAAAGATTGAGTGAGCTCAGGTTGTTTTGACTGTAATTTAGAAGAATGAGGGGATCTCATGGAAGCCCATAAAATTCTAACAGGTTGGAAGCAAGAAGAATGTTCCTGATTTTGTGTATGTGTGGAGGGGGCAGGGAGTGTACAGAACTGGGGTTATAATTCAAGCATGAAGGGTAAACATTTTAGGACTGAGATGAGCCTGATGATCAAACATGATCATGTTGAATGATGGAGCAGGCTCGAGGGGTTGATTGACCTCTTTTATGTTCACTGGCATTACCATCATTGAATTCCCCACTCTCAATATCCTGAGGGTTACCATTGACCAGAAACTGAATATAAGAGCATATCAGAGGCTTGCAATTCTGCTGCAAGAAACTTGCCTTGTTTCTCTAATGCCTTTCCAGTCTCCACAAGTCATGTATGAGAGAGTGCTCCCTCCTAAACTTCATGTGTGCAATGCCAACAATGAAGCAGCTTGATACCATTCAGGACAAAAGTCTTTCCTGATGAAGGGCTTATACCCAAACCATCTCCTGCTTCTCAGATGCTGCCTGACCTGCATGCTTTTCCAGCGCAACACTTTTCAACTCTGACTCTCCAGCATCTGCAATCCTCACTCTCGACCATTAAGGACAGGCTGCCCTTTGAATCGGCATACCATCCTTTACCTTCACTGGAATGGCGAGAGCACCTGTCATCCCATGACCTCTACCACTTAGACGAGTAGCAGATACATGAAATTGCTAGCACCTGAAAGTTGCCGTCCAAGCCATCCTCCTCACTATCCTGAGTTGGAACCGTATTGCCAATCCTTCATTGTCTCTGGATGGAAATTCTGGAACTCTTCCGAATAGGTCTGTTGCTTGAGTTTGACTTATTGTTGTCACATATTGAGATACAGTGGAAAGTGTTGTTTTGCGTGCTACGTGGGCAGATCATACCAAAATGCATCAGGATGGCAAAACAGTGCAAAGTGCAATGTTACAGCCATAGGGAAGGATCACAGAGAAATATCAGAATTGACATTTGAGAAGTCCGTTCATAAGTCTGATAACAGTGGGGGGAAAAGTTCTTGAATCTGTTCGTACATGTATTCAAACTTTTATATCTTCTGTCCAATGGAAGAGGGTGTAGGAGAGTATAACGGTTTAGTGTCCTCTGTATCAATCGAGTTAAATAACTTGGAGGAAGTGAGGACTGCAGATCAGAGTCGAGACTGTGGCGCTGGGAAAACACAGCAAGTCAGGCAGCATCTGAGGAGCAGGAGGATCAACATTTTGGGCATAAGCCCTTCATCAGGAATGAGGCTTGTGGGTCGGGACTGAGAGATAAAAGGTAGGGGTTGGGGGGGGGGGGAAGGTAGCTGAGAAAACGATAGGTGGGTGAAAGTGAGGGAAAAGGTGATAGGTCAGAGGGGGGAGTGATGGACAGGTCAGGAGGGCAGTGCCAAATTGGAAGCTTGGGACTGGGATAATGTGGGAGGAGGTAAAATGAAGCTGTTGAAATCCACATTTATCCGGTGTGGTTGCAGGCTCCCAAGGCAGAATATGAGGCGTTCTTCCTCCAGGCGTCAGGTGGTAACAGTTTGATGGTGGAGGAGGCCCTGGACCTGCACGTGCTTGACAGTTTGGGAGGGGGAGTTGAAGTATTCAGCCACAGGGCAGTGGGGTTGATGGGTGCGGGTGTCCCAGAGATGTTCTCTGAAGCAATCTGCAAGAAGGCATCCTGTCTCCCCAATGTAGAGGAGACCATGTTGGATGCAATGGATACAGTAGATTACATTGGTAGGGGTACGGGTAAATGTTGGACGGAGGTGAGGGGAGTGGTGTAGGCACAGGTTTTGCACTTCCTGCGGTGGCAGGGAAAGGTGCCAGGAGTGGGGTGTGGGCTGGTGGTGGGCTTGGACTTGACAAGGGAGTCTCTGAGGGAATGGTCTCTCCGAAACGCTGATAGAGGTGGGGAGCGAAGTATATCTTTGGTGGTGGGGTATGCTTGGAGGTGGCAGAGGATGATGCAACATATGCAGAGGTTAGTGGGGTGGAAGGTGAGGACCGGGTGGGGGGCTGGAGTTCTGTACTTGTTGCATTGGGAGGGGTGGGATTCAAGGGTGGTGGTGCGTGAGGTAGAGGAGATGTGCTTGAGGGCATTGTCAACCACGTGGGAAGGGAAGGCGGAATCTTGGAAGAAAGAGGCTATCTGGGACTTTGAAGTGGAATTGGTCATCCTGGGAACAGATGCAGCAGAGAAATTGGGAGTAAGGGATGGCATTTTTGCAGGTGGTAGGGTGGGAGGAGGTGGGCTTGTAATAGATGTCTGTGGTCATTTGATTGCCAGCGATGGTAATGGAGAGGTCCAGGAAAGACAATAGACAATAGGTGCAGGAGTAGGCCATTCAGCTCTTCGAGCCTGCACCGCCATTCAATGTAATCATGGCTGATCATTCCAAATCAGTATCCTGTTCCTGCCTTATCTCCATAACCCTTGATTCCACTATCTTTGAGAGCTCTATCCAACTCCTTCTTAAATGAATCCAGAGTGTGGGCCTCCACTGCTCCCTGTGGCAGAGCATTCCACACAGCCACCACTCTCTGGGTGAAGAAGTTTCTCCTTAGCTCTGTCCTAAATGGTCTACCCCATATTTTTAAGCTGTGTCCTCTGGTTCGGCACTTACCCATCAGTGGAAATATGTTTCCTACTGCCAGAGTGTCCAATCCTTTCATAATCTTATACGTCTCAATCAGATCTCCTCTCAATCTTCGAAACTCAAGGGTATACAAGCCCAGTCGCTTCAGTCTTTCAGTGTACGGTAATCCTGCCATTCCAGGAATTGACCTCGTGAACCTACGCTGCACTCCCTCAATAGCCAGAATGTCTTTTCTCAAATTTGGAGACCAGAACTGCACATAGTACTCCAGGTGTGGTCTCACCAGGGCCCTGTACAGCTGCAGAAGCACCTCTTTGCTTCTATACTCAATTCCTCTTGTAATGAAGGCCAGCATGCTATTAGCCTTCTTCACTACCTGCTATACCTGCATGCTTGCCTTCATTGATTGGTGTACAAGAACACCCAGATCTCTCTGTACTGCCCCTTTACATAAATTGATTCCATAAGAAAGAGAGGGAGGTGTACAAGATGGTCCAGGTGAATTTGAGGTCAGGGTGGAAGGTGTAGGTAAAGTTGATGAACTGTTCAACCTCCTCATGGGAGCACGAGGTGGCACTGATACAGTCATCGATGTAGCAGAGGAACAGGTGGGGTTGGTGCTGGTGTAACTGTGGAAGGTGGACTGTTCCATTTACCCGACAGACAGGCATAGCTGGGTCCCATGTGGGTGCCTACAGCTACCCCTTTGATTTAAAAAAAAGTTAAATAACTTGCCAGATCACTGGTCTCAGCAGGTTTCAGTTGAAGATTGTCCTAACATTACAGCTCCCATTTCCCCAAATACTTATGCCAGTGACCCATAAAATTAAATTCATTTCTCCCACCACCAGTCTTTGAACCACATTAACTTTTGAATCATATTTACCCTATCATGATGTGCTGGTGGCTTGGGTAATAATCCAGAAATTATTGCCTTTGACGTTCTGCTTTTTAATTCAATCTCTAGTTATTTACAGCCTTCAGCAGAATCTCTCTCCTAGTACAAAAGCATTGGTACCTACGTGGACTACAATCGCTGGATATTACCTTCCTACTGCATGTTCACTCCAAGCCAGAACAGATGTCTGTTCTGGCTTGGAGTGGTATCAGGCAAGCAACATAGACTTTGGGTCTCTCCACACTGTCTATACTGTCCCCCTCATACCTCTATATCCATTTTAACTCAACCCTTTTAATTTTCTCCTGTTCCATAGTCGGTCTCCTCATCCATCGTCCAGCCCTTGCTGAAAATTCATACAAGCTGCAAGAATCTAGTACTGGAGACTTCTACCTTCATTTTCTTCCTACCTGCTTCACTTTCAATCACAATCTCCTGTCCATGCCAAGTCAGAGAAACTTCTTCTAAAGTGTATGACTGCCTGATGATACGAATTGTTTAGGTAACCTCTTCCCTCACTGATATGTTGTATGCATGCAACTCATTCTCCAGCCTAATGCTTCTGCAAGACTATAAGATATAGGAGCAGAATTAGGCCATTAGCCCCATCGAGTCTGTTCTGACATTTGATCGTGGCTATGTTTCTGACCCCATTCTCCTGCCTTCTCCCAGTAACCCTTGATAGGTTCCACATTCTTCAATACTCTTCGCTAACAAAAGTCGACAAATCCAAGAGGTCTCTTCATACTACCTCATGTCATTCTGGTGTTTTTTTAGTTCTATATCTGATTTTTGGACATATCAGATTAGTATAGGTTTATCGGATTTGTTGATTCTCTTTTATGTTTCTTTTGAGTTGCAATAGGTATAAGCAGAAGAGGTTTTATTGATGTATATGGCATCGTGTTTTAGCACCTGAATGACACTAATAATGTAAAGAATTAAATTATAGAAGCCCTACAGTGTAGAAACAGGCCATTCAGCCCATCCCACCCTATAACATTCATTTCCCATGGCTAATCCTTCCAAACTACACATCCCTGGATATTATGAGCAATTTACAGTAACATGAACCTAACCTGCATGTCTTTGAGCAGTGAAAGGAAACCAGAGCATCCATGTCGATACTGGGAGAATGTGCAAACTCCACAAAGGCAATTGCCTGAGGGTGGAATCGAACCCGGGTCCCTGACCCTGCCAGGCAGCAATGCTAACCACTGAGCCACCGTGCTGCTTCATTGGATGATTATATATTTGAATGCTTTGGATGGCGGCCTTCAAACATTAGTGGTGAAAAGAATTGTGTGCGATAAGTGTAAGGATCTGAGGGATGATGTGCATTTGAGTTATGCATTTAATGATCAGAAACAACACAATACACATTACATCTTCTGCCATCTTGTAGACTGAACAATTCTACTCTGTGGAAATCATGTTGTTTAACCTGGCCAGCCGATTACAACTGCGCCTGAAAACAAAGAAGCCACCATGTTAAATTGTCTTTGCATGCTAAATTTCCACTGTAATAAATTTGATGAAAGTTGAAAACACTAATTCACATTTTGTTATTCTGGAAGACAGCTTGATCGGAAATCATAGATTCAGGTTTTGCATTCAGTTATATCTGTTACTGGAGAGAGCTTTCTTATTCTTCTGAATAAGAAAGTTGTCAATTCAATAGCCATCTGAGAGTTCCAAAGGTTGGAATCTAATCAAGTCTGATTGCTGACTCAGTAACAGCATTCCTGCCTCTGAGTAGTGAGTTTGGTGTGGTCCCCAAGTCTAGAGTGTGCAAACTCTGAACACTGCATTGATGTCCAAGGAGTATATTTGAGCCTAGTGTATGTTGATGTTCTTTATTTCTTCAATCATAAAGAAGGACATGCAATTTTACAGTACCTTTTACAATTCAAGATGTCTCAAATGACTCCACAACTGATTAATTTTGAAGAGCAATTGCAACAATTGGACAGCCAATTTGTGCTCAGCAAGTTCCAACACATAGTGATAAAGACCAGGTCATCAACAATGATGTTGTATTGAGGAATAAACAGTGGTCAGGACAGTGGGGAGAATTCTCAGTAGTGGTTTTGGATATTTTAGCTCTGCCTGAGAATGCAAGCAAAATCTTTGTGTAATATCATTTTTATATTTGGATTTATGCACATCTGGATAGGAATAATGTGATCAAGGATAGTCAGCATGGTTTTGTGAAGGGCAGGTCGTGCCTCACAAACCTTATTGAATTCTTTGAAAAGGTGACGAAGGAGGTTGATGAGGGGAAAGCGGTAGATGTGGTATATATGGATTTTAGTAAGGCGTTTGATAAGGTTCCCCATGGTAGGCTACTGCAGAAAATACGGAGATATGGCATTGAGGGTGAGTTGGAGGTTTGGATTAGGAATTGGCTGGATGGAAGAAGACAGAGGGTAGTAGTTGATGGCAAAGTTTCTTCATGGAGTGCCGTCACTAGCGGTGTTCCGCAAGGATCTGTTTTGGGACCATTGCTGTTTGTCATTTTTATAAATGACCTGGAAGAGGGGTTAGAAGGTTGGGTGAGCAAGTTTGCGGATGATACGAAAGTCGGAGGAGTTGTTGACAGTGAGGAAGGATGTGGCAGGTTACAGCAGGATATAGAGAAGCTGCAGAGCTGGGCAGAAAGGTGGCAAATGGAATTCAATGTAGCTAAGTGTGAGGTGATTCACTTTGGGAAGAATAACAAAAAGATGGGGTACTGGGCTAATGGTCGGATACTTGGTAGTGTGGATGAGCAGAGGGATCTTGGTGTCCATGTACACAGATCTCTGAAAGTTGCCACCCAGGTAAATAGTGCGGTGAGGAAGGCATATGGCGTACTGGCTTTTATTGGTAGAGGAATTGAGTTCCGGAGTCCTGAGGTCATGATGCAGTTGTATAAGACTCTGGTGCGGCCGCATCTGGAATATTGTGTGCAGTTTTGGTCGCCATACTATAGGAAGGATGTGGAGGCACTGGAACGGGTGCAGAGGAGGTTTACCAGGATGTTGCCTGGTATGGAAGGAAGATCGTATGAGGAAAGACTGAGACACTTGGGGCTGTTTTCATTAGAGAAAAGAAGGTTTAGGGGTGACTTGATTGAGGTGTACAAGATGATTAGGGGGTTAGATAGGGTTGACAGTGTGAACCTTTTCCCGCGTATGGAGTCGGGTATTACAAGGGGGCATAGCTTTAAATTAAGGGGGGGTAGATATAGGACTGAAGTTAGGGGTAGGTTCTTCACTCAGCGAGTCGTAAGTTCATGGAATGCCCTGCCAGCAGCAGTGGTGGACTCTCCCTCTTTATGGGCATTTAAGCGGGCATTGGATAGGTATATGGAGGATAGTGGGTTAGTATAGGTTAGGTGGGCTTGGATCGGCGTAACATCGAGGGCCAAAGGGCCTGTACTGCGCTGTATTCTTCTATGTTCTATGTTCTATGTTCTAGAACACCGTCATCTTCAACACCTGTTTGGGAGAGGTCACAGCATAGAAACAGATAAGTGGATATTTTAAGTATGGCCTTCTATAACTCTAAGTCTGCAATAGTGAGTAGAGTGGGTTCTGTCTTGATTATATGCATGCAAAGATTATTGAGATATGTCTCTTGATTACATTTAAAATGTAAGCCATAAGTATTACTTTAACCTGGAGCAGTGTTTTGTAGAGGAATAAGACAGTGCTATTTTCTGGGTCTATAGATTGAAAGAAGTAAAAATGGCCTTTAATAGAGTGATATGCTCATCTTGTCAGATGTGGGAGTTTAAGGAGCGTTTACAGGTTACTGAGGATTATACCTGCAGTGAATGCCATTGGTTACAAATCCTATCAGATCGAATGGGTCGGTAGGAGAGACAGTTAGAGGCAATGAGGAATTTACAAGAGCAAGGGGTGTGATGGCTGGCAGTTATAGGAAGGGGGAAAAGTCGCAGGTACAGTCACGTAGATGGGTAAGAGAGCTAGGCAGATGGTGCAGCCGTCTTCTGTGGCTATCCCCATTTCAGACAAGTATGCTGTTTTGGAAGATGTAGGGGGTGATGGATTCTCAGGGGAGCGGAGCATGAACAGCCAGGTTTATGGTATCGAGACTGACTCTTGTGCAACGAGGGGTATGTCGGGTTCCAAGAGATCAATTGGGTTAGGGGACTCTAGTCTGAGCTACAGACAGATGTTTCTGCGGCCAGCAGCGAAAAATCAGAATGGTGTGTTGCTTCCCTGGTGCCTGGATCAAAGTTGCCTAAGAGAGGGTGCAGAATGTTCTCAAGAGGGAGAGGGGTCAGCAGGAGGTCACTGTACACATTGGAACCAACGACATAGAAAGGGAAAAGGTTGAGATTCTGAAGGGAGATTACAGAGAGTTAGGCAGGAACTTAAAAAGGTCCTCGAGAATAGTAATATCTGGATTACTTCTGGTGCAACGAGCTTGCACGGGCAGGAATAGGAGGATAGAGCAGATGAATGCATGGCTGAAGAGCTGGTGTATGGAAGAAGGATTCACATTTTTGGATCATTGGAAGCTCTTTTGGGATAGAAGTGACATGTACAAGAAGGATGGATTGCACCTAAATTGGAAGGGACTAATATACTGGCAGGGAGATTTGCTAGAGCTGCTCAGGAGGATTTAAACTAGTAAGGTGGGGGGTGGGACCCAGGGAGATAGTGAGGAAAGAGATCAATCTGAGACGGGTATAGTTGATAACAAAGGCGAGTCAAACAGTCAGGAACAAAGCAGAGAACGAGGTAGGACTGATAAAACAAACTGCATTTATTTCAATGCAAGGGGCCTAACAGGGAAGGCAGATGAACTCGGGGCATGGTTAGGAACATGGGGCTGGGATATCATAGCAATTACAGAAACCTGGCTCAGGGATGGACAGGACTGGCAGCTTAATGTTCCAGGATACAAATGGTACAAGAAGGACAAAAAGGGAGCCAAGAGAGAAGGAGGCGTGGCATTTTTGATAAGGGATAGCAATAAAGCTGTGCTGAGGGAGAAATACATCCAGGGAAGTTATTTGGGTGGAACTGAGAAATAAGAAAGGGATGATCACCTTATTTGGATTGTACTATAGACCCCTCAACAGTCATTGGGAAATTGAGAAACAAATTTTTAAGGAGATCTCCATTATCTGTAAGAATAATATGGTGGTTATGGAAGGGGATTTTAACTTTGCAAACATAGACTGGGACTGCCATAGTGTTAAGGGTTTAGATTAGATTAGATTAGATTAGATTAGATTAGATTACTTACAGTGTGGAAACAGGCCCTTCGGCCCAACAAGTCCACACCGCCCGGGTCTCTGGCGCTGTGAGGCAGCAGTGCTAACCACTGTGCCACCGTGCCGCCCACAATGGAGAGGAGTTAGATGGAGAGGAATTTCTAAAGTGTATGCAAGAAAATTTTCTGATTCAGTATGTGGATGTTCGATTTTCCTGCTCCTCGGATGCTGCCTGAACTGCTGTGCTTTTCCAGCACCACTCTACTCCTACTAGAGAAGGTGCAAAACTTGACCTACTCTTGGGAAATAAGGCAGGGCAGGTGACTGAGGTGTCAGTGGGAGAGCACTTTGGAACCAGAGAAGAGTATAAAGATTAGATTACTTACAGTGTGGAAACAGGCCCTTCGGCCTAACAAGTCTATAATGACCCTCCGAAGAGCAACCCACCCAGACCCATTCCCCTACATTTACCCCTTCACCTAACACTACGGGCAATTTAGCATGGCCAATTCACCTAACCTGCACATCTTTAGACTGTGGGAGGAAATCCACGCAGACACTGGGAGAATGTGCAAACTCCACACAGACGGTTGCCCGAGGTGGGATTTGAACCCGGGTCTCTGGCGCTGTGAGGCAGCAGTGCTAACCACTGTGCCACCGTGCCGCCCAAAAAAAGTTAGCTTCCCTGCAGGCCCTTCGACCCAACCAGTCCACACCGACCACCCAAAGGGTATCCCACCTCGACCCATTTCCCTCTGACTAATGACTATAAAGGAATATATTTAACAGAGAAATCAGGAGGGCAAAGAGGGGACATGAGGTAGCTTTGGCAAATAGAGTTAAGGAGAATCCAAAGGGTTTTTACAAATACATTAAGGACAAAAGGGTAACTAGGGAGAGAATAGGGCCCCTCAAAGATCATCAAGGCGGCCTTTGTGTGGAGCCGCAGGAGATGGGGGAGATACTAAACGAATATTTTGCAACAGTATTTACTGTGAAAAAGGACATGGAAGATACAGAACGTAGGGAAATAGATGGGACATCTTGAACAATGTTGATATTACCGAGGAGGAAGTGCTGGATGGCTTGAAATGCATAACAGTGGATACATACCCAGGACCTGATAAGGTGTACCCTAGTACTCTGGGAGGCTAGAGAGGTGATTGCAGGGCCTCTTACTGAGATATTATTATCATTGTTAGTCACAGGTGAGGTGTCAGAAGACTGGAGGTTGACTAAAGTGGTGCCACTGTTTTAAAAAAAGTGGTACGGACAAGCTAGGGAACTGTAGACCAGTGAGCCTGATGTCGGTGGTGGGCAAGTTGTTGGAGGGAATCCTGAGGGACAGGATGTACATGTATTTGGAAAGGCAAGGACTGATTAGGGATAATCAACATGGTTTTGTGCGTGGGAAATCATGTCTCACAAACTTGATTGAGTTTTTTGAAGAAGTAACAAAGAGAATTAATGAGGGAAGAGCGCTGAATGTGATCTATATGGATTTCAGTAAGGCGACAAGGTTCCCCATGGGACACTTAGTTAAATCTCATGGAATATAGGGAGAACTAGCCATTTGGATACAGTTTGCTGGCTCAAAGGTAGAAGACAGAGCATGGTGGTGGAGGGTTGTTTTTCAGACTGGAGGCCTGTGACCAGTGGAGTGCCACAAGGACTGGTAGTGGGTCCACTACATTTCATCGTTTATATAAATGGTTTGGATCTGAGCATAAGAGGTATAGTTAGTAAATTTGCAGATGACACCAAAATTGGAGGTGTAGTGGACAGCGAAGAAGGTTACCTCAGATTACAACGGGACTTGATCAGCTGGGCCAATGTGCTGAGAAGTGACAGATGGAGTTTAATTTAGATAAATGTGAGGTGCTGCATTTTGGAAAAGCAAACCTTAGCAGGACTTATACACTTTATGGTAAGGTCCTAGGGAGTGTTGCTGAACAAAAAGACCTTGGAATGCAGGTTCATAGCTCCTTGAAAGTGGAGTCGCAGGTAGGTAGGATAGTGAAGATAGTGGTATGCTTTCCTTTATTGGTCAGATTATTGAGTACAGGAGTTGGGAGGTCAAGTCTGGTCCAGGTCCTGTTGTAACCTGAGGTAACCCTCTTCGCTGTCCACTACACCTCCAATTTTGGTGTCATCTGCAAATTTACTAACTGTACCTCTTGTGCTCGCATCCAAATCATTTATGAAAATGACAAAAAGTAGAGGGCCCAGCACCGATCCTTGTGACACTCCACTGGTCACAGGCCTACAGTCTGAAAAATAACCCTTCACCACCACCCTCTGTCTTCTACATTTGAGCCAGTTCTGTATCCAAATGGCTAGTTCTCCCTGTATTCCATGAGATCTAACCTTGCTAATCAGTCTCCCATGGGGAACCTTGTCGAACGCCTTACTGAAGTCCATATAGATCACATCTACTGCTGTGCCCTCATCAATCTTCTTTGTTACTTCTTCAAAAAACTCAATCAAGTTTGTGAGACATGATTTCCCATGCACAAAGCCATGTTGACTATTTGAGCTATAGGGAGAGGTTGAATAGGCTGGAGCTGTTTTTCCTGGAACATTGAAGGCTGAGGGGTGCCCTTATAGAGGTTTATAAAATCATTAGAAACGTGAATAGGATAAATAGACCAAGTCTCTTCCCTGGGATTGGGGATTCCAGAACTAGAGGGCATAGGTTTAGGGTGAGAGGGGAAAGATATAAAAGAGACCTAAAGGGCAACTTTTTCATGCAGAAGGTGGTATGTGTATGGAATGAGCTGCCAGAGGAAGTGGTGGAGGCTCGTACAATTGCAACATTTAAAAAGCATCTGGATGGGTATATGAGTAGGAAGGGTTTGGAGGGATATGGGCCGGGTGCTGGCTAGGTGCGACTAGATTGGGTTGGGATATCTGGTCGGCATGGACGAGTTGGACCAAAGTATCTGTTTCCATGCTGTACATCTCTGATTCTATTGGAGCACTCACTCCATTCTGCATTGAAACATCAACCTAGGTTTTGTATTTAAGTCTTGGATGGGGTTTCAGCCTATGATCTCCTGATTCAGAGGTGTGAATTTTGCTTAGCAACAGCTGGGTTGCTAACAACAACTGTATATAGGTGTGACTCTTTAGTTTTGGTTGCAGGCAACTAAGGAGAAGCTAACTGAAGAAAACCATGAAGTTCAACTGCTTTCTCCTAGTTGGTGGCTCAAGAATTGTCAGATGAAATTTAAGGGGGAAACTCCTCTGAGCTCAAGCACAATGGGCAGATGAATGGATAGGTCCTCCCAGATCTTCAGTCATTCTTGTTCACAACAGGTTGTTCAATGACATATTTTATCACGAGTATTTATATAATATTCAATATTCTAGTCTGCTAAAGTAGAACAAACTCTCTTAATACCATAACTGCTGACTGATATGTAAACACAGGCTCAAGATTCTTTGGCATCTTAGACAATATTTCTCCCTTAGCATCACTGTCAAAGTAGATCATCTCATTTGCGGGACTATGCTGCGTACTATTTGGCTGCTGCATTTTTCTACGTAGAAGTAGCCAACAGCTCATAAATGACCTTGAAGTGCTTTTCGATGTGAAGTGCCACAGACGAATGAAAGTTTTTTTCTCTTTGAGTGAGCCAATGAATGGAAGTTAATAATTTAATCATTGGATTTTGTCGTGTGGACAGAGCTTGATAAATTTTGGTGCAAGTCAAAAGTGTTGTGCATTAAGTCACTTTTATTTCAAGTTGTTTTATATTGGCATGAAGCACTTGCGTGTCTTGTTTTCAATGTTATGCTTTCTCTCAAATTTGTTTTACATAACAAATATGTAACTTTTGAAAAAACTGCAGAGTTCAAACTTTCATCTTGGTTTGCAAAGGGAAAAGTAGAGACTGCATTACTGTATTGTACATCACTAGGGTATGACAGTGTTATAATGGAGTTTTTAAAATCTGTAAATAAATTTTGAACCATAGCTGTTCACAATATATGCTAAGGATTACGGTGAGGGAACTATATGTAATACCTCCCAAATTTGCAAATGATACATAGTTGGTTGGGGGTGTGAAATGTAAGGAGGATGCAGCAATTAGTGTGATTTGGACAAGGTGAGTGAGTGGGCAAATGCTGTAGCGTCTCGAAAAGATCATAAGGTCATAAGACCATGAGAGATGAGAAGTAGGCCATCAACCCCTCAAGCCTGATCCATCTCGATCTGTTGCCATTTAACAAGATCATGGCTGATCCAACTATGATGGTGATCTTGGCTCATGTCCACTTTCGTGCCTTGATTCCCTACCACCTTGGTAGCAAAAACAGGATTGTTATCCGAATGGCAACAGATCAAGAAAGAGGAGGGTGCAATGAGACCTGGGTGTCTTTATTCCTGATGAAGGTCTTTTGCCCGAAGTCAATTTTCTTGCTCCTCGGATGCTGCCTGACCTGCTGTGCTTTTCCAGCACCACACTAATCTAAACTCTGGTTTCCAGCACCTGCAGTCCTTGTTTTTATCTGGGTGTCTTTGTCTACCAATCGCTGAAAGCACGCAGATGCAACAGGTGTATGAAAATGGCAAATGGTATATTGGCCTTTCTAGCAAGAGGATTTGAGAGGTCTTGCTACAATTGTAGAGCACTTTCGTGAGGCTGCAGCTGGAGTACTGTGTGCACTTTTGATCATCTTATCTGAGGTAGGGTTATTCTGGTTATGAAGGGAGTGCAACAAATATTTACCGAACTGACAGTGAAGAGAGACTGAATCAGTTAGGACTGTATTCACGAGTCTAGAAGAATCTCGGGGGTTGGGGGAGTAGTGGAGTTGGTTAAACCTAAAAAACAGGACGAGAAAGGATAAAGGAAGGAAGGATGTTCCCAATAGCAGGAATTCCGAACCAGGGCGCTCAGTCTAAGGATATGGGGGAGGTCATTTAGGACTGAGATAAGGAGAGTGATGTGGAATTCTCTGCCACAGAAAGCAGTTGAGGCCAAAATATTGCATGTCTTAAAGGAGATCGATATAGTTCTTGGGGCTAAAGGGATCAAAGGGAGAAAGAGGGAACAGGCTACTGTTTTAGATGGAGCAGCAGGCTCAAAGGTCCAAATAGCCTCCTTCTGCTCCCTTGTTCTATGCTTCTATAAAAATATGCTGGATTGTCATAAAAGCTTAACAGGTTAATTAACATCCACAGAGGAAGGAAACCTGTCGTTCTTAACCAGACAACTGTTGTTGAATAATGTCACAGGATATTTCACATTAATTTCAGTCAGCGGCCAAAGTCCTTGTTAATAAAGTGATCTAAAGACAGTAGCTCTAACAGAACAGCAGTCCCCAAGTGTCTAGCAATAGGTGCTTGAGTGTCCATGGTGGAAGCCAAGTGATTTCAGGAAGTATGTATCAAAGGCCTGGTGTGACTTTGGGTGCATTGAGGGAGAAATGAGATGGAGTTGCAGGGAATGTTTTGTAGAAATAAGAGAGGCCATTTGATTTGATTTGCTTTATTATTGTCATGTGTACCTAGGTACAGTGAAAAAGTTTGTTTTGCATACAGATTGTACCATACAAAGTCCATAATGTAATTGATTTCCTTGCCCTGTTCAATGTTACCGCTGCAGAGAAGGTGCACAAAAGGTAAGATCAACATTAGACTTAACCCCTCAAGTCTCTCCCATTATTCAATGAGATAACAATTGATCTGCAAAGTACCTCCTGCCATTACCCCAGTTCCCAACAATAGCTGATAGAAATAGCTCCTTTTTAAAAGGTGTTCGACAAGGTTCCCCATGGGAGACTGGTTAGAAAGGTTAGATCTCATGGAATGCAGGGAGAACTAGCCATTTGGATACAGAACTGGCTCAAAGGTAGAGGACAGAGGGTGGGGTGGAGGGTGGTGCTGGAGGCCTGTGACCAGTGGAGTGCCACAAGGATCGGTGCTGGGTCCACTACATTCATCATTTATATAATTTATATATCATTTCCTGGCTTTTATTGGTAGAGGAATTGAGTTCCGGAGTACAGAGGTCATGTTGCAGTTGTATAAGACTCTGGTGCGGCCGCATCTGGAGTATTGTGTGCAGTTCTGGTCGCCATACTATAGGAAGGATGTGGAGGCACTGGAACGGGTGCAGAGGAGGTGTACCAGGATGTTGCCTGGTATGGGAGAAAGATCGTATGAGGAAAGGCTGAGGCACTTGGGGTTGTTTTCATTGGAGAAAAGAAGGTTTAGGGGTGACTTGATAGAGGTGTATAAGATGATTAGGGGTTTAGATAGGGTTGACAGTGAGAATCTTTTTCCACGTATGGAATCAGCTATTACAAGGGGGCATAGCTTTAAATTAAGGGGAGGTAGGTATAGGACAGATGTTAGGGGTAGGTTCTTTACTCAGCGAGTCGTGAGTTCATGGAATGCCCTGCCAGTAGCAGTGGTGGACTCTCCCTCATTATGGGCATTTAAGTGGGCATTGGATAGGCATATGGAGGATAGTGGGCTAGTGTAGGTTAGGTGGGCTTGGATCGGCGCAACATCGAGGGCCGAAGGGCCTGTACTGCGCTGTATTCTTCTATGTTCTATATTATAAGAGGTATAATAATAGGTTTGCAGTCAAAATTGGAGGTGTAGTGGACAGCGAAAATGGGATTACAATGGGATCTTGATTACAATGGGATCTTGATCAGATGGGCCAATGGGCTGAGAAGTGGCAGATGAGTTTAATGCAGATAAATGCGAGGTGCGGCATTTTGGGAAAGCAAATTTTAGTAGGACTTATACACTTAATGGTTAGGTCCTAGGGAGTGTTGCTGAACAAAGAGATCTTGGAATGCAGGTTCATAGCTCCTTGAAAGTAGAGTCACAGGTAGATAGGATAGTGGAAAAGGCGTTTGGTATGCTTTCCTTTATTGGTCAGAGTATAGAGTACAGGAGTTGGGAGGTCTTGTTGCGGCTATACAGGACATTGGTTCGGCGACATTTGGAATATTGCGTGCAGTTCTGGTCTTCCTATCGGAAGGATGTTGTGAAACTTGAAAGGGTCCAGAAAAGATTCGCAAGGATGTTGCCAGGGTTGGAGAATTTGAGCTATAGGGAGAGGTTGAATTGGATGGGGCTGTTTTCCCTGGAGTGTCAGAGGCTGAGAGGTGACCTTATAGATGTTTATAAAATAATGAGGGGCTTGGATAGGATAAATAGACAAAGTCTCTTCCCTGGGGTGGTGGAGTCCAGAACTAGTGGGCATAGGTTTAGGGTGAGAGGGGAAAAATATAAAAGAGACCTAAGGGGCAACATTTTCACGCAGAGGGTAGTACGTGTATGGAATGAGCTGCCAGAGGAAGTGGTGGAGGCTACTACAATTGCAACATCTAAAAGACATCTGGATGGGTATATGAGTAGAAAGGGTTTGGTGGGATATGGGCCAAATGCTGGCAGGTGGGACTAGATTGGGTTGGGATACTGGTCGGCATGGATGAGTTGGACCGAAGGGTCTGTTTCCATGCTGTACATCTCTATGACTCTATTAATATTAAAATTAATGATTGTTTGCAGAAGGGAGTGCCAGACTACTGCCCTTTTTTTTCCCTAATTTTATTTTTAAATTGAATGAAACATGAAGGTATTGTCCCTAGGTTCTGACCAACAGTTTCTCCTTATCTGTTCAACTTGTGAACTTGAAAACTTTAATTAAATCATGCCTTATTCTTGTAAATTCTAGAGAATACAAACCTAATTTATTTAACCTCTCGATATAGCTTAATCCTTGTAATCCAAGATTCTGTACAAGACCAATGTTTGCTGCATTTTTGTAGGGCTCAGTGTAGTGATTATAACAAGGTCAACCAGGTGGACTATTTGGAATATGAGTTCCTGATTGGGTCTGTTAATCAGGTCCAATCAGGGAGCCCTGGCTGACAGATATGAAGAGGAGTGAGAGGTTATGTTCACTCTGAGCGGTGGATCAGTGTCAAAGACTCTCCACATGTAAATAAAGGGCGACTTAGTGATTGGATACTGGTCTCTCTGGAGTTATTTCACCCAAAGTGCTCGCAGCACTTCAGATGTGATCTTAATTGGGGTTTTGTCTCGCTGGAGCAAAACTTCATCTTTCTTTGTGTTCTAGTCCTCGGGATATAATGTCCAGCATTCTTTGAACATATTTGATTATTGTCTGCACTTTTTAAGGGTATTATAATGATCTGTATCATGGTGAATGCTGAAAGGATATTTACCATGTAAGAGAGATTAGAACTAAGGGCATACAGTTCAAAAATAAGGGGGAACTCCCATTTAATGGCAACATGGAGAATCTTTTTTTCCTCTCAGAAGGCTGCTAGTCTTTGGAATTCTCTTCCTAAGAGAGCAGTGGAGGATGGGTCATTGAACATTTTTAAGGTAAAGTTAAACAGATTTTCGATTGTCAAAACTTTGTTAGCCAGGAAACTGGAGCGCAGCCACACTAAGATCAGTCATAAACTCATTAAAATGTATCCTGCCAAACCTCTTTGGACCTCCACTGTTTCCATTTTTTACCATTCTATCCTTTTTGGGCCTGAACTGGATGCCCTTTATGTATATTAAAATTCATTTGTTAGTTTTAATATGGTGAAGTTTGTAATAAAAATGTTAAGTCTAATGGAAATCACAATACTAAAGTAAATCAGCATTAATACAGTACGGTCTTTGCTTGAAATAAGTATGGCATCACTGATTTGTGCCTTATCACTGCCATCTAGTGTAATAGTGTATTATAGGCTTGCTCAGTACTTTGGTGTTTCCCAGCTGAGCAATACTTTCAATCATTGTCATGTGTAGCCCAACAAGGTGAATTGCAGGTAGTTTGCAGAGGAATGATGGAACTCCACAGAAAACCCTGTTCTAAGATGCCAATCCAAACACTCCTGTTTCTGAGCAAGAAGCCTGTAAGTTCAACCACACTCTAAGAATTGAGCGAGAAGTTTAAACGGATCCTTCCAATGGGGAACTGAAGTTGTGCTGCCCTGTCAGAATATAATCATAGAATCATTACAACACAGGAGGCTATGTGATCCATCACCTCCATGTTCACTCTCTGAGCTAGTCTCACTCCTTTTTTACCTGACACCCCTACAAATATTTTCTGTTCAATTATCCAATTCCGTTTTTAAAAGCCATGGTCCCGATCCTAACCACTTTTCCTTCTCGTCTCCTCTAGGTCTTTTGCCAAACACCTTAAGTAGTCCTCTCATTCTGAGCTCTTTCTCCAATAGAAGCAATTTCTCTCCAGCTGCCCTGACCCTTTGTGATACTTTATTAAATGTCTTGTCAAGCTCTTCTCTGAGAACACAGCCAGTTTTACTGATCTATCCATGTAACTGAAATGTTTGATCTTTGGAACCATTCTTGAAAGCCTTTTCTATACCACATCCAATGTCTTAACATCCTTCCTACACTTTTGTGCACAGAACTAAACACATTACTCCAGTGAGGTACAGCCAGTCTTTTATGCTTCCTTGCTTGTACTCATAGATTTTTTTTTAAAAGCCTGAATCAGTATGCTTTATAAACACTTTATTAACCTGGCCTTTGCCTTCTAGAATTTGTGTACCTGTACTAAGTCTTTCTGCTTCTGAGGGAGATCTCATGGCAATCTACAAATCTCTAATTGCACTACGTGAGGTAAATGCAAAAAGGATGTTCTGATAACTGGGGAGTCCAGAACCAAATCTCGCAGTCTAAGAATGCAGAATATACCATTTAGGACTCAGATGAAGAGAATTCCTTCACCTAGAAAATGGTGAGCTTGGAAGATTCTCTGCCACAGAAAACAATTGGAGCTAAAGAAATGTTTTCAAGAAGGAATTAGATTCTTCCAAGTTAAGAGGATCAGTGTGTATAGGGAAAAAAGTGGGACCACAGTCCTGAGTTGGATGGTCAGCCATGATTGTATTGAATGGTGAAGCAGGCTCGAAGGGCCATATATCCTACTACTCCCATTTTCTAAGTTCCTATGAACTTGCATTACACTGCTATTCTTTTTAATATTGCCTTTCCTAATTTTTCCTACCAATTTCTCAATATTATGTTCCTTGTTACATATGCATCTTTGTCACCAGCCTACTTTTTTTTTAGATTAGATACAGTGGGGAATGAATTCTATCATTTATTCTTGCAGCTCATAATACTTCCAAGGTTGTATCATCTGCACATTTAGAAATTGTGCCCTGCATCCCCAAAACCACGTTGTTAATGGATAAAAGCAATGGTTCCTGTTCTCGCCCCTGAGGGGTCCCATTATGTACTTTAGACCCACTACTTACTGTAGACCTACTATATAGTACAGACCCAATATGTACTATAGATCCACTACCTACTGTCCTCAAGCTTGAAAAATATCTCAACGATGGAAAATCCGCAACTTCAAGATTCATAGTATTCCTGGCAAACTAAAAGCTGCATTTTAAAAACTGACTTATTGATAGAAAGCAATTTTAACCACTTCTTTTTGTTAGGCAAGGATGCAAAGGGTTATGAAAACAAATCTAACTAACTGAATATGGAAACAGCCTGAGGGATCTCTAGTGGCCTACTGTTTCTATGTTCACAGATCAATCTGTTAGACATTTATGAGTTGACACTATAGATAAATAACTTGGGAAGCAAATAACTATAAACTTTTGCCATGACAATAAATGATAAACTCCAGTGTTGAATGGAGTTTAATGAAAGAGGATCTAGAGAAATTAAATAGCTGTCCAGCTCAGGAAAGACTGTGTAGATAACACTAAATTTATGTATATAGGAAAAGGAAATGAGAAAGTGACCATTTAAAAATAATTTACACCTGATTTGGACAATGATAGCAGAGAGAACCTTTGGTAGAGGTAGTCAAAGCACATATAGTGTTGTGAATTTGTATAGTCATTCCCCAAAGATTTTGGGGACATCTAGGGCAAATGACTTGCTGAAATGTTCAAGAACAGCAGTCCACATATGCATGTAAGAAAAGCATATGAAATGGAAATTGGTCTCCATTTCCGTTTTCGAAGGAAACTGGAGAGACCAAAAATATCCAATTGCTGTAGCCTAGCTCTAAGGACACCATGAAATCGGATGCACCCGTATCAGTGGTCTTCAGACAATCAGGGAGGCCACCAGAAAACAGGCGTAATGCTTCTTGCCTATGTCAATGAAGGTTCTGACCCTTGTTTTAGGATAACACCATGGGCACAGCCTGTTATGCTGCCCAAGCTAGCTAGTGTCAACATAATCCAGAAAGCAATCCCTACCAAATTATACCTCTATTTTGGCAGCACCAAATTCTAATCCACTTTGGTGTGCTATCTGGTGTGTGTAGATAGTGTTTTTTTTCTCCCCTTGTTCAGTCCCTTGCCACTTACATTCATGATTCTTCTCAGGCTTTATGTCAATTTCCAGTTCGCAGTCACTATCACTTTACACATCCATCCCACGTTAGGATGGTCTCGGGGTTCTCTTCCTCTTCCTAAAAAGGAGGCTTAAACCATCCCCATTCACCACCGTGCTCTTTCGCCTGTTCGAACCCGTCCTCACTTTAAACAATTTTTCCTTTAATTCCTCTCGCTTTCTTCAGGTCAAAGGGGTGGCTATGGTTATCCACATGGGTCCTGTCTGTTTGTGGGATATGTGAAACATTCCTTTCTCCAGTCCTAGTCAGGTTCCTCCCCACAGCTCTTTCTCTAGTATATCATCAGTGCTGCTTCCCTGCCCCATTCGCAACTGGAAAAACTTATCAATTTCACTTCCAATTTCCATCCTGCTCTCACATTCACCTAGTCCATCTCCAACTCCTCCCTTCCTTTTCTCAACAACTCTGGTGATAGATTGGCAACCCACCAACACCTGAGGTCATACTCTGTGTCCTGTAAAGACTCTCTTCAATTCTCCCAGTTCCTCTATCTCCATTATATCTGTTCTGACTATTGTCACCTTCAGGTGGGGGAGTTTCAGAAATGTCTTCAACCAAGGATTTCCCACCACCGTGATTGACAGGCTCCTCAGCCATGTCCAACTCATTTTATGGACTTCTGCCTTCACACCTTCTCCCCTCTCACAACACTTAACAGGGTTCCCCTGGTCCTCACTTTCCACCCCACCTGCATCCACATTCCAAGGATCATAAGCCACCATTTCTGCCACCACCATTAGACACATACTTCCAACTGTCCCTTATCAGCATTTCACAGGGACTTACTCCCTCTGGGACATCATGTCCACTCCTCCTCCACTCCCAACACGTCGTCACACCCTACAACACCTTACCATGCAATCACAGAAGATGCAACCTACCTCTTTCCCCCCCCCCCCCACCCCACTAATCAAGGCTCCAGGCACACCTTCCAGCAATTTACCTGCACTTCACTCTGTCTAGTCTACTGCATTTGCTGCTGTCGACGTGGTCTCCTCTACACTAGGGAGATGAAATGCAGACTGAGTGGTCTCTCTGTGGAACACTTGCGTTCTGTCTGCAAAAATGACCGCGAGCTTCCAGCTGCCTGCCACTTCAACACACCTTTCTGTTCCCCAGTCAGCGTCTGTGTCTCGGGCTTGCTGTAGTGCTGCAGTGAAGTTCAGCGCAAGCTGGAAGAACAGCACCCCATTTTCCACTTGGGGATTTGTAACCTCTGCACTCAATATCAAGTTCAAGAATTTTGAAGACTGAATACCACTTTCCATATCCTTTATCTACTCCCATTCCCCAGGCCTTGTCACAAGAGGGGCTGTTTTCAGCACAACTGACCCATTTTCACCCAGTTATCATCCCGATGATTAGCTTTTCTTTCTCCCGAGCTTATTATTATCCATCCCTTTGCCTGCCTAACTGTTGTCCAGTCTCTCCGGGCTCCGTCTCTGCTTATCCAATCACTCCCCTGCCCAAACATCAGTTTACGTGTCACTTTTTCCTGGCTACTATCAGCTCTGAAGGAGGGACACTGAAGTCGAACCGTTGACTCTGCTTTCTTTCCAAAAATGTTGCCAGACTTGCTGAGTTTCTCCAGCAATTTCTTTTTTTGTTTGAGTAGCTGGTTGTTTAGAAGGCAGTTTCCTGATCTTTCTTGAACGTGTTCTTTGCGCCCCACCCCTTGCTAAATATTTTGCTTTTAACATCTTCATATTGTTTTGTTAAACTCTGAATCTAGCTTTGATCACCTTGTCTGACATACTCATCCAAGTTTCCCTTTATTGTTTCCTTGTATTTGTACTGGTCAGCATAACAAAATATTACAGTTTCCATGAAATGTTCTTCAGGCATTTGCAAGTATAACAGATGGTATATGTTCATATGTGGTGATACTTTTGCACTAATTTCAATGGTACTGGTAAAGTGAAAAGTTTCTTCTAATTGGCTGTAGAGCAAGCAAATATTGGTAAGGTATTGATGGTGCATGAATGTTTGCAAGATTAAGGGGCATGTTAATGGTTATATTGATGATACTGGTGACTAGGTGCAGTGTTGGTGTTCACACAAGTAAAATTAATGAGGGTTAGGGCTGATAACTGAATGACAATGGATAGGTTTGTCGAAAGAGGATTAGTAAAGATTAGGGTGTTGGAAGGCATGAAAGCATTGGTAATCTGGAAAAGGCACCACAGCCACAGTACTTCAAATTTATCGATGATCCGTTGGTTGGTTTCTTCAATTGTTCGGTACAACTTTAATTATCTGTGGAATTATACTTGATGGAAATCATTTAGCTTGTTCTCTCCAGCCTATTACAACTGAAACTGCAAACAAAAAAAAGCAAGACGTTAAAAGAAATTACTGTCAAAATATTTGCCCATTCTCCTGGTTTACCTGTTTTATTTTTGGATTTTGATGTTGAAAAATGGAGCATTTAAAATGGAGCATCTCAATGATCAAAATGAGAGTATAACTACTGCGACTTCAGCCCAGACGTCAGCCTGTACTGTGGTACTGTAAAGTAGAGTCATAGAGAACAGAAAAAGGTCCTTTGGCCTAACTCGCACATGCTTGCAAGGTTTCCTGAACTAGTCCCATTTGTCTGCATTTGGCCCATATCCCTCTAAACATTTCCTATCCATGTTCAAAACTGGAGCAATTACTCTGAATGCAAAGATGATCATCAAAGTGGCCACATGTGCAAAGGGGCCCAGTGACATGAGTTAACTGGCGACAGATATCCCTAATCCAGAACTTGTCCAGCCATGCACAGTCGGTGTTACTGAGTTCCATTCATAACATGATTGCCGTCTGGCGGTGGGAGGCTAAGTTTCCACAAGACCTGGGACTAAGAATAGGGACAAAGACCAATGCAATAGCATTGGCCATTAAGAAGTGCTGCTGGGTATCTCCTTATGGAGACATTGAGAAATAGCAACAGCCTTTTTATAACATATGCCCTAATCCTAATCTCTACAAGGAGAAACCTTTTCAGGATCCACCCTGTCAAGTCATTTCATTAATGTGTCTCAATGTGATCACAGAAGCTGTTTCTATAATGTATCTACATCATTTCCTTGAATAAAGAGACTAAACACAGTGCTCCAGATGTGGTCTTATCAACACCTTGTACAACTGAAGCTAACACCTTTTAAACATCTCTACTTTTATAAAACAAAGAACTGCACGTGCTGGAGAACAAAATCAAAAGCAGAGATTGCTGGAGAAACTCAGCAGGTCTGGTACCATCTGTGGAGAGAAATCAGAGTTAACGTTTCAAGTCCGGTCACCCTTCATTAAAATGTACTGTTGAAGGGTCACTAGACTCAAAACATTAACTCTGTTTTCTCCCTCTATATGTTGCCTGACCTGCTGAGTTTCTCCAGCAATTTCTGTTTTTGATCCCCACTTTTATATTCTATTCCCATTGCGACAACTTTTCACTTGTCCTCCTAATCACTTTCTGCACCTGCATACTCACTGCACCATGACACCCAGATCCCTTTGTCCCTCGTTTCTGCAATTTCTTCTTTTCATTAGGTGTAGGGTGGTGTAGCAATCTCAGGATAATAAGAACGTATGAAGTAGGAACAGGAGTAGGCCATCTCGCCCTTCGATCATGCCTTTGCTCCACTTACCCCCCTCTCACCATATCCCTTAGTTCCTTTATTGTTCAAAAAAAATTAGCCTAAAAAACATTTACTGATGTAGCGTCAATGAATTCACTGGGCAGGGAATTCCATAGATTCACAACCATCTGGTGAAAAAATTCCTTCTTAATTCAGTTCTAAATCTGCTCCCACTAATTTTGAGGTTATGCCCTATTGTATATGTTTCTATAAGATCCCCCCTCATTCTTCTAAATTTCAATGAATATAATCCCAGCCTACTCAGTCTCTCCTCATAAACCATTCCCCTTAACTCCAGAATCAACCTAGTGAACCTCCTCTCGTGCCAGTACATCCTTTCTCAAGTAAGGAGACCAAGACTGCATGCAATACTTCAGGTGTAACATAGCCTCCCTCACCAGCTGCAACATAGCCTCTCTGCTTTGAAACTCAATCCCTTCAGCAACAAAGGACAAAATTCCATTTGTCGTCTTAATTACCTGTTGTGCCTGCAGACCAACCTTCTGTGATTCATGCACAAGGACACCCAGGTCCCTGTGCACAGCAGCATGCTGCAACTTTTTACTATTCAAGTAAGAACTGATTAGGGATAGTCAACATGGCTTTGTGCATGGGAAACCATGGCTCACAAACTTGATTGAGTTTTTTGAGGAAGTAACAAAGAGGATTGATGAGGGCAGAGGAGTAGATGTGATCTATATGCACTTCAATAAGGCGTTCAACAAGGTTCCCCATGGGAGACTGATTAGCAAGGTTAGATCTCATGGAATACAGGGAGAATTAGCCATTTGGATACAGAACTGGCTCAAAGGTAGAAGACAGAGGGTGGTGGTGGAGGGTTGTTTTTCAGACTGTAGGCCTGTGACCAGTGGAGTGCCACATGGATCGGTGCTTGGTCCCCTACTTTTTGTCATTTACATAAATGATTTGGATGCGAGCATAAGAGGTACAGTTAGTAAGTTTGCAGATGACACCAAAATTGGAGGTGTAGTGGACAATGAAGAGGGTCACCTCAGATTACAACAGGATGTTGACCAGATGGGCCAATGGGCTGAGAAGTGGTAGATGGAGTTTAATTCAGATAAATGCGAGGTACTGAATTTTGGGAAAGCAAATCTTAGCACAACTTATACACTTAATGGTACGATCCTAGGGAACGTTGCTGAACAAAGAGACCTTGGAGTGCAGATTCAAATCTCCTTGAAAGTGGAGTCACAGGTACATAGGATAGTGAAGATGTTTGGTATGCTTTCCTTTATTGGTCCGAGTATTGAGTACAGGAGTTGGGAGGTCATGTTGTGGCTGTACAGGACATTGGTTAGGCCACTGTTGGAGTATTGCGTGCAATTCTGGTCTCCTCCTTATTGGAAAGATGTTGTGAAACTTGAAAGGGTTCAGAAAAGATTTACAAGAATGTTGCCAGGGTTGTAGGATTTGAATTATAGGAAGAGGCTGAACAGGCTGGGGCTATTTTCCCTGGAGCGTTGGAGGCTGAGGGGTGACCTTATAGAGGTTTACAAACTTATGAGGGGCATGGATAGGGTAAATAGGAAAAGTCCTTTCCCTGGGGTGAGGGAGTCCAGAACTAGAGGGCATAGGTTTAGGGTGAGAGAGGAAAGATATGAGAGACCTACGAGGCAATGTTTTCACACAGAGGGTGGTACGTGTATGGAATGAGCTGCCAGAGGATGTGGTGGAGGCTGGTAGGGTTTGGAGGGATATGGGTCGGGTGTTGGCAGTTGGGACTAGATTGGGTTGGGATATCTGGTCAGAATTGACGAGTTGGACCGAAGGGTCTGTTTCCATGCTTAGTCACCTGCCAGCACCCAGCCCATATCTCTCCAAACCCTTCCTATTCATATACCCATCCAAATGCCTCTTAAATGTTGCAATTGTACCAGCCTTGATCAAGTTGCCCCTTGATATTGAAAGTTTCAGATGCTGCCCTATTTTGAAGGATATGATTACTCTGTGGCTTCTTTCTGACTGTTGAGTGGTCTTGGAGAAGTGGACATTTATGAATGGACTCCAGACTGCCAATTATATTGAGTGAGATTAAGTCAGACGCACTGGAAGGAAATCACCCAAGTTGACTTTGTATCCGACACTCACAGTAAGTAGTTAAAATTTTTTCCCCCATCACGCTGGATATGAACACAGGGACCGATCTATATCAGTATCTATCCAAGTCAGTCCCCTATTTACAGAGCAGTATCTAAATAGTCCAACTCTGGAAGGGCCATACTGGACCTGGTGTTGGGGAATGAGCAGGGCAAGGTGGTTAAATTTCCATGGGGAAGTACTTTTGGAATAGTGATCACAATTCTGTAGGTTTTAGAATACTCACGGACAAAGATGAGAGTGGTCCTAAAGGAAGAGCGCTAAATTGGTGGAAGGCCAACTCTAGCAAAATTCAGCAGGATCTGGGGAATGTGGATTGGGAGCAATTGTTTGAGGGTAAATCCACATTTGGTATGTGGGAGGCTTTTAAAGAGAGGTTGATTAGATTGCAGGACAGACATGTCCCTGTGGAAATGAGGGATAGAACTGGCAAGATGACAGGTGAAGGAAAATCCCAAAGCCTTTTATTTGTATAAAAGGAGCAAGAGGGTAGCTAGAGAAAGGGTTGGCCTGTTCAAAAACAAAAGAAGAAAGTTATGCACAGAGTCAGAGAACTCGGGCGGCATGGTGGCACAGTGGTTAGCACTGCTGCCTCACAGCGTCTGAGACCAGGGTTCAATTCCTGCCTCAGGCGACTGTCTGTGTGGAGTTTGCACGCTCTCCCTGTGTCTGCGTGGGTTTCCTCCGGGTGCTCCGGTTTCCTCCCACAGTCCAAAGATGTGCAGGTCAGGTGAAATGGCCATGCTAAATTGCCCGTAGTGTTAGGTAAGGGGTAAATGTAGGGGCATGGGTGGGTTGCGCTTCGGCGGGTCGGTGTGGACTTGTTGGGCCAAAGGGCCTGTTTCCACGCTGTAATGTAATCAAAGTAATCAAAGAAAATGGGTGAGATTCTTAATAAGTACTTTGCATCGGTATTCACCGAGGAGAGAGACATGACGGATGTTGAGGTTAGGGATTGTTGTTTGATTACTCTGGGTCAAGTTGGCATAAGGAAGGAGGAAGTGTTGGGTATTCTAAAAAGCATTAAGGTGGACAAGTCCCCAGGTCCGGATGGGATCTATGAGGAGAGAGTGAGGTCTGCAGATGCTGGAGATCAGAGCTGGAAATGTGTTGCTGGAAAGGCGCAGCAGGTCAGGCAGCATCCAGGGAACAGGAGAATCAACGTTTCGGGCATAAGCCCTTCTTCAGGAATGATTCCTGAAGAAGGGCTTATGCCCGAAACGTTGATTCTCCTGTTCCCTGGATGCTGCCTGACCTGCTGCGCCTTTCCAGCAACACATTTCCAGCCCGGATGGGATCTACCCCAGGGTACTGAAGGAAGCAAGATATCTTTGCAGCATCCTTGCACACAGGGAATGTCCCAGAGGACTGGAGAATTGCTAATGTTGTCCTCTTATCTAAGATAAATAGCAGGGATAATCCAGGTAATTATAGACTGGTGAGCCTGACGTCAGTGGTAGGGATGCTGCTGGAGAAGATACCAAGAAATAGGATCTATTTATATTTGGAAGAAAATGGGCTTATCAGTGATAGGCAACATGTTTTTTTGTAAGGATTACCAACTTAACAGAATTCTTTGAGGAAGTGACACAGTTGATTGATGAAGGGCTGTAGATGTCATATACATGGACTTTAGTAAGGCATTTGATAAGGTTCCCAATGGTAGGCTGATGGAGAAAATGAACAAAGAACTGGCTGGGCAACAGGAGACAGCAAGTAGTAGTAGAAGGGAGTTTTTCAAAATGGAGAACTGGGAGCAGTGGTGTTCCACAGGGATCCGTATTGGGACCACACTTGTTTGTGATATACATAAATGATCTGGTGGAACATATAAATGGTCTGATTATCAAGTTTTCAGATGACTCTAAGGTTGGTGGAGTAGCAGATATTGAAGAGGACTGTCAGCAAATGTAGCAGAATATAGATAGATTGGAGAGTTGGGTGTAAAAACAGCAGATGGAGTTCAATCCAAGCAAATGCAAGGTAATGCATTTTCAAAGATCCACTTCAAGAGCTAACTATAAGGTTAATGGAAAAGTCCTGGGGAAAATTGATGTTCAGAGAGATCGGGTGTTCAGGTTCATTGTACCCTGAAGGTGGCAACGCACAGATAAGCCCATTTTCTTCCAAATGTAAATAGATCCTATTTCTTGGTATCTTCTCCAGCAGCATCCCTACCACTGACGTCAGGCTCGCCAGTCTATAATTACCTGGATTATCCCTGCTATCTTTCTTAAGATAGTGATCAAGAAGGCACTTTGCATGCTTTCCTTCATCAGATGGGGTATTGAGTACAAGAGTTGGCAGGTCATGTTACAGTTGTATAGGACTTTGGTTCGGCCACATTTGGAATACTATGTACAGTTCTGGTCGCCACATGGATGTGGATGCTTTGTATAGGGTGCAGAGAAGGTTTACGAGGATGTTGCCTGGCATGGAAGGTGTTAGCTATGAAGAAAGGTTGAGTAGGTTGGGATTGTTTTCATTAGAAAAAAGGAGATTGAGGGGGGACCTGATTGAGGTCTACAAAATCACGATGGGTATAGACAGGGTGGATACAGATAAGCTTTTTCCCAGGGTAAGAAATTCAATAACGAGAGGTCATGTGTTCAAGGTGAGAGGAAAAACGTTTAAGGAGGATACATGCGGAACATACTTTACACAGAGGGTGGTAGGTGCCTGGAAAGTGTTGCCAGCAGAGGTGGTAGAGGCAGGTATGGAAGATTAATTTAAGGTGCATCTGGACAGATGTATGAGTAGGTGGGGAGCAGAGAGATACAGATCATTAGGAATTGAGTGATAGGTTTAGACAGTGGATTTGGATCGGCACAGGCTTGGAAGGCCGAAGGGCCTGTTCCTGGGCTGTAAATTTTCTTTGTTCTTTTATTCTTTATTCCCTTTCAAGGTATGTGCACATATCACAATGTGCAACACTTAATATCCATCAGTGTCAAATTTCATCAACTTCCCAATTGTAAATAGGCCCTGGTGCTAATCTTCAGCTTGCTGCCATTTTTAATTTAGGAGTTTGAGAAAGAGATTGATATACATTCAAAGAAATCAGGTGAATTCAGTCCACTGACCTAGTCAATACGTACCCCTCAGCAAACCATCAAAGAATAGTTGGTGAAAGTTTCCCAACATTATGGTAGTAGCTATGTTTCAAAAGGAGTTTGTCAGTTGAGAAATGCTTCAAGACCTTAGTCTAAACTTGTTCCTGAGCCCTCTGCTTCAATGACACAGTTGTTATCATTATATAAATGGAAGTTCCTTATACAATGACAACAATTATTCTAAATGTAGTTGAACCAAAGTCTTGTACAATTTAACATGACCCGCCAGCTCTTCTTGCTAGGGCAAGTTCACTCTCGAATTAGTCCTCCCAAAATGCATCACCTCACATTTGCCCAGATTGAACTCCACCTGCCACTTCTCCACCCAACTCTCCAGTATATCTAAATTCTCCTGTATTATTTGACAGTCCTCTATGCTTTCTGCTACTCAACGAATCTTCGTGTCATCTGCAGGGATTGAAAGGAAGAGCTAGGCTGAGAGATAAATTGGTAAGTGGGGTTGGGACTGGGGATTAAGGTTGCTGGGAAGGTGGTAGTGAGATGCAGGTGGGAGGTGATAGTGATAGGTCGGTGGGGAAGGTGGAGCAGATAAGTGGGAATGAAGATGGACAGGTCAGGAAGGCAGTACCAAATTGGAGGGTTGGATCCGGGATGAGGTAATGGGAGGGGAGGTCAGGAAACTGGTGAAGTCCATGTTGATGCTGTGTGGTTGGAGGGTCCCGAGGTGGAAGATGAGGAGTTCTTCCTCCAGTCGGTGGGTGGCTTTGATTTGGCGGTGGTGGAGGCCCAGGATTTGCATGTCATTGGGGGAGTGGGAGGGGTAGTTGAAGTGGTTGGTCAGAGGGCAAGGGGGTATATTAATTGCAAATAATGATGCGATTCATAAAAATATCACTCACGTTTATTGACATAATGCTTCGGTATTTATTGGCAAGGGTGTCAGGTAGCATATTGGGCTAGCATGTGGTTCAGTACCACACTGAAACATGGATCTGATTATCAACACATTGATGATTGACTTATCACTGCCCTCTAACTCTCCAACGGTTTTGACAGCCTTTGGCACTGCGCACCAATGAACAATAGGCAGAATTTGTCGCACCAAATATAGGTGGCCAGCATGATTGAACCAAGATATAGTGCCAGATCTAGCAGCGAAGGAACTACTTTGCATGAAATATTCCAACCAATGAAAATATTAATCACTTCGCTGGTACGGATAAATAGACCAATATTATCTTTACGTTATGGTTATGGACTCAAATCTAAAAATATCGGTAGTTGACACAGCCGTTCCTACATCTTCATCCCTCCCCATGTGCGACCAAACCCTTGCCTTACCACTCTTATGAAAGAATAGTGCAGCACAGGAACAGGCCCTTCAGCCCATTATATCTGTGGGAACCAGGATGCCATTCTATTCTAATCCCATGATCCTTTTCCCTCTCTCCCCTGCCTTTTCATGTCTGTCTAAATGCGTCTTAAACTTTGCTACTGTATTTGCTCCTATTACCTCCCCTGACAGTGTATTCCTTGTTGAAAATGTGTTGCTGGAAAAGCGCAGCAGGTCAGGCAGCATCCAAGGAACAGGAGAATCGACATTTCAGGCATAAGCCCTTCTTCAGGTTTCCTGAAGAAGGGCTTATGCCCGAAACGTCGATTCTCCTGTTCCTTGGATGCTGCCTGACCTGCTGCGCTTTTCCAGCAACACATTTTCAGCTCTGATCTCCAGCATCTGCAGTCCTCACTTTCTCCTCGAAGTGTATTCCTTGTACCCACCACCCTCTGTGTAAAAATACATTCCTCACATATCTCCTTGAAACGTTGTTCATCTCACCTTAAACCTATGACCACTAGTATTTAACATTTCCACCTTGAGATAACGACTCCGACGAACCACCCTCACCATGCCTCTTATAATTATATACATTTTTATCAGGTCGCCCTTCAGCCTCCAATTTCAGGCAAAAACAATCCATGTTTGTCCAACCTTTTGTTGTAGCTAATGCACTCCAATCCAGGTACCATCCTGGTAAACCTTCTCCAAAGTCTCTGCATCCACCATAACTGACCACAATGCTCCAAATGTGAGTGAACTTTTATACAGCTGCAATCTGACCTGTTACCTTTTGTACTCAATACCCCAACCAAAGCCATACACCTCATTTACACCTCATCCAAGTGTTGGCACTTTCCGGGACCTATGGACTTAGACTCCAAGAACTATCTGTAAAGCAATGCTCTTAAAAGTCCTGCCAACCTGTACATAAAAAGCAGGATGAATCCAACCCAGCCGATTACCACCCTAACAGTTTACTCTCGATCATCAGTAAAGTGATGGAAGGCATCATCGACAGTACTACCAAGCAGAACCAGCTCAGCAATAACCTGCTCAGTGACTCCCAGTTTGGGTTCCACCAGGGCCACTCGGCTCCTGGCCTCATTACAGCTTTGGTTCAAGCGTGGACAAAAGAGCTGAATTCCAGTGGGGAGAGTGAGAGTGACAGCCCTTGACATCAAGTCTGCATTCTACCGAGTGTGGCACCAAGGAGCCCTTGCAAAACTGGAATCAGTGGGTATTGTGGGTAAACTCTCTGGTGGTCAGAGTCATACCTGACATTTAGGAAGATGGCCACAGTTGTTGGAGGTCAATCATTTCAGCTCCAGGACATCTCTGCAGGAATTCCTTGGGGTAGTATCCTCGGCCCAACTATATTCAGCTGCTTCGTCAGTGACCTTCCTTCCATCATAAGGTCACAAGTGAGGATGTTTGCTGTTGATTGCTTAATGTTCAGCACCGTTCGTAACTCCTCAGATTTTGAAACAGCCCATGTTCAAATGCAACAACATCTGGACAATATCCTGGCTTGGGCTGACAGGTGGCAAATATCATTTGTGCCACACAAATGCCAGGCTATCACCATCACCAACAAGAGACAATCCAACCACTGCCCCTTGACATTCAATGGTGTTGCCATTACTGAACTCCCCTCTACTATCAATGTCCTGGGTATTATCATTGACCAGAAACTCAATTAGCTTCACCACATAAATGCAGTGACTATAGGAACTGATCAGAATCTAGGAATACAGTGGCGAGTAACTCAGCTCCTGAGTCCCCAAAGCCTGTCCACCATCTATAAGGCACAAGTCAGGAGGTTGATGGAATACTTCCCACTTACCTGGATGGGTCCAGCCCCAACAACATTCAAGAAGCTTGACATCATCCAGGACAAAGCAGCCCGCTTGATTGGCACCACAGCATCCACTCCCTCCACCACCAACGTTCAATAGCAGCAGTGTGTACTGTCTACAAGATTCACTTCAGAAAATCACTAAAGATCCTCTGACAGCACCTTCCAAACTCACGACCCATTCCATCTAGAAAAATGAGCAGCAGATAGATACATGGGAACACCACCACCTTCAAGTTCTCCTCCAAGTCACTCACCATCCTGACTTGGAACTATATTGCTGTTCCTTCAGTCACTGGGCCAAAATCCTGGAATTCCCTCCCTAAGGGCATTGTGGGTCAACCCCCAGCACATAGACTGCAGCGGTTTAAGAAGGCAGCTCATCCCCACCTTCTCAAGGAGCAACTAGGGATAGGCAATAAATGCTGGGCCCAGCCAGTGACACTCACATCCCACAAAATGAATTTTTAAAAATTTACTTTTCTCTTGTATTTAATCTCCCAAAATGCATTCATTATATGGATTAAACACTATCTGCCATTTCTCCACCTAACTTTTCAACTGATCTATTTCCATCAATAATCTTCCTCACTATCCACAACTCCACAATTTTTTTGTGTCATCTACAAATTTACTATTCAGACCACTTACACTTTCTCCAAATCATTTATATAGATATATTACAAACAACAGGAGTCCCAGCACTGATCCTTGTGGAACACCAGTGGCCACAGACCTCCAGTCAGAAAAACATTCCTCCTCAACTACTCTCTGTACCGACTCCCACAGCTACCTGCATTACACCTCTTCCCACCCTACCTCCTGCAAAAGTTCCATCCTGTATTCCCAATTCCTCTGCCTCCGCCGTATCTGTTCCCGGGAGGACCAGTTCCACCACAGAACACACCAGATGGCCTCCTTCTTTAGAGATCGCAATTTTCCTTCCCGTGTGGTTGAAGATGCCCTCCAACACATCTCATCCACATCCCGCCCCTCTGACCTCAAACCCCACCCCTCCAACCATAACAAGGACAGAAACCCCCTGGTCCTCACTTTCCACCCTACCAACCTTTGCATTAACTATATCATCTGCCAACATTTCCACCACCTCCAAACAGACCCCACCACCAGGGATATATTTTGCTCCCCACCCCTTTCCGCTTTCTGCAAAGACCGTTCCCTCCATGACTACCTGGTCAGGTCCACGCCCCCCAACAAACCACCCTCCCGTCCTGGCACCCACCCATGCCACCGCAGGAATTGCAAAACCTGCACCCACACCTCCTCCCTCACCACCATCCAAGGCCCCAAAGGATCCTTCCACATCCATCAAAGTTTCACCTGCACATTCACCAATATCATTTATTGTATCTGTTGCTCCCGATGCGGTCTCCTCTACATTGGGGAGACTGGACGCCTCCTAGCAGAGCGCTTTAGGGAACATCTCTGGGACACCCGCACCAATCAACCCCACCGCCCCATGGCCCAACATTTCAACTCCCCCTCCCACTCTGCTGAGGACATGCAGGTCCTGGGCCTCCTCTACCGCCGCTCCCTCACCACCCAATGCCTGGAGGAAGAACGCCTCATCTTCCGCCTCAGAACACTTCAACCTCAGGGCATCAATATGGACTTCACCAGTTTCCTCATTTCCTCTCCCCCCACCTTACCCCAGTTCCAAACTTCCAGCTCAGCACCATCCTCATGACCTTTCCTACCTGCCAATCTCCCTTTCCACCTATCCACTCCACCCTCCCCTCTGACCAAACACCTTCATTCCCACCCCCATCCACTCATTGTACTCTTTGCCACCTTCCCCCACCCTCCTCTCTGACCTATCACCTACATCCCCACCCTCACTCACCTATTTTACTCTTGGCTACCTTCTCCGTAGCCCCAACCCCTCCCATTTATCTCTCCACCCTGTACGCTCCCTGCCTTCAGTCCTGATGAAGGGCATTTGGCCAAAACGTCAATTTTCCTGCTCCTCAGATGCTGCCTGACCTGCTGTGCCTTTCCAGCACCACTCTAATCTAGACGCTGAGGTGAGGAAACCAAGTTAGGAATGGAGCAAAAGTGAATCTCAGAGTTCAGCAGTTCAGTGATGCTAAGGGACTGACTAGTAAATGCTAAGATTCTAAACAATTCTACCCTAGTGCTGGTCCATGGAGAGTTGTCTGAAGGGGTGATTTCAGGTGAAAGTTACAACTGAAGAATTTGATTTTGTTGCAGGAAATACTGAAAAGCTTTGGAACTGAAGAGAGCTATGGGGGCAACAGGTTTCCAGTGAGGTGACAGAAAGTCCTAGTCAGGGGTTTTAAAATAGCAGAAACACGCAGTATAGGAGTGGAGGTGGAAAAATAAAATGAGGCATGGTCATTAATTAAACCCAAAACCAGAGACAGCAAGCAGGGTAACTCAATTGTATTGCAGAGAGTTGAGAAGATATGATCCATCAGGATAAACTGAAGTGACAAGGGAATAACTGTAAGTCCAGTCTCTCATGTGCTGTGTAAGATTGTGTATCATTGCAAATAAATTCCATTGCAAACTGTCTGCTGCTACTTCAATATTTCAAAGGAAAGCAGCCATTTAGGTTATGTTATCTAAAGTAATTTGAAGCTGGAAGTTCAGAGTTCTTACCTGTACTCCTGCCGACGGGGCATGCGCATGTAAGGGTCACATGGATCAGTGACTAAACCAGGATAGTGACAGAATCGGCTGTCGACCTTTTGGGAAGGGAAACCAGATAATTGGCTTACTTCTTCTGAGAAGGAAAGAAGATCAGGTTCAAGGCTTAAAACTTATGACAACATTCGGACCTTTGAGTCTCTTCTAATTTTTAATTAATTAATGTGGTTGACTAGTTTTGGTCATATCCCTTAAACATCCTTTGTGTAACAAACATTATTAATCCCAATCTCCAATGTTAAATTGACCTCCCCAAATCCACAGCCTTTTGGTGGAAAGTTCTTGATATTTTGCTACCCTTTTTGTGAAGAATTGCTTTCTGATTTCACTCCTTACATCCCTGCCTCTTGAGATTATTATATTTTTATCTTGGTCTAAAAGGGTAGATACAGAAAAACTATTGCCTATCCTTCAATGACTCGATTAGATCACTCCTAATGTCCTATCCTCAAGTGAGTACAAGTCTTATCTGTGGAACTGTTCTCATCATTTAAACCTTTAACCTTTGCAATACACTTTAGAATCATAGTCATATAGATGTACAGCATCTTACCAACGGATCCAAACACTCCATACAATCATCACAGGGATTCCTACACAACATCAAGAACATAAACATAGACAAGGACGAAGCAATTTGATGTAACGGCACTGTTCACTTCAATTGACAAAACTCTAGCCAGGGAGACAATAGCCAACCTCCTGGACAAGCAGAACAGATAACACGACAGGGAATCTATCAACAAGGATGGCATGCTCAAACTACGAGACCTGTGCCTGACGACACACTTCGTATTCAGTAACCAAATATATGAACAGATCAATGGAACACCTATGGGCCCATAGCAGAAGCAGTGATGCAAAGATTAGAACATGTAGCCCTACCATAAATCCAATCCAAACTCTGGATACGATACCTAGACAACACTTTTCTATTCATTAAGAGAACAGAAATCAGTTACACACACCGGATTATCAACAACATACTCAGATGTACAAGAGAGGAGGAAACCAACAATCAACTCGCACTCCTGGACATGATGCTACAAAGAACACAGAACGGTGAATCCATCACAAAAGTGTACAGGAAAGCCTCATACACCAACCAGGTCCTGAATTACAACAGCAACCACCCAAACACACACAAGAGAAACCGCGTTAGGGCCCTGGTCAAAAGAACTACAACACACTACAGAACTCCCAACCTACAAAGGGAAGAAGAACACCTTGACAGAGTCTTCGCTAAGAACAGATATTCCCGCAACTTCATCCACAGATGCCTAACAGACAAACAACACAACAAGAATATCCCACTACCTAACTCACTAGCCATGCTACCTTATATTAAAAAAGTCTCGGAACTGACACCAGACTTCTCTGCCCACTGGGATTCATGACAGCCCATAAACCGATAGGCATGCTCAGGCAACAACTCACCAGGACAAAAAGTCCTACACCCATCATGTGCAAGACAAGGGTAATTTACAGAATTCCATGCAAAGACTGCATGAAACATTTATAGGGCAAACAGACAGACAATTAGCATCCCCGAACACCAACTAGCCACTAAACACCACAACCAGCTGTTCCTAGTAGCCACACACACACATGATAAGAACCACAAATTTGATTGGTACAACACAACAATCGTAGGGCAAGCGAAACATCGGACAGCCAGAGAATTTCTAGAAGCTTGGCTATCAGCCACACACTCCATCAACCCAATATACCGGCCACTACAACAAACAACTGGAACCGGCAACCCGGAAGCAGCAGAAATGGAACCAAATAAATTCCAGAAGAGACCATGCAGCAGAGCTTCACAGGTGGCTCCAAAGCACTGAAGATGTCACCTAGACAGGGGAGAAAACGTATGCGAATCAACTTCCCAGCTCGGCAAACATACCCACAACCACGGCAACTGTACAGCACGGAAACAAACCCTTTGGTCCAACTCGTCTGTGCCAACCAGGTATCTTACATTCATCTAGTCCCATTTGCCAGCATTTGGCCCATATCTCTCTAAACCTTTCCTATTGATGTACCCAACAAGATGCCTTTTAAATGTAATTATGCCACCACTTCCTTTGGCAGCTCAATCCATACATGCATCACCCTCTGCTTGAAAACGATGCCTCTTAGGTCCCTCTGAAATCTTTCCCCTCTCACCTTAAACCTATGCCCTCTAGTTTTTGACTCCCAAGCTCTGGGAAAAGCTCTGGGCTATTCACTCTAATCATGCCCCTCATGATTTTATAAACCTTGATAAGGTCACCCCTCAGCCTCCGATGCTCCAGGGAAAACAGCCCCAGCCAATTCAGCCTCTCCCTATAGCTCAAACTCTTCAACCCTGGCAACATCCTTGTAACTCTTTTCTGAAGCCTTTCAAGTTTCACAACATCGTTCTTATAGGAGGAGATCATAATGTACGCAGTATTCAAAAATTAATATTGTGCCATGTGCTATTTGTACTCTCGTTTCATTCCAATCGGAATCACTCCCAGCACACCATGCTATCTGAGATAGGGCCAGCCAGCTTCCAAATCAAGCCTGAGAGCTTAAAATCTAAAATTGGAAGGGATCATTTTCACCAGGTTAAAAACCTCGGATTTTTTTTTAACAGTGCAGTAATATTGGCAAAGATACTCCCAACCACCCTGCACCTCCTGTTACCCTGAGGGGTACTGATGGATGTGGGGAATGGACTCAGGCATCCAGGTCATATTAAGAATCCACCTCATCTGCTAAAATGTTTCACTAAAATTGGGATGCTGTTCCCAGAAGCTTTAGAGTTCCATAGCTTTACAAACAAAGAAGGAGATCATACGCATATTATGTCTGCGGCAATTGTTTGAAAAAAATCATGTGATTTGTCTCAAATCCCAGCAGTGTGAGTTTTATGTCGTGAGGCAAAGTGAAATAAGGCTCTCACATATAAGTACAGACTTGAATTTTACTTTAATTCAGTTATTTTTTGGAATGTAACATATGACCCATTAGCGATTTTTTTTTTTTCAAAACTTGCCTTAACCTTGTTTGCTGAGGGAAACAGTTCCATTTCCTCGTCTCTCCACAGACCCATGTCTTTCAACCCTAGAACCAACCCAGTAAGTTTCGACCATGCACTTGCTGAGAATTTAACATCGTCCCAAAAGTGAAGATAAATTAAGAAGGTTTATACAAAATGGGATGGCATTCAATACTTTCTGGAGATCCAATGTTAACTGGATGGCTTCTGACTACAGTACAGATGCAAGTATCCCCAGAAGGTTATTTGGGATTGCAACACTCACTTGCAACTCCATACCTTGTGTGCAGGTAGATAGGGGCTCCCTGTAAATTCTAAATCCATGTTGACAGTGATTTGAGAGTAGCATCCAAGCTTTTGTTACCATTAGGCTTTCCAGTTCAAACATAAGCATGGTTGAATTTCCATGTTTCTACCTTCCATGAGCATATAGAGAATTCTGCTTCCCAAGTTCCATTCAACCATTGCCCCTGTACCTGTGCAAAAATAGGACAGCAATGCTCCAAATTTGAAATTCTCACCTTTGCTTTCAAATACTTCTTACCCTTTCCTATCCTGAAATCATGTGGACCTCTGCAAAGTAGGTGTGGAGAAACTGTTCATATCGGTGTGAAATTTTAGAACAAGTGGCTGACAAAAATAGATGCAAAATCAGGACCTGGAATTCACTGCCCAAGAGCATGGTGCACCATATTTCAAAGGTTTTCAAATTGAGTAATAACCCGAGGATGAAAGATTTGTGGGGCTATAGAAAAAGAAAGGATTGCTGGGAGTATCTAAGTTACTCTCGCAGAAAGCTAACATAGACTTCGATGGGCTAAATGAGCTGTGTTGTAACAATTTTATGATTCCAGGATCCCAAAAGATTAATGGCTTCTTTCTCTTGTTCTCCTCTCCTGGTACTTGTGTGGGGCAGAGATTGTAAGATAGTTAAGAGAACACTCACTTGCAGGGAAGATGGTACACTCTTCCAGTTTCTTGCTAATGCCTCCTTCAGGGAGTCGGGGCATTGTTGAAGATTTCTTTACATAGTCATGTTGTTGTGGGACATTTGGAGCTAGGTGAGACAGATGAGAGAATTAGAATAATTCAGAACGGTAATTATTTGTTGCACATTATACACAAAGTTCAGACAAGAAAAATATTCATTGTAACAGTTGACCCTTAAAGAAATTGTATTGTTAATGTTACTGGACTATTAATCCCAAGACATATGTTAGAAAATGAAACCAGTCCCAGACAGATGGTGTGCTTTGACCCATGAATGTACTGATGAAGGGCTTTTGCCCAAAATGTTGATTTTCTTGCTCCTCGGATGCTGCCTGACCTGCTGTGCTTTTCCAGCACCACTCTAATCTAGACCTTGAATGTACATGTTAACCTGTGAACTTGCTTCTTTACCTGTGAACAGGCACGGATTTGGAACAAACTCATCAGGTGGAAATTTCTCGTTCTGTGAAGCAAGGAACAATAAGTTACTAATTGGTGGTGGACAATTAAACAATTCACCAGCATCACATATCAGGTAGGTAAAAACAATGACTGCAGATGCTGGAAACCAGAGTTTAGGTTAGAGTGGTGCTGGAAAAGCCTTCAGGCATTCTGCCTGTATTCCTGATGAAGGGCTTTTGCCCAAAATGTCGATTTTGCTGCTCCTCGGATGCTGCCTGAACTGTGCTTTTCCAGCACCACTCTAATCTGAGCATCACATATCAATCTTGAGACAATTCCATGACTACATGTAACGTCAAGAAACAGTTGCAAACACTGGAGAATGCAAAGACGATGGGCCCGAACAATATCCCCGCTACAGAACTGAAGGCTTGTGCTCCAAAACTAACTGCTTCTCTTGTTGAGTCAACCCAAGCCAATAACATTGGCATCCAACCAACAGTATAAAAAAATTACTCTGTCCACAAGATGAGGACAAATCCAAGAGACAATGACCACTTCATCAACCCAACCCCAATCATTGTTAAATTGATGGAAGGTGACACCAACAATGTTTTCAAGCATCACTTAATTAGAACCTATTCTTGCTCCAGAACACTGCTACAGAAGTTCCTCAGTGTGATGTCCGAGGCCCAGCCATCTTCAGTTGCTTCATCAATTACTTTCCCTCCATCATAAGGTCAGAATTGGGGGTATTCACCGATGATCAAACAATGTTCAGCACTATTTGTAAAGTTCAGGAATTAAATGCCTCCAAATATCAAGACCTGGGCAACATCTAATCTTGGGCTGATAAGTGGCAATAACATTTGTGTCATGCAAATACAAGGCAATGACCATTTCCAACAAAATATAATCTAATAATCTTTCCTTGACATTCAATGGCATAACCATTGCAAAATCTCCTACCACCATTGACCATAACCTGGACTGGTCATATATATACATATTGAGATTGGGGGCTTGGAATTCTTCAGTGGACAACTGACTCTCTGACCTAACCCTCAGGCTTGTTCACCATCTACAAGGTACAAATCAGGAATGTGATGGAATACTTCCCACTTGTTTGGATAAGTGCAGTTCTAGCATCACACAAAAATCCTCCAATTCATATTGATCATAATTTTTTTAGGGCTCTGTGATTCCACACTTGATTAAATGTTGTCTTGATGACAGGGGCAGTCATTCATCTCGCCTGTGGAGTTCAACTCTTTGTTTAGCTCATCTACCAAATGCACTACATCAAGTAATTCATCAATGTTCCTCTGACTGTACCTTCCAAACCCATGTCCTCTATCACATAGAAGGACAAGAGCAACAGATACATGAGAACACCACCACCTGCAAGTTCCCCTCCAAGCCACTCACCAACCTGACATGGAAATATATTGCCATTCCTTCACTGTTGCTGGGTCAAAATCCTGGAACTCCCCACCTAACAGTATTGTTAGTGTCCTGACACCATGGATTGCAGCAATACAGGTAAACAGTTCACACCTTCTCTAGGACAAGTGCGGATGGGCAATAAATTATGGCTTAGCCAGCAATACGTACATCTAGCGAATAGATAAAACAAAATAGTACACTTTTTCTTTCCATGTGAAACTATCCCGAAGTCCTTTAATGAGTCATAATTGATGCATCCTTTCCTGAAATCTTTCTGACAGGAATGTACATTAGATTTTATATGCATTTTAAGATAAATTTAAGGTAATCACGCAACCTGTTAACATGGTTCATCTACACTTGCTGGAAGTGACCTATTTTCATAATAGAGATCCATGATCTGCAAACAAAAGGGTCTTGTTCATGTCTTGAATGATTCTGAATTAAATGGGAGGCTGGGGAACTCATAGCTGCCATTGCTTTCTTCTTGGCAGTGCCTTGACCCATCAATGTTGACTTATGAACCAATCCGCAAGGTTAGGTCTAATGGAATGCAGGGACAACTAGCCATTTGGATGTAGAACTGGAAGGTAGAAGACAGAGGGTGATGGTGGAGGGTTGTTTTCAGACTGGAGGCCTGAGACCAGTGGAGTGCCACAAGGATCGATGCTGGATCCTCTACTTTTTGTCATTTATATAAATTATTTGGATATGAACATAGGAGCTATGGTTAGTAAGTTTGCAGTTGACACTAAAGTTGGAGGTGCAGTGGAGTGGACAGCGAAGAAGGTTACTTCAGATTACAATGGATCTTGATTAGATGGGCCAATGGGCTAAGGAATGGAAGATGGATTCTGGATTAGTGGTGCTGGAAGGAGCACAGCAGTTCAGGCAGCATCCGAGGATGCTGCCTTAACTGCTGTGCTCCTTCCAGTGCCACTAATCCAGAATCTGGTTTCCAGCATCTGCAGTCATTGTTTTTGCCTAGATGGAAGATGGAGGTTAATTTATATAAATGTGAGGTGCTGCATTTTAGGAAACGGGCTGAAAATGTGTTGCTGGAAAAGCGCAGCAGGTGAGGCAGCATCCAAGGAGCAGGAGAATCGACATTTCGGGCATGAGCCCTTCTTCAGGAATCTCCAGCATCTGCAGTCCTCACTTTCTCCTCGTGCATTTTAGGAAAGCAAATCTTAGCAGAACTTATACACTTAATGGTAAGGTCATAGGGAGTGTTGCTGAACAAAGAGACCTTGGAGTGCAGGTTTATGGCTTCTTGAAATTGGAGTCCCAGGTAGATAGGATAGTGAAAAAGGCGTTTGGTATGCTTTTCTTTATTGGTCAGAGCATTGAATATAGTAGTTGGGAGATTATGTTGCGGCTGTACAGGACGTTGGTCAGGCCACCTTTGGAATATTGCGTGCAATTCTGGTCTCCTTCCTTTCAGAAGAATGTTATGAAACTTGAAAGGGTTCAGAAAAGATTTACAAGGATGTTGCCCGGGTTGGAGGATTTGAGATAAAGGGAGAGGCTGAGTCGGCTGGGGCTGTTTTCCCTGGAGCATTGAAGGCTGAGGGGTGACTTTATAGAGGTTTATAAAATCATGAGAGGCATGGCTAGGATAAATAGGCAAAGTCTTTTCCCTGGGGTGGGGGAGTCCAAAACTAGAGGGCTTAGGTTTAGGTTGAGAGGGGAAAGATACAAAAGAGACCTAAGGGACAACTCTTTCATGCAGAGGGTGTATGTAATGAACTGCAAGAGGACGTGGTGGAGGCTGATACAATTTTAACATTTAAAAGGCATCTGGATGGGTATATGAATAGGAAGGGTTTAGAGGGATATAGGCCGGGTGCTGGAAGGTGGGACTAGATTAAGTTGGGATATCTGGTCAGTGTGAATGAATTGGACTGAAGGGTCTGTTTCTATTCTGTACATCTCTATGATTCTATGTCTCTTTCCTCTTGCAATGGGCATCATTGTGAGTGTTTGAAATTTCGAAACCTCATCTTTGTTCTGCAAAATGGAAAGCTTTGGCAACATGTTTTTTTTCTTGTTAGTATTTTGGAAATGCGGACACTATTGTCCTGCAGGAAACATGGAAGCCATTTTTGCACAGCAAACTCCCACAAACAACAGTGAGAGTCTGTTTTCGTAACATTGATTGAAGATTGTTAGTTTGGTCCAGATAGCACCATTGCTGTTCTTCAAAATAGTGGTAGGTGTAATTTGTACGTCTAACTGTAACCAGTGGAGTACCACAAGGATCGGTGCTGGGTCCACTACTTTTCATCATTTATATAAATGATTTGGATGTGAGCACAAGAGGTATAGTTAGTAAGTTTGCAGATAACAGCAAAACTGGAGGTGTAGCGGACAGATTACAATGGGATCTTGATCAGATGGGCCAATGGGCTGAGAAGTGGCAGATGGAGTTTAATTTAGATAAATGTGAGGTGCTGTTATATTTTGGGAAGCAACTCTTAGCAGGACTTATACACTTAATGGTAAGGTTCTGGATCAGTGGTGCTGGAAGAGCAGCTTTATTCTTGATGAAGGGCTTTTGCCCGAAACGTCAATTTTGCTGCTCCTTGGATGCTGCCTGAATTGCTGTGCTCTTCCAGCACCACTGATCCAGAATCTGGTTTCCAGCATCTGCAGTTATTGTTTTTACCACTTAATGGTAAGGCCCTAGGGAGTGTTGCTGACCAAAGAGACCTTGGAGTGCAGGTTCATAGTTCCTTGAAAGTGGAGTCACAGGTAGATAGAATCGTAAAATATACTTTCCTTTATTGGTCAGAGTATTAAGTACAGCAGTTGGGAGGTCATGTTGTGGCTGTATAGGACTTTTAGTCCACTTTTGGAATACTGTGTGCAATTCTGGTCTCCTTCCTATTGTGAAATTTGAAAGGGTTCAGAAAAGATTTACAAGGATGTTGCCAGGGTTGGAGGATTTGAGCTATAGGGAGATGTTGAAAAGCTGGGGCTGTTTTCCCTGGAGTGTTGGAGGCTGAGAGGTGCCCATTTAGAGGTTTATAAAATCATGAGGGACATGGACAGGACAAATAGACAAAGTCTCTTCCCTGGGGTGGGGGAATCCAGAACTAGAGGGTAAACTAGAGGTTTAGTGTGGGAGGGGAAAAATATAAATGAGACCTAAGGGGCAACTGTTTCACACAGAGGGTGGTAAGTGTATGGAATGAGCTGCCAGAGGAAGTGGTGGAGACTAGTACAATTGCAACATTTAAAAGCCATCTGGCTGGGTATATGAATAGGAAGGGTTTGGAGGGATAAGGGCCAGGTGCTGGCAGGTGGGATTAGATTGAGTTGGGATATCTGGTCTGCTGTACATCTCTATGACTCTATGACTCTGTAGGCGAAAGTGAGTACTGCAGATGCTGGAGATTAGAGTCGAGAGTGTGGTGCTAGAAAAGCACAGTAGGTCAGGCAGCATCTGAGGAGCAGGAAAATTGATGTTTCAGGCAAAAGCCCTTGAAGGATACTGCCGACCTGCTGTGCTTTTCCAGCACCACACTCTCGACTCTATGACTCTATAATTGAGGGAGCAGCAGCCTACACCGCAGTGTATTAGCCCAGATCTTGCGCTTTGGCCCTCTGGACTGAACTTACCACCTTGTGACGCAGGAGTGTGAATGCTGCCCACTGAGATAGGCCTGATGTTGTATATCCAGCTCCCATTGTCTGTACCAAAATAATTCCTGGAGGTTTTCCCTGACTGACTCACCTGAGCTATGGCAGATGGACCGTAGAAACTATCTAAGCACTTCTTGTATCTATAACATGCCAGAGCATCCTCAGCTGCCTGAAAAATAAAGCATATGTTTCAGTACTCTGGGTAAGTTTGGCATCCCTAATATGGTTTTAAAAAAAAAACACATCTTTTAGCTCAAGTAACAGCTGAAGTTGAATACAATAAATCCTCTGTATTCGCAAAATCACAAATACATGCCAACACATAAGTAACTACAAAAATCAACATCCACAGGCAAAATTCACAAATCCACAGTTTTTAATCTATTTTTAAAGACCTTTTCACTCGCAAATTTCATCATGTGTGGGGATTCTCAGGAACAGAACCCTCGCTGATGTGGAGGAATGACTGTACAGAGAAATGAGATAGCAGAAAATAAACGGGTACTAAACCTAACAGAGTACAGGAACAGAGGGACCTATGTGTTAAGTGCAATTGTAGAAGGGAGGTGTTGTGGCAATGTCGCTGGTCTAGTAGCCCACAATGTTCAGGGAGCAGGGGTTCAAATCCCACCATGGCAGGTGTGAAATTTAAACTTTATAATATCAGGGATGAAAACTTAGTGTAATGGTAACTATGTAACCAGAGCCACTCAAAATTATGAGGTTTGTGGATTGAGAGAAATTATCCCAAATTGTGAATGAGAGGAAATAGAGTAATTGGTTAATGAAGTGAACCTTTTTTCATTTGACAAGTTGTTCATGAGAGTGTGGTGAAGACAGGCTCAATTGATAAAGATTGTTATCAGAAAAGGAACGTGGTGCAGGGTTATAAGGAGAGGCAGGAGAATGGGATGAAGTGAAATGCTGATTCAGAGAGCTGGTGCAGACATGGTAGGCCAAATGGACTCTGTTTGCACTGTATCAAAATGAATCATCCTGATGTGAAGTGATGGTGTTACAAAACCGAGATTTATCATTTTCAGCAGGGTGAGGAAGCTGAATGGAAAATGAGTTGTCTGCTTGCTCCCAACCACACCAACCCAGTTCAGCCAGCACTGCAAGCCCTGGGGCAACTAACTGATGGCATAAAGCTGGGAGGCTTTGTGCCTAATTGCACATCGACACTGAGATGGCAGGAGGGATGAAGCTTTATTCCACAACCAAGAAGTTTGATGCACCCATCAAATTCAAAGGCTCCTGCCTTTTTCAGACTCATCTTTTATTTTTACAGCAGGCTCAAAATAGCCAATGAGTAAAGTTTTTAAAATGTCACAGCTGGTGTAGGGGTCTCTTGGCGGGATCAACATGGACTTCCAAACTTTCCAGAGCCGCCTCCTAGCCTCTGGAGCCTCAGGGAGAAGCCTGGTACAGGCTAGAGGCTAGGTACTGGTGTGGACTATGTTGGAAGGACTGTTATTATGATTTTTATTTATTTATTTTTCTAACATTTTTTCCCTCCGAATTTGTATTTTTTTTGTAAAAATATTCATTATCAATTTTTTTAACTTTACAAACATATAAAATTATTGAAAAATACAATCAATAACAATATCAGTATAATAAAAAGAAAACAAAACACAAATACAATACAACTACTGTCTACTAACTACTAACCTACCCTATAATACAAAACAAATCCTAACACAGTGAAAAACAACACCAATAAATAAGTAAATAACTAATAGATCAAAAAATAGAACGAAAAGCAAATAACAAATAAAATCACAAAATACAGAACAGCTATGCTGAGCGCAAAGCTCCCAAACAAAGGAACGGGAGCATTGTATATATATCCGTATTAACTCAGGAGACCCCCTCCAGGGCCCAGGGCTTGACTAAACCTAACCATCCTGGTTAAATAAATGCCCTAGTTAGGATAACTGACAAATCTAAATCCAAATAACTCAAGTAGGACTGCCATGTCTCATAAAAATGGTCTGTTGTGTGGGGCACCATGTTCGTAAAAAAGTCCAAGGGAATGTGCTCCATAATTAATGTTTGCCATCCCAGCAAGCCCGGCAGGTTCTCTGACACCCAGTTCATCAGAATATTCTTCTGTGCACAGTGTGCAAGAATATTAAATAGTTTCTTCCTATGCCCGTCTAAAGATGGTAAATTCGGTAGACTAACAGGAGTCTATCGGGCCTACTTTGACTCCAGTCCTCAATACCCTCCCTATCTCTCCCGCCACGACGCTCCAATAAACACAGAGCCTGTGGCATGTCCAGAAGCAATGGGTAAGAGTACCTACACTTATTTTACATTTGGGGCATACTGAAGATGCCCCTTTTTTAAACTTCGCCAGACAGTCTGGTGCCAGATGAGCCCTGTGCAGAACCTTTAACTGCGTACCATATGTTCTATTACAGATTGAGATCTTTCAAGCATTCTCCCATATGTTCTCCCGTGTTTCAGAAGAGATCTCCACTCCTAACTCTTGCTCCCAGAGCTCACATAACCAGTTAATATCCTGCCAGACCCTGCCACCCAGCAGGCGATAGAGGGCACTAACCGAAAGGGTGCTTGTGGAACGTAGCAACAAACTCTCTGTATCGGCCTTATAGGGCTTAGTGAGAAGCATAATCTTCTTCTGGATGAAATCCCTAACCTGAAAAAAATGGAGAAGATCTCTGCTGGGCAACCCGTATTTGCGGCTCAGTTGCTCAAAACCCCCCCAAACAAGTCTCCCAAACTAGAAACTCCTCTCGCTGCCCATAGTTTGAACCCTGAGTCCATCATCCCTGGTCGGAACCCTGGCATGCCAACTATAGGCGTAAGTGGCAAAGTCTTGGATAAACAACCGTCACTCTGACGCATCACCCTCCATGCCTTGACTGTACTAATGACAATGGGGTTCCGGCAGTGGTCCATAACTGTCCTCATCTTATCCATGAACAACAGATTAATAAGAGGGCACTTTGCTTGGGAGGCCTCAATATCCAGCCATATTGAGTTTGGATCATTACCTACCCAATCACAGACAGCAGGGAACTCAATTGATACCTCCTGATGTCTGGGAAATCAACTCCTCCTCCTCCTTGAGGCAATTGCAATTTAGTAAATTTGATGAGGAGCCACCCACGATGCCAGACAAAGGAACCAAACCATCCCATAAGCTTCCGCAGCATTGACTTGGGAAACATTATAGGGAGCAAACGCATGGGATAAAGCAAATGAGGAAGAACATTCATCTTAATGAGAGATATTCGGCCCAGCCATGAAATTGGAAGTGCCTCCCATCTCTGGAGATCTCGCATAATATTGTCGAGCAAGTGAGCAAAGTTAATCCGAAATAACAGATCAAACTTGGGGGTAATAAAAATGCTTAGGCATCGGAACCCTGCCCATGACCACTTAAAAGGGAACTTAGAGCCACCTTCAACCTCTGGCACATCCTTGAGGTTCCCCAAAGGCATAGCCTCCAATTTTGCAAAGTTAATCTTATATCCTAAAATAGCCCCAAATGATTTGATACATTGTATCAATGGGGTACGGAGGTCATCGGGTTCGATAAAAACAGAAGGACATCATCCACATACAGTGTAATCTTGTGTGCCCTTGATCCCACTTCCGGAGCGGTTATGTGGACGTTCTGACGAATGGCCTCTGCCAGCGGCTCTATCACCAATATAAACAATAACGGTGAGAGGGGGCAGCCTTGCCAACTACCCCCACCAATCCTAAAATTCCCAGACGTCACCCCGTTGGTGATAACCATGGCCAGAGGGCGGCGATATAAAACCTCCACCCATCTAGCAAAGACTCCACCCAACCCAAACTGTTCTAAGACATAAAAAAGATACGGCCATTCCACTCGGTCAAATGCTTTCTCTGCACTAAAGGAAATTACCAACTCCTGAATCGATCATTGCTGACAAACGTGGACCATATTCAGCAACATTCTAATATTTGAGGACCTACGGCCCCTTATAAAGCCTGTCTGGTCCTCTTTAATAATATGGGGCAACACCTTTTCCAATCTCAGCGCCAGGATCTTGAACAGAATCTTGAAATCTGAATTTAGAGAGATGGGTCTGTATGAGGCACAATCCTCAGGAACCTTCCTGTTCTTAAGAATTAAGGAAATATTAGCTTCTCTCAAAGATGGTGGTAGGCATTCATGCAGATAGGAATGATTGTACATCTCCAACATTGGCCCTGACAGAATCCCTATAAACTCCTTATAAAACTCACCCAGGAGACCATCAGGGCCAGGCGCTTTCCCACTCTGAAGTTGCCTCGCTGCCTCCTGTATTTCCTGAACTGTCAAGGGGGCATTAAGGAGAGAGGCCTGTTTCAAGGTTACCCCTGGGAGGTCCAGGTTCTTAAAAAAGGTCTCCATTTTAGCCCTCCTGTCCTCGCAACCTTCAGACCGATACAATTCAGAGTAAAAACTCCGAAAAGTCTCATTAATCTTTTTAGCATTGTATGTAAGGACCCTGGTGCTTTCTCTGATTGCAGTAATGGATTGGGGAGCACGCTTTTTCCTAGTCAGGTACATTAGATACTTCCTTGGCCTATCCCCATATTCAAACAGCCTTTGTCTAGCAAAAGCAAGTTTTTTTTTGCATTTTGTGTCAGTATTGAATTCATGGCAGCCCGGAGGGCCGTGACCCACTGTAGCTTAGTCACCAAAGGCCGCGCAAAATGTGCTGCCTCAGCGGCTTTCAACCGCATCTCAAGTAGACGCTGCTGTTCCTCCTTCTGTCGTTTCCGGCTAGCCGAATAGGAGAAAGCTAATCCCCTAGCAAAGATCTTAGCAGCCTCGCATAGCATAGATGGACTACTAGCCATGCCTGAGTTGATAGTCAAGAATTCCTGAAACTCCTTCAAAATGTATTCCACAAATTTGGAATCCTTAAGGAGAAAAGGGTCCAAATGCCAGTGCCGCAAACCTAGCCCTTCACTCTTGGCCTTAACCTCCAAATATACCGTCACGTGATCAGAGATAGCTATATTCCCAATTTTACAACCCATAATCAAACCCAGAAGGGCTGAGGGAGCCAGAAGAGGTCAATCCTCGTGTGACATTTATGTGGGTTTGAAAAAAAGGTGAAGTCCCTGCCAGTAGGGTGAAGATATCTCCAAATATCCACCAACCGCAACTCCTTGCATAAGTCAACCACCTGTTTGGCCTGCGAAGAAATAGTTGGCGGCCCACAAGGCATCCTGTCCACTGTCGGATCCAAAGACAATTAAAATTCCCCCCCCCTCTATAATAACGTGCCATGTTCCAAAAGCACTCAGCTTAGAGAAAGTACTGATCAAAAATTTGAGGGGATGCGCCGGAGGACAGTAGACATTTAAAATGCCATATTCTTCCCCATGTATCAGGGCTTTAGGTATCACGAACTGTCAGTGCTCATCTTTCACCTGCTCTAATAATGTGAACAGAAGATGTTTCTGGATAAGTACCGCTACCCTCCCTACTTTTAGTAGTAAAGGATGAAAAGAGTACCCAGTCATAATCCCCCTGTAGTAATTTCAGGTCTTCCCCATCATCAAGATGGGTTTCCTGAACAAAGCGATATCAACTCTTTCCCTCTTAAGGCTAGAAAGCACTTTTTTTTCCTTTTAACAGGCAAATGACTTCCCTTAATGTTCCAGGTGCACCGTTTAATAAGACACTGTGCCATATCCCTTTTCAGAGACCCTTGAACCCCTGAGAGGGAGAACCCTGCTTACAAAGCGCCAAGCACAAGTAAATAAAGACTCATAGAATCGAAGAACTATATATACAAAAACTACTCCATCGTAACTATAAACAACTACTGCTACCAAAAAACTACAGAGAAAACCAACTACAAAACCTTGAATGGAAGACTCTTCCCCCTGCCCATAGGGGGCACTCATCCTACCTATCCCCTCCTTCATAGCTCCTTCAAACCCAGACTGTGCCCCAGCCTTCAGCCAGAAAAAAAAATCCTTAAATCAACAGAAAAAAGACAAAGTCAGCATGAGAACTCCACCCATCCCTGGCTTCATGTCACCCCTACTTGTGACTAAAAGATAAACAGAACAAACAAAAAAAGGGGTAGACAACAAAGAACATCCACAAAATTTCCTAACAGAAAATCCAGGTATTAAAAAAAAGGTACAACATATTCCAAAAAAGAAATTATTAGGGAGAAAGAAAGAAAAAAAAGGAAGGGAAAACATGGGGAAAGAAGGAAAAGAGAACATACGTATTCTTTAGGCCAGTTTTAAAGTGTCTGCAAAGTTTTTAGCTTTATCCGCTGAGTCAAATGTATAAACGGAGCTCTGCGGGGTATCTCATGGAGTATTGGATGCCCAGGTTCCTCAGTCTCTTTTTAACCTCATCGAAGGACTTCCTCTTTCAAATTAAAGCTGCAGAGAAATCCTGGAAAAACATGATTTTTGACCCCTTGTACAGCAGTGCCTGCGGATCATTTCCCAGTAATCTCGAAGCTTCTATGACTTTTTGCTTGTCTTTATATGAGTGGAAGTGCACTAGGACCGGGCGGGGACGCTGCACCGGTCCTGACCACTGTAACCCGATAGGCCCTTTCAACTGCAGCCTGCTGACTCGATGTGAAGGCCCAAAATCTTTGGCAGCCAGCTTTCAAAGAAGCTCACTGGCTGCTCATCTTCAGGGAGCCCGACAACTCGGAGGTTTATCCTCCAACCTTGATTTTCGAGGTCGTCGATATGGTCTCGCAAGGCCCGCACCTCTCGCTCCAGCATCTGGATCCAACTGGAAGAGGACTCCATTTAAGCTCCCGAGGTCTTAGTTCAACCCTCCACCTCCTCCAGCCTCTCACTGAGGCCCTGGATCTCCTGCTCATCGATGCAATAGGTTGGACTTGGGCACGAATCTCCCCATGGATCTCCTCAATCGCAGCCCCAACTTTCAAGGTAAGTCTCTCCTTCGCCACAACCAATTCCTGTGAGTCTGTCAGGGTGGTTCAGGAGCGGCTGCTGTTGCTGCTGTCTCTAGTATGCCTGGTGCTGCAGGGGAGTGTCCTCCCTGCTGCTGTTTGCTCACTCATTTTCCCTTTGGCATCCTTCCCACTCCCAAATATTAACAAAGATGTGTTCTGTAAGGTTTTAAACTAATAATTCCACCAGATAAGTTGGCCAGGGATGGGAAAAAAACACCAGTATGCCTTGGCTGTTAGGCAGAGTCCACAGCAGTTCTACAGAATCGCCACCATCTTGCTTAGTCAAGAATTTGTATTTAAGAACCCGTACATGTGTACCTAAGATGGCCTAATAAGTGGCAACTTGTAAAGTTTCACTGTACTCACGTGAGTATATGTGACAACAAAGCTAATTCTAATTCTAGAATGCTGTCACTTTCAACAGCCACTACATGGGGCCAAGGTTCTGTTGATAGGCCATTTTCTCCAACCTGGCATTAGGCACGCCTGAACCTTTTCCTGCTCTTCGCTTGGAAAATGCAGCAAGCAACGAAAAATTACATATCATTGGCCTTTATCACAAGCTCAATAACTTGTTGACTGGTCATTTCAAAATGGTGGGCAGGTTTCTGATTTCTCCACTCTGTTGTAGGATTTGAATGATTTACAACCTAATAAAAATGTACCATATTTTAAATGGGGGTGGGAGGGCTGGGCAAGTGAGGGGGGAGGTGCGATCTTGGCCTACTTACACAGCCAGAAAATCCAACCCTATCCAGAGTCACTATGATACAGAAGGAGGCTATTCAGTCTATCAATCCCAATCCTACCCCTCCACACAATCCCGTAGCCCAGCAAGAGTAGCAATCTAACATCTCTTAGAAATCATTGATCATCTCCACATGCACCACCCCCACAGGCAGAGACAATTACCATTTGCTCCATAAAATAAAATATTTTCACATTTCGTCTTTTGAGTACAATACTATTTTTATGAAGCCTTAGGTCCCATATGCTGTACTGATTACTCCGTCAATATCCGGCAAAAGATCAATACACATGAACTCCCAGGTTCCTTTGTTCCTGCACACTTTTGAGCACAGTTATCTCTAACCCTTCTGTCAAAATGGATCAGCTCGCACGTCATTGAAATAAATTGTATCTGCTACTTGTCTGCCCATTCTGCTGGCCTGTCTGTTTTGAAGTTGCATGGTCGATTCCTCAGTGTTTGCCACACGGCATGGTGGCACAGCAGTTAGCACTGCTGCTTCACAGCGCCAGCGACCTGGGTTCAATTCTCGCCTCAGGCAACTGTCTGTGTGGAGTTTGCACATTCTCCCCATGTCTGTGTGGGTTTGCTCCGGTCTCCTCCCACAGTTCAAAAATGTGCAGGTCAGGTGAATTGGCCATGCTAAATTGCCCGTAGTATTAGGTGAAGGGCTAAATGTAAGGGAATGGGTCTGGGTGGGTTGCTCATCAGAGGATCGGTGTGGACTTGGGCCGAAGGGCCTGTTTCCACACTGTAAGTAATCTAATCTAATCGAAGGGAACAACATTTGCTATCCTCCAGCCTTCTGGCACTATTCCTTCCTGTAAACGTCCAAGACTGGAATTATAGCAATACCCAAGTCAATTACATTTGTCAAAAAAAGCATTGACTGCCCCAGTCAATAAAGTTTCTGACTTTATTGTTCCACAAATGTCAGTTTTACTAACCAGCCTTTCATGTGTTAGTTTGTTAAATGATTTCTTAAAATCCACATAGATGACAGTCATTGTATGTCCTTCATCAGCCTTGATCATTCGTCAAGAAGTTCAGTTAGGCTGGACAAACACCTCTCCTTTATCAACTTAAAATTCTCCAAGTGTCTGTTGATGTTTCTCTATTACTATTCTTCCTGAAAACTTATCCTTCCCTAATTTTATTTCCTAGGACTCTCCTTATATTCCTTCTTGAGCAAGGTTGTCACATTTGCCATTCTTGAATCCTCCCCAATTTATCTCAGAAAGATCGGAAGATTATGATGTTTTTCTGTGCTCTTCACCCACTTCCTTTGGCAACCTTGGACTTTCTGACCAGATGCCTGATCCATTCTCAGCCTAGTCAGCCTTTCCAGAACAACCTATTCATCAATTTCCATCTCACCCATTAGGTCTACAATCTTTGTTTCTCCCGCTATCCTCTACTCAAGTGTTTGGTCTCTATGTGACTGTGTTCTGGATTAGTGGTGCTGGAGTAGTCTTGATGAAGGGCTTTTGCCCGAAACGTCGATTTTACTGCTCCTCAGATGCTGCCTGAACTGCTGTGCTTTTCCAGCACCACTAATCCAGAATCTGGTTTCTAGCATCTGCAGTCATTGTTTTTATCTATGTGACTGTGAAATGACCTAATGAAATTCGTGCTATAGTCCACTTTAGTTGAACTACACTTCACCAGAGTGCTGCATAGCAAGGGTCTGGCTGGTCATAGCAAGGTCTCCTGACTTTCACTTTTCTGACTTGAATTTAAGACCGTAAGATGTAGGTTCAGAAATAGGCCATTCAGCCGATCGCCATTCAATGAGATCATGGTTGATTTGATCCAGTGATACTTACTACATGGTGCTCAGGAGCAGCAGGGTCACGGGGGTTGGTGGGAGGAAAGGCATAATGTTCCTGAAACAGCTACCCTTTGCTTCAATTCAGCCTGAATTTTAACTGCCTGATCTCTGCAGATCGGTATTTAATTCACTGCTCACTTCGACATACAAGACACCATAAGTGCTTCAGTTAAATACATCCACTTCATCCTTCAACTACTGTACAAACCTCACACTGTGGCAATTGAACAGAAATGCTTTTAACGTTGTTTTTAACACAGACCCCTCAACTCCCTCCTCCCCCCTCCCTCTCTCTCTCTCTCACAGGTTTCAGTCCCAACATCCCCGCCTCTAGCTCTCAATGTGGTGGCATGCTGTTTTTATAACCAATAAAATGGAATCATAGTGGGAAAAAGGTTTGGGAAGCACAACATTTCGTTGCTAGCCTTGCTTTTTGTCTACATAGACCTTTATTGTCACTGAGGGGCATGGATAGGATGAAACGCCAAGGTTTTTTTCCCATGGTAGATGGTTTAAGGTGAGGGGGAGCATTTTTACATGGAGGGTGGTGTGTGTATGGAACAAGTTGCCAGAGGAAGTGGTGAAGGCGGGTACAATTACAGCATTTAAAAGCCTCTAGACAGGTATATATCAATAGGGAAGGCTTAGAGGGATATGGACTAAATGCTGGCAAATGGGACTGGATCAGTTTATAGGGTTGGTGTGGGTGAGTTGGACCGAAGGGTCTGTTTCCATGCTGAGTGGCTCCCTAACCATGTTGAGGGGTGTAGCTCCAGCAACACACTGCAATGGTTCTAAAAGGCAGCTCCTGCATGTCTTCTCAAGGGCAACTGGTGATGGCCAATAAATATTGGCTTTGCGAGAAACACTCAAATTGGTGAAATAAGAATTGCCCCACAAATGGAAACTAGGTAAAAACAAGGACCGCAGATGCTGGAAACCAGAGGCTAGATTAGAGTGGTACTAGAAAAGCACAGCAGGTCAGGCAGCATCCGAGAAGCAGGAAAATCGATGTTTCGGGCAAAAGCCCGGGCAGCTTTTGCCCAAAATGTCGATTTTCCTGCTCTTCAGATGCTGCCTGACCTGCTGTGCTTTTCCAGCACCACTCTAATCTAGTCCCCACAAATGGAAACATCAAGTAAGCCCTCAGAATGTCCTTTTCTGGAGAAATAAGCCCCAACCTGTTTAGATTTTGTTGACACGTATCATCTCTCAGATCAACTCTGATAACACCCTCAGTTGTTGGCATTTTTTCTACTTCTTCCATATCCATTTTATAATTTGGAGGCCAGAACCCCTCACTGTGTTCCAACTGGGATCTAAACATTGTAATGCTACTCTTGGTCCACCCATGTTGATGAGACAGTCAAGAAAGTACAGCAACAGCTTTCCTTCCGCAGGCGACTAAGGAGATTTGGCCATAAAGGCTCCTCCCAACTTTTATAGTTGCATCATTGAACACACTCTATCCAGATGCATTACAGCTTGGGATGGTAACTGCTCTATAGAGAATTGTGAACACAGCCCAAACCATCATACAAACCAACCTTCCACCCATTAAGGTGGTAAAAACAATGACTGCGGATGCTGGAAACCAGATTCTGGATTAGTGGTGCTGGAAGAGCACAGCAGTTCAGGCAGCATCACCCATTAACTCCCTCCATAATTCTCACTGCCTCAGGAAGACAGCCAACATCATTAAAGACCCTTCCCACCCCAGTTATAATCTCTTCCAACCTCTTCTGTCAGACAGAAGATACAAAAGCTCAGACACATGCACCAACAGATTCAAGACTAGCTTCTTCCCCACTGTTATTAGACTACTGAATGGACCTTTCAAATTTTAAACTTAATGTTGATTTTGCTCTTTGTGCACCTTCTCTGCAGCTCTGTATTCCTCACTCTGTTCTACTACCCTGATGCACTTTGCATAGTATGACTTGCCTGTGCTGCTTGTAAAACAAAACTTTTCACTGTACCTAGGTACGTGGGACAATAATAAATCAAATCAAATTAAAATCTTAGAAAAAACAGATTACTTGATCAGAACAGCCCCTTCGTTACCTTGTTTGTGTCGTAGGTGCAGCTTGTCTGCGGACATATCTGATAGCCACATGGGTTGCAACAGTGAAAGCTGAAACGGTCCATGCAAGCAGAGTATGCATTCATGTGAGGCCTGGAGTAGTCAATGCACGGCTTGATGGGAGGAACGCACCCTCGATAGTGATCCATGTAGGTGGTTGGGATGTTCGGGTTTATGTTTGGAATCTTTAAGGAAAAAAAATATAGACTGTCAGACACTCAAAAGGTGGAATTTCATTAGGAGCATGAGAGCATACAAAATAAGCAACACAAAGTCATCCAAACAACACTGGTAAAAGTCAATCCCTATTTTCCCTTTTTGTCCTTAAGTGTGGACAGCACTCACAAGACATTTTTTTTGAGACTATCACTAGTTCCCACTTAGGGCAGCAAGCATCAACATTATGGTGTGGAACTATGACTACAGCAAAGCCAGTCCAGGCTCATGACTTCCTGCCTTAAAGGACATCAATGAAAGAGTTTGGGTTTTTACAATATTTCAGCAGTATTCTCAGAAGAATGCAGACAGGCTGGTGGGATGGGTAAGAATGGGACAGTTGTATTTTTACAAAGTGTGAAGTGGTACACTTTCACTTAGGAAGACTTGGACCACAATCAGATTTCAGCTGGTAAGTGACAAACAGGTTTGATGTCAGACAAGTATGACACTTTCCAATGAAAGAGAATCTAACCATTCCCCCTTGACATTTCAATGCTGAGTCGCCTACCATTGAGATCATGGCAGTGATCATTGGTCAGAAACTGAGGCTGCACAAGCAAGTCAGGAACCAGGGATTCTGATTCCCCAAAACCTGTCCACCATCTACAGACAAAAGTTTGATGGACTCTCCATTCACCTTAATAAGTACAGCTTCAACACTACTCAAGAAGCTTGAAATAGCCCATTGTACAGCATTCAACTTGATTGGCACCTCATCCACTTCCCTGATGGGAATACTTGACAAGTCAGATCTCAGAGTGAAACTTGCCTTGATAGGTCCAAAGTTTAATGTTTATAGTTCGTTGCCATGTGGTTAACCACTAATCATATACACATTCAAGGCTAAAAATGTTGTTTCACAAAAGATCATAAGATTATGATATAAAATGTATGTACAATATAACTGTCTGTGTACAAAAGATATTAACACAAACAGCAAAACAAAATTTCTAAATATTTTCCAATGTTAGGAGAAAGTGAGGACTGCAGAAGCTGGAGAGTCAGAGTCAAAAAGTGTGGCGATAGAAAAGCACAATCCAAAGATGTGCAGGTCTGGTAAATTGGCCATGCTAAATTGCCCATAGTGTTGGGAGCTTTAGTCAGAGGGAAATGGGTCTTGGTGGGTTACTTTATGGAGGGTCGGTGTGGACTGGTTGGGCCAAAGGACCTGTTTCCACACTGTAGGGAATCTAATCTAATCTAATCTAATCACAGCAGGTCAGGCAGCATTCGAGGAGCAGGACAGTCGACGTTTCAGGCATAAGCCCTTCAGCAGAAATGTGATGAAGGATTTTTCCTGAAACCTTGACTCTCCTGCTCCTCGGATGCTGCCTGAGCTGCTGTTTTTGCCACTATTTTCCAACATTATCCTCTCACAGATTAACATATCAGCGAAAGGAATACTCCTATCTCACGCTATCTTTCAATCATTTATGGGTGTGGGCATTGTTAGGTGGGCTAGCATTTATCGGAGAAGCTTTGCTACTTTTGACAAACCGTGGCAATGATCTTCCTTCATGAACCGCTCCTGTCCAAATGCTGAAGGGTAGGCATTCAATGCCATGAGGGAGGGCAGTCCAGGATTTTGACCTGAAGAAACCTATCGCCTAGAGTCATAGAGTCATACAGCATGGAAACAGACCTTTCAGCCCAACTAGTCCACGCTAGCCATGTTCCAAAACAAACTAGTCCCACCTGCCTCTGGCCCATATCCCTCGAAACCTTTCCTATCCATGTACTTATCCAAATGCCTTTCAAACATTGTAACTATACCCACAACCAGCACATTCTCTGGAAGTTTATTCCACACGCAAAGCACTCTCTCACATTGTACCTCGTGTCCTTTTTAATCTTTCTCCTCTCACCTTAAAAAATACCCCCTAGTTTTGAATTCCCCCACTTTAGGGAATAAACCTTTGCTCTTCACCTTATCTGCGCCCCTCATGATTTTATAAACCTCTATAAGGTGACTCATCAATCTCCCACGCTCCCGTGAAATAAGTCCCAGCCCATCCAGCCTTTTCTTTGTAACCCAAATCCTCCATTCCCGCCAATATCCTCCTCACTCGAACACTGGTCTCAGTTCAGTTCAGGTACAGACCATCCCAACAGTACAGATCCCTCCTGTTCCAACACTGATGCCAGTTCCCCATGAAAAGGAACCCCTCTTTCCCACACTACTCTTTTAGCCCCATGTTTACTTCCCTTATTCTCACATCCCTAAGCCAATTTGCACATGGCTCAGGCAGTAAACTGGGGACTACAACCTTTGAGGACCTGTTCTTTAATTTGATTCCTAGTTCTGATAACCCCTAAACAGGTGCTCTTTCCTAGCCTTGCCTACGTTGCTTGTCCTGACATGGACCACAACAACTGGATCCTCTCCCTCCCACTCTAATATATATTCAAATCGGTCAAGGATGTCCCGCATACTGGCACCAGGCATGCGACATACCATGGGATTCTCTATTCTGCTTACAAAGGATGTTATCTATTCCCCTATTTATAGAATCCCCTACAACTACCACTTGTCTTTTTGCTCCCCCCCGCTCTTGACCATGGTGGGCCATGATCAGTTGGCTCATCTCCCTGCAGTTCTGTTCCTCATCCACAGTTGGACAAGATCAAGATTCTGAGCTTTCCCAGTAATTTCTATTTTTGTTGTTCTTGATCACGACCTTTACCAATCCGTCGGCTGCAGATGCATCTGACAGCATCGGTAAGAGCGACCACCACACAGTCCTTGGGGAGACGAAGTCCTGCCTTTACTTTGACAATAATCTCCATTGTGTTGCGTGGCACTACCACCGTGCTAAATGAGATAGATGTCAAATAGATATAGCAAGACTGGGCATCCATGAGGCACTGTGGGCCATCAACAGCAGCAGAATTGTACAGTCGTCTCCCTGTACCCACGGGAGCACATTCCAAGACCAATCGTGAAAGCCCGAAACTCATTCATTTCAATGGGAAATTTACATTCCCAGCTGCCCCCGGTCCCCAGTTCTGGAATGTTCCCTGTAATATGTTTGGACTGCGGTAAACCGTGGGTAACTGAAACCATGGAAACTGACTCCACGGATATGGTGGTTGCCCTGTGCTCCAGCACAAACTGTAACCTCATAGGTTGCATATCCTAAAACTGAGGTATCAACCTGGTGAAACTACCAAACAGGGCTACTTGCATGTCAACAGCATAAGCAGCAAGTTGAGTTAAGCAATCCTACAACCAACAGAGCAGATCTGAGCTCTGCAATCCTGTCACATCCAGTCCTGAATGATGGTGGACGATTCACCAGAGGAGATGGCTCTATAAATATCCCCATTCTCAATGATGGGAGAGCCCAGCACATCAGTGCAAAAGATAAGGCTAAAGCTTTCACAACAATCTTCAGCCAGAAGTACAAATGGATGATCCATCTCGGCCTCCTCCAGTGGTCCCCAGCATCATAGATACCAGTCTTCAGCCAATTCCATTCACTCCACATGATATCAAGAAATGGTTGGAGGCACTCAATACTGCAAAGGCTCTGGCTCTGACAACATTCTGGCAATAGTACTGAAGACTTGTGCTCCAGAACTTGCCACTCCACGAGCCAAGATGTTCCAGTACAGTTTCAATTCTGCCATTTACCCAAACATATGAAAAATTGCCCGGGAATGTCCTGTACATAAAAGCAGGATAAATCCAACCCAGTCAATTATCACCCCGTTAGTCTACTCTCATTCATCATTAAAGTGATGGAAGGTGTCATCAACAATGTTACGAAGCAGCACCTGCTCAGCAATAATCTGCTCAGTGACGCCCAGTTTGAGTTCTGTCAGGGCCACTCAGCTCCTGACCTCATTACAGCCTTGGTTCAAACATGGACTAAAGAGCTGAACTCCAGAAGGGAAGGGAGAGTGACAGCCCTTGACATCAAGGCTGCATTCGTCCAAGTGTGGCATCAATGAGCCCTAGCAAAACTGGAATCAATGGGTATCGGGGTAAAACTCTCCACTGGTTGGAGTCATATCTGACACATAGGAAGGTGGTTGTAATTGCTGGAGATCAGTCATCTCAGCTCCAGAACATCTCTGCAGCTTCAACTGCTTCATCAATGACCTTCCATCCATCATAAGGTCAAAAGTGTGGATGTTCGTCAATGATTGCACAATGTTCAGCATCGTCCGTGACTCCTCAGATACTGTAGCAGTCTGTGTCCAAATGCAACACGATCTGGACAATATCCAGGCATGGGATGACAACTGACAAGTAAAACAAGTGCCACATAAATGCCAGGCAATGACCATCACCAACAAGAGACATTCTAATCAGCATCCCTTGACACTTAACGGTGTTACCATTACTGAATACCCCACTATCAACATCCTGGGGGTTATCATTGATCAGAAACTCAACTGGGATCACCACATAAGTACAGTGGCTAGAACAGCAGGTCTGAGACTGGAATACTGCTGCAAGTAACTCACCTCCTGACTCCCCAAAGCCTGTCCACTATCTACAAGGCACAAGTCAAGAGTGTGATGGAATACTCCCCACTTGCCTGTATGAGAGTAGCACCAACAACACTCAAGAAGCTTGACACCATCCAGGACAAAGCAGCCCGCTTGATTGGCATCACATCCACAAGCATTCACTCTGTCCACCACTGACGCTCGGTAGCAGCAGTGTGTACTATCTACAAGATGCACTGCAGAAATTCACCAAAGATCCTCAGAGAGCACCTTCCAAACCCACGACCACTTCCATCCAGAAGGATAAGGGCAGTAGATATATAGGAACACCACCCCTTGCGAGTTCCCCTCCAAGCCACTCACTATCCTGACTTGAAAATATATCGCCAATCCTTCACTGTCACTGAGTCAAAATCCTGGAATTCCCTCCCTAAGGGCATTGTGGATCAATCCAGACCAAGTGAACTGCAGTGGTTCAAGAAGACAGCTCATTCCCACCTTTCCAATGGCAACTAGGGATGGACAGTAAATGCTGTTCCAGCCAGTGACACCCACATTCCACAAAATAAATATTAAAAAAATGAGTGGGCACATCCCATCAATCCAGTCAACCCTAGATCATTGAATATTGCAGGACGGTATACCAGGAGCATCAGCACCAGATATACCAAAAAATGAACTCTCAACCTAATGAAGCTGTTTGCATGTTAAACTGTGGGAGCATATGGAATAGATGGTATTAAATGAATTTGCAACCAATGGATCAGATCTGAACCTGCAGTTCACCAAAGATCTTCAGACAGCACCTTCCAAACTCATAACCACTTCCATCTGGAAAAACAGGGGCAGCAAGTATGTGGGAACACCTCACCCAAGTCCTATGAGTGAATAAGAAAAAGTCTTACCACGTCCAGTTGTGAATGGAGGTGGACATTTAAACAACTTGGGCATAGGTGAGAGGGAAAAGATTTAAAAGGGACCTAAGGGGCAACTTTTTCATGCAGAGGGTATTGCGTATATGGAATGAGCTGCCAGAGGAAGTGGTGGAGGCTGATACAATTGCAACATTTAAAAGGCATCTAGATAGGTATATGAATAGGAAGGGTTTAGAGGGATATGGGCCAAATGCTGGCAAATGGTACTAGACTAATTTAGGACATCTGGTCAGCATTGACGAGTTGGCCAAAGGGTCTGTTTGCATGCTGTATAGCTCTATGACACTGGACTAACACATCAGTACCTAGGATGAGAGAGAAACATCTGCAGCAATCTTCAGTCAGAATTGCCAAGCGGATAATTCATCTCGGCCTCCTCTAGATATCCCAAGAATCACAGATGACACTCTTCAGTCAGTTTGATTCATTCTATGTGATATCAAGCAATGGTGGGAGGCACTGGATACTGCAAAGGCCTGAAACCATTCCAGCAATAGCACTGAAGACTTGTACTCCAGAACCTGCCATGCCCCTTTGCCAACTGTTTCAGCACAGTTACAATACTGAAATCTGCTCAACACTGGAATCTACTCAACACTGGAATCTACTCAACAATAAGTGGAAAATTGCCTAGGTATGTTGTGTACACCCCCCACCTTTTCCTCCTCCAAACCAAAAGAGTAGCCATGGGCACCCGCATGGGCCCCAACTATGCCTGCCTCTTCGTACGATATGTGGAACAGTCCATCTTCTGCAGCTACACTGGCACCACCCCCCACCTTTTCCTCCGCTACATCGATGACTGTATCGGCGCTGGAGGTTGAACAGTTCATCCACTTTACCAACACCTTCCACCCCGACCTCAAATTCACCTGGACTGTCTCAGACTCCTCCCTCCCCTTCCGAGACCTTTCCATTTCTATCTCGGGTGACCGAATCAACACGGACATTTACTATAAACCGACCGACTCCCACAGCTATCTAGACTATACCTCCTCCCACCCTGTCCCCTGTAAAAACGCCATCCCATATTCCCAATTCCTTCGTCTCCGCCGCATCTGCTCCCAGGAGGACCAGTTCCAAAACCGTACAACCCAGATGGCCTCCTTCTTCAAAGACCGCAATTTCCCCCCAGACGTGGTCGACGATGCCCTCCACCGCATCTCCTCCACTTCCCGCTCCTCCGCCCTTGAGCCCCGCCCCTCCAACCACCACCAGGACAGAACCTCACTGATCCTCACCTACCACCCCACCAACCATATACAGCATATCATCCGCCGTCATTTCCACCACCTCCAAATGGACCCCACCACCAGGGATATATTTCCCTCCCCTCCCCTATCAGCGTTCCGAAAAGACCACTCCCTCCGTGACTCCCTCGTCAGGTCCACAGCCCCACCAACCCAACCTCCACTCCCAGCACCTTCCCCTGCAACCGCAAGAAATGCAAAACTTGCGCCCACACCTCCTCCCTTACTTCCCTCCAAGGCCCCAAGGGATACTTCCATATCCGCCACAAATTCACCTGCACCTCCACACACATCATTTATTGCATCCACTGCACCCGACGTGGCCTCCTCTATATTGGGGAGACAGGCCACCTATTTGCGGAAAGTTTCAGAGAACACCTCTGGGACACCCGAACCAACCAACCCAACAACCCCATGGCTCAACATTTCAACTCCCCCTCCCACTCCACCAAGGACATGCAGGTCCTTAGACTCCTCCATCGCCAGACCATAGCAACACGACGGTTGGAGGAAGAGCGCCTCATCTTCCGCATAGGAACCCTCCAACCACAAGGGATGAACTCAGATTTCTCCAGTTTCCTCATTTCCCCTCCCCCCACCTTGTCTCAGTCAAATCCCTCGAACTCAGCACTGCCTTCCTAACCTGCAATCTTCTTCCTGACCTCTCCGCCCCCACCCCATTCCGGCCTATCATCCTCACCTTGACCTCCTTCCACCTATCGCATTTCCAACACCCCTCCCCCAAGTCCCTCCTCCCTACCTTTTATCTTAGCCTGCTGGACACACTTTCCTCATTCCTGAAGAAGGGCTTATGCCCGATACGTCGATTCTCCTGTTCCTTGGATGCTGCCTGACCTGCTGCGCTTTTCCAGCAACACATTTTCAGCTCGAAAAAGACAAACTGCCCAAACTACCCTGTGAATCTATTCTCAATTTTCAACAAAATGATGGAAGGAGCCACCATCGACAATTGGTATTTACAAAATTCCAAAAATTAGAAAACACATAATACATTTACCACAATAATCACTCCTTTCACACCAATGCTCAGTATAAGCAGTGTTTACTATCTACAAGGTGCACTGCAGAAATTCAGCAAAACTCCTTACACAACACTTTTCACTGAATCACTGCTGCTCACTCACTACTCACTGACTCTCATTCACTACTCACTGATTCATTCACTGACTCATTACTCACTGACTCTCACTCATTACTCACTGACACACTCACTGACTCACTCATTTCTCACTGACTCACTCACTACTCACTGAGACTCACTCACTACTCACTGACTCACTCATTACTCACTGACTCTCACTCTACTCACTGAGACTCACTACTCGCTGACTCACTCACTACTCACTGACTCTCACTCACTACTCACTGACTCTCATTCATTACTCAGTGACTCTCATTCACTGTCTAGATTAGAGTGGTGCTGGAAAAGCACAGCAGGTCAGGCAGCATCTGAGAAGCAGAAAAATCAATGTTTCGGGCAAAGGCCCTTCATCAGGAATGAAGGCAGGGAGCCTCCAAGGTGGAGAGATAAATGGGAGTGGGGTGGGGCTGGGGAGAAGGTAGCAAAGAATACAATAGGTGGATGGGGGTGGGGATGAAGGTGATAGGTCAGAGGGGAGGGTGGAGTGGATTGGTGGAAGGGAGATTGGCAGGTAGGACATTCATGAGGACAGTGCTGAGCTGGAAGTTTGGAACTGAGGTAATGTGAGGGGGAGGGGGAATTAGAAAATTGGTGAAGTCCACACTGCTGCCCTAGGGTTGAAGTGTTCCATGAGGGAAGGTGAGGCATTCTTCCTCCAGGCATCGAGTGGTGAGGGTGCAGTGGTGGAGGAGGCACAGGACCTGCATGTCCTCGTCAGAATGGGAGGGGGAGTTGAAATGTTGGGCCAAGGGGTGGTGGGGTTGATTGGTGCGGGTGTCCCGGAGATGTTCCCTAAAGCGCTCTGCGAGGAGGCATCCAGTCTCCCCAATGTAGAGGAGACCGCATCAGGAGCAACGGATACAATAAATGATATTAGTGGATGTGCAGGTAAAACTTTGATGGATGTGGAAGGCTCCTTTAGGGCCTTGGATAGAAGTGAGGGAGGAGGTGTGGGCGCACGTTTTGCAGTTCCTGCAGTGGCAGGGGAAGGTGCCAGGATGGGAGGGTGGGTTGTTGGGGAGTGTGGACCTGACCAGGTAGTCACGGAGGGAACGGTCTTTGCTGAAAGTGGAAAGGGGTGGGGAGGGAAATATATCCCTGGTGGTGGGGTCTGTTTGAAGGTGGCAGAAATGTCAGCGGATGATGTGGTTTATGCGAAGGTTGGTTGGGTGGAAGGTGAGGACTGGGAGGGGGTTCTGTCCTTGTTGCAGTTAGAGGGGTGGGGTTTGAGGGCAGAGGTGCAGAGTGTGGATGAGATGTGTTGGAGGGGATCTTTAACCACGTGGGAAGGGAAATTGCGGTCTTTAAAGAAGGAGGCCATCTGGTGTGGTCTGTGGTGGAACGGGATGGCATTTTTGCAGGAGATAGGGTAGGAAGAGGTGTAATCCAGGTAGCTGTGGAAGTCGGGTTTTTTTAAAATGTCAGTGCTAAGTTGGTCATCATTGATGGAGATGGAGAGGTCCAGGAAGGGGAGGGAGCTGTCAGAGATGGTTGCGGCATGGTGGCATAGTGATTAGCACTGCTGCCTCACAGTGCCAGAAACCTGGGTTCTATTCCCGCCTCAGGCAACTGTCTGTGTGGAGTTTGCACATTCTCCCTGTGTCTGCGTCGGTTTCCTCTGGGTGCTCCAGTTTCCTTCCACAGTTCAAAAATGTGCAGGTTAGTTGAATTGGTCATGCTAAATTGCCTGTAGTGTTAGGTGAAGGGGTAAATGTAGGGTCTGGGTGGGTTGCTCTTTGGAGGGTTGGTGTGGACTTGTTGGGCCGAGTGGCCTGTTTCCACACTGTAATTAATCTAATCTAATGGTCCAGGTGAATTTAAGGTCGGGGTGGAATGTGTTGGTGAACTGCTCAACCTCCTCACGGGAGCACGAGATGGCGCTGATGCAGTCATCAATGTAGCGGAGGAAGAGGTGGGGAGTGGTGTCGGTGTAACTATGGAAGATGCACTGTTCTTCGTAGCTGACAAAGAGACAGGCATAGCTGGGGCCCATTTGAGTGCCCATGGCTACCCCTTTGGTCTGGAGGAAGTGGGAGGAGAAATTGTTAAGGGTTGAGGACGTCCTCTCCCGACATCCCCAACAGTATCCTTCCACTGACACTCTCATTCGTTTGGCTGAACTGGTCCTCGCCCTCCCCCATTATTACCTGGTCTGCTCTACATGTGACATCAGATCCAGAGCTATGTGATTGATCAGGGATGGGAAATAAATATTGGTCCAGCTAGTGGTGTCCATACCCCATGAATGAATTTCAAAAAAAAACAAATCTCATACATCGACCTCAGAGGACAGCCAGGCCTTGGATTAATATCCCATCCAAAAGATGCCACCTCCGTCACTGCAGCACTCCTTCAGCACCAAATATCACCAAGCGTAACGTTTTTGTATCTCAGACAAACCATCCTGTGACCTAAGGAAAATTTCAATCAAAATGTTGGATAGTTTATACTCCAGACTCTGCTTCACTTAAACCCAAGTTGTGGGATAGTTTATACTCCAGACTCTGCTTCACTTAAACCCAAGTTGTGGGATAGTTTATACTCCAGACTCTGCTTCACCAAACCCAAGTAACTTCTGCTGCCAGGAAATGAAAGGTTGCACCAAATCATGAATTAAAACCATAAGACATAGGAGTGCAAGTAAGGCTATTCGGCCCACTGAGTCCACTCCGCCATTTAATCATCGCTGATGGGCATTTCAATGCCACTTACCGCACTCTCCCTGTATCCCTTAATTCCTTGCAAGATCAGGAATTTATTAATCTCTGCCTTGAAGACATTTAACGTCCCAGCCTCCACTACATTCCGTGGCAATGAATTCCACAGGCCCACTACTCTTTGGCTGAAGAAATATCTCCTCATTTCCGTTCTAAATTGACCCCTGCTAATTCTAAGGCTGTGCCTAAGGGTCCTAGTCTCCCTGCCTGACGGAAACAACTTCCCAGCATCCACCCTTTCTAAGCCATGCATTATCTTGTAAGTTTCTATTAGATCTCCCCTCAACCTTCTAAACTCTAACGAATACAATCCCAGGATCCTCAGCCGATCATCATGTGTTAGGCCTACCATTCCAGGGATCATCCATGTGAATCTCCGCTGGACACGCTCCAGTGGCAATATGTCCTTCCTGAGGTGTGGGGGCCCAAAATTGGACACAGTATTCTAAATGGGGCCTAACTAGAGCTTCATAAAGTCTCAGAAGCACATCGCTGCTTTTATATTCCAACCCGCTTGAGATAAATGACAACATTACATTCACTTTCTTAATCACGGACTCAACGTGCAAGTTAACCGTGAGAGAATCCTGGACTAGCACTTCCAGATCCATATAATTTTCCATCTTTTGTCTTGATCCTTTTTTGAACAAGTGGGTTACAACAGCAATTTTCCAATCCTCTGGGATTTTCCCTGACTCCAGTGACTTTTGAAAGATCAAAACCAACGCTATTTCTTCAGCCACCTCCCTCAGAACTCGAGGATGTAGCCCATCGGAGCCAAGAGCTTTATCAATTTTTAGAGCTTTTAGCTTTCCTAGTACTTTCTGTTTTGTAATGGCTACCATAGTCAACTCTACCCCCGACTCTCCTTAATTGTTGGGCTATTACTCATGTCTTCCACTATGAAGACTGACGCAAAGTACTTATTAGGTTCTTTGGCTATTTCCTAATCTCCCAGCACTAGCCTTCCTGCATCAATTTAGAGTGGCCCAATGTCTACTTTTGCTTCTCATTTGTTTCTTATGTATCAAAAGAAATTTTTATTATCATTTCTAAAATTACTGGCTAGCCTACCTTCATATTTGATCCTCTCCTTCCTTATTTCTCTCTTTGTTATCCTCTGTTTTTGTAGTCTTCCTAATTTTCCCAGTGCTCTTGGCCACTTTATAGGCTTTTTGTTTCTCTTTGGTACATTTCCTGACTTCCTTTGTCAGCCATGGCTGTCTAATCCCCTCCACCACCACCCCTGCCCCGGATAATTTTTCTTTTCTTTGGGATGAACCTCTGTACTGTGTCCTCAATTACACCCAGAAACTCCTGCCATTTTTGCTCTACTGTCTTCCCCGCTAGACTCTGCTTCCAGTCGATTTTCGTCAGTTTAGATTACTTATAGTGTGGAAACAGGCCCTTTGGCCCATCAAGTCTACACCGACCCGCCGAAGCGCACCCACCTAGACCCATTCCCCTATGTTTACCCCTGCATCTAACACTACAGGCAGTTTAGCCTGGCCAATTCACCTGACCTGCACATCTTTGGACTGTGGGAGGAAACCGGAGCACCCAGAGGAAACCCACGCAGACACAGGGAGAATGTGCAAACTCCACAGTCACCTGAGGCGGGAATTGAACCCGGGTCTTTGGCTCAGTGAGGCAGCAGTGCTAACCACTGTGCCACTGTTCCTCTCTCATGCTCCTGTAATTACCTTTATTTAACTGTACCACCATTACATCCGATTTTGCCTTCTCTCTTTCAAACTGCAGACTGAACTCTACCATAATATGACTGCTGCTTCCTAAGTATTCCCTTACTTTTGAAGATCTTTTATAAAGTCTGGCTCATTACATGGCACAAAGTCGAGAATAGCCTGCTCCCTTGTGCGCTCCATCACAAGCTGTTCCAAAAAGCTATCCTGTAAGCATTCCATGAATTCCCTTTCTTTGGATCCACCAGCAACATTATTCACCCAGTCCACCTGCACATTGAAGTCTCCCATGATCACCGTGACCTTGCCTTTCTGACATGCCCAATCTATTTCCTAGTATACCTTGCATCCCTGGAACTGACCACTGTTAGGAATTCTGTACATAACTCCCATTATGGTTTTTTTGCCTTTGTGGTTCCTCAACTCCACCCACACAGATACTACATCATCTGACCCTCTGTCATTCAGTGCCATAGATTGAATTTCATTCTTTGCTAACAAGGAAACCCTGTCCCCTCTGCCCACCTCCCTGTCTTTTTGATAAGTTGTAAATCCTTGGATGTTTAACTGCCAGTCCTGAACTCCCTGCAACAACATCTCTGTGATGCCTACCACATCATAATCATTCACGATGATATGTGCCATTAATTTATCTGCTTTGTTACGAATACTACGAGCATTCAGGTAAAGTGCCTTAATGCTAATTTTCTTATCCACATGATTTCGAACATCCCTACTGATTTGTGCTAAGTTATCCTTCCTTTTTGCTTCATTCCTAGTCTGCCTTGAACTTAAACCCTGCACACATGCTAACCTGCTGCTTATCTTTCTACTTGACTCCATACTCCCTGTTGCTTTCCCTTTCCCTTCCCCCCCGACTCACAAGTTTAAAGTCCTAGTGACCACCCTATTTATCCTTTTTGCTAGAACACTGGTTCCAGATCGGTTCAGGTGGAGACCGTCCCATTGGTACAGATCTCACCGGTTCTGAATTCTCAGGGTTACAGCAAACACGTTAAACCTGTCCTTCTCTACATAGAGCACCCAGTCTAATTCCATCCTCCCAGCTTATTTCCCAAAGGGTTGATCCCACTTGTCCCTCATCTGTTCACAATGTCTCTGTATTTGCTTCACATTACCTCTGGAAGAGAAGGTCTATTGGATTGCACCTTAGATCTCACGTGACTCTGTCTTCATGCCTCAAAGGGTCTCAGCCTCTTCTTTGACTTGACCAGCACTGGACAGTTGTCAGTCCATCACATCAGCTATGTGGGCTGCAGCCAATTGTGACATCACCTTGCCCTCCCCTCCCCTCCCCCTCCCCAACTTTGCCAGAAATGTTAGTAATCCCTGGAAAGAGTACCAGAACATTAAGCTTTCCAGGAGATTTTTAAGTGAGAGGAACCATTCATGGAATCACTGGCAGCACTTTTGTCTTTGAGTCAGAAGGTAGAGGATTCAAATGCCCTTCCTGAACTCAGTATAATATCAACTTTTTAAAATTCATTCACGGGGTGAGCGTGCCTCTGGCAAGGTCACTTTGGAAAAAAGAATACAAGCATGGACTACTTTCTAAACAGTGAGAAAATTCATAAAGCCAAAGTACAAAGGGATCTGGGAGTGCTAGTTGAGGATTCTCTAAAGGTAAACATGCAGGTTGAGTCCGTGATTAAGAAAGCGAATGCAATGTTGTCATTTATCTCAAGAGGGTTGAAATATAAAAGCACAGTTGTGCTACTGAGACTTCATAAAGCTCTGGTTAGGTCCCATTTGGAGTACTGTGTCCAGTTTTGGTCCCCACATCTCAGGAAGGGCATACTGGCACTGGAGCGTGTCCAGCGGAGATTCACACGGATGATCCCTGGAATGGTAGGTCTAACAAATGAGGAACGGCTGAGGATCCTGGGATTGTATTCATTGGAGTTTAGAAGGTTGAGGGGAGATCTAATAGAAACTTACAAGATTATACGTGATTTGGAAAGGGTGGACGCTAGGAAATTGTTTCCGTTAGGCGAGGAGACTAGGACCCGTGGACACAGCCTTAGAAGTAGAGGGGGTAAATTCAGAACAGAAATGCGGAGACATTTCTTCAGCCAGAGAGTGGTGGGCCTGTGGAATTCATTGCCGCAGAGTGCAGTGGAGGCTGGGACGCTAAACGTCTTCAAAGCAGAGATTGATAAATTCTTGATGTCACAAGGAATTAAGGGCTATGGGGAGAATGCGGGTAAGTGGAGTTGAAATGCCCATCAGCCATGATTGAATGGCGGAGTGGACTCGATGGGCCGAATGGCCTTACTTCCACTCCTATGTCTTATGGTCTTAAGGGCAACATTTATTGCTCATCCCAGAGTCAACCACATTGCTGTGGGTCTACAGTCACAGCGAGGTACTTCCCTAAAGGGCATTTGTGAATCAAATGGTTTTTTCCAAATAACCAACAATCATTATACTCTTAAATCCAGATCTTTTTTAATTCAATTAAAATTTCACCACCTGCTATGGCAGGACTCAAACCCCAGACCACTAGCTGGATCTCCAGATTAAGAGTCCGGTGACAATACCACTGGGCCAGTGCCTCCCTGCTGTATCAACACCCCTGGATTGGAGGGGGTGGTTACCATTCACCGGAAATTGAACTGGACCATATTTATATTCAAAATGTTCTTTAAGGAAGAGAATCCACCACCTTTGCCTTGTCTGGCTACATATGTCTCCAGAGCTGCAGCAATGTGTTTGACTCTTTACTGCTTCTGAAATGTACCTTGCAAGCCAGTCAATTCAATAGGCAGTCAGGGATATTCAGTTATCTCAATAAGCCTGCTCCACCCTTTAATCCTGCACCATTTATATGTGCCCACCCCAAGACCTTATGAATCTATCTAATGTTGCCTTAACAATACTCAATGAGCCTAACTCCATTCCTGTCTGGGGAAGAGCATTCCCTTCCTAATTTAGAGGAGATGACACAGGACTGATGGGCCAAAGGCCTCCTGAGTTGTGAGATTCTGGGTGAAGAGGGGATCTTGGCAGGCAGCTCAAATTCCACAACAGGGGTCCCTAGATGGCTGACGGTATGACTGTAAATGGTAGGGTGAAGGAAAAGGAGGCGATGTCCTAGTGGGATTGTCACTGGGCTAGTATTCCACAGAACCAGGTAATGTCTTGGGGACCTGGCTTCGAATCCTGCTATGGCAGATGGTGTAATTTGAATTCAATAAAAATCTACTGATGACCATGAAACCATTGTTTGGGGAAAGGCCTATCTGAGCTGAAAATGTGTTGCTGGAAAAGCGCAGCAGGTCAGGCAGCATCCAGGGAACAGGAGAATCGACGTTTCGGGCATAAGCCCTTCTTCAAGGCCTATCTGGTTCACTAATGCCCTTAGGGGAAGGAAATTTGCCATCCTTACCTGGTCTAGCCTACATGTGACTTTAGACACAGAACAGTGGTTGACTCTTAACTTCCCTCTGGGCAATGGTAGATGGGCAATAAATGTTGGTCTAGCAAGGGATACCTATGTCCTGCGAACGATTTTCAAAAAAGGATCAATGGATGTATTATAGGAGCTGAAGGAGTTTACAGTGACAGATAGACAGGGCTAGCCAGCAAAAAAGATATTTCATCACTCACCACCACCAATCCTGAAACCCCTGTCACTCTCACCAACTTACACTCGCACTCGGTTGCTGTTCACAACTGGGATTTAAACCTCAGTTGGGCGCAGTTGCTCTTTCCCTTCACCAATTAACCCTGAGGACTGGGATATCCAGTTTTAGTTCATTCCTTGTTACCTCAGGATTGATGTGTTCTTTGATTTTCTCGACGGGAAGTTTATAAATTTGCTGCCTCCTACGTTCATTCAGTGGTTTATAATCATCCATGTAAGTGGTCGGATATTGTTCTTTGTACTCATCCTAATGGGAAAACCAGAAACAAGACATGTATAATAAGATTCATTAATTTCAAGGGCTCAGTTTGAGAGTGTTTTGTTCAAAGAGATGACCTTGGTGATCTAGTGGACGCAGGTATGGAAGGGTGAAAAGAGATTTAATCATGATATTTAAAAATACCTGATGAAGGAGCAGCGCTCCGAAAGCTAGTGCTTCCAATTAAACCTGTTGGACTATAACCTAGTGTTGTGTGATTTTTAACTTTGCTAACCAAAGTGTATGGATTTCACAGAATTGGTAAGAGATTCAGAAACAACATGGGGAAAATGTTTTCAATTTTTATACATCATGTGATTAAGATTTGTCTGATGAGATGGTGGGAACAGATTCAATAGCTTCCAAAGGGAACTGGATAAATAAAGAGCAGTCACTGCAGGAATATGTGGGGAGGGTGGAAACGCTTTTGAAAGAGTCAGCATAGACTTGATTTGGCTGAATGCCCTCCTTCTGTGCTATAATTTGACAAAGATATACATATAACAACCTGTGGGTGTCAGGTGTTCTCAGAAGACGGAAAGTGGTGGGGACTAGGAAGTTGGATCCAGATTGACTTTCCAATGCATGTTCAGTGATACCATCTTCCAGAGTGAATGTAGGCCACATCTTCCCAGTCAGGCGAATGGAAAAGTCCCATGGGCCTGTTTTAGTTTAGGGCGTAGTAGCTATGTTCTCCTAAACCCAAGCTCTGGCTGTCTGAGTCACCTGTGTTTTATGCTACCAAGATCTTAGTTGTGGTCTTGGTAGCATAAAACTCAGGAGAAAGTGAGGTCTGCAGATGCTGGAGATCAGAGCTGAAAATGTGTTGCTGGAAAAGCGCAGCAGGTCAGGCAGCATCCAGGGAACAGGAGAATCGATGCCCCGGGCACAAGCCCTTCCCCAGGGCTTCCCCTGCGCTTTTCCAGCAACACATTTTCAGCTAAAACACAGGTGACTCAGACGGCCAGAGCTTGGGGTTAGGAGAACACAGCTACTACGCCCCAAACCAAAACAGGCCCAAGGGATTTTCAATTCGACCGACTGGGAGGATGTGTAACACAGAACTTACAACACAAGCAGGACATTTGGTCCAGCTAGGGTGGCATGGTGGCTCAGTGGTTAGCACTGCAGCCTCATAGCACCTGGGACCCAGGTTCAATCCCAGCCTCGGGTGACTGCCTGTGTGGAGTTTGTGCATTCTCCCTGTGTCTGCTTGGGTTTCCTCCCACAATCCAAAAATGTGCAGGCCAGGTGGATTGGCCATGCTAAATGGCCTATAATGTTAGGTGCATTAGTCAGAAGGAGATGGGTCTGGGTGGGCTCCTCTTTGGAGGGTCAGAGTGAACTTGTTGGGCTGAATGGCCTGTTCGCACACTGTAGGTGATATAATCTAATGTTTACACTTTACACAAGCCTCTCTCATGGTCTGTGTCACTATTTCTTCTGCATTACCATTGGAATCGTCAAGTTGTCACCCTTGGGTCTGGCAGGTTCATCTTTCGCCAGTCTGGCAGCAGATTTTGAGTACTTCTTATAATCATGTTTATATGTTGATTCTGGTTCCGGATCCTTTATTCAGAAAAATAAATAACAAACACCATTGATTAAAGAAATGAATAAAATGGAAACAATTAAGTTGAAGAGTCAGGATTTTCCGGCCTCGTTGCAAACAACCCTTTAGGGGATGCAGGGTTTGAGGGGGTTGGGGTGATGGGACAGAGGGTTTGGGAGTGAGAGGGAGGAAGGAAGATAGTGTGTAAAATCAGGAGGGACCAGCACGCTTTACTGAGAATGTCTCACGGAATGGGTTCGTGGATCAGAAAACAAGGAACGTAAGGCAACTGAAGTGCCGGCCTTGACTGGGAGTTTACCGAGATTGAGAGACGCTTCTCCACAAAGTGTAGGGGAGTCCTCAGATTGCCTCGGCCCCTCAGGGTGACAAGGTGGTGTCAGCTCGGGTCAGTTCTGAGTTGAGCAGTTGTTGCCGGGAGCACCTTCTCACAGGAAACAAGAGCAGGAGTAGGCCATTCAGCCCTTTGAGCCCGCTCCACCAGTCGATGTGATCACGGCTGAAAATCCAATCAGTGCCCTGTTCCTGCTTTCGGCCCATGCTTCCTTTGATCCCTTCAGCTTTAAGAACTATATCTAATCTTTTCTCAAAACATTCAATGTTTTGGTCTCAATTGCTTTCTTTGGCAGAGAATTTCACAGGGTCACCCTCTCTGGAAGAAGAATCTTTTCCTCATTTCAGTCTCGAATGGCCCCAGATCCTTAAACTGGGGCCCCTGTTTCTGGACTCCCCAATGATCAGGAACATCCTTCCTGTGTTTACTCCATACAATCCTTAGAATTTTATGGTTTCTATGAGATACCCCCTATTTCTCTCAGCTCCAGTGAATATAATACAAACCGATCCAACCTCTCTTTATACATCAGTCCTGCCATCCCAGGAATCAATCTGCACTGCACTTCCTCCATAACCAGACCCTCCTTCCTCAGATACAAAGACCAGATCTGCACACTGCGTATCATATTGCAGTGAGGCGGTATGTTCAGGCGCTAGGTTTCAGGGCTGAACGTGCGTAGGGATGTTTGGCTGCTGCCGTTTGGACACAGAGTAAGGAAGCTGAGTAAAGACGTGTGGGGTGGTTAGATGAAGCATACAGCAGAGCCCCTTCAGATGGAGAGCATACACCAAAATCGGGAGTGCTTACCTGCCACTCTGGGTGGTTCAGATGGTAACAATCCAATGGCCACCTGCAGGGGGAGCCTCATGCTGGAGAAGTGACAGAAGGCCGCAGTGAAGATTAGAATTAGAATTAGAGTTAGAATTAGGTTTGTTGTATTCAAGTACAGGAGTACAGTGAAAAGTTTACAATGTCGCTCCTACCTTAGGTACAAAGTACCTCGGTACAAATATTAGATACAAAATTGGGGGATAAAAAAAATTATGTTACCTTGCACTTATTCATAGTGTAATTTACCAAAATAAGAACTAAAGTTAAAAAGATCAACATTACAACCTGCGGTAGATTATTGCAGGGGGTTTCCACACATGGTCTGACCGAGATCACAAGCTGGTGACTGTCTGCACTGGTTTCCCCCCCCTACGCTCCCCAACAACTGTCTCTGCTCTGGGCAGACCAGCCGTCCCCAATCCACTCTGGCTCTCAGCCATTCCAATGATGTCACTGCCGCTCCAAGGTAAGACTTTTAAAAAAAAACTAACAAAAAAACCTGCAAAAAACTAACAAAAATCCCCAATGCACAGAATCCAAAGGAATTTCCGAGAAATGGAAGATACTGCCGGGAACGTCCCCTGTGCTTGGAAACTTCTGAAAGTATCCATTTATGTCAGAGAATTCCAACAGCAGGTTCCAGTGAGATACAATAGTTACTCAGGAATTAAGTTCACAGTCTAACTCTTGAGTAACTATTCAACTGAATGCATAATTAATTCACACACCCCAAATGATCTTCCTATTCTGTGGACCCGCTCCTGCCTCTGGACTGACCCCATTCCTTCACCCACTCTGGACCTGAACCCTTCCTTTTACCTGTTGTGGACTCGACATGCTTCCCTTGCCTCCTCCACCACCCTATCCATGTACACCCACCTTCCTCTCAGCACCTGACCCCTCCTTCTCCAGCCAATGGACATGACACCTCCCTCCTCTGACCCACCACTCACCCTCCCGTCACACCCAGTTTCTCCCACCCACCCTGACCTAACCTAAACTCTGAATCCCTTTGAGGAAGGTTCGCTCGACCAGAAATGTTAACTCTGATTTCTCTCCACAGATGCTGCCAGACCTGCTGAGCTTTTCCAGCAATTTCTATTTTTGTTAGGCAAACAAGTGTGTCATTCCTCCTTTATCATATAATAGGGTTATATTTACAACACTTCAACTCCCCCTCCCACTCCACCAAGGACATGCAGGTCCTTGGACTCCTCCATCGCCAGACCAAAGCAACACGACAGTTGGAGGAAGAGCGCCTCAACTTCCGCCTAGGAACCCTCCAACCACAAGGGATGAACTCAGATTTCTCCAGTTTCCTCATTTCCCCTCCCCCGACCTTGTCTCAGTCAAATCCCTCGAACTCAGCACCGCCTTCCTAATCTGCAATCTTCTTCCTGACCTCTCCACCTCCACCCCACTCTGGCCTATCACCCTCAACTTGACCTCCTTCCACCTATCGCATTTCCAACGCCCCTCCCCCAAGTCCCTCCTCCCTACCTTTTATCTTAGCCTGCTGGACACACTTTCCTCATTCCTGAAGAAGGGCCTATGCCCAAAACGTCAATTCTCCTGCTCCTTGGATGCTGCCTGATCTGCTGCGCTTTTCCAGCAACACATTTTCAGCTCTGATCTCCAGCATAGAACATAGAACATAGAAGAATACAGCGCAGTACAGGCCCTTGGGCCCTCGATGTTGCGCCGATCCAAGCCCACCTAAACTACACTAACCCACTATCCTCCATATACCTATCCAATGCCCTCTTAAATGCCCATAAAGAGGGAGAGTCCACCACTGTTACTGGCAGGGCATTCCATGAACTAACGACTCGCTGAGTGAAGAACCTACCCCTAACATCAGTCCTATATCTACCCCCCCTTAATTTAAAGCTATGCCCCCTTGTAATACCCGACTCAATACGCGGGAAAAGGTTCATACTGTCGACCCTATCTAACCCCCTAATCATCTTGTACACCTCAATCAAGTCACCCCTAAACCTTCTTTTCTCTAGTGAAAACAGCCCCAAGTGCCTCAGTCTTTCCTCATACGATTTTCCTTCCATACCAGGCAACATCCTGGTAAACCTCCTCTGCACCCGTTCCAATGCCTCCACATCCTTCCTATAGTATGGCGACCAAAACTGCACACAATATTCCAGATGCGGCCGTACCAGAGTCTTATACAACTGCATCATGACCTCAGGACTCCGGAACTCAATTCCTCTACCAATAAAAGCCAGTACGCCATATGCCTTCCTCACCGCACTATTTACCTGGGTGGCAACTTTCAGAGATCTGTGTACATGGACACCAAGATCCCTCTGCTCATCCACACTACCAAGTATCCGACCATTAGCCCAGTACCCCATCTTTTTGTTATTCTTCCCAAAGTGAATCACCTCGCACTTAGCTACATTGAATTCCATCTGCCACCTTTCTGCCCAGCTCTGCAGCTTCTCTATATCCTGCTGTAACCTGCCACATGCTTCCTCACTGTCAACAACTCCTCCGACTTTCGTATCATCCGCAAACTTGCTCACCCAACCTTCTAACCCCTCTTCCAGGTCATTTATAAAAATGACAAACAGCAATGGTCCCAAAACAGATCCTTGCGGAACACCGCTAGTGACGGCACTCCATGAAGAAACTTTGCCATCAACTACTACCCTCTGTCTTCTTCCATCCAGCCAATTCCTAATCCAAACCTCCAACTCACCCTCAATGCCATATCTCCGTATTTTCTGCAGTAGCCTACCATGGGGAACCTTATCAAACGCCTTACTAAAATCCATATATACCACATCTACCGCCTTCCCCTCATCAACCTCCTTCGTCACCTTTTCAAAGAATTCAATAAGGTTTGTGAGGCACGACCTGCCCTTCACAAAACCATGCTGACTATCCTTGATCACATTATTCCTATCCAGATGTGCATAAATCCTATCCCTTACAATTCTCTCTAAGACTTTGCCCACAACAGAAGTGAGACTCACCGGCCTATAGTTACTAGGGCTATCCCTACTCCCCTTTTTGAACAAGGGAACCGCATCTGCAGTCCTCACTCCACCACCCTATCCCTATTGAAAGGCATCATGGTGGACAGGCAATGCTGATATTTAAAGAATTAATACATGCAATGCATCAGTTGTACATTCCTTTCTGGAGCACAATACAACGGAATACCACTACCCTTTGTTTCCTATTAGCCAACCAATTTTCAATCCAATCTAGTACTTTCTAATTTTACTCACTAACCTCCTGTGTTTCCTATTAGCCAACCAATTTTCAATCCAATCTAGTACAATCTAATTTTACTCACTAACCTCCTGTGTGGGACTTTATCAAAAGCTTTCTGAAAGTCCAGGTACACTACATCTACTGGATTTCCCTCGTCCAACTTCATAGTTACATCCTCAAAAAATTCCAGAAGATTAGTCAAGCATGATTTCCCCTTCATAAATCCATGCTGACTCTGTCCTATCCTGTTACTACTTTTTTATTTCTTTTTTATTTTTTATTAAAGAAAAGTGATTGATCTTTTAAATGCTTAATCTAATGTATAGAATTGTCCATATTGTTAACTGGGTAAAGCATTTACATTTATGCTTGATTCGATTTTCGATTCCCTACAGTGTGGAAACAGGCCCTTCGGCCCAACAAGTCCACACCGACCCTCCGACGAGTAACCCACCCAGACCCATTCCCTCTGACGAATGCACCTAACACTATGGGCAATTTAGCATGGCCAATTCACCTGACCCGCACATCTTTGGATTGTGGGAAGAAACCGGAGCACCCAGAGAAAACCCATGCAGACATGGGGAGAATGTGCAAACTCCACACAGACAGTTTGCCCCGAGGCTGTAATCAAACCTGGGACCCTGGTGCTGTGAGGTAGCAGTGCCCACCACTTACCCACCGTGCCGCCCCTAATAGAGTGACCAATGGAGTTTTGGGACCAGGGAACAGTGCACTCTCCAATCTCGGTTGTAACACCAATGATGAGGATACCCACTCTTGCTCTTGCCTACCTGCCTCAGTGTCAGAAATGGAGTGGCCACTGTGCTGCTCTGCCACTTCTAGAGCTCCCTTTCTCTGGCTACTAGCACCAGGAAAAATGAGATTGCAGTCCCAGTCTGCACCCTTTCTCTTTGATCCTTTTCAGCTCTCTATTCCTGGAGGAATAGAAGAGGAGGGATATTACTTACCCCACAATAATGTCTAAGCATGTGGGAGTCTAGCCAGGCACTCTGGGGGGCACTTGGGTGCTTCATGACATTTGGCCAAATGTAGTGACCTTCCAAGGATCTGACAGAGAAGTGCTGATTGACCAAACTGCATCCGTTCCTTAGATAGAGGCTACTATGCCCTGATCCCATTGCACTGTGAATGGGCACTCTCTCCCAACAGCTTGTTAATATCTGAACCTGTTTATAAATGGACAGGAGCTGAGCTGAGGTACTCACCTTGATGTAATGAAGAAGGCTGTTTATTTGCTTGTAGCTCCACCAAGTCCTCCAGTAACCCCATGATCTTCTGAGAACATTCGCGGGAATGTCCGTCCAGGTTTACTTGGACAAGGAGGTGTCTAGTTTCTGTTCTGGGAAAGGGGGCCTTCCACCTTTCCCCAGTCACCGGGGACAGAATCTACTGAGTGTCATCACTGAACCGCAGTGTTACCCAGGAATCTCCTTTTCACTGTGTTGACAAGCCCCAGAACACTGCCGTGTTGCCTTCTCAGCCACTGGCAGGTGGGTTTGGATCTTCAGGGAAGGTTTCAGTCAGGGATGTCTGCTGTAGCACTCTGGTAACCCTTAAAAGATGGCACAACTCATCTCTCAGTGCATCCTGGTGGTGAGTTTTCTGCCTGTTTGTCCAATGTAGTGTTTATTACAGTTCTTGCACAGTATTTTATAAATGACATTAGTTTTGCTTGTTGTCTGTATAGGGTATTTCAAGTTCATTAGCTGCTGTTTTAGTGTGTTGGTAGGTTTGTGGGCTACCATGATGCCAAGGGGTCCAAGTAGTCTGGCAGCTATTTCTGTGATGTCTTTGAGGTAGGCGAGAGTACAGGGAACAAACAGGCAGAAAACCCGCCACCAGGATACATGAACATCAACTAGCCACAAAAAGACATGACCCACTCTCACTAGTATTCTTACATACAGAAGAAGAACACCACTTCGACTGGGACAACACATCCATCCTAAGACAAGCCAAACAGAGACACGCATGAGAATTCCTAGAAGCATGGCATTCCAACCAGAATTCTATCATCAAACACATTGACTTGGACCCCATTTACCACCCCCTGAGAGAAAGAACAGGAAATGACATCACCAACCCAAAGAAAACCAAACATATAAATAGAAATCAGGAATCATCAGCAGTGCTTTGCCCAGAGGCTCACTGAAGATGTTATCTAGTATGGTGATGAAATGTCTGAAAATGAACCTTCCAGCTCAGTGAGCAAACCTATATCCAGAACTTCAACCTTAGCTACAAATCTTCTCAAAGCTCACTAATTCTGATTTAGAATAGAAACCCATGAAATCCTTTCTGTTCCCTTATATCCATGATAACCTCACCTAACTGAAACCTATTGATCTTTATTATGAAAGTGTGAATTGACAACTTCTGCAGCTTTACACCATGGACCTAGTAGTGAGCGTTTGTAGCGGATTTGCAAACTTCTACCTGCCTTTGCAGATGCTCTTCACTCCTGAAAGATTGGCTCCAATTTTTAAGCTACAGTTCCGTCTTAGACTCCCCAACCAGCGTAAATACGTTTGAAAAATAATTGATCAAATGACCACTTAGCTTTCTAAATTGCAGGAAACTAAGCGCACTTTGTGTAATCTCTAATCAATAAAATCAGAAAGTGCTGGAGAAACTCAGCAGGTCTGGCAGCATCTCTGGAGAGAGAAACAGAATTAATGTTTTGAGTCCAGTATGACTTGCTTTCAGCAGATGCTGCCAGACCTGTTGAGTTTCTCAATCATTTTCTGTTTTTATTTAAGATTTCCAGCAATATTTTGCTTTTATTTGTTCAATCTCTGTATTGTGCATTGCATTTAATCCTGAGAATCCAGGGCTCATTCTGGTAAATTCACACAGCACAACGTATTTCCCTCAGGTCCTCAAAGGGTAAAGGAACTTCCTGCTGAACAAACAGTGCGAAGTCTGCTGGGAGAAATATTGCTTACCTTGAGGTGGAACAACAGAGGGCAGTCAGTGCCAACTCTACCAAATCCTCCCACAAATAGTCTGCCCCCACCCCATATCTCTTACAAAATTACACTGAGTGAGAAAGAAGCCCTGAATTCTGGTGAGTTTCTGGATCTTACCATAGTGTTGATTGGAAAGTTTCAACTGGTTGGAGAAATTCAGATGCCAATCACAGAAGAAGGAAAAGAGAAACATAATTAAAATCACGTCATTCTCAAGATGTGGAAGTAAAATGAAATGCAAGTGAAAGAATACCAAGGATAATTATTTTGAACCCTTTTCCAAAATGTGGCATCTATTGTTCATCCCCAGTTGAGTGTTTTTCAAGACCATAAATCATGAACCACACTAGCATAAGAATGGAATCTATAGTGCCCATCAGTTGAAGACTGACAGATTTTTGTCTATATAGCTATGGTTTTCTTCATGGTTTTTTTGATGTTCTAACAGCCTCATGGTCAATGTACTGACACTGGTTTTGCTATTCAAATTGCCCTCGTGGAATCTTAACTCATGATCTAATTCAATACGAGTCCAATTAAATCACTGTGCCCCTAATTCAGATGTTGTTCTGCAAGTACTCATGTAGCCATGATATTTGAATGTCACGATAAGGAAGTTGGGCCTTTAATGGAACTACAAGAACCAGCCCACCAGAGTTTGGATATCCTACTATGAAGTTTAATAAGGATTACCTTTCTCCTTAATATCTCTCAACTTGATGTATTAAATCAGCAGGTTCTTGAGAACCCCACCACTTCCAAGTCACACAGCAGACTATATAATGCTGCTTTGTCACTGTCACAGGGTCAACATCCTGGAAGTCACTACCTTATGGCAACATTATCATCTGGCCTGCAGTAATTCAATAACACTCACCATCTCTGCAAAGGACACCTAGACAATAAATCCCAATTTGCCAGCAATTCCCACATCCGCTAGAATGATTAGCCTTTTTAAAACATGAATTATGGGACAAGGCTAATCTGAAGAGTTTCTTTAGAGTTCACGAATTACCTCCTTGTAAATTCTCTGCAATTCCCTTTGTCCTGCTTCTTCAAGGATTGATAATGTGTTTTCTTCCGAGTTATAATTGGCATGAGTCTGTGTGTGTATGTGCGTGCTTGTGTGTGTGAATATGAGCTGTGTTGTTACATTTTATTTTATAATAAGAAATATAGTTCATTCATTATGACGTCAGTGCCTACTCCTGTGACATCATTCCCCACAGCAATTTATTTTGCCAATTTGTTCCCCTTTCGCGGAGCCCCCTTCTCTCTTACGGGCTGGGACTCCAATTGCACATTACCTATCCTGCTCAGATGGGCACTCATTACACCCTTAGATAACTTAGTACGTATCCCAAATCCCAAGAGTCAAAAGGTCATGATTCAAGTCCTACCCTGTGGCCTTGAATGTGCATTCCAAGCTGAATATCCTAGTGCATGACTGAGGGCATTGTACTTTGTGTTTACCCATATTTCAGTGTCATCTTATGTATGCCTCATCTTCGATAAACAGCAGTGGGTGCCGGATCAGTTAATTTTAAGTGCTAGATACATTTTTGCTGAGCAAATGTATTAAGGGATTTGGGTCAAAGGCCGGGACATGAGCTAGGCCACAGATCAGACTAGCCAATGATCTCATTGAATGGTGGAACTAGCTCCCAGGCCTGAATGACCTGGGGTGGCTCAGTGGTGTCTCACAGCACCAGGGACCCAAGTTCGATTCCAACTTCAGATGACTGTGTATATGGAGTTTGCACATTCTTCCTGTGTCTGTGTGGGTTTCCTTTGGGTGCTGCTGTCTCCTCCCACAGACCAAAGATGTGCAGGATAGGTTGATTAGCCATGGGAAATGCAGGGTTACAGGGATGGGGGTGGGGGGGATGCTCTTCAGAGAGCTGGTGTAAACTTGATGGACAAATGCCTGCTTCCACACTGTAGGAGTTCTATGAATCTATGACCTCCTCCTGTTCCTAAGTGCTAAGCTAAAGCAAAACCTACCTCTTGTGTGGATGTAAAAAGTCCCAAGGCTCTATTTTGAAGACCATTTCTTCAAAATTGGCTGGTACATTTCCTGCATCACATTTCAGAGCTTCAAAACTACTTTAGTTTGAAATATTGTGGCTGATGGGAGTCTGAAATATAAGGCATTTTACATGTGTTTTCAATTTATTATACAGTATTCACAATTTACGATGTGCTCTCCTGTGCATTAGAGAGATCAAACAGAGATTGCATGACCACATTGTGAAAAACCTTTATTTTAAAATTAATTAATAGGATGTGAGCATGGTTGGCTGGTCTACTCCTAGTTGCCCTTGAGAATGGGGTGGTGAACTGACCATGTAATGGAGATACAATGACATTACAGAATTAAAGAATATTGATCCAATGTCACTGAAGGAACATTGATATAAGGTGGTGATGTTCCCTTGCATCTGCTGCCCTTATCCTTCCAGATGGCAGTGGACATGAGCTTGGAAGGTGCTAAGAAATCTTGGTAAATTTCCGCAGTGCATCTTTTAAATCATATGCACTGCTGCTGCCACTGTGCATCAGTGGTCAAGAGAGTGAATAATTTGCCAATGTGGTGCCAATCAATCATCCTAGATGGTTTCAAATTTTTTGCACTGATCGAAGCAAATGCATAGTATTCCATCACATTCCTGACTTGCAGGTGATGTATAAAAAGTATGAAGAAAGCATCAAACATAATTCCTGTCACAGATCATTGTAGACACTGTCTGATTGCATTGTTATTTTCTCTTTAGAATAGATTCCATCATTTCCCCATTGAGAGGTTAACTGGTGTGCAGCTTTCTCTATACTGTTTCCCTTCTTCCTTAAAGCTTTAACATATGCAGATTTCTAATTCACTATGGCCTTTTCAAAATCTAGGAAATTATGGAAGACTCTGACCAATAATTCATCTATTTTCTCTGCAGCCAATTATATTAATATTTAAGGATGCAACCCAATAAGACTCCACTACCGTGGGGACTTAAAACTAGACAGCATAGGTTTAAGGTGAGATAGGAGAGATAAAAAAGGGTCCAGAGGTCCAATTTTTTCATACAGAGGGTGGTGTCTGCAATGGGCTGCCAGAGGTAGTGGTGAAAGTGATTAAAATTTAATCATTTAAGAAACATTTAGACAGGTACATGGATGGGAAAGGTATGGGGATATGAACCAAAAGCAAATGGACTTGCTTAAATGTGTGGAAGCTGGACAGTTGGGAAGAAGGGCCTGTTTTCTTGCAGTAGACCTCTGATTCTAAATCAAAGGAACTCATCAGCATTCTGTCTCATTAGTTTGTTTACATTTTCTCTCACAATCACGAAATTCCTGCTGCCTGTTGCCCCTTAATTTTTCACTTTCCTTGGGAGTGTTGAAACTTCTACCATGAACACTATTGCTACTTCTATCTACTCCTTGCCAATCTGTTGTCATAAGTCACTCGTTTGTTTCACATCATCCTTTCGTATCCACTAGAAATCGTCTGCACCCACTGTGATATCGATCATCCAACACATCAAGGTCAACACCTTCGCCTACTTTACTTGTCTCCACATTCCCCTCTAGAAAAGATAGCTTGCCAGTCCTGCTTTGGTACCAGTAGCTTCTGTTCTGAGTGCGATTTTTTAAAGAGCTCTTTTTGTATTTGTAATTTCAAATGCTTCTGAATTGATCTTATTGTCTGTGAATTGAATTTTACACACATTTCTGCATCCAACTTTCAAAAGCTTCTATTTTATTCCATAGATCTCAGCATATGGTCCAGATGTTTGAAGTACATAGGGAAAATGAATAGCATACAGTATCCTATGAGTTTTACCTTTACAAGGCTGGGTTTCCTATGGTTAACCCATCTTTTATGTTACAAAATTATTTGCATCTCAATCCTCCTTGTCCTAGTGAGTTATCATCTGAGTGGCTGTTGGTTTGTGTGCTATTATGAGTCCTGGTGGTCGTAGTAAAATATCTCCTTAAATGCCTGCCACTACTTGTCTGTACTTTAACTTACTTTCACATTCTACTGCAGCTAGCCCTGGCTTCATTCTTTGTAACTGCCTTTAAGTTTAAGACTTAAGATTCTACAATTCAAAGCACTCTTCCTTAGTTGAAAATATAAAAGCATCTTTTGATATTTTTTCATAAGAAAAGTCTCTTCCATCTGTGGTGTTGATGTGACAGACAGGGCAGACATCACTTGATGGAAATTCTAGTGTGGCTAAATCTAAAACCAGTTCATACTGAAGTGAGTCTGGTTCAACTAATACAATAACAAAATGCTGGAAATAGTCAGCATCTGTGGAAAGAGTCTTAACATTGCCAGCTAGATAGGACTTCCTTAGATCTGAAGGGAGATAGAAATGTGATGGATTTTATTCAATTGAGTGTGTAGATTGGGGAGCGTTGGTGATGGTGGTGAAAAGAACAACAAAAGGTAAAGCCTGGGATAGAGTTTGGGAGAATTAAATAATAGATTTTATATAACAAATGGCAAAGGAACATAGGAGCAATGGTAGGCCATTCAGCATCTCAAACCTGTTCTGACATTCTAGACCATCCATCTCAACATCACATTTCCATGTAATTCAAATTCCCTTAATAGACTTTAAGTAGTGATGATATCAATCTCGGTTTTGAACATTCTCAATGACTGAGCCTCCATAAACTTCTGGAATAGAAAATTCCAAAACATGTACGACACTATGAATTAAGAAGTTTCTCATTATATTGGTCCTTCTATTCTGGGACTGTGCCTTGATTATGGATCCCACAGCCAGGGGAAACATGTTCTGCTGTGAAAATTGATAAGTTGCGAAGAAATTACCTCTCATTCTTTTAACCTTCAGTGAATGCAGGCCCAATTTCCTCAATTTTACTTCATAGTACACTCACCATCCCAGGAAACAGCATATTCAACCCCCAATGCAATGCCTCTATACTGTATGCATCTTAGATAAGGGGGGCAGAACTGAACACAGTACTCCAGGTCCAATTCTATAAAAAAAGACCTCTTCAGTTCTGTGCTCAAACCCTCTCAAAATAAAGACTAAAATGTGGTCTGTCTTCCAAATGATCGCAGCAAAGAAAAAGCATTGGTCCAGACCAAGATGGACTGGTTTCTGATAAGAAAAATGAAAACGGGATGCGATGGCCTAAAATTCTAGAACATGTTGTTTATCTTCATTCTAAAGGGTCACCCCATCACTTTAAGGCTGTACTTTCAGGTCCTTATCTGCCCTACTAATGGAGTCGTCATCTCCATGTCCACTGTATCCAGACACCAATCAGTGAAGAGAGCAGCACTGAGACAATAAGTGCACATGTATCAGGTGGGGGTGGGAGGGAAAAAAAAGAGAAGAGAGGGAAGGAGAGAAGAGGAAGGGCAAAGGGGGGGTGGGGGAAGGGAGTGCGAGAGAGAAAGCACAAACTCCTCTGATGCAGAGGGAGTGTTGCCGAACAAAGAGACCTTGGAGTGCAGGTTCATACCTCCTTGCAAGTGGAGTCACAGGTATTTAGGATAATTAAGGCGGCATTTGGTATGCTTTCTGTTATTGGTCAGAGTATTGAGGAAAGGAGTTGGGAGGTCATGTTGCAGCTGTACAGGACATTGGTTAGGCCATTGTTGGAATATTGCGTGCAATTCTGGTCTCCTTCCTTTCGGAAAGATGTTGTGAAACTTGAAAGGGTTCAGAAAAGATTTACAAGGATGTTGCCAGGGTTAGAGGATCTGAGCTACAGGGAGAGGCTGAACAGGCTGGGGCTGTTTTCCATGGAGCGTCAGAGGCTGAGGGGTGACCTTATAGAGGTTTACAAAATTATGAGGGGCATGGATAGGGTAAAAAGAAAAAGTCTTTTCCCTGGGGTAGGGGAGTCCAGAACTAGAGGGCATAGGTTTAGGGTGAGAGGGGAAAGATATAAAAGAAATCTACAGGACAACTTTTTCACATAGAGGGTGGTACGTGTATGGAATGAACTGCCAGAGGCTGGTACAATTGCAACATTTAAGAGGCATTTGGATGGGTGTATGAATAGGAAGGCTATGGAGGGATATGGGCCGGGTGCTGGCAGGTGGGACGAGATTGGGTTGAGATATCTGGTCGGTATGGACAGGTTGGAGTGAAGGGTCTGTTTTCGTGCTGTACATGTCTATGACTATGACTCTATGGCCTCAAACTAATCATGTACAGATATCCTGCTGACTGAGTGTGTAAGAGCCGACGCAAAACAGAGAGAGAAAGAGATATTACTGTATAGATACTACCCTTGCTGGGAAGGCTTCGCAATCTACTCAGACATTTTACAGCACAGGAAGAGTGACTTCTCCGAATCAAAAAGTGTACAGTGCAATTCAATCTCAAGTAAACTTTTTTTTTGGTTGATATGTGAACATATGCAAAAATCAATAAATTTTATAAAAAGGCATGTTGAATGATATCACCATCTCTAGTTTCCAAGACCACAACCTCAGTGGTCAAAGCAGGTTACTTTGCTATCGCTAGAGTTTGAAGCAGTGTTCAAAGAAGATATCTACATTGTTTGCATAGTCCATCGGTAAATCGTAACCGATGTGTCTGGCACCAAGACTCGCTGCGCCCACCGCTGAAGAGCATTTCAGCTTCATCATGGAAAACTTGCATAGGTTCTTGGCCATTGGCCTTTGCTTGACTTCCTTTAACACTTCGAGAAACCCTGAAGAAAGGAAAGAACTTGCATTTATATAGCACCTTTCACAACTTCAAAACATCCCAAAGTGCAGTTATTTTAATGCCAATTTGTACACAGCAAAGTTCCACAAACAACAATGTGGCAGTGAACATTTCAACCATTTTCTTTATTAGTGGATGTCACCTGACTTAGACACTGGAGAAACAGCCTGCTTCCCTTCCATACATATTCACAGATTACACCACCCAAGGGAACATGGCTTTGAAGACGTTTCTGATAGGAAGTTTATTAAACTAATACCGGGGAATAAGGAGTTTCAGTTATGTGCTGAGACTAAGGCACAAGGAATTTTTCTCCCTGGAGCAGAGGTGGCTTCACACAGAACATAGAACGTTACAGTGCAGTACAGGCCCTACGGCCCTCGATGTTGCACCGACCTGAGATATTTATCAGATGCCCAGTTTTATAAAAGGTGAATGAAATATTGAGGAATGATATACTGGAGCAACTTAGTAGGTCTGGCAGTATCTCTGGAGAGACAAACAGTTAACATTTCAGGTCCAACATGACCCTTCTTTAGTATTGCAACTTCTGCTGTTTTGCACTTTTAATTAACATTGAGGAATTTTGACAAAGTTAATAAGAAACTATTTCCAATCACAGTAATTAAAGTCCAAAGATTTAAGCTGAAACACAATAAGAATTGCTTTTTCTTTAAATCAGTGATTATTGATGATTTGGAATACACAACCTAAATTTGGAATAGATTTCATGAAGAATTTCAAGGGGATCTGGATAAATAGTTGAACAGGATAAAACTGCAGGGCTATGGATAAAGAGTAGGACAGCTGAACTCATCCAGTACACAGGCAATGTGGGCAGAATGACACCTGGATGTGCTACAAGACTCTGTTACGTGGCGATCAAAGCGGAGTTCAGCTGACGAGGTAGTCTGAGAAGGGAACCAGGGGCTCTGTCAGCAATTACCATACTACACTACGGATTGATCATGATAGGCCTTGTCCAGCACGCATGGGGCTGCCCCCATCGCCACTTACCATTTTTCAGGAGGTCCCAGCTGTTCCACACAGATCCCACACAGACTATAGGCAGACCAAACTTCCCATCAAGCAGTGACTGCAACACAAAGGAAAGCAATTAAACCAAAACATCAACCCAAATCTTCCCAAATGCAAAGCCAGAGTCAGTTTCTCTTACTCTCAGAAATAGAGGTGTAACACAAACATCTCAGTGATTCTCCCTCTTAGAGTTCATCCTTTATCTGCAGAGTGCCCCTCAGTGACATCAGCCTCAGGCAACTGTCTGTGTGGAGTATGCACATTCTCCCCCCATGTCTGCGTGGGTAATCTCCCACAGTCCAAAGATGTGGTGAGGTGAATTGGCCACGCTAAAATTATCCAAAGTGTTCAGAGATGTGTAGGTTAGGTACTTTAGTCAGAGGAAATGTAGGCTAATAGGGTAGGGGAATGGGTCTGGGTGGGTTACTCTTCAGAGGGTTGGTGTGGACTTGTTCTATACACTGTAGGGATTCTATGATCTACTCGGTGATATCAGACTGAGGTCCCATGAGCCAGTCCCCAGCCTGACCTCACCACCATCACAGTCTCTGTGGCTTTTGTTTTATGTAGATGTCCATTGGATGAGGACACCTCTGGCTAGGTCAGTATTTATTACCCATCCTTAATGGCCCAGAGGGCAGTCAAGGGTCAACCACATTGCTGTGGGTTTGGAGTCACATGTCAGCCAGATGAAGTAAGGACAGCAGTTTCCTTCCTTAAAGGACATTAGTGAACCAGATGGGTTTTTCCAACAATTGACATTGATTTCATGGTCATCATTAGACTCTTCATTCCAGATTTAAAAACAAAATAATTAAATTCATCTGCTATGGCAGGGTGAAAACCCACACCCAGAACATTACCTGAGTCACTGGATTAATGGTCTACTGACAATACCTCTAAGCCAGCACCTCCCCTCGTTCAGCACCCCTGTTCAGACTGACAGAAATTTCTGTGGCATTAAATAAGAGGAAGACAAAACCCATTGTTTTTGGTCTTTGCCACAAATTCCGCTCCCTAGCCACTTACTCCTTGCCTCTTCCTGGGCACTGAAGTGCAAACAGATTCTGCAGCCTTTACACTGTGCCAAGTGTCAACCTTTTGTGTGTTTCACTACTTTTTCGAGCTCTGTAACATAAATGAGGAAGAGTGGGCCATTTGGCCCTTTGTGCCTGCACTAACCTTTGATAAGAATCATTCAGGGCTGGTCTGCTTGATCACCTAAACTTCCAATTACCTGGTCACCCTTGATGCTCTTTGTCTTCAACCAAGAACCCATCCAACTCATCCTTAAAGAAATTCAATGACCCAGCCTTCACTGCTCTCTGGAGAACAAAATTTTCCAGACTAATGACTTTCTGGGAGTAAAAAGATTCTCATGTCAATCTTAAATGGGAAAGACTTACTTTTGAACTGAGTCTCCTGATTCCGGACCCTCCCACAGAGGGAACCATCCTCTCAGCATCCACCCTAGCTAGTCCTATTGGGATATTTTATGTTTCAATAAGATCACTCGTCAGTCTTCTAAACTATACCAGACCTATTCAAACGGTCTACTGTTCATCATAAGATAACCCCTTGATCCCAAGGAATTAGTTGAGTGAATTGTCTCTGAACTCTCTAACACAATGACTCCTTCTCCAGGGAAGGAGGCCAAACCTGGATGCTCTACTCCAGATGTTCTTGTATCAATTTCCTGTACGACTGTCAAAGCTTCCCTTCTTTTATATCCCAATCCCCATACAATAAATAAAATACCAAAGAGCTGCAGTCGCTGGAAATCAAACAAAATCAGAAATTGTTGGAAAAACTCAGCAGGTCTGGCAGCATTTGTGAAGAGAAAGCAGAGTTAACGTTTTGGGTCCAAAGCCCCCCTTCAGAATAAATAACACCATTCCATTTACCATCTTAATTACTTACTGTATCTTATGATTTATGCATCAGAGCACCCAGACCCCACCGTACCAGAGTTTAACAAACTTTCTCCATTTAAACAATGGCTGAACATACCATCACTGCAGCTGCAGAAGGTACACTAACCATACATGGCTGCAATGTGAGAGACATAGTGCCAGCAATACTGCCTGTAGTTGCTCACATTAACAATCAACATTTTGGATGCTTTTTGATCACTGCACCATTTGTCACTTAGCCCAGCATTAGAGTGGTGCTGGAAAAGCACAGCAGGTTCAGGTAGCATCCGAGGAGCAAGAAAATCGACATTTCAGACAAAAGCCCCCTGCTCCTCGGATGCTGCCTGACCTGCTGTGCTTTTCCAGCAGCACTCTAATCTTGACTCTAATCTCCAGCATCTGCAGTACCCGCTTCTATTTAGCTCAGCACCCCACTCCACTCTCCCTTGCTGCAGACTCTCTCTTTCTCTCTGACCCAGTGCCGACCACAGGGTCCTCACGGATCCATTCCCCAAGCGAAGCAGCAAGGTGAGTGAAGTGACAAGGGGCTTGGAGAACAGGGTAGCGAGTGAGAAGCAGCAATAATGGCCGGAGAATGTTGCTGTCTGCAGTATGGGCTTCCTTTTCCAGTGCACTGACAGGACAGTGTTAAATAATATCCTGACTTTCTATTCTTCCTGCCAAAGTGGATGAGCTGATGTTCTGCTACATTATGCTCCACCTACAAAATCTTTGGCCAATCACTCGACCTGTGTCACTGCAGAATCCTTATGCCCTCTTCACAAATTACTCTCCTTGCTAGCACCAACGTTAGGAACAAGACCCCAGCACTAATCCCTGTGGCACCATAGGGATTACAGATTGCCAACGAAAACATTACTCATTTACACCTATCTCCATCTCCATTAACTAACCAATGCTCTATCCTTGTTCGTATGTCACCTCCTACAGCACAAGCTCTTACTCTGTCCAGTAATCTTGATGTGGTGCCTACCCAAGAAGTCTTTAGCATTCCAAGTACATCACATCTAGAGGTTCCTGCACCTATATGACTTGTTGCTGCCTCAAAGTATATTAAATTACTCAAAAGGATAAAGCCAAGCTGACTCTGCCTAAATTCCTTACAATGTTCTAAAAGCTCTACTATAACCTCCTCATTAATAACATGATTCTAGTCTTTAATAAAGTGATTTGTGTTTGCTCTATGTTAATCTAGCTGACCCTGTTTTCTATCTCTTATTGATCTTGAACTGAAGTGTGACATTTGCTATTTTTAATCTGATGGGACTTTTAACCTTAGGTTTTTAAAATATTTCTATCTACCATGATTAGACAGACAGACAGACTTTTAATCAGGAAGGGAATCAAGGGTTACAGGGAAAGGTAGGGAAGTGTAGCTCAAATCAAGCACAATGCTATTGAATAGCAAAGTGGACTCGATGGGCAGAATGGCCTATTTTCCTCCTACACCTTAAAACCTAATGGTTACCACATCCTTTTTTTTTTAGGACCCTCAAGTGAAGTGGTCAATAACTTTCGATCAACCTAGAATCAAACCATTTATCTGTGGAACCCCTTTGTTTTTTTTTATTTCCACTGGGAGAGGTTTCCTTTTCTGTCCATTCTATCGAAGGCCTGTATATTCCTTCCTGTGAGCATGGGCACCCGAGGGATGGGACTGGTCGGGCATAGACGTAAACCGCAGCAGATGCAAAGTTCAAACACTTTTCAGCCCTGTGATGTCACCATATCTGCTGGGGGCTGGTAGGAGGCAGTCTTGCTCAGGTCCAAAAGTCACGTTCAATTCCCACCCCAGAGAACGGAGCGCACAATCTAGGCTTGCTTCCCATTGTGGACCTGAGAGAGAGTACTGCACTGACAGAGCTGTTTTCCTTTGGCTAAGATGTTAAAATGAGACTGTCTATCGCTCTTGGATGGATGTCAAATACTTCACTGCCACAGAGAAACAGGTCGAGACAAGATTTATTCCCAAGCCAACATCCCTAAATCTAGTCATTGTCATATTTCTATTTGTGCAAGCATGCTATGCTTTGGGGTTTGGTGAACTGCAGAACTCACAGCACAGAAATAATCCAACCAGTCCATGCCACTGAAAGTTCCATTCAAGTCTTTTCCCATCCAACTCAATCAGGATATTCCCTTTTCTCTCGTACACTTAATGAGCCTCCTTTTAATTACATCAATCACTTGCTGCGGCAATGAGTTCCACATTCCCCTGGTAAAGACGTTTCCTCTGAATGGTGAAGCATCAAGGCGGAAGACATTACTGGCTCAAAAGCCCATCTCTGGATACAAACCTACACACAATGGTTACATTTCCTTTTTACCTTGTGCACATGCGGCAGAACAGCCACAACGTGCCTGGCAAGCTCTTGACCCCCTCTTCTGAAGATGTGACAAGAAAGATGGTCTCCAGCTCGTGCCGCTGAAAATAAAAGTTATAAATTATCATTTGTGAAGGCGTTTTCTAGTCCCCATTCACCCCCATCCATCAAAATTGCCCCTCCAAGTAAATAAAGGATCACAGGAAACCTAAGAACAGGCCTAGGACATTCAGCCACTTTAGCTTGTTCTATATCAGGTCACCAGTTATCCGATCATGTTGTATATTTTGAGAATGGGAGTTGGATAGCCTAGCGATTATGCAAGGCAAAAGTGAGGACTGCAGATGGTGGAAATCAAAGTCTAGATTAGAGTGGTGCTGGAAAAGCAAAGCAGGTCAGGCAGCATCCAAGGAGCAGGAAAATCGATGTTTTGTGCAAAGGCCCTTCATCTCAAAACATCAATTTTCCTGCTCCTCGGGTGCTGCCTGACCTGCTGTGCTTTTCCAAAACCACTCTAATCCAGTGATTATGTGCTACTAGACTGGAATCTAGAGATCTTGAATCTTAGCCCCACTGAGTGAAGAAATCAGACTGAAATCAAGTGTTAAATGAGAGACAAAGCTGCTCCTTTAACAAGGTTTTTTTTTTCCCCAGAGAAGTCATAAACGACACAGACTCTGAAAGTCTGGAGGTTGAAGGGTTTTATGCCCAGTTTGTGTATAGCTAACAGATACTGCCTCATAGGCAAAAACAGTGACTGCAGATGCTGGAAACCAGATTCTGGATTAGTGGTGCTGGAAGAGCACAGCAGTTCAGGCAGCATCCGAGGAGCAGTAAAATCAACGTTTCGGGCAAAAGCCCTTCATCAGGATACTGCCTCATGCAGAAGGCTTTCAAGTTTAAAAAAAAAATCACTTGTACAATGAAAGAATGTGGCCAGTTCTCCCAGCTCAGCTTTCCTTTAGTTTGTTTTTGTTTTTAGCAGTAGTGGAAATGTTATTGGACCCAGAAGCATGTCAAAGCTGGAACTGTCTCTGACTTCTATCATGCAAGAACAAAGAAGATTTACAGCCCAGGAACAGGCCCTTTGGCATTTTAAGCTTGAGCCGATCCAAATCTACTGTCTAAACCGGACGGTCAATTCCTAAACATCTGTATCCCTCTGCTCCCCACCTACTCATGCATCCGTCCGAATGCATTTTAAATGAATCTACCGTGCCTGTCTCGATCACCACAGCTGGCAATGCGTTCCAAACACCCACCACCCTCTGTGTGAAGTCCTTGCCACGTGTATCCCCCCTTAAGCTTTCCACCTCTCATCTTGAAAGCGTGACCTCTCATTATTGAATCTTTCACCCTAAGAAAAAGCTTGTCTCTATCCACCCTGTCTATACCCTTCATGATTTTATAAACCTCAATCAGGTCCCCCCTCAATCTCCTTTTTTCTAATGAAAATAAACCTAACCTAACCTACTCAACCTCTCTTCATAGCTAGCACCTTCCATACCGGGCAACATCCTCGTAAACCTTCTCTGCACCCTCTCCAAAGCGTCCACATCCTTTTGGTAATTAGATTAGATTAGATTAGATTACAGTGTGGAAACAGGCCCTTCGGCCCAACAAGTCCACACCGACCCGCCGAAGCGAAACCCACCCATACCCCTACATTTACCCCTTATCTAACACTACGGGCAATTTAGTATGGCCAATTCACCTGACCCTGCACATCTTTGTGACTGTGGGAGGAAACCGGAGCACCCGGAGGAAACCCACGCAGACACAGGGAGAACGTGCAAACTCCACACAGTCAGTCGCCTGAGGCGGGAATTGAACCCGGGCGACCAGAACTGTACATTGTATTTTAAACGTGGCCGAACCAATGTCTTGTACAATTTTAACATGACCTGCCAGCTCTTATATTCAATACCCCATCCAATGAAGGCAAACATACTATATGCCTTCTTGACCACTCTATCCACCTGTGCAGCAAACTTCAGGGTACAATTGACCTGCACTCCCAGATCTCTCTGCCCATCAACTTTTCCCAAGGCTCTTCCGTTCATTGTATAATTCGCTCTAGAATTAGTCTTGTCTAAATGCATCACCTCACATTTGTCAGGATTCAAAACCATCTGCCACTTTTCCACCCAACTCTTCAGTCTTTCTATATCCTCCTGTATTCTCTGACAGTTCCTTATGCTTTCTGCTACTCCACCAATCTTCGTGTTTGATTTTACCTTTCACGCCAAGGGGTGTTTATGGGGATTGTTGCAAGTATCTGGAACAGCATCATTTAGTTGGGATATTTGGTTGGGTTTTTAGATAGGTTATTTGATATTTTGTTTTCTGTTCTGTGTTTCATTCAGTAACCTTGTAAATGAATTCTGTTTTGCTTAAAACTAAGTGGTTTGAACAGCTGATTCTGTCCTGGAATACCCACTTTACACCTGCTTAAAAAAACTAGCAAAAGTCAGGGTCTGGGCTACCTTCCTGAAATGTTCTGAGGGGTCTGGCCTGGTCCATAATAAATGAAAGAACTTGCAATTATTCTATTGGCTCCCAAAGTGCATTACAGCCAAAAAAAAGGACTTCCAAAAGTGGAGTCACTATTGTAGTTACAAATCACACAGCTACCAGATGAAGGAGCAGCGCTCTGAAAGCTAGTACTTCCAAACAAAGATCTCTATGACTATAACCAAGTGTTGCGTGATTTTTAACTTTGTCCAGCCCAGTCCAACACCGGAACCCTCACATTATTGTAATGTAGTTTTTGAACACAGTGAATCTTAACAGTGCTGTGATGCATTGTCAGAGAACCTACTTCATTGACGTTGGCTGAGAGATAACAGGATTGCCTTTGGAACTGGGAGGACAATTCTTTGAAGTACTGCATTGAGATCTTTTACAACCATCTGGAAGGATAACAGTCTCAATTTAATATCTTCTCCCAGAAACCTCTGACAATACAGCAGTTCCTCAGTGTTCCACTGGAGGACCAGTCAAAATATTTGTCTAAATTGGAGGAATCAGATCTGAATTCACATCCTTGAAGGCAAGAGGTGCTGCCAACAGAACCTTGGGTGATGTGTTCATTTGGCTTGTAGGTTACCACCTCAAAGGTGCAAATACTCATTAAAAGTTATGTTCACCTTCTGCGAGCTTTCGACAAAACCCAGCAATTTTGGATTTCTCAAAGGTACGATAGAGGTGAGTGAGGAGTGCTGTTCGATTAGATACCTGCGTAATATAGGAAAAAGAAAAAGGGTTAAAGAGTTCACAGAATCACAAAACAGGTCAGAGGCTAGGAATACAAGGTATTCTATCACATTCCTGATTTGTGCCTTGTAGATGGTGGACAGGTTGTGGGAAGTCAGGTGGTGAGTTTCTCACTGCAGGATTCCTCATCTCAAACCTGGTCTCTTAGCCACTTTGTTCATGTGGCAAGTCCATTTGAGTTTCTGGTCAATGGTAACTCCCAGGATGTTGACAGTGAGGGATTCAGTGATAGTAACATTGTTGAATGTCAAGGGGTGGTGGTTAGATTGCCTTTTAATAGTGATTGTCATTGCCTATCATTTGTATGGCACAAATGTTACTACTTGCCACTTGTCAGCCCAAACCTGGATATTATCCAGATCATGCTCAGTTCCAACATGGACAACTTCAGTATTTGAGTAATGAATGCGGTTAAACATTGTACAAATATCAACGAGCATCCCCACTTCTGACCTTATGATGGAGGGAAGGTCATTGAAGCAGCAGCTGTAGATGGTTGGGCCTAGAACACCACCCTGAGGAACTCCAGCAGAGATATCCTGGAGCCGACATGACTAACCTCCAACAACCATGACCATCTTCCTATGTGCCGGATATGACTGCAAAGAGCAGAGTTTCTCCCCTGATATCCACTGACTCCAATTTTGGAGCCAATTTTACAACTAACGTTGTAATGAGAACAGGAGCTGAGTGGCCCTGGCAGAACGCAAACTGGGTGTCAATGGGCAGGTTATTGCTGAGCAGGTGCTGCTTGATAGTATTGTCAATGATTCCTATTACTTTAATGTTGATTGAGTAGACCAATGGGACAATATGAAGCACTAGAAGATCTCTCTACATGCTAACACACTCCATAAATTCAATTACAGTAAAGTGTTTGAAAAATCTTGAACTCATTTTTTCCTTCGTAACAAATATGTTATACGAGAGATTAACTGTCCTGCAAATAGCTGTTCGATAACGATCAGACGATGGATTTTGGTAGTGCTGGATGAGGAATAAATGGTGCAGACCAGACAGAATGTTTCTGCTCTTCACGTCGGACAATGGGATTGTTCACATCCACCTCAGAGTACAGACAGTGGGTCTTTGCTTAATGTTATACCTGAAGGATTGCATCTCTGACAGTGCAGCACTCCTTCAATCCTCCATGAGGTTTACCAGCATTCAAGTTTTTGTGGGTCTTGGATCCACATGATTCAGCAGCGACTGGATCATGCCAGATACATCCAGTAGACCCCACTCAAGACGCTCAGGCCTGAAACTTCACAGATTTTATTCCCCCCCCCTCCTGCCTCCAAAGAGGATATACAATCTAAGTAACAGCTGGCCTCAGCATACTTCACTGAGAGAATATGGGGCAGAGGCGTCAAATGAATACTATGACAAATTACATAAGCCCTTCTTCAGGAATGAAGTTATGCCCGAAACGTCGATTCTCCTGTTCCCTGGATGCTGCCTGACCTGCTGCGCTTTTCCAGCAACACATTTCCAGCTCTGATCTCCAGCATCTGCAGACTTCACTTTCTCCTCAATAACTTCAACAGTACCCTAGTCCATGTTGCACGCAAGCCTTCTCCCACTCCTCTATCATCATCAACGAAAACATCTAAGCCTTTCTCCATCAAGTGCATATATGACTTCTCCTTAAATGATGACAGTCACATCAACTAGTCTATGTGGTAGCAATTCAATGGTAGGAGTTTGAAAACTGCAGAGGACAAGAGGGACCTTGGAATCCAACGCCAATCTACACATGGCTCAGGGAATAATCTAGACATCATTACCTTTGAGGTTCTGCTTTTCACTTTAGCCCCCAACCTCTCTCACTCCCCTTGCAGAACCTAGGGATTCAGTCCACCAGTGCTGGTGCTAATGTGGACCATGATCTCTGGATCCTCCATTCCCAATGGAAGTTATTCTCCAGCCGAGAGCAAATACCCTGAACCCTAGCACTGGGCAACAACACTCTTTGCTGAAGAGAACGGTATCAAACCTCCCCCCAATCATTGGATAAAAAAGCTCTTTTACCAATTACTTTAGTACACTGCAGTGCTCAATACTTCCACTAATGCGAGCAGTCTTTTTCTACCTACACTGTTTAGACCCCTTGTGATTTTGAATACCTCAATCAAATCTCCTCTCAATTTTCCCTTCAGGAAATGCCAGAACTTCCTCAAACTATATCTGATGGAGTCGCAGGTAGATAGGAGAGTGTTTTCTTTTATTGATCAGAGTATTGAATACAGGAGTTGGGAAGTCATGTTGTGGCTGTACAGGACATAGGTTACGCCACTGTTGGAGTATTGCGTGCAATTCTGGTCTCCTTCCTGTTGGAAAGATGTTGTGAAACTTGAAAGTGTTCAAAAAACATTTACAAGGATGTTGCCAGTGTTGGCGGATTTGAGCTATAAGGAGAGGCTGAACAGGCTGGGGTGGTTTTCCCTGGAGCGTTGGAGGCTGAGGGGTGACCATATAGAGGTTTACAAAAATTATGAGGGGCATGGATAGGGTAAATAGACAAAGTCTTTTCCCTGGGGTCGAGGAGTCCAGAACTAGAGGGTGCAGGATTAGGGTGAGAGGGGAAAGATATAAAAGAGACCAAAGGGGCAACTTTTTCACACAGAGGGTGGTACATGTATGGAATGAGCTGCCAGAGGAAGTGGTGGAGGCTGGTACAATTGCCACATTTAAGAGGCATTTGGATGGGTATATGAATAGGAAGGGTTTGGAGAGATATGGGCCAGGTGCTGGCAGGTGGGACTAGATTGGGTTAGGATATCTGGTCGGCATGGACAGGTTGGACCGAAGGGTCTGTTTCCATGCTGTACATCTCTATGACTCTATGATGAACATTATTCCCAAAATCATTCTGCTTGTACTTTTTCTCGAGTTTTTTTCACTTTTGCCAATATCTTTTCTTTCTGCATGTAGGTTTGCACGCAACACCCAAAACCTCAACCTGAGCTACAAATCTTCTCAAAACTTGCTAATCTTTTCCTTCCCTTATAACGTAGACCAGAGCAGTGCCCTGTACTTGAAATGTGGTCCTCCTCAAAAGGCCTTTATCAAGCAACTCTCACCAGAGGTCACTATGATGACAGCTTCTAACCTGGAAGTAACTGTACATGGCTTCCTCCACCAGACAGATGTTGAATGGTGTGTGCTTGTAGTTGTCAACAGCATCATACACAATCTTTACAGCCAACAGTGACATCCAATAAGCTGCAAAAGGTGAAGAATTCAAGTTATTAAGAAACCAGCCATACATGTAAAAACACAAAGTAAGAATTTCTGATAAGTAACTTAGAGTTAAGTGAGAATTGATCCTACAGAAAGGAATGTGGAGAATGTGGGAAATTAAGGAACTGGCACGTGAAGTGGACAGGTACTTTGCATCAGCCTTCACTGTGGGGGACACTAGAAACATCCTAGAGAGAAAAAAAAAAGTCAGGGAATGGAAGGGAGGGATGAATTCAGGAAAATTACAATTGCCTGAAAAGTAATACTGAGTAACTTGTAGGAGCTGTTGACTGACTGGGTCCTCACTGACTTCGTCTTAGGGTTTTAAAAGAAATGGTTATTGAGATAGTTGATGCACTGATTTTACTTTTCGAAAACTGACTAGATTTGGGTTAAGTCCCACTGGTTTTGAAATCTGTACATGTAACACTTCTGTTTAAAAATAAAGGAAACTACAAACTAGTCAGCTTAACACCTGCTAAACAAGTTGGAGCAGGCCATTTGGATAAGTTTAAGGTAATTGGGCAGAGTCACCATGATTTCACAAAAGGGAATCATTTTAAGCAAATCTACTGACGTTCTTTGAGGAAGTGACATGTGCAGTGGACAAAGGGGTAACGGACTTAGATTTCCAGAAGGCATTTGCCAAGTAATTAGATTCCCAAAAGGCAACATCAAAAACTATTCTGAAGAACATCAACTCATGTTGGCATCTTGGCACGGTAAGAATTTTGGCAGACTAACATCAAGTATATTGTAGGCACAAAAGGCTCTTTCTGGCCAGCAACACGTGGTCTGCCACAGGGATTGGTACTGGGAGCTCAACTGCTTACAATTTACATAAATGATTAGGATGAAGGGACCAAATGTATGGTAGCTAAATTCATTGATGACTGCAACAATGGGTACTTGTGAGGAACATTTAAGGAAGCTATATAGGCGAGTTCCGTGAGTGGACAAACGTCTGGCAAATGGAGTAGATATCAGCAACACTAAGCAAGCATTGGGCAGGTTGCCAATCGAAGACACAGGCAAGTCCAGCTCTGGGGTTTAGGTCCATCAAGCCTTCAATCAACACTGCAGCAGAATTTATCAATACAGAGGACAGCTTCTTCCCAAGGAGAATACCATACTGGATTGCCTTAATTGAGACAAACTCCCTGGGTTTGCAATATTGTTAAACACAGAGATAAGTTCCACATCCTTTCTGTAGGATCAATTCTCACTTTAACTCTAAGTTACTTATCAGAAACTGCTCTCTTCGTAGATTCCCTTATTGGTAGCTACCTTGTATTGAAGAAACCCCAAGCTTGGACACTCCAAGGGTATATCTGATCAATCCCTTTCATAACCTTTTTTTAAGACCTCTGTTACAGAGAAGAGAGAAATATACTCAGATGCAGTACAGTACCATCCTTGTAACTTTCTCCAGTGGAACTGGCTTGGAGCATGTCCTCGAATGGTGTAAATTTCCAAACTCTCTGGATAAAGTGGAAAGCAATAGAGGAAATAATGGAAGGTGGGTCGGTGTCTTGCCCTTGCACACACATGCATGTAACCCACCCCACAGAAGCCCATACTTCCTAAAACTAAGATTCCTGTTCACTCACCAGATCCCTCATCTCCGATCAGGTGACCCCAGCCTCCACATCCGATCACCGAGCCATCCGGATTGACAAGCTTGCAGTTGGAACCGGTTCCTGAGATCAATACAATTCCACCTGGTGTGCGAGTGTGCGCGTTTTTTGGCAGGCAGCAGCGGGGGGTGGGGGGGGGGGGGGGGGGGGGGTTACAGAAAAACAGGTAACGTTAGGCTCTGATGCAGAGGGGTTACCTTTGGCAGCACATCTTACAAGAGAGTACTGACAGTCTACAAAGCAAATCCCAGCTCGCCCAAGCAGTTTGTACATTGATACTTTAATCAAAAAAGAGTGATTCCATCAGAAGATGAGGACACACATTCACACATCTGAGCAAAGGTTATAGTGCAACAAGGTCAAACAGTGGCTCAATTACACTAGCACAATTTGAGCACCATTTATCAGATAACCCAAAGGCATTTTATGCGTATGTGAGAAACATGAGAATGACGATAACGAGGGTAGGTCCAATCAAGGACAGTAGTGGGAGACTGTGTATTGAGTCGGAAGAGATAGGAGAGGTCTTGAATGAGTACTTTTCTTCAGTATTTACGAATGAGAGGAACCGTATTGTTGAAGAGTGTGAAACGGACTGGTAAGCTGGAGGAGATACATGTTAGGAAGGAAGATGTGTTGGACATTTTGAACAACTTGAGGATAGACAAGTCCCCCGGGCCTGATGGGATATATCCTAGGATTATGTGGGAAGCAAGAGAGGAAATTGCAGTACCGTTGGCAATGATCTTTTCATCTTCACTGTCAACGGGGGTGGTACCAGGGGACTGGAGAGTGGCGAATGTTGTGCCCCTGTTCAAAAAAAGGGAATAGGGATAACCCCGGGAATTACAGGCCAGTTAGTCTTACTTCGGTGGTAGGTAAAGTAATGGAAAGGGTACTGAGGGATAGGATTTATGAGTATCTGGAAAGGCACTGCTTGATTAGGGACAGCCAGCACGGATTTGTGAAGGGTAGGTCTTGCCTTACAAGTCTGATTGAATTCTTTGAGGAGGTGACCAAGCATGTGGATGAGGGTAGAGCAGTGGATGTAGTATACATGGATTTTAGTAAGGCATTTGATAAGGTTCCCCATGGGAGGCTTATGCGGAAAGTCAGGAGGCATCGGATAGAGGGAAATTTGGCCAATTGGATAGAAAACTGGCTAACCGGTCGAAGTCAGAGAGTGGTGGTAGATGGTAAATATTCAGCCTGGAGCCCAGTTACAAGTGGAGTTCCGCAGGGATCAGTTCTGGGTCCTCTGCTGTTCGTAATTTTTATTAATGACTTGGATGAGGGAGTCGAAGGGTGGGTCAGTAAATTTGCAGATGATACGAAGATTGGTGGAGTTGTGGATAGTGAGGAGGGCTCTTGTCGGCTGCAAAGGGACTTGGATATGATGCAGAGCTGGGCTGAGGAGTGGCAGATGGAGTTCAACCCTGCCAAGTGTGAGGTTGTCCATTTTGGAAGGACAAATAAGAATGCGGAATACAGGGTTAACGGTAGGGTTCCTAGTAAGGTGGAGGAGCAGAGAGATCTTGGGGTCTATGTTCATAGGTCTTTGAAAGTTGCCACTCAGGTGGATAGAGCTTGTAAGACGACCTATGGTGTATTAGCGTTCATTAGCAGAGGGATTGAATTCAAGAGTCGTGAAGTGATGTTGCAGCTGTACAGACTTTGGTTCGGCCACATTTGGAGTACTGTGTGCAGTTCTGGTCGCCTCACTTTAGGAAAGATGTGGAAACTTTGGAGAGGGTGCAGAGAAGATTTACCAGGATGTTGCCTGGAATGGAGAATAGGTCGTACGAGGATAGGTTGAGAGTGCTAGGCCTTTTCTCATTGGAAAGGCGAAGGATGAGGGGTGACTTGATAGAGGTTTATAAGATGATCAGAGGAATAGATAGAGTAGACAGTCAGAAACTTTTTCCCCGGGTACAACAGAGTGTTACAAGGGGACATAAATTTAAGGTGAAGGGTGGAACGTATAGGGGAGATGTCAGGGGTGGGTTCTTTACCCAGAGAGTGGTGGGGGCATGGAATGCGCTGCCTGTGGGAGTGGTAGAGTCAGAATCTTTGGTGACCTTTAAGCGGCAATTGGATAGGTACATGGATGGGTGCTTAAGCTAGGACAAATGTTCGGCACAACATCGTGGGTCGAAGGGCCTGTTCTGTGCTGTATTGTTCTATGTTCTAGATGTCACTATTGTTCATGCTAGGGAAAAAGCAACTTGCATTTTTCTGGGAATATCAGGAACATTGAATTGAATAATTATTATTATTGCTTCGAGCCAGTTCCAACCTTTACTTAGGCGATGCTTGTTCATCTATCTCAATGCCACCTTTTCCAGATTATCCTGATTTGCCTTAATGTCATTAGTTTCCAGAAATCTATCAATTGCCAACTTGTATCTGATCAACAGGAGCGTCTGGGCAAGAAGATTCCAATGACTTACCACCCTCTGTGAAGAAAATTCCCTTTATCTCTGCCCGTAGTGTTAGGTGCATTAGTCAGAGGGAAATGGGACTGGGTGGGTTACTCTTCGCAGAGTCGGTGTGGACTGGTTAGGCTAAAGGGCCTGTTTCTACACTGTAGGGAATCGAATATCAGTCTTCAACGACCTTCCCCGGTTATAGAATCACTAAGCAGGAGGAAAATCTTATCTAAATTAACCCAGTCATTTCTTGCAAGGATTTTCTATGTTTCAATGAGATCACCTCATTCTTTGAAGTGCCAGAGAATACTGACCCAGTTTCCTTCTCTCTCCTCAGAATATAATCCAGCCACCCCAGGGATTAACCTGGTGAACCTCCATTGCACTCCCTCGAAGGAGACTAAAACTGAACCACAATACTCCAGTTTCATCGACATTCTACATAATTAAAGCATGACATCTTTGCATCTGTACTCAAAACCCCATTGATGGTCAACATTCCAGTTGCCTTCCTGATTGCTTGCTGTACTTGCATGTTAATCTTGAGTTACCCATAGACAAGGACACCCAGGTCCTTTTGAATACTTGCACTTCCCAAACCTGTTAAGCTTATCCAAAACTTCCTGACCTCTCATTGCATCTTCCTTGACTTGCAAGTTTAAAAATATTACAATTGGTCTCAATATCCAACTCATTTATATAGACTGCAAAGAGCAGTACACCTAATAAATGATCTTTGTGGTACCTCACACTAACAGCATGCCACCGAGGATGATCCATTTATTCCACCTTGCTGTTTATTAACCAATTCTCAACGTATACCAGTCCATTCTCCCCAATCACTGCTGCTCTATTTCCATTTACAATATCATGTGCAGGATCTTACAAAAATCCACCTTAAAATCCAACTGCCATCACAACCGCTGGTTCCCCTTAGTCTATTCTACAAGTAATGCCTCAAAAAGCTCCAGGTTCATCAAGCACTATGTTACTGCACTAACAATCCAGAGAACACGAGTTTATATCTCAGCACGATGGCTTGAGAATTTGAATGCTGGGAAATGAAAAGCTGGTGCTTGTAAAATTGATTGAGATTCATAATAAGGTCAAGTTCTTGCTTGGGAAGGAAAAAAAACAGCTGTCCCAACTCCAACTGGGCCCATGTGGAACTCCAGTCTTGGGAGTTTTTGAGGATGTTATTTATAGCATAGGTAAAGGAAACACAGTGGATGTAGTGTACTACTAACGTCAATGGTATAGTAACCAAGAGGAGTGTGGGGTGCTGGAAAAGTACAGTAGGTCAGGCAACATCTGAGGAGGAGAATCAACATTTTCGGCAAAAGTCCTTCACCATTCCTGATGCTGCCTGACCTGTTGCGCTTTTCCAGCACCACACTTTCAACTCTGACCTCCAATATCTGTAGTTCTCACCTTCTCCTCGAGAAGCCCAGGCTAATGACCTGGAAACACACATTCAATTCCCAGCATGCAGGCTGGTGGAATATCAGTTCAATTCAATCGGGAGGAGGTGGCGTAGTTGTAATGTCATTAGACCAGTGATACACGCCCCAGGCTAATGTCCCAAGGACATGGGTTCAAGTCTGCGTAGAGTTTGCACATTCTCCCCGTGTCTGCGTGGGTTTCCTCCAGGTGCTCCGGTTTCCTCCCACAGTCCAAAGATGTGCAGGTCAGGTGAATTGACTGTGCTAAATTACCTATAGTGTTCAGGGATATGTAGGTTAGGTGCATTGGTCATGGGAAATGTAGAGTAATAAGGTAGGGGAATGGGTATGGATTGGATAATCTTTGGAGGGTTGGTGTGGATCTGTTGGGCAGAACGGCCTGCAGTGATTCTATGATTCTAAATCCAGGATGACAGATGGCAAAATATGAATCCAATTTAAAAATAAATTTAATGCGATCAATGCTGACCATCACAAAAACCAGCTGGCTCACTAAGCAAATCTTACTGGCCTACACGTGACTCCACAGTCTCACGTAATTGACTTAAATACCCTCTGAAATAGCCTAGCAAGCCATTCTGTTCAAAATGGCTTATGCCCAAAATGTCGATTCTCCTGCTCCTTGGATGCTGCCTGACCCAGTGCTTTCCCAGCAACGCACTCTCGACTCAGATCTCCAGCATCTGCAGTCCTCACTTTCTCCCAATTAAGAATGGGGACAAGGGCAGGGGTGACCCCATGAAAGAATAACTAAGATGAACTACTTTCACTGGGGATTCTAGAACTGAGTCTGAGAATTAGGGCCAGACCATTCAGGAGAGATGATAGGAAGGACCTCAAAACACAAAGGGTGGTAGATATTAGGAACTCACTTCTACAAATGACTGTGGATACTGGACAGGTTGTTGATTTTAAATCTGACATAGCTAAGCTTTTGTTAAGCAAGGTATTGAGGGATATAGGCCAAAGGAAGGTATATGGATTAGGCCACAGGTCAACCATGACTTCACTAAATGGTGGAACAGACTCGAGGGGTTGAATGGCCTACTCAAGTTCCTACCTTTGAATTGGGAGCTGTGATTTGCAAGGCCCTTCTTGGGGCAATTAGGAGTGATCAATAAATGCTAGCCTCCTCAAGCAGGGGCACATTGACAGGACAGAGGAGAGAACTGGGTGAAAGAGAAAGCTTTCCATCGCTCACAATTCAACTTCAAGAACTTCAACAGAAAATCAAAACCTTGCCTACACTACAGAGCCTTACCTGTGTCTGTGGCTGTCGATATGCCACCTAAAGCATCGGTAGTGACACAATAGTTCTCACTCAGGTTTGGGAATCTTTCCTTCAGCAGTTGGACCAGTGCTCTGATTGCTTCATCCTGCTCCCCTCCACTTAGAGTCAACCCCTGAGAAAGCACAAAGATGAAGCCCGTTAACTCAGGACAAACACCCACGGTTTGCTCACAAGGGACACTGAGCCCAAGAACGAGCTTTTTACTGAGATTACTTACTTAGTGTGGAAACAGGCCCTTCGGCCCAACAAGTCCACACCGACCCACCGAAGCGCAATCCACCCAGACCCAGACACATTCCCCTACATTTACCCTTTCACCTAACACTACGGGCAATTTAGCACGGCCAATTCACCTGACCTGCACATCTTTGGACTGTGGGAGGAAACCGGAGCACCCGAAGGAAACCCACGCAGACACGGGGAGAATGTGCAAACGCCACACAGAGAGTCGCCTGTGGCGGGAATTGAACCCGGGTCTCTGGCACTGTGAGGCAGCAGTGCTAACCACTGTGCCACCGTGCCAATAGCCATTTATTGTCACTCATCTTTATGAGTGAGATGTGCATAAGTCGCCACAGTTTGGCGCAATTTTAATTACAGAAATTATTTTTAAAAATTGAGACAAAGTTAGCCTTTTGCTCCCTCCATGGCTGCTAGGTTTATGGAGACGCTATGGGATTCCGCCCCCAAAGCTGACCGAGGCCCCCAAAACAAAGATTTCTGAACCAGACCCACCATGCTGCCACAGCCAGGAGAAAGGGACCAGACCCACCAACAACCTGGCCAAAAGTCTTGTCAAGTAGGTGGATTTAAAAGCTAGTCTTAAAGGGGAAGGGATGGTGGAGGGGCAAAGGGGTTCGGGAATCCCATTATATGGAAACAGGCCATTTGGCCCAACAAGTCCACACTGGCCCTCTGAAGAGTATCCCACCCAGACCCATTCCCCTACCCTATTACTCCAAACTTCCCCTGACTAATGCACCTAGCCTACACATCCCTGAACACTATGGGCAATTTAATATGGCCAATTCACCTAACCTGCATATTTTTGGACTGAGGAGGAAACCGGAGCACCCGGAGGAAACCCATGCAGACACGGGAGAATGTGCAAACTCAACACAGACAGTCACGCGAGACTGGAATCGAACCTGGGTCCTTGACACAGACAACAATGCTAAGCACTGAACCACTGTGCCACCCAAAGGGAAGGGGAGGTAGAGGGGCACAGGGATTCAGGAAGGGAGGCTAGTTGTATTATTGCTAGACTATAAACCCAGATTTCCCAGATAATGTTCTGGGACGTGAGGCTCGAATCCGGCCATAGAAGATGGTGGAATTTGAATTCAACAAAGATCCGGAATTAAGTATCTGACAATGACCATTGTCAATTTTCAGGAAAATCCCATCTGGTTGACTATGCCTTTTTAAAATATTCGTTTGTGGGATGTGGGTGTCACTGGCTGGGCCACATTTATTGCCCGCCCCTAGTTGCCCTTGAGAAGGTGGTGGCGAGTTGCCTTCTTGAACCACTGCAGTCCACCTGGTGCAGGTAGACCCACAATGCCCTTAGAAAGGATACGCCAGGATTTTGACCCAGTGACAGTGAAGGAACAGCAATATATTTCCAAGTTAGGAGGGTGGGGAACTCGAAGGTGGTGTTCCCATGTAACCTTTCCTGGTCTAGTCTATTGGTGACTCCAGACCCATACCAATGTGGTTGACTATAAACTGCCCCTGAGCAATTAGGGGAGGGCAATAAATACTGGCCTGACTAGTAACTACCCAAATTCTGTGAATAAGTATTACAAAAAGAGGCAAAAAGATTCAGGGAGGAAATCCAAGTCATGAGATCAAGTGAGCTACCAACCAGTCACAATGCTAAAGGGTTTGCGAAGGACTCTGGTTTCAAAAAGGTCTGGGTTAAAGGCCTATTGTAAGGACTTGAATACCAAACCTAGGCTGTGGTAGTAAGGCTGTTGTAGTACTTTCAAGGATGGACTTGCGTTCCCACCCCACCTGGTGGATATAAAGTTAAAAATCACACAACACTAAGTTTAGTCCAACAGGTTTAATTGGAAGCACTAGCTTTCGGAGCGCCGCTCCTTCAGGTGGATATAAAGAATGCAGCAACTCATGTTCAAAGACGAGCAGAGGAATTCTTTAGAATATAGAGCAAATCTGAACTAAACATCACAAAAACAAATGATCCTGTTGAGGTATTTAATGGTGACAGAGAGATTAAACAGCAAGGAATGGCTTCCATAAAGAAGAATTAATTTTCTCTGGAGGGGGCTAAGGATGAGAGCTCACTGTATGAAAGGGTGGGAGCAGCAGCAACTCATGCCCCTCCACTCATTTACTCTCTTCCTCTTTCTGCGTATTCTTCCCCCTTCCAAAATCCACAGTCTCTATCGCCTCCCACAACACCATACCTCTCTCTCCACATTCCCCCTTCCCCACAGTCCGTATCTTTGTTTCTATTCCTCACAGCTGAAAAAGTGTTGCTGGAAAAGTGCAGCAGGTCAGGCAGCATCCAAAGAACAGGAGAATCGACGTTTCGGGCATAAGATCTCCAGCATCTGCAGTCCTCACTTTCTATTCCTTACAGCCCATCTCCCTGTTCTCCCTGGGTTTCCTCCCACTACCTCCCTGGGTTTCCTCCCACTACCTCCCTGGGCTCCCTCCCTTCCTTAGTCCATCTCCATGTGCCCCCAACAACTCCCCCCACCCTTCCACCCACAACTACCACCACCACCACTGGCTCCTCTTCCCCCACTCACCTCTTCTTTCTCTATGTCAGATCATGATTTGCCTGTATAGCAAAACTACTTTTCTTAGTTCGGAGGTGCCAGTGTTGGACTGGGGTGTACAAAGTTAAAAATCACAACACCAGGTTATAGTCCAACAAGTTTATTTGGAAGCACTAGCTTTTGAGACGCTCCACAACAACCTCAAGAGGAGGCAGCATCTCAAAAGCTAGTGCTTCCTGTTATAAAAGGTAGAAGAGTGTAAAGGATTTAACACAGAGTGCTGGAGAATTTACAATGTAACATTTGGTCCAGCAGCTAGCATAGGCCAAGTTGCTATGAGACTAAAACAAATTAGAATTCGGCCAGTTTAAATTATACCCAAAATACCAACCTCCAATCAAGTTTGAATTTAGTACATTGAACTTTGGGGTATAAGACTGGGAAAAATTGAATAGTTGTGGGGAGAACTGCCAAGCCCCCATCATGTACAGACTGCCTGAAAAATAGCTCTCTTAAAAGGTACCTTTGTCGATCAGTGACCTGTGAAACAGAAATCCCAAAAGAAGAAAATCTACAGAGGAAGATACAAAGGGAAGATTCGACAGCTGCCTGATTTTGAAATTTGAATTTTTGGTAAATCATACCTTATTAAGAAATAAACTTGTTAATTTTTACTTTAAATTGTTCTTGGTAGCTTGAATTTTCACAGATTATTGCGTGGGATAAATCTTTTGTGTTGCTGGTTCAAATTAAGCAGAGGGATTTACCCGTGACATAACATTCCAAATAAATCTGTTGGACTACCACCTGACGCTGTGTGATTTTTAATGCGGTACATATAACAATTACAAATCAAACTGAAATCTCTCAACTCGCCCCAAACACTCCACCCCTTTTCCAACACCTTCCTGTCTTCCCTTTGGCAGAACTGATTGCAACACTCCAGCTGAGGTTGATCTAGATTTAACATGATCATCAAGGAAGGAAGGAAAAGGCCAAGAACAGAACACAACCAGATCAGAGGAACTGAGCCTATGCACTCACCATCTCTCCTTTCTCACGTCACTGTTCATCTCTTCTGTCCAACTTTTTTCAGTCCGATCTATTGTGCAGCCTCTTTCCCTAAACCTATGCCCTCTAGTTCTGGCCTCCCCCCAGGGAAAAGACTTTGCCTATTTATCCTATCCACGCCCCTCATGATTTATAAACCTCTAAGGTCAGCCATCAGCCTCCGACACTCCAGGGAAAACAGCCCTAGCCTATTTAGCTTCTCCCTAGAGCTCAAATAGTCCAACCCTGGCAACATCCTTGTAAGTCTTTTCTGAACCCTTTCAAGTTTCAGAACATCCTTCCAATAGGAAGGAGACCAGAATCGCACGCAGTATTCCAACAGTGGCCTAACCAATGTCCTGTACATCCGTATAATGACCTCCCAACTCCTGTACTCAATAATCTGACCAATAAAGGAAAGCATACCAAACGCCTTCTTCACTATCCTATCTACCTGTGACTACGCCAGAGGAAGTGGTGGAGGCTAGTATAATTGCAACATTTAAAAGGCATCTGGATGGGTATATGAATAGGAAGGGTTTGGAGGGATATGGGCCAGGTGCTGGCAGGTGGGACTAGAGTGGGTTAGGTTACCTGGTCGGCATGGACGTGTTGGGCCGAAGGGTTGGTTTCTATGCTGTACATCTCTACGACTCTCGCACTTTCAACCAGAGACAAGACACTCCACATGGGCTTATTAGCAAATTCCAAAGGGCTCAGCAATGATCCAAAGACAAGTGTAGGTCAATACTGTTTTACATCACATACGTAATAAATGAAAGACTGCTGCAGAGAATGTACTCCTAATGTCTTCATGGAATTACAGCTTCCGGTAACAGCGCTGTCTGCCCTTCCTACAACCAGGCAATAACAAACTGACTGGGACCTTCACAGTGTCTTTTCCTGTACAGAGTCATCATCATTTCGCAATGTTAGGTACCACAAGCATCTATTTTGTAACAGGAAAAGTAGCTTCCTGAGAAGGAATAGGTTAACACGGCATTCACTTTAACACGCGAGACTAGAGAGAAAGAGTGTGAAATCTGCAGCTTGGAAGTACACACCACACTAATGCAGAATGAAGGGGCCAGCGTGTGCAGGGACAGAAACAGATCTGCCATGATCTTATCAAATAAAGGGGCAGGCTTGATGGGCCAAATAGCCTACTTCTCCTGATAATTATATGCTTGCACGTACGTTTAATTTGACTATGATCAGACAACGTCCCTTCCTTGTACTCTGAGCAGTACTGAGGATCCCGGATTAGTGTCAGATAGGCGTAAAGCTCTAAGAACTTTACCTACCAAAGACTTGAGAGGTACTTTAGGATCTGCGCCGGCTGCCTTCTTAGCATCCAGGATCATATTGTTAATGCTTTCCAAACATTTATCCAGCCCAACCAGCTGCAGAGAATGAAACAAACACCAACGTCCAGTCAAAACAGAAGATGACAAACCAGTGAACTAACCAAGCATGCTCATCACCCCACAACGCACTCCCACCAATCTACCGCCATTCAACTGCCCTCCATGCCCTACCTCAGATAGCCACTTGGGACTGGCAGGGACAGCAAACAGAAGTAATTCATTCACAGGTAATGGGTATCACTGGCCAGGCCTGGATTTGTCCCTCTTGTGGTGCAGTGGTAATATCCCTACCTTTGCACCAGGAGGCTCTGGTTCAAGTCCCACCTGTTCCAGAGATGCTAATAACATCTTTGAATAGGTTGATTAGAAAATTTTTTTTCTAAACTATCCATCCCCAATTGTCCAGAGACCAGTGAAGAGTTAACCACATCGCTGAGAGTCTCGCATTACATGTAGGCTAAACCAGGTAAGGTTTGCTGACTTCCTTCCCTAAAGGACATTGTGGAGGTGAGTACAATTGCAACATTTAACAGGCATCTGGATGGGTGTAATAAATAAGAAGGTTTGGAGGGATATGGGCCGGGAGTCAGCAGGTGGGACTAGATTTGGGTTGGGATATCTGATCGAGGTGTACAAAATTATGAGTGGACTAAATAGAGTCAATAGCCAGAAACTTTTCCCCAGGGCAGGATTGACTGGTACGAGAAGCCATAGTTTGAAGATATTAGGAGGAAGGTATAAAAGGAGATGTCAGAGGTAGGTTCTTTACGCAGAGAGTTATGAATGCGTGGAATGTGGTGGTAGAAGCAGAGTCCTTGGGGACATTTAAGCAACTGCTGGACATGCACATAAATAGCAGTGAGTTGAGGAATGTGTAAGTTACTATATTTTACATTAGGATTAAATCTTGGCACAACATCGTAGGCCAAAGGGCCTGCTCTGTGCTGTACTTTTCTATATTCTATGTTCTATATCTGATTGGCACGGACGAGTTGGACCGTAGGGTCTGCTTCCGTGCTGTACGTCTCTATGACTCTCGTGAACCAGGGAGATTTCTCCCCATAGTCAACAATGGTTTCATGATCATAATTCTTAAATTTCAGATATCTATTGAACTCAATTTCAATAAATTGCCACCTACCCTAGCAGGATTTGAACCCAGCTCCCCAGAACATTACCTTGGTCTCTGGAATAAAACCTTGTGATAATACCACTAAGCCACTATCTCCGTCAGAAACTCTGAAGCAAACTCTGCTAGTCCAGGAATCTCTCAAGGTGATTTACACGTTGGGTCCGTGATTAAGAAAGCAAATGTAATGTTGTCACTTATCTCAAGAAGGTTGGAATATAAAAGCAGCGAGCAGCGATGTGCTTCTGAGACTTTATAAAGCTCTAGTTAGGCCCCATTTAGAATACTGTGTCCAACTTTAGGCCTCACACCTCAGGAAACACATACAGGTACTGGAGCGTGTCCAGTAGAGATTCACACAGATGATCCCTGGAATGGTAGGCCTAACATACGATGATCGGCTAAGGGTCCTGGGATTGCATTCAGAGTTTAGAAAGTTGAGGGGAGATCTAATAGAAACTTACAAGATAATGCATGGCTTAGAAAGAGTGGATGCTGGGAAGTTGTTTCCATTAGGTGGGGAGACTAGGACCCTTGGGCACACCCTCAAAATTAGAGTGGGTCAATTTAGAACAGAAATGAGACGACATTTCTTCAGGCCAGAGTGTGGTGGGCCTGTGGAATTCATTGCCACGGAGCACAGTGGAGGCCGGGACATTGGGTGTCTTCAAGGCAGAGATTGATAAATTCTTGATCTGGCAAGGAATTAAGGACCAAGGGGAGAGTGTAGCTAAGTGGAATTGAAACACCCATCAGCCATGATTAAATTGCGGAGTGGACTCGATGGGCCGAATGGCCTTGCTACCACTCCTATGTCTTATGGTCGTATGAACTGTGCCTAAGATGGTAATCAAATGAAAATCAAATCGATGTATTTCAGAAAGTAATGTTTTGGGATAAAGATTGAGAAAAATTTGTGACAGAATTGTGGCTAGGTTAATAATCTTGAGGGGGTTAGCAAAGCAGATTTCTTGCCTCATCTGGGTCTAAAAAAAAAGCATTAGCAATGATAATAAAAGCACTGTTGATGCTGGAGGATACTTTTTTTTTTAAACAAAGTACTGGAGTTAGTCAGAAGCTCTGGCATTGCCTGTGGAGAGAACACCAGAACAACGGCTCTTCAGAACCAGGATTGGAAGAAAGGTCAGAGTTGGTTCTTTACTCTTGAAGAAACTAACTGGAGCATTCCTTACCCAGTGGTTGGTGGCTGGTCCATCGACCTTGGCTTTGATCGTCCCATCCTCAGCAATCAACACCACATTTGAGCTAGTTGCTCCTCTAACAGGGGAAGGAACATAAATTTATTTTTGAATATACAATAAGTCTAGCTTTTTGACACTGGTCCATTTTCTTCCAACACTTTTTGTTATCCATATAAATGATTTGGATATGAATATAGGAGGTGTGATTGTTTGTAGATGATGCCAAAATTGATGGTGTAGCAAGCAGTGAAGGTTAACTCAGTCAAAGGGACCTCAGATGAGCAGTTAGGCCAAGGAGTGGCAAATGGAGTTTAATCTAGATAAATGTGAACTGCTTCATTTTCCCAGGCCAAAGCAAGGAAGGACTTATACACTTAATGGTAAGGTCATTGGGAGTGTTGCTGAATAAAGAGACCTTGGACTGTAGGTTCACAGTTCCTTGAAAGTGGAGTCCCAGGTAGACAGGAGAGTGAAGGAGGCATTTGGCATGCCTTTCCTTTATTAGTCAGAGTATAGAAGTTGGGAGGTCATTTTGCAGCTTTACAGGACATTGATTAGGGCACTTTTGGAATACTGTGGGTAATTTTGGTCTCCCTGCCACAGGAAAGATGTTGTAAAATTTGAGAGGGTTCAGAAAAATGTACAAGGCTGTTGCCAAGGTTGGAGGGTTTGAGCTACATGGACAGGCTGAATAGACTGGGGCTGTTTACCCTGTAGCACCAAAGGCTGAGAGGTGACCTTATAGAGGTTTATAAAATCATGAGGGGCGTGGATAGGATAAATAGACAAGGTCTTTTCTCCAGGAGAGGGGAGTCCAAAACTGGAGGGCATAGGTTTCAGACAAGAGGTGGAAAAATTCAAAAGGGATTTAAGAGGCAACATTTTCACACAGAGTGGTGAGTGAATGGAATAAGCTGGCAAAGGAAGTGGTGGAGACTGGTACAATTACAACATTTAAAAGGCATCTGGATGGGTACATGAATAGGAATGATTTAGAGGGATATGGGCCAAGTCCTGGCAAATGGGACAAGATTAATTTAGGATATCTGGTCAGCATGGACAAAGTGAGCCAAAGGGTCTGTCTCCATACTACACATCCATAGGACTTCAACTCAAAGCTCACAATTCCTATAACTGCATTTTTCACTGCCTTTCAAAGTATCCCTCTTCTTTGGAGAGTTGCCTTCTCTCCTCTCCCCTTCACTCTGACTTTTGTGAAGAAATGGTGAGGTGTTTGTAAAGGAAACTGCTGAGGAAAGTCAGCTTCCCTGATAATGGGGCCAACTGCAAATAAAAGACAAATTCCTGGAACTCCTTCCTGAACACAGGTGGACTGCAGCAGTTTTGAGTAGGAAAGTTAGGAATGGGCTTGCCCACAAGGAAGGTGAGCTTAACTAAAAACAGATGTGAGAGGGGTGCATTGAATTGGGGAGGAGGTTGGCAAGGAAAGTGTTGGGGGGGGGGGGGGGGGGGGGAAGAAGAAGAGAGAGGAGAAGGAGAGGGCAAAGCGGGACGTTGGTGGGGAGGCAAGGAGAGGGGAGCAGAAGGGTAGGGGGAACAAGAAAGGAAGGGGGGCCAGGGAGAAGAGGGTAGGGGGAGGGCTGGGGAGCCAAGGAGGAGTGGGAAGCAGAAGGGGGGGTGGGCATGGAGGGGGGTGGGGTGGGGTGGGGAGTGAGAGAAGGGGATCAGCCAGAGTGCAGTGCGCTCCCGTTACCAACAACGTCCTGATGCTGAGCGCCCGCTCAGGGATCGGAGAGCCTGTTGGCTGACTGAGTCACTCACTTACCCCTCCACTCCGCCGTACAGGTGACCCATTGTCCGGCAACACCAAGCCTGATCAGCTGACAAAAGGCGGAGTAACAAATGCAAACACGTGACCGCCAGTCACATGACAATCTGAGTCACATGACTTGGAGGAGTGGTAGGAATAGGAAGTCAGGCGGAATTATCAACCAAAGGGGAAAGTCTGAGCAAAGAGATCGTTTGTTTCTTGCCACTTTCACGCTCCCTGAATATTTTGATATTTACTTTCTCCTATCCATTTATTTCCCAATCCCAAACTGCCTTTCAGAAAGGGATGATAAAGCCACCTTTTTGAACTGTTGTAGATCATTTGGTCCAGGTTCACTCAGTGCTGTTAGGAAGGGAGTTGTAGAATTTTGACTCAGTGATAGTGAAGGAATGGCGGTATTGTTCCAGGTCAGAGTAGTGTGTGATGCTGTTCGATCACCTTCTGCAATTTGTATCCAAGGCTTTATCTGTGACAGGAAGCAAAATGTGATAATATAAAACGCTGGAGATCTGAAACAAAACCCCAAATTGTTGGAGAAACTCAGCAGGTCTGGAAGCATCTATGGAGAGAAAGCATTTTGAGTCAAATGACTCTTCATCAAACCGAGAAACAAAAAAAAATCATTCTTGGGGAATTTATGACTTTTATCATTGGGGATGGGCAATGAATACTGGGCCAGCCAGTAGTGCCCATATCAGTCACAGGTGGAGTGAGGTAAGGTTGAGTTGGGCAGTGTTTGTTTTTGAACACCAATCAAATCTCCTCTTCTGCAAGGTGAACTCTTCCAATCTCTGTCTATAAAACTGAAGTTCCTCAGCCCTAGAATCAATGAAAAGAACTGTGGGAGCTGTTAATCAGAAACAAAAACAAAAGTTGCTGGAAGAGCTCAGCAGGCCTGGCAGCATCTGTGAAGAAAAGTTGAAGTCAATGTTTCAGTTCCTCTTCTGAGGAAGGGTCACCAAATCTGAAACTTTAACTTTGATTTCTCTTCACAGACGCTGCCAGGTCTGCTGAGCTTTTCTAGCAACTTCTGTTCTCACCCTAGAATTAAGAACCTTTTCTACACATTGAGTATATTGAAGACACCTCATTCAATTTTGTGTACTGCATCCATTGTTCACAATGTGGTTTCCTCTACACCGGAGAGGCAGACTGGGTAATGCTTTGCAGAACAGTGACATCCTGACCATAAAAGTAACCCTGAGCTTCCAGTTCCCCACTGCTTCAATACACCAGCATACTCCTATGCCACCATTTCATCTCAGGCATGCAGCAGGGCTCCAGTGAAACTCAACACAAGCTGTAGGAATAATCTATTCAAGTACCTTATAGCCTTTGGGATTCAACATTGAGTTTAACAATTTCAGAATTGGAACACACTCCTCCAGGTTTGTTACCTACCCCCACACCCCTAGGTTCTGTTTTGTTCGGGTTGCTCCCAGTACAACTCACCCATTTTTAACCATTCATGTTTCTCATTAGCACCCTATTTACCATTTACCTTCCTCTCGGCTTATCATCACTAATCCCTTTGTTTGCCTCTTCTTTTTCTCTTGGCACTGTCTCCATGTGTTCTATTCACTCCTTCCCCAACCCACCTCCCACCATCAGCATATATACCGCCTTAACTCAATTCTGACATGGAGTCACCGAACTTGAGACATTAACTCTGTTTCTCTCTCGACAAATGAATTTCTCCAGCTCTTTGTTCCCATCCCACCAATGGTCTATAGCCATTTCTTTTCAAGTATTTAATTTCCTTCTGAATGTTATTATTAAGTCTTCCACCACTCTTGTCAGGAATAGATACAAATACTGTGGATGCTGGAAACATGAAACAAAATACAAGTTGCTGGAGAAACTCAGGAGGTCTGCCAACATATGTGGAGAGAGAAACAGTTTGGATTTTGAACTGACATTTCTACAGAACTGAAAGGTGTTGGGAAATAGACTTCTTAAAATATTTTTGACAGAAGCAAAGGAGGAGAAAAGGGTATTGGTATTGACGCTCAGTGTAAAAGACAAAGTGGTTTTCAATAGTGGAGAAAGAATAAAAGCGATTCAAAAAGGTTGTAAATTAAGGTCAGGAAGTTTATTACAACTTGCCATGTAAAGGAAATGTCTCCCTCTGGTTCAGCAGTCAATACATGGAGCGAATCCCAGACGAAGGCTGCGCTGGTGAAACAGCCCTGGAACTTACTGTGGAGCAGTTGAGAGCCAGTATGGAGCAGACTGGAGGCTTGGAGTGGAGCAGGAACATTTGAGGACTGGGGTCTAGTACAGGCGGTCAGACCTCATGGAGCTGCCCCTGCACTGAGCTGCTGTAATATAATAGAGTCATAGAGATGTACAGCATGGATACAGACCCTTTGGTCCAACTGACTAGATATCCCAACCCAATCTAGTCCCACCTGCCAGCACCCGGCCCATATCCCTCCAAACCCTTCCTATTCATATACCCATCCAAATGCCTTTAGATTATATTAGATTAGATTAGATTACTTACAGTGTGGAAACAGGCCCTTCAGCCCAACGAATCCACACCGACCCGCCTAAGCACACCCAACCAGACCCATTTCCCTACATTTACCCCTGCACCTAACACTACGGGCAATTTAGCCTGGCCAATTCACCTAACCTGCACATTTTTGGACTGTGGGAGGAAACCAGAGCACCCGGAGGAAACCCATGCAGACACGGGGAGAATGTGCAAACTCCACACAGTCAGTCGCCTGAGGCAGGAATTGAACCCGGGTCTCTGGCGCTGTGAGGCAGCAGTGCTAACCACTGAATTGAATTGTTTTTATCTGATTGGAATGTCAATCCTTTAACTACGTCTTACTTTTAACTTATTCTTTAAACATTGTAATGTAAAATACAACTACTTTTCTCTTTATTCTTCTTTTGTATCTAAGATTTGTACTTAGGTACTTGCACCAAAGATGGTGCCATAACAGGTGATATTGTAAAACATTTCCCTGTACTTCTGTACTTGAACATGCTTGACAATAAAGGATACTCTTGCACCAATTATCCTTTGGTCTGTTTCCTATCGTTATTAATCCATGGATGTATAAAGATTTTCTATGTTCATCCCATGTTAGACCATAAGACATAGGAGCAGAAATAGGCCATTCAGCCCATCGAGTCTGCTCCTTCATTCAATCGTGGCTGATAAGTTTCTCAACCCAATTCTCCCGCTTTCTCCCTGTAACCCTTGACCCCCTTGATACTCAAGAACCTATCCATCTCAATTGTAAATATGCTCAATGACCTGACCTCCACAGCCTTCTGTGACAGTAAATTCCATAGATTCACCACTCTCTGGTTGAAGAAGTTTCTCTTTATCTCCATTCTAAAAGGTCTTCCATTTACTCTAATGCTATGTCCTTGGGTCCTATTCTCTCCTACCAATGGAAACATCTTCCCAACATCTACACTATTCAGGCCATTCAGTATTCTGTATGTTTTGACTAGATCCCTCCTCAAAGAATCCATACAGTGTGGAAACAGGCCCTTTGGCCCAAAAAGTCCACATCGAGCCTCCAAAAAGTAACCTACCCAGACCTATTCCCTTACTATCCTATATTTATTCCTGACTAATGAACCTAACCTACATATCCCTGAACACTATGGGCAATTTAGCATGGCTAATTCACCTAACCTACACATTTTTGGACTGTGGGAGGAAACCGGCACACCTGGAGGAAACCCACACCGATATGGGGAGAATGTGCAAACTCCATACAGACAGTCGCCCGAAGCTGGAATTGAACACGGGTCCCTGGCACTGAGAGGCAGCAGTGCTAACCTCCATTGAGTATAAACCCAGAGTCTTCGAATGTTCCTCATATGTTAAGTTTTTCAATCCTGGGGCCATTCTTGTCAACCTCCTCTGAACAAGCTTCAAAGCCAGTACATCCTTCCTGAGATGTGAGGCCCAAAACTACACATAATTTCAGTTAAAAAGTGTAGCGCTGGAAAAGCACAGCAGGTCAGGCAGCATCTGAGGAGCAGATGATTCAAGGTTTCAGGCATAAGCCCTTCATCAATTCTCTAGCATCTGCAGTCCTCACTTTCTCCTTGCACTCAATCTTAGCCTTCCATTATCCTCCAGTAAATCACCCTTTAACCTTTGCTGCTGTAAGAATCTAAAGAGAACAGTTCCAGTTTCTCCAGTCTCTCTCTCTAACTGAAGCCATCCATCCTTCATAGAACTAAATATCCACAAACACAGGTGAGTGAGAAAAACTGTACGGCCTGCCACATTCGAGAAAGACATTACACCCTAATACTAGCCAATCATTTTCTCAATGAGATGGGAGCTCACAGGGGTATTGAAGCAAGTTTCAGATTACTTGCTGCATATCCTGGTCAGAAAGTGACATCCCTGAATCCATGTTGAAGGATTGGCTGTAAAACTGCTGAAGAAGGTCCAAATACCCCTCCCCCACCCTGAAAGATGTGTGTAATTTGAAATTTAAGGGAAGGCAATGGTATTATCAGCAGACTATTAATCCTGAAACTCAGCTAATTTCTGGGGACCTGGGTTCAAATCCTGCCATGACAAATGATAGAATTTGAATTCAATAAAAAAATCTACATGTAAGGTCTAATGATAACCATGAAACCATTGTCAATGGTTGGAAGAAACCCATCTGTTTCACTTATGTCCTCTAGGGAAGAAAACTGTCATCTTTACTTGGTCTGGCCTACATTTGACTCCAGATCCACAGCAATGTGGTTGACTCACAAACTTGATTGAGTTTTTTGAAGAAGTAACAAAGAGGATTAATGAGGGTAGAGCAGTAGATGTGATCTATATGGACTTCAGTGAGGCATTCGACAAGGTTCCCCATGGGAGACTGATTAGCAAGGTTAGATCTCACGGAATACAAGGAGAACTAGCCATTTGGATACAGAACTGGCTCAAAGGTAGAAGATAGAGGGTGGTGGTGGAGGGTTTATTTTCAGACTGGAGGCCTGCAACCAGTGGAGTGCCACAAGGATCGGTACTGGGTCCTCTACTTTTTGTAAAATTATTTGCAATTATTTGGATGCGAGCAAATGAGGTGTAGTTAGTAAGTTTGCAGATGACACCAAAATTGGAGGTGTAGTGGACAGTGAAGAAAGTTACCTCAGATTACAACAGGATCTTGATCAGATGGGCCAATGGGCTGAGAAGTGGCAGATGGAGTTTAATTCAGATAAATGCGAGGTGCTGCATTTTGGGAAAGCAAATCTTAGCAGGACTTATACACTTAATTGTAGGATCCTAGGGAGTGTTGCTGAACAAAAAGACCTTGGAATGCAGGTTCATAGCTCCTTGAAAGTGGAGTCACAGGTAGATAGGATAGTGAAGAAGGCGTTTGGTATGCTTTCTTTTATTGGTCAGAATATTGAGTACAGGAGTTGAGAGGTCATGTTGCAGCTGTACAGGACATTGGTTAGGCCACGGTTGGGATATTGCGTGCAATTCTGGTCTCCTTCCTATCGGAAAGATGTTGCGAAATTGGAAAGGGTTCAGAAAAGATTTCCAAGGATGTTGCCAGGGTTGGAGGATTTGAGCTATAGGGAGAGGCTGAACAGGCTGGGGCTGCTTTCCCTGGAGTGTTGGAGGGTGACGGGTGACCTTATAGAGGTTTACAAAATTATGAGGGCATGGATAGGATAAATAGACAAAGTCTTTTCCCTGGGTTTGGGGAGTTCAGAACTAGAGGGCATAGGTTTAGGGTAAGAGGCGAAAGTTATAAAAGAGACCTACGGGGTAACGTTTTCACACAGAGGGTGGTACGGGTATGGAATGAGCTGCCAGAGGAAGAGGTACAATTGCAACATTTAAAAGGCATTTGTATGGGTATATGAATAGGAAGGACTTGGAGGGATATGGGTCAGGTGCTGGCAGGTGGAACTAGATTAGGTTGGGATATCTCATCAGCATGGACGGGTTGGACAGAAGGGTCTGTTTTCATGCTATACATCTCCATGTCTCTATGACTCTTATCTGTCCTTTGGGCAAATCAGGAAAGGGCAATAAATGCTGGTCTAGCCAGAGAGGCCCACATCCTGTGAATGAATTAAAATTAAATTGGGTCCTGCCCGAATTAAAAGAGACAAAACATTCCAAAGCCTACACAGTTTGAAATTTGGGCAATTTTTGTTTGCTAAGCTCCATGTAAAATTCAAGATGTTAGCGGAATAGGATGCTTCAGTAGGAGCTCATCCGCTCCATCTGTTTCTTCTTCTTTTGTTTTCTCTTTATCTTTTCTCTCCTTGTGTTTCCTCTTTCTTCTCCCGGCCTCAGTGCAGACCCAGGGAGGTGACCTCCCCACATGATGTGTCTCTCAGCAGCCTGCGGTGGTCTCTTGGCCCAGAGTGGGAGCCTTTCGATGGTCCATGGCGGTCTCTTGGCCTGGGCATGTTCCAGAGGCAGCAGGAGGAGAATTGGAGAGGATAACTTCAGCGGCAGTGACGACACCATGGCGCAATGCGGGCAGAGCGAGTGATGGGGGAGACCCCCGGTACGCATAGGATGGGAAAGGGAATTGCACGGGTTGGGCACAATTGAAATGTGGAGCTGGGATAAGGAACAGCGACAGTATGTCCTTCATAAGTATGTACCTGTCAGGCAGGGAGGAAGTGGCCGAGTGAGGGAGCCGTGGTTTACTAAAGAAGTTGAATCTCTTGTCAAGATGAAGAACGAGGTTTATGTCAAGATGAGGCATGAAACATCAGTTAGGGCACTTGAGAGTTACAAATTAACCAGGAAGGACCTAAAGAGAGAGCTAAGAAGAACCAGGAGGGGACATGAGAAATCGTTGGCGGATAGGATCAAAGAAAATCTTATAGCTTTCTTTGGCTATGTCAGGAATAAAAGAATGACTAGAATAAGATTAGGGCCTGTCAAAGACAGTAGTGGGAAGCTGTGCGCAGAGTCCAAAGAGATAGGAGAGGCGCTAAATGAATATTTTTTGTCGGTGTTCACACAGGAAAAAGACAATGTTGTTGAGGAGAATACTTAGATACAGGCTATTAGACTAGACAGAATTGAGGTTCATAAGGAGGAGGTGTTAGCAATTCTGGAAAGTTTGAAAATAGATAAGTCCCCTGGGCCAGATGGATTCTCTGGGAAGCTAGGGAGGAGATTGCAGAGCCTTTGGCGTCATTGTCAACAGGAATAGTGCCAGAAGACTGGAGGATAGCAAATGCTGTCCCATTGTTCAAGGAGAGTAGAGACAACATTGGTAATTATAGGCCAGTGACCCTTACCTCAGTTGTAGGTAAACTGTTGGAAAAGATTATAAGAGGTAGGATTTATAATCATCTAGAAAGAAATAATTTGATTAGGGATAGTCAGCACAGTTTTGTGAAGGGTAGGTTGTGTCTCACAAACCATATTGAGTTCTTTGAGAAGGTGACCACATAGGTGGATGAAGGTAAAGCGGTTGATGTGGTGCATATGGATTTCAGTAAAGCATTTGATAAGATTCGCCACAGTAGGCTATTGTAGAAAATATGGAGACATGGGATTGAGGGTGATTTAGTGGTTTGGATCAGAAATAGAATAGCTGAAAGAAGACAGAAAGTGGTGGTTGATGGAAAATGTTCATCCTGGAGTTTAGTTACTAGTGATGTACCGCAAGGATCTGTTTTGAGGCTACTGTTGTTTGTCATTTTTATAAATGACCTAGATGAGGGCATAGAAGGATGGATTAGTAAATTTGCGGATGATACTAAAGTCAGTGGAGTTGTGGACAGTGTGGAAGGATGTTGCAGATTACAGAGGGACATAGATAAGCTGCAGAGCGGGGCTGAGACGTGGCAAATGTAGTTTAATGTGGAAAACTGTGAAGTGATTCGCTTTAGAAGGAGTAACAGGAATGCAGAGTACTGGACTAATGGCAAGATTCTTGGTAGGGTGGATAAGCAGAGAGGTCTCAGTGCCCATGTACATAGATCCCTGTAAGTTGCCACCCAGGTTGATAGGGCTATTAAGAAGGCATATGGTATGTTAGCTTTTATAGTTAGAGGGATTGAGTTTCAGAGCCATGAGGTCATGTTGCAGGTATACAAAATTCTGGTATGGTTGCACTTGGAGTATCTCCATTGGGGAGAAGGTACAGAAACCTGAACATACGCACCAGCCGGTTTCGAAACAGTTTCTATCCTACTGTTGTTATAATACTGAATGGACTCACAAGCTCTTAACATTTGCCTATACCTGTGTTTTTGTTTTTGCCGCTGTTTACCTAATATTTACCTATCAATGCTACTTAACTGTGATCTGCCTGTATCGCTCGCAAGACAAAGCTTTTCACTGTGCCTCGGTACACGTGACAATAAATTCAATTCAATTCAATTCAATTGCATACAGTTCTGGTTGCTGGATTATAGGAAGGATATGGAAGCATTGGAAAGGGTGCAGAGGAGATTTACCAGGATGTTGCCTGGTACAGAGGGAAGGTCTTATGAGGAAAGGACTTGAGGGTGTTTTCATTAGAGAGAAGAAGGTTAAGAGGTGACTTAATACAGACATACAAGTTGATCAGAGGATTAGGAACGGTGGACAGCGAGATTCTTTTTCCTCGGATGGTGATGGCTAGCACGAGGGGACATAGCTTTAAATTGAGGGGTGATAGATATAGAACAGATGTCAGAGGTAGTTTCTTTACTCAGAGTAGTAAGGGTATGGAATGCCCTGCCTGTGTCAGTAGTAGACACGCCAACTTTAAGGGTATTTAAATGCTCATTGGATAATTATATGTATGATAATGAAATAGTGTAGGTTAGATGGGCTTCAGATCGGTTCCATAGGTCGGTGCAACATCGAGGGCCGAAGGGCCTGTACTGCGCTGTATTGTTCTATGGTCTTTGTATCTGTCCCACAACGAGAACAGCAGCTGAGGTCTACCGGAGAACAAGCCAAGTGGAGGAGACCAGGGCTCTAGCAAGCACTCATCAAAGACTGTTAAACTTTTAACTTTCTAGTTTAATTTTCTAGTTTATATTAAGAATGACTTTTACCTTATTTCATTTTTTCTACTTATTCTATGAACATCTGTAATATTTAACTTTTTAACTTTGTTTCTTTTACTTTGTACCTGAGTTTTTTGTACGTAGGTGCCTTTGTACCTAAGATGGTACAATGTATGGTGACATTCTACACTTTTCACTGCACTCCTGTTCTTCTGTACTTGAGTACACGTGACAATAAAATCTAAATCTAAATTCTAAATCCATTCTCTGTGTTCATTTGAATAGTCTATGTGGTCTGATTTTGGATCTGTATTCCTAGTCATGTAATTGTTAAAATCTCTTTCCTGCAGTGCCAATTTTAACATGAGTACCTTTAATATAAATTAACATTGAAGATATTTTCACTTCCCCTCCCTTCGTCCCCCCATACCATTCCCCTCCACACCCACCTTTTCTCTAAATTTTCTCTACTTATTAGTATTTCTAAGTTGCAATTTTTTTTCTTTCATTGTGTACCCTGCCTGTGTTTAATTGTAGAATGATTTCGTTCCCTATACACTCTATTCTCTCACCTCCAGAATTTGAAAACCTTGCTATATCTTAACCCATTCAACTTGAACTATTTTTGCATGAGTTTTATGATGAATATTCCCCTTTAATTTAGTACGTCATTAGTCGTGCTTTGTAAAGTAAATTTCATGTTTCTTATGATCTGGAAATATAGAAATATAGAAATGTAAAATGCAGGAGCAGGAATAGGCATTAAGCTCTTAAAGACTGTTCCACCATTCAATATGATCGCGGCTTATCATCCAACTCAGTCCCCTATTCACACATCCTCCCCGTGCCCTTTTTTCCTTTAGTATGTTCCTATCTCCAAATCACAAACTTGAGGTTTGAGTCCTCTAAGACAGATTTGATCACATAATCCAAGCCATGTTCTGAATTCCATTTATCCACTTTTCTCTTTCAATGCTGTGCATTGGGAAGAACACAAATATGCTATTCCAAGAACCTTGAAGATCATTTTGACTAAAAATTGATTTAAAAACGGGTTTCTTTGTTCTTTTTAAGCAACTATTACTCATCTGCACAAAATGTAGGCTGATGCTCCTGGCACCAGTCAGTCCTGAGGAAGTGCTGAACGAAGATGTTGGCTTAATGGAATGAGTGGAGGCCTCATTAGTTTTTTTTGGGTGAATGTGAAAGGTTCTGCCATACTTTTGAAGGAAAAGATAATTTCTGACTGGTGTTCATTTTAAAAAATGTTCTTCATGGAGAGCAAGCATCACTGGCTTGGCCAGCATTTCTTGCCCATCCCGAGAGAAGGTGGTGAGAGCAACCTTCATGAACTGCTTTGAGTTGTAGACTGACCCATAATATTGTTAAGGAGGGAATTCCAGGATTTTAACCCAGTGATAGTGAAGGAACGGAAGTATGTTTCCAAGTCAGGATGGTGACTGGCTTGGAGGGGAACTGGTAGGTGCCTTCTTCCTTCAAGGTGGTAAAGGTAATATTGCCACTATTTATCTTTCAATCAACATAACTAACACCGATCGTTTGTTTGTGGATGCTTGCTGTACATCCTGAGTGCTTTCCATCCCATGTTCCAACAGTACCTACACATCAACAGTTAGCTGTTGACTGTAAAGTGCTGTTGAATGTCTGAAGTTATAGCACAGAAACAAACCCTCTGGTCCAACTTGTCCATGCTGACCAAGTTTCCCAAACTAAACCCATCCCTTTCAAGGTCATGCTTTCAAGGTGAGAGGTGGAAAGTTTAAGGGGAATACACGTGGCAAGTACTTCACACAGAGGGTGGTGGGCGTTTGGAACGCGTTTCCAGCAGTGGTGGTAGAGGCAGGCACGGTAGATTCATTTAAGATGCGTCTGGATAAATGCATGAGTAGGTGGGGGGTAGAGGAATAAAGATGCTTAGGAATAGACCGACAGGTTTAGACATTACTTTTGGATCGGCTCAGGCTTGGAGGGCTGAAGAGCCTGTTCCTGGGCTGTAAATTTTCTTTGTTCTTTGTTCTTTTGGCTGCATTTGGCCCAAATCCTTTAAATCTTTCCTATTTATGTGCTTGTCCACGTATCTTTTCAATCTTGTAACTGTACCTGCATCTAACACTCCCTCTGGCAGTTCATCCCACATGCGAACCACTCCCTGTGTGAAAAATTGCCCCTCAGGTCCCTCTTAAATCTTTCTCCTCTCACTGAAACTTATACCCACCAGTTTTGAACTCCCCAACCACAGGGAAAAGACCTTGGCTATTCACCTTATCTATGCCTTGCATGATTTTATAAATCTCTACAAGGCCATCCCTTAACCTCCTGTGCTACAGTGAAAAAAATCCCAGTCTATCCAGCTTCTCCTCAGAACTCAAACCCTCCAGTCCTGGTAACATCAGTTATTAAGGAAGTAATAGCCGCACATTTGGAAAATGAAACACAAATCATATCTGACTAACTTATTAGCGATTTTTGACTAAGTCCCAACCAGAGTGCCATGTCAGTCACTATAAAACTGCACCCCTCTCTTTCCTGACCTATCACCATTCAGATAATAATCTGCCCCCCCGTTTTTGTTGCCAAAGTGAATGATCTCACATTTATCCTTGTTGTACTTCATCTGTCCTGCATTTACCCACTCATTCAACTTGTCCAAATCAGACAATGTTTTCTCTGTCTATATATCACAAACAGCAGAGTGAGGCACGGGGGGAGGCTATCAGCTCCCTGAGCTTGCTCGGGGGGTGAATGTGACTGCCCCACAATATCCCCCTGAACCTCAGCAATCTTTGCCTTCAGCCATTCTTTGAAGTCATTTGGAATGCTCCAGCTGTTGACACACTATATACCCTCCTACACATTTAATTTTTCTCATATTTCCTACATGGAATATAAACCCTGTTGGGTCTTTAACAAAATATCCCAGTTCTTAGTATCAAAGTGCCTAAAGAAGAGGAGGCCATTCGGCCTATGGTGATTTAACAGGAGGGCCACCAGATCTCAGATGAAGACAGTCCTTAATAGTACACTTAATCCAGTGATGGGAATTGAACCCATGCTATTGGTATCATATGTCTTATATAAACCAACAATCTAAGCCACTGAGCTAAACCAATTCGTATTATCCCACTACTGGTTCTACGATATCAAACAAATCCTATCCCTCGCCCCCATGCTGTTCCACATTCTGTTTTTCTACGTATTTAATCCACTTCATTTCGTTTTCTTTCAAACCATCCATTCCAGATTAAATCTGATATCTTAACATCTCGAACCGCCCTTAATGTGTACACTGTGGGCCATGCACCTAAAAATAAAGGAGTTTGCGATAATTGTATTCATACGGGGAAGGCAAGGCTGCTATTTTGAAACAGAGGGGAGTACAGTGGGAGGGACAACCCCGCCCAGTATTTCAGTTTCAAACCAGCCTTCCAGGGGAGAGAGGGACAGGGCTAGAGTCGCTACAGGGTGGGAGGAAGAGGAGGTATTGAAACCAGCCACAAAAATCCCAGGCAAAAAGCGGTCCAACAAAACTAGTTCGAAAGTGGATGCTTTTTACTGGCCTGACGATGCGGAAGTAGCAAATGCACGGAAGTTTGGAGGAGAAACTTCAGAATACGGGTTTGTTTTGAGAAGGGGGACAGAGAGAGAGGAGACTGGAAGATGGACAAAGCCATCAAAGAGGGACAGTTGTATGTCTTGCTACTTAAATTCGGCAAGGTAAGGGCTTTAATTGCCACTTATTGATATTGACATTTCAACTCGCTGGATTATGAAGTTGTTACTTGGGACAAATGAGGTCGGGGAGCGTCGACTGCTGGGTGCGCTGTTGTATTTAAAAGCAGATCCGCTGAACGTGTTACTTTGTTTCTATTTATTTTGCATGACATTTTATAGCAGATTTTAATGCATTATTTGTGGACCTTTTTCACTCTCATTGTAACATAATCCGTAATGTTTGACAAGAGGTTTTGAGATGAAAGTAAGAAGATCAGCTGATTCCAGAAATGATTTGTGGAAAAGTGTTTGGAGTTTAACTTTTTTCCCTGTCCTATAATTACTAATCCAATGGACAATGGAATGTGCAAAGGGAAGTCGTATGTTTTGGTGCTCGGTTCAGGATGGGGGTATAAGGGGGTTAGTTAGAGAAGGTATGATAACATTCCTTTTTAAGAGTGGCATCTCTGCTCTGTACACCAATTTGAAAGCTGTGTTTATGATTTGCCCCTCAGCTCTGGGGGTGTGGGGGGTTTCTGTTGTGGGATACTTGGGGTTACTGGGGGCGGGGAAAGTGGTAAACTAGTGGCTGCTTGTCCTTCAGATGTGGCTGTTGCTGGCAAGGCGGGTGTTTACTATCTAAGCCTGGTCCCAAACGAGCAGACAGTGGGGAGTGGGGGTTGGTGGTGGTGCTGGGGAAGCTGCCCTTGTGAATCACTGAGGGTCTTTCGACACCGTTCCAGAGTTCTGATCAGAGTCCAGCACAGCGGTGTGGTTCTGAATCACATCGAGGCCCAGACTGGCTCAGAATAGCACATTTCCTTCCCCAATGTACAGCAGTTGGGTTTTTATGATAATGCACTGACTTTGTGGTCATTTTCATTTTGCTGAGCACAGTATTTTAAGTTCATTTTTGAAAAAAACAATTGAGATGTCTATGTTGGATTGGATCTGTAGGGCCCCTGCAATACCCAAGTGCATTTTCAGAATGGTCACTGGTTAGTGATTAGAATTGCACGTCTCATTCCCCCTCCTTTTCCATTCTTCTTAAGTTTGATTTTTCAAGTTTGACTATTAGTCACCTTCAGCAATTGTCTTGAGATGCTGGAAGAGAATCTCCTTAGATCTTTGAGATGTACAGCATGGAAACTGACCCTTTGGTCCAACCTGTCCATGCTGACTCAATACCCTAAATTTATCTAGTCCCATTTGCCAGCATTTTGCCCATATCTCCCACAAACCTTCCTATTCATATATCCATCCAGATGTCTTTTCAATGCTGTAATTTTACCAGCCTCCACTTCCTCTGACAGCTCATTCCATACATGTGCCACCCTCTGCGTGAAAAAGTTGCTCCTTTGGTTCCTTTTATATTTTCCCCTCTCACCTTAAACCTACTTACTTAGCCAGGGAAAAAGACCTTGTCTGTTCACCCTACCCATGCCCCTCATGATTTTATAAACCTCTATAAGGTCACCCCTCAGCTTCTGATGCTCCAGGGAAAATAGCTCCAGCCTATTCAGCCTCTCCCTATAGCACAAATCCTCCAACCCTAGCAACATCCTTGTAAATCTTTTCTGAACCCTTTCAAATTTTGCAACATCCATGCTGTAGCAGGGAGACCAGAATTGAATACAGTATTCCAAAAGTGGCCAAACCAATGTCCTGTACAGCCTCAACCTGACCTCCCAACTTCTATACTCCATGCACTGACCAATAAAGGCAAGCAAACCAAATGCTGCCTTCAATATCCTATCCACCTGTGACTCCACTTTCAGTGAACTATGAACCTGCAATCCGAGGTCTCTTTGTTTGGCGGTGCTCCCCTACCATTAAGTGTATAAGTTGTGCCCTGATTTGCCTTTCCAAAATGCAACACCTCGTATGTATCTAATTGAAACTCCATCTGCCACTCCTCAGCCCATCTGATCAAGGTCCTGTTGAACTCTGAGATAGAGAAGAAGGCTGTCCACCAATTTTGGTGTTACCTGCAAACTTAGTAACTGTTCTTCCTATATTCACACTCAAATCAATTATATAAATAACAAAAAGCAGCGGATCCAGCACTGATCCTTCTCGCATACTGCTGGTCAAAGACCTCCAATCTGAAACTTATCTATGCCTCTTAACTCTGTGATCTGTCTGTATTGCTCGCAAGTCAAAGCTTTTCACTGTGCCTCAGTATATGTGACAATAAACTCAATTCAATTCAAATTCAATCTGTGTTACCACAGTACTTGTCTGGGACATTGGATGCCAATTCCACTATGTCATCCCCTTCCCCCTTTTTAATGTGGTTTACGTTATTCTGAACTTTCTGCAACATTTTATGGGGTGACTGCCTTGAAAAAAAGAAAGTCATCAAAGTTTGCCAAGGTGAGGAAAATTCTTGGAATTTTTTTTACAAGCTCCTCCTCATTCCTCTAGCTTTTGTTTAGCAACACCTCTGTGACTCAAATTAATACTATATCCTGAAGCATTCCAACCTAACTAGTTACTCACCAGGTTGAACCACAGTTCCCATATAACTGGACACACTTTATTAATGGTAGGTGAAAGCACTTGCCTTTAATTAGTGTCTTTTATAACCTTGGAACATCCCCAAATACTCCGCAACTTTCTAAATACAAATTATTGTCACTTCTGATGTACGAAACGTGGGAGAACTTAGCAAGCCATTAAGGGTTACACCTGAAACGTCGACTTCTCCACCTCCTGATGCTGTCTGGCTTGCTGTGTTCTCCCAGCCTCCTGCTTGTCTATCTTGGATTCCAGTATCTGCAGGTTTTTTTTCTCCAACCGTGGTCACACAAACAACAGTGTAAAAATAATGAGATCTGTTCAAGTGATATTGGTTCAAGAAAAAAAATTGCTCTGAGACACCATGGGAGGCTTTCCCCTTTTTCTGTCCATGAGAAGGCTGTTGGGCCTCAGTTTGATCTCTCATGATAGAGTGCTGAACTCCCTCATGTGAAGAATCACCGTGCATCATGGGATCACAGTTCAAGAGGGGGACTTCAATCCACAACACTCTGACTCCAGAGGGAATGCTACCAACAGAACAATTAGGTTATTTGTTGCTCAGATCAACTTTAAATCAGAGGGCTCTGGGTTTGAATTTGGCTTAGATTTAAAGAGAAAAATCCAAAGCCAGCACTCAGTACAGGGTTAGGAGTTCATAAGGTACAGGAGCAGAATCAGGCCATTCGGCCCATCGAGTCTGCTTCACCATTTGAATGGCTGAGATGCCCCTCAACCCCATTTTCCTGCCTTCTCCCCATATCCCTTCAACCCATTCCCAATTAAAAATCTGTCTAACTCCTCCTTAAATTTATTCATTGTCCCAGCATCCACTACAATTTGGGGATAGTGAATTCCACAGATTCACAACACTCTGGGAGAAGGAGTTTCTCCCTCAGCTCTGTTTTAAGTTTGCTGCCCCTTATCTCAAGGCTATGATCTCTTGTCCGAGAGTGCCCCACACAAGGAAACATCTGCTCCACGTCTATTTTATTCACACCTTTTATCATCTTGAATACGTGAGGAGAAAGTGAGGTCTGCAGATGCTGGAGATCAGAGCTGAAAATGTGTTGCTGGAAAAGCGCAGCAGGTCAGGCAGCATCCAGGGAACAGGAGAATCGACGTTTCGGGCATAAGCCCTTCTTTGAAGTGTGTGGGGGTAGGGGGTTTGGTATGGGGGTTTGGTGTGGGTGTTTGGTGTGGGTGTTTGGTGTGGGTGTTTGGTGTGGGTGTTTGGTGTGGGTGTTTGGTGTGGGTGTTTGGTGTGGGTGTTTGGTGTGGGTGTGGGTGTTGGTGTGGGTGTGGGTGTGGGTGTTTGGTGGGCTTATGCTGCCTGACCTGCTGCGCTTTTCCAGCAACACATTTTCATCATCTTGAATACCTCAATTTGATCTTCCCTCATTCTTCTAAATTCCAGAGAGCATAGGCCTAAACTGTTCAATCACTCTTCACACGACAAACCCTTCAACTCTGGGATCAATCTAGTGAACCTCCTCTGAACTGCCTCCAATGCCACTACTGCTTTCCTCAAATAAGGGGACCCATACTGTCCACAATACTCCAGGTGCAGTCACACCAATATCTTGTACAGTTGCAACAATACTTCCTTACCTTTATATTCTATTTCTATAGCTCTAAAAACCAGCATTCCATTTGCTTTCTTTGTTGTCAGCACGCTAGTTTTCTGTGACTCAGTTTTCTGAGTACACCTGGATCCCTCTGCACCAGAGCACCCAAAGTCTCTCCCCGTTATGATGTACATGGCAGGTACTCATGTGACTCAGCCAACATTGCCTATCTCACACGCAGCAGGCAAGGGTGCCCTGAGGCATGCTACATTGGTGAGACTGAGCATAAGCTGCGGTAACAAATGAAAGGACACTGCACAACAATCAACAGACAGGAGTGTTCCCTCCCAGTTGGAGAACACTTCAGTGGTTCGGGACGTTCGACCACGGATCTTCGGGTGACCATCCTCTAAGGCGGATTTTGGGGCAGGCAAGAACGCAAAGTGGCCGAGCAGAAGCTGCTAGCCAAGTTCAGTACCTGTGGGGATGGCCTCAACCGGGACCTTGGGTTCATGTCACACTACAGGTGACCCCACTGCACTACGCAGACGCTCTTAGGTGCGCACACTCAGACTTATTCCCCTTTATACACACACACACACACACACACACACACACTCACTCACTCACTCACTCACTCACTCACTCACTCACTCACTCACTCACTCACTCACTCACTCACTCTCCACTCACTCACTCACTCTCCACTCACTCACTCACTCACTCTCCACTCACTCACTCACTCACTCTCCACTCACTCACTCACTCACTCTCCTCTCACTCTCTCTCTCTCTCTCCTCTCACTCTCTCTCTCTCTCTCCTCTCACTCTCTCTCTCTCTCTCCTCTCACTCTCTCTCTCTCTCTCCTCTCACTCTCTCTCTCTCTCCTCTCACTCTCTCTCTCTCTCTCCTCTCACTCTCTCTCTCCTCTCACTCTCACTCTCTCTCTCCTCTCACTCTCTCTCTCTCTCTCTCTCTCTCTCTCTCTCTCTCTCTCTCTCTCTCTCTCTCTCTCTCTCTCTCTCTCTCTCTCTCACGCACACAGTGAATTTGTACTTGCAGTGTTACATTTTATTTTGCTCAAAAACTGCATAAATCCATGAAATAATCTAAAAGAAGGGATTTACAGATTAGAATCAGTCTGAACACTGGGGCACAGACAACCTCACCCAGGGCACCTCACACTTTCAGTACACTATCTGGGTCAACGTGGCTTCTATTGTTAAAGTTCACTTGAAAATGTAACTTTGATAAAGTTCTGGAATTTACATATGAAAGAATTGAAACCAACATTCCCATTCTAAAGGATGAGAGACAATCCAAGTTGTTTTCAATATATAATTTCAGTTACATCACGCTGTTAAAGTTTGCTATAAATTGTGTCCTATGATGCTATACTCCACAACCCCCTGATGAAGGAGCAGTGCTCCAAAAACTGGTGCTTCCAAATAAACTTGTTGAACTATAAACCTAGTGTTGTGATTTTTAACTTTGTATACCCCAGTCCTAAACTGGCATCTCCAAACCATAGTTATTTATTGCCTATCCCTAATTGCTTTGGAGTAGGCAATGGAGACCTTCTTTCTTGAACTGCTGCAGTCCGTGCTTTGGGTTGACCCACAATGCCCTTAGAGAGGGAATTTCAGGATTTTGACCCAGCTGCAGTGAAGGAACAACGATATATTTCCAAGTCAGGATGGTGAGTGACTTGGAGGGGAACTTGCATGTGGTGGTGTTTCAAGGTATGTGCTGCCCTTGTCCTTTTAGATGTCAGTGGTAGTGGGTTTGGAAGAAGCTTACTAAGGATCTTTGGTGAATTTCTGCAGTGCATATTGTCGAAGGGGCACTGTATTGCTGCTGAACTTCAGTGGTGGAAGGAGTGAATGTTGAAGGTGGTGGATGCGATGCCAATCAAATAGACTGCTTTGTCCTGGATGGTGTCTTTTTTTGTTTTGTGATGCAAATTTTGTTTTCTTTCCATTTCCTCAAATTTGCTGGAATTATACATTTGGAAGTTGAGATTCTATTAAGGGGTAGTGAACTATTTAAAGGAGGTAGGGCCAGGCAACGCTATTTTTGTTTGAGATGTGAAGTTTGGAAGTTACACATACTATATATATAGTGGCTGTTTGTTTAACAAAGGGAAATGATGAGTTTTGTAAATTATGCTATTGCAAGATTTGGTTAAGATATGCTTAAGGTTTGCAAGCATGTCTGATGATTTCCTGCACGTGATACTTTTTGTCCTGTGCTTTGCATCTAAAACATAGTTCCACTATTAATGTATTGTGTTTCAAAGTTAATTTTGCATGTACTGTGTATTAAAATAAGCTTGCACTGATGCAACCTGTTTGTGACCAAACATTTGTTAAAGCATAAAACAAAGAGCTATAGATGCTGGGATCTGCAACACAGACAGGAATTGCTGGAGAAACTCAGCACATCTGGCAGCATTGTGGGATGAAAGCAGAGTTAGCTTTTGAGTCTGGTGACTTTTCATCGGACAGTTAACAGCTTGGTATTTTATGCTGAAGATTTAAGTTGTGGTGTGGGTAGAGTGGAAAGAGAGATGGAGATGGAGCCCAGAGAGACTGAGAAATCAAAGAGAGGGGTCAGGACCGAAGGAAAACTTTATTAACAATAAGAGCTAAGAATAGCTGAAAGTGGGTGAATTGTACTGAATGCAGCTCATAATGTTCAGTTTTGGGCTCCATTTTGCAGGAAGGAGGGACTGGCCCTGAAGTGTGTTCAGAGGAGGTTCGTGAGAATAGTCCCAGGAATGAATTGCTTAACATTTGAGGAACGTTTGAGGACTCTCGGTCCATACTCAATGGAGTTCAGAAGAGTTGGGGGGGTGGATTTAATTGTAACATACAGAATACTGAATGGCCTGGACAGAGTGGATGTTGGGAAGATGTTTCCATTAGGAGATGTTTCCATTGACAGGCGAGACTAGGACCTAAGGGTATAACCTTCAAGTAAAGGTAAGACCTTTTTTTTAGAACGGAGATAAGGAGAAACGTCTTCAGCCAGAAAGTGTTGAATCTATAGAAATCATTGCCACAGAAGGCTGTGGAGGGGAGGTCATTGAGTATATTTAAGACTAAGAAAGGTAGGTTCTTGATTTATCAAGGGTTACAGGGAGAAGGTGGGAGATTGGGTTTGAGAAATTTATGAGCTATGATTGAATAGTGGAGCAGACTTAATGGGTTGAATTTCTGCTCCTATGTCTTAAGATGGCCTTACAATAGGCTTTGGAGTGTGTGAGCACAGGTGACTGTGTGCTAAAAGCAATCCATGTGGGGTAACAGGACCTGGTGTGGGGTAGGTTTAAAAAATAACATGGAAGGATGGAATCAGGCCATAAGGATATTGAGCTTGATGCTGAATCCCACAGACTGCAGGGTCCTTAAGTGGGGAAATGTGATATTTTTCTTCCAGATTGCGCTGAGGTTAATTGGAAAACTGCAGCAGGTCTGTGATGGTAATGTTAGCCAGGGAACATGGTGGTGTGATAAAGTGGCAGGCAACTGGAAGCTTGGGATCATTTTTGCAGAACATAGGTATTCTGCAGAGCGATTTACCCTGTCTGTGTTTTGTGTCCCCAGTGTCTAGGAGACTGCGTTGTGAACATTGAATGCAGTAGACTAGATTGACTTAAGTACAAGTACATCGCTGCTCCATCTGGAAGGTGTGCCTGGGGCCATGGATGGTGGAGGTAAATAGGCAGGTGGTACACCTTCTGTGATTGCATGGGAAGGTGTCATGGGGGTGTGTGGACATGTTGGGAAAGGAGGAGGAGTGGACCAAAGTGTTCTGAAGGGAATTGTCCCTGGGAATGCTGCCTAGGAAGGTATCTGTCTGGTCTTGGTATCCTGTTAGAGGTAATAGAAATGGTGGCTTAAATCTTTTTGGACGTGGCTGCTGGCATGTGGTAACTGAGGACCAGCGGGACCCTATCCGTGTTGTGGAAGAGAAGAGTGAGGGCAGGAGTGCAGGAGATGGGCCAGACAGGCTAAGGGTCCTGTTGACCACAGTAATGGGAAATCTTTGGTTGAGGAAAAAGGTGGACATTTCTGAGGATTCCCCATGGAAGGTGGCATCATCCAAACAGATGTGACAGATGGGGAATGGGATGGAGTCCTTACAGGAAGCAGGGTGTGAGGATGTACAGTTAAGGTGACTGTGGGAGTCAGTGGGTTTGTAGTGGATATCGGTGGCTGGCCTATCCCTGGAAATGGAAAGAGATGTTGAGAAAGTAAAGAAAGGAATCAGAGATGGACCAGGTGAAGATGAGAGCGGGGTGGGAATTGGAAGCAAAGCAAAGTAGCAAAACATTTCCAGTTCCAAACGAGAGTGGAAAGCAACACTGATGATGTCATCAATCATACTGGAGAAAGAGTTGTGGATGGGGCGGGAGTAGTACTGGAACAAGGAATGCTTCATGTACCCCACAAAGGGACAGACAAAACTGGGGCTCATGATCCACATGACCATCTCTTTCACTTGAAGAATGTCAGAGGAGTTTAAAGGAGAAGTTGTTCCAAGTCAGGATGAGCTCAGCCAGGTGGAGGAGGGGGAGGAGGGTGATGGTGGATGGGAATGGTTCAGGCTTGCTTTCTAAGAAGTGGAGAGCTCTGAGACCATCCAGATGGGTGCTGCTTCCCCCTCGTGCTGTTTTTGAGAATTTCCTGCCTTGTTTCCTACATTGTGATATCGACCACTCCGTAAAGTCCTTGGTGACATCCAAGTTCAGGACAGGGGCTATATAAATGCAAGTTCTAAGTTTCTGTCACCTCTAGCATGTCTCACTGTTGCATTAATCATGGACGATTTCACCAGACGCCCACACTCCGTTTCCTCCGTTTTGTTTAAATTTGTTTGAGCGGTAACCACTTCCTGTAAAGGAGGTGGATCTGGGTTGTAGGCTCTTCTCTCTTTTTTTTTCTTCCTAATTTCTGCCCTCTTCTCTCAGTTGCTGACTAATGATGGCATACAGCTCCATAACTTGAACAAAATGACCATTGTGTAAATGAGCTTGACATTTAGATGCCTTTCACATCCTTGGGATGTCTCAAGGCACCTCAGGTCGTTTTTGTCTAAGTAATTGCAACATCCCATTTTAAATGTAGTACAAAATCAGATCACAGGTTTTGGGACCTGGAGTAATGTTGGGCGTGATGATGGTGCGGGATACATAGTTGAAAGGGAGAGATTTGCAGGTGAACTATTTAATCCATGTTTAGATTAGATTTTTAGGTTCTCTACAGTGTGGAAACTGGCCCTTCAGCCCAACATGTCCACACCGCCCCTCTGAAGAGTAACCCACCCAAACCCATTCCCCTACCCTATATTCACCTCTGACTAACACACTTAGCACTGTGGGCAATTTAGCATGGCCAGTTCACCTGATCTGCACATTTTTGGATTGTGGAAGGAAACCAGAGGAGCCGGAGGAAACCCACGCAGACACGGGGAGAATGTGCAAACTCCACACAGACATGCAGGAATCGATCCCAGGTTCCCGAGGCTGTGAGGCAGCAGTGCTAACCACTGTGGTGGGTGGAGTTTGTTGTCAGGACATTGTCCAAGATTCCCTGTTTTCCAGAGAGAGAAGCTTTTTATTTGTCATTTCTACCACATACAACTGATTCAGTAAAAATGAGACAGTGTTCCTCCAGGACTGAGGGTACTACATGGACAGCACAAACTACACAATCGTACATAAATTGCATAAAAGGTGCAAAACACGCAAGTTACAGTGTAACAGAAGAATGATGGATAATAGACATTTTTTCTAGCAGCAATACAAAAGAATTTCAAACAGGAAAGAGTCCAATTATACTGTGTTAAGGAGCCTGATTGCTTGGGAGGAGAAACTGTTGCGCAGTCTGGCCATGAGAGACCAGATGATCCGGAATCTTCTGCCACATGGCAGGAGGGAGAAGAGTTTGAGTGAGGGAGGTGTGGGGTCTTCCACAATGCGCTTAGCCTTTCGGATGCAGCGTGTGGTGTAAATGCCTGTAATGGAGGGAAGAGAGACCCAATGATCCTCTCAGCTGGCCTCACTATCTGTTGTACGGTCTTACGATCCGAGACAGTGCAATTCCCAAACCAGGCAGTGATGCAGCAGCTCAGGGTACTCTCAATGAACCCTCTGTAGAATTTGGTGAGGATTGGGGTGGTGGGAGGTGGGCTTTCCTCAGCCTGCACAGAAAGTAGAGATGCTGCTGGGCTTTCTTGGCTATGGAGCTAGTAAGAGAGTGAAGGAGAAGGGGCTAGAAAAGCTGAAAGGACTGAAAGTGGAAAAATCATCTGGATCAGATGGACTACACCCCAGAATTCTGAAGGAGATAACTGGAGAGGTAGCTGAAGCGTGAGTGTTGCTCTTTCAGGAATAGCTGGAGACAGAGAGGTTCCCAGAGGATTAGAAAATTACAAATGTAACCCCCCCCCCCTCCGTTTAGAAAGGGTATAAAGCCAAAATGGGCAATTACAGACTGACTTAGCCTGACCTCGGGTCGTTGGTAATGTTTTGGAGTCCGTTGTGAAGAATGAGATTTCTGAATACTTGGAAGTGCAGTGGTAAAACAGGGCAGAGTCCGCCTCATTTCAGCAAGAGGAGGTCATAGTCATAAAGATGTACAGCATGGAAACAGACCCTTCGGTCCAACCTGTCCATGCCGACCAGATATCCCAACCCAATCTAGTCCCCCTTGCCAGCACTCGGCCCATGTCCCTCCAAACCCTTCCTACTCATATACCCATCCAAACGCCTTTTAAGTGTTGCAATTGTACCAGCCATCACCACTTCCTCTGGCAGCTCATTCTATACACGTACCATCCTCTGTGTGGAAAAAGTTGCCCCTTCGGTCTCTTTTTTTTTTAATATATCTTTCCCCTCTCACCCTGAACCTATGCCCTCTAGTTCTGGACTCCCTGACCCCAGGGAAAAGACATGGCTGACAAATCTGCTAGAATTCTTTGAGGAAGTAATGAGCAGGTTAGACCAAGGAGAGCCAATGGATGTTATCTACCTGGACATCAAGAAGGCCTTTGACAAGCTGTCACACAGGAGGCTGCTGAGCAAGATAAGGGTCCATGGTGTTAGAGGCAAGGTGCTAGCATGGATAGAAGTTTGGCTGTCAGACAGAAAGCAGAGAGTGGGGATAAAAGGGTCCTTCTCAGGATAGCAGCTGGTGACAAGTTGTGTTCCACGAGGCTCAGAGTTAGGACCACAACTGTTCACTTTATACATTAATGATCTGGATGAAGGAACTGAGGGCATTAAAACTTACACTCTGTCCAAGCCATTCTGTATTCTGTACGTTGGGAACATCTTTCAATTGGCAGGAGAGACTAGTACCCGAGGGTACAGTTTCAGAGTAAAGGGAAGACGCTCGAGAACAGCGATGAGAAACTTCTTCAGCCAGAGAGTGGTGAATCTATGGAATTCACTGCCACAGAAGGCTGTGGAGGCCAGCTCATTGAGTATATTTAAAACCAAGATAGATAGGTTCTCTATTGTCAAGGGGATCAAAGTATTTGGGGAGAAAGTAGGAGAATGGGGTTGAGAAACTTATCAGCCATGATTGAATGGCAGAGTAGACCCGATAAGATTTCCCACAGTAGGCTATTGTACAAAATGCAGAAGAATGGGTTTGTGGGAGATATAGCAGTTTGGATCAGTAATTGGCTTGCTGAAAGAAGACAGAGGGTGGTGGTTGATGGGAAATGTTCACCCTGGAGTCCAGTTACCAGTAGTGTACTGCAAGGGTTGGTGTTGGGTCCACTGCTGTTCGTCATTTTTATAAATGACCTGGATGAGGGCGTAGAAGGGTGGGTTAGTAAATTTGCAGACGACATTAAGATCGATGGAGTTGTGGATAGTGATGAAGGATGTTGTACGTTACAGAGAGACATAGATAAGCTGCAGAGCTGGGCTGAGAGGTGGCAAATGGAGTTTAATGCGGACAAGTGTGAGGTGATACACTTTGGATGGAGTAACCGGAATGCAAAGTACTGGGCTAATGGTAAGATTCTTGGTAGTGTAGATGAGCAGAGAGATCTCGGTGTCCAGGTACACAGATCCTTGAAAGTTGCCACCCAGGTTGACAGGGTTGTTAAGAAGGCATACACTGTTTTAGCTTTTATTAATAGAGGGACCAAGTTCTGGAACCATGAGGTTATGCTACAGCTGTACAAAACTCTGGTGCAGCCGCACTTGGAGTATTGTGTACAGTTCTGGTCACCGCATTATAAGAAGGATGTGGAAGCTTTGGAAAGGGTGCAGAGGAGATTTACTAGGATGTTGCCTAGTATGGAGGGAAGGTCTTACGAGGAAAGGCTGAGGGACTTGAGGCAGTTTTCATTAGAGAGAAGAAGGTTGAGAGGTGACTTAATAGAGACATATTAAGATAATCAGAGGGTTTGATAAGGTGGACAGGGAGAGCCTTTTTCCAAGAATAGTGACGGTGAGCACGAGGGGGCATTGCTTTAAATTGTGGTGTGATAGATATAGGACAGATGTCGGAGGTAATTTCTTTACTCAGAGAGTAGTAAGGGTATGGAATGCTTTGCCTGCAATGGTAGTAGATTCACCAACTTTAAGTACATTTCAATCGTCATTGGACAGGCATATGGACGTACATGGAATAGTGTAGGTTAGATGGGCTTCAGATTGGTATGACAGGTCGGCGCAACATCGAGGGCCGAAGGGCCTGTACTGCACTGTAATGTTCTATGATGGGCCGACTGGCTGAATTTCTGCTTCTGTGTTTTATGGTCTTTATGACCTTGATTTGAATTGATAGGGGATGGTTGTATTCTTTGAAGAATTTTTAATTTCTCAAATCATTTGCAAGATTTAGCTGCCATTATCAAAACCAGCACTTACTTGCACAATCCTAATCCATGGTGTTGGGGACCTGCTATCTTGAATAAATCTGCCAGACAATTTAGAGTCATAGAGGTAAAAACAATGACTGCAGATGCTGGAAACCAGATTCTGGATCAGTGGTGTTGGAAGAGCACAGCAGTTCAGGCAGCATCCAACGAGCAGCGAAATCGACGTTTCGGGCAAAAGCCCTTCATCAGGAATAAAGGCAGAGAGCCTGAAGCGTGGAGAGAGAAGCTAGAGGAGGGTGGGGGTAGGGAGAGAGTAGCATAGAGTACAATGGGTGAGTGGGGGAGGAGATGAAGGTGATAGGTCAGGGAGGAGAGGGTGGAGTGGATAGGTGGAAAAGGAGTTGGGCAAGTAGGACAAGTCCGGACAAGTCATGGGAACAGTGCTGAGCTGGAAGTTTGAAACTAGGATGAGGTGGGGGAAGGGGAAATGAGGAAGCTGTTGAAGTCCACATTGATGCCCTGGGGTTGAAATGTTCCGAGGCGGAAGATGAGGCGTTCTTCCTCTAGGCGTCTGGTGGTGAGGGAGTGGCGGTGAAGGAGGCCCAGGACCTCCATGTCCTCGGCAGAGTGGGAGGGGGAGTTGGGCCACGGGGCGGTGTGGTTGATTGGTGCGGGTGTCTCGGAGATGTTCCCTAAAGCGCTCTGCTAGGAGGCGCCCAGTCTCTCCAATGTAGAGGAGACCGCATCGGGAGCAATGGATACAATAAATGATATTAGTGGATGTGCAGATAAATCTTTGATGGATGTGGAAGGCTCCTTTAGGGCCTTGGATGGAGGTGAGGGAGGAGGTGTGGGCACAGGTTGTACAGTTCCTGCGGTGGCAGGGGAAAGTGCCAGGATGGGAGGGTGGGTCGTAGGGGGGCGTGGACCTGACCAGGTAGTCACAGAGGGAACGGTCTTTGCGGAAGGCAGAAAGGGATGGGGAGGGAAATATATCCCTGGTGGTGGGGTCTTTTTGGAGGTGGCGGAAATGTCGGCGGATGATTTGGTTTATGCGAAGGTTTGTAGAGTGGAAGGTGAGTACCAGGGGCGGTCTGTCCTTGTTACGGTTGGAGGGGTGGGGTCTGAGGGCGGAGGTGCAGGATGTGGACGAGATGCGTTGGAGGGCATCTTTAAGCACCACTGATCCAGAATTTAGAGTCATAGATTTCCTACAGTGTGGAAGCAAGCCATTTGGTGCATCAAGTCTATGCTGACCTTCCAAAAAGCATTCCATTCAAACCCATCACCCTACCTGTAACCCTGCATTTCACATGGCTAATCCACCTAACATGCACATCATTTGGACTGTGGAAGTAAATTGGAGTAACCAGAGAAAACCCATGCACACACAAACTTCACACAGACAGTTGTCTAAGGCTGGAATTGAAACCTGGCTTCCTGGTGCCACGAGACAGCGGTGCTAACCACTGAGCCACTGCACCACCCCAGAAGGAAGTCAAGTGTTAACCATATTGATATGGATCTTGAATTCATTACAGAGCAGACTGGGTCCTTTTCCCTAAAGGGGAACCAATTAATGCTTCATAGTAGTGAATGAGGTTTGAATTCTGTTCTGGATTACTCGCTGAGTCATATAATTACATTGCCGAACCCACATAGTTGACTCTTAATCCTCAGTTCAAAGTTTAGAAGATAAAGAGCTGGTTATATCATCTTTTCGAAAAAAAAATCTTCATAAAACCCATCCCTTTTTGTCTAGCTTTTGGAAGAAGGAACTTGTTTTGAGTATAGGATACTATTAGGCCATTCATCTCAACATGATCACCCTCCTCATTAGCCTCTTCCTTTCTTCACCTGTCATTATAACATTCCTTTCTCTCTTTCATTTATCCATCTTTCCCTTCATTACATCATACTTTTCACTACCATTTTATGATCGTGCATTCCATTCTCGGAGTACTTCAGATTTCATTGAATGTAAAGCCATTCACAACCTCAAGTTCAAATGTGTTTCACAGAGAATTACTAATCTTAGCCTTCTTACTTTCTCTTCCTTTGGGATGGTATCAGTTTTTTTTTGAATATATTTCATCTCATCTGAAGTGTATTGGGATGCTTTTTCTGTGTGAAACGCATAATGGAAGGTCTTCATTGTTAATTTGATTTTATTGTCACATACAGTCAAAAGCATTGTACTACATGATAACCAGACAAATCATACCTTCCATAAGTACATCAGGGTAATAGGGCAGGGTATAGTGTTATAACTACAGGGAAAGTGCAGAGAAAGATCAACTCGAATATGAAAGGTCTGTTCATAAGTCTCATAACAGTGGGGAAGAAGCTGTTCTTAAATCTGTTGGTACAAGTTTTCAAACTTTTGTATCTTCTGCCCAATGGAAGAGAGTGGCAAGGAGATGGGAGGGGTCTTTGATTGTATTGGATGCTTTCCCCAGGCAGCAGGAAGTGTAGATGGAGTCAATGGGAGGAAGGCTAGTTTTCACAATGGACTCCGTAATTTCTTGGGCAGAGCAGTTGCTATACTAAGCTGTGATGCATCTGGATAGGATGTTTTTTAAGTTGCATCTGTGGAAATTAGTAAGAGTCATTGTGGACTCGCTGAATTTCCTTAGTCTTCTGAGCAAGTAAAGGCTGGTTTGACTGTAGTGTCAACTTGGATGGACCAGGTTGAATTATTGGTGATATTTACTCCTAGGAACTTAAAGCTCTCATCCACCTTCACCTCAGCACCATTGATACAGACAGGGCTATGTCTTCCACTCCATTTCCTGGAGTCAATGACCAGGTCCTTTGTTTTGCTGCCATTGAGGGTGAGATTGTTGTCTTTGCACCATGCTACTAAGCTGTCTATCTCTTTCCGTACACTCTCGTTGTTGTTTGAGATCCAGCCTACTATGGTTGTGTCATCAGCAAATATATAAATGGAGTTAAAACTGAATTTGTCTGCACATTTGTGATGTATAAGGAGCAAGGGGCTGAGTATGTAGCCATTGCGGGGCACCAGCTGAGGATAATTATGGAGGAGCTGTTGTTGCCTTTCTTTACTAATCTGGTGACATTATTGAGTATTTGGACACATGGATGGTTAATGCTATGCATCCAAAGAAAACCATAATTTTACATACGACACCCAAGCTATTTCTGGGTTTTGACACACATTGCTTGGTCTCTGTGAGGGAAAGTTCTTTGTTAGGTATTGATGCTTATAATCAGAACGCCTAATGCAGCATAACCATCTAACTTGCTTTCCATGCTGTGCAATTTCCAATTTGCCTGGATGTTGCATATGCTTTATTTTAAGGTTATTGTTTCTGGGCGATCTCCATCTAACTATCAGTATTGAGTCACTGAGACCTCTCTGGAGTGGTAGCCCCGGCCCAGCCTCTTCTATTTAATGAAATATTGACACATTGACATCCCTGAAAATGAAGTCATGACTGAGCCATACACTCCTAACTCCTGGGTTAATTGACTCACATGCTATTCATCGGGTACAGTTCCAAGGGAACACCCTTGGAATTGTACTTGCTCAATTTGCTCTTTCTACATAACACTAAGTTACTCAGTGAGTGCCATCAGCCTTTCTGACTTTCACAAGTCTTTTCTCATCCAATGTGGTTCACCCATCTGCAACTGAACAAGGCTGCTTGAGTAACTTCCTGAAGCATTCTGGAGTTTTCGCTGCCATTATTTTGGAGTCACTTCCATATGCTGGTGAAGTATTTCCTGACGTTGGTCCTAGCACACTGCTGTCTGAGACTGAAGTTGTAGGTTCAAGTCCAACTCCAGTGGCTTCACCCTTAATCCAGTGCAGTATTGAAGGAAGACTGCACTATTGCGAATGCCTTCTTTTGCTCAGATTTTAACTGAGGGCTCTTCTGTCCCTCAAAAAAAAAATCCCATGGTTCTATTTGAAGTGCAGATGAGTTCTCTCTGATATCCTTGTTACCCTTCTGTCTTTTTTCTTTATTTTCTACCACAATGGGTAGGTTCACACTTATCCACCTGTCTCTTTCACGTGCAGTTTTCTTCCCCATTCACAGACTGTCAAAGTCTGCTTGAAATCTCCAGACATCACCTTTACAAGTTACATCACCACCTATTTTGGTGTGCTCTGCAATTGTGGAGATGATAAACTGGTTCCCACTACAAATCTTTCATATTAATTGTGAACAGTATGTGCCTCTCCTTGTGTACACTATTGGTAAGTCAGTGCTTTCCTGAGAGTGTCTGTCTGTTTGTTCCTACTCCATCTACCTGTTGTCTTTGCACCATGACCAATGTTTAATCCAAACTAATAAAAAGTACCCCTGCCACTGCCCTGAAAATTCCACAGGACCACGTCTTTCCCCATAACGTCAATGACAAAAGACTTCCTTTTCACAACTGCAAAAGCATAAATACTTCCCACATGTTTTGGCTTTCAGAGCAGGTATTGATAATTGGACCATATCTTTTAGAGTTGATTCATTTCATTTTTGGCTTTGTGAGATTGATGTCTTTGCCCATCTGCAGTTGTGTAAATTGAACATTTCTTCATTGGTAATCCATTTGAGTTTTGTGACAAGTCTCAGTTTCCTGTTCATTAGTACTGAACAAAGTTTGCTATTCCCAGATAATTCACCGAAGATCCTTGGAAAGCACCTTCAACCCACAACCACTTCCAACTGGAAGTATAAGAACAGCAGATACAAAGGAACACCATTACCTGCAAGTTTCCTTTTATGCTACTCAGTCCTGACTTGGAAATAGTTCCTTCACTGTTGCTGGGTCAACATCCTGGCATTCTCCAGCCAACAGCATTGTGCATCAACCTATGACAAATAGACTGCAACGATTCAAGAAGGCAGCCTTTTTCCCACCGTAGAAACGTCATTTACTAGGGGACGTAGTTCTAAGGTAAAAGGGGGTAAGTTTAAATGTAATGTGGGAGGCAAATTTTCTTCACAGGAAGTTGTGGAGGTGGATTCAATAGTAATGTTTAAGAAGCATCTTGACAGATATACGAGTAGGCAGGGGGTTGAGGAATACACACCACATGGAGGCAAAGCTTATTTTGTTTTGAAAAGCATCATATTTTCATAGATTAGATTAGATTAGATTACATTACATTACAGTGTGGAAACAGGCCCTTCGGCCCAACAGGTCCACACCGACCCGCCGAAGCGCAACCCACCCATACCCCTACATTTACCCCTTACCTAACACTACGGGCAATTTAGCATGGCCAATTCACCTGACCTGCACATCTTTGGACTGTGGGAGGAAACCGGAGCACCCGGAGGAAACCCACGCAGACACGGGGAGAACGTGCAAACTCCACACAGTCAGTCGTCTGAGGTGGGAATTGAACCCGGGTCTCTGGTGCTGTGAGGCAGCGGTGCTAACCACTGTGCCACAGTGCCGCCCACAAGATTTTGCAGCAATCTTGTTGGGCAGGAGTGCCTGCTTCTGTTTTGAGTCTTTGCTTTTACTTTGAATTCATACGCCTCAACTGTGCATCTTTGGAGGTCCACTTTGAGTGGCCTATGGAAATGGGTGAGTGGCCTCCCTACGCAGTGCCATTGGTGAGTCTGGATATGGTGCCACCAACTGCAGTGGCTTGCATTTTCTGTTCCCAGCTGTTTTTCTGCTATTCGGAAATACTATGCTTCACTGCTGGCCACTGGGAGAGTCTGCTGGACAAAGACAGACCAAGAACATGTGGCATAATCTGGGTCAAGAGAGCAAAATGTAAGAATGAGAGTTAGTTTCAGCCTGTGATATATGCTGGGAAGGGTTTTTTCTAAAGATTAGATTAGATTCCCTACAGTATGGAAACGGGCTCTTTAGCTCAACAAGTCCACACCAACCCTCCGAAGAGTAACCCATCCAGACCCATTCCCCTACCCTATATTTACCCCGACTATGGGCAATTTAGCATGGCCAATTCACCTGACCTGCACATCTTTTTGGATTGTGGGAGGAAGCCGGAAAACCCAGAGGAAACCTACGCAGACACTGGGAGAATGTGCAAACTCCACGCAGACAGTCGCCCGAGGTGGGAATCGAACCTGGGACCCCGGTGCTCTGAGGCAGCAGTGCTAGCCACTGAGCCACTGTGCTGCCCCAACCGAATCTTGTTATGCAATGGTTGTGTTCCTATCTCTAAGCTAGGCTTCAGTTCCCACCTGCTCCAAAGGAGTGGAATAACCCTTCTGAACAAACTGTTAAAAAAACATCTCTGTTCACTGTTCAACAATGTGTTTGACTTCGACAGTTAGGTCAATTGGTCAGTGAACTGAACCACGTTTAGTTTGCATTTTATTTTTATAACTTACTGTGGATTGTTTAAAAAATCAGAAAATTCTACGAAAACTTGAGTTGAAGTTATTTCTCAATGCTCTTGTTGAATCAAAGGAATTAACTTGTTTCTTATTTTGGCAGAGGCTCTGTAGAATGAGGTTTTAAATAGAAGCATTCACAAAGAGGAGAGAGATTTAAATAGAAAGGCTTCTATTTAAATCTTTCTCTTTTGTGAATTGATTAAATATTTACAGCTGAGAGTGAGGCCAGTTTCAACCAATTCAATTGGTGCAGGAAGTAAAGAGCTGTCCATCTTTAATCACACTTTTCAGCTCTTTGTCCATAGCCTTGTAGGTCACGTATATATGTATCTTTCTGGTGACAATGTGATTAGCTGGAAGTTGGAAAAGAAACAATGTAAGAAATACAAGAAGGACACTGTGGCAGCATGGTGGCTCAATGGTTAGCACTGCTACCTCACAACGGCAGGGACCTGGGTTCGATTCCAACCTTGGGTGACTATCTGTCTGTATGGAGTTTACACATTCTCTCCATGTGTGCGTGAGTTCCCACTGGGTGCTCTGGTTTCCTGCCACCTTCCAATGATGTACAGGTTAGGTAGAATAGCCATGGAGAAATTGCCCATAGTGTGCAGGTCTGTGCAGACTAGTTGGAATAGGGATAGGGTAGGGGGATGGATCTGGTTGGTGTGGTCTTGATGGGCTGAATGGCCTGCTTCCACACTCAGGATTCTCCTTAGCTATATATGACCCTTGAAATCTACATTGCCAATCCATATGATTGCATGGTCTTTGTGAATTACTTTCAAATCTAATGCCCCTCGTTATTGACATGTGAAGAAACCTATGGGAATACCCCAAACTAGGGGTACTCTGTATTGAGGAGAAAGTGAGGACTGCAGATGCTGGAGATCTGAGTCGAGTGTGTGGTGCTGGAAAAGTACAGCCGGTCAGGCAGCATCGGAGGAGAAGGAGAATCGATATCCACAGATTCTGCCAAATCTGCTGAGTCTTTCCATCAATTTCTGTTTTTGAGTCTATAGATTACTGATGGTACTGGTGCTTCTAGTCAGTTAATATCATGAATCTTTTTTTGTAATTGTGGTTTCTGTAACAGAGCTGTAAATTCTGAACTGAACTTTCCCGTTTTAGCTGTGGGTTTACTTTAACCATCAGGGGAGTGAAAATGGGTTCAAAGTAAAGAAAGACAGATACAGCTGACTGGCTATCATAGAATCTTACATCACGAGGAGGCCATGCCACCTACAAATGGCACCTGTGCCTGCTCTATATCAGGTTATTCAAGTAGTGCTACCACCCACTGCTTGCTTGTCATAAATTCTGCAATTATTTCCTGTTCCAAAATTCTGTTTTAGATGTTACTATTCAATATATTTCCAATGTATTCTCAAGCAATGTGTTTAAGATTATCCTAATCCACTGCAGGAAATTTTTTTCCAGGTTTTTTTTAAAATGCCCATCCCTAAATTGGTTCTTCAGCTGCTGTAGTCTGTGTGATGGGTCCAATTACAGTGCTGCTGTGTTGTGGGTTACAGGACTTTGTTCCAGCGAGGACCAATGGTAAATTTCCAAGTCGAGTTACTGAATGTGAATTGGGTGAATGGTGGTATGTCAATGGGCACCTCCTGCCCTTCCATAGACAAGTACAGCACAGGAACAGGCCCTTCGGCCCACCAAGCCTCCACTGACCGTGATGTCATTGTAAACTCATCCCATCTTCCTTCACATGGTCTGTATCTCTCTCTTTCCTGTCTATCTAAATGTCTCTTTAACATTGCTATTGTATCTGCTTTTATCACCTACCCTGGCATACCATCTTCTATATAAAAAGAAAATTTGCCTTGCACTTCTCCTTTAAACCTTCCCTGCTCTCACCTTAAACCCATTCCCCGAAATATTTGACATTTCTACCCTATTCCTTCCCCTCATAATTTTATATACTACTTCTATCAGGTCACCCCTCAGCCTCCAACACTCTAGCAAAAACAATCCAAGTTTGACTAACCTGTCCTTTAAAGCTAATACGGTCCAAACCATGCAACATACTGATAAACCTCTTTTGCACCCTCTCCAAAGCCTGCACATGTTTCTATTAGTGTAACAACTGGAACTGCTCACAGTACTCCAAATATGGCCTATGTAATGGTTTAAACAGCTGCAGCATAACTTGCCAATTTTTATATGCGATGCCCTGATGTTGCTGGATAATTCTGAAAGGTTATTAGTGTAATTTATTGCACAATGTCTGATTGTCAGCCAGCTCAGTGTGGTGTGATTGCATATACTGGAAGCTGTGTATATGTATTATCAGCAGTAAGGGGATCAGGGTTATTTGGAGAAGGCAGGAGAATGGGGTTGAAGCAATATCAGGTATGATCAATTGGTGGAGCTTACTTGATGGCCTAATTCTGCTCCTATATCTTATGGTCATAATGCACAGGGCCTGTTCCTTGCACTGTGCTTGTTTCTAATCAACAAAATAGATGACAATCATTTGTGCTTAATTTTTCGGAGCCACACCCTGACCAATCAGAGGCACCTTGCCTGTTTTAAAATTAATGGATGACTTCTCCATGTCAGGAATTGTAGTCCACTTGCCAATCACTGAGCATTCTCATCATGTGCAGTATAAATGATGATTTTTTTTTTCCTTTTTGAATTGGTATTCTTGTGAATTATCCTGATGAGCTTTTCAGTGGTATTCAGGGTCCGCACCATTAAACGAGTATTTGTGCTGTAATTTTTCCCCTCATTTAATTTTTGAGGGTTTTTTTGTTATTCATTATGTTCTCTCTTTCTAAGTTTTAATGATATCTTTAAGAACAGGCTGATTGAATTGCAGTATACAGTAAGCCTAACTCTATGTTCCATAAGACATCTGAGCAGAAATTAGGCCATTCAGCCCATCAAGTCTGCTTCACCGTTCCATCATGGCTGATAAGTTTCTCAACCCCATTCTGCTGCTTTCTCCCCGTAACCCTTGATCCCTTTGATAATCAATAACCTATCTATCTCCGTCTTCAATATACCCAATGACCTGGCTTCCACAGCCTTGTGTGGCAATGAATTCCATAGATTCACCACTCTGGCTGACAACGTTTCTCCTTATATCTGTTTTAAATGGTGTTCTCTTTACTCTAAGGCTATGCCCTTGGGTCTTCCCAACATCCACTCTGTCTAGGCCATTAAGTATTCTGTATGTTTCAATTAGATCCACCATCATCCTTCTAAACAACATTGAGTAATAGACCCAGAGTCCTCAAATGTTCCTCACATGTTAAGCTTTTTATTCCAGGGACCATTCTCGTGAACCTCCTCTGAACACACTCCAGGGCCAGTACATCTTTCCTGAGATATGGGGCCCAAAACTGCACACGATACTCCAAATGTGGTCTGACCAGAGCCTTGCAGAGTTTCAGAAATACGTCCCTGCTTTTATGTTCAGGTCCTCTCAAAATAAATGCCATCAGTGCATTTGCTTTCCTAACTACTGACTCAACCTGCACATTATCTTGAGAGAGCCCTGGACTAGAATTCCCAAGTCTCTTTGCCCTTTAGACTTCTGAATTTTCTCCCCATTTAGAAAATAGTCCATACCTCTATTCTTCCTACCAAAGTGCAACACCTCGCACTTTCCCACATTGTAGTCCATCTGCCACTTCTTTGCCCACTCTCCCAACTTGTCCAAATCCTTCTGCAGTCTCTCCACCTCCTTTAATGCTAATCTGAGTCACCACCATCACTGTGTATGTCCTATTCCACTGACATGACAAGCCCATCAGAAGTCTTGGTACATTAGGATACAATTGGGAAGGAGTTACCCTGGTGTCCAAGACATTAATGTTTTATTCTAGACCCCATGAAGTGTCATGGTGTCAGGTCAGACATGGGTCTGGAAATCTGCTGATCACTACCCAAGGCGTATCCTCTGCTGCTGAATCCATGGTTCTCCGTTTTGAACAACACCGAGAAGAAGCACCAAGGACCGCAGAAGCTATGGATTCAAGACCTTTCCAAATATAGCTCTGTAGTGACACTACTAAAGGACATAGCTTCTACACTGGCTCTGAGGCAGATGGCGAGGGAACCAACCAAAGGGGAAAATCTACTTGATGTCATCTTCGCCAATCTACAGATGCATCCATGGCAGTATGGGTAGGAGCGGTTCCCATACAATCCTGTTGGAGACCCAAGTCCCATCTTCACAACTGAAATGCATTCTAATGCTTTGTGTGGCAAAGAATCAAAAGAAAAGTGGACAGATTTCAAGTAGATCAAACTGCTGAAAACTGGGTAATCGTAATGTGAAGTAGCCAAAGCATCACTAACAGGAGCAGCGTTTTATATTTCAGGAGTCTGTCACCTCCTGGATCAATGCATCCCTCAATTTTACCATTGCCACAAAATCAAATTTGCTTCAGTGAAAAGTGTAGAAGAACGTGCCATGACCAGCACCAGCATTTTTAATAATGCATCAATTGGGTATAGCCACAACATAGGATCATCAGTCCTTTCGGCTGCCCAGTAAACGTGTTTGGTTCGCTTTGGGCAGAGCTATGCAGTCTGTTATGAAGATGTGGGTGTACGGCACCTTTTTGAGAGAAAAGCTAGCAGAATGACCTGACAGCACCAAGTGTTCTGAATAAGACACAATGTAACATGTGGTCTAGCAGCTAGTGTAGCTGGTTGCCTGGAGCCAAAAACAAATGTGAATTATGCCAATCAGTTTACATTATACCCCCAAAAAATACCAAACTCCAACCACATTTGAATTTAGCATATTGACAATACTAAAAGCCAATGACCCAATCCGATGCTTTGGGGGTGTAAGACCAGGAACAATAGAACAGTTGTGGAAAACTGCCAAAAGGCCAACAGATGGAGGCTGCGAGTCAAAACTGAGAGGTACCTGTCTAGACAAGGAGTTTGCACAAAGAAAAATAACAACAAAGACCTGGAGATCAAATCTACAGAGGAAGATATAGCAAGAAGATTCGACTGCTGACTGGTTTTCAAATTTGAAAATTTTCAGTAAATCTTAATCGGGGATTTATCGAACTAGTAATATAGAAGGGAAAGTAAAAGATAGGTTAGAGGAAGGAGTTGTAAATAGTTGTTAGTTATTCTCTGTTACACTTTAAGAAATAAAGTTGTTTAATTTTTACTTTAAATCGTTCTTGGCCTCTTGGATTTTCACAGATTACTGCACAGGATAAATCATTTCTGTATTGCTGGCTCAAAGTAAGCAGGAGCGTTTAGCTGTGTCATGACCAGTCTCACAAGTATTAAAGCACTATTCCAGTCTCGTGTAGTTGTGAATCGTGACGGATTGTTTAACGGTCAGTTAGACAATGAGGCTCCATGAAGATGAGCAACCCCAGCCTGGCACGTCAGTGGGGTTGGAAAAGGGCAAAACATGTTCACAACATCTTTAGCCAAGTGTAAAGTGAACGATCTAACAATGGAATTCTTCAGCATCGTGAAAGCTACTCTCCAACAATTCAATCCACTTCACGTGATATCAAAAAATGACTGAAGGCACAAGATACTGCAAAATTATGATAATGCCCTGATTGTAGGGTCACCTCTAGCCAAGCTGTTCCACAACAGTTGAAAGGTCAAGGTGACATCATTGTCCCAGAGGACTATGCTCTCTCATTAGAGAGAGAGAGAGAGAGAGACAACCGGTGGTGGTTTAACTGAAGGTCACCATACCTTTTGGTAAGGGAAAGAGGTTCAGAAGTGGAGTCCATCGTGGTAACCTTGGCTGGTGTGGGAATTGAACCCACACTGTTGGCATTGCTTTGCATTTCAAACCAGTTGTCTGACCAACTGAGCTAACTGACCCTCCATTCCAGAACTTGAATGAATTTAAGAAAAGCCTTGCTTTCCAGGATCGCCTCTGCTACCATGGTCTTAATCAATCAGGGACAAGGCAATTTCTAACGACTACCCCTTTCCAACAAACTTATTTCCTTCTGCATAAGCACAACAGGATCTGGATTCCAACAAAGAAACAATATCCCCCACTGTAGGAGCAGCACTGGAATTCCTTTCCAAAACCTTTCCTCATCCACCTCAGCTCCTTTGAAAGATGTTTTTGAAGACTTGCCTTTTTGGCCAAGGTTTTGGTCGCCCATCCTAATGTGTCACTTCTTTTGGTTTGTTTCCAGTGACATGTCTTGGGAGGTTTGAACAAGTTTAAAGGTGCTGTAAAACAGGACATGCTGGAGAAACTCAGCAGAGATAGATAGATAGGGAAGAATGGATTCTCCATAAATGCTGCCAGATTTAGCATTTTCTGTTAATCTTTGGGGGGGGGGGGGGATTTCCAGAATCTGGATGTTTTGCTTCTGTCTGTTGTTTTTAGGAAAAGCAACATTCAGCTGCTTCTCTCTATGATGGCATCTTTGTGTCTCCAGAGATGACGGCCTGTGTCCAGGTGTATGTCTCCTCCATGTTGGGACTCTGACTGTAGAGCTGATTGTTTGTTTTTTTTCCTGAGGTGGCCCACTGAATAGCATTGACCTGAAGTCGATTGGTCTTTTTCCTTCCTTCTGATTAGTCTCTCTCTAAACATCCACCTAACATGTGCAGAGGAGTTTGTGGACTGCTTTATCGCTCCATAGAATTGGTTCCACTTGCCACTTGCTTGCTCCCTCATGCTGGCTAACTGAACCCATGTCTTCCCAGTTTCACCTCATTCCCATCCCAAGATAATCTTCTCTGCGGATTCTACCTCCTGTTCCCTTGACCCTGTTCTCACGGAGGACATCATTGTGTTGTCGTACAGCAATACAGCACAGAAACAAACCCTTCGGTCCAACCAATCCAACCAAATCTGTGTCAGAACACTGTCTGCACTCCCCTGCCATTGTTAACAGAGCCCCTCAATTTTAAAAATCCTGCAGTGACTTTCTTTTCCACAGTTGATGATTCAAGCCACTGACTTGCCCGCAAAGGAAGATGAGAGCTATGCTGTGATTGTGTGCAGTGATAGCAGGAGTTGGTTTGGTTATGCATTCAAGATATAACAAATACAAGATATGCCTCTTTACTCAGAGCTGTGACAATGTGGAACTCTGCTATCACGCGGACAGATTGTGGTGAATAAACTGGATGTCTTTCAGGGTAAAATAGTATGTGGGAGAAATGGTAATGTAGTGGTGATGTCACTGGAATAGTAAACTAGAAGCTGGATTGCAGGCACAATGGGCCAAATGGCCTCCTGCTGCACCTAACAATTCAACGATTCCCCAAAACTTGGGCTAATGCTGGGAACTGTGGCCCAAATCCCTGGCCACAGCAGGTGGCGCAATTTGAATTCATTGGAATTGAAAGCTAGTCTCAATGAAACTTCCATCAACGATCATAAAGGCAACAATTCCCGAGTGCCCTATAGGGAAGGAATTTTGTTGTCTTTGACTGGTCTGACCTGGGAATTGCCATCAATGTGGTTGGCTCTGCGCACTGAAATGTGTGAACAAGACTGGTCTATTCAGAGGAAAAGTGTAGGGCAACAAATTCCTCCTCTGCCAGTGACTGTATGATAAAGTAACATAGGTTCCGAAGAAGGGTCACTGGACCTGAAATGTTAACTCTGCTTTTTTTTCTCCATAGAAGCTGTTAGACTTATTAAGTCTTCCGGCAATCCCTGTTTTTGTTCCCAATATTTGCCTGGCGTCCACGTGTAAAGTTTAACCTTCTGTAGAGATGATCAAATTTTAAAGTGAAACAAAGAACTTGCATGTGATTTCTAATTGATGTGATTGCTGCATGGTATTTTACTCAGTAAATAAGCAATATCTGTACTGTGTGGAAGGTGTTCTCCACTGCTTTCTTTTTGTATAAGTCACTTCCCCAAGCCTCTCCTGGTATGTAAAAGATTCAATTTATTTCCGATACTTAGTTCTAATCTACTTTGAAGGACACCAGTTATCCCTGGTGTTTTTAAACAATATTTTGTCCCTCAATTACCGTCACAAAAGCAGATTATCAGTGATTATTATCATATTGCTCTTTGTGTGCAAATTAGTTGCTGCGTTTCCTTCAATACCATGGTTATGACATTACTGGAAACACTTTGAGACTCCCATTGGTAGCTACTAAATAAAACTTTTATTTCAGAATTTAGTACATGAATTCAAAACAGTGTCATTGTGTCTCCCATCTGTGGCTTGTAGAGCCTGTCGATGATCAATGTTGCATTCCTGTGAGTGCATGTGCACTGTTGACTTGGTGTGTGAGGGCAGGGAGGTGCTCGTGTGTTCATATCGGGAGAGAGAGAGAGATGACGGACATTAACTCATTATACCAACTAATTTGTGGCTGAGGTTTCTGCCGCAGATGTGAAACTATGTGGAAGCAATAAATAAAAGCAACAGTTGCATAACTAGCTCATATTGCTCATGCCTGATCTGTCTTCAAACATCAGCACTTCAATGCTACTTTTATGAATCATAAATATTTTACGGCATTGGAGAAAATAGTACCTTGCTCGCAAGTTAGGTTTAGTTAGTAAAGGATGTCACTCTGTGCAATAATTAGGGTCTCAGTTGGAATGTACGATTCTTTATGGATTGAAGCCTTGAACATTGTACAACAGCTGGCCCCATTCTCCACAGAATGTGTTTTCAAATGCCACTGTGGCAGTTTGAGAATTTGAAATCCACAACAGAGATTTTCATTTACATAGTGACCCTCACCACCACTCGATGTCTCCGACCATTTTACACCTAAAGATGTATTTTTCATGTGATGGCGGTGTTGCAGGAAATACTGCAATATAGCAATTTTCCACAAACTGCAATGTGATGAAGAGATTATCTATTTTGATTGAGTTCTGGGATAGTGAGGAAAGCTCCCCAAACTTCAAAATGGTGTTGTTAGATCTTGAAGTGGGGCTAGACTCTGGAACTGGATGTAAGTTTGTTCGCATAGCTGGAAGGTTTGCTTTCAGATGTTTTGTCACCATACTAGGTAACATCATCAGTGAGCCTCCAGTGAAGCACTGGTGTTGTGATCACTTCCTATTTATGTGTTTTGGTTTCCTTGGGTTGGTGATGTCATTTCCTGTTTTTTTTCTCCATAGGGTGGTAAATGGGGTCCATGCCAATGTGTTTGTTGTTCTAGTTGGAATGCCATGTTTCTAGGAATTCTCATGCATGTCTCTGTTTGGCTTACCCTAGGATGGATGTGTTGTCCCAGTCGAAGTGGTGTCCTTCCTCACCTGTATGCAAAGGGTCATGTCTTTTTGTGGCTAATTGATGTTCCTATACCCTGGTGGCTAGTTTTCTGCCTGTTTGTCCAATATAGTCTTTGTTACAGTTTTTGCAAGGTATTTTGTAAATGACATTTGTAGACTCTGGAACGTTCTGATTCTGAGATGAGTGATGCCTACTGAGCTGTAATCCTCTGAGCTTCAACCACATTTGTTGTAAACACAATCTGTTCTTGCATAGAACAGTCAGAGCCCTCTAAATGTTGCCAGCCATCTGTAATTCTATTTGTTTCATTTTGTTTTTATTTATGACAATTGACAGTGTTTAATTGGCATTGTCCTCTGGATTATTAGTCCAGACATTACTGCTGTGTTACCACCTTCCCAGGTCGTGATTTCCAAATCACAGCAACTTTGCAAACATCACCCCATCACAGAATTGTTACAGTGAATAAAGGAGGCTATTTGGCCCATCATGCTTCTTTTCCCCATACCCTATTTATCTCTATCCAAATAACCATCCAATGTCCTCCACTACGTTCCAGACAGTGCATTCTATGTCCTAACTACTTGCTGTGTGAAAATGTTATAACTCACGTCAGCCTGGCTTCATTTGCAGATCACTTTTTAAATCTATGTCGCCTCGCTCTCTTATCTTTTATGAGCAGGAGCAGCTTCTTCCTATCCACTCTATCCAGCTTGCTGCAATTTAAAAATGAAATAGTTCTCATCACCTCTCCTCTGATTCTTTTGGCAATTAATTCAAAGTTTCATCATGTGGTCACTGCCTCCTCCACATCAGTGGAAATAATAAACAAGGTGTGACATTCTATCTGCTGTTTGTCTTGGCAAAAGTCAACTCCAGATGCTAACAAGTTGGCCAGATGCCCAGTTCAGCACCAGACATGTCTGGCCGCGGTCTGATACCAGCTTTGTATCTTGTATTTTGATCCTTTGCTTTGCCAAGATCAGAGGACACTGGCATGGGACTGTGCTCATTTTTTTGTCCTGTCTCTCCAACAGCATGGAATCCAGCAACATGAAGGTATCATTTGCACATGTCACAAGAATAGGAGAAAGTCCATTGAATCTCCCCACCATTGTTAGATCGTGACTGAGCTTCAACCTCAATGCTACCTTCCCACACTACCTTTCATATTGTTAATGTCAGTTTACAGGAACCTCTCTCTTTCTGTCTTGATTTCAAAGCCTGCTCAGGGAGGAAATTTCAAAGATGCACCACCCTATCAATGGTGGGATTGGGGGGGAGGGGACATTCTTCTCCTTTCCACCTTAAATGCTCTGCCTTTTCAACACACCGAGTTAGACCCCATCTACCACCCCCTGAGAAAAGGAACAGGAAGTGACTTCACCACAGGAAATAACATCATCAACCCAAAGAAACCCAAACATATAAATAGAAATGAAGATGTTACCTAGTAGGGTGATGAAATGTCTGGAAATGAACCTTCAAGCTCAGCGAGTAAACCTACATCCAAAACCTCAAGCTGAACTACAAATCTTCTCAAAACTCGCTCTGCCTCTTATCATAAAATCCCTACAGTGTGGAAGCAGATCATTTGGGAATAGCTTTAAATTAAGGGGTGGTAGGTATAGGACAGATGTTAGGGGTAGATTCTTTACTCAGCGAGTCGTGAGTTCATGGAATGCCCTGCCAGTAGCAGTGGTGGACTCTCCCTCTTTATGGGCATTTAAACGGGCATTGGATAGGCATATGGAGGATAGTGGGCTAGTGTAGGTTAGGTGGGCTTGGATCGACGCAACATCGAGGGCCAAAGGGCCTGTACTGCGCTGTATTTTTCTGTGTTCTATGAAACCCACACTGACCCTCTGAAGAGAATCCCACCTTGCACCCCCAAAACCCCCCCAAATCCCTGCATTCCCCATCTCTAACCCACCTCGTCTGGACATTCCTGGACGCTATGGGCAATTGAACATGTCCAATCCACCTAACCTGTTTACCTTTGGAGTTTGGGAGGAAACCGGAACACCTGGAGGAAATCCATGCAGACACTGGGAGAATGTGCAAACTCCACACAAACAGTCGCCTGAGGTTGGAATCAAACCCAGGTCCCTGGTGCTGAGAAGCAGCAGTACTAACCACTGATCCACCGTGATGCTTATACTGAGATTGCGTCCCTGTATCTAGAGTCACTAGCCAGGGAATATATCCTAGCTGTATCCACCCAGGCATACCCTGTACAATTCAATGAGATCACCTCTCATTCTCCTCAGACATTTGTCCTATCATCCCAGGGATTAATCTATTGTGCTCACTCTATGGAAAGAAGGTCCTTTCTTAGATGAGGGTTGGGAATGGTTTTGAGGATGACCTGAAATGTTAACTCTGATTTCTCGTAATGGATGCTGCCCGATATGCAGAGTATTTCCAGCAATTTCTGTTTTTGTTTGGGAACCCCATGTCCTGCTCTGGATGCTCTCAATGGTAGTTTCTGGAATCCTATAGAAATTGACTGGGCAAAAGATCTTTTTGTTTATGTATTCTGAACAATGTACACAAACAAAAACTACCACTCTTCTTTCACAATCTCAGGATGTTCTAATGTCCCTTGTAGCTAATTAGCCATTTCTTGAAGGTTAGTCACTGAAGTGTGGGAAATGCAGCTGCCAATTTCCACAAGATCCAACAAACAACACCGTTTTAAGAGATAATCTGCTGTTGCCATGTTGTTTGAAGGATAAACATTAGCCAGGGTTCTCATTCAAATAGTGCCCTGGGATTCTTTGCATCTACTTGAGAAGGGAGATAGAGCCTCTGTACAGAGGCTTAATGCACCTCTGACACTGCAGCACCTCAGCTGCAATGATGGGTGTTTAAGTTGAGATATTGAATGGTGTGAGTTGATATTGAATTCCATTACTATTCAGAAGCTGACTCCGAACTGATTGTAAGCACAGACCATTTAATCTAAAATTTATTTCTAATTCGAGCTATAAGAGTCACAGTTTGGATTTTTTGAATGAAATAAACTCAATGCCTTTATAGCTATACTCTCGGACCTCAAACTCCTCAACTTCTGGTTCTAATGTCCCCACAGTTGCAAAGGATGCATCTGGCCACATTGCTGTGGGAAGCTCCAATCCGTTGGCTTGTGCCATTCAATATGTCCCTGTTGGAAAGGTTTGTGCAGGAAATTACCAGCAACACCCATAACATCCTTGAGGTCCTGCAGGAAGAGGACATGGTGGATCCTGAGCACTCTGCCAAAATCTTTCTCCTCATCACCTGACCTTTCAAGATATAGCCCGGTTATTGGTGAGAAAGGCACTCCCTTATGGATCCTAACGATTTTGAATATGTCCATCAAATCTCCTCTGATCTTTTCTCTGAGGAAAACAGCCTTAGCTTCTCTGGCCAGATCCAGTCTGAAGCTCCTGGTCACTCCACCCAGTCTCCTTTTATCTTTTCTGCACCCTCACTAAAGCCTTTACGTTCTTCCCATAGTGCAGTACCCAGATCTGGAAACAATACTTCAGCTGAGACCAAATCAGTCTTTGACCAAAGTTCCTGCATTTGTACTTTTGTTTCTGTTTTAAAGCTTCTGCATGAGCAAGAATGGGCCTGAAAATGTTGAGAATCCGTACCAATGTCCTGCCATTCTGTGAATCTAACAAAAATTCTTTTTTCCTAATATCTGTTACTGTGTGACATTGAACTGACAGCACGTGGGGTGAAGGCAGGAAATATGTGTCCAGTTCTGTCAGAATCTTTCTGTCCTCCTTTTAGTATAGGAAAACACAAAAATACCAGCCTCTGTTGGCACAGCCCCACTGTGAAGAATAATAGTGTATAATCTGAAAGATGTATTGTTGGGAGCGGGGGGGAATTGCGTGGCAGTGTAGTCTTTACACAAGCAATCCGTTTTTGTGATACACTGCACAATTGTGATAAGCACTTCCTCTGTGTAAACATTTTACGTAAAAAGAATTGGAGAGACACCAGCAAGGTTTATCTCCATTTGGCAATCTGTCTAAGCCATTATATTCAGTCAGAAGATTTATGCAATTCCATTCCTATCCTCTGCACAAAAACCAACATTTCCTCTCCACCATTAGCTGAGGAAGGGTCACCACATCTGAAATGTAAACTGTCTGATTTCTGTTCACAGATGCTGCCAGACCTGCTGAGCTTTTCGAGCAATTTTAGTTTTTTTTAAGAGGGAGATCCTAAATTTTAATTGAGTTTTTTTTTGAGCACAGGCTGATACTTCAGATCAGGACTGAAGAAGTACTACAGTTTTGTACATGTTATTATATTCAAATGAAACATTAAACTGTTAATCTGCTCTCTCTGGTGGACATATGAGATTCTACGAGAATTTTCAAGACCGAATAAAGAAATTCTCTCCAATGTCTTGCTGAGCATATTGTGCTTCAAAGATTAAGACATTATTGGTCTATCTTTCATTATCATTAAAACAGGGCATTTATCTTGCCTATGAGAGATGGGGCAGTTTTAGATCTAATCCTAGTGAATGAAGCTGGTCAAGGGGTTTGAATTGGAGGAACTGGTGTTGGACTGTTTTAGTGTTTGAGCATTTTGGGGATAGTGATCATGACTTTAAGTTTCAGAGCCATTATGAAAAGGGATGACAACAGTGCAAAATTGTCTAAACTGGGGGAAGGCTGATTTCAGTATCATTAAACAGGGTCTGACAAATATAAACTGGAAATAGCTACTTGTAGGTAAGTCTACATTTGAAAAGTGGATGTCTTTCAGAAAGTAATATCAAGAGAATTCATTACCAGAGTGTTCCTCTAAGAGTGAAAGGCAGCATGTTCAGGGAACCCCGGATGTCAAGAGAGTTTGCTAAAGAAAACTAAGGAAGAATATGTCAGGCACTATGCATTAAAAAAACAGGGCAGGCCCTTCAAAAGTATCGAGTGGGTGAAGTTGCTTAAGAAGGAAATTAGGGAGGCAAAAAGAGGCAGTGAACTATCTTTCACAGATAGGATGAAGGAAAGTCCCAAGGCTTTTATAAGTATATTAAAAGTAAGAGGATTAACAGGGAAAGCGTGGGACCTATTAGAGACCAAAAGCTCATCCTGTAGAGCCCATGGATGTGGGTGAGATCTTGACTGAATATTTCTCATCTGTGTTCACCAAGAAAGACAGACATTGTAGCCGGGGACATCAGTTGTGACGGTGAGGTTCCGGAACATTTTAAGATTGAGGAGGAGGTATTAGATATTCTGGCAGACATCCAGGTGCATAAATCCCCTTGGGAGGCAAGGGAGGAGATTTATGACACACTCAGATATTTCGTACTTCTCGGGCAGTAATATTGGCAAGATGCCAGATGACTGGACGATAGCTAATGTAGTTCCTTTGTTCAAGAAGGGCAGCATGGATAGACCAGGTAATTACACTCCAAATTATTTGGGAAAAAAAAATCCTGAAGGACAGGATTAACCAACAGGGATTGATCAGGGATAATTAGCATAGTTTTTAAATTGCTTATTCCTACCCCCCTCCTCGCCCCATCCTATCTTCTGCATGAAAACCAACATTTCCTCACTGCCATCAGTTCTGAGGGAGGGTCACCGCATCCGAAATGTTAACTTTGATTTCTGTTCACAGATGCTGCCAGACCTGCTGAGCTTTTCCAGCAATTTCAGTTTTTGTTAGAGGGAGAACCTATCTGATAAAATTTAATTGAGTTTTTTTGTTTTTTGAAAAAGCGATTTAAGTGTATTGATGAGGATAGTGCAATTGATGTGGTTTACTTGGAGTGCATCCAGGCCTTTGACCAGGTCTCACAAGGAAAGCTGGTCCAAAAGAGAAGAGCCAATGGGATCCAAGGCAAGTTGACAAAATTGATCCAAAGTTAGCCTCCAAGCAAGGAATAAAGGGTGGTGGTGGAGGGATGCTTTTGTGATTGGAAGCCTGAGACCAGTGGTGTACCATTGGGATAGGTGCGGGATGCTTACTGTTCATTACTTACATTCATATCCAACTTACTGATGTATAACAGTTTCCAGTACTGAGGAACATAGGGACCTTGGTGTACAAGTTCATATTAAGCTTTATCGACACTTGCGTGCTGCAAAGGGGGGGGGGGGGTCCCTCTTTGCTTGATGTATAGCTGATAGTTCCAGTGGATGGCAGTTGCCAGCCCTTTGGAATCCAGGTGTATTTTTATACATTTGCCTCAATCACGTGAGTTATGTTTGAAGCTATGGCTAATTCCATTACTGACTAGAAATTGCTCCAATTTGGGTTTTTTTTGTATTATCCCTGAAGGTGTCAGCACAAGATGGTGAAGAAGGCATATGGGAAGCTAGCCTTTATTAACCGGGATGTACAATATAGGATCAAGGATGTTTTGTTGCACCTTTTATAAAACACTGGTTAGACCACAGGTGGAATACTGGATGCTGTTCGGGTTGCCACACTATTGGAAGAATGTGATTGCACTGGAGAGGATGCGGAGAGAGATTCACCAGGATGTTGCCAGGAATGAAGAGTCTCACAAGGAGAGACTGGAAAGACTGGGTTTATTTTCTGTGAAGCAGAGGAGGTTGACGGCAGATCAGACTGCGGTATACAGAATTGAGAGGCATAGACAGGGTGGATCGTGAGAATGTCTTTCCCATGACAAGTGTGCCTAACACCTAGAGGGCATAAGTTTAAGCGGTGGAAAATTGTTTTCATCTCTATGGTGGCAGAAGTCTGGAATGTGTTGCCTGCGAGGGTGGCCACTTTAAATACCACGTCATAGGCTATGGATGAAGTGCAAGTAAATGGGATTAGCATAATTTTGGAGCTTATTGATTGACGTAGACATAGTGGGCCGAAAGGCATGTTTCTGTGTTGTATGACTCATTGCTGTTTATGGAATATTGGTGTTTTGCAAATGGAATACTGTTTCCAACAGAATTCCACCATGACTAAACTTCAAAACGTCTTAGCTAGCTAGGTACTTCATAAGTGCAAATAAGACTTGAACAAGGGGTATTATTTAAAAATAAACTAATTTCAAGTGGGAATGAGGTTTGTTTTGAATGATGTTGGTTTGTGGCATTCTTATCCCAGAGACCAGTGGAAGTTGTCGTTTGGACATTCTTGAGACCAAGTCAGTCAAGGTCCTAAGAGTATAATGGATGGACAGTACAGGTTAGGCTACAATAGAATGAGCAGGCTCCTCTGTTTATTTGTCTGTCTTTTCACTACTCAGTGTTGTTTTAGGGAAGACTGTGAAAATATAGGTATGGGGATGGGATTACTGATATAACCACAGAGGCTTGTATCCCATCACCAAATCACACACGAGGAGTCCTTGACTCTAGCACTGCCTCTTCAGAGTCCGCTCTGAATGCCAGAATCTCTGCCAAGCCTCTCTTTCCTCTGCACCCATGTTTGTGTGTGTGCGTGCGCGCGCGCAGGTGCGAGACACAGTGAGCCAATCCTCTTTGTATGTGTCAGTCAGAGCTCCCTGATTTGGACCAGATTAACAGCCCAACTCAGGGAGCTCCTATGAGGTCCAGCTGGCTGAGCTCATGACAGTCTGTCCCCAGAACATTGACTGGGGTTCTGGGTTGCTAGTGCCATGACAATACTGTATGCCACTGGCAACACTAGAGGTGTCTGAGGTGCAACAGCATCAGGAATAAAAAAAAACAAACACGTTTTCACGTCTTTAGTTATAGATCCAGTACCTATTTGTGTTTCAACAGCCATTATTGAGCGATAACTCATCGGTAGTACAGTGTACAGCTTTTATTTTCTTGCCTAAGTAAGCACATATTGATCCTTGAGGGGTGTATCAAAGGTTCATCAGATTGGTTCCTGATTGTGTGGTATTAGGAGTAATTGAATGGAAAGGTCATAAATCTTCTCTGAAGTTTAGAAGAACAGGAGGTGATTATTGTGTTTAATTCTGGTCGCCACACTATAGGAAAGATGTGCAGGCTTTAGAGAGGGTGCAGACGAGGTTTATTAGGATGCTGCTTGGATTAGAGGGCATGAGTTACAAGGAAAGAATGGAAAAACTCAGGTGGCTTTCTCTGGAGCTGCAGAGGCAGAGGGGAGACTTGATAGAAGACCGTTAAAATTGAGATGCATAGATAGATTTGACGGTCAGAATCTTGTTCCCAGAGTTTAAATGTCTAAAATTGGGGGGCATGCAATTAAGGTGAGAGGGGGATAGTTCAAAGGAGATGTGAGGGGCAAGATTTTTACACACAGGGGTCTGGAACGCACTGCTGGGGGTAGTGGTGGAGGCAGATACAATAGGGGCATTTAAGAGACTTTTAGATAAGCACGTGAATGTGCAAGGAATGGAGGGATATGAACCAAGGGAGGCAGAAGGGATTGGTTTAATTTGGCATCCTGTTCAACACAACATCGTGATCTCACTGAAATCTAAGAATTTCTGAGTGAGTTGAGGGGGTAGATACAGAGAGGCTGTTTGCTTCTGGCTGAAGAGTGGAGAGAGAGAATCTCCCGATAACAGGCAGCTATTTGAGTATACATTATAAAAATAAAGGGATATGAGGATGGTGTGGGAAAATCGTATTGAAGTACAGATCAGCTATGATCTCATTGAATGGTGAAACCAACTTAAAGGGGCTGAATAGTCTGTAATATTTAACCATGAGAACTCTACTTTCTATTCCAGTTTCTTGTATTTTCGCTCATCACTCTCTTTTGCTCTATTATACCCATGCTTTCAGACTGTGAGATTCCCACCCTAAATTCCAACCCCTCTTCACTTTTTAAACTCAATCCTTTGACCAACCTTTGAGACACCTGTTCTTTTATTTTCCTTTCAAATGACCAATTCTCTCGATAGTGTCTCTGCAAGATGATTTTCTACCTTCGTCACCAGATAACTGAGCTCTCTCTCCAATTGACGATCCAGTGACGAAGAAGAAAAGGATTTAGATGGAGTGGGAGTTTCTTTTCAAAAAAAGACTCTAATCTTCAGTTATTACGGAGGAGGTGAGATCAAGATGGGCAGGAATCTTTCAAGGGCAATCGATTTTCCTCCTCTCGGGAAGCAGAAAAATCCTTTCGGTCTGTTTAAATTTCACAACTACTGCGTGGAAAAAAAAGCTCCGACTGACACTGAGCTACTCTGTGAAATTTTAAAGCTACAATCTCTGTTTGATTTGAACTTGTTTCTCCCCCACTCATCCATCTGCTCCTCCTCCTGCCTGGCAGTTGAAAAATCAAGAACATGTATCTCGTGATTTGCATTTTGTAAATATATTCATTCACAGGATGAGGGTGTCGCTGGTCAGACCAACATTTATTGCCCAGAGGGCAGTTTAGTGTCAATGTCATTACTGTGGGTCTGGAGTCACATGTAGGCTAGACCAGGTAAAGATGGCAGTTTCCTTTCTGAAAGGACATTAGTGAACCAGATGGGTTTTTCTGACAATCAACGATGATTGTCATACTTAGACTCTTAATTCCAGATATTTATTGAATTACTGTGCTGTACTGTTCTATGTAACTGTACACCATCTGCCTGGTGGATCTTGAAGCCAGATCCCTAGAAAATTACCAGGGTCTCTTGATTTGATAGTTTAGGAACAAAAACACCAGACCATCACCCCCCACCCCGCCAATACAAGCATGCCTAGAGTATCCAACTCCTCCAGTCAGTAAGATCATGGGTGACCTTGCTACCTCAACTTCATTTTTCCACTTTATCCCCATCTGCCTTGATTCTACTTGAGTCCCAAAATATGCCAGTGACTGAACTTCTGTGATTCAAAGGTTCTGAGTGAAGGAATTTCTTCTCATCTCATTCCTAAATGGCCTGCCTCTTATTCTGAGACCATGCTTCCCAGTTCTGGATATGTTAGCCAGAGCAAATATCCTTCCTGCATCTACTTTAGAGTCCTATAAGAATTTTGTTTGTTTGAGTGAGATCACCTGGAGTGGGAACCATCATAGGAGCTGGAGTAGACCATACAACCCCTCTGGTCTGACCCACTATTTAATATGATAAATGCATGATCAAACACTTCAGGTTCTTTTACCCATGATCCCCATTGCCCTGTCCATCAATCTCTACCATCAACATACTCAAAGACTGAGCTTCCAAAAATCACCTGTAGTAGAGAATTTCAAAGGTTCATGACCCTAAAACAATTTCTCCTCATCTTTGAGGGTGTACTAGGTGCAGTGTCTAAAGGGGAATGGGCGAATATGATGTACTTAGATTTCCAGAAGACATTTGGTAAAGTGACAGATCAAAGGTATTCATAGTATAGAAAATCTCCCGGTGTAAGGGGCAACATATTCTGATTGGTAAGATGTATACCACTACTTGGATTTCAAGAAGGCCTTTGACAAAGTGCTGCACAGGAGGCTGCTAAGGTGTCCATAGTGTTAGGGGCAAGGTACTGGTATGGATAGAGGATTGGCAGAAAGATGAGAGAAGGGATAAAGGGGTCTTTATCAGAATGGCAGCCACTGAGCAGCGGAGTTCTGTAGTGGTTGGTGCTGGGACCACAGTTATTCACGTTATCCATTAATGATCTGGATGAAGGAACTGAGGGCATTGTTGCTAAGTTTGCAGATGATAGGTGGAGGGACACGTAGCATTGAGGAAGTGGGGAAGCTATAGAAAGACGTGGACAGGCTAGGAGAGTGGGCAAAGAAATGGCAGATGGAATACAATGTGGGAGAATGTGAGATTGTGCATTTTGGTAAGATAGAGGCATAAACTATATTCAAAATGAGGAAAGGCTTCCAAAGTCAGGAGTACAAAGGGACTCAGGAGTCCTAGTTCAGGATTGTCTTCAGGTTAACGTGCAGGTTCAGTTGGCAGTTAGGAAGGCAGTTGCAATGTTAGCATTCACTTTGAGAGGACGAGAATACAAGTACAGGGAGCTATAGAATGCTCTGTCAGACCACATTTGGAGTATTGTGAGCAGTTTTGGGCACTGTATCTAAGCAAAGGTATGCTGGTATTTGAGGGGGTTTGCAGGAACGGTCCCAGGGATGAAGGGCTTGTCAAATGAGGAGTGGTTGAGAACTCTGGGTCTACATTCGATGGAGGTTAGAGGACCGAGTGGGATATGATTGAAGCTTACAAAATACAGAGCACTCTGGATAGAGTGGATATGGGGAAGATATTTTCATGTGTAGAAGAGACTAGGACCTGAGGGCACAGCCTCTGGTTGAAGGGTGGCCCTTTGGAACTGAGATAAGGAGGAATGTCTTCAGCCAGTGGGTGGGGAATCTGTGGAACCCATTGCCACAGAGGGCTGTGGAGGACAAGTCATGGAGTGTATTTAAGACTGGGATAGACAGGTTCATGATTGGTAAGAGGATAAATACACAGGTTCATGATTGGTAAGAGGATAAAGGGTTACAGGGAGAAGGCTGGATAGTGGGATTGAGAAACATATTGGCTATGATCAAAGGACAGAGCAGACTCCTAGGCCAAATGGCCGAATTAGCCTTCTATCTTACGGTCATCTTCAACATAACAATCTGAAGGAAGTACATAGTTTTCATTGTACTTGACCATTAATCACAATTGCTGATGAATACATGATTGTATCAAGATCAGTAAATGCATATCCTCCTCAAGTGTTGCCATCATTACTGAATAAAAGAATGACAGTCTGGTACTGAATGCATTAAAGTGTCATTATGCTGCAGGTGGTTTGGAGCATTTGAAAAGGGGATGTGACTCATTACACAAGAATGTCCGTGGAGTGTTTTGTACAGTCTTGTTTGTAGACATCTCCCATTGGAGCTGAATTGTATTTAGTAGATCTTGGAGCTGCGAAGTGATTCTTCCCTAACTATTAATGTTTACTGTGTCAGTATATCCTATTCGTTTTTGCCCCTCTACACATCGTCCCCAGCCAGCTCTTTTCTGTGTCGATCAAAATCAACTCTTCAGAACTCTCATGCTGTTAATTTTTAAGAAAATTGCATTGACTTTTATTTTGGGGTTTTGTTTTCATGTGTGTTGGCACTGGGTTGGCTGTTGATGATTGCTGTGTAGTGTTCCTCTGGACCATTTGACGCACTGATCTGTGAAGCTGAATGGGATCTTGCAGTGCAGAGGTTGCCTGCCACACATTGTAATTTGTAAAATTTAGGATGCTTTGGGGCTCGTATTTTACTTTTATTTATTTACAAACCAGTTGAGTGCCACTTGCCCAATTAGTGACAGAAGATTACTTCCAGAATTTCTCCTAACTCATTCTTACTGGGCCACTCAGAGTCACTAAAGTTGGTATGGGACAGAGGTAAGGACAGGCTGAGTGAAGAGGGCAGGATTGTTAACTCACTTTACTGTTTAGCATTCTATTTTCTCTCCACAGATGCTGCCAGACCTGCTGAGTCATTCCAGCAATTTATTTTGGCTCTTTTGGAAATTGGCAGCTACGATATTGTGGGGATAACTGAGACGTGGCTTCAAGTGGACAGGGCCTGGGAAATGAATATTCAAGGCTATACGTGCTATCGTAAGGACAGACTGATGGGCAGAGGGGATGGGGTGGCCCTGTTGGTAAGGGAGGATATTCAGTCCCTTGCGCGGGGGGACCTACAATCAGGGGATGTAGAGTCAGTATGGATAGAGCTGAGAAATTCTAAGGGTAGAAAGACCCTCTTGGGAGTTATCTACAGGCCCCCAAACAGTAGTATGGATGTAGGGTGTAAGTTGAATAAGGAGCTGAAATGGCCTGTCATAAAGATGTTACTACAGTTTTATGGGGGATTTCAACATGCAGGTAGACTGGGAGAATCAGGATGGTATTGGACCTCAAGAAAGAGACTTTGTGGAGTGCCTCAGAGGATGGATTCTTAGAACAGCTGGTGCTGGAACCTACTAGGGAGAAGGCAATTCTGGATCTGGTATTGTGCAACGAACCAGAATTGATCAGGGACCTCGAAGTAAAGGAGCCATTGGGAAGTAGTGACCATAATACAATAAGCTTCAATCTGCAATTTGAGAGGGAGAGGGTACAAATCGGTAGTGACAATATTTCAGTTGAATAAAGGGAACTATGGAGCTATGAGGGAGGAGCTGGCCAAAGTTCAATGGTGCAATACCTTAGCAGGGATGACAGTGGAGGAACAATGGCAGATATTTCTGGGTATAATGCAGGAGATGCAGGGTCAGTTCATTCCAAAAAGGAAGGAAGATCCTATGAGGAGGCAGGGGTGGCCATGGCTGATGAGGGATGTTAAGAAACATAAAGTCAAAAGAGAAAAAGTATAACATAGCAAAGATGAGTGGGAAAACGGAGGATTTGGAAGTTTTAAAAAATAACAGAATTACTAAGAAGGAAATACGCAGAGAAAAAATGAGGTACAAAGGTAAACTGGCCAAAAATATAAAGGAGGATAGTAAAAGCTTTTTAAGGTATGTGAAAGGGAAAAAAAATGGTCAAGACTAAAATTAGGCCCTTGAAGACAGAAATAAGGGAATATATTACGGGGAACAAAGAAATGGCAGAAGAGTTGAATTGGTACTTCAGATCTGTGTTCACTGGGGAAGACCCAAGCAATCTCCCAGAGGCAACAGTGGCTGAAGGATCTGAACTGAAGGGAATTTATATTTGCCAGGAATTGATGTTGGAGAGACTGTTAGGTCTGAAGGCTGATAATTCCTTGGGGCCTGATGGTCTACATCCCAGGGTACTGAAGGAGGTGGCTCGAGAAATCGTGCATGTGTTAGTGATTATTTTCCAGAATTCGATAGATTCAGGATCAGTTCCTGTGGATTGGAGGGTGGCTAATGTTGTACCACTTTTAAAGAAAGGAGCGAGAGAGAAAGCAGGAAATTTTAGACCAGTTAGTCTGACCTCCATGGTGGGAAAGATGCTGGAGTCAATTATAAAGGATGGAATTACGACACATCTGGATAGCAGTAACAGGATAGGTCAGAGTCAGCATGGATTCATGAAGGGGAAATCATGCTTGACTAATCTTCTGGAATGTTTTGAGGATGGACAAGGGAGATCCAATGGATGTAGTGTACCTGGACTTTCAGAAAGCCTTTGATAAAGTCCCATAGGAGGTTAGTGAGCAAAATTAGGGCGCACGGTACTGGAGGCAAAATACTGACTTGGATTGAAAATTGGTTGGCTGACAGGAAACAAAGAGTAGTGATAAACGGCTCCCTTTCGGAATGGCTGGCGGTGATCAGTGCTGGGACCGCAGCTTTTTACAATATATATTAATGACATAGAAGATGGTATTAATAGTAACATTAGCAAATTTGCTGATGATACAAAGCTGGGTGGCAGTGTGAAATGTGAGGAGGATGTTAGGAGATTACAGGGTGACCTGGACAGGTTAGGTGAGTGGACAGATGCATGGCAGATGCAGTTTAATGTGGATAAATGTATGGTTATCCACTTTGGTGGCAAGAACAGGAAGGAGGATTACTACCTAAATGGAGTCAAGTTAGGTAAAGGGGCAGTACAAAGCGATCTGGGTGTTCTTGTACACCAGTCAATGAAGACAAGCATGCAGGTACAGCAGGTAGTGAAGAAAGCTAATAGCCTGCTGGCCTTCATAACAAGAAGGATTGAATATAGAAGCGAAGAGGTTCTTCTGCAGCTGTACAGGGCCCTGGTGAGACCACATCTGGAATACTGTGTGCAGTTCTGGTCTCCAAATTTGAGGAAAGACATTCTGGCTATTGAGGAAGTGCAATGTAGGTTCACGAGGTCAATGCCTGGAATGGTGGGACTATCTTATGTTGAAAGACTGAAGCGACTGGGCTTGTATACCATTGAGTTTAGAAGACCAAGAGGGGATCTGATTGAGACGTAAAAGATTATTAAAGAATTGGACACTCTGGAGGCAGGAAACATGTTTCCGCTGATGGGTGAGTCCCGAACCAGAGGACACAGCTTAAAAATAAGGGGAAGGTCATTTAGGACAGAGATGAGGAGAAACTTCTTCACCCAGAGAGTGGTGGGTGTGTGGAATGCTCTGCCCCAGAGGGCAGTGGAGGCCCAGTCTCTGGATTTGTTTAAGAAAGAGTTGGATAGAGCTCTCAAGGATAGTGGAATCAAGGGTTATGGAGATAAGGCAGGAACAGGATACTGACTGAGGATGATCAGCCATGATCATAATGAATGGTGGTGCAGGCTCGAAGGGCAGAATGGCCTACTCCTGCACCTATTGTCTATTGTCTATTTTTTTGTTCCCGATCCTCAGCATCTGCAGTTCTTTGTTTTATTTTGCTACTTAGCATGACTAGTGTATTTGTTGCCCTAAATGCCTTTGTGTTTGTACCCCAGTAAACTATTTTCTGAGGGTCTTAAGGAGTGTACTGCAACCTTGGAGTTCAGGTGTACGATTCTCTGAAAGTGGAGTCACAGCTAGACAGGGCATGAAGGAGGCTTTTGGCACACCAGCCTTCATCAGTCAGGGCATTGAGTATAGAAGTTGGGAAGTTATGTTGCAGTTGTACAGGATGTTAGTGAGGCCGCAGTTGAAGCATTGTGTTCAGTTTTGGTCACCTTGTTATAGGAGGGATGTTATTAAACTGGAAAGAGTACAGAAGAAATTTACAAGGATGTTGCTAGGACTTAATGGTCTGAGTTGTAGGGAGAGGTTGGACAAGCTCTGACTTTTTTTTTTCTTTAGAATATAGGAGACTGAAGGGGGATCTTATAGAAGTGTATAAGATCATGAGAGGCGCGGATAGGGTGAATACACTCAGTCTTTTTCCCAGGATTGGGGAATCGAGGACTAAAAGGTATCAATTTAAGGTTAGAGAGGAAAGAATAAAACAGAACACAGAGGGTGGTACGCATATGGAATGAGCTGCCAGCAGAAGTGGTTGAGGCAGGTCTATTAACATTTTAAAAGGCATATGGACAAATACATGGATAGGAAATGATTAGAAGGATATGGGCCATGTGCAGGGAAATGGGGTTAGCGTGGATGGACATTTTGGTTGGTTTGGGCCAAAGGACCTGTCTCCATGCTGTGGGACTCTATGACTATGTCAAGATAATGTTCTTACTGAAATATAAACTTCACACTCATTATCTACGTTTGAAATGAATTTGCCACTTATGCACCCAAGTTTGTAAATTTCATATTTGTTTTTGCATCTTGCTACACTACAGGAGTTCCCCAGTGTAGCATCTTAACAATGCCCCCAAGATGTTGCTTGTGGGAGATTCGGAGATGGCAATGGTTAGATTTGTTCTTGTTGGAGATGGTCATTGCCTGGCACTTGTGTGATGCAAATGTTAATTGGCATTGGAAGGCCCAAGCCTGTTCAGGTTTTTCTGTATTTCGGCATGGACTTGTTCAATATCTAGGAAGTCATTCATGATTCTGAATGTTGTCCAGTCATTCGTGAACATCCCCACTTCTGACCTCACGATGGAGAGAAGATCATGCCGTATACTTGCCAGGCAATGACCATTTTCAACAAAAGAGATTCTAGCTATTACCTCCAGAGGCTTTACCATAGTTAAATCACCCAGGGATGACCATTGACCAGAAAGTGAACCAGCCACATAAATCCTGTGGCAACAGAAGCAGGCCAGAAGCTACGAAACCAAAAGAGAAAATGCTGGAAAATCTCAGCAGGTCTGGAAGCATCTGTAAGGAGAGAAAAGCGCTGACGTTTCGAGTCTAACTGACCTTTTGTCCAAGCTTAAAGGGAGAAATAGGGAGATATTTATACTGGGCTGAGAGAAGGTGAGTCATGGCTCCAGAAGCAAAGGTAGCAAGAAAGAGGTGATAATGACAGTGCATAGAGAGATTATAGGGAGATTAGGAGCTGTAAATGACCAAGGCTGAAGTCGGTGCTATGTGACAAAATATGGGGGGGAGATGGGTGAAGCAGAGGCAAAATGGAAAACAGCCTCTGCTTCACCAATTTCTTCTTCCCCCCCCCCCATATTTTGTCACATACCACCGACTTCAGCCTTGGTCATTTACAGCTCCTAATCTCCCTATAATCTCTCTATGCACGGTCATTATCACCTCTTTCCTGCTACCTTTGCTTCTGGAGCCATGACTCAGCCCAGTATAAATACCTCCCTATTTCTCCCTTTTTTTTTTAGTTTTGACAAAGGGTCAGTTAGACTCGAAATGTCAGCTCTTTTCTCTCCTTACAGATGCTGCCAGACCTGCTGAGATTTTCCAGCATTTTCTCTTTTGGTTTCAGATTCCAGCATCCGCAGTAATTTGCTTTTATCCAGAAGCTACGAATCCTGCAGTGAGGAACTCTCTTCCTTTCTCTGCGATGTACAAGGCACAAGTCGAAAGCATGATGCCTCGATTGTCCCACTTGCCTCAATGAGTGCAGCTCCAGCATTCAAGAAGCTTAATAATATCAGGACCAAAGTTAATTTGATTTGCACCCTATTAAACGTTCACTCACCCCATTACCATTGCACAGTGGCAATCTGCAAGGTGCACTTAAACAACCTTCTAAACCTCCTTCGACAGAACCTTTCAAACCAGTGATCTCTATCCCCAAGGTAGGTCAATCCCACCATTTGTAAATTCCCCTTCAACACAAACACCATCATGACTTGGAACTGTATTGCTGTTTCTTCATTGGTACTAGATCGATATCTTGGAACTCGTATCCTAAAAAGCACTGTGGGTATACCATCACCAGATGGACTGCAGCAGTTAAAGAGGCACTCAGCAGTTTCTCGAACACAGTAGGGGCAGAAATGCTGACTTTGCAAGTGACACTCTCATCTCATGAAAGAACATCATCCACCCCCTGCCATTTGTCAGTTTGTTGTAATCTGCAATTTTGGTTATGCTACTTCTGATTTCTGACTTCAAGTCATTGGTATAAATAGTGAATGACAGCATTCCAGATGTCTATTACTCATTTTCTGAATTGATTAAATCAAAATGCAATTAGTCCAATTTAAGTTCTCAATCAACCACATGACAATACTTGCCCTGTACTTTACAAAGAGTTTTGTCTACTCCCTTCTCTGCTCCATAGATAAAACTTGTTTGAGGTTTTGACAGTAATGAATACACTTGGTAGAATGATTTAATGTATACTGAAAAAATAGTCTTGTGATTTGCTGCTTCAGCCTGAATGATTCAACTTCCTTCTTGCTGTAATGTAACCTTTTCTTAAAGTTTGAATTTGTGTGTGTCTCTTGTAAACAAGCTGTATGTCCGAACTGACTCTTTAGGGCAGAGGTTCAGATGGAGTTAGACTTTCACCTTGACATGGAGAATAGTACAAAACTGATTGCTAACTTATTTTCTTATGATCGGGAGTGTATCTCACTGGGAAAGTTGTTGACCCTTTATTTGAGGATACAAGTTGCATTCTGGAAAAAGCTAAATCAGGAATTGAAAGTGAGGGATGAACTCAAGAAAGTTACAATTGCGAGGGAAGCAGTACCAAGTAAATTGTTGGAACTGAGACTTGACAAGTACCCAGGTTCTGGGTTCATCTTTAGGTCTTAAGGGATGTAGCTTATGAAACTGTTGATGCGATGGATTTTAATTTTCCAAAACTCATTCGATTTGGGGAAAATTCCTTTACATTGGAAAATAGCCAACATAATTCTTTTACTCAAAAAGAGAGAGAGACTGGAAACTACGGGCCCCCAATGGCTTAACACTTGTCAGAGGGAAAATGTTACAGGATATTATTAAAGGTGTTGGAACAGAGCACGTGGATAATCAGGCAGAGCCAACATGGTTTTGTTACAGGGAAATCATATTTAACTAATTTTTTACCCTTTGAAGAAGGGTTCAGAAAAGATTTACAAGGATGTTGTCAGGTTTGGAGGATTTGAGCTACAGGGAGAGGCTGAACAGGCTGAGGCTGTTTTGCCTGAAGTGTCGGAGGCTGAGGGGTGACCTTCTAGAGGTTGACAAAATCATGAGGGGCATGGATAGGGTAAATAACAACAAAGTATTTTCCCTGGGGTCAGGGAGTCCAGAACTAGAGGGCATAGGTTTAGGGTGAGAGGGGAAAGATATAAAAGAGACCTATGGAGCAACTTTTTTACACCAAGGTATGGAATGAGCTACCAGATGAAGTGGTGGAGGCTGGCACAGTTGTAACATTTAAAAGGCATTTGGATGGGTATATGAATAGGAAGGGTTTGAAGGGACATGGGCTGGGTGCTGGCAGGTGGGACTAGATTGGGTTGGGATATCTGGTCAGCATGGACGGGTTGACCGAAGGGTCTGTTTCCATGCTGCACATCTCTGTGACTCTATAATCAGGAGAGACAATACAATTTTATGGTTTATTGTGAGGGAAACTGAATGCAAGAGTAAGGAGTTATTATTCATTCACAAAAGATATTGAGACCACAACTGGAGCACTGTTTGCACTGGGGCCACCATACTTACAGAAGAATGGAAGCAGTTCAGAAAAGGTTTCTAGATTCATTCCTGGAATGAGTGAATTGTCTTATGATGAAAGGCTAGGCCTGTATCCTCGAGTTTAGGAGAGTCAGAGATGACTCAGTTGAAACTGAGAGGAATTGACTGAATGATGTTGAAAGTGCGTTTCTTTTTTCCCACAAAAGCTAGGGGTCATTGTTTGAAACCGATAAGGAAACTTCTTTTTTCTCTCTCAAAGGAGGTTGAGAGTATTTGGAACTGCTTTGTCGAAAGGATGCAGAATCTTTAAATATTTTTATCACCAAGGTCGATAAACTCTGGATGACCAGTGGGATGAAACATTTCTCAGGGACATGTATGAATGTAGAGCTGAAGTTAAAATCAGAACAGCCATGATCTTATTGAATGGCAGAGCAGGCTCAAAGATCTGTGCTGTACATCTCTATGGCCGAGCGGGCTTTTTGTTGTTCCTTGTTCGTATATTTACTGTGAGGTTGTTACATGGGAGAGCATGTGCTCACTTTTATTGTTACAGTCCACGTGGTGGCATTGATTCAAACACCTATCATATTCAATAGGACATGTTACCAATAGGAATCGTTGACTGCTCATAAGTAATGCTGCAGTGTCACTCAATGCATTAGTTTTATCAGAAAACACCTTGCTGTCTTTTGTGTATGCTCCCTCTATTCCCTGATGTGAAGGAGCTGGTGTTGGACTGGGGTGGACAAAGTTAAAACTCTCTCAATGTCAGGTTATAGTCCAATGGGTTTATTTGAAAGCACTAGCTTTTTGGAATGCTGCTCCTTCATCAGATGTTGTGTTCATCAGGACTATAATCTGGTGTCGTGAATTTTTTTTTTTAAACCTTGCCCTCTAATCCAGTTAAACATTCTTGTAATGTACACTCACTTAACAAACATCATCCACCACTTCAAAGCCAAGCAAGTTAAAGCATTCCATCAAAGAAATGTGAGAATTCTTTGCTTTTAGTTTGAATATATTTCCAAACAAGCCCCAAAATGTGAAGTACACGTGCATGCTGGAGTTGAAGAGTATCCAATCAGTCATGATCCCATTAAATAATGGAGCAAACCCAATATGCTGAATGGTCTATTTCTGCTCCTATATTTTATCGTCACTAGGTTATAGTCCAAAGGTTTATTTGAAATCGCAAGCTTTCAGAGCACTGCTTCTTCATGTAATTTCACCTGACGAAGAAGCAGTGCTCTGAAAACTTATGATTTCAAATAAACCCGTTGGACAATAACCTGGTGTCATGTGACTTCTGACTTTGTCCACCCCAATCCAACACCAGCACCTCCACATTGCTTTATTGGTCTCCTGGAATGTAGCAGTTCTGTAACCAATGATTCAGAGAGTACAATTCAAAAACTGTCATCACAGTATACAAGTTGAATTCATCCTTAGTTTTCTAGATTTTCAATAGTTTAAAAACCAGTAGCGAAAACTGACTAAGAAGTTGGTGAATTCTAGCAAAATCTGGTTGATTCACTGATAACATGTAAGGTCAGCAGATTTGCTTCCTTAAATCTAGTCTGTTTGTAACTCCAGTTCAAAAGCCATGTGTCCTCTAAACACACTCATTTTTATAACATAGAAACAAAAATAGAAACTTCTGGAGAAACTCAGCAGGTGTGGCAGCAACAGCAGACAGAAAGCTGAATCTTGGTTTCATTTTAATGCATAAAACAAAACAATTTCATCTCTCCATTCCTTGGAGAACGATGACCTTGTCCACAATGCTGAATTGCCAAGAACAACGGAGTAAAAAAAATTGCATTCTGCAAGGCCATGTGCCCAAGGATATCATCTCTTGTTCATGGTTTGTTCTCGTGAATCACAAACTGAACAGTCTGAAATTACCTCCCAAAACTGCATTACCACTCGTTCCATGAATTCCCTCTTTAACACTTACTTCTCTTCTACCAGTGAAAGTGGTAAGTAACTGGTGAATCTTTATTTTTAAAGTAGTAAATGCTTTGTAGTAGAAGAACGGCAGGTCAGCACTGTCCCCTAGATTGCATTTCGTATGGATATTTTCCTGTGTCCTGGATAACTAGAAGTGCAGGAATTGTCAGCTGCAGCAGCTCGTGTTCTGGGTTTCGGACATTGTGCAGAATTTGGTATTACTGTAGCAAATCCACATGGATGAGAACTTCATGAAGAGCACATTTAAAAGTGTGTTCATGCTGCAGTTTAACCATTTGGAGGAGCCCCAAGGAGACATGAAAAAATGGGGACATAGTGTGGGAGTCCCTTGAATACATCTCACTCTCCAAATGGTATTTAATTCTGAATACTGATAGAAATGATGGTTTTCATCTGGGGACTGCAGCTACAGCCAAGTCCATGCCACAGCTGTACAATTGACTTTAAAAAAAAAAGTGGGAGGAGAATAGAAAATTCCATAGGAAATTAGGGGAAGCAGACAGCCCGTTGGCGACATGGTGACTGAATGGTTAGCACCGCTGCCTCATAGAATTAAGGACCTGGGTTCAATTCCTCCCTTGGGTGACTGTCTGTCTGAGTGGAGTTTGAACATTCTCCCCATGTCTGTGTGGGTTTTCTCATTTCTCCGGTATCCATCCACAGTCCAAAGATGCGCAGGTTAAGCGGATTGGCCGTGCTAAATTGTGCATGATGCCTAGGGGTATACAGGCTAGGTGGGTTAGCCATGGTTACAGAGATAGCGTAGGGTTGGATCCTCTTTGGAGGGGCAGTGTAGACTGGAAGGGTCAAATGGCCTGCTTTCACAATGTAGGGATTCTGACTCTCTTTCTGTGGTCACAGATATGAATTCAGGATGGTATGTTGCCTCCCTGGTGCCAGAATTAAAGTTGCCACTGACTTCAAAACCACCTGGAGGTGGAGGGTGAACTGATATTAGTCATGGTCCACTTTAGTGCCAATAACAGATGGAAAAAGTGGGATGCCATCCTATAGAATGAATTTAAGCATCTTTGGTAGAAGATCAGAAAGGAGCACTGCAAAAGTAGTCCTATCCAGTTTATATTTATAACCCCATGAGTGTAGATCGAGGAGGACACACCTAGAACAGTTGTGCCTGAATCTTGGGATGTTGATTAGACATGTAAAGGCAAAAGTGAGGACTGCAGATGCTGGAGATCAGGGTCTAGATTAGAGTGGTGCTGGAAAAGCACAGCAGGTCAGGCAGCATCCGCGAAGCAGGAAAATCAATGTTTCGGGCAAACGCCCTTCATCAGGAAGACCTGTAAAGGCCTAGTTGGTTCCATATAAATAGAACTGGGACCAAATTCCTTGCAGGATAATTTGCTAGTACCATTGAGGTGGGTTTAACCTAACTTGGTAAGGGAATTGAAACCATGAGGTGTTACTAGGAAGGGATACCAAACTACTGTCATTGGACAGGCATATGGACGTACATGGAATAGTGTAGGAGGGATGGGCTTCAGATTTGTATGACAGGGTGGCGCAACATTGAGGGCCGAAGGGCCTGTACTGCACTGTAATGTTCTATGTACTGTGAGAGAAGCATAATACTTCAGAAGGAAAGTTTTCAAAGGGGAGTAAGATAATTATCTGTAGAGGAAAATGTACAGGGCTTTGGGGAAAACTTGGGAAAGTAACAGAAAAATTTCACTTTCAGGGGATCAGAGGACATGGTCTTCTGCACTACAATCATTCCATTATGACTGCATTCTAGGATTCCAAGCTTCAGCCACTTGACTGATTCTATGGCTCTGTCTCAAACTTTGTTTGAAAATTTGCCTTGAGAAGGGCTTTGGGGGAATAAAAGTTGGATATAAATGAACATTGTTCCTACCATGTAGGAATGCGGTCAAAAAGTCCTCAGAACCTGCTCCACTATTCAGTAAGACTGTGGCTGATGTCTCCCCTCCAACTCCACCTTCCTGTCCTATCCTTAAATCTCCCGATTCTTTTCGGTTCCAAAATGCCTTTCATCTCGAGCATGAATATGCTCAACACTTGGATCACAGCCCCTTTGGAATAGCAGATTCCAAAAATACACAAGCTTGTGAGTAAATAAGTTTTGCCTCAACTGTCCGAAATGTCAACCTCTTGCGTCTCATATTTCCAGGCTCTCTGGCTGTAAGTCTTTCACCATTGACCCTGTGAATTTAAATGAATCCACCTCTAATTATTCTAATTTTGGAATAAAAGCACATTCTACTCCATTTATCCCCATAGGACACTGTAAATTTTTGCTATAAATTCTGTGTTTTAGGATTGAGTCCTCCACTATCACCTGATGAAGGAGCGATGCTCCGAAAGCTAGTGTGCTTCCAATTAAGCCTGTTGGACTATAACCTGGTGTTGTGATTTTTTACCTTGCATTTGCATGGATTGAATTCCACCTGCTATTTCACTGCCCAACTCTCTAATCTATCTATATTCTGCTGCATTCTCTGACAGTCCCCGTCACTACCTGCTACTCCATCAATCTTAGTGTCATCTGCAAACTTGCTCATCAGACCACCTATGCCTTCCTCCAGATCATTTGTGTTCATCACAAACAACAGTTGTCCCAGCACGCATCCCTGTGGAACACCACTAGTCATAGTTTTCCATTTTGAGAAACTCCTTCCACTACTACTCTGTCTCCTGTTGCCCAGCCAGTTCTCTGTCCATCTAGCTAGTACACCCTGAGCCCATGCGACTTCACCCTCTCCATCAGCCTATCATGGGAACCCTTACCAAATGCCTTGCTAAAGTCCACGTATATGACATCTACAGCCCTTCTCTCATCAATCAACTTTGTTACTTCCTCAAAGAATTCTATTGAGTTGATATGACATGACCTTCCCTGCACAAACCATGCTGCCTATCACTGATAAGCCCATTTTCTTCCAAATGTAAATAGATCCTATCCCTTGGTATCTTCTCCAGCAGCTTCCTTACCACTGATATCAGGCTCACTGGTCGATAATTACCTGAAGTACCTGTGCTACCCTCCTTAAACAAGGGGACAACATTAGCAATTCTCCAGTCCTGGCACCTCATCAGTGTTCAAAGATGCTGCAAAGATATCTGTTGCAGCCCCAGCTATTTCCTCTCTCGCTTCCCTCAGTAACCTGGAATAGATGCCATTCGGACCCGGGGACTTGTCCACCTTAATACCTTTTAGAATACCTAACACTTCCTCCCTCCTTATGCTGACTTGACCTAGAGTAATCAAATTTCTATCCCTAACCTCAACATCCAGCATTTCCCTCTCCTTGGTGAATACCAATGCAAAGTACTCATTAAGAATCTCATTTTCTCTGACTCCCTGCACAACTTTCCTCCTTTGTCCTTGAGTGGGCTAACCCTTTCTCTAGTTACCCTCTTCCTCCTTTTTATATGAATAAAAGGCTTTGGGATTTTCCTTAAACCTGTTTGCTAAAGTTATTTCATGATCCCTTTTTAGCCCTCTTAATTCTTCATTTCAAATTGGTCGTACTTTCCTGATATTCTTCCGCAATTTGTCTGTTTTCAGTTGCCTAGACCTTATGTATGCTTCCTTTTTCCTCTTAGCTAGTATCTCAGTTTCACCTGTCATCCATGGTTCCCTAATCTAGCCATTTATATCCCTCATTTTCACAGGGACATGTCTGTCCTGCACCCTAATCAACCTCTCTTTAAAAGCCTCCCACATATCAAATGTGGATTTACCCTCAAACAGCTGCTTCCAATCTACATTCCCCAGCTCCTTCTGAAGTTTGCTATATTTGGCTTTCCCCCAGTTTAGCACTCTTCCTTTAGGACCACTCTCACCTTTGTCCATGAGTATTCTAAAATTTAGGCAATTATGGTCACTATTACCAAAGTAATCCCCTACTGAAACGTCAACCAACTGGACAGGCTCATTCCCCAACACCAGGCCCAGTATGGCCCTTCCCGAGTTGGACAATTTACATACTGCTCCCAAAAATACCCTCTTGGATGCACCTTACAAATTCTGCTCCATCTAAACCTCTAACAGTAAGTGAATCCCAGTCAATGTTGGGAAAATTTAAAATCTCCCATTGCCTCCACCCTGTTAGCCTACATCTATCCATAATCTCTTTACATATTTGTACCTCTATCTCACGCTCGCTGTTGGGAGGCCTGTAGTACAACATTGTTACCACACCCTTCCTATTTCTGAGCTCCACCCATATTGCCACACTGCTCGAGTCCTCCATAGTGCCCTCCTTCAGCACAGCTGTGATATATCTCTGACCAGTAATATAACTCCTCCACCCCTTTTACTTCCTTCTCTATCCTGCCTGAAGCATCTAAATCCTGGGATATATAGTTGCCAATCGTGCCCTTACCTTAACCAAGTCTCAGTATTGGAATAACATCATACTCTCAGGTACTAATCCAAGCCCTAAATTCAGCTGCCTTACCTACTACACTTTCCGCATTAAAACAAATGTACCTCAGTCTACCTGTCCTTTTGCATTCATCAACTGCTCCCTTCCTACTCTTCCCCTTAGTCACAATGACTTCATTATCTAGCTCCTTACAGGCTTTAGTTACTACCTCCTTACTGTTTGCTTTTTGTTCCCATCCTCCTGCCACATTAGTTTAAACCCTCCCCATCAGCATTAGCAAAAGCACCCCTGAGAACATTGGTTCCAGTCCGACCCAGGTGTAGAAGGATTTATAAAGCTTGAGGTGGTGATAGTGCAAGATGAACGGATGAGGATGAACATCTCATGATTGAGGTGTTGCCTGACTGGTCCCTGTCACTTAGTATGGTGGTGGTGAATATATGCAAGTTAGATTCTGGCAGTATTAACTCAAGTGAAGGGGAGGTGATGGTCTAGTGGTATTTTTGGTGTTAATCCAGCGAACCACACAATGTTCTGGGAATCTGGGTTTGAATCTCTCGATGGCAGATGGTGGAATTTGAACTCCATAATCATCTGAAATGGAGAGTCAAATGATGACCATGAATCCATTGTCAATCCATCGATTGTCAGAAAAACCCATCTGGTTCACTAATGTCCTTTTGGGAAGACAAATGCCATCCTTACCTGGTCTGACTTGCATGTGACTTCAGACCCACAGCAATGTGGTTGACTCTTGACTGCTCTCTGGGAAATTAGGGATGGGCAATAAATGCTGACCCAGCCAGTGAAGCCCTGATCATGTGAATACATGAAATGAAATTTAGAGATTAACCACTACAGGTATTTGTTCTTTCAACAAATAAGCTGAGGCCTGGATACAGCCAGCTATCGTTAAGGAGATAGAAATAAACAGTACTGTTATGATACTGATACTCAGTCAGAAGTTCTTCAGGGTCAAACCTATTTTTATCTATTTCTTTTTATTCATTTGGATGTGGGCATTGTTCGCTGGGTATTTGAGAAGACTTGTCAAAGTGACATCGAGATTGAGAATGATCTTGTTCAATCTCATACAGCTGTCAGGAAGAACAGTTGTTTTGGTGGATCAAGGCAGGAACTTGTGGCAGAGACTGAAAGCAATAGTTTTACGTGTTTAGTTCAGCTCAAAGGGCCAAGTTGCCGAGGAAGAGTCTGCTGTTTCAAAGTGATTCAATTTCCTCATCTCTGTAATCTTTCCAAAATTGATGAATGTCTGTCTTTTGTAAGTAGCTGACTTCACTTGAGTGGGTGTTGATGTAAACCTGATCTTTCACCTTTCTGTATACATTGAGAACTGCACTGATCCCTTTTGGGTACTTTCTGTATTACTTTTCAGGAAGTGGTGAGAAATCTAAAAAAACTTCTAAGTTTTATAAACTTCTTTAAAGTCACCCCTCAACCTCCTGGGCTCCAGTGGAAAAGCGTCCCAACCTATTTTTATAACTCAAATCCTCCATTCCTGGCAAGACCACTGAGAAACCTTTGCTGAACCCTCTCCAGCTTGATGATATCCTTCCTACAACAGGGTGACTAGAACTGCACACAGTATTCCACCAACATCCTGTGCAACCTCAACATGATGTCCCAACTCCATACTCGAAGAACCGCGCAATGAAAGCAAGTGTGCCAAATGCCACATTAACCACCCTGGCTATCGGTGACACAAATTTCGAAGAATTATGTACCCCTAGGTGTCTCTGTTCTACAACACCACCCAGGGCCCTACCATTAATTAGGTAAGCATGGTGGCTTAGTGGTTAGCACTGTTGCCTCACAGTGCCAGGGACCGGAGTTCAATTTAAGCTCTGGTGACTGTGTGGAGTTGGCACATTCTCCCTGTGTCTGCATGGGTTTCCTCCCACAATCCAAAGATGTGCAGGTTAGGTGAATTAGCCATGTTAAATTGCCCATAGTGTTCAGGGATGTGTGGGTTAGGTGTATTAGTCGGGAATAAATGTAGAGTAATAGGGTAGGGGAATGGGTCCGGGTGGGTTACTCTTCAGAGGGTCAGTGTGGAGTAGTTGGGCCTGTTTCCACACTGTAGGGATTCTATGATGCTATGTTCTATGATTTAATTGTAGAAGTCCTGCTCTTGTTTGTTTTATCAAAATGCGATACCTTTCATTTATCTGCCACTCATCAGCTGATTGACTGACAAGAATAAATGTGATGGCATGATACTCTGCCTTTGTAGACATAAATATTGGCCAGGAGATTGGGAATAGTTCCTAACAGTTTGAAATCCTTTTGTTTATACTTGAAGTGAGAGGAGACGTGTACTTACCGTCAGTGCTAAAGGTGATGTCTGTAACAATGTGGCATTCTTCCTCAGTGCTATGGTGGGATAAGTGCCTGGGGTGGTACGGTGGCTCAGTGGTTAGCACTGCTGCCTCACAGCACCAGGGTCCCAGGTTTAATTCCAGTCTCAGGCAACTGTCTTTGCAGAGTTTGCACATTCTCCCTATGTCTGCATGGGTTTCCTCTGGGTGCTCTGGTTTCCTCCCACAGTCCAAAGATGTGTAGGTCAGGTGAATTGGCCATGCTAAATTGCCCATAGTGCTAGGTGCATTAGTCAGAGGGAAATTGGTCCAGATGGGTTACTCTTCGGAGGGTCGGTGTGGACTGGGGGTCGGGCCAAAGGGTCTGTTTCCGCACTGTAGGGAATCTAATCTAATCTTTTAATTGGTTCAGAGATGTGGGCTTCACTGGCATGGCCAGAACTTATCCTCCATCCCTAATTTCCCTGCAAAGAGTTATGGTGACCCGCCAGCCTGAATCACTACAGACTGTGTGGTACACTTAGTCTTTGCTTAATGTTGTGGCTGAGCTTGTGAAAAGTACAACTTGAAATTAAACAAGTTGAGCAAATCTGACTTTCCCATTATAACCAATGTAAAATACCACAATTGCCTGTGGTGTTTTGAACGCCACAAAGGACTGTGGAATTTCCGTCTGTGAATATGTCTAATTAGACATTGTCGAAATATGCTTTTTTTTTCTACATGATGTTACAAGGACTGGAGGGGTTTGAGTTATAAGGAGAGGCTGAATAGGTTGGGGATGTTTTCCCAGAAATGTGGGAGATTGACGCATTACCTTTTTATACAGGTTGATAAAATCATGAACTGATGAAGGGCTTTTGCCCGAAACGTCGATTTTGCTGCTCGTCGGATGCTGCCTGAATTGTTGTGCTCTTCCAGCACCACTGATCTAGAATCTAGTTTCCAGCATCTGCAGTCATTGTTTTTACCTCGATAAAATCATGAAAGCATGGATAGGGCCAATAGCCAAGGTCTTTACCCCAGGGTTGGGGAGAACAAAACTAGAGGACATAAGTTTAAGGTGAGAGGGGAAAGATGTAAAAGGGACCTGAGGGGCAACCTTTGTACACAGAGGGTGGTGCACATGTGAACTGAACTGCCTGAAGAAGTGGTAGAGACTGGCTTAATTACAGCATTTAAAAGACATTTGGGCAGGTATGTGGATAGGAAATGGATATGGGGTAAAAACAATGACTGCAGATGCTGGAAACCAGATTCTGGATCAGTGGTGCTGGAAGAGCACAGCAGTTCAGGCAGCATCCAAGGACAGGCAAAATTGACCTTTTGGGCAAAAGCCCTTCATAAGGAGCTCTTTATTCCTCTTGAATAAAAGCCCTTTATTCCTGATGAAGATCTTTTGCCCAAAACGTCGATTTTGCCTGTCCTCGGATGCTGCCTGAACTGCTGTGCTCTTCCAGCACCACTGATCCAAGAAATGGATATGGGCCTAACGTAGAAAATTGGAGATGAATATAGTTTGGAAAACCTGGCCAGCATGGACAAGTTGAAACAAAAGGGTTAGTTTCTATGCTGTTTGACTTTATGGCTGTAGAGTAGGTAGATTACTGATTACCAATGGCATTCAGGGTTATGGGGATCGACTGGGTAAAAGCCATTGAAGTGTTCAATCAGCAATGATCACATTGAATGCTGGATGGTGTGAAAGCCTACTCCTTTTCCTATGGTGAATGAGTGGAAAGTGTATTTTTATTATCAATTTTTTTTGTAAATACTGAAGTTAAATTCTCAATAAATAAGGGCCTATGCAGCACCCATCCTGTGAATGAATTTTTTAAAAACTTTTGAATGATGAAACAGAAAGAACTGCAGATGCTGGAAAGCAAAAACAGAAACTACTGAAAAGACTCAGGTCTCCACAGCATTTGTGGAGAGAGAAAAACTGACTTAATGTTTTGGGTGGCTCTTCTTCAGAAACCTTGTTCTGAGGAAGGGTCACTGGACCCGAAACATTAACTCTGCTCTCTCTCTACAGATGCTGCCAGACCTGCTGAGATTTTCCAGTAATTGCTGTTTTTGTTTTTTAAATAATGTTACTTGCCACTTGTAGCCCAAGGGTTGATATTCTTTTTGGTTGTAGTGTAGGGATGCCATCTACAACCCTGACCCTTCTAGCTGTGGCAGTCATTGTTTTTAATGGTCTTCCACAGCCCCTTATGTTCTTGTGCTGTATTTTTTTTCCAGAAACACTGGAAGAAGAATTGGTTTGTCTTGTATCCAGCCAGCCAGAATGGGATCTCCCGGTTGGAATTCTATGACAGCAAGGATGGGGCCAACTTGTCGGAGAAGCAGGCCACCAAAAAAATGGACAAAAAGATTATCCGGCTGTCTGACTGCATAAGCATTGCACACATACCAAGCGAAGTCTGTCCGAAGGAGTCCATGTCTGCTTTCACCATTGAAACAGCAGAGAAGCTGTACACCTTTGCTGCAGAAAAACAAACGAGTGCAGACTGGGTCGAGAAACTCTGTGAAACTGCATTTCCAGTGAGTCCAGTGAATGTAAATTGTATTGGAAGGGATGTGGAGGAGAATCACTAGTTTAATACAGCACTAAAGGATGCCATTCATTTCCTTGTACCTATGCTGGCTCTATGGTGTATTTATCCAATTAATTACACTCCCTCACTCTTTCTCAATAGTACTACAATTTTCTTTCTTATTCCAAGTATTTATTCAATTCACTTTTCAATGCTGCCTTTGAGATTATTTCTACCCCTCTTTTGGACAGGATATCCAAATCGTAAGTTCTAATTCCTGTTGTGATTCCAGTTTTTTGATGAATATATATTCACTGGTTTCTGATCTTTCCGCCACTGGAAATATTTTCTCCTTATTTGCTCTCATCAAAGCACTTCATGGTTTTTGAGCGTCTATTAAACATCCTCCTAATCTTTTTCTTTTGATCATGGGATGTGGGTGCCAATGGCTTGGCTACCTTTTGTTGCTCATTGCACATTGCCCAGAGGATAGTTAAAGATCAACCACATTGCTGTGGGTCTGGAGTCGCATGTAGGCAGGACCAAGTAAGAACGTCAGATTTCCTTCCCTAAAGGACTTTAGTAAGCCAGATGACAATCAATATTAACGTGGTCGCCATTTGGGTAGATTTTATTTATAGATGCTCCAAGGAAAACAACTCGTGCTTCTGAAACAGTATTGCCCATTTCTCCTACATGGGAATACTGTTCCAGAAAGAACTACCTTTTCCAGGAGGGGAAAAGAGAATTTTTTTTTTTGCCTTCCATGTTTGGCAAACATCTGGGACACATATCCAAGAACTAGGAGCTTTAAGGACCACTGTGTTGATGTAATTAACTAATACTAGCTGTACAGAGGGATACAATTATCTTTTATTTATTCTCAGGATGTGGGCAGTGTCATTATTTATTGTCCATCCCCCTGTTTGCCTTGGAAAGGTGGTGGAGGGGTTTGCTTTCTCGTCACTACTGAGAAGCATATGGAACACCTGACCTTATTAGTCAAGCCACTGGCTACAAGAGCAAGGAGGTTATGATGGCGTTGTATACAAAGTTAATTGGTCCACACTTGGTTCTGAACACTATATGAAGGAGGTAATTGCACCAGACAGAGATTCACCAGGATTTTGCTTGGGCTGGAGAGATTCAGCTATGAAGAGAGACTAGATAAGTTGGTGTTGTTTCCCTTGGAATATAGAAGGCTGAGAAGGGGTGGATCTGATTTGGCATGTACAAAATTATAGGGGGCATAGAATCCCAAAAGTGTAGAAACAGGCCTTTGGGCCCAACAAGTCACACCAACCCTCTGAACAGTATCCCACTCAAACCCATTTCCAATTCTCTATATTTACCCCTGCTTAATGTGCCTAACCTACACATCCCTGAACACGATGGGGAATTTAGCTTGGCCAATTCACCTAACCTGCACATCTTTGTGACTGTGAGAGGAAACTGAAGCACCCAGAGGAAACCCATGCAGACACGGGGAGAATGTATAAACTCTACACAAACAGTAGCCCGAGGCTGGAATCAAACCTGGGTCCCTGGCGCTGTGAGGCAGCAGTGCTAACCACTGAGCCACCATGCTGTAAAACCTTGTTGACTCTATGGTCCACTAGTCCACTTCAGAGGCAGCTAAGGATCAGCTGATGTGGAATGGTGTTTCTGGCCCAGACTAGTCAGGTTTTCTTTTGATGAGAGAACATCTATGAATCAACTGGAATTTGGTGCCAATTCAACTTCAAGTTCACTGTTACTGAGATTTGCTTTTTCATTTAGTATTTCCACAAACTGAATGGGAATCATGGTATCTTGGACTTGAATTCATTATTTTGTGATTTACTAACCCATGCCTTTGAATTATTACTCCAGCATCAGTTACCACATCGGACCCCAGATACTCTTGGAGTTCTGTAGATAGCCTTCTACTTAAAGTTGTGTCACTCTCTTTCATTGTAGACTCCTGATCCCTGCTGTGGAGCAAACTCAAAACCTTTGGAGATGGCAGAGAACAGTATCTACTACTCTCGATCTGAAGGTAAGGAGGATACATTGCCTGGTATTCGACCACCAGGATTTATGCCTCATTATTTACTTGTCTCCAAGTCACAGATGCTTCTTACAAGGATGAAACCTATAATAACAATGGAAAAAAATTGAATTTCCAATTCCCATTTATGACTGAGCTGTTGAAAATTGTGAACCCACTCTAGTGTGGCCTTGATGATCTGTTAGTAGTTTATGATGCTTTTGTTTATTTTAGTGCCTTTTATAATGCAAAGACTTTTTAAAACTTTTTTTTAAGAGCCAATAAAATCCCTTATTATCTGGATCCCAAGCATCCAGAATTCTCATGCAACCTCCATCTGAAATTCAAAAGTGAGGATAACAGGGATTTTACTGTTATCAGCTGTTTGAAGGGAATAATGGAACAGGGTGTTTTCTTAAAGCTGGTTCAGGTCTGGCCTTATGAATGAAGACAGAAACACCTATCGTGTTCAGCTGTACATTATTTATGAACAGTTCTGGCCATTAGTTTATAAAGCACACATTCATCTTGAGTGCTGAGTACAATTATCCCAGCTGCCACTTTTATTTCTCCTTCTCATCTTAGGGACTTGCCTCCCTAATGGCATTGTGGGTCTAGCTACAGCACATGGACAGCAAAGTTTCAAGAAGGCAGCTTACCATCACCTTCTCAAGGGAAACTACACATGAGCAATAAAGATTGGCCAGGCAGTGACACCCACTCCCCAGCGTAATCTTCCACCCCATCCTGGTCTGGCCTACATGTGGTTCCAGAACCATGGCAATGTGGTTGACTCTTAACTGCCCTTGAAATAGCCTAATAAGTCATTCAGTTCAAGGGGGAGTTGGAATGGGTGACAAAAGATCATCTTACTAATGATGCCCAGATCCTGTGAAAGTCTTAAAGAAAATCTTTAATCTCTGAAGATCAAAGATTTTTAAATCTCTCTCTCGGGGTGGCACGGTGGCTCAGTGGTTAGCACTGCTGCCTCACAGCACCAGGAACCCAGGTTCCATTCCAGCCCCTGGCGACTGTCTGTGTGGTGTTTGTACATTCTCCCCGTGTCTGCATGGGTTTCCTCCAGGTGCTCCGGCATCCTTCCATGGTCCAAAGATGTGCAGGTCAGGTGAATTGGCCGTACTAAATTGTCCATAGTGTTCAGTGCACTAGTCAGGGAAATAGGTCTGGGATGGATTACTCTCCGGAGTTTCGGTATGGACTTGTTTGGCAGAATGGCCTGTTTCCACACTGTAGGTAATCTAATCTGAAAAAAGATGGCATCTCTGACAATGCAGCATTCCCTCAGCTCTGCACGTGACTTTGTCATAATCTATAATGTTGGGCTAGATCCTGCACCCATTGGATTCAACTGTAACAATGGCATAGATTGAAAAAGATTGCACACTGAACATAGTAGGCTGGGAGTGTTTTATTGATAGACAATTCATTCTTCCCATCAACCAAACTGGTTCTCTCCCCTACACCCATCCCCAGTCCCAAAGAAGGGTTACACCTCTGTGACTCAAATTAATACTATGTCCTGAAGCATTCCAACCTAACTAGTTACTCACCAGGTTGAACCACAGTTCCCATATAACTGAACCCACTTTATTAATGGTAGGTGAAAACACTTGCCTTTAATTAGTGTCTTTCATAACCTTGGAACATCCCCAAATACTCCGCAACTTTCTAAATACAAATTATTGTCACTTCTGATGTAGGAAACATGGCAGAACTTAGCAAGCCATTAAGGGTTACACCTGAAATGTTTGAAATGGAATGCTTTGCCTGCAATGGCAGTAGATTCACCAACTTTAAGTGCATTCAAGTCGTCATTGGACAAACATATGGATGTACGTGGAATAGTGTAGGTTAGTGTAGGTCTCTATCCAAATCTGAACACTCAAACAGGAAATTAGTGTTTCTATTCTGTGCTTCTATACAAAAGGATTCCCTGTATATGTATTGGCATTTCTTGTAAAAGCTAAGGGCTGGATTTCCCAGCTCCCCCTTGACCTAAACCATCAGGTACGCATTCAGTTGACTGACCATTTCCTGGACTGGAGTTGGAGTGTGTTCTTGACTTTCTGTGCAGGGGCAACCTGACCAAAAACCCGTGGCTTGACTGAGATTTGTTGACAACCATGTTACACTTTCTGGCTGGCTGTGCTGATCAGCACTGCAACACCACAGCAAGATGAGCCAAATGAAAAACCTAAAGAACTGCGGATGCTGTAAATCAGAGACAAAAACAGAAATTGCTGGAAATGCGCAGCAGGTCTGCCAGTATCTGAGGAAGGGTCATTTGACTCGAAACCTTTAATTCCAATTTGTCTCCACAGGCCCTGAGGTGGAGGATTGAAATTCAGATGTGTCTTGTAAAGTGGTTTGGAGATGTGGCATGAGGGTTTGTGGAGGCTGGCATATGTCACACACAGGATCCTTGTGTCTGGTGCCCATGGAGAAAGTGAGGACTGCAGATGCTGGAGATCAGAGCTGAAAATGTGTTGCTGGAAAAGCGCAGCAGGTCAGGCAGCATCCAAGGAGCAGGAGCATCAACGTTTCGGTTCCTGAAGAAGGGCTCATGCCCGAAACGTCAATTCTCCTGCACTTTGGATGCTGCCTGACCTGCTGCGCTTTTCCAACAACACATTTTCAGCTCTGGTACCCATGGATCATGCACATGACACTGGGCCGAATCTTTTAAGCACTTCATACTTACTGTTGCAGTGTGGTAGCCAACTGGCTCAATACGATCTCATCGCAACAGGGGGGTGAATAAGCAGTTAATCCTTTCTCGTAACCCATGTTAGCAAGGTTATCAGCTGGGATCCTTCCTCCTTATCTTCACATAGTGATGTAGGGCTTTCTACTGAGGAGGCAGACTTGGCCTCTGCTAAATATCTAGGTGAAACAGCACTCTCTCTCACTTGCTCAATGCAACATGTTTATTGAGAGCAATGTATTGACCTCAATCACTTTTCCTGACGACACATTCTAGATGTTGAAATGTCTCGTGCCTGAACTTGCCCTTCACACCCTTGAAATAGCTGCAGTCTTGACGTTCCTGAAAATCGAGACTTTATATTAAAAAAAATCTGTTTATCGCACAGAAATTGGTAATTCCATCCAACAGCTTTAACAGTCCAGCTGGAAATCCTTTTGCTTTTTCCTTCACCTTTTAAACCCTCGGCCTCTGTGCGCCTCGGTCTCTGTTGGATTGCTTCGAAAAATTGTTCCAAATTCTAACCAATCAAGATTTTCCTGAATTTCCTGTTGGATCTGCTGATGACTGTCTTGTGTTTGTAGCCCATAGTTCTGATCTCCTCTGTGAGGAAAAACATTTTCTCCAATCTTGGCCAATCCAAACCCTTTCAAAATCATAGAATCCCTACAGTGTGAAAAGAGGTCATTCGTCCAACTGAGTTCCCCCCAACCCTCCGAAGAGCAGTACGCCTCGAGATAGCATCCCACCCTATTCCCTGTAACCCCACATTTACCAAGGCTAATCTGCACCTCCTTAGACTGTGGGAACACAGTAAACCCAAGCAGACACAGGGATAATGTGCAAACTCCACACAGAGTTGCCCGAGGCTGGAATTGAATCCGGGTCCCTAGCGCTGAGAGGCAGCAATGCTAACCACTGAGCCACTGTACTGTCAAAAATATTAACCGGCTTAGGCTTTGGCTAAGTATTCCTCCCCCTGACCTCGGCTTCTTCCAGAGAAAAGAGACATCGCTGCTTCATCTTTTGTGACCCATACCGCATCTCATTCTGCTATCATTGTCATAGAACTTTTTTTTTACAATACCTTTCTCTCAATGTCTCATATATGTCTTTTTCATAACAGACTTTAAAAGTGTTCATGGTGTGCTCTAACCAAGGTTCTATGAAAGTTTTTAGATTTGATTCGATTCCCTACAGTGTGGAAACAGGCCCTATGGTCCCACAAGTCCACACCGACCCTCTGAAGAGAAACCCACCCAGACCCATTTCCCTCTGACTAGTGCAGCTGACACTATGGGCAATTTAGAATGGCCAATTCACCTGACCTGCACATCTTTGGACTGTGGGAGGAAACCGGAGCACCCGGAGGAAACTCCACACAGTCAGTCCCCTGAGGCGGGAATTAAACCCGGGTCTCTGGCGCTGTGAGGCAGCAGTGCTAACCACTGTGCCACCCACGATCCTGTAACACCAGTGACAAAAACAAAACCTTGCAGCACAGGAGAAGGCCTGGCCCATCATACCTTTGCCAACAGCTGTCCAAATAGAACCCTGGCTCTTTGCTTCTCACTTGCAAGACTTCCAAGTATTTCTGTCTCGTCATCACGTTGCACATCCGTTAATTGAATAACCTTTACACTTTAAAGACAAAAGAAATCGCTGTTTCTTTCAATAAAATTCTGCAAGAGAGGGGATCCAGGCTTTAGAACTTGATGCTTACAAAAGATTCTCAGGAGGTGAGCAAGGTTGGGGAGATGGGCATCTATCATCCGTTCTGAGACAAAAGCTGGATTTTATGGTGTCTGGTGATGTCAGCGAAGTTGAACAGAAACGTGGGGTTTGCTTATACCCTCTCCTGGCAAATCAAACATTGAGCCTCCAGTTGGCATTGAGGTTGTAGGGGAGGGGGGTAGCGGTTTGTGGGGGTGTTGTTGTTCTGTGTCCAATCAGGAATCTGGTTTGAGATGGCCACTGGTAGAGGGATTGCGTTTGGAACCAAAAGATAGTCTTGGGTATCAATTTGAAAATACCTGCCCTCTTAGAGTCATGGAGATGTACAGCATGGAAACAGACCCTTCAGTCCAACCCATCCATGCCAGCCAGATATCCCAACCCAATCTAGTCTCACCTGCCAGCACCCGGTCCATATCCCTCCAAACCCTTCCTATTCATATACCCATCCAAACACCTCTTAAATGTACCAGCCTCCACCACATCCTCTGGCAGCTCATTCCATGCACGTACCACCCTCTGCGTGAAAAAGTTGCCCCTCAGGTCTCTTTTATATCTTTCCCCTCTCACCCTAAACCTATGCCCTCTAGTTCTGGACTCCCCGACCCCAGGGAAAAGACTTTGCCTATTTATCCTATCCATGCCCCTCATAATTTTGTAAACCTCTATAAGGTCACCCCTCAGCCTCTGATGCTCCAGGGAAAACAGCCCCAGCCTGTTCAGCTCTTCCTGTAGCTCAGATCCTCCAACACTGGCAACATCCTTGTAAATCTTTTCTGAACCCTTTCAAGTTTCACAACATCTTTCTGATAGGAAGGAGACCAGAATTGCACACAATATTCCAACAGTGGCCTAACCAATGTCCTGTACAGCCGCAACATGACCTCCCAACTCCTGTACTCAATACTCTGACCAATAAAGGAAAGCATATCAAATGCCTTCTTCACTATCCTATCTACCTGTGACTCCACTTTCAAGGAGCTATGAACCTGCACTCCAAGGTCTCTTTGTTCAGCAACACTTCCTCGGACCTTGCCATTAAATGTATAAATCCTGCTAAGATTTGCTTTCCCAAAATGCAGCACTTCTTATTTATCTGAATGAAACTCCATCTGCCACTTCTCAGCCCATTGGCCCATCTGGTCCGGATCCTGTTGTAATCTGAGGTAACCCTCTTCGCTGTCCACTACACCTCCAATTTTGGTGTCATCTGCAAACTTACTAACTGTACCTCTCTTATGCTCGCATCCACATCATTTATGTAAATGACAAAAAGTAGAGGGCCCAGCACCAATCCTTGTGGCACTCCTTCAGGCCTCCATTGTGAAAAACAACCCTCCACCACCACCCTCTGTCTTCTACCTTTTCTTATTTCTTACCATCAGCTCAGAATAGAGCCATAGATACAGCACAGAAGAGGCCCTTTGGCCCATTATGTCAACACATATCAGAAGCACATCCACCATTTTAGAAATAACCAATCGATATGGTACTGAGACCATTGAAGATCCATCCAAACATTTATAGGCTATTTGTTTGCTTTATTTACCCACTCGTTTAAAAATGTACGTGATTGAGCAAATAAAATGTCCTATTCACAGAGTAATAGAGTCATACAGCGCGGAACTACTTATTTACGCTAATCCCACTTTCCAGCACTGACCCCATATGACACTTCAAATGCCCATCTACATACGTTTTAAGCACCCGATAAATAAAGTCTGAAAATGTTCAGTTGATCTTTAATTGGTTCAATAGCTTGTTGATTGGCTATTTCCAAAATGTTGGGTGAGTGTCTGACATTTGCACCCACTTGTTTTCTGAAATATTGGGGTGTAACATTGTATTCCTCACCCTGTTCTATTACCCTAACGCACTTTGTATGGTATGACCTGCTTGTACTGCACGCAGAACAAAACCTTTCACAGTACCTAGAACATGTAACAATAATTAATCAGATCTAATTGAGTGGTGCAACAATGATTTTACGTTGCTGACCTGATATCAGCACGCCGTAAATCAGAAAACTAAACTTGATGTCTTGTTGCTTTCTTTCCTTCTCCTTGATTCATTCTTGTGATTAAACCGCCTTGTTTCCTCCTTTCCCATGCACAGTGAATGAGTTCTGGGTGAACGTGCAGAAGACAGAAGCAGCAGAGAGATGTAATCTCCATGGGACGTACATTCTTAAAGCAGACAAGGAGAAGCTCACACTAAAAGATACCAAATCTGATCAAGTTCTGTTCAACTGGCCCTATAAGCTTCTGCGGCGGTATGGAAGGGACAAGGTAAAATTGGGCATGGTCCAGTTTGGCATTTAAACTGTTATAAGGAATGTAATCACTGTCGGTCTGTTAAGATCATACTATATTGTCTGCATATCCCCAGTTTTAAATAGTCCAGCTGTGCAGTCATATCTCCAACTGCTTTGGCCCTGGGCCCCCGTATTGTTTTGTAAACCTGTCAGCCTGTTCACTTCTTTTTCTCCTTTGTTAGATATGTCATTTGGCCACTTTAAACCTGTGCAGTTCAATACAATCATGGCTGATCTTCTGCCTCAACTGCACTGCCCCCATCTATTCCCCACATCCCTCGATTTCCTGAGAAAGCAAAAATCCTATCAATCCCAGTGCTGAATATATTCAATGATGGAAAGACCACAAGCCTCTGAAACAATTCAAAAGTTCCACAATCCTCTGTGCACATGTGACTGGGTGGAGGAGGGGAGGAATTTCCTCACCTCTATTCTGAGAGTACGGTCTGATGGCCTCCATTCCCTCTAATTTTTCTGCCAATCTCAGATCATGGCTTGACAGCAAAAGCCATTAGAAGCACCAAAAAAAGAACAGGAGTAGACCATTCAGCCCTTTGAGCCTGCTCCATCATTGGATGATCAGCCATGATCATATTCAATCAGTGCCATGTTCTTGCTTTTCTCCCCAATACCTTTTGATCTCATTATTTCTAAGAAAATATATCTAACTCTTTCTTGAAAGCATTCAATGTTTTGGCCTCAACCCCTTTCTGTGGCAGATATTTCCACCAGTTCACCACTCTCTGGGCGAAGACATTTTCTCCTCATCCCGGCCCTAAATGTCTTGGCATGCACAGAGCCTCTGAGTGGCTTTGTGACTGTACAACTTAAAGGGAATGTTGCTGCTAGCCAGGGAGAACTTCCTCTTGCTAATCCCTTACAGAAATCTCCTCAGGGCAGTTTTAGTTGCTCAGGCTGGTGTCAAAAATTCAGGTTGCCTTGCTATAGGAAGGATGTTATGGAAATGGTGCAAAAAAATATTTACAAGCATGTTACCGAGACTGGAAAGTCTTAATTATAAGGAGAGGCTGATAGGCTGGGACTCTTTTTTTTTTTTTTCCCCCCCCTGGAGCGTAAGAGTCTGAGGGGTGACCTTATGGAGATTTATAAAATCATCAGGGGCACAGATAAGATGAATAGTCAAGGTCGTCTCCCTAGGGTAGGGGAGTCCAAAACTAGCGAGTCTTGGTTTAAGATGAGAGGGGAAAGATTTAAGAGGGACCTGAGAGGCAGCTTTTTCAGAAGGTGGAAACAATTACAACTACAACATTTAAAAGAATCTGGACAGGTACCCGAATAGAAAGGGGTTAGAGAGATATGGGCCAAATGCTGGCAGATGGGACTAATTCCATTGAGGAAACCTGGTCGGCATAAATGAGTTAAGGTAACCCGAATTAAACTCGCAGAATGACACAGCACAGAAGGAGGCCATACGTCCCATTGTGCTTGATCTTTGAAAGAGCCAATCAAGCTTCGTCTGACTTCTCCTGTTGTTTCCTGAAAGTATTCACCCAATTCTCTCAGAAAAGTTACCAATAAATCTGCTTTATTATCCTCTCGCGCATTGCATTCCTGATTTATCATCTTTTCTTTCTTCCAAGCAATGCCCCTCCCTCAGCTCTCTGCCCCAGGTTCTCTTGGCAATTATTTTTAATCTGTGTCCCTTGGTTTTCGTTTCCCCGCTTAGGAGAAACGTAAAAAGCAATTTTGGATGCATTTAAGTTTTATAAATGTTCTAGGAAGCTAGCAGATGAGTCAAAAAAGAAAATGCTGCACACGGCTAATCTTTAAATCACTTCAAATTATTTATGTCCTTGGATGGAAACTGAAATGCCACAGGGAAAGCATATTCACTCTCCACACCATTTGGTTATCGACGTGCCACTTAGAAATCTTTTTGCATCCTAAATATAACTTTTTATTGTGGTCACAAGGCCGACGACTACAGACAGCCTCCTGATCTTAACACTTCAACTGTAACGGTGCACATTTTGTTTTTCCATTCCCCAGCTTTAGTTGCTTTTGACACAGTGCGTCACCTGCTGTGTTTAATTTTCCAGCTTGAGGTATTAAGTTTTATTAAAATTCACTGCACAGAGGAAGTGGCTCACCAGAGGAAACCCGGCTCAGGGTGTCTTGACGCAGACTCCCCACTTGAGTTCTTCACAATCACTCTGAGAGACAGAAGGCCCAACTATGCTGAAGATTGAAGCTGTCTGTTTTTGCCTTGTCACAGTGCGATAGATTTTTTTTTTGGTTACATAGAACTCGCAGCATAGAGCCCAATGTTCTGCTCCACACAAGCCACCTCCAACTTCATTTACTTCACCTATTTTTGTCCGCTTGCATCTGAATGGCTTCACCTTAAGTGCACCTATACTGTTCTGCATGCTGACATTTGTAGTAAATTCACATCCTGATGAGAAGAAGGTTTTTATTTCCTTTTTCAGGATTATGAGCGACCACCCAGCATTTTATTTTCACGAGTTTCAGTCTCCTCCAATTGGAACAGTCATAGAGTCTTAGAGATGTACAGCATGGAAACAGCCCCTTCAGTCCAATCCATCCATGGCGACCAGATATCCCAACCCAATCTAGTCCCACCTGTCAGCACCCGGCCCATATCCCTCCAAACCCTCCCTATTCGTATACCTGCAACTTTTAACTTAAGGATAATTATTTCATAGGATGTGGGCATCACTGGCAAGCAGATTAGTTCAGGCACAGCTACTGGAAAGCTCTGTGCTCGCTGATTGGTCTGCCAGTGAACAGTGCCTGCTTCCAGGAGTCACTCCCTCGCATGGACGTTGGAGATCTGCACAGCAACAAAGCAAAATCTTTGCAGACAATGTTCCTGGGAAGGCCAATATTCGCCCTTCCCGAACTGCTGTTGAACTGAGTGGCTTGCTGGGTCATTCCACAGAGTGGCCAGGCTTCTGTCACGTTGCGACAGTACTCAACAAGTAGGAAAGTTAAGGATGACTGATTTCCAAGAGTGAGCTGGCTGGGTTTTTATTACGAATGAAAGCTAGTTTTAGAAATGGTAATGTCGAGGGTTTCATTTCCTGATTCATGAATAGAATTTAAATTCTTCCAGCTATGGTGGTGAGATTTGAATACGTGTCCCCAAAGCATTGGCCGCACTCTCTACATTACTAGCCCAATGACCTAATTATTAGGCCAACACTTCCCCATATCCAGCCTGTTAATCTCTTCGATGACTTAAAAGAGCTCTATCATTTTTGCGCTTTTTTTTCATACCATAAGGGGAACCTAGTTCGGCAAATAAGTAATAGAGCATATGCAGATCAGACTACGTGGATGGAGATAGGAGGAGGTAAACATGGAGAGCAAACACTGAGAGGACAGCAGAGTGGCAGTGTCAGGACTGGGTTTGGGTGGGATGCTCTTTGGAGAGTTGGTGTGGACTCGATGGGTCAAAAGGCCTGCTTCCACGCTGTAGAAATTCTGACATTCTATGATCTCATAATCAAAGACCAATTGCTCCGAATGGTGTAATTCTCTACTACAGACTTGGCCATAATTCGATTTATTCTGTGTCAACTTGCACTTGTGGAGACTGAGATTCTTGTTTGTTTTTTTAAATTATCATAGTACTGTCTTGGATTGAAAGTTATTTTGAAAATAATGTTCCAGATGGTCTTAAGTAAAATCAGCCAATGCATAACTACTCAAACTAGTGTGGCTATCATCTAACACACAGAACACAGAATAACTTGCTCGAAGCTCAAATGTTTCCAAATCATCACTTCCCTCAGCCACAGCTAAGCGGGTAACACCATTACTGCTGAGTGAGAAGATCTGTGTGAGAAGATGCTATTATTTATATTCATTCAGAGGATGTGGACATCACTGGCTAGACCAGCATTTATCACCCATTCCTAATTGCCCAGAAGATAGTTGAAAGTCAATCACATTATTGAGTCTGGAATAGACCAGACAAGGATGGTAGTTTCCTCCCCTCAAGGACATTAGTGAACCAGATGATTTCTCTGACAGTCGACAATAGTCATCGTCAGACTCTTAGTTCCAGATTTTTATTGATTTCAAGTCCCACCATCTGCCATGATGGGATTCAAAACTGCATCACCAGAATATTAGCTTGGGTCTCTAGATTAACAGTCTATTAATAGATATATAATACCACTTGGCCATTGCCTCTGCACAGTCAAGATAAAGATCTTGGCTGAGACTTCAGTGCAGTATAGGAGAAGTGCTATCTTGTCAGGTATAACATTTCACGAGATGTTACATGACGTTTCCTTCTGCCACATTAGGTGGATGTAAAAACTACAATCAAATGGCATCAACATCGACATCACCAGTTTCCAAATCTCTTCTCTTCTTTTCCCCCCCCCCCCCCAACACACCTCATCCCAGATCCAACCCTCCAACTCAGCACCTCCCTCTTGACATGTCCGACCTGTCCATCTTCCTTCCTATTTGTTCCAACCTATCACAGCCAGCTCCCCCACCTGCATCCCACCTACCTTCCGTCTCACCCCCAGCCCCCATCCCTTCCCACATTCATGATGAAGGGCTTATACCCAAAATGTTGACTCTCCTGCTCCTTGGATGCTGCCTCACCTACTGTGCTTTTCCACACTCTTCCACTCTGACTCTCCATCTGCAGTCCTCACTTTCTTCTAGTTTTAAAAACTCCTATGGCAAGTCGTTTCAAACACTAGCAGGGGGGTTCTGCCCATTGTCTTAGTTCTTGTTCCTGAAACACTGTATATGGTCAGCCTCATGCTGCTGTGGATAGGTTCTGGGCACCATGCGCATTTAATGCAGCATTTTCTACATTGCAGTAGCCACTAAGAAACTGAGGAAGATACATCATTTCACTGAGCTTTCATGTGAGATTCTTTTCTTGCAAAAGTGATCCTGTCTTTGGGTGACACCTTTTTTAACTCTTATTTTTTCTCTTGTCGGCAGGTCATGTTTTCATTCGAGGCTGGGCGCAGATGTGATTCCGGTGCGGGGAACTTCACCTTTGAGACCAAGCATGGCAACGACATCTTCCTGCTGGTGGAGAGCAGCATCCTGGAACAGAAGGCCCAGGCTGAGGGGATCCGCCGAAGTCTCCCCCCGTCAGAGGCAGGAGACCATGCTGCCTTGAGCTCAGTGGAACGGAGCCCCGAATGCCCATCACTTGATGCATCCCCGGCCCTTTCCTCCGAGGTGTTGGTGGTGGTGGGCACCAGCAGTGGGGGTCCAGCAGGCAGCCCTGACCACAAATCCGGTTTAACTGAGGGCCAGGCCACACCCCACAGAAAGGAGCAGGCCCCGCCGCGGGGTGCGGAGGAGAAGGAGTTGTCCAAACTCCTCAAGAACCGGAGTCTGCCAGAGCCCCCGGCTGTGGGCCCCCCGACGCCACCAAGGTCCCCCAAGATGTCCGCGTCGAGCAGCGATCTGGCCTCCGTCTACTCTGACCCCGTGGACGCCCTGACCGTCGGCAAGTGTGGCTCAGACTGCCTGTACTCCGAGCCAGTTGACAGCGTCCCGACGTGCAAGCCCCAGGAGCCTGCGGCCTGGAAGGGCTTCAAAGACCGGAAAGCGCCAGGGCAGAGGGCGGAGCCTCTGTACGCGGACATTTACGAGCGGGTGAACCAGGATTTCTCCCGGCTTGCCCCTGGCGCTGGCCCAGCGGAGGAGCATATCTACGACGAGCCGGAGGGCCGGGCATTCCAGCAGGTCCTGGAGGCCCGGGCCCCCTACCCCCTGCCCCCCTTCACTGCCATCTACGACCAAGCTCAGCTGGCAGACTCGGCCGCTTGGAGAAGGAAGGGGTGCGTGGCAGGGCATGCTGGGAAGGACGACGGCTCGGGCTCACCCCCACCGAGGGCCGTCGAGGCACAAGCTGCCAAACCAAAAAAGCCCAAGCCCTTGCCTGCACCGAAACCCACCAGCGGGCCATTTGTAAAAGACAGGCGGGCAGACATCAAGGAGTCTGGGAGGGAGCTAGTTAACCCTGAGCGGCCAACGCTTAAAACCAATTTCAACAGCTCGAATAACTGCATCTACAGTAAGGTTGTGAAGCCCAAGCGGCTGGAGAAAGAAGTGTCAGTGGACGACGTCAACATTAAGCCAGAGTCAATTTATGAAGATCTTGGGAACCTTTGATAGATTCAGTCAGCTCTTCTGGGTATTTCTTTGTTTTGGCTCTTAAAACAAATTGTAATTCTTTGTTCACGTGTGTCTCTGCGAGTGCTGTTACAAGCAGGGATACAATATTATTACCTCATCTTATGAACAGCAAAGATTAAACTATGATCGGTATCATTGGTATGTCCGTGTGTTCGACTAAATGGTGAAACTGAGATGAATTTTACATACTGAGATACAAAAGACTGCATCTCTAGAAAATGTTTTCACAGAGCCATGTACCAGAATGGACAAATTTCCTCTTCTCTATATTAAATGTGAAAAGAGCCCTAATGTGATTGTGACGTCCCCTAGCTCAGTTCCTCTTGGGCTTGTAGCAGGAGATCAACAGTCCAATTTTCTTAGACATCCACTTGGCCCTGCTTCCTAGTTTTGGTGGACCATGTGGAACGAGGATTTCTCAATTCATCCTGAGCAGAAACTTCAAGCCGACTCCTGTTTACAAATGAAACAAAAACTGAAGTTGCTGGAAAAGCTCGGCAGGTCTGGCAGCATCTGTGGAGAGAAAACAGTTAATGTTTCGGGTCTGGTGACCCTTCCTCAGAGCTGTTTACAATGTTCCACCTGCCATGTGGTGAGATGTAGGATGACTCTGTTAAGGGATGGGTGAGAAGAAGAGGAGAACATACAATATTGGGGAAAGCCTCTTGCAAAAGATGGACAAGAAGATCATGCCACAGAAGTAGATGTTTCTTACACACAATAGAAAAGTGCCCAAATGGTGGTACTGAATCTGGAACACCTTTTTTGTTTTTGTCACCAACTATCTGTGGTGAAAGAGACCTCACCAATATGTGCTGTGAAGTTTACTTGTTTGAATGAGAACTATTAACTCTTCATGAGGACTGTTTGCCAGACCTTCCTTTTATAGTGGCCATGTAGACACTTTTTATTTCCTCGTTGTTATTCCAGAGCCATTATTGTTTTCTGTTATGTGTATTGTGCTTTGAGGATGTATGGAATCATATAGTCATTCTGTAAAATATGTGTTGTTTGTGATCCTGCTTCACTGTATGACTGCTCACGAAAACAATTCATTGATGCTGCAGGTAGGAGTAAAAACAATATGGGCAAGTGATGGTTTTGTTTTTCTGTCTCTAAATTCTGTTTCTTGCACCAGTGACTCCTTACCAAGTTGCTGCAGTTGGAAAATTGGCTTGTGGGCACAGGATCAATATCCCTCGATTATTGAGGGAATTGATGTTATTTTCTTAACCATACAGTCTTCCTTTGGAGAATAGTGCCAAGTGGCTGAAGGATTTGCAGGTTGTTGGGCTGTAATATGAATGCTCTTTCTGTGGCAATGAACACACATTGACCAAAAGGTGGGACATTAGACCTCGAGATTGGAAGGGCTTCATGAACTCTTGCAGTCCATTTAACAAAGTGAAGAGGTCACTCATTTCCACTCACTACGTTTTTCATCTAGTAGGAACTGCACTCAGTCCAGAACTGCATCCATTTGTCAGAGCTTTCTGGAGCAGTTTTTAGAGGTGGGAATACAGACCTTGAGCCAAATATTTGCTGACTGAGGGATTGGGAAGAGGGAAATAAAAATGGCAATGTTCATGTTTGTGACCAAATAAACCTGTTGGCTGTTGACAGTAGCCGCCCACTGATCCTGCTCCTGTAAAGTTATAGGCCAAGCTTTTTAATTACAAAATACATATAGCATAGAAATGGGCCATTCATCAATCAACTTATTATGCTCCATGTAACTCTTTCCCTCCCATCAAATTATCCTTTTATTCCTTTCTACTCTTGTGTTTATTTAACCTCCCCTTTGACTACTCCATGGTCGCATTCCACATTCTAACCAAACTGTAAGTCATGCCTGACGTTTTGTAGATCTCTGAATACATTGTCTTTGAATAAATTGTCAGAACATCAAAAGAGAAGTGTAGAACTGGCAAATTTTGAAGTTCAGCCTTGAATTCCAAAACTTACAGGTGAAGTAAAACTTGGGAGAGTAGTGATGGATATCAGGTAGATTGGTCAGGCAGAATTAATGCAGTAATTAATACAGATAAATTTAATGCAGTAAATAGAGAAGTTTTGGATGAAAAATATGCAATTTGGAAGGGGATACAGGAACATAAAGAAAGAGAGAGAAGCCTGGGGGGAAATGTGCACAAATTGACAGCAGTGAGAAAAGGTTAAAAGGGCAGAGGGAATCCTGGACTTTACAAATGGACAGGGAGTACAAAAGCAAGGAAATTATGGTGAACCCTTAGAAAACCCTGGCTGAACCTCAACTGCAGTGTTGGAGTATCCTTGTTAAACGAGGTGCTCAAAGGGTAGGTGAGAATGATAGATCAGCCATACACCTAATGAATGGTGCAATAGGCTTGAAGGGCTGAATGGCCTACTCCTGGTTAACTTTTGGGAACTATTATGGGAAAAATGTGAGGGCTTTAGAGAGGACATGGAAAATATTCACGAGAATGATTCCAGGGATGAGGAATGTCCTTTACATGAATAGCTTGGAGAAGGTGGGGTCGCTATCATTGAAGCGTTCTGGCCTAAATGTGACTGCACACCCACAGTTATGTGGTTACAAACATCCCATGTAAGATTTAAAAAAAAAATCTCTCTTCTATTAATGCACTTCTCCCAACCTAAATATTTGACCAAACTTTTGGACACCTGTCATAATATCTTCTCTTGCCAGTATAAAATTTTGGTTGAACGGCCCTGTGGAGTACCTTGGGGCCTTTTACTAAAGGTAGTGGTGCTAGGAAACAAAATATTCACCTTTTGGTCATCTTGGACAGCTGATACAGTTCCAGGTGTTTTGTGATCTTTCCAGTAAAAGGTTTAAGATTAATTTGTCCAGTAATTCGTGGATATATGTTAGGAGTTTATTTTGTCTGCTATGGAACCCTTAGTTCCTAAGCATGAGACAACAAAATAATTAAAGATTTCTGCTATCATTAATTCTCTCTTGTTAATCTTCGCTGGCACCCTGTTCTGATATTGCATTTTGTTTTTTGCAAGGAAGAAAATAAACTGCAAGATCCTTGGGGAAATACCAGTTTTTTTTTTCAAACTTTAAATATGATTAATCAAAGGTCAATTTGCTTCCAAGGCAATGCCTTGTATTTATCTAGTTAATACCCGCAAAGGTTGATCCCCAGCAGATTGTCATCTTTGAGGAGAGATGTTAAAGCCATGGTTATGTTTCCAATTTATTTTATCATCTTTCTCTCTTCCTGTCTGCCCTTGAGGGTTAACTGATTGACAGTCCTGGTTCAAAGCAGATGGTTTCTGATATTTATTTTCAACCAACATAACTAAACCAGACCATTGTCTCATTGCTGTCTGTGGTAACTGCACCATTCAAATTGGTTTGCTCTAGTACTTCTGTTAATACCATGAAGATACTTCCAAAAATTACTTCAGCTCTGAATTGTTTTCTGAGATGCTGATGTTTTGGGAAGTGTTGTATATGTCCAAGTTCAAAAAGAAGGGGCTAAAATTCTTGTTAAAGAAAGAACATTTTGGATAGTTCATTCCCATAGTTGATAAGACCATAAGACATAGGAGCGGAAGTAAGGCCATTCGACCAATCGAGTCCACTCCGCCATTCAATCATGGCTGATGGGCATTTCAACTCCACTTACCCGCATTCTCCCCGTAGCCTTTAATTCCTTGTGACATCAAGAATTTATCAATTTCTGCCTTGAAGACATTTAGCGTCCCAGCCTCCACTGCACTCTGCGGCAATGAATTCCACAGGCCCACCACTCTCTGGCTGAAGAAATGTCTCCGCATTTCTGTTCTGAATTTACCCCCTCTAATTCTAAGGCTGTGTCCACGGGTCCTAGTCTCCTCGCCTAATGGAAACAATTTCCTAGCGTCCACCCTCGCCAAGCCATGTATTATCTTGTAAGTTTCTATTAGATCTCCCCTTAATCTTCTAAACTCCGATGAATACAATCCCAGGATCCTCAGCTGTTCCTCATATGTTAGACCTACCATCCCAGGGATCATCCGTGTGAATCTCCGCTGGACATGCTCCAGTGCCAATATGTCCTTCCTGAGGTGTGGGGACCAAAACTGGACACAGTACTCCAAATAGGGCCTAACCAGAGCTTTATAAAGTCTCAGTAGCACAACGGTGCTTTTATATTCCAACCCTCTTGAGATAATTGACAACATTGCATTCGCTTTCTTAATCACGGACTCAACCTGCATGTTTACCTTAGAGAATCCTCAACTAGCACTCCCAGATCCCTCTGTACTTTGGCTTTACGAATTTTCTCACTGTTTAGAAAGTAGTCCATGCTTCTATTCTTTTTTCCAAAGTGCAAGACCTCGCATTTGCTCACATTGAATTCCATCTGCTATTTCCTGTTCTGAATTTCTGTTCTGAATTTAATCCAACATGATGAGGTTGATGCTGCAAGAGCTGGCTGTTTAATAATAATGTGATATATTTAAAGCTTGTTAACTGATCTGCTTAAGTTATTCGATGTCTGACATTTTTATACAGATGTGTAATAATTTCTTGTAACAAAAATACATACTTTTAAAATGTAAATTCCTGATTGACCAATTATAGTTAAATGTAGTTTGTACATCCATCATTTTAAAATAGGTGACCAACAAGTAATTTGTGATTATCAGAATAGCTACTGCATAAAATTGTTTTCTTGAGATTGTTGACTTTGTCTTTGCTGCATGAAAAGCTTGTGGTTTTTGTTCTGCTGGGATTGTGGGAATTAGTTGGAGAGGAGGATTTTGAAGTGGGAAGGAAGGGCGTGGTATTGAATAATTAGGCTCATTTAACAAGCTGGTGCAGACATGATGGGTTGAACGGCCTCATTCTGTGCCATAACACTTCTGTGATTCTGTGGTAGTGAGATGGGGCAGAACTACAGGCCAGTTTCACCTGTTAGATGTTACACTTTCCATCAGATATCACATGAAAACAAATTGTACAGGAGAACTGAATTGGTCAGAACAGTCTGGGATGACGTTTTAGTTTCCTTTTGTGTCTAGAAGCATGTGATTTCTCCCATGACCAAATCAAAAGTTTATGGGTTCTCTCCAGACATTTAAACAGGAAATCTAGACTGAAACACCCAATGCAATATCATTGGAATAACTGTGTTGTGGATGAAATCAAAATCCGAAGTCCTTGCTTACTGTTACTAAAGAGGTTAAGGAACTAGAAGCAAAAGCACAAAGGAGTTAGGTCATATACAGGATTTGCCAAGAATGAAGTGTTTGAGATATAGACTGGAATGGCTAGGACCTTTTTCACTGGAGAATTGGAGGTGCGGGTGGTGATCTTATTGAGATTCGTGAGGGGCATAGTTCAGATGAATGACAAGAATCTTTTCCCTTGTGTTCAAAACTAGGGGGCATATTTTTAAGGTGAGAGGAGGAAGATTTAAAAAGGATATGAAGGGCAACTTTTTTTTACAGTGATTCATTCTAAGTTTGCTCGCTGAGCTGGTAGGTTTGTTCTCAGACGTTTCATCACATGCTAGGTAATATCATCTGTGAGCCTCCAATGAAATGTTGGTGTTCTGCCCCACTTGTTATTTATCTGTCTCGGTTTGTTGTGGTAGGTGATATCATTTCTGGTTCTGTTTCTGAGAGGTTAGCAAACGGGGTGCAAATCCATATGTTTGTTGATGGAGTTCCGGTTTGAATGCCAGGCCTCTAGGAATTCCAGTGCCTGTCCTAGGATGGATGTATTGTCCCAGTCAAACTTGGGTCCCTTTTCGTTTGTGTGTATGGATACCAGTTGAAACTTTATTGCTGGAACAGCACAGCAGGTCAGGCAGCATCCAGGGAACAGGAGATTCGACGTTTCGGGCACAGGCCCTTCTTCAGGAATCCTGAAGAAGGGCCTGTGCCCGAAACGTCGAATCTCCTGTTCCCTGGATGCTGCCTGACCTGCTGTGCTGTTCCAGCAATAAAGTTTCAACTTTGATCTCCAGCATCTGCAGACCTCACTTTCTCCTGTATGGATACCAGTGATAGTTGGTCATGATGGCTAGTTGGTGCTCATATGTTGTGGTGGCTAGCTTCCTGCTCGTTTGTCCAATGTAATGTTTGTGGTAGTCCTTGCGGGGTATTTTGTATATGATGTTTGTTCTACTGGTTGTTGGTACAGGATCCTTGTAAATTCATCAGGAGCTGTTTCAGCGTGCTGGTAGGTTTGTGGGCTACCATGATGACTAGGGGCCAGAGTAGTCTGGTCGTCATCTCTGAGATGTCTTTGGTATGAGTTACGGTGTCTAGAGTCTCTGGGTGTGTTGTGTCTTGTTCAGGTCTGTATTCTTGTTCAGGATTTCCACTCTGTAAAGAACTCCTTTGATCCTCTTAAACACTTTAATTAGGCCATCTCTTAATCTTAAGGAAATTTTTAAAAAAAGTTTATGTAATTGTAATTGGTCCTGAAACTTTATCCTGTATTTAGCTACTTGGAATAAGAAAGAAGGTAAAATGTGAAGCTAGAAGACATTATGAAGAGAGAGAGTAAGAAGAGGGATTTTGCAGAATAGTCAGGTGACATCCATGGAATAGATGTGGGAGGGTCATGGATAACTCTGAGAATTAGATTAGATTAGATTACAGTGTGGAAACAGGCCCTTCGGCCCAACAAGTCCACACCGACCCGCCGAAGCGAAACCCACCCATACCCCTACATTTACCCCTTACCTGACACTACGGGCAATTTAGCATGGCCAATTCACCTGACCCTGCACATCTTTGGACTGTGGGAGGAAACCGGAGCACCCGGAGGAAACCCACACAGACACGGGGAGAATGTGCAAACTCCACACAGTCAGTCGCCTGAGGCGGGAATTGAACCCGGGTCTCTGGCGCTGTGAGGCAGCAGTGCTAACCACTGTGCCACCGTGTCGCCCACGAATGTAAGGACTGCAGATGCTAGAGATCAGAGTTGAGACTGTGGTGCTGGAAAAACACAGCAGGTCAGGCAGCATCGAAGGAACAGGAGAGTTTATGTTTTAGGCATAAGCCCTTCATCAGGAATGAGGCTTTTGGGCCAAGGGGGCTGAGAGATAAATGGGAGGGGGTTGGGTGGGAAGGTCGCTGGGAATGTTTCAGGTAGATGAAGGGGGGGGTGAAAGTGATAGGTCGAAAAGAAGGGTGGAACGGATAGATGGGAAAGGTGATGGACAGGTCAAGAGGGCGGTGCTGAGTTGGAGGCTTTGGACTGGGATAAAGTGGGGATAGGGGAAATGAGGAAACTGGTGAAATCCACATTGATTCCATGTGGTTGTAGGATCCCAAGGTGGAAGATGAGACATTCTTCCTCCAGGCATTGGGTGGTTAGGGTTTGATGATTGAGGAGGCCCAGGACCTGCATGTCCTTGATGGAGTGGGAGGGGGAGTTGAAGTGCTCAGTCATGAGGTGGTGGGGTTGGTTGCTGCGGGTGTCCCAGAGATGTTCTCTGAAACGATCCGCAAGTTGGCATCCTGCCTCCATGATGTAGAGGTGACCACATCGGGTGCAATGGATACAGTAGATGTGGAAGGATAACATTCAGTTTGTTCACAAAGGGCTATTGCCTGATGTGAGATGTGTCCATTAGGATCTGGCCTAAATGTGACTCCAGTCATAGAATGATATAGCACGGAAACAGACTCTTTGGTCCAACTAGTCCATGCTGAACATAATCCCAATCTAAACTAGTCCCACCTGCCTGTTTCTGGCTCATATCCCTCCAAACCTTTCCTATTCATGTACTTATCGAAATATCTTTTAAATGCTGTAACTGTGCCCACATCCTCCACTTCCTCAGCAAGTTAATTCCACATGCAAACCAACCTCTTTTTTTTTTAAAAAAAAATTGGCCTTCATGTCTTTTTTAAAAGATTCTCTCCTCTCATCTTACGAATATGCCCCCTAGTTATTAAATATCCCATCCGAGGGAAAAAACACCTACCATTAACCCTATCAATTATCTCTAGTGATTTTATAAACCTTATCAGGTCATCTCTGAACCTCCTGTACTCCAGTGGAAAATATAACTCAAACCTTCCATACCTGGCAAATCCTGTTAAATTTCTTCTGAACCCTCTCCAGCTTATTAATATCCTTCCTAAAACTGGGTGAGCAGAACTGGATGTAGTTTTCCAGAAGAGGCCTCACCAATGTCTTGTACAACCTCATCATGACTTCCCAACTCCTGTACTCAAAAACCTGAGCATTGAAGGCAAGCGTGCTAAATGCCATTTTAACCAGTCTGTCTAAATATGATGCAAGCTTCAAAGAATTACGTACCTGAACCACTAGGTCCCTTGCATTTATCCAAATTGAACTCCATCTGCCATTAGTTGTACAATAACATTGACCTTTGATACTCTCCTGATACGTCTTGGGATGTTGTACTACCTTAAGGATCCAGTACAGCTTGGTCTGGCGACTACTCTGCCCAAGACTATAAGAGTTCATGACAGACTCAGCTGCATTCATGACACTATCATCCACTGACTCCATCTATACTTCCTGCTGCCTTGGAAAAGCAGTCAACATAATCAAAGACCCCTCCCACCCCGGTTTTACACTCTCACATCCTCTTCCACTGGGCAGAAGATACAAAAGTTTGAAAGCACATACCAACAGATTTAAGAACAACTTATTTCCTGCTGTTATCAGACTTTAGATTTTAGGATTTAGATTTAGAAGAATACAGCGCAGTACAGGCCCTTTGGCCCTCGATGTTGCGCCGATCCAAGACCACCTAACCTATACTAACCCACTATCCTCCATATACCTATCCAATGCCCGCTTAAATGCCCATAAAGAGGGAGAGTCCACCACTGCTACTGACAGGGCATTCCATGAACTCACGACTCGCTGAGTGAAGAACCTACCCCTAACTTCAGTCCTATATCTACCCCCCCTTAATTTAAAGCTATGCCCCCTTGTAATACCCGACTCCATACGCGGGAAAAGGTTCACACTGTCAACCCTATCTAACCCCCTAATCATCTTGTACACCTCAATCAAGTCACCCCTAAACCTTCTTTTCTCTAATGAAAACAGCCCCAAGTGTCTCAGTCTTTCCTCATACGATCTTCCTTCCATACCAGGCAACATCCTGGTAAACCTCCTCTGCACCCGTTCCAGTGCCTCCACATCCTTCCTATAGTATGGCGACCAAAACTGCACACAATATTCCAGATGCGGCCGCACCAGAGTCTTATACAACTGCATCATGACCTCAGGACTCCGGAACTCAATTCCTCTACCAATAAAAGCCAATACGCCATATGCCTTCCTAACCGGACTATTTACTTGGGTGGCAACTTTCAGAGATCTGTGTACATGGACACCAAGATCCCTCTGCTCATCCACACTACCAAGTATCCGACCATTAGCCCAGTACCCCATCTTTTTGTTATTCTTCCCAAAGTGAATCACCTCACACTTAGCTACATTGAATTCCATTTGCCACCTTTCTGCCCAGCTCTGCAGCTTCTCTATATCCTGCTGTAACCTGCCACATCCTTCCTCACTGTCAACAACTCCTCCGACTTTCGTATCATCCGCAAACTTGCTCACCCAACCTTCTAACCCCTCTTCCAGGTCATTTATAAAAATGACAAACAGCAATGGTCCCAAAACAGATCCTTGCGGAACACCGCTAGTGACGGCACTCCATGAAGAAACTTTGCCATCAACTACTACCCTCTGTCTTCTTCCATCCAGCCAATTCCTAATCCAAACCTCCAACTCACCCTCAATGCCATATCTCCGTATTTTCTGCAGTAGCCTACCATGGGGAACCTTATCAAACGCCTTACTAAAATCCATATATACCACATCTACCGCTTTCCCCTCATCAACCTCCTCTAATTCTAACACCTGGCCTGGTTCGTTACCCAGAACCAAATCCAGTATGGCCTCACCTCTTGTTGGCCTGTCTACATATTGTGTCAGGAAACTCTCCTGCACACATTGAACAAACACTGACCCATCTAACAAACTTGAGCTATAGCTTTCCCAATCAATATCAGGAAAGTTAAAGTCCCCCATAACCACCACCCTATTACTGTCACTCATCTCCTGAATCACCTTCCCTATCCTTTCTTCAATGATTCTAGGACTATTAGGAGGCCTGTAAAAGACTCCTAACAGGGTGACCTCACCTTTGCTATTCCTAACCTCAGCCCAAACTACCTCAGATGGCAAGTCCTCATCCATCGTCCTTTCCACCACTGTAATACTATCTTTGACAAGCAATGCCACACCTCCCCCTCTTTTACCCCCACCTCTGACCCTACTAAAACATTTAAATCCTGGAACCTGCAACAGCCAATCCTGTCCCTGTTCTAGCCATGTCTCCGTAATAGCCACAACATCGAAGTCCCAGGTACCAACCCACGCTGCAAGTTCACCTACCTTATTTCGTATACTTCTTGCATTGAAGTATACACACTTCAAGCCACTTTCCTGTTTACAGACACCCTCCTTGGAAATTGATGCCATGTTCCTAACCTCCCTACACTCCAGGCCCTGCACCCTGAAGCTACAATCTGGGTTCCCATGCCCCTGCAGAGTTAGTTTAAACCCCCCCCCCAAGAGCACTAGCAAACCTCCCCCCAAGGATACTGGTGCCCCTCAGGTTCAGGTGTGGACCATCCTGTTTATAGAGGTCCCACCGTCCCCAGAAAGAACCCCAGTTATCCAAAAACCGGAATCCCTCCCTCCTGCACCATCCCTGTAGCCACGCATTTAAGTGTTCTCTTTCCCTATTCCTCGAATCTCTATCACGTGGCACGGGTAACAAACCAGAGACAACAACTCTGTTCGTTCTAACTCTGAGCTTCCAACCTAGCTCCCTGAAAGCCTGTCTAACATCCTCGGAACTCCTCCTACCTATGTCGTTGGTGCCAATATGGACCACGACTTCGGGCTGCTCACCCTCCCCCTCCAGGACCCGGAAAACACGATCAGAGACATCACGTACCCTTGCACCTGGGAGGCAACATACCAAACGTGAGTCTCTCTCGTTCCCACAAAACCGCCTATCTGTGCCCCTAACTATCGAGTCCCCAATTACTACTGCTCTGCTCTTCTTCACCCTTCCCTTCTGAGTAACGGGGACAGGCTCCATGCCAGAGACCTGAGCCCCGTTACTTACCCCTGGTAAGTCATCCCCCCCCACAAGTATCCAAAACGGTATACTTGTTCTTGAGGGGAACGGCCGCAGGGGGTCCCTGCACTGGCTGCTTCCTCCCAGTCTCCCTCACTGTCACCCATCTATCTGCCATCTTTGGAGTTACTACTTCCCTATAACTCTGATCTATGAACCCCTCTGCCTCCCGAATGATCCGACTTATGAATGAACCTGTCAGATATTAAAGTTGATCTTTCTCTGAACCTCCTTTGTGGCTGTAACATAATGCAGGATTTAATGTTCTATTACTCTAACGTACTTAAAGTCAGGTATGATTTGTCTAGTTTGCATGCAAAAAATACTTTTGACGGTATCTTGGTACATGTGACAATAATAAATGAAGTCAAATTAAGGAAAAGATAAAAATGTGTTTTGTTGTGGCTGAGGTGGCTTATTGAGCCATTGCTGTATCAACCCATTACCAGTAGCTCACCACCATTTTCTTGAGGGCAGTTATCCAGTCTCCAGATTACTCCTGGTGCCTCGTGTGAGCGAGTTTAGAAATGGGAAAATAGGGCTGATTAATGTGTGGCTCGAGTTGGTGCAAGAGAGAGGGTTTTAGATTCCTGGATCATTGGGACCATTTTTGGGGAAGGTGGGGCATATACAACCAGGATGGTGAAAGTGAGGACTGCAGATGCTGGAGATTAGAATCAAGATTAGAATGGTGCTGGAAAAGCACAGCAGGTCAAGCAGCATCCGAGGAGCAGGAAAAGCGACGTTTCGGGCAGGAGCCCTTCATCAGGGAATATAGAACCAGGCTGGTCTGCACCTGAACTACATTGGGACCTATATCCTTGCAGGTAGGTTTTCTAGTACTGTTGGATGCAGTTTAAACTAGCAGGGAAGGGGACACAATATTTGGTAAAACAGAGACACATCATGCTACAGCAAAAGGAAGCAAGTCATTTTAGCTATGTTGAGTGTCAAGAGTAAGGCAAGATTGGATAGTCTTTAATGCTATGAGTGTAATAGGTAAAACTGATAAGTTAATGATGTGCATTGAGACATGGAAGTATGATATTGTTGCCATCACAGAAATATGATTGAGGGAAGGGCTGGACTGATGATTCTCCATTCCAGGTATAGAATCTTTTTAAGCGAGACAAAGGGAGGGTGTGAAAAAGGTGGTGTAGTAGCACTTTAAGGAATCAGTACTGCAATAAGGAGAGATATCTAAATGAGGCTTTGTGGAAAGAACTTACTGGGAGTTAGTGGGAAATAGAGGAACTCACAAAGGTGTATAAGAGTAATAATCAGGTAATTATACTAGGAGTTTCAACTTTCCCAACATAAATTGGGACAGTCATAATGTTAAGGGATTAGAAGGAGCGGATTTCTTGAAAATGTCCAGAGGAATTTTTTCATATCGATACGCAGAAGGGCCAACAAGGGTCAGCACAGTGCTGGATCTGGTTCTGGGGAAAGAGGCTAGCTAGGTGTTCAATAGCCACCACAACATAGTACAGTCCAAATATTTTCTGGACAAGGAAAACGATGGCCTGCAAAAGATGGCTTTGGACTGTGCAAAGGCAGATTTTATTAAACTAAAGCAGGATCTGGCCATGGTAGACTGGGAACAATTTACAGCAGAGCATTGGGCGGCATTCAAAAAGGAGCTGGAGAGAGTCCAGATCCAACATGAAGCTTTTAGAGGGAAGTGCAGAAGCAATATGTTCAGAGAACTCTGGATGTCTAAACATTTCAGGACTGGATAAGGAAGAAGAGTAGGGCGTTTTGCAAATCCAAAGGGAGCAATTCAGTTGTGGTCAGAGAGGAATACAATGCAGGGGAGCTTAAGAAAGCAATTAGAGCAAAAAGGGGTGTAACAAAAAAAATCTGCAAATGGGATTAGGGAGAATTCCAAGACATTTTATAAATACATTAAAGGGTAAGAGTAGGGCTAATTAAGGAGCAAGTGGGTAAAACTGCAGGATATTGGAATTGTGTTAAATGAATATTCCTCTTTGGTATTTACTCTGAAATAGAGAATGCAGGTATGAAATTCAGGAAAAGGGACTGAGGAGTTTGCACAGCTTGACATTGGAAATGTGGAGGTATCGGAGGCTCTGTAACACTTAAAAACAGACAAATTGCCTGGCCCAGATGAATTGCCTCCCTGGCTGCTGTGGGAGGTGAGATAGAAAATTACTGGGTCTCCTACACAAATTTTTAATTCCACTCCAGCCATGGGAGAAGTGCCAGAGAATTGGAGGATGGCTAATATGATTCCATTTTTTAAGAAAAATGGTGGAGATTAATCTGGAAATTGCAGACTGCTGAGTCTCCCGTCAATGATAGAGTATTAGAGAAAATTCTGAAGGAGCGAATGATTGCCCACTTGGGAAGGCATGGGTTAATTAGGGATAGTTGGGTATGGCTTTGTCAGAGGGAGGTCATGCCTAACAAATTTGTTCGAATTTCCTGAAAATGTGATCAAGTGTCTGGATGAGCAAAGTTCAGTTGATGTGGTTTATGTGGATTTTAGTAAAGCTTTTGACAAGGTCCCAGTGGGAAATAGATTGAGACGGTTAAAGAACATGGAGTTGAGGGAAGCCTGGTGAGAAAGATCAGAATTTGGTTTAGTCAAAGAAAGGGTAGTGGTAGAAGGCTGTTTCAGTGACTGGAAGACCAGTGTTCATCTAGGCCAGGGGATCAGTACTGGGGTCCTTTTTGTTTGTGATATACAGAAGTGATATAAATGAAAATGTAGGGGGAATGTGAAGCAAATTTGCAGATGATACCAAGATTGTAGAGTGGTTAATAGTGAAGAAGATATTTGTAGGTTACAAGACTATATAGATGGGTTACTCAGATGGGTAGACCAGTGGTAAATGATATTTAACCCTGATAAGTGTGAGGTGATGCATGTTGAAAGAAGAAACAAGATGAGTATTCAATGAATGGCAGGACACTGGGTAACTTACAGGAACACTGGGATCTTGGAGTAACCATTCACAAGTCCTTGAAGGCAGCAGAGCATGTGAATAGGATATTTAAGGAGGTATATGGGATACTTGTTTTTTTTTTCTCCCTTTGCCCCCACACTACTGCCTAACTCTGGTAGTGCTTATATTTTCCACATGTGTGTGTGCAGGTGTGAGACACAGTGAAAGGCAACGGGTGTACAAATCTTTATTCAATTTCCACCACCAGGAAGAAAGGAAACACCCTAGTGGGGATACTTGCTTTTTTCAGTTGTGACTTGGCGTATGAGAGCAAGATGGTTATGTTGGAGTATTGTGAGCAGTTATGGTCGCCTCATTACAGCAAGGATGTAATAGCACTGGACAGGGTACACAGGAGGTTCACAGCATATTGCCTGGGATGGAGAAATTGAGCTATAAGGAGAGACTAGATATGCTTAGATTGTTTTCTTTAGAGCAGAGAAGACGGGGGTGGGGGGGGCATGATTGGGGAGTATGGACAGGGTGAATAGAGAGCAGCTTTCCACAAGGTTTAGGGAGAAAATACAACAGGGCATTATATTAGGGTAAGGGGCAGGAAATTCAGAAAGAGTTTGGAAAAACATTTTCACTCAGCGGGCGATAGGATTCGGGAATGCACTGCTTGGGACGATAGTGGAGGCTGGAAATCGTAACTTTTTAAAAATGTCACAACGTTTTGCCAGAGTGGCGAGGAGTGAAGCAAGGGCTGTTGGAAAGGGTAAGTTTTCCCGCATAAAAAGGGACTTACCTTGGGAGTTGGGCCTCCATTTTGCCAGAGCGGCAAGGAGAGAAGGAGGAGTGAAGCGAGGGCTGCCGGGAAGGTAAGGGCTTAATTTATATTTGGCCAGTGGCTAAACCAGAGATACTACACGTGCAGTATCTTCCTCCTGCCCCACCCCCCTCACCGGAAGAAAAAGATTCTGTAAGGTAAGGCTTTTATTTCTTATCTTTCTTTCTTCATTTATTTAAGTGCATTGTCTGGTTTCAGTTAGTTCATATAAAGCTAAGCTTACAATGGCAGGGGACCTCTGGCCCGTGGCATGTGACTCTTGCTTGATGTAGGAGCTTAGGAACGTGTCTGATGTTCCTGACTCTTAGACTTGCAAGAAGTGAGTCCAGCTGCAGCTGTTGTTTGACTGCATGATGGCTCTGGAGCTGTGGATGGACTCGCTGTGGAACATCTGTGATGCTGAGGAGGTCATGGCTAGCACGTTTAGTGAACTGGTCACACCGCAGGTTAGGATTGCTGAGGGAGACAGTGAATGGGTGACCAAAAGACTGAAAAAGAGTAGCAAGGCAGTGCAGGTGTCCCCTGCGGTCATCTCCCTCCAAAACAGGTATACCATTTTGGACACTGTTGGGGGAGATTGCTTACCAGGGGAGGGCAGCAGTTGTCAAGATCATGGCACCATGGTGGGCACTGCTACTCAAGGGCGGGAAAAAGACTCGGAGGGCCATAGTCATAGGGGATTCTATTGTGAGGGGAGTAGATAGACGGTTCTGTGGCTGAAAACTGGACTCCCAGATGGTATGTTTCCTCCCAAGTGTTCGGATCAGGGATGTCACCGATCGGCTGCAGAGCATTCTAAAAGGGGAGGGTGAACAGCCAGTTGTCTTGGTATATATAGGCACCAACGATATAAGCAGAAAGCAAGATGAGGTCCTGAAAGAATTCAGGGAGCTAGGAGAGAAGTTAAAGGGGAGGACCTCAAAGGTAATGATCTCGGGATTACTACCAGTGCCACGTGCTAGCCAGTGTAGAAATGAAAAAATAGGCAGGATGAACACGTGGCTTGAGAGATGGTGTAGGAGGGAGGGGTTCAGATTTATTGGACTTTTTTTTAGATTACTTACAGTAGTGGAAACAGGTTCTTCGGCCCAACAAGTCCACACTGCCCCGCCGAAGTGCAACCCACCCATACCCCTACATTTACCCCTTACCTAACACTACAGACAATTTAGCATGGCCAATTCACCTGACCTGCACATCTTTGGACTGTGGGAGGAAACCGGAGCACCCGGAGGAAACCCACGCAGACACCGGAAGAATGTGCAAACTCCACACAGTCAGTCGCCTGAGGCGGGAATTGAACCCGGGTCTCTGGTGCTGTGAGGCAGCAGTGTGCCACCGTGTCGCCCACATTGGGACCGGTTCTGGGGAAGGTGGGACTATTACAAAAGGGACAGTCTACATGTGAACCAGACTGGAACCAATGTCCTTGGGGGAGTTTTTGCTACTGCTGTTGGGGAGGTTTTAAACTAATGTGGCAGGGGACTGGAAACCAGAAGAGAAAACAAGTAGGCAATTAGGTGGAGATTCTAAGAATTATGAAGATAGTATTAATAAATGGAAGAATAGGCAGAGAGCAGGTGACCGCAAAAGAACTAGTGGCCTGAAATGCATCTACTTTAATGCAAGGAGTATAGTGTGTAAGGCAGATGAACTTAGGGCTTGGATTGGTGCCTGGGAGTATGATGTTATTGCAATCACAGAGATTTGGTTGAAGGAAGGGCATGATGATTGGCAACTAAATGTTCCAGGATATAGACGCTTCAGACAGGACAGGGAGGGAAATAAAAGGTGGGGGTGGAGTTGCATTGCTGGTCAGGGACGATATCACGGCTGTGCTAAAGGAGACACTATGGCAGTCTTGGGTAGTGAGGCATTATGGGTGGAGCTGAGAAATAAGAAGGGTGCAGTTACATTGTTGGGGCTGTATTACAGGCCTCCCAACAGTGAGCGTGAGGTAGAAGAACAAATAGGTAAACAGATTATGAATAGATGTAAAGGCAACAGGGTAGTGGTGATGGGAGACTTTAATTTTCCCAACATTGACTGGGATACACTTAGTGTCAGAGGTCTGGATGGAGTAGAATTTGTACGAAGCTTCCAGGAGAGTTTTCTACAGCAGTATGTCAATAGTCCGACGAGGGAAGGGGCCACATTGGACCTGGTACTGGTAGAAGTTGCGGTGGGGAATTTCTTTGGGAACAGTGACCACCATTCTGTAAGTTTTAGAATACTTGTAGATAAAGAAAAGAGTGGACTAAGGGAAGAGTACTAAACTGAGTCAAGGCCAATTATATCAAAATTAGGCAGGAGCTGGGAAATGTGGATTGGACACAGCTATTTGAAGGGAAGTCCACATTTGAGATGTGCGAGGCTTTCAAAGATAGGTTAACGGTTGTGTGTGTCCTGTGGAAGGGCAAGATTGATGAACCGTGGATGGCAGGAGAAATTGTACGACTAGCCAAGAGGAAAAGGGAAGCGCACATAAGGTCTAGGCAACTAAGAACAGGGTGGGCCCTGGAGGAATATCTGAAGAGTAGGACAAGTCTTAAACAAGAAATCAAGCAGGCTAAAAGGAGTCATGAAACCGCTTTAGCAAGCAGAATTAAGGAAAATCTTAAAGCATTTTATTCTTATATAAGAAGCAAGTGGGTAACTCGAGAAAGGATTGATCCACTAAAAGATAATGAAGGAATGCTGTGTGCCGAACCAGAGAGAATGGTTGAGATTCTGAATGATTACTTTGCATCAGTGTTCACTGAGGAGAGGAACATGATGAATGTTGAGATTAGAGATAGAAGTTTGATTAGGTAAAAACAATGACTGCAGATGCTGGAAACCAGATTCTGGATCAGTGGTGCTGGAAGAGCACAGCAATTCAGGCAGCATCGGATTCCTCGGATGCTGCCTGAATTGCTGTGCTCTTCCAGCACCACTGATCCAGAAAATAGAAGTTTGATTAGTCTGGATTACGTTGGCATAAGTAGAGAAGATTTGTTGGATATGCTCGAGGTTATTAAGGTGGACAAATCCCCAGGACCAAAGGGGATCTATCCCTGGTTGCTGCGGGAGGCAAGAGAGGAAATAGTTGGGGCCCTGACAGATATCTTTGTGGCATCCTTAAATACAGGTAAGGTGCTGGAGGACTGGAAAGTTGCTCATATACAAGAGCAACCCTGTACAAGAAGGGTAGTAGGGATATTCTGGGTAACTACAGACCAGTGAGCGTGACGCTGGTGGTGGGGAAGTTGCTGGAGAGGGTACTGAGAGATAGGGTCTATTTATATTTAGAAAAGAATGAGCTTATCAGTGATAGGCAACATGATTTTGTGTGGGGGAGATCGTGCCTTAGCAACTTAATAGATTTCTTCGAAGAAGTGACCAAATTGTTAGATGAAGGAAGGGCTATTGATATCATATACATGGACTTTAGTAAGGCGTTTGATAAGGTTCCCCATTGTAGACTAATGGAGAAAGTGAAGTCGCATGGTGTGCAGGGTGTTCTAGATAGGTGGATAAGAACTGGTTAAGCAACAGAAGACAGAGTAGTAGTTGAAGGGAGTTTCTCGAAATGGAGAAAGGTGACCAGTGGTGTCAGTATTGGGGCCACTATTATTTGTGATATACCTAAATGATCTGGAAGAGGGCACTGTTGGTATGATCAGCAAGTTTGCAGATGACACAAAGATTGGTGGAGTAGCAGAAAGCATAAGAGAATACAGGAGGATCTAGATAGACTGTAGAGTTGGGCGGAAAAGTGGCAGATGGTTTTCAATCCAGACAAATGTGAGGTGATACATTTAGGCAAGTCTAATTATAGACAGAATTATATAATGAATGAACGAGCCTTGGGAAAAGTTGATGGGCAGAGAGATCTGGGAGTGCAGGTCCATGGTACCTTGAAGGTTGCTACACAGGTGGATAGAGTGGTCAAGAAGGCATATAATATGCTTGGCCTTCGTTGGACAGGGTATTGAGTATAAGAGCTGGCAAGTCATGTTAAAATTGTACAAAACATCGGTTTGGCTGCATTTAGAATACTGTGTACAGTTCTGGTCGCCACATTACCAAAAGGATGTGGACGTTTTGGAGAGGGTGCAGAGAAGGTTTACGAGGAGGTTGCCTGGTATGGAAGGTGCTAGCTATGAAGAAAGGTTGAGTAGGTTAGGTTTATTTTCACTAGAAAAAAGGAGATTGAGGGGGGGAACCTGATTGAGGTTTACAAAATCATGAAGGGTATAGACAGGGTGGATAGAGATAAGCTTTTTCCCAGGGTGAAGGATTCAATAACGAGAGGTTATGCTTTCAAGGTGAGAGGTGCAAAGTTTAAGGGTGATACATGCGGCAAGTACTTCATAAGAGGGTGGTGGGTGTTTGGAACGTGTTGCCAGCAGAGGTGGTAGAGGCAGGCACGGTAGATTCATTTAAGATGTGTCTGGACAGATGCATGAGTAGGTGGGAAGCAGAGGGATACAAATGCTTAGGAATTGACCTACAGGTTTCAACAGTATATTTGGATTGGCTCAGGCTTGGAGGGCCAAAGGGCCTGTTCCTGGGCTTTAAATTTCCTTGTTGTTTGTTCTCTTTTTATTCAAGGATATGGGACAAGTGCACTATTAGTGATAGTTATGTCGGTGCAGACTTGATGGACCGAAGGGTCTTTTCTGCGCTGTATGAATCTATGGAAGTTATAATAGGCCCGTGCCATGTCAGCCTCCTCCAACCTAACCCTATCAGCACAACCTATTTCTTTCTCCTTTTTATGTACTTTGTTAGCTTCTGCTTAAATCGAACTGTGTGTTTACCATGACTACATCTGGTAGCAAGTTCTACATTTGCACTATCCCCTAGGTAAATAAGTTTTTCTTGAACTCCCCATTGGATTTAAATAATCAGTCAAATGATTGATAATCCAATGATGTATTTTACTGAGCTATCTTTCGTGGTGGAAACACAAATGGTTCCAGAAACTCTATAAATAGAACGTACTAGCTCTTTAACAAATGTGTGTGTTTCAGTTCTCTTTGTAAGCTTCCTTGTTTCTTTTAAAAGTCAGACTTACTTTGGTTCCACATTGGTTTCAGATCTTTTAGATTTTAATATTATTTTCTGGTTTTACTTCTCTATTTTAATGCTCAGCTGATCTTTTTCTCATATGTTAGTTTCAGACTCATGCAGAAATCTGTCATTCTGCTTGAGTTTCCAAAAGAGGCAACTGATTGAGCTCCATATATTGAGTTTGTTTGCATGAAAATATTTTTTTCTTTAAATAGTTTGATATATACACTTGAAGTTGAAAGGTAAATCACACTGGCATTTGACTGGATTCGCATGTGGAAATAGATTCCCTTTTTCATTTATTGCATGAGAAGCTGTCAACGTTCGAATAAAAAGGGGAAATTAAATTTGTACTTGTGGATAGTTCAAAAACATGCAAAATTGCAATGTAAGTGGTGGTGGGAGGAGGGATTTCACAATGTAAAATAACCTACACTTATTCTACGAGCTAAAATGGGTAATTAACTTTTAGTCTTTTGGGGCCAGCGACCATAATTCTATTAGATTTAAAATAATGATGGGAAAGGATAGACTAGTTTTAAAAGTTTGAGATCCTAAATTAGAGAAAGGCCAATTTTGACGGTATTAGGCAAGAACATTCAAAAGCTGATTGGGGGCAGATGCTCGCAGGTAAAGGAATGGCTGAAAAATGGGAAGCCTTCAGAAATGAGATAACGAGAATCCAGAGAAAGTATATTCCTGTCAGGGTGAAAGGAAAGGCTGGTAGGTGTAGGGAATGCTGGATGACTAAAGAAATTGAGGGTTTGGTTAAGAAAAAGAAGGAAGCATATGTCAGATATAGACTGGATAGATTGAGTGAATCCTTAAGAGTATAAAGGCAGTAGGAGTATACTTAAGAGGGAAATCAGGAGGGCAAAAAGGGGACATGAGATAGCTTTGGCAAATAGAATTAAGAAGAATCCAAAGGGTTTTTGCAAATACATTAAGGACAAAAGGGAGAAAATAGGGCCTCTCAAAGATCAGGAAGGTGCCCTTTGTGTGGAGCCGCAGAAAATGGGGGACATACAAAACAGTATTTTGCATCCGTATTTACTGTGGAAAAGGACATGGAAGATATAGAATGTAGGAAAATAGATGGTGCCACCTTGCAAAATGTCCATATACAGAGGAGGAAGTGCTGAATGTCTTGAAACTCATAAAGGTGGATAAATCCCCAGGACCTGATCAGGTGTATCCTAGAACTCTGTGGAAAACTAGAGAAGTGATTGCTGGATCTCTTGCTGAGATATATGTATCATCAATAATCACGGATGAGGTGCTGGAAGACTGGATTTGGCAAACATGGTGCCACTGTTTAAGAAGGGTGGTAAGGACAAGCCAGGGAACTATAGACCAGTGAGCCTGACTTCGGTGGTGGGCAAGTTGTTGGAGGGAATTCTGAGGGACAGGATGTACATGTATTTGGAAAGGCAAGGACTGATTAGGGATAGTCAACATGTCCTGGTGGGTGGGAAATCATGTCTCACAAACTTGATTGAGTTTTTTGAAAAAGTAACAAAGAGAATTGATGAGGGCAGAGTGGTAGATGTGATCTATTTGGACTTCAGTAAGGTTCCCCATGGGAGACTGATTAGCAAGGTTAGATCTCATGGAATACAGGGAGAACTAGCCATTTGGATACAGAACTGGCTCAATGGTAGAAGACAGAGGGTGGTGGTGGAGGGTTGTTTTTCAGACTGGAGGCCTGTGACCAGTGGAGTGCCACATGGATCGGTGCTGGGTCCTCTACTTTTCATCATTTACATAAATGATTTGGATGCGAGCAAAAAGGTACAGTTAGTAAGTTTGCAGATGACACCAAAATTGGAAGTGTAGTGGACAGCGAAGAGATTACCTCCAGATTACAACAGGATCTTGACCAGATGAGCCAATGGGCTCAGAAGTGGCAGATGGAGTTTAATTCAGATAAATGCAAGGTGCTGCATTTTGGGAAAGCAAATCTTAGCAGGATTTATACACTGAATGGTAAGGTCCTTGGGAGTGTTGCTGAACAAAGAGACCTTGGAGTGCAGGTTCATAGCTCCTTGAAAGTGGAGTCGCAGGTAGATAGGATAGTGAAGGCGGTGTTTGGTATCCTCTCCTTTATTGGTCAGAGTATGGAGTACAGGAGTTGGGAGGTCATGTTGCGGCTGTACAGGACATTGGTTAGGCGGCTGTTGGAATACTGCGTGCAATTCTGGTCTCCTTCCTATCAGAAAGATGTTGTGAAACCTGAAAGGGTTCAGAAAAGATTTCCAAGGATGTTGCCAGGGTTGGAGGATTTGAGTTATCGGGAGAGGCTGAACAGGCTGGGGCTGTTTTCCCTTGCAGGCTGAGGGGTGACCTTATAGAGGTTTACAAAATTGAGGGGCATAGATAGGATAAATAGACAAATTCTTTTCCCTAGGGTCGGGGAGCCCAAAACGAGAGGGCATAAGTTTGAGGTGAGAGGGGAAAGATATAAAAGAGACCTAAGGGGAAAATTTTTCACATCGGGTGGTACGTGTATGGAATGAGCTGCCAGAGGAAGTGGTGGAGGCTGGAACAATTGCAACATTTAAAAGGCATTTGGATGGGTATATGAATATGAAGTGTTTGGAGGGATATGGGCGGGGTGCCAGCAGGTGGGGCGAGATTGGGTTGGGATATCTGGCCAGCATGGATGGGTTGGACTGAAGAGTCTGTTTCCATGCTGTACATCTCTCTGACTCCAAGAGGAAACCTTTTATGGAATTGTGCACAAAAGGAGGGCATTCAGCCCATATGTCAACTCTTCAAAAGAGCTGTCCAAATAACTTCACTACGTTCCCTACCACCCTGTGAGTTTTCCCTTCTATTTACAGAATATTAGTAAATGCAAATTTCAAACCTCACTTTATGTTCATGTGAACATGAAATAGCTACAAAAGCCTTTCTACATTTACAATCTATGCACAAACACAGTAGTAAAAATAAAATTTTGATTTACGTTTTGAAGTGATCAGAATTAGATGTTATGCTGGACAATAAAACCTGGCTTGATAGATCACTTGTTTTTTTTTTGCATTTGGTTCATGCTGTGGTCATATTCAATTGAAGCTGCAGATGCTCCTTAACAATGGAACATGAATTTAATACATAATAAAGAAATAAAACAATATATATAAGACAGAATATCTTAACATAAGCATCAAAACAAAGTTTCAACCTGTTTCCTATCACAATTACAGAGAAATCTTAGAGAAATATTACTCCTATTCCAGCTTTTTAAATGTTAACTGTTATTTCCTAGTGTCTTTTTCCTGAAGTATGGATACAATTTTACTATTCCTGTCAGAGTCCTCTAACATGACCCTTTCATAATTCTGATGGCCTAAATTTCTCAACTTGGAAGCATCTATCCTGCCTTGAATACTCCACAGACTAGAAACCACTTCTGAACTGACTTGATTCTCCTGTTTGGAGAAACTTTTCTACCTTCTGAACTGAACTTTAGGTTCTTCTCAACTAAATCTTTAAAACAAAAGTTCAAAGTCAAAACTAAGTTAATTGTCTTAATATGTTTACTCTGTCTGTGATTAACTCAATAGTGTAAATTTATCCATTAAGATTACAGGGCTGACCAGGCACTCAAATGCAATCACATGGTTTCTTGGAAATGATGCACTTAGTTCCCTGATTTTAATGACCTTCTGATCTTGTAAGAAAAAAAAGCTTCACCACGAATCAAAATTGATTGCTGTCTATTTTGAAATCCAATTGCCCAAATATAAATATGTATAGAAATAAAAATATGCAACTTCCAACACATTTTCTATATCGTGACTTGTACCTCAGGATGTCCCAAATTGAGGCTGCAGATGTTCTTTGACAACACACCATAAGTGTGTTGCACAAAAGGAGAAATGTACAGTCAGAGCTATGTATGTAGATATAATAGTTACAAAAGTCCAAAAGTCTTGATACCAACAAAGCCTCAGTCAAGGAAACTTCCCTTGTAGCAGTAGTTCTGGTAATGGGATGATTAACCACAATACAAACATCCATCTTTGTGTTAGCTGTGACTCTAACCATTGGGAGTTCTGCTTGTGAAGTTTGATGCCACATGCTGTGAAATGCTACCTTGATGCCATGGGTAAACACACTCCCTTTGCATCTGGAGTTCAAATATATTCTCCATGACTGATCCAGAATTAAAGTGAGGTCATAAACTGTATGACCCTGGTAGAATGTAAACTGAGCATAAGTGTGCAAGTTATTGCTGAGTAAGTGCCTGAATAATAATGTTTATGGCATCTACCGTCCCTTTAATGATCAAGAATAGACTAGTAAGAGTAGATTGGTAATTGGCTGGTTTATATCTGCCCTGCTTTTAGGATACAGGACCGATGTGGGCAATTTTACACATTGCAGGTGGATACTGCTGTTGTAGCTGTATTGGAATGGTTTGGGTCAGGATGCAGCTGATTCTGGAGTGCAAGTCTTTAATACTATTGCTACAATGTTTTTGAGGCCTCCCAGACAGGTTGCTTCCTTTCCTCAGGACTCCATGGACTGCCTCCTGAGCAGCCACTAATTATTTTTCTTGTCTTCAAACCCCAATGACTAGCTCTGCTCACTGCCCCCCACCTTCTGACTTGCCAGGACAGCCCTGACTAAGCGTGAGTCAGCATGGATGAGTTGGACCGAAGGGTCTGTTTCTGTGCTCTATAACCATATGACTCCTTCAGGTTTAATATCTCATCTGGGAAGGCAGATCTTCTAACAGTGCAGAAACCCTATCAATCAAAATGCTAAGATAAGTCAAATAAAAACTTCAGAACTGAAATTGATAATTTTGTGGTGTTAGGCGAGGGTATTATGGGCATGGATCCCAAGGCAGGTGGATGGAGTTAAATTGCAGAATCCATAATTTCCAGTCTAATGTGTGTTTACATTCTACAAGTTGCAGCAGTGGACCATCAAGTAATGGTTACATTTTCTGACTTTCTGCAAGTTTCCATAAATTACAGCTGCTTAATCTTTTTGAGTGTTGGAAGAAATTTATTGCTATATTTTATTGACTATTAAATATAGTAAGATTTTACAACAACAGAAATCTCTCAATACAATTAAACGTATTCTTCAAGTTGTACAAAAGAATATTTCATAGTAAATTACCAGAGGGGGAATGCCCCTGATAAAAGCTGTATAAAGGTTACTCATTTAACTTGAACAGGTTATTTGCAGTACCTATTAAAATTAAGAATGCAGTGAAGAAGCTAGGCTTATTACTATGCTTATAATCATATTCTGAATACCTAGTACAGGCAATAGCTACACATAAAGTATTTATTCCTTTCTCCCAACTTTTAATTAGCATCTTCCAATTAAAATCTCCGCATGCCTCCTTTCTGTTTAGTTCCCCTTCAATCACCTTGTCTTTGTGGCTTATGTGACACACTGTTCCCCATCAACAAAGCAATGACTTTTTTCTTCCCCCAAGTTTCTCCCAGCTGCAAGGTACAGCCAGTCAGTTAGGAGACATATTTATCTCCCTGATGATGGCACAGTCAGATTAGGAATTCAAATTCCAAATCCATGAATCTCAACTTGCACCAAATCACTGATATTTATTTTTACTGATCATATTCATTATTCCACAAGGTAATTTTAGAAAGGTTCATAAGTGATTAATATGCAAGTCAAAGCTGTACTGAAGTTGTAACTAAGGCTGGAGGGCTTTGGAGAAATAAGATTTTTTTTAAAAAAGTTTTTTTTTATTCAAAGAAAATTATCGAAATAAACCGAACATTTTAATTTTGGGGACCAGATGTCTACATTTACTACTTCCTACTCAGGCATACGACAGATTATATTAAGAGTTTAAAAAATGCTCTACGCTGTGCCAACAAGGTGCCCCAGCCAAAAATTTCAGCATCATATCTTTCCAATTGTTAGCACTGGGATTGTGAACTCTGTTTAACTCATGAATTGTACACCCTTGAGGCAATGGTCTAAGACCATACAAATTGGAGGACGGTTGAGAGACTGATTCACTACTCCTGTTTCTATGTTCCCAACTTCAGCTCACCTAGAAGCAATGTAGCTAGCAGGCAGAGGAGATTCTTTTACCTTGTTCATCTGGCTGGGTTTAAATTTGGAATTCAGAAATGAAGGAAGAGTGTTTGCAAGGTTAAGATCTAGGCAATGAAAATTTATCCAGAAAATAAATCTAGGGGTAATTTGTATCATAACAGACTGACTAGATGTAACATCAGAACTCCCATCAGAAACTCTGTAACCAACTATCAGGAAAATGCCATTCTAAATTTTTCAAGCCAGAAAAAAATTCTCCAAACTAAAACTAATGAAATTTTCAACCCCTCTCTCAGAATAGCTAGTGGTCTCAGAAAATTGCGTTCCAATGGTTTAATATCAGTATCAGAAGCCTGTCAGAAATTCATCATCATCCTCTGGAAATGGGGCTGCTCTAGAAGAGCAAGCGCTCATAGGCAATGCAGGCCGGAAAGTCTTAGGCTGATTGGTGAATTGACAGACTAATGGGAGGGGAGCCACAGTCGCTTTTATTTTACTTTGGTATGGCCTGTTCTGTTGCTGAAGGAAAAGCAGAAAGTAGAGATGATTAACAGTGTGTGACCATAGCAACATAATAACATTTCATGTTGACATCTATGCAATTGCTTTCCTGCTGGCTGAGAGATCCCAAGACTCTTTTTAATGCTGTTTTAGCTGATGGGGCACAACTGGAATACAATTAGTGTCCAGAATAGAGGGGAAGGGAGGGAATATCAGCAGCAAATATTCAACAACCATTGTGCCCCACTTCTGCAACACCACTACTTTCTCGAACACCTGTATTTTAGAATCTGGCTATAAATGATGCTTGACTGTGGTCAATAAGTCCATCTAGACACACCAAGATACATTTATAGAATGCCCTTAATGCTGCAAGAGACTTCAAAAAGGCATCAGTAAAATTGGACAATGAGCCACAGAGAAGACATTAGGGCCAGTCCAAAAGACCATTCAATTTAGGAGCAGAATTAGGCCATTCAACTCAGGAAGTCTGTTCCACCATTTGATCACAGTTGCTATGTTTCTCAATTCCACCTCCATCCCTACCCCATTCTCCTACTTTCTGCCCATAACCCTTAGTCGCCTTACTGATCAAAAGCCCATCTATCTCTGCCTACTTAGCCTCCATAGCCTTCTGTCGCAATGTGTTCTGCAGATTCGCCACCCTCTGGCTGAAGAAATTCCTCCTCCTCTCAGGTCTAAAGGGTTGTCCCTTCATTCTGAGGCTGTGCCCTTGGGTCCTCATCTCCTCTACCAGTGGAAACATCTTCTCTACATCTACTCTATCCAGGCCTCTCTGGATTCTGTAAGTTCCAATCAGATTCCGTGTTGGAGGTGATTTCCTCGAATTCCAGGAGCAGCAATTACTGTTTTATATGCTGTTGCATTGTTTTAGAACTTTGGAAAAAAAAAGTCAAAACAACAGCAGTTTTAAAAGGGAGAAGAGCAGACAAACGAAGCACATCGTGAGGTCAGTGCAGGAGAGAGAGAGAGACAGAAAACCTGCACAATTACTGCCTTTGCAGTTTGAATTCGTGTATCGCTGGACATTGAAGTGCATCTGGGAAAATTAACAAACAGTGAAATTCACAACTAATCTTGGAGGAACTGTTGGGCGAAGTTCACAGCACAGAATCAGATAAGTTAATTGTTGTTTTAAGTCTGTCCTAGAGAAAAGCTGTAGTAGTGGGTACAGTGGATTCTATCTTGATTATATATTTATGGAGATAAGTCTCTTGATTAAACTTAAAATATAAGCCATAGCTATTAATTTAACCTGTGGCAGTGTTTGTAGAGGAATAAGACGGTGTTATTTTCTGGGTCTGTAGATTGTGAAGGAGTAAAAATGGTCTTTACAGTGATATGTACTTCTTGTCAGATGTGGGAGTTTAAAGAGAGTTTAAGGGTTACTGCGGATTATATCTGCCATAAATGCTGTTGGATGCGAATCTTATCAGGTCAAGTGGATCGGTCGGAGAGACAAATAGAAGCAATGAGGAATTTGCAACAGCAACAGTATGTGATGGATGGCAGTTATAGAAAGGGGGGAAAGTCTCAGATACAGTCACATTGATGGGTTAACTCCAGGAAGGGTAAGAGAGGTAGGCAACTAGAGCAGGAGTCTTTTGTGGATATACCCATTGCAAACAGGTATGCAGTTTTGGAAAATGTAGGGGGTGATGGATTCTCAGGGGAACGTAGCATAAACAGCCAAGTTTTTGGTATTGAGACTGGCTCTAATGCATCGAGGGGTACATCGGCTTCCAAGAGATCAATTGTGTTAGGGGATTCTGTAGTCAGAGATACAGACAGACGTTTCTGTGGCCAGCAGAGAAAAAGCAGAATGGTGTGTTGTTTCCCTGGTGCCAGGATCAAGGATGTTTCAGAGAGGGTGCAGAATGTTCTCACAGGGGAGAGGGGCCAGCAGGAGGTCATTGTCCACATTGGAACCAACGACATTGGAAGGGAAAAGGTTGAGACTCTGAAGGGAGATTACAGAGAGTTAGGTAGAAATTTAAAAAGGAGGTCCTCAAGGGTAGTAATATCTGGATTACTCCTAGTGCTACGAGCTAGTGAGGGCAGGAATAGGAGGATAGAGCAGATGAATGCATGGCTGAGGAGCTGGTGTATGGGAGAAGGATTCACATTTTTGGATCATTGAATCTCTTTTGGGGTAGAAGTGACATGTACAAGAAGGACGAATATACTGGCAGGGAAATTTGCTAGAACTGCTTGGAAGGATTGAAACTAGTAAGGTTGGGGGTTGGGACCCAGGGAGATAGTGAGGAAAGAGATCGATCTGAGACTGATACAGCTGAGAACAAACGTGAGTCAAACAGTCAAGGCAGGCAGGGACAAGGTAGGACTAATAAACTAAACTGCATTTATTTCAATGCAAGGGGCCTAACAGGGAAGGCAGATGAACTCAGGGCATGGTTAGGAACATGAGACTGGGATATCATAGCAATTACAGAAACATGGCTCAGGGATGGGCAGGACTGGCAGCTGAATGTTCCAGGATACAAATGCTACAGGAAGGATAGAAAGGGAGGCAAAAGAGGAGGGGGAGTGGCATTTTTGATAAAGGATAGCATAACAGCTGTGCCAAGGGAGGATATTCCTGGAAATACATCAAGGGAAGTTATTTGGGTGGAACTGAGAAATAAGAAAGGGATGATCACCTTATTGGGATTGTATTATAGACCCCCTAACAGTCAGAGGAAAATTGAGAAACAAACTTGTAAGGAAATCTCAGCTTTCTGTAAGAATAATATGGTAGTTATGGTAGGGGATTTTAACTTTCCAAACATCAACTGGGACTGCCATAGTGTTAAAGGTTTAGTTGGAGAGGAATTTGTTAAGTGTGTACAAGACAATTTTCTGATTCAGTATGTGGATGTACCTATTAGAGAAGGTGCAAAACTTGACCTACTCTTGGGAAATAAGGCAGGGCAGGTGACTGAGGTGTCAGTGGGGGAGCTCTTTGGGGCCAGCGACCATAATTCTATTCATTTTAAAATAGTGATGGAAAAGGATAGACCAGAGCTAAAAGTTGAAGTTCTAAATTGGAGAAAGGCCAATTTTAACGGTATTAGGCAAGAACTTTTGAAAGCTGATTGGAGGCAGATGTTCGCAGGTAAAGGGACGGCTGGAAAATGGGAAGCCTTCAGAAATGAGACAGCAAGAATCCAGAGAAAGTATATTCCTGTCAGGGTGAAAGGAAAGGCTGGTATAGGGAATGCTGGATGACTGAAGAAATTGAGGGTTTGGTTAAGAAAAAGAAGGAAGCATATGTCAGGTACAGACAGGATAAATCGAGTGAATCCTTAGAGTATAAAGAAAGTAGGAGTATACTTAAGAGGGAAATCAGGAGGGCAAAACGGGGACATGAGATAGCTTTGGCAAATAGAATTAAGGAGAATCCAAAGGGTTTTTACAAATATATTAAGGACAAAAGAGTAACTAGGGAGAGAATAGGGCTCCTCAAAGATCAGCAAGGCGGCCTTTGTGTGGAGCCACAGAAAATGGGGGAGATACTAAATGAATATTTTGCATCAGTATTTACTGTGGAAAAGGATATGGAAGATATAGACTGTAGGGAAATAGATGGTGACATCTTGCAAAATGTCCAGATTACAGAGGAGGAAGTGCTGGATGTCTTGAAAGGGTTAAAGGTGGATAAATCCCCAGCATCTTTTTGTAGCAGAGAGCGGTGGGAGCTGGGCGGAAGTAAAGTCGGAGCGCAAAGCTGGTCGGGAAGGTAAGTAATTGTTATTTGAGTGGAGAAGGAACCCGAGACACTACATGTGTAGTATCTCCCACCCTCCCTCCCTCCTCTAACCTAAAAAAAAGGTAAGCTACTTGGTGTTCTTGTTTTGGAGACTAAGTGTAGAGTTATGGCAGTGCAGGCAGTGGAATGTTCCTCCTGTAGGATGTTTGAGGTAGGGGTGACCACCGATGCTCCTGCTGACTTCATCTGCAGGAAGTGCAGCCAGTTCCAGCTCCTCACAGACCACATTAGGGAACTGGAGCTGGAGTTGGATGAACTGAGAATTATTCGAGAGGCTGAGAGGGTGATAGATGGAAGCTACAGGAACATAGTTACGCCAGAGAACTGAGGTAGCTGGGTAACAGTTAGAGGTGGGAAGGGGAGGAAGCAGGCAGTGCAGGGATCCCCTGTGGTCGTTCCCCTCAACAATAAGTATACCGCTTTGGATACTGTTGGGGGGGACGGCCTAGCAGGGGTAAGCTGCAGTGACCGGGTCTCTGGCACGAGGTCCGACTCTGAGGTTCAGAAGGAAAAGGGGGAGACGAGGAGAGCGCTAGTTATAGGAGACTCTATAGTTAGAGGGACAGGCAGGCGGTTCTGTGGACATGGGCGAGACTCTCGGTTGGTTTGTTGCCTCCCGGGTGCCAGGGTCCGAGACGTCTCGGACCGTGTCTTCAGAATCCTTAAGGGGGAGGGTGTGTAGCCAGAAGTCATGGTGCACATTGGCACCAACGACATAGGTAGGAAGAGGGGTGGGGAGGTCATTCAGGAGCTCAGGGAGTTAGGCTGGAAGCTAAAAGCTAGGACGGACAGAGTCGTCATCTCTGGGTTGTTACCGGTGCCACGTGACAGTGAGGCAAGGAATAGGGAGAGAGTGCAGTTGAACATGTGGCTGCAAGGATGGTGTAGGAGGGAGGGCTTCAGGTATTTGGACAATTGGACTGCATTCTGGGGAAGGTGGGACCTGTACAAGCAGGATGGGTTGCACCTGAACCAGAAGGGCACCAATATCCTGGGAGATAGGTTTGCGAGTACTCTTCGGGGAGGTTTAAACTAATTTGGCAGGGGAATGGGATCCGGACTTGTAGTCCAGCAAGTAGGTTAGCTGTTTTTCAGTATGTCCAACAATGTAGGGAGGCTGTGGAGAAGGTAGCACTGACAGGGAGTACTTGCAGACACAGAGATGGGTTCAAGTGTGTATACTTCAACGCAAGGAGTATCAGAAATAAGGTGGGTGAACTTAAGGCAGGCATTGGTACTTGGGACTACGATGTTGTGGCCATCACGGAAACGTGGATAGAAGAGGGACAGGAATGGTTGTTGGAGGTTCCTGGTTATGGATGTTTCAGTAAGATTAGGGAGGGTGGTAAAAAAGGAGGGGGTGTGGCGTTGCTAATTAGAAATGGTATTAATGGCTGCAGAAAGGCAGTTCGAGGGGGATCTGCAAATGGAGGTAGTATGGGCTAAAGTCAGAAATAGGAAAGGAGCAGTCACCTTGTTGGGTGTTTACTATAGGCCCCCCAATAGCAGCAGAGATGTGGAGAAACAGATTGGGAAACAGATTTTGGAAAGGTGCAGAAGCCACAGGATAGTAGTCATGGGCAATTTCAACTTCCCAAATATTGATTGGAAGCTCTTTAGATCAAGTAGATTGGACGGGGCGATGTTTGTGCAGTGTGTCCAGGAAGCTTTTCTAACTCAGTATGTAGATTGTCCGACCAGAGGGGAGGCCATATTGGATTTGGTACTCGGTAACGAACCAGGACAACTGATGGGCTTATTAGTGGGTGATCATTTTGGTGATGGTGACCACAATTCTGTGACTTTCACCTTGGTTATGGAGAGAGATAGGTGCATGCAACAGGGTAGGTTTTACAATTGGGGGAAGGGTAAATACGATGCTGCAAGACAGGATCTGAGGAGCATAAGTTGGGAGCATAGGCTGTCAGGGAAGGATGCCATTGAAATGTGGAACTTTTTCAAGGAACAGATACGACATGTCCTTGATATGTATGTACCTGTTCGGCAGGAAAGAGATGGTCGTGTGAGGGAACTAGATATCTAGTAAAGAGGAAGAAGGAGGCTTACATAAGGTTGAGGAAACAAGGTTCAGACAGAGCGTTGGAGGGATACAGGATAGCCAGGAAGGATCTGAAAAAAGGGATTAGGAGAGCTAAGAGAGGGCATGAAAAATCTTTGGCGAATAGGATCAAGGATAACCCCAAGGCCTTTTATGCGTATGTGAGAAACATGAGAATGACGAGAACGAGGGTCGGTCCGATCAAGGACAGTAGTGGGAGACTGTGTATTGAGTTGGACGAGATAGGAGAGGTCTTGAATGAGTACTTTTCTTCAGTATTTACAAAAGAGAGGGACCGTATTGTTGAAGAGGAGAGTGTGAAACGGACTGGTAAGCTAGAGGAGATACTTGTTAGGAAGGAAGAAGTGTTGGGCAATTTGAAAAACTTGAGGATAGACAAGTCCCCCGGGCCTGACGGGATATATCCTAGGATTATGTGGGAAGCGAGACAGGAAATTGCAGAGCCATTGGCAATGATCTTTTTGTCTTCACTGTCAACGGGGGTGGTACCAGGGGACTGGAGAGTGGCGAATGTTGTGCCCCTGTTCAAAAAAGGGAATAGGGATAACCCTGGGAATTACAGGCTAGTTAGTCTTACTTCGGTGGTAGGCAAAGTAATGGTAAGGGTACTGAGGGATAGGATTTATGAGTATCTGGAAAGACACTGCTTGATTAGGGACAGCCAGCACGGATTTGTGAGGGGTAGGTCTTGCCTTACAAGTCTTATTGAATTCTTTGAGGAGGTGACCAAGCATGTGGATGAGGGTAGAGCAGTGGATGTAGTGTACATGGATTTTAGTAAGGCATTTGATAAAGTTCCCCATGGTAGGCTTATGCGGAAAGTCAGGAGGCATGGGATAATGGGAAATTTGGCCAGTTGGATAGAGAACTGGCTAACCGGTTGAAGTCAGAGAGTGATGGTAGATGATAAATATTCAGCCTGGAGCCCAGTTACAAGTGGAGTTCCGCAGGGATCAGTTCTGGGTCCTCTGCTGTTTGTAATTTTTATTAATGACTTGGATGAGGGAGTCGAAGGGTGGGTCAGTAAATTCGCAGATGATACGAAGATTGGTGGAGTTGTGGATAGTGAGGAGGGCTGTTGTTGGCTGCAAAGGGACTTGGATATGATGCAGAGCTGGGCTGAGGAGTGGCAGATAGAGTTCAACCCTGTCAAGTGTGAGGTTGTCCATTTTGGAAGGACAAATAAGAATGCGGAATACAGGGTTAACGGTAGGGTTCCTAGTAAGGTGGAGGAGCAGAGGGATCTTGGGGTCTATGTTCATAGCTCTTTGAAGTTGCCACTCAGGTGGATAGAGCTTATAAGAAGGCCTATGGTGTATTAGCATTCATTAGCAGAGGGATTGAATTCAAGAGTCGTGAGGTGATGTTGCAGCTGTACAGGACTTTGGTTAGGCCACATTTGGAGTACTGTGTGCAGTTCTGGTCGCCTCATTTTAGGAAAGATGTGGAAGCTTGGGAGAGGGTGCAGAGGAGATTTACCAGGATGTTGCCTGGAATGGAGGATAGTTCGAACGAGGATAGGTTGAGAGTGTTGGGCCTTTTCTCATTGGAACGGCGAAGGATGAGGGGAGACTTGATAGAGGTTTATAAGATGACCAGGGGAATAGATAGAGTAGACAGTCAGAGACTTTTTCCCCGGGTAAAACAGAGTGTTACAAGGGGACATAAATTTAAGGTGAAGGGTGGAAGGTATGGGGGGATGTCAGGGTTAGGTTCTTTACCCAGAGAGTGGTGGGGGCATGGAATGAGCTGCCTGTGGGAGTGGCAGAGTCAGAATCATTGGTGACCTTTAAACGACAATTGGATAGGTACATGGATAGGTGCTTAAGCTAGGACAAATGTTGGGCACAACATCGTGGGCCGAAGGGCCTGTTCTGTGCTGTATTGTTCTATGTTCTATGTTCAGATAAATGCGAGGTGCTGCATTTTGGGAAAGCAAATCTTAGCAGGACTTATACACTTAATGGTAAGGTCCTAGGGAGTGTTGCTGAACAAAGAGACTTTGGAGTGCAGGTTCATAGCTCCTTGAAAGTGGAGTCGCAGGTAGATAGGATAGTGAAGAAGGTGTTTGGTATGCTTTCCTTTATTGGTCAGAGTATTGAGTACAGGAGTTGGGAGGTCATGTTGCAGCTCTACAGGACATTGGTTAGGCCACTGTTGGAATATTGCGTGCAATTCTGGTCTCCTTCCTATCGGAAAGATGTTGTGAAACTTGAAAGGGTTCAAAAAAGATTTGCAAGGATGTTGCCAGGGTTGGAGGATCTGAGCTACAGAGAGAGGCTGAACAGGCTGGGGCTGTTTTCCCTGGAGCGTTGGAAACTGAGGGGTGATCTTATAGTGGTTTACAAAATTATGAGGGGCATGGATAAGATAAATAGGCAAAGTCTTTTCCCTGGGGTTGGGGAGTCCAGAACTAGAGATGGCATTGGTTTAGGGTGAGAGGGGAAAGATATAAAAGAGACCTAAGGAGCAACTTTTTCATGCAGAGGGTGGTACGTGTATAGAATGAGCTGCCAGAGGATGTGGTGGAGGCTGGTACAATTGCAACATTTAAGAAGCATTTGGATGGGTATATGAATAGGAAGGGTTTGGAGGGATATGGGCCAGGTGCTGGCAGGTGGGACTAGATTGGGTTGGGATATCTGGTCAGCATGGACGGGTTGGACTGAATGGTCTGTTTCCATGCTGTACATCTCTATGACTCTATCTTCTAAACTCCATCAAGTACAGACTGTGTCCTCAACTACTTCACATATGACAAACCCTTTGTATCTGGGATCATTCCTCATCTGGATTCCCTTCTGGTTTTTCATTCGCTTACGAGTGGGAACAGTTTCTCCAAGTCCACTCTGTCCAGCCATCTCATGATTTTGAGAACTTCTATCAGTTCTTCTCTTAAACGTCTCTCCAAGGAAAACAATTCTCAATATCTGTAATCTATTGTTACAAATGAAATTTCTCATTACTGGAACCATTCTCATAAACTTTATCTGCACTTCTCCAATTGACATCTTTTCAAAAGTGTGGTGGCCGGAAGTGTACACAAAAATCCAGCTGAGGTCTACCCAGGGTCTGATAGAAGTTTGAGGAGAAAGTGAGGACTGCAGATGCTGGAGATCAGAGCTGAAAATGTGTTGCTGGAAAAGCGCAGCATGTCAGGCAGCATCCAAGGAACAGGAGAATCGACGTTTCGGCATAAGCTCTTCTTCAGGAATGAGGAAAGTGTGTCCAGCAGGCTAAGATAAAAGGTAGGGATGAGGGACTTGGGGGAGGGGCTTTGGAAATGTGATAGGTGGAGGGAGGTCAAGGTGAGGGTGATAGGCCGGAGTGGGGTGGGGGCGGAGAGGTCAGGAAGATGATTGCAGGTTAGGAAGGCGGTGCTGAGTTCGAGGGATTTGACTGAGACAAGGTGGGGGGAGGGGAAATGAAGAAACTGGAGAAATCTGAGTTCATCCCTTGTGGTTGGAGGATTCTCAGGCAGAAGATGAGGCGCTCTTCCTCCAACCGTCGTGTTGCCATGGCCTGCGATGGAGGAGTCCAAGGACCTGCATGTCCTTGGTGGAGTGGGAGGGCGAGTTAAAGTGTTGGGCTACGGGGTGGTTGGGTTGGTTGGCCTGGGTGTCCCAGAGGTGTTCTCTGAAACGTTGCGCAAGTAGGCGGCCTGTCTCCCCAATATAGAGGAGGCCACATCGGGTGCAGCGGATGCAATAGATGATGTGTGTGGAGGTGCAGGTGAATTTGTGGCGGATATGGAAGTGTCCCTTGGGGCCTTCGAGCGAAGTAAGGGGGGAGGTGTGGGCGCAAGTTTTGCATTTCTTGCGGTTGCAGGGGTAGGTGCCGGGAGTGGAGGTTGTGTTGGTGGGGGGTGTGGACCTGACGAGGGAGTCACTGAGGGAGTGGTCTTTTCGGAACCCTGATAGGGGAGGGGAGGGAAATACATCACTGGTGGTGGGGTCCGTTTGGAGGTGGCGGAAATGACGGCGGATGATACGTTGTACATGGAGGTTGGTGGGGTGGTAGGTGAGGACCAGTGGGGTTCTGTCCTGGTGGTGGTTGGAGGGGCGGGGCTCAAGGGCGGAGGAGCGGGAAGTGGAAGAGATGCGGTGGAGGGCATCGTCGACTACGTCTGGCGGGAAATTGCGGTCCTTGAAGAAGGAGGCCATCTGGGTTGTACGGTTTTGGAACTGGTGATCCTGGGAGCAGATGGGGCGGAGACGTAGGAATTGGGAATATGGTGGGAGGAGGTGTAGTCTAAGTAGCTGTGGGAGTCGGTCGGTTTATAGTAAATGTCCGTGTCGATTCGGTCACCCAAGATAGAAATGGAAAGGTCTAGGAAGGGGAGGGAGGAGTCTGAGACGGTCCAGGTGAATTTGAGGTCGGGGTGGAAGGTGTTGGTAAAGTGGATGAACTGTTCAACCTCCTCGTGGGAGCACGAGGCAGCACCGATACAGTCATCGATGTAACGGAGGAAAAGCTGGGGGGTGGTACCAGTGTAGCTGCTGAAAATGGACTGTTCTACGTATCCTACGAAGAGGCAGGCATAGCTGGGGCCCATGCGGGTGCCCATGGCTACTCCTTTGGTTTGGAGGAAGTGGGAGGATTGGAAAGAGAAGTTGTTCAGGGTGAGGACCAGTTCAGTCAGTCGAAGGAGGGTGTCAGTAGAAGGGTACTGGTTTGTATGGCGGGAAAGGAAGAAGCGGAGGGCTTTAAGTCCTTTGTGATGGGGGATGGAGGTGTACAAGGACTGGATGTCAATGGTGAAGATAAGGCATTGGGGACCGGGGAAGCGAAAATCATGAAGGAGGTGGAGGGTGTGGGTGGTGTCCCGAACGTAGGTGGGGAGTTCTTGGACTAAGGGGGACAGGACCGTGTCGAGGTATGCAGAGATGAGTTTGGTGGGGCAGGAGCAGGCTGAGACAATGGGTCGGCCGGGGCAGTCAGGTTTGTGGATTTTGGGCAGGAGGTAGAAACGGGCGGTGCGGGGTTGTAGGATTATGAGGTTGGAGGCGGTGGATGGGAGATCCCCTGAGGTGATGAGGTTCTGGATGGTCTGGGAGATGATGGTTTGGTGGTGGGGTCATGGTCAAGGGGGCAGTAGGAGGAGGTGTCCGCGAGCTGGCGTTTAGCCTCAGCGGTGTAAAGGTTGGTGCGCCAAACCACTACCGCGCCTCCCTTCTCTGCTGGTTTGATAGTGAGGTTAGGGTTGGAACGGAGGGAGTGGAGGGCTGCACGTTCCGAGGGTGAGAGGTTGGAGTGGGTGAGAGGGGTGGAGAAGTTGAGGCGGTTAATGTCGCGGCGGCAGTTGTCTATGAAGAGATCGAGGGTGGGTAAGAGGCCAGCACAGGGTGTCCAGGTGGATGAGGTTTTCGGAGGCGGGAGAAGGGGTCGTCAGAGGGTGGGCGAGAGTCTTGGTTGAAGAAGTAGGCGCGGAGGCGAAGGCAGCGGAAGAATTGTTCGATGTCACGCCGCATGTTGAACTCGTTAATCCGAGAGCGTAGGGGAATGAAGGTGAGGCCTCTGCTGAGGAATGATCTTTCATCCTCAGAGAGGGGTAGTTCTGGAGGGATAGTGAAAACACGGCAGGGCTGGGAGCTAGGACCTGGTGTGGGGCTGGAGCTGGGAGTGGGGGCGGGGTTGGGCGTGGGGGCGGGGATGGAGATCGGCCTGGGGGCGTTTTTTTGGAGGCGGGAGAAGGGGTCGTCAGAGGGTGGGCGAGAAGTTCAATATTATCTGATAGAAGTTCAACATTATCTCTCTGCTATAGTCTATGCCCCTTTTAATGGAGTCTTGAATACTATATGCTTCATTAAAAGTGGCAGGACGGATAGATTTTTAATGACTTATGCACATGTACACCCTTGTCTCTTTGCTTTTGCTCTTGCTTACAAATTAGAATAATACCATCTATTTTATAACAGCCCTCCATGTTCTTTGTACCAAAATGTATCAACTTGCACCTCGGCATTCAACGTCTTTGACATCTGTTTGCCCTCTTCAAAACTCATCAAAATCCTTCTCAGTTTACAATGCCCCCACGTTTTGTATCATCTGCAAACACTGAAATTGTTCCCTGTACAACAAAACCGAGATCACTAATAAATATTGGGAAGACAAGGATCCCACTATCAACCCCTGGGGAATTCCATTGCAAATCTTCCTCTGAAAAATAACCATGAGCCACTACTGCCTGTTGTATCTATATTGCTACAGGCTCTTTAATCCCATAGCTATAACTTTTCTAACAAGCTTATTGTGTGGCACTGGCTGACATCTCTTGAAAAAGTCCAGCAAGTTAGTTAGATGTGATTTTCCCATAATAATTCCATGCTGGTTTTTCCATATTTTACCATGTGATTATTAATTTAATTATTAATCCAAAATAATTGTTTCTGGAAGCTTTTTTCCATTACCAAGGTTAAACTGACTTTTGTTTTGGGAAGACCTGCCATAATAAGAGCTAATCAGGCACTTAACTGTATGGTGATGGTAAGATCAAGAACTCAAGGAGTAGAAGTTCCAGGCTGCAAGACCTGTTTGCCATCAGACAGCGGTAGCTCTTCACTGCTCAGTCGTGTCACTGGTACAATAGTGACTGGTGCCAGTACTGCGCCAAGGTAAGAATCTCAAAGATCTGGATCACATGAGCTGGGGTGGGGTAGGGGGCGGGTGCATGGGCTTTGGCAGCAATGTGGCTGTCAACATGCTCAATTAACAGAGAACAATTAATAATCAAACACATTGCCTTGGGTCTGCACTCGCATGTTGGCCAGACTAGGTGAGGATGGCAGATTTCCTTTCCTGAACTAGATGAGTTTTATAACAATTGATTATTTTGTTATATGTTCATCATTAGCCTAGCTTTCTTTTATTCCAGTCTTTTTATTGACTTCAAAGTTCACCATCTGGCAAGGTGGGAATTAAACCCAAGAGCTCAGAACATTAGTCTGGGCTTCAGGAGTACTAAACAAAATACCTAAAGAACCACAGATATTGAAATCAGAAACAAAAAAAACATAAATTATGAGAAAAACTCAGCAGGTCTGGAAGCATCTCTGGAGAGAAATCAGAGTTAGTGTTTCTGACCCAGTGACCCTTCAGAACAGTTCTAGAATACTAGCCTAGTGACTTTACCGCTACACCACAGCCTTCCCAGTGACACATGAAAGACTTGTAAAAACTGACAAAAAACATGTTTGTGTTGCATTTTCTCCTCCTGTGTGAACTATGGCAAGAAATTTAATAAAATATTGTTGAAATAAATAAAACAGAATCTTGATATTGTGAGAAGGTTTGTGATTTTCCTCTAAGCTTTAAATGTGAACTTCTGAATCTCACAATTGAGCAGTGACTATCTTATTTCCATGCATTTGCATTTCATGAATAGGCAAACTCATCTTATTTATACACTACTTCCAATTCTCTTCTTCCTCCTGAGAAACTAGATATCACAGATTCCAGATATGAAAATCAGAGATGGCTACAGATTACCAATTGCTTTTCCTTATCATTATCCAATTATCTTAACACAATGTCCCTGTATACTCCATGAACACCATCCTCTATGACCCTTTGTCCATGCAAATTAGGCATCAGCAAACCATCTGTTTAATGACAGGAAGTGAGTTACTTGCTGCAGTATTCCTTGCCTCTAACCTGCCCTTGTAGCCATTGTATTTATACGGTGAATCCAGTTGAGTTTCTGGTCAATGGTAACCCCAAGGATGTCGATAGTGGGGGATTCAGTGATGGTAACACAACTGAATACCAATGGGTGTTACCATGCGATGGGTAGATTGCTTCTTATTGGAGATGGTCATTGTCTGATATTTTTGTGGCATGAATGTTATTTGCCACTTGTCAGTTGATGCCTTGATATTGTGCAGGTCTTGTTGCATTTGCAAATGGACTGCTTCAGTATCTAAGGAGTTGGGAATGGTGCTAAACGTTGAACAACTGTAAGTGCATATTCCCACTTCTGACTTTGAGGGAGGAAAGGTCATTGATGAAGCAGCTGAAGATGGTTGGGCCTAGGGCACTACCGTGAAGAATTCCTACAGACATGTTGTGGAGTTGACTTACCTACAATAACCACAAACATCTTCCTATGTGCTGGGTATGATTCCAACCAGCAGAGGGATTGTCCTCGGATTCCCATTGATTTGAGTTTTGTTGGGGCTCCCTTATGTTACACTTGGTCAAATCCAACCTTGATGTCAAAGTCTGTCACACTCCCCTCACTTATGGAATTCAGCTCCTTTGTCCATGTTTGAACCAAGACTCTAACGAGGTCAGGATCATTACCTTACTTCTCATGTCAGTTAAGCAAATGTATTTTGACGCAGGTCCTTAAAGGCATCATCTGAGTTCTCCATTTCAAAAACACATTCCATCACTAGCACTGGAAGACAAGGCTTTGAAGCTGCCACATTTGCCCACTGAACATGCAAGGATATGGCCTGTGATATTCAAGCGAGCTTGGCTTACTGGCAAAATTGTACCCGACCAACATAGCACAAATCTTTGGTTATAGATCTGGAAAAGGATTTTATTAAATTCATTCACAAGATGAGGGCATCGTTGGCTAGGTCACCATTTATTGCCCATCTCTAATTGCCCAGGGTGCAGTTAAGAGTCCACCACATTGCTGTGGACCTGGACTCGCATGTAGTCCAAACGAGGTAGGGATGGCAGTTTCCTTCCCTAAAGGAACCAGATAGGTTTTATTCAACAATTGAGAATGTCATCTTAGACTCTTAATTCCAGACTTTTATCAAATTCAAATTTCAGCATCTTCCATGATGGGATTTTAATCTAGGTCCCCAGAGCATTACGTGGCTCTCTGGGTTAAAAGCGAAACAATAATATCACTAGGCCATTGCCCTGCCTTAGAGCATCCTATGCACGCATGAAATTGGCATGCTTAGGAAACTTCCATGCCACACTCCTCAGTCTCAGATTCTCCCTCTCAACGCTCAAAAAAAAAAGACATTGTAGTAGACAGCTCATAAAATAAGCGGCATTTGATTTTCAAGTTGCAAAGCTCTCCTGGTCTTTTCAGTTGTAGCAATCCAAATTCTATTTTAGTTTACATTTCCGAAAAAAAGAAAATGTGTGGTCTCTTTCAAAAAAAGACAGCGATTACAGCTTCACCAGCAAGAACTACAGCCTCCAGAAACAGAAATAGCACACGAGTATCTACCAAAGAGGCAGATAATAGTGAGACCACAGAAGAATGGCTTTCTCCGTAATTTTCTTCAACTCTCTGAATGATATTCAGTTATTGATTAAGGATTACCCCAGCCATCATTACCAAGCTATACCCATCTGTCAGAGGAGGACTTGTGTTCAGAAGTGGTTAACCTATTGCTGGTTCTGGGAGAAGAGTGAGTGCTGATGTTGCACCATTCAATCAGGTACCCACTGGTACTCTACCACAAAGCATGCCAATTCTACCCTATCTGCCAGTCTGTTGAAAAAGTCAGCAATCGTACAGTGCAGCTTTGGACTGACAATCATCCTGGCGTACAATGAGCTTCGAAAGGTGATAAAATACAAGGGATGCTGGGAAACTCCGAAATATCTGCTGAATGGTGAGTTATTCTAGGAATGGTGTATGGTAAGATGGGGCAGCATTTGGAAGTGAGAAGCACCACGGGTGGGTTTGGTTAAATACAGCAAGAGAACCCGCTAGGCCTCATGGTGAGATACCCTCCAATAAACCTGATGCAACTTGGACTTTGCCAAAAACAATAAGATTCAGCCCAACATTTTTAATCTGATATTACTGTCTTGAGAACTATAGCCTGTTGTGGCGATCAGTTAGATAAAGGGCTGCCCTCTTCCAACATTTCTCATAATATTTTTTGAGCTGTGTGGCCTTCTGAGGTCCATGCACAGTGACTTCTGGCAGCAAAAATCAATATATCATTGTGCCAATTGTGCAGAACTACTGAGCAGCTTTGTAGCTATGAAGCTTAGACAAAATGCTGCTCTCCTGTCTGCCACCTCGCCCACCGGCTCCTCAGGTCCCTGCGTATGAAACCGGGTGAGAGGTCTCATTTCTGCATCATATATTTGGTAATAATGATGGAATACTAGAATCAGAAATAATTCGTTACTTGCAATGTCTGATTTTCAATATGGCACCAGAATATCATGGCACCTTTGCCTCTCCTTCTGCGCAATTCCATGAGAATGGCCCCAAAAACGTGAGCATAATTAACAAAGTGAAGAATTGTGAGCCATGACAGGCTGGGTGCCATGAATCTCAGTTGACCAAATGCTATAACTGCAATTCAGAAAATTCTGTCTTTGTTTTCATTTTGATTTAGTAGCTATCTAAGAACAGTCATGATATAACAATCTGAAGCTCCAAACAATAGGCCAATTTCAAATTTCAAAACTAATAATTAGCTTTAATGCTCACAAGGTTAGTAAAGTACTGAAAATAGAACAAAGAACCTTGAAATGTGATACAGGTATTTATAAATTACAATGGCACTTAAGCTTATTTGCATGCAATTTTTATGATCATGTGAAATAGTATTCTACCTTGAAGATTGGTCATTCCTGCACGTTTGCAGAATGAATGTCACAAAATATTTGTGGCAGCACAGTGGTTAGCACTGCTGCCTCACAGTGCCAAAGACCCGGGTTCAATTCCCGCCTTGGGCAACTGTCTGTGTGGAGTTTGCACATTCTCCCTCTGTCTGTGTGGGTTTCCTCCAGGTGCTCTGGTTTCCTCCCACAGTCCAAAGATGTGCAGGTTAGGTTAATTGACCATGTTAAATTGCCCGTAGTATTAGGTGAAGGGGTAAATGTAGGGGAATGGGTCTGGGTGGGTTGCTCTTCGGAGGGTCGGTGTGGACTTGTTGGGCCGAAGGGCCTGTTCCCACACTAAGTAATCTAATCTAAAATTTCCAGTAGTTCCTCTTCTAATTTGTACTGCTGCATTTGTATTTATTTTGGACCCTGAGCTGCTGACATGTTTTCTTAGCTGCAAACTTAAATTGCTATGTTTAAGACATTATAAAAATTCAAGCTATTGCTGTTTACAGACTCAATGAAACAGATTTGTCAGTACTTTGTTGCTTCCTAGCTGTGCTAATGATCAGCATTAGACTTAACTCATCAGGAATGATTTTAACTGATCTGAATGGGTACTAAGGAAGTGGTAATACCTCAATGCCAATGAATCACTTTTAGAAGAGCAACAGCTGAGTAGCTATAGTACCTAACCATTTCAAATATTGATCACCAGGTTTTGGGAAACTATGAAATATGTTGGATGTTAATTAGTATTTTGGGATATAACTGGTTGGAGTGCTGACACATCATAGAGACCCTGTAAAATTGTTTTAAATTATTTTTGTTGAGGGTGGAAGTGCAGAAATTTTCCACTGGGTGTTGCAGAAATAATCGGGACCGGTGCTTTCTCAGCCTGAAATAACTTCACAGAGGTCGGTATCCCGTCACCAAGTCACCCTTTATTTACACCTGCACAGTATATGGTCTCTGGCCAGCTAGATCAGAGCCAGTCCCTAGAGTGAGGAGGGTCTTGGAGATTCCTGTTAGTATTTGTCAGCCAGGGCTCCTTGAATAGCCCAGATTAAAAACCCCAATCAGGGATCTCATACTCAATGAGATCCACGTTGCTGACATTTTAATTACTACATTCCTCCACACCCTAATCTTCCATAGGCAATTATATTTATTTTATCTTCCATCACTACAATCAAATACCACAATATTTGAACAAAAGCAAAATAGTGCAGATGTTTGAGATTTGAAATAAAAACAGTGCAGAAGAAATTCAGCAGGTCTGGCAAAATTGATGGACAGAGGCACAGAATGAATACTTCAAGTCCAATATATTGCAATATTTTAATTTGTAATTTAGATTTCATACAAAGGTGAAATGGTGTTGTAGCGATAATGTCACTAGACCAACAATCCACCAGCTTCTGGAAACATGGGTTCAAACCTCACCATGGCAGTTGGTTAAAATTTAAATTCACTAAATAAGTTTTGAATAAAAGGCTAGTCCCAGTCATGGTGACCAATGTCTCAAAATCTATCTGGATCACGAATGTCCGTTATGGAATGAAATCTGCCATTCTTACTTGGTTTGGTCTGACTCCAGACCAATAGCAACTTGGGTGACTCTAAACAGCCCTCTGAAATGCAATGCAAGCTACTTAATGCAAAGGTGAATTAAACATAAGTAACAAATGCTGGCCATGCAGTTTTCTTTAACTGACTTATGAGATATGGCTAGCAACATAAATTGCCTGCCCCTAGTTACCCTTGAGAAAGTGGTGGTGAGCTACCAACCTTCAACAATTACAGTTCACAATACCACTAGGGAGGGAATTCCATGAATGTGACCCAGTGACAGTGAAAGAATGGTGATATATTTCCAAGTCAGAATGCTGAATGGTTTGGAAGGGAATCATGTAACAACTTGGGTTTCAGAGAGTTTCAAATCAGTTTGTTGAGGGAGAGGGTTTGATTGCTATCACCTAACATCTATTGCCTAACACTAGTTGCCCTCGAGAAAGTGGTGGTAAGCTGCCTGCTGCAGTCTATGTTCTGTAGGAGTACCCACAATGCCATTAGGAAGAGGTTCCAGGACTTTGACCCAGCGACACCGAAGAATTTAAAGTGGCTTGGAGGAGAATTGCAGCTAGTGCTGCTCTCCAGTATCTGCTGCCCTTGTCCTTCTAGATGGAAAAGGTTGTGGGTTTGGAAGATGCTGTCTAAATGTGATGGATTAGGACTCTGTTGCTGTTGATCAGTAGTGGTGCTGCTGAGCCACTCTTTGTGATGGACATTCAAATTCCCCACCCAGAGTACATTCTGCTCCCTTGCTACCCTGATTGTTTCCTCCAAGTGTTGCTCAATATGGAAGAGTGCAGAGTCATCAGTGGAGGGAACATAGAAGGTGGTAACCAGCAGGATTTTTTTTTTGTCCATGTTTGACCTATTTAGATTTTTAGATTAGATTACATTACAATGTGGAAACAGGCCCTTCAGCCCAACAAGTCCACACCGACCCGCCGAAGCGAAACCCATCCATACCCCTACATTTACCCCTTACCTAACACTACGGGCAATTTTAGCATAGCCAATTCACCTGACCCTGCACATCTTTGGACTGTGGGAGGAAACCGGAGCACCCGGAGGAAACCCACGCAGACACGGGGAGAACGTGCAAACTCCACACAGTCAGTCGCCTGAGTCGGGAAATGAACCCGGGTCTCTGGCGCTGTGAGGCAACAGTGCTAACCACTGTGCCACCGTGCCGCCCACACCTGATGCCATGAGACTTCATAGGCGTCAGAGATAAACATTGAGAATTCTCAGGGCATCTCCCTCCCAACTGTATATAACTATGATGCCACCGATGCTGGGCCTGTCCAGGACATATCCATGGATATTGATTGTGCTGTCTGGGACATTTTTTGTAAATTCCGTGAGTATGACTATTATTTGCCAAGTTTATGAGACATTCCCTCAATTTGGCATGACCTGCACCCACCCACCCACCCACCCACTAATATAAGTGTGTTCTCATGAAAGAAAAATGAAAATAAAAGTATTTTGTGTTCTGGGGCTGCTTCAAAGGAAACCTTATCCAACAGTCCCTTTTTGCATGGCCAGTTAATTGACATGATTTGCATATTGTGTCATCATGAAGTCTCCAGTGGTATATGTAATAGCAAAAGCAAGCAAACAATTGTATTTCTTTTCAGTCAGGCAAACATTTAACATGGAAATATTTTGCTTAAGATTTTCAATCAGGCATTGAGAAATTCATAGTTTTACAATTTTCACAATTCTCACTAATCCCTATCAGCCTTGTACACTCTGCATCAAGTATAACTGCATCTTTTTGCTGTATTTTTAACCTTTAGCTAGTTAGATGAATAAATTATCTGTGTAATTTTAAGACAGTGGTTTAGATCTTTGCAGCGAGTGACAGCCTCTGTCATTTCTTATTTTCACAAAGCAGTTATGTCTAAGTTCTAAGCTTTACACATGTACGGTTCCCAGAGGAAGCTGACCACTTAAAAATGTGTTACCTCCACTTAAATCAGATTTTGCTGCCCTGCTGTCTGAAACCTAGAGTGTGCAGGTCAGAGGAGGTCTATTTCAGTGAATTTATTTTGAGTATACAAAGTACTCCTTTGGAAAGGTGAGGTATCCCAATTGACATAGTCCCAGTACACCTTGTGTGTGGATGGTTATGTGCCTTTGGAGGAGAGGAGAGAATCAGGCAATATTGGTGGGAATGAGCCAGGTGGAGGGAGGTTAGTTATCAGTTTATTTTATATTTGCATGTCTGCTGAGGTTTGCATATGATGGATACGAAGTGAATTGGCAGGCAGCTGGAAGGGTAATGGGTATTATTTTGTGTGAGTTGGCTATGAATTGACAGAGGGACTATAGAGGGCAAAAGGGATGGTTAGAGAGGCATGGAGGGTATGAGGAAGCATTGGTTGGCATAGATGGAGCATGGAGAGTCTATTAGATGGGAGGCATGTTTTTTGGATTCCATTTTTTTTTACAATCAAACTGCTGTACAGTGGCAGATCTTGCACTCAGTCCACATCCGTGGCCAAAAGTCTCTGCTCTGCACTGGGGTCACCCATCCTGCTTCCAAGGGAATCTCACTCAAAAATGAAAATCCAAATTTCCAGGCCAGTTAGGCCTGGTTTAGATTTATGAGGCAGGGAAATATCCAGTCTCTGCACTCCCAATTGAAAACCAGGGCCAATTCATTTTCACCAATCATTAATATCTGACAGTATTAACATCCGAACACATGCGTGTAAAGAAATAGGAGCAGTAAGTAGTAGGCCATTCAGTCTTTTGAACCTGCTCTGCCATTCAATGTGATCATGGCTGATCATCCAACTCAGTATCTTGATCCTGCTTTCACCCCAAACCATTTGACCCCTTTAGCCCTAAGAATTATACATAAATGTTCCTTGAAAACATTCCATATTTTAGCCTCAATTGTTTTCTGTGGCAGAGAATTCCACAAGGGTGAAGAAATCTCTCTGCATCTCAGTCCTAAGGAAATACGGACCAAGACTGAAAGGCGATTATATAGTTGATTTCCCCAGGTGTCAATATTTGGATCGCTGCTCTTTTAAATATACAATTATAATGAGAATTTGAACACACAGGGCATAATTTAAACAATGGCAGACTATACGAATGTTGGAAATATAGACAGACTAGGTCAAGAGTGTTAAAATGAGTAGCACATTTTACATATGGAAACTTGAACTGGTAATGACAGATGAGGCTATGAAATATAAACTAAATGGTATAATTTTAAAGAAGATGTCTATTCCTGCTCCTGATTAATATGTTTAGATGATGCAATAACAAATAAACCTGAGGGTGTGTCTAAACCAATCTTTGAAGGTGTCAGGATAATGAAATGTGCACTCTAGGAATATTGGAAAAGTGTAGGACATTCAGCCCCTCAAGCCTGTTCTACCACTCATTAGGAGAAAGTGAGGACTGCAGATGCTGGAGATCAGAGCTGAAAATTTGTTGCTGGAAAAGCGCAGCAGGTCAGGCAGCATCCAAGGAGCAGGAGAATCGACGTTTCGGGTATGAGCCCTTCAGTAAGGGCAGATGTGATGGATTAGGACTCTGTTGCTGTTGATCAGTAGTGGTGCTGCTGAGCTACTCTTTGTGGTGGACATTCAAATTCCCCACCCAGAGTACATTCTGCTCCCTTGCTACCCTGATTGTTTCCTCCAAGTGTTGCTCAATATGGAAGAGTGCAGAGTCATCAGTGGAGGGAACATAGAAGGTGGTAACCAGCAGGATTTTTTTTTGTCCATGTTTGACCTGATGCTATGAGACTTCATAGGCGTCAGAGATAAACATTGAGAATTCTCAGGGCATCTCCCTCCCAACTGTATGATGCCACCGATGCTGGGCCTGTCCAGGACATACCCATGGATATTGATTGTGCTGTCTGGGACATTTTTTATAAATTCTGTGAGTATGACTAGTTTGACCAGTTTATGAGACATTCCTTCAATTTGGCACGACCTCCACCCACCCACCCACTAATATAAGTGTGTTCTCATGAAAGAAAAATGAAAAAAAAGTGTTTTGTGTTCTAGGGCTGTTTCAGACACTGGGAGAATGTGCAAACTCCATACAGTTGCCCGATGCTGAAATCAAACCCTGGTGCTGTGAGGTAGCAATGCTAACCACTGAGACGCCATGAGAAAAAACTAGCTTAGAATATAAAGACAAAAGTTTCTCCTGAAGAAGGGCTCATGCCCGAAACGTCGATTCTCCTGCTCCTGCTGCGCTTTTCCAGCAACACATTTTCAGCTCTACCACTCAATAGATCTTGGGTGATTTGTTCCTTAAATCTATCTACGCAGCTTGGTTTTGTAATCCTTTAAGCGGTTGCCTAATAAAAATTTACCAACTATCAGTTCTAATATTTTTACCTGATATCCCCTCTCCCAATTTCAATGTATTTTGGGCCAAGATTTCCAGACTCTCTCAGAAAAGTTATTTCCTTATTTCACTTTCTTGTTCTTGACCACTCTTCCAGAGGAGAGAGATTCCTTACATCTTGATAACTACTTCAAATATCTTAAACCCTTCAATTAACTACTCACTGCGGTGAATTTGGTCCTTAAACTGATTCTGTTTTCATAGGTTTGAATTTTCATCTTATTGAGGTGATCCATTTGAGTGGAAATTAGAAATTCTAATAAGAAAAAGTCACTGATAGGTGTAGGCTATCGGCCACCAAATAATATCACATTGGGTTGGGAAATAAGCAAAGAAATAACTAATGCCTGTAAAAATGGTACGGCAATTATCATGGGGGATTTTAATTTACATGTTGATTGGTTGAACCAGGTCAATCAGGGCAGCCTTAAGGAGGAGTTCATTGAATGTATCAGCAATAGTTTCCTTGAATAGTATGGAATGGAATCTATGAGGGAGCAAGCTATCCTAGATCTGGTCCTGTGTAATGAGACAGGAATAATTAATGATGTCATAAATAGGGATCTTCTTGGAAGGAGCAATCACAGTATGGTTGAATTTAGAATACAGATGGAGAGTGTGAAGATAAAATCCAATACCAGGGTTCTGTGCTGAAACCAGGGAGACTCTAATAGGATGAGGGAGAAGTTGGCGAAAGTAGACTGGAAGCAAAGATTTTATGGTGGGATAGTTGACGAACAGAGGAGGACTTTCAAAGCAATTTTTCAAAGTACTGAGCAAAAATATATATGACTGAAAAGGAAGGACTGTAGGAAAAGGGGTGTAAGGAAATTGATGTATAAGGAAATAAGGGAGGCTATCAAATTGAAAGAGAAGACATACAAAGTCGCCAAGATCAGCAGGAAACTAGAAGATTAGGAAAGTTTTAGAGGTCAACAGAAAGCCACAAAAAGAGCAATAAAGGAAAGTAACAAATCCCTTTGGTGTAGAAACAGTCCATTTGGCCCAACAAGTCCACCCTCTGAAAAGTAATTCACCCAGACTTATTCCCCTCCCCTATTACTCTATATTTCCTGTGACTAATGCACCTAACCTACACATCCCTGAACACTATGGGCAATCTTAGTGTGGCCAATTCACCTAAGCTGCACATGTTTAGACTGTGGGAGGCAACCAGAGCATCCAGAGGAAACCCACGCAGACACTGGGAGAATGTGCAAACTCTACACAGTCGCCCGATGCTGGAATCACAGGTCCCTGGTGCTGTGAGGCAGCAATGCTAACCACTGAGACACCATGAGAAAAAATTAGCTTAGAATATAAAGACAAAAGTTTCTCTAAATATATGTAAAACAAAAAAAAGAGTGGCTAAAGTAAACATTGGCCCTTTAGATGATGAGAAGGGGGATTTAGCAATAAGATATAAAGAAATGGCCGAGGCATTGAATAGGTATTTTGTGTCAGTCTTCACAGTGGAGGCAATGGATAATACACCAGTAATAGACAAAGAGATGAAGATAGGTGAAGACCTGGAAACAATCATTATCAGAAAAGAGTTAGTATTGGGCAAGCTAATGGAGCTAAGGGTAGACAATCTCCTGGCCCCAGTGGAATGCTAAAAGAGTTGGTGGGAGAAATAGCAAATGCACTTGTGGTAACTTTCCAAAATTCACTGAACTCTGGGGCAGTTTCAGCAGATTGGAAAACAGCAAATGTGATGTGGGAATCATAGACCAGTTAGCTTAACTTCTGTAGTGGGGAAAACGCTTGAGATTTTTATCAAGGAAGAAATAGCAAGACATCCAGATAGAAATTGTCCCATTGGGTAGATACATTGTGGCTTCATGAGAGCAGGTCATACTTAACTAACCTTTTGGAATTCTATTAAGACATTGCGAATCCGGTGGACAATGGGGACCAAGTAGATGTGGCGTATCTACATTTCCAAAAGGCATCTGACAAGGTGTTGCACAAAAGGCTACTGCATAAAATAAAGATGCAAGGTGTTATGGGCAACGTATTGGCATGAATAGAGACTTGTTTAACCAACAGGAAGCAAAGGCCAGGAATAAACGAGTGTTATTCTGGTTGGCAATCAGTGATTAGTGGTGTGCTTCAGGGATCAGTGTTGGGACCGCAATTATTCACAATTTGCATAGCTGATTTGGCATTGGGGACCACATGTAGTGTGTCAAAGTTTGTGGATGATATAAGATGAGTGGTAGAGGAAAGGGTGTAGAGGACTGTGAAACTTTGCAAAGGGACATAGTTTAAGTGAGTGGGCAAAGGTCTGGCAGAAAATACAATGTTAATAAATGTGAAGTCATCCATTTTCATAGGAATAACAGTAAAAAGGACTATTACTTGAATGGTGAGAAATTGCAGCACACTGCTGTGCAAAGAGACTTCGGAGTCCTTGTGCATGAATCACAGAAGGTTGATCTGCAGATACAACAGATAATTAAGAAGGCAAACAGAATTTTGTCCATCATTGCTAAAGGGATTGAGTTTAAAAGCAGAGAGGTTATGTTGCAGCTGTATAGGATGTTGGGGAGGCCAGAACCGGAGTACTGCATGCAGTTTTGGTCTCCTTAATTAAGAAAGGATGTACTGGCACGAGAAGGGTTGCAGAGGAGGTTTACTAGGTTGATTCCAAAGTTGAGGGAGTTGGTATATAAGGAGAGACTGAGTAGACTGGGATTATATTCATTGAAATTTAGAAAAATGAGGGGGGGGGATCTTACAGAAAAATATAAAATTATGAAGGGAATAGATAAGGTAGGCGTAGAGAGCATATTTCCACTGATGGGTGAAACTAAGACAGGAAGGCACATCTCAAAATTAGAGGGAGCAGATTTAGGACTGAATTGAGAATGAACTTCACCCAGAGGGTTGTGAATCTAAGGAATTCCCTGCTGAGTGAAATGGTTGAGACATTCTCAGTAAATGTTTTTAAAGCTAAGAAAAAATTATGGTTGCAAGGTATTTTGTAAATGTTATTTGTTTTGTTTATTGTCTGTATAGGGTCTTTCAAGTTCATTAGCTGCTGTTTTAGTGTATTGTTGGGTTTGTGGCTACCATGAAGCCAAGAGGTCTGAGTAGTCTGGCAGTCATTTCTGAGATGTCTTTGATGTAGGGGAGAGTGGCGAGGGTTTCTGGACGTGTTTTATCTGCTTTTTGGGGTTTGTTGCTGAGAAATCGGCAGACTGTGTTCATTGGGTATGCGTTCTTTTTGAATACACTGTATCAATGATTTTCCTCTGCTCTGCATAGTTCCTCTGTGCTGCAGTGTGTGTGGCTCATTGAAACAATGTTTTAATGCAGCTTCATTTATGGGTGTTGGGATAATTGCTTCTGTAGTTCAATATTTGGTCAGTATGTGTTGTTTTCCTGTAGACGCTGGTCTGAAGTTCCCCATTGGCTGTTTGCTCTATTGCAACATCTAAGAATGGCAATTAGTTGTTGTTTTCCTCATCTTTAGTTAATTTTATGCCAGTAAGGGTATTATTGATGGTCTTGAAGGTTTCCTCTAATTTGTTTCATTTGGTGATGACGAAAATGTCATCCACGTAGCAGACCCAAAGTTTGGATTGGATGGTTGGCAGAGCTTTTGTTCGAGTCTCTGCATTACTGCCTTTGCTAAGAACCGTGATATTGGAGATCCCATGGGTGTTCTGTTGGCTCATCTGTAGATTTTGTTGTTGAAAGTGAAGTGGTGGTAAGGCATACATCCGCTAGCTTGACAATATTGTTCTTGCTGATGAAGTTGATGGTGTTTGGTGTGTATATGCCTTTGGTTCTTCTAATAATGTAGTCAGTTTTTCCTTGGCCAGGTTGATGGTGATGGATGTGAACAGGGCTGTTACATCAAAGGATCATTATTTCATCCTCTTCTATCTTGGTGTCTTTGGTCTTCAGGAATTCTTGGGTGGAGTGAATGGAGTGGCGTGAGTCTTCTACTAAATGTTTTAGTCTTTGGTGTAGCTTCTTGGCCAATCTGTAAGTTAGTGTTCCAGCTAGCGAGACTATGGGTCTCAGGGGGGTTCCTGATTTGTGAATTTTTGGGTAATCCGTAGAAACATGGTGTGTTGGATCTGTCTGGTTTCATTCATAAGGCCGCACCTGGAGTATTGCATACAGTTCTGGTCACCGCATTATAGGAAGGATTTAGAAGTTTTAGAAAGGGTTCTGAGCAGATTTACTAATATGTTGCTTGGTATGTAAGGAAGGTCTTAAGAGGAAAGGCTGAGGGAACTGAGGCTGTTTTCGTTGGAGAGAAAGAGGTTGAGGAGTGACTTAATTGAGACTTATAAAATAATTAGAGGGTTAAATAGGGTGGACAGAGAGATCCTTTTTCCATGGATGGTGAAGACTAACATGAGGGGACATAGCTTTAAATTGAGGGATGATAGATTTAGGACAGATATTTGGGGGTAGTGTCTTCACTCAGAGAATAGTAGGGGCGTGAAATGGCCTGCCTACAAAAGTAGTAGACTTGCCGACATTAAGGGCATTTAAATGGGCATTGGACATACATATGGATAATAATGGAACTGTGTAGGTTAGATGGGCATCAGATTACTTTCAACATCGAGGGCTGAAGGGCCTGTACTGCACTGTAATGTTCTATGTTCTATGAATGTATAAGGGGTGTGATTTAAATATACTTTTTTTTTTGACTTTGGAATTTTCAATTTGAACTGATGGCATATGGGTTCTGTATGGATTTTGAAATGGTTTAATGATTAACTTGTAACTATTTTTATAGCCATGATGATTTATTTTGAATTTTATGAGTGAAGAAGGTAAACAATTGAGAGTTAGGCTTCAATTTGGAAGGTCAGGGATTAATTATTTTCTGCAAGACTAGATATATAAAGCAATTGCTTCCCAAAAAGGGATTTGATAGTTTAAAATTTTTTTTAAATAGTTTAAGAGTTTAGTAAAAGTTCCAGAGTAGCAATGCTTGGTTAAATAATGAAGAGGTTATTAGACACTGAGAAAGTTTATGTTTTTATATGGCAAATCAGGAATAGCATCAGCTGGGATCATAAGTCCCCATGGAAGCTATACCTCTCCACTCACTCCCATCTTGCCAAGCTATATACTCCTACCTATTTCTCCATGCTCTAATGCCCCCAATGACAAGTTATGGCATTTCCATGCCCTTTTACTCACTATATTGTGCAGAAGCAATCAAATCTCCAATAAAAATAGGATGCCAGAAAGAGCTTTTAAAATTATTCAATACTTTCCACCATGTTAAAAGATTTTTGAAAAAGTGTGTGTTTTGTGGTCTTATTCAAGCAGACTGTAGGCAGCCACATTCCTCATCTCTGCAGGTGTGTCTTCAGGACAGCTTTGCCCAATGACAAATGTTTGCTTGGTTTTTCAACAAGGACCAGTTGTGTGGGTTCTCGACATGGTAACGACTTCTTGGTTGTTTCCAAGGTGAATAGTCACACATTTGTGTTTGAACAATACAGGAGAAACATCCAACCTGTGATAAAAAACACGTCACTCTCCCTCTTTCCCTTTTGTGAGGAAATGAGCATTCCAAGAAATTAGCTACTCTTTTTGTTGAAAGGAAAAAGTATTAAAAAAAACTTTTCAGAGACACTAAACTAGTTTCTCTGTTCACAATCCCAGGTTCCGAAAGGGATCGGAAGGGAAAAGAAGAACACTCCATAAACATCTATGATCTGGACTAGTGCCAGAATTGTATTTCACTGATTTTTTTTCTCTTCTTTCCCTACCTGTCTAATACTTGTCTCTTGTTTCTTAATTCTGGATCAGTGGTGCTGGAAGAGCACAGCAATTCAGGCAGCATCCGACGAGCAGCAAAATCGACGTTTCGGGCAAAAGCCCTTCATCAGGAATAAAGGCAGAGAGCCTGAAGCATGGAAAGATAAGCACGCTTCAGGGTCTCTGCCTTTATTCCTGATGAAGGGCTTTTGCCCGAAACATCGATTTTGCTGCTCGTCGGAAGCTGCCTGAATTGCTGTGCTTTTTTTTTAGATTAGATTAGATTAGATTACTTACATTGTGGAAACAGGCCCTTCGGCCCAACAAGTCCACACCGACCCGCCGAAGCGCACCCACCCAGACCTCTTCCCTTACATTTACCCTTTACCTCACACTACGGGCAATTTAGCACGGCCAATTCACCTGACCTGCACATTTTTGGACTGTGGGAGGAAACCGGAGCACCCAGAGGAAACCCACGCAGACACGGGGAGAACGTGCAAACTCCACACAGTCAGTCGCCTGAGGCGGGAATTGAACCCGGGTCTCTGGCGCTGTGAGGCAGCAGTGCTAACCACTGTGCCACCATGCCGCCCACCACCACTCTTCCAGCACCACTGATCCAGAATCTGGTTTCCAGCATCTGCAGTCATTGTTTTTACCTCTTGTTTCTTAATGTCGGCCTATAGGTATTTTTTAGAAGTTAAAGAGGATTATGTTAGTATTTGTTTCTTTTACACTGAGTTTGTCAGTCAGGTAAATTGAGGAATTTGGACAGTTTGATTAAATCTTTTCACATCTGTGATGCCTCTTGGAATCAAATTACTTGATTTCCATTTCATTACACCAGTTTTCATAATAAAGTTTGCAGGCTTTTCAGTAGGACTTTGAAACAAAGACAATGTAAAAGTGGACATGAAGTTGGAATAAGTGATTAGGTTAAATGGATAAACTCCAGGTTTGGACCACAGAAATACCACAGACAATACTGGAAACTATTATAGCATTCCTTCAAGTGGAAGAGCTGTCACTGACCACCTTAAAAGAGATCATAAAAGAAAGGTTAACTGAATTGTAGGATAAATTAGAAATGGAGTTGTTTGCCACAGCTAAGAAGGCAGACATACCTGAAGAACTTGCACAACATTTGGGTTTAATAGAAATAAAGGAGAAACTGGACTCTCTAAGTAGTGAGGCATCAGAATTAGTTCATATTGAGTTACAATTTAAGCAGTTTGATTAAGAAAACGGAACTAGACCCTTATAAAAAAAATCTGAATTTCAGAGAGAAGATAAGATAAGAAAAGGGAAATGGAAGTGAAAGTGATGGAAGTGGAAAGGCTGGAATGAAGCATGTAAAAAAGAAAGCTATTCTTACCACTAAGATTCTGGTCTCAGTCAGTTCAGCTGGATCACATCCCAGCAGTATTGTTCCTTCCTGGACCAGTACTGGTGCCAGTGTTCCATGAAAAAGTACCCTTCCATCCAATGACACCTTCTTCAGCCATGTGTTCACTTCACTCATCACCATACCATATGTCAATTTGGATATGGCGTGGGACATAATCTAGAGACTATAAGTTTTGAAGTCTTATTCTTTAATTTACTTCCTAGTACTTTCATACAATACCTCTTGCCTACACTTCACTATGTTTTTGGTCCCAATATCTTGCCAATCTCTGTGGTGCAATTAGTCAGCACGTTTGGCTGTTAACTGAAAGGTTGGAGGTTCGAAACCACCCAGGGATGGAGTGCTCATTGTTCCCACTCCAACTGCTTTCTTGGGGCGGCAGTGGCTCAGTGGTTAGCACTGTTGCCTCACAACACCAGGGACCCAGGTTCAATTCCAGCCTCGGGCGACGGTCTGTATGGAGTTTGCACATTCTCCCCGTATCTGTGTGGGTTTCCTCCAGGTGCTCCGGTTTCCTCCCACGGTCCAAAGATGTGCAGGTCAGGTGAATTGGCCATTCTAAATCGCCTATAGTGTTAGGTGCATTAGTCAGAGGGCAATGGGTCTGGGTGGGTTACTCTTCGGAGAGTCGGTGTGGACTTGTTGGGCCTAGGGGCCTGTTTCCACATTGTAGGGAATCTAATCTCATATGGATCACAATGGCTGGATCCACCTATTCCATCTTCATTATCTCTTTGAGTTTTCAGACTGTCATATTAGCATCAGAAAGATAGCATCGGGAATTATGCAGAAAAGAAACTTTGGCCGCAAGTCTATTAGGCAATAATCAGCACATAATATCCTAGTGTTTTTTTTTCTTAAGGTTCATCCTGAGCAATTCTGTGATGTAGGACTCTGTTCTCCATAGGTCACAAACTGTTCCTAAATGCATAACAAGATTAACATCAACTGCAGCTGGAGGTCCATCAATTACGTGAAAGCTGCTCTGTGGTCTGCCTGATACTTACTGGTCTTCCAATGACTGAGTTGCAGACTGGAACATTCAAAGTGGAGGACTATGTACTCAGGGGTGCACTAAAGCTTTGTGTAGTCACCACAAGGATTCAGTGGGAAAAGTCACTGTCTAACTTCATTTAAGCCATGATATGCTGAGGAACTCGAATGTGTAGAACCCACCTGGACTGTGTGCCTTACCAACAATGTATATTGTGAAGACTAACAATAGTGAGGGATCTCATATTGGAATTTCCAATTTGTACTGGTTTCCCGTCAGGCTGTATGGCTGACTTTTTTTTGTTTTGTTATTCACTCATGAGATGAGGGCTGGGTCAGCATTTATTGCCTGTCCCTATGGAATGTATTTTGAAAATATTATGACTATTACAATCATACTGTATGGTCAAGTTAAACTTTATTGCAAATTCTGCAATATTCATTAAAATGTTTCGTAAAGCATTTTATTTTCAGTTTGAGAGTGGGAAACTTGGATTGGAAACAACTGTGATTAAACTCTCAGACAATGAACCTGGGGAATGGTTTTGAGGAACAAGGAAATGGCAGAGGAGTTAAATATATATTTACCATCAGTCTTTATGATGGAAGACCATAAGAAAGCTAGCACAGAGGTGCAGCAGGTAAATAGGAAGCCTATTTCAAAGGGATTGGAGTATGAGATTAGGAGAAGTCTCATCTGGAATACTGTGAGCAGTTTTGGTCTGCTTATTTAGGAAAGATATGGTTTCATTAAAGACTTTTCACAGAAGGTCCACTGGGATGATCCCTAGTATGAAGGGACTGCCTTAGGAGCAAAAACTAAACAGGTTGGATCTCTACTCACTGGAATTTAGAATAATTTGAGATGATTTTCCTGAAACATGTGGGATTCTTAGGGGGCTTAATAAGGTAAATGCTCAGAAAAGGGTGCCAAATTAATTCTGCGATGAGGAGGAATGTCTTCTCTCAGAGAGTTGTGAATCTTTGGAACTCTTTGTAACAGAGAGCTGTGGGGAAGAGTCCTTATACATATTTAAGGCTGAGATAGATAGATTGGAATCAAGGGTTATAGGAAAAAGCAGGAAAGTGGATGAAAGAGGAATGTTGGCGATCAGCCATGTTCCTACTGAATGGTGAAGCAGGTTCAAGGTGCCAAATGGTCTAGCCCTGTTCCTATTTCTGTGTTCTTATTTTCAAACTGTGTAAGTCAAAAGACAGAATAACATCTTGACTCTGCATCATTCTTACAAAGGGTGTACCTGTATCACTAATTACAGAATATTCCACAACTGTTCATTTTAGCTGCTTCTCCTCTCTCTGGACACCTCGATCAGCAAGGCGTAATGGTCCACATTCTGCTCCTCGGATGCTGCCTGACCTGCTGTGCTTTTCCAGCACCACTCTAATCTAGACTCTGATTTCCAGCATCTGCAGTCCTCAATTTTGCCCATTCAACTTTGTCTGCCATAGATTAGTCTATATTTTAGTTTGTTGTAAGTTTATTTATTTTTCTGTGCATGAGCCTGCTCTCAGCATCAGAACAGTGGACAAACATTTTAAATATTTATTCCTTTAAGCTTACACAAGCCAGTACAAAAATTATTATGGAACAGGGTCTGCTTGTTACCTTCTAGGCAGGTTCAAAGGTGCACACCTAGACAAATTAGGAACACAGTGTGGGAAGCATGAATAAAGTAAATATAAATACCTGTCTGTATGGCTGTTCAGGATGATTTTGTTCCTTACGTTGTACTTGCTTTGGTTGCTGACGGTAAGGAGTTCTGACCAAAGTTCCTCTGAGATGTTTATACAGATTACTTTTGAGACACTGTGGGTTCAAAGTTGATTCCACATCGAGCCCTTCCAATATGCCCTGTAAGAATACCAAATAAACATTGTTTTGTGAGGTTATGGATCGCAGAACACCTGAAGAGTCAGTGGGGAACATATTCCTGCTGGGACTGTGATGAAATGAATGTTCCCAAGAAGTTAGCTACTCTTTTTTTTCTCTTTCTTGAACCTGTGCATTAACATATTTCTTACATATCTAAGCATCATACCAGCACTGAAATTCATATGCCTTAGTACTCACTGTCCACTGGAATAGTGCCAGATGATTGGAGAGTGGCAAATGTTATTCCCTTTTTCAAGAAAGGGAATTGTATAACCCTGGGAGTTACAGACCAGACAGTGGTGGGCAAATTATTGGAAAGGATTCTGAGACAAAGTTTATAATTATTTGGAAAAGCATAGTTTAATTAGAGGTAGTCAGCATGGCTTTGTGATGGGGACTGTATGCGTCACAAGCCGTACTGAATTCTCTGAGGATGTGACAAAACACATTGAAGAAGGTGGAGCAGTGGATGTGGTGTACATGGATTTTAGCAGGGGATTTGGTAAGATTCCCTATGGTAGGCTCATTCAGAAAGTAAGGAGGCAAGGGATAAAGGGAAATTTGTCTGTCTGGATACAGAATTGGCAGGACGGTAGAAGACAGAGAGTGGTAGTAGGTGGAAAGTATTCAGCCTGGAGCTCGGTGACCAATGGTGTTCCGTAAGGATCAGTTCTGGGAACTCTGCTCTTTGTGACTTTTATAAATGGATGAAGAAGTGAAAGGGTTGGTTAATAAGTTTGCTGATGACATGAAGGTTGATGGAGTTGTGGATAGTGTGGAGGGGTGTTGTAGCTTGCAATGGGACATGACAGAATACAGAGCTGGTCTGAGAAGTGGCAGATGGAGTTCAATCTGGAAAAGTGTGAAGTGATTCATTTTGGAAGGTCAAATTTGAATGCCGATTGCAGGGTTAAAAGCAGGATTCTTGGCAATGTGGAGGAACTGAGGAATCTTGGGGTCTGCATCCATAGAGCCTTCAAAGTTGTCACTCAAGTTGGTAGGGTTGTTAAGAAGACATATGGTGTGTTGGCTTTCATTAGCAGTGGGATTGAGTTTAAGAGCCACAAGATTATGCTGCAGCTCCATAGAGCCATGGTTGGACAACACTTGGAGTATTGTGTTCAGTTCTAGTCACCTCATTATAGGAACGACGTAGAAGCTTTTGAGAGGGTGCAGGGATTTACCAGGATGCTGCCTATACTAGAGGGCACATCTTATGAAGGAAAGTTGAGGGTTAGAACATAGAAGAATACAGCGCAGTACAGGCCCTTCGGCCCTCGATGTTGCGCCGATCCAAGCCCACCTAACCTACACTAGCCCACTATCCTCCATATGCCTATCCAATGCCCGCTTAAATGCCCATAATGAGGGAGAGTCCACCACTGCTACTGGCAGGGCATTCCATGAACTCACGACTCGCTGAGTAAAGAACCTACCCCTAACATCTGTCCTACACCTACCCCCCCTTAATTTAAAGCTATGCCCCCTTGTAATAGCTGACTCCATACGTGGAAAAAGATTCTCACTGTCGACCCTATCTAAACCCCTAATCATCTTATACACCTCTATCAAGTCACCCCTAAACCTTCTTTTCTCCAATGAAAACAACCCCAAGTGCCTCAGCCTTTCCTCATACGATCTTTCTACCATACCAGGCAACATCCTGGTAAACCTCCTCTGCACCCGTTCCAGTGCCTCCACATCCTTCCTATAGTATGGCGACCAAAACTGCACACAATACTCCAGATGTGGCCGCACCAGAGTCTTATACAACTGCAACATGACCTCAGTACTCCGGAACTCAATTCCTCTACCAATAAAAGCCAGTACGCCATATGCCTTCTTCACCGCACTATTTACCTGGGTGGCAACTTTCAAAGATTTGTGTACATGGACACCAAGATCCCTCTGCTCATCCACACTACCAAGTATCCGACCGTTAGCCCAGTACCCCATCTTTTTATTACTCTTACCAAAGTGAATCACCTCACACTTAGCTACATTGAACTCCATTTGCCACCTTTCTGCCCAGTTCTGCAGCTTATCTATATCCCGCTGTAACCTGCCACATCCTTCCTCACTGTCTACAACTCCTCCGACTTTCGTATCATCCGCAAACTTGCTCACCCAACCTTCTAACCCCTCCTCCAGGTCATTTATAAAAATGACAAACAGCAATGGTCCCAAAACAGATCCTTGCGGAACACCGCTAGTGACGGCACTCCAAGATGAACCTTTGCCATCAACTACTACCCTCTGTCTTCTTCCAGCCAGCCAACTCCTAATCCAAACCTCCAACTCACCCTCAATGCCATACCTCCGTATTTTTTGCAGTCGTCTACCATGGGGAACCTTATCAAACGCCTTACTAAAATCCATATACACCACATCTACTGCTTTCCCCTCGTCCACCTCCTTAGTCACCTTCTCAAAGAATTCAATAAGGTTTGTGAGGCACGACCTGCCCTTCACAAAACCATGCTGACTATCCTTGATCACATTATTCCTATCCAGATGTTCATAAATCCTATCCCTTACAATTCTCTCTAAGATTTTGCCCACAACAGAAGTGAGACTCACCGGCCTATAGTTACTAGGGTTATCCCTACTCCCCTTCTTGAACAAGGGAACCACATTTGCTAGCCTCCAATCTTCTGGCACTACTCCTGTAGACAACGAGGACATAAAAATCAAGGCCAATGGCTCTGCAATCTCCTCCCTTGCTTCCCAGAGAATCCTAGGATAAATGCCATCAGGCCCAGGGGACTTATCTATTTTCACCCTTTCCAGAATTTCCAACACCTCTTCTCTACATACCTCAAAGCCATCCATTCTACTTAATTGTGACTCAGTACTCACATTGACAACAATGTCCTGTTCCTGATTGAATACTGACGAAAAGTATTCATTCAGTGTCTCCCCAATCTCTTCAGCCTCCACACGCAACTTCCCACTACTATCCTTGACTGGACCTATTCCTACCCTAGTCATTCTTTTATTCATGACATACCTATAGAAAGCCTTAGGGTTTTCCCTAATCCTACCAACTAAGGACCTTTCATGTCCCCTCCTTGCTGCTCTTAGCTCTCTCTTCAGGTCCTTCCTGGCTACCTTATAACTCTCAATCGCCCCAATTGAACCTTCACGCCTCATCTTTACATAGGCCGCCCTCTTCCATTTAACAAGGGATTCCAATTCCTTATTAAACCACGGCTCCCTCACACGACCCTTTCCTCCCTGCCTGACGGGCACATACTTATCAAGGACACTCAATAGTTGCTCCTTGAACAAGCTCCACATATCAATTACACCCTTGCCTTGAAGCTTACTTTTCCAGGCCACACATCCTAAGTCATGCCTCACAGCATCATAATTTCCCTGCCCCCATCTATAACTCTTGCCCTGTAGTGCACACTTATCCCTCTCCATCACTAGAGTAAAGGTCACCGAATTGTGGTCACTGTCCCCAAAGTGCTCACCTACCTCTAATTCTAGGGCTTTTCTCATTGGAGCGAAGAAGGATGAGAAGTGACTTGATAGATGTGTACAAGGTGATGAGAGGCAGAGAATAGAGTGGATAGCCAGAGACTTTTTCCCAGGGTGAAAATGGCTTTCATGAGGGGGTATAACTTTAAGGTGATTGGAGGAAGGTTTAGGCGAGATATCAGAGCTAGGTTCTTTACACAGAGAGTGGTGGGTGCATGGAATGCACTGCCAGCGGTGGTAGTAGAGTCAGATACAGTAGGGCCATTTAAGTGACTCTTGGATAGGCACATGGATGATAGTAAAATGTAGGGTATGTAGGTTAGTTTGATCTGAGAGTAGGATAAAAGATCGGCACAACATCAAGGGCCGAAGGGCCTCTACTGTGCTGTAATGTTCTATGTTTATTTATGTGATAGCCAGACTTTTAAAAGTAAATTCTATTTGTATGGAAGTGTCAGTACCCTCCTTTCAAATCTATATGAATAACCTACACAGGCACTCACCTCTATATTACTTAGAGCTGTTTCTGGTGGTTCATCAGATCTGTAAGGAAGATCACAAGGTAGAAGGAGTTCTTGCACTGCTACAGGCTTCACCAGGAGTGTCAGTGAGGTGGAAGGCAATATGATGTAATAGGAGTTAACATGAACAGACCAAGTGGGTCCCACAACCTGAGGTTCTGAACGAGCGAGAAGCATCAAGTCTTTTTTCTATGAAATTAAAAGAAAAAATGCAGCAGTACACGCAACTCTCCAAACAACTTGGCAATCAATTAAACACTTCTTGAAATGTAGTCCAATACAGCAAGGCATTGATGACAAGTAATTTGTTTTCATCATGGCTGTTCAGGGCTAACTCTCCAACTCTTCTTTGAAATATTATGGGATTGCATACTGTGGCAATGTTGTGGCTTTAAAGGGTGTGTTTTGTCTTGGTTTCTTTTAGAAACAGATTTGGGGACGGCGGCGGGCAGTCTATGAGAAGATTTCTGAGGCCTTGGGGATTTTTTTTTAAAGTTGGAACAATAGAAGCAACCCGAGTGGATGTAGTCAAACTGTCACAGATCAAGGATTTTTAGTTAGTTTTCAGCAGTTGGTGTTGAGATCTTGAAGAAGTGGAAGCTATTTCTCCCACTTTCGATTACAGAGAAAAGCTGGGGTTCTCCTCCTAGGCTACTGAATTGCATGTGTGACAAAATCTGATTTCTGAATTTGCCTTATTCCAAGGGTGTGTTTATGGGATGTTAGTACATCGAAATAGTTAATTAGTTATAGTTACTGTATATTACTCTGTTAAGTTTGCCAATAGAGTTGTTATTCCAAGTTCTTTTCTTTGTTGTATTTTAACTATAGTTTGAATAAATTATGTTTTGCTTAATGTCCAGTAGTTTGACCAATCAAATTGCTTCCAGAACATAACTCCTGACATCTACCTTTCAAATAAGAAAAAGTTAGGGTATAGGCTACATTCTTAATATATTTGAGTTGTTCTGATCTGGTCCATAACACTTACAAACATTGCAAAATATGATGCTGGTGTTTATCATTTTGTTTAAAAAATAGCACTTCGAGGGTATAGTGCAGATTATTTGTTCAAATCCCTAGACTGGGGCCTGAACCTATAACTAGATTCCTGACTTCAGAGGAGAGAGGGCTGAGGCACAGCTGAAAAATTGAAGAATTCAAGTTATTAACAATATTATTTCCTACCAGTTCAATGCAGTATCATAGGATTTGTTCACAAGTTACCAGGAAGCTAAATGGTGGCACAATGGTTAGTGCTGCTGCCTCACACTGCCAGAGACCTGGGTTCAATTCCCACCTCACGCAACTGTCTGTGTGGAGTTTGCACATTCTCCCTGTGATTGTGTGGGTTTCCTCCAGGTGCTCTGGTTTCTTTCCACAGTCCAAAAAAATATGTAGGCTAGGTGAATTGGCCATGCTAAATTGCCCATAGTGTTAGGTGTAGGGGAATGGGTTTGGGTGGGTTGCTCTTCGGAGGATTGGTGTGGACTTGTTGGGCCGAAGGGCCTGTTTCCACACTGTAAGTAATCAAATCTAACACTGTCTCAGCCACAGATATTCATTTTCATTGATAGCAACTTATATATGTGATTACCTAACAATGTACACCATCATTCAATGTGAAACTACAGATATTTTCTTTTACCAAGGCTTGCAATTCTGACATGTATGTATCAATGTTATAGAGTCATAGAATCATAGAAATGTACCACATGGAAACAGACCCTTTGGTCCAACCTGTCCATGCCAACCAGATATCCCAACCCAATCTAGTCCCACCTGTCAGCACCCGGCCCCTATCCCTCCAAACCCTTCCTATTCATATACCCATCCAAATGTTGCAATTGTACCAGCCTCCACCACTTCCTCTGGCAGCTCATTCCATACACGTTCCACCCTCTGCGTGAAAAAGTTGCTCCTTAGGTCTCTTTTATATCTTTCCCCTCTCACCCTCAACCTCTGCCCTCTAGTTTTGGAATCCCCAGCCCGAGGGAAAAGACTTTGTCTATTTATCCTATCTATGCCCCTCATAATTTTGTAAACCTCTATAAGGTCACCCCTCAGCCTCCGACACTCCAGGGAAAACAGCCCGAGCCTGTTCAGCCTCTCCCTGTAGCTCAAATCCTCCAACCCTGGCAACATCCTTGTAAATCTTTTCTGAACCCTTTCAAGTTTCACGACATCTTTCTGATAGGAAGGAGACCAGAATTGCATGCAATATTCCAACAGTGGCCTAACCAATGTCCTGTACAGCCGCAACATGATCTCCCACCTCCTGTACTCAATACTCTGACCAATAAAGGAAAGCATACCAAATGCCTTCTTCACCATCCTATCTACCTGCGACTCCACTTTCAAGGAGCTATGAACCTGCACTCCAAGTCTCTTTGTTCAGCAACACTCCCTAGAACCTTACCATTAAGTGTATAAGTCCTGTTAAGATTTGCTTTCCCAAAATGCAGCACCTCGCATTTATCTGAATTAAACTCCATCTGCCACTTCTCAGCCCATTGGCCCATCTGGTCCAGATCCTGTTGTAATCTGAGGTAACCCACTTCGCTGTCCACTACATCTCCAATTTTGGTGTCATCTGCAAACTTACTAACTGTACCTCTTATGCTCGCATCCAAATCATTTATGTAAATGACAAAAAGTACAGGACCCAGCACCGATCCTTGTGGCACTCCATTGGTCACAGGCCTCCAGTCTGAAAAACAACCCTCCACCACCATGCTCTATCTTCTACCTTTGAGCCAGCAAACTGTATCCAAATGGCTAGTTCTCCCTGTATTCCATGAGATCTAACCTTGCTAATCAGTCTACCATGGGGAACCTTGTCGAACGCCTTACTGAAGTCCATATAGATCACATCTACCGCTCTGCCCTCATCAATCTTCTTTGTTACCTCTTCAAAAAACTCAATCAAGTTTGTGAGACATGATTTCCCACGCACAAAGCCATGTTGACTATCCTGAATCAGTCCTTGCCTTTCCAGATACATGTACATCCTGTCCCTCAGGATTCCCTCCAACAACTTGCCCACCACTGAGGTCAGGCTCACTGGTCTATAGTTCCCTGGCTTGTCTTTACCGCCTTTCTTAAACAGTGGCACCACTACGTTAGCCAACCTCCAGCCTTCCGGCACCGCACCTGTGACTATCAATGATACAAATATCTCAGCAAGAGGCCCAGCAATCACTTCTCTAGCTTCCCACAGAGTTCTCGGGTATACCTGATCAAGTCCTGGGGATTTATCCACCTTTAAGCGTTTCAAGACATCCAGCAGTTTCTCCCATGTAATCTGGACATTTTGCAAGATGTCACCATCTATTTCCCTACAATCTATATCTTCCATATCCTTTTCCACAGTAAATACTGATGCAAAATATTCATTTAGTATCTCCCCCATTTCGTAAGATGCTTTATATTTAATATTGCTTGGAGGACTTAAACTTTTAAAGATTGTGGAAAGTTTATTTCGTTCAAGTTCTGTGGACATACCTGGAATGGTTTGTTTACAAGAGGTCATTATAAGTTCACCGTGAACACTGAACTTTGTTTAAACAAGGCTTCCTAGAAATCTGATAACTAGTGATAACGTTACTTTGCTATAGATCCTGTTAGGGCTGATTTGAATAAAGACTGGCTTGGACAGGTGTTTATTTTTTCTGGTTAATTTGGAGAAAAGACTGCTAAGAACCAGCTGATTGATTAATTATTTTTATATCATTCACAGGTTTTGGGTGTCACTGGCTAAGTCAGCATTTGTGGCTCACCCCTAATTGCCTAGAGGGCAGTTTAGATTCAATCACATTGCTGGGCTGTATTTGATGACACTGATGCATGCGTAACATGTACCACTTTGAATCACGAGTGTGCAGATTTTGAGGAGGTGCAGGCAGAGAAAATAAGCCTGGTGTGGGGGCAGACAGGCATGGAGGAGAGATAGGAAATTCTGGTGAAAGGGGAGGGAAGATCAGGATTAGTTGGAGGAGGGGGAGCAGGAGTGGAAGGTGGGGAGAGGTTCAGACAACCCGGTAAGAGGGAGAGGCAGGGAGATAGAGAGATATGGGGCAAAAAAGGAGGGCCCAGGAGTTCAGGGATTGTGGTAGTGATCCGGGGGAGAGGGATTCTCAGCTGCTGGGCCATTCTTGTTGTCACCACCCCGCAGCAGGTTTTCAAATCTTTCTGAAATAACTCCACAGAGGCCAGTATCCCAAAACCACATCACCCTTTAATTACATGTGGAGACTCCTTAACACAGTTCCAGCTCCCTCAGAGCCAGCTCTCAGAGTGAAAAGAACTTCTGACACTCCTATTTATTTTTAAAATTTGTGTCTGAATCAAGCCTCCCAAATAATGGCATGATGCCAGAAATGCTTAGCCCAACTCAAAGACAACTCTTGCAAGTGAATTTCTTTAGGAGCGTGCTTTTCTCTCATCACCTTGAGATGATTCCACTGAAGCCAGTATCCCATCCACCAAGTCACCTTTTATTTACATGTGGAGAGTCCTTGACACTGATCCAGCTCCCTCAGAGCCAGCTCTCAGAGTGAAAAGAACTTCTGACACTCCTGTTTATATCTGTCAGCCAGGGCTCCCTGAATTTGGCTGCTAATCTGGTCCAATCAGGGAATACATATTATATGAGGTCCACCTGGATAACAATCACTATAACCCTACCCCCTGAGTCTGAGGACTTAGGCCAATCTTTTTTTGTGTAGCTTCTTCTGGGGGATTTAGCACTGGGTCAAGTTTCTCCAACTCTGCCTCTAATACCAGTGCCATATAACATACAGTAGCTTGCCTCTTGTGCCAGGAGGGTCTTGGAAAAATTTATTCTCCTTTTCAAGCAGCAAAGGCATCAAGGCAGCGATATTCATCAAGTCCATCTCAGATTCTGAGGTATCTTCAATGCTAGATGGAGAGGGAGAACCCACAGATCCCAGAACAGACGGAAAGGTAGTCAAGGAGTTGGGCAAGTTTTGTTCCTGCACTGTTTGTGAGTTTGTCAATTTCATATGGTCCACATGCATATTCAGGACCATCGCACCTACCCAAACTTTATATGTCTCTGGACCTAACTTCATTTTCAACATGCCTCTTACCCATGCAGGGACATTCTCATGGTTAGTTTGGACTGCTCTTTCTGCCACACCATTGGTTGATGGATAGTATAGCAATGTCCTAATATGAAGAATACCATTCGACTTCGAAAATACTCAAATTCCCTGCTGGTAAACAATGGCCTATTATATGTAATCGACACTTCTGTGAGTCTCTATATTGCAAAAGATGCATGCAGTTTTTCTACCATCATTCTTGTGTTTGACAAATGAACTCCAAGCAAGTTCAGCCATTTTGAGTGGGCATAGATAATGACTAAGAGCATTGAGACAATGAAAGGACCTGCATAGTCAATGTGTAACTGAGTCTCGGGTTTACCTGGCTATTCCCATAAATGCTGAAAATGTGTTGCTGGAAAAGCGCAGCAGGTCAGGCAGCATCCAAGGAACAGGAGAATCGACGTTTCGGGCATAACCCCTTCTTCAGGCTTATGCCCGAAACGTCGATTCTCCTGTTCCTTGGATGCTGCCTGACCTGCTGCGCTTTTCCAGCAACACATTTTCAGCTCTGATCTCCAGCATCTGCAGCCCTCACTTATTCCCATAAATGTGAAGGAACTGCTGGCGATAAGTTTTGTCCTTGTTGGCACTCTGGGCACAGCCCAACCAATGCAGCAATGTCTACATCCAATCCTGACCACCATACAAAATATTTCACCAACATCTTCATTTTGGAAACTCCTGGGTAACCCTGGTGGAGTTTAGCCAATATCTGGAGACGACCTTTATTCGGGTCAATCAGTCTTGCTCCCAATAATAATATGCCATCCTATATTGTGATCTGGTCTCTCTGGGTCCAAAACGGTTTCAATTCTGGTTGTGACGGCTCTTTGGTTTCTCCCATCACCACCAGCTGTTTCAATTTTGCCAAGACTGGATCTTTCTGCATCCAAAGTCTGGACACACATCCAGCTATGACCGGATGTGTGTCCAGAAAATTTAAAACCATTATGGACTCTTCCAGTAGCTGTAGTATCGGTGGTGTATCTGCAAGCAGAAGGTGGCTCAATGCATCCACATTTGCTACTTGGCCTCCCGGACAGTATTCTAAGGAATTATACACACTTAGTATTAGATTCCATCACTGAATTTGGCCTGAAGCTATGGGTGGTACTGGTTTGTTCTCTTTAAAAATCCGAGCGGTAGCTACTTGATGAAGGAGCAGTGCTCTGAAAGCTAGTACTTCAAAATAAACCTGTTGGACTATAACCTGGTGCTGTGTGATTTTTAACTTTGTCCACCCCAGTCTAACACCAGCACCTCCACATCTTGTCCTCTTTAAGTAGACCTGGCAGGGGTTATTATTGCAAATTTACATCCACAAAAGCATTGGTGGAACTTTCTGACTCCAAATATGACTGCAAATCTTCTTTTTCTATCTAGGCATATTTATGCTTTGCATTAGCCAAAGTCCTGGATGAATACCCTGTTGGGCGTTCCTCTCCATTGGCACCTGTGAGCTAATACTATCCAATTATCCTGGTATTGCATGTCAATACCAGATCTCGCTTGGGATCAGTGTGCCAACACCTTACAGGGTGACAGCTGTTTCTTTACTTCTCTGAAGGCTACGACTTGGCTACGCGACCATTTCCATGGCTGACCCTTTTTTAAGATTTTATGCAAAGGATGGAGGCCAGGAATGTATGAACTTTCCAGAATAGTTTACTACCCCTAGGAAGGACCTAAGCTGCAGTACTAATGTGGAAGCTGGAGCACCTTTAATCACCCTCATTTTATCTTCCAATGGGTGTAATCTGGTCTTGTCAACTATCTAAACCCTGCTGGTCACTTGGGGTGCCTGAACACACACATTTTTCCCTTTTATGACATTTCCCCATCTAGGAGAAATGTCTAAGTACTATGTCCAAGTTCTCTAAGTGCTCCTGTTTGGTTTTCTCTGTTATTCGCACATCATCTAGATAACTGGTGATCTGGGGTAGACCTTGTAAAATGTTCTCCAACGTCCACTGAAAAATTGCATAGGTTGACAATACCCAGAACGGCAGTCTTGTATATTGGTACAAACCTTGATGAGTATTAATTGTAACATACTTCTGGAAATTCTCATCCAACTGCAATTGCAAGTAAGCATGGCTCATGTCCATCTTCATGAGGTCAGCCCCCTTGCCAGCTTTGTGTATAAATCCTCTGTGCAAGGATTGGATATTTATCTGGCTGTGAAAAGCTGTTGACCATTTGTTTAAAATTCCCACAGAAGTAAACCGACACATCAGGCTTCACAATTGGTACAGCTGTTGCTGCCTGTTTCGCAAATTGGACTGGTTTGATGACTTGATTCTTTCATTTTCCAGCTTTCCAATTTCTGTCTCTACTTTTTCCTGTAAGGCAAATAGCAATGGGCAGGCCTTGCAGAATCCTGGAATTACTTTGTGATCAACGTGCAAGGTGGCCTTCACTCCTTTGATAGTTCCTAAACCTTCCTGAAAGGCTTTCTGGGTATTTAACACCCAGAACTAGTTCTGGGACTTCACTCAGGCAGCCATTTTCTAATTGAAAAACGTTGTACCAATCTAGGATAATCTTTCTGAACCAATTTCACTCCATCAAGCTTAGACCCAAGCCTTTTCTTGCAAAATGGGAAGGATGTTGTGAAACTTGACAGGGTTCGGAAAAGATTTACTAGGATGTTGCCAGGGTTTGAGGGTTTGATCTATAGGGAGAGGCTGGGCTGATTTCCTTGGAGCTGAGGCGTGACCTTATTGAGGTTTATAAAATCATGAGGGACATGGATAGGGTAAATAGACAAGGCTTTTTTTCTGGGTTGGGGAAGTCCAGAACTAGAGGGCATAAGTTTAGGCTGAGATTTAAAAGTGACCTAAGGAACAACTTTTTCACGCAGAGGGTGATGCGTGTATGGAATGAGCTGCCAGAGGAAGTGATGGAGGCTGGTACAATTGCAACATTTAAAAGGCATCTGGATGGGTACATGTATAGGAAGGGTTTAGAGGGATATGGGCCAAGTGCTGGCAAATCGTTATCTGGTTGGCATCGACAAGTTGGACAGAAGGGTCTGTTTCCGTGCAGTACATCTCTATGACTCTGCTTCTCATAAGAGACTGGAACCAAAGTTGTAATCTTAATCTGTAAAGATTCCCTGGTATAGGTTCTGTCTATCTTAAGGGTTGGAGTCCTGAGCAAATTTTGTTAAAGATTGTTTCTGCAATCACTCAAACAGCCACACCAGTATCAACTTCCATTCGAACTAGGTGACCATTTAACCAGTCGTTTATTTTGATGTTGCTAAGCAATTTAACTGTTCCAAACCAGAGTGTGCACTCTCCTAAATGCCAGCCTATGAGTTATTTTACTCAATTTAGGTCTAGTGGAACTCTTTTGCTGTCTCAAGTCTGCATAACAGCAACAACTTCAATGGCTTGCCAGCCCAGATCCTGAAGAAACTTTTAACTGTTTGACCAAGGCTTTGCTTTGGGATTTTGCTGTGGGCTGACCTAGAATCCCTCTGTTCAGGATATGTTCCATGTGAGGCGATGCAATTGCTTTCACTCAAGTGGTGTTCTCCAAGCTCAGTCAGACTGGCGAGGTTGTCCACTTTCATTAAAATGCCCTGCAACTCGTATGCTCCACTTTTCGCATTTTCCAATGAAGTTCGGCAGCCAGTTGAACTGCCTGTTTGAAGTCAAGTTGGGCTTCAGCTAGTAGGCACTTTTGTTTGGTTACATCATTAATCCCACATATCAATGGTCTCTCAGCATCTCATTAAGGGTTAAATCAAAATCTTGATCTGGATTCAAATTACCAAGTAAAATGATCGCATCTTAGAATTAGAGAAGGCTTGAGGTCATAATATTCCTTGACTAAATGCTTCAACCATTGAAAGCTTTTGGTATCTGGTGCCTCAGGGAAAGTTAGGCTCCTAATAGCTGAAAAAGCTGCTGGTCCACAAATTGTCAGGAAAATTACTCATTGTGTTTCATCTGCCCCAATGTCATTTGCCCAGAAAACATAAAGCATTCTTTCCACATACTCTACTCAGTCTTCGACGACAGAATACAATGAGTCAACCTTCACAAATAATGGCATGATGCTAGAAATGCTTAATCCAACTTAAACATGACAGTTGCAGTGAATTTCTTCGAGAGCATGCTTTTCCCTTGTTGCCACTAAAATAATTCAACAGAGACTGATATCCAGTCACCAAGTCACCTTTTATTTTCATCTGGAGAGTACTTGGCACTGATCCAACTCCCTCAGTGAACAGACCCTTGTATACTTGTGTTTATATCTGTCAGCCTGGGCTCCCTGATTGGACCAGATTATTAGCCCCAATCAGGGAACTCATATTGTATGAAGTCCACCTGGCTGATCATATTACAATCACTACATTTTGTCTAAGAGAGTCCATGTGTTTATGTCTTTGCATGTTGTGTTAGGGATATTTACTCCCCAGGGCCCAACCATTTACTGTGTAATAACTGGATTTATTCATTTTACCAAAATGCAACACCTTGCATTTGTCTAAACTAAACTCCATTTGCCACTCCTTGGCCCAATTAGAGTCATAGAGTCATAAAAATGTACAGCATGGAAACAGGCCCTTTGGTCCAACTTTTCCATGTGGACCAGATATCTCAACTTAATCTTGTCCCATTTGCCAGCACTGGGTCCATATCACTCTAATCCCTTCCTTTTAATATACCCATCCAGATGCATTTTAAATGTAATAATTGCAACTGTCTCCACCACTTCCTCTGGCAGCTCATTCCATATACACACCACCCTCTGTGTAAAAAGGTTGGCCCTTAGGTCCCTTTTAAATCTTTCCCCTCTCACCCTAAGCCTATGCTCTCTAGTTCAGGGAAAAGATGTTGTCTATTTACCCTATCCATGCCCGTCATGATTTTATAAACTTTTTGTAAGGTCACCACTTAGCCTCCAACTGTCCAGGGGAAACAGCCCCAGCCTATTCAGCCCATTAAGATAGAATAGTAAAGAAGGCATTGGGTATGCTTTCCTTTATTGGTCAGAGCATTCAGGAAAGGAGGTGAGAGGTCATGTTGCGGCTGTACAGGACATTGGTTAGGCCACTTTTGGAATATTGTGTGCAATTCTGGTCTCCTTCCTATTAGAAGGGTGTTGTGAAGCTTGAAAGGGTTCAGAAAAGATTTACAAGAATGTTGCCAGGGTTGGAGGGTTTGACCGATAAGGAGAGATTTAATAGGCTGAGGCTGTTTTCCCTGGAACATCGGAGGATGAGAGGTGACGTTATACAGATTTATAAAATCATGAGGGGCATGGATAGGGTACATAGACAATGTCTGTTCCCTGGAGTGGGGGAGTCCAGAACTAGAGGGCATAGGTTTAGAGTGAGAGGGAAGAAATTTAAAAGGACCTAAGGAGCAAATTTTTCATGCAGAAGGTGGTGCATGTATGGAATGAACTGCTAGAGGAAATGGTGGAAGCTAAAACAATTACAACACTCAAAAGGTATTTGGATGAGTATATTAAAAGGAAGGGTTTAGAGGGGTATGGGCGAAGTGTTGGCAAATAGGACTAGATTAATTTAAGATATCTGGTCCGCATGGACGAGTCGGACTGAAGAGTCTGTTTCCGTAATGTACATCTCTATGACTCTATTGTTCTGACCTCATCTATTTTCTTGGACACATCCTTAAAAAGCTCAATCAAGTTTGTGAGACATGATTTCCTACATGCAAAGCCATGCTGACTATCCCTAATCATTAATTGCCTCTCCAAATACATGTAAATCCTGTCTCTCAGAATTCCCTCCAACAACTTATCCACCAATGATATCAGGCTCACTGATCTACAGTTGAAGAGTATAGTGCTGGAAAAACATAGCTGGTCAGGTAGCATCCGAGGAGCAGGAGGATCGACGTTTTGGGCATAAGCCCTTCATTAGGGGTTATGCTCGAAATGTCAATTCTCCTGCTTCTCAGATGCTGTCTGACCAGCTGTGCTTTTCCAGCACTACACTCTTCAACTCTGATCTCCAGCATCTGCAGTGCTCACTTTCTCCTCATTGGTCTACAGTTCCCAGGCTTCTGTTTGCCGCCTCTCTGAAATAAAGGCACATCATTATCCACCCTCCAGTTTTCCAACACCTCATCTGTGGCAATAAAAGATACAAATATTTCTGCTAGCGGCCCCGCTTCCTACAAAGTCCTAGGATACCCTTGATCAAGTCCCGGAGATTTGTGTAGCTTTATGCTTTTTAAGACCTCCACCATTTCCTCTTCTATACTGTGGTCTGCATTCAAGACATCAATATTTACTTCCTGGAGTTTCCTAGCCCCCCCATGTGTTTCTGCACTGGAATTACTGACGCGAATTATTCATTTAGTATCTCTCCTATCTCCTATAGTTCTACACATAGACAACTTTGTTGATCTTTAAGGGGCCTTATTCTCTCTCTCTCTCATTGATCTTTTGCTCTTAATGTACTAGCAGAGTCTCTTTTGGATTATCCTTAACCTTATCTGCCAAGGTTATCTCATATCCTTTTCTTGCCTATCCTGATTTCTCTCTTAAGAATGCCTGTACTTCCCTTGTACTCTTCAAGAGATTCACTTGATCCCAGTTATTTATACCTGACCTATGTCTCTATTATTCATGACCAGAGCTTTAACATCTCTATTCGTCCATTGTTCCCTACTATTATCAGAGTTACTCTTCACTCTAAGAGGAACGCACTGCTTCTGAACTCCTTTTATCTCATTTTTGAAAGCCTGCCACTTGCCAGCTGTCCTTTGCCTGTGAACAGTCTACCCCAATCAACTTTTGAAAGTTTCTGTCTCATACATTCAAAATTGGCCTTACTCTAATTTTGAACTTTTAGAAGATATTTAATCAATACCTTTCCATTCAAGTCTTTAACACTCTAGCAGTCCCAGTCTATGTTTGGCAAGTTGAACTCCCCAACTATTACAACCCTATTATTCTTACCAATATCTGAGTTCTCTCTACATATTTGCTCCTCAGTTTCCCGCTGATTATTAGGAGTCCTCTCGTACAATCCTGCCAAGGTGATCGTTCCCTTCTTATTTGTAAGTTCCACCCATATAGCTTCACTGGACAATCCCCGAGGAAGTTCCTCGCTAAGTACAGCAGTTATGTTTTCCCTTATCAAAAATATCACACCCCACCCACCCGCCTCCCTTTCATTCCTTCCTATAACATCTAAACCATGGAACGTTGATCTGCCAGTCCTACCCCCCTCACCGATGTCTCTATGATAACTGCGATATCCCAGTATCATGTTCCTATAAATGCGCTGAGTTCATCCACCTTACCTGTCAGATCTCTTGCATTCTTTGAGCTACTTCATTTCTGACATGCCTTATCTAATTAACTTTCTCTCTCTAACTTCCGAATCATCCTCAGCACTTTCACTATTCTCACTACCACTTAGGATCACCCCTACTCACTCTCCATACTGGTTTAAAGGCTCCCAAGTAGCACCAGCAAATACTCCCACCAGGATATTGGTCTCCTCCAGTTCATATGAAATCTGTCCCTTTTGAACAGGTCCCTTCTGCCCCAGAAGAAAACCCAATGATCCAAAAATCTAATTCCTTTTCCCTACTCCATATCTTGAGCCCCTCATTTATCTGCCCCATCTTCCTATTCCAACTCTCACCAGCAAATGAGATTACTACCTTAGAGTTCATTCTTTTCAACTTCCTACCTAAGTTCCTACATTGTCTCTGAAAAAACCTCATCCCTTTCCCCCTTTCCCTGTTGTTTGTACCAATGTGTACAATGACCTCCAGCTGCTAAGTTTCCCCTTTAACAACTTGCTGCAACCTCTCCTGGATGTCCTGCAACCAGGAAGGCAAAACCCCATTCTGAAGTCTTGCTCACGGCTGCAGAATCCCCTGTTTGTACTCCTGACTAGAGAGTCCCTTTAGATTAGATTAGATTCCCTACAGTATGGAAACAGACCCTTCAGCCCAACAAGCCCACACCAACCATCCAAAGAGTAACGCACCCACACCCATATCACTACTTTATATTTACCCATAACTAATGTAACTAACACTATGGGCAATTTAGCATTGGCCAATTCACCTGACCTGCACATCTTTGGACTATGGGAGGAAACCTATGCAGACACTGGGAGAATGTGCAAACTCCACACAGACAGTTGCCTGAGGCAGGAATCAAACCCAAGTCCCTGGCGCTGTGAGGCAGCAGTGCTAACCACTGAGCCACTGTGCCGTCCCTTATAATAATTGATTGCCTGAACCTTGACAAATCCCACTTAACAGAAGATTATTAACAGATTCATTACCCTTTGAGTGTTGACATTTTTCCTCATCCCATAAACTGGGGCATTTTTCGCTGGAGCATTGGAGATTGAGGAGTAACCTTATCGATGTTTATAAAATCATGAGGGGCATAGATAAGGTGAATAGCAAGGTCTTTTCTCTAGGGTTGGGAGTTCAAAGCTTGAGGGCATAATTTTAAGATGAGAGGAGAAAGGTTTAAAAGGGACATGAAGGGGGTGACTTTTTCATATGGACAGTGGTTCGAATATGGAAATGAACTGCCAGAGGAAATGGTAGATGCAGGTACAGTTACAATATTTAAAAGACATTTGAACAGGAACATGAATAGGAAAGGTTTAGAATGATATAGGTCAAATGCAGGGAAATGGGACTACTTTAGTTTGGTAAACTTGGACCAAGTTGGAACCAAGGGTCTGATTCCATGCTGTTTGATTTTATGACTATCTCAATCTGAAATGATCTACCAGCTGAGACTGTGTCCCTTGTTCTAGACTTCCCAACCAGGGAAATCATCCTCCCTGCCAGTCTGTCCAGCCCTGTTAGAACTTTTCAATCAGATCCTCTTTCATCCTTCTAAACCTTAATCAATACGGACCCTGTCAAACCAGTTCCTCATCATAGGACAATCCTGTCAACCCCAATATCAGGTCAGGCAGCATCCAGGGAACAGGAGATTTGACGTTTCGGGCACAGGCCCTCCTGAAGAAGGGCCTGTGCCCGAAACGTCGAATCTCCTGTTCCCTGGATGCTGCCTGACCTGCTGTGCTGTTCCAGCAATAAAGTTTCAACTTTGATCTCCAGCATCTGCAGACCTCACTTTCAACCCCAATATCAGCCTAGTGAATCTCTGCAGCAGTCCCTCTATGGCAAGTATATCCTTTCTTCGGTAATATCAGACCAAGTTAGGAAAGAGTTATTGAATTGGATAGGTAAATAGAAAAACAATGTGAAGAAGAAGGATCAATTAGATCGGTCAGAGAAAGCTGGTCTGAGACTCAGAGGACAGTGAGCTTGAGAGAAAGTAATGCCAAAAACCGAGGTGTCAGCAGGAGAGAGAATGAGAGAGACAGAAAGAAAGAGAACGAAAGGGATGGAATGATCCCAAAGGAAAACACTGCCAGAAACTTAAATTAAAAAGCAATGATGGGCAATCAGCAAAAAACAGAATGGCAAGCATAAGGGAAACAGTGCCAACTGGCAAAAGGGAGTCAGAGACAACACTGTTAGGACAAATCACCAGAAGAAGATTCAAGGAGTGACGCAGCAGGTCCATCAAGTCAGTGATTGGTTTCTTGTCACCCTTAAAGAAAATGTGAGGGCGCAGTGGAGATTTACAAGGACGGTTCCTTGGATGAGGGATTTTAACCACAAAGTTTGCTTGGAGAAGTTAGGGTTGTTCTCCCAGGTTAAGAAATAAAAGCTGTTCATATTAGCTAATCATACAAGAAACAGGGGCATGGATTTAAAGTTTTGGGCAAGAGATACACAAGGATATGAGAAAGAAACAGTGAATGGCAATGACCTGGGACTTGTTACACATGAAGATGGCATAAGAAAATATAATTTCAAAAGGAAATCAGATGTTTACTTGAGAAAAATAAATTTGAGGATATACAGCAGAATAATGATGCGATTAAATTGTGGAAGAGGAGGTGATGGCATTGTGGTATTATTGCTGGACTGTTAATCTAGACCTACATAATGTTCTGGGGACAAGGATTCAAATCCTATCATGCAGATGGTGGAATTTGAATTTGATAAAAATCTGGAATTAACAGTCTAATGATGACCATGAAACTATTGTTGACTGTCAGATGTCCTTTAGGAACTGGTTCACTGATGTTCTTTAGAGAAGGAAACTGCCATCCTTATCTGGCCTGGCCTCAATGTGACTCCAGACCCACAACAGTGTGGTTGACTCTTAACTGTAACACTTAGGATCGGCAATAAATATTGGGCCAGTCAGCAATGCCTATGTCCTGTGAATGAATTTTTTAAAATGGAGGCAAGGTCATTGAATACTTTTAAGCTAGGGTGAATAGATTCTTGACGAACAATAGGGCCAAAGATTATCTGATATAGGTGGGAATATGGAGTTGAGGTCACAGTCAGATCAACCATAACCTTATTAAATGGTGCAGTAGTCACAAGGGGCCAAATAGCTTACTCTTGCTCATAATTTGTTCATCAATATAACTATTGTAACAGCAATTGTGTACTTGCACCTCTACTTTTACCATATTGCTGTAATAAATATATCCTGCCACACGAGGTCCTCAGTAAGCTTTCATACAGTATAAACGTCCTCGAACAGAAAAGGTCATTGTTGCATTTCAATTTGATTCATAAGCTATATGAATGCAATAAATATATAGTATACACAGCACAGAAATAGGTACCTCTATGCTGTGAACCAGGATCCTTTGAAAAGTTGAACTAATAATGACTTCATGAAAATTGAGCAGAGTGGCCTAACATCACAATGGAGCTGGGCAAGTTGGATCACTGGCTATCAGCTCATGGTCCAAATTTGCCACACCGGGGAATAGGGTAAGGAATAACGGAAGCAAGGCTTGCCAGCCATTTTAAAGGGCTTCCGAATTATCCTGACTCAATGAAAATCCAGGCTATTAACTCTGTTTCTCTCCACAGATGATGGCTGAATGTTTCCAGTGGTTTCTGTTTTCGTTCCAGATTTCCCCATGCTGCAATATTTTGTCTCTCTTTAACTGAATTGTTAGAAGCATCATAGATAAAACATGGTTATGTATCCCTGTTATGTCATAATTAATCCATGTGCCACATAAGCTAGCAAATAAAATGAATTAATCAGAACAGGTGGCATAAAGGTCCAATAATTGTGAGAAAGGCAGCTGTGTAGGCTGAAACAGGCAAAGTAGAGAAATATGTGAGACAAGGACTGTGATGCAATATGACATATGAACAGCAAGCAATTCAGACTGCCAGATTACAAACAGCTAAAGTCTGGCTTCATATTAGGGAGGAGTGTTAATGTTGTGTCTGAGATCAGGAAAACCACCCACAAGGTGCAAAACATACATTTCCTGACACTAAGAGAGCCACAAAGGAAAGTAATTGCAATGGAATGAGCTCAACAATACCTAGCAATGCAATTTGTTTAGTCAATTTGTCACATTGCTATAATCGCTGCTGATGCATTTATAAAGCATATTTTCCTTACATTGAGGTATTTTAGAATTTTTCTTAACCAGCCTGTTCAGAAGCATTATTACACATGTCTGGAGCAGGTAGTAGTTGAATGAATGACTTCTGGCTTAGGGGTAGGAACACCATCACTGCATCACAAAAGCTCTCCCCCAAGCTGTTGTTATGCATACTTTCCCAGTAGATACAGTTCCAAAGACATTTAGGGGTTCATGAACAGGACAATTTTGTGACCTATGTACACAGATTCTGAAATCTCTTTGGAATATGGCACATAAGAACATAGGAATTAGGAGCATGAGTAGGCATTTCAGCCCTTCAAGCCTACTCTGCCATTTAACATGATCATGGCTGATCTTATCCTGGCCTGAATTAATCCAGTGAAAATCCTCTTAAGCTGCCTCCAGTGGCATCACATCCTTCCTTAAGTAAGGAGTGAAAAACTGTACATAATACTCTAGGTGTGGTCACACCAACATTACCACAACACTGATCCCCAGGCCCCAATCACAGAAAGCAACTGTCTAACCATGGCAAACCTCTCTGGACTGTAACTGGACTACGCTGTCGAGTGACAGTGCTGAGATCTCCAACTGACCATGCTGACCACTGACTGGACTAAGGGCTATTCCTCTCAGACTTTAAGCCATGGTCACATGATAACATGGTCATAGCACATTCAGCGTAATTGCCAATTGGTACATGCTTTGGTGTGATGTTGATGTAGCACAGTGGCAAACAGCAATATATCCACTCCTATGACTGTTCATTGCTGGCAAACATGATATGATGCCTGGTTTTCTGTCTGTGCTAAAAGGCAAAGCATGGTAGTGATGCTGTGAATATCCAAGCAAGCACAAAGTGATTGAGCACTAAGAAAGACAGCTCTTGAGATGCATCGTATTCTGATCCATGAATTGAGTGTCTGTCCAAGCAGCCAGTCCTTGTAGCAGCATTGTCAGTGAGTTCCAAAGTGCAGTATTGACATTCTTAATTGTATTGAAATTTAGTCCGAGATATGCTATGATAATGTGGTAAGGGTATCACTTTGTCAATGTCAACCTACATGGATGGAGTATGCAGGCCATCACTGTGTATGAGGCAAGTTTAGGTAATGAGATGTTAATGCATGTAAATAAGCACCTTAAGGATCATTAATATGATTCTCATCAACCCTTAAAATCTTAAGTGAAAAATCAGACTTTATTTTCTCTCGATATTGCGAATCTCATATTATTCATTCTCACCATTGTCGTTGTTGTTCAGAGGCTGAGAAAATTCCACCCATGGTTTTAGTTTAATTTTAGATTTGTTTGTGATTGGTGCCAGGACATCAGGAGTTTCTATGAATTTTAATGAGTCAGTTGAAACCTTGAAGTAAACAGTTTAGTGCATTAGGAAACAACGAAAAATAAACTGCTGTTGCCTAGCACCATAAGTCCAGTACTATGGAAAGACAGAACCATCTAGATGCAGTCAGGCAAAGTGCAAGTTTCAGTGACAGAGAAAAAGTCTGTAATGGCTGTTAGTTGATCAGCCTCCAAAAACCATCTGTCCAAAGTGACTTATAAGTCAATGAGAGAAAAGCTCCAGAAAAATAACAATGTTAATGAGATGAGTTTAAGGAATACACATTAAATAATCCTTGAGCTGCAGCAGCTTTTTTAATGGTCTCAAGAAGGATATTAATGAAAGAAACTGATAATAAACCATTTATAGATATGCCACTTAACAAAGGAGTTTTCAAGTTTCTCACTTCAAATTAACATCTTGCTCTCCTGCTAACATTACTATCTTAGAATCCCTATGCAAGCTGGAGGAACCGCACTGCATTTTCCCCTGAGGCAGTTTATAGCTTTCAGGGCAACATTGAGTTTAAAACTTCAAAGCTTGGACAGTGTCTTTCATTTTTATTACACCTCTTACCCCTCCCAGCGGAGCTGACCTATTTTCCACTATTCACACCAATCATTAACTCCTTTTCTGTATCTATATCGTTTTTATTACAATAAACACTCCCTTTGTCTTTTGTTCTGGGCTCCACTTGCTCCTCCTCCCACTTTGTGAACAGCATAAAAACAACCATTTCCCAGCCTCCTTAACTTTTAAAGATGAACAATACTGGACTTAAAATGTGAACATGGTTTTTCTCTCTCCCCAGATGCTGCCAGACCTGCTGAGTTTCTCCAGCACTTTATTTGTAATTTCAGCTTTAAAATAGAGACGGGTGACCCGACACTGCGTTTTGAGTGTCGTTAAGGTTCTCTTTGAGGATAACAGATTTGAAATCTTACTTATAATATTTGTAATTAGAGTGCTTCAAATAGTTACTATACAGTACAACACAGCATGTATTTTCCTTTAGGTGCAATAAAGTATTGAACGAGCTGCCAGAGGAAGTGGTGGAGGCAGTAACATTAAAAAGGGTATATATAGAATGGGTACATGAATAAAGAGGATTTAGAGGGTTATGGGCCAAATGCTGGCAAATGGAACTAGATTAATTTAGGATATCTGGTCAGCATGGATTCTTTTCTCTTTCTGAGTGTAAAGGGGAAGATATGGTAGTTAGGCCAGTGGTACCCTAACCACTGTTGCAGGAGATCAGGGAGCAGTCTAGTGTCCCTGACAACTACGTCTGCAGGAAGTGTGACCAGCTGCAGTTCCTCACAGACTGCACTGTTCGGTTGGAGTGGCAGTTGGACACAGTGAGGATGAGGATATAGGGGCAGAGAGAGTGATAGACACTAGTTACAGGGAGGTGATCACACTATAGGTTCAATCAGGTAGATGAGTGATGCCAGGAGAGACAGGCAGGTAATGCAGGAGCCTCCTGTGGCTAATTCCTTCTCTAACAGGAATACCATTTTGGATACTGTTGGGGGTATAGACTTTCAGTTGAGTATAACAGCAGCAGCCAGGCCTGTGGCACCACAACTGGTTCTGCTGTAGAACAGGGTTGGACAAGGTTCAAGCAAGTGATAGTGGTTGGCGACTTGCTAGTAGAAGGCACAGACAAATGTTTCTGTAGCTGCGTTCGAGACTCCAGGATTTGGTGTGTTGCATGGCTGGTGCCAGCATCAAGGACGTCTCTGAGCAGTTGCATGAAATTCTTAAGGGGGAGGGTGAGCAGCCAGGTGTAGTGGTGCACATTGATATCAATGACATAGGTAGAAAGAGGAATGAGATCCTGTGAAGTGAGTGAAGGGAGTTTGGAAAGAGCCTGAATAACAGGACTCGAGGTTAAAAATCTCTGTGTTACTGCCAGTGCCACGTGCTAGTGAGGCATGGAATAGAAAGATAGGACAGATGAACACATGGCTGAGAAGCTGGTGCAGGGGGCAGGGTTTCAGGTTCTTGGATCATTGGGACCTCTTCTGGGGCAGGGATGACCTGTACAAGTTGATCAGAGGATGATTTGATCATTATCTCATTCTCTGATCAACTTGTATGTCTCTATCAAATCCCCCTTAGCCTTCTTTCCAATGAGAACAGACCCAAGTCTCTCAGCCTTTCCTCATAAGACCTTCCCTCCAGACCAGGCAACATCCTGGTAAATGTCCTTTGTACCTTTTCCAATGCTTCCATATCCTTCCTGTAATGGGGCGACCAGAACTGTACACATTATTCCAAGTGTGGCCGCACCAGCGTTTTGTATAGTTGCAGCATGATATTGCGGTTCCGGAACTCAATCCCTCCACCAATGAAACCTAACACACCGCACCGTATGCCTTCTTAACAGCACTATCCATCTGGGTGGCAACTTTCAGAGATCTATGCGCATGGACTCCAAGATCCCTCTGCACATCCACACTACCAAGAATCTTTCCATTGACCCAGTATTCTGCCTTCCTGTTATTCTTCCCAAAGTGCATCACCTCACATTTAGCTGCATTGAACTCCATTTGCCATCTCTCAGCCCAATTCTGCAGTTTAAGAAGAACAAGGATGGCAAAGTAAGGGACACTTGGAAAAAGGGAGGTTGTGAATTTAATCAAAAAGGAAAAAAGTAAGGATGAAGGAGGACAGGGCCAATGAGGAATATAGGGAAACCAGGAAAGTACTCAAGCAGGGAATTAGGAGAGCAAGAAGGGGCCATGAAATGACCTTGGCAGGTATAGTTAAAAAGAATCCCAGGGAATTCTATAGATAAATTAAAAACAAGGGGATAACTTGGGAGAAGATAGGACCACTCAAGAATAAAGGAGGGATCTTGTGCTTGGAGACACAGGATGTGTGTGACATCCTAAATGAGTACTTTGCATCAGTATCCACCCAGGAGAAGGATATGGAGGACAGTGAGATTTGAGTGGAGCATACTAATATGCTGGGGCATTTGAAATCAAGAGAGAAGTGATGTTAACTCTCTTGGGGAGAATTAAGATGGATAAGACCCCAGGTTATTGAGAGAGGCAAGAGAGGAGATTGCTGGGGCCTTGACCAAGATCTTTGTATCCTCGCTTTGGAGAGATCCCAGAGGGCTGGCAAGTAGTTAATGTTCTTCCTTTGTCTAAGAAGGGAAATAGTGATAATCCAAGAAACTATATACTGGTGAGTCTCACATTGGTGGTTGGGAGGCAATTCGGGAGAATTCTTAGGATAAATTTGTGCACATATAGAAAAATATGGCTTAATTAGGGACGGTCAGCATGGCTTTGTGCAGGGCAGGTCATTGTTAGTTGCATCCAAGAGAGTTTCTTGAAACAATATGTGGATAGTCCAACTAGAGGCAGGGCCACACTGGACCTTGTTTTGGCTAATGAACCTGGGCAGGTGACTGACCTGTCGATGGGAGAGCATTTTGGAAACAGTGATCACAACTCTTTAAGTTTTAAGTTTCGAGGAGGTGACAAAGGTGATCGATGAGGGTACAGCAGTGGATTTTGTTTACGTGGATTTTGTAAGGCTTTAGACAACGTTCCTCATGTTAGACCTATCTAAAAGATTAAGATGCATGGGATCCACGATGACTTGGCCATGTGGATTCTGAATTGGCTTGCTCATAGAAGACCGAGGGTAGTGGTGGAAAGGTGTTTTTTCTGACTGGAGGTCAGTGACTTATAAATTAGATTAGATTAGATTAGATTACTTACAGTGTGGAAACAGGCCCTTCGGCCCAACAAGTCCACACCGACCCGCCGAAGCGCAACCCACCCATACCCCTACATTTACCCCTTTTAACCTAACACTACGGGCAATTTAGCATGGCCAATTCACCTGACCCGCACATCTTTGGACTGTGGGAGGAAACCGGAGCACCCGGAGGAAACCCACGCAGACATGGGGAGAATGTGCAAACTCCACACAGTCAGTCGCCTGAGTCGGGAATTGAACCCGGGTCTCTGGCGCTGTGAGGCAGCAGTGCTAACCACTGTGCCACCGTGCTGCCGACTTAGATCAAACTATAGATGGGTGAGTTAGTAAGTTTGCAGATGATACAAAGATTGGTAAAGTTATAGAAGGTTGTCAAAGCAAGATATAGTTATGGGCAGAGTTGTAGTTATGGGCAGAGAAATGACAGATGGTGTTATATCTGTGTAAGTGTGAGGTACTGCATTTGGGAGGTCAAATGTTAAGGAAAAGTATGCAGTTAATAGCAGGACTCTGAACAGCATTGATGTAGAGAAGGATCTTGGGGTTCAAGTTCATAGCCCCCTGAAAGTAGCCATGCAAATAGATAGGGTGGTAAGTAAGATAGGGTGAAAGTGAGTACTGCAGATGCTAGAGATTAGAGTCAAGAGTGTGGTGCTGGAAAAGCACAGCAGGTCAGGCAACATCTGAAGAGCAGGAATATCGATGTTTCGGGCAAAAGCCCTTCATCAGTGAAGGTGTGTAACATGTTTGCCTTTATTGATTGCGAATTGAGTACAAGATTGCGGGTGTCATGTTACCGTTTTGGTTAGGTCACACTTAGAATACTGTGTTCAATTCTGGTTGCCACATTATAGGAAGGATGTGGAGAAGGTGCGGAAGAGATTTACTAGGATGCTGCCTAAATTAGAAGATATGAGCTATAAGGAGCAGCTAGAAAAACTTGGATTGTTTTCTCTGGAGCAGCAAAGGCTGAGGGAAGATTTGATAGAAGTCTATAAAATTAAGAGATGCAGAGTTAGGTTCAAATCTTTTTCCCAAAGTTGAAACGTCTAATATTAGGGGGCATACATTTCAGGTGAGAGGGGGAAAGTTCAAAGGAGACGTGAGGGGCAAGTTTTTACCCAGAGAGTGGTAGGAGCCTGGAACGCACTGCCAGGGGTGGTGGTGGAGGCATCTAAGGGACTTTTAGATAAGCACATGAATATGCAAGGAATGAACGATATGGACCAAGGGCAAGCAGAAGGTATTAGTTTCACTTGGTATCATGTTCGGCACAACAACGTGGGCCAAAGGGTCCATTCCTGTGCTGTACTGTTCTATGGACGCAATCAACCGAAGGGTCTGTTTCCATGCTGTACAGCTCTATGACCCCACGACTCAATGACTCATGCTTTCTATTAGACATAGTCAAAAGGTAAGCAAAAAATGCAATAATGAAATTAACTTCAGACTTTTCCAATTGCAGCTGCAAAATATTATTTTCCTACCTTTATTCTACTTGTGTAACTTATACTTTGTGACGGATTTGTGCTTTTCTTTCCTACCTTCAAACTGTGACAGAGCGCGTGAAAGTTTTGGTGGTTTATCTCCAGTTCATCCCAGTCCAGTCTCCAACAGTTTGTGGGTCTGATGATAAGTGGGAGCCCATAGAATACAGATTCACAAACACCATCAGATTTCACAGCCCTATAAGGTAAACATTTTAATAAGCATCTCGACCTGGAAATTTGACTATTTGATTCTGAGTTGAGAAATGTGCATTCAATAATTAGACTTTGACTTAGACTTAGGTTATTAGACTTTGACATCAAGTCAGAGAAAAGATATTAGGACAGGTGGTTAAATTCTTCATTTAAAAAGCTAAGTTGTAAGGAATTGTTTAAGAAACAGAGAAAAGAGAGCATGGCCAGCAATGGTGGATGTTACAGAATATTACAGAAGTATGCAGGGGGTATTTTCATGGTCTAAAGTAGAAACTTCAATATTAAACTGTCCTATATTGATAAAAATAAAAAATATAGAAATATATGGGATAGGATGAAGTTATTCATCGCATCCACCTCAGGTCAGAATAATAGTTATCCAGTTTAATCAACAAGTTGTAATTATTCCAATCTCCAGCTTTTGGCTCATAGAGCTGATGTTATAGTACCACAAGTACTTTTAATATTTCAGATGCCGTCATTCCTGAAGTCTCCTTTTGCCCATTACTTTAAATCTATGTCTGCGGGTTATTGGCCTCTCCCTTTTGGAAATAGTCCCCTCCTGTCCAACATCTAGGTCACTCATATTTTTATACCTCAATTAAGCCTCCCCTCAGTTACAAAGAAAACAACAATAGTTGTTTTCAGCTACAATTCCTGGCAATATTCACATAGGTCTCCTTTAGGGACACCAATTCCTTCCATTAATACCTTAACCACAACTGCATGCAGTACTTTATAGTCCAAGGAGAAGAAGCCTACTTACTTTATAACTTGAAGTTTGTGCTGCAGGGGTCCTAGGTTTGTGGCTTTGTTTGTGTTCAGGAAGTCCCTGAGACTCTCGGTTTTCTCAGTTAAGCTAGTTGGTCCAGGAAGGAGGGCAGGACTAATGAGTCTCTCCTGAACATCACACTTTAGACAGGCTATAAGAAATAAATAGATAATATAAACCACATTATTTTTACACATAGTTCACTATACCTTACCCACGCTGATATCTAGTGGAGTAACAGTGTGAAAATAAATGAATAAGAATATAATAGGAGTATAAGTAGTCTATTGATTCCTCAAAACCTGTTCCTCCAGTCAATAAGATTGTGGTTTATCAGATTATGGCCTTTACTCCACTTTCTTGTCTTCCCCTTTAGCCCTTGACTCCCTTGTCAATCAAAAATTTGTCTAGCCTTGAATACATCAAACAACCCAGACTCTGCTGCTTGCTGGGGACAGAATTCTAAATACTAATGATCCTCTGAGAGAACATTTGTGTCACACAAGTGCCAGGCAATGACCATCTCCAACAAGAGAGAATCCAACATTGAATCCATCACTTTCAACATTATGGGATTACCAGTGAACAGAAACTGAACTGAACCAGCTATATGTACTAAAACAGCAGGTCAGGCTGGGAATGTTGCTGTGAATGACTCACCTCATGACTCCTCAAAACCTGTGTACCAATTACTAGGTACAAGTCAGGAGTGTAATGGAATGATCACACTGACCTGGACAAGTTCAACTTCAAAACTATTTAAGAATCTTAATAGCAACCAGATGAAAGCAGTCTGTTTGATTGGCACTTCATCCACTATCTTCAACATTCATTCCATTACTGATTCACAATGGCGGCAGTATGCACGTTCTACAATTCACCATTATTCCTTCCCCTGACTCTACTGCCTAAAAGACAAGGCTTGCATGAGATCACCACCAGATACTATCCTGACTTGGAACTGTACCATTGTTCCTTCAGTGTGGGAGTCCTTTCCTAGAAGCACTCAAATGTACCTACCACACATGGACTGCAGCAGTTCAAGTAGGCAGTTCATCGCTACCTTCTCAAGGACAATTAAGTATGGGCAATAAAAGCTGGCTTAGCTAGTCATGATTTGGAGATGCCGGTGGTGTTAAAAATCACACAACACCAGGTTATAGTCCAACAGGTTTAATTGGAAGCACAATAGCTTTCGGAGCGACACTCCTTCACCAGGTGATAGTGGAGGGTTCGATCGTAACACAGAATTTATAGCAAACATTTGCAGTGTGATATAACTGAAATTATACTTTGAAAAATTGATTGTCTGTTAATCCTTTCATCTCTTAGAATACAGCAATAGTTTCACTTCTTTCATGTGTAAATCACAAAACCTTTTTTTTAAAGTTGCATTCTCGGGTTAGCTGTTAACAATGGTGACACTCATGAATGAATTTAAAAGTCTTTCTCATCTTCATCTTAAACGTGACACACTTATTTTGAAACTATGCCCTCAGTTCTGGATTCTTTGAGAATCAGGCATCACTGATACACACAGTTTCTTAGGTTAATAAGGCACTGACATTGGTTACAGAGGCCAACAATACCTTACTTATCACTAGGTTAAAAATCACAACACCATGTTATAGTCCAACAGATTTATTTGGAGGCACTAGCTTTTGAAGCACTGCTTCTTCATCAGGTGGTTGTGAAGCAAACATTGAAGTAGGCCTCACAAATGGAAGGTTCATTAGGACGGAATTTATAGCAAACAATTTCAGTGTCATGAAGCTGAAATGATATATTGAACTAACCTAGATTAAGTCTTTCATCTTTTTGACTGGGTTTGATAGTTTTGGTTCTTTAATATGTAAATCCCAGAACTTCTTTTAAGTCACATTCTCAAGGTAACTTCAGGTTTTATAACAAAAGGTGCCATCTCAGCTCAGACAATGCATTAAAGGTGTAAGGTTAAAGTCTGTCTGACTAGATTAGATTAGATTCCCTACAGTATGGAAACAGGTCCTTCAGCCCAACAAGTCCATACTGATCCTCTGAAGAGTAACCTACCCAGACTCATTCCCCCACCCTATATTTATCCCTAAATATAACACTATTATGACAACACTAAATATAACAGCATCTAACACTACGGGCAATTTAGGATGGCCAATTCACCTGACCTGCACATCTTTTGGATTGTGGGAGGAAACCAGAGCACCTGGAGGAAACCCAAGCAGGCACGAGGAGAACGTGCAAACTCCACAAGGACAGACGCCCAAGGCTGGAATCGAATCCAGGTCCCTGGCACTGTGAGGCTGCAGTGCTATCCACTGAGCCACCGTTCCACCCCAATCTGTGTCCCAATCTTGAGTCAAACTGGTTCTATTTCTAAACTGGAATTTACAAAATATTACATGGTTTGACTGCCTGTATGTTACGCATTTTCTGCGCAAAATAGAATGTATATGCAAGTATAATTCTGTAAATATAAATTCACCCCATAAACCTATAGTGTGTGCATGTGCAGGAGAGTGAGACAGAGTGAGTGTGTGCATGTGAGAATCATTACTTATCTCAGTTTTGACATTACAGATGTAAGGATATGTAACGGTATGGCAGGTGGTATGTCAGCCTTCATAGTGGGAAGATTCAAGTATAGGAGCCGAGATACCATTCTACAATTGTTCAGGGGCTTGATGAGACCACACATGCAGTATTGTGTGCAGTTTTGGTCTCCTTATCTGAAGAATGATGTTCTAGCTATGGAGGGCGTGCAATAAAGGTTTACTAGACTGATTCCTAGGATGGCAGGACTAACTTATGAAAATAGACTGGAAAAGTCAGGAATACATTCACTGGAATTTAGAAGAACGAGAACAGATCTCATATAAATCTACATAACTCTAAAAGGACTAGGCTGGTGTTATGTCACAGGGATAGCAATCTAAACACAAGCCAGACTATCACTGGTGTCACAATACAGTGAAAGTAACACATTCAATGACTCACAAAATTGCTCAGTTGTCTGAACCAGACTTTAGAATAACAAATCTTGCACTCCAAGTTTATAACTTAAACAAAAATTAACCATTTATTACTGATAATGTAACTTTAGCAAAACACAGATAAACAGTTTCATGATGGATACCATGCCTTCAGAAATACTAGGTAAATTGGTTTTCCACAGGCAAACAGAATTTTAAGGGAAGGGCTTTTGCCCGAAACGTCAATTTTACTGCTCCTTGGATGCTGCCTGAACTGCTGTGCTTTTCCAGCACCACTCTAACCTAGACTCTGGTTTCCAGCATCTACAGTCATTGTTTTTACCAGCCAGAATTTTAAATTCACCAGTAATGCAAACAATTTTAGTAGACTTCTAGAAATAGTTACTTAGAACATAGAACAGTATAGCACAGTACAGGCCCTTCGGCCCACAATGTTGTGCCAAGCATTTATCTTACTCTACTTATTTTATACAAACTGGGATTCTTTTCTCAGAACATTCAACAATTAAATAACTGAGGAGAAACTAGAGAGGGAGAGTAAAACAAAGCATCTCAGTGTCCGGAAGTTTTAAAAGATTACCCCGCCTCTTGCAAAAACCCAATCAGAACTGGTTCTTTGTTTTCTCTTTTCAACCAACATTCTTTGTTGTTAGCACTAGTCCTCCCTGATTGATCAATTCAACATCCAATCAGTTACTAACCATGAGTAGGGACACATCTCAGTGCCAATTCATCTACAATTTCCTTAGATGAGTAATTAAATTGCTTTATTTTCCAGGCCAGATGCCAACAGAAAACGTCTTTCTTTGTTCTCTTATATTTCAAAACAAATTGCTGCTCAAAGTTTGATTTGGTTGCAAACAAAAAATGAGAAAAATAAAAGAAAAGTAGTGATGGTCTCAACTTAGGGTAAATACAGGGAAGATGTTCCTGATGTCTGGGGAGTCTAAAACCAGAAGTCACAGTTTAAAGCTATTTAGGACTGAGGAGAAATTTCTTCAGCCAGAGAGTAGTGAGCCTGTGGAATTCTCTGCCACAGAAACCAGTTGAGGGCAAAATATTGAATGGTCACAATGAGTTAGATATAGTTCTGGGGGGCTAAAGGGATCAAAGGACATAAGCAGAAGCTGGAAACAGGGTACCATGTTGGATGATCAGCCATGATCATGTTGAATGGTGGAGCAGGCTCGAAAGGCCAAATGGCCTAAATTGTGTTTGTGGTTCACTAGAACCAAAAAATATACTATGAGATAGACAGAGGGTAAATTAGAATAGGGAATACTTTATTATGTGTCCTCTTAGCTCCATAGTTGGTCTTAGACTGCCTCCCCTAGTTCCTGTGTCAGGTAATTTGACCCACTTTCTCAATGGGGCAACATCACACAGCTGCACAACACTCCCACGACCTCCCCCCCTTTATTTCCATACTCCTTTAGATATATAGATACATATATACATATATTTATATAGACAACTCAACAATTATAGTTAATATGTACACATCATCAGGAGCATTTACAAAAGATAGGAAAGGGAAAATGACCCTTCCACAATTTACATTGACATGATCAGTCTCTCATGGAGATACCAATCCTCAAAGACCTTCTCCATGTCTCAGGAACCTTTTCTAGCGTAGTCTCCTCCTGCTCGTCTGGAAGCTCCTGTTGTTCTGCAGATATGGCCCTCTCAAATTGACTGTTGTTGCCCTATGTCATTGCTGTTGACTTCTTCCTGGGAACAGCAAATCCTGGCTCGAAGACAGATGACACTGTTGACACCACTGGACCTATCTGGACCAGCTCAATATTCTGAGGGACTTCCCCCAGTTGGTGAGGTGTGGCGACTAGCTGGTCTGTGTGTCTCCTCCAAATCGGTTCATTCCCTAGCCTGTACTGTATTTAATATCGGTCCTGTTTGAGTCACCACCATTGCTAAAATCCACTTTTCCAGAGATGTATAACTCTGAGCCAACACAGTCTCTTCTCTTTGGATTACTCTCAACAATGAGGTTCCTGTCCTTCTGACAATCTGTCATTCCTGTTTCTGTTCTGCCTCTTCTTTGGTTCTCTTCCGGCTGCAGTAAGTCAAATACGGTTCTCAACTGATGTCTGACTCTGATCTTCCAGGTGCTCCTTGAATGCTTGCACACAAACTGTGAACCACTGTCATTTACTGCTTGTTCAGGGTTTCTGAACGTGGCAAATATTCTGCTGATGCTGACTTCATGACTGCCACTTGGAGTGGGCATCTGTGATCACTAGTAATATCTGTCCTTCTACTGATCCTGCAAAATCAATGTGAATCCGCTGCCATGGCAGCTGAGGCCAGTCCCATGGGTGAAGGGGTGACAACAGTGGCGCCATCCTTATTAATGCTCAGGATTTACATGATCCAGCTTTCTCCTCAATCTGGGAGTCCACATTCAGCTTCCAAAAACGTCTCCAGGCTACTTTTTCATTCGCACTATGCCAGGTGTCCTTGTTCTGCGGGCGGCACGGTGGCACAGTGGTTAGCACTGCTGCCTCACAGCGCCAGAGACCCGGGTTCAATTCCCGCCTCAGGCGACTGACTGTGTGGAGTTTGCATGTTCTCCCCGTGTCTGTGTGGGTTTCCTCTGGGTGCTCCGGTTTCCTCCCACAGTCCAAAGATGTGCAGGTAAGGTGAATTGGCCATGCTAAATTGCCCGTAGTGTTAGGTAAGGGGTAAATGTAGGGGTAGGGGTATGGGTGGGTTGGGCTTCGGCGGGTCGGTGTGAACTTGTTGGGCCGAAGGGCCTGTTTCCACACTGTAATGTAGTCTAGTCTAATCTAAAAAAAAACTGCAGATGCTGGAATCCAAGAGAGACAAGCAGGAGGCTGGAAGAACACAGCAAGCCAGACAGCATCAGGAGGTGCAGAAGTCAACGTTTTGGATGTAACCCTTCTTCAGGATTGGGGGTGGGTGTAAGGGGAGCCGCAGATAAAGGGGGTGGGAGGGTCAAGGTGGTGAGGTGGAGTAGGTGAACACAGGGGGTATGACCTGGTTGGTTGATGGGAAGAATGAATCTGGTTGGTGGCTGCAAGGGTCGATGAGAGGAATGGAAAGGAAGGGGAGGAGCTGGGAAGGGAGTTGAGTGATGGGAAGGGAGGTTATTTGAAATTGGAGAACTCAACAAGTTCTCCCAGCCCCTCCCCTTCCATTCCTCTCACCGACCCTTCCTTCCAGCCAACTGGATTCATTCCTCCCTTCAACCAACCAGGTCGTACCCTCGACCTGTGTTTACTTATCCCGACCTTACCACCCTGACCCTCCAACCCCTTTATCTGCAGCTCCCCTTATACCCATCCCCAGTCCTGAAGAAGTGTTACACCCAAACCGTTGACTTCTCCACCTCCTGATGCTGTCTGGCTTGCTGTGTTCTTCCAGCCTCCTGCTTGTCTACCTAGGTGTCCTTGGTCCAGCAACTTTCCTCTGGGTGGGACCGAGATAACAGCTCTCATTCACACAACAAACAATAATCTGACATGGGCAATTCCCATGTCCTGGATGGATAAGAGCGTAATTCTGAACGCTTCCTATGACATGTCCTTCCTCTCAGGACTAAGTCCACCACTAGGCTCAAGGCCGGGTCATTCCAGGTAGTGTTCCGCACATGACCCACTGACACTGAAACTTTGCCTTCCTGGGAAAAATACATAATTTTCAGCTTCCTGTCAGGAACATCATTATTTCCCAGCAGTAGTAACCTTGATAAAACAATTGCATTGCTGTATTTCTCTGACTGTCAGTATCTAATTTCATATGAGTAGACTGACAGAGCCAATGCCCATCTCTGCAGGCATGCTGCAGCCATTGATGGTTTGCCTGTATATGTGTCAAAAATGGAGGTGAGCAGCCTGTGGTCTGTCAGCAGCAGGAATTGACTGCTATAAAGGAAGCAGGTGAACTTATTAACAAACATGTTGTCTAATCATTCCTTTTCCACTTGGGCACATTCTCCATCTTCTTTAGTGCCCTCGATGCAAACACAATGGACCTTTCTTCTCCATTCAGCAAGATGTATGACAGTACAGTACCAACCCCAGAAATCAAGGTATTGCACACTACCTACAGTTTGGGATCGAAATGAGCCAACACTTTCAATCCGTTTCAGACTTGCCTCTTCTCCCAGTAAGCCTCCTCACATTCCTGGGTCCCTTTTCCAGCAATCAATCCAGGGTTTTACAAGTTTAAAGAACAATCTAAGTTGAGACAAATTCTCTGGCCTTGGGCGCTTTCATCTGCTTGGGTGCCTTGTGCAATTACATAGTCCAGGTGCTCTATGGAGACATTAAAAAAACTCATATTTCTCCCTTTTTACTTGCAGGCCGTGTTCCTCCAACTTGTTTAGGGTTTCTCAAAAACTCCTCTTTGGATGGTCCAGTAATCAAAATATCATCCACTCAAAGTTTAGTCCTCTGTAATGGAGCCGGCACTGACATGATGCCAAAGGAAAGTTGCTTGTAGCAGAACAGTCCCTTGTGTGTCACTATTATCAGCGACGGCTAGGACTTCTTCACAATCCCCCTCTGCAAGTAGGCACGTGACAGATCCATTTTTGACAATTCCTTTCCCCTAGCCAGTACATTGAACAGGTCCTTAATGGAAGTGGGTATTTATCCACACAGAGGGCTGAGTTGACCATGTCCTTAAAGTCACCACAAACCCTCGCTATGCCATCTATTTTTAAGAGTGGGATGATCGGAGTGGTCCATTCACTGATGGACCAGTTCTAACACTCTCAGGTTCACTAGCCTTTCCAGTTTCACCTTCACTTTAGGCCAAATGGTGTGCAGTACAGGATACATCTTTACATTCCTTGGACAAGCCTCTCAATTCAACCAATGTTTCGAGCAGGATATCCCTTATCCTGCAGCAACCATTTTTACATCCTGAGGACCTTGGAAGGACTCACTCAGACTGAGATTTGTATTGAAGAGTCATGGTAACTTCCAGGATATTTGGTATCACCTCCAACATTTGACATTGATGTTCACATGATGAAGTGGAAGCTTTTAAGTTGACAAACTCTGGAAAGTTTGTGAAAAAGCACACTACTATACAGCCCTGTCGTGATGGTGGAGGATCCTACTGCTTGAACTGCTCAGCTCTCATCACGGAGGAAGGCTCCATCTCATAGTCATAGAGCTTTATAGCACAGAAATAGAACCTTTGGTCCAACTCGTCTATGCTGACCAGATATTCTAAACTGATTTAGTTCAATTTGCCAGCATTTGGCCTATATCCCTCTAAACCCTTCCTGTCATTGTACACATCCAGATGCCTCTGAAATGTTGTAATTGAATCTGCCTCCATCACTTCCTCTGGCAGCTCATTTCATGCACGTACCACCCTCTGCGGGAATAAGTTACCTCTCAGGTCCTTTTTAAATCTTTTCCCTCTCATATCGAACCTATATCCTCTCGTCTTGGACTCTCTAGCCTGAGAAAAAGATCTTGGTTATTCACTGTATACTTGCCCCTCATGATTTTATAAACCTCCTAGGTCATCTCTCAGCCTCTGACGCCCCACAGAAAATAGCCCTAGCCTATTCAGCCTCTCCTTATAGTTCAAACCTTTCAATACTGGCAACACTTGTGAATCTTTTTTGAACCTTTTTGAACTGTATACGTCCTGCCCTGATTTGCCTTATCAAAATATAACACCTCACATTTATCTAAATTAAACTCCATCTGCCACTCTAGTCCATTGGCCCATCTGATCAAGGTCACGTTGTACTCTGAGATCATCTTTTTCACTGTCCGTTACAGCATGAATTTTGGTGTTATCTGCAAACTTACTAACTATACCTCCTATATTCACATCCATGTGAATGTGGAGAATGTCAGAAATAGAACAGTATATCAGTAATGCTACTCCTAAGCTTAGGTCAATCACATTGAAGCAACATGTTATTTCCTAACACAATGTGTTCTACAGGCTTCACAAGGAAGCCAATGCCATGCCTCCATAAGAAGTACGTAATTATCCAAATGAACGTTGCAAATCCAAACTGCTAGTCCAAAACATTGGGGCAGTGAATCTCAGACACCATGATGCGATCTGTCCCAAAAATATCACCCTTGAAATCACAGACCATATCTTTGCATTCGTATAGTTAGCTTTGCAAATTTGCAGCTGTGATGCATTTTCTTCCAGTATCATTTATGTGAAGTGATGCAGAAGTGATAAAAATAGGTGACACTTTTAAGATTGTGTCTGTATGGATTTGATTGTCTGACACAAAAATGGAGACAATTGCTTGAGGCAATAATTTTAATGTTCATTCTTGCAAAAAGAATGAGATGACAATGAACTGCAATTTGCTTCCAGATGGATGGTATCATACAGTCAGTGGATGCATGATTAATACCATTGCCCCAAGCAGGGCCTCAAAGGACAAGAATCATATTCTGCCACTAAAGAGAAAGACTGTAACAACTCTACGTACTCGGCTTGCAGAGCAGCCATTATATATCTCTGACTTAGAGTTAACTCAGAGCCATACAGTATAGAAACGGGTCCTTTGACCCATAAAATCTATGTCGACCAACAAACACCAAACTATACTAATCTGATTTACCTGCACTTCGTCCATAGCCTACTTTGCCCTAGCATTTTAAGTGCTCATCCAGATGCTTCTTAGATGTTGAGAGAGTACCTGCCTCCACTACCTCTCAGGCAGCATGTTGCATATTTCCTCTGAGTGAATGTTTTCCCCCCACAGATCTCCTCGAAGCTTCTTACTCCTCAGCTTAAGCTTATGCCCTCTGATCTTAAGACATCTGCCACTGGGAAAAAATTCTCACAATCTATCCCATCTATGCCTCAGATCATTTTGTATTTTATCTGTGGTATTGAGCCAGGGCTGGGTCTTCCTTGCTAATTCTCTTGTTGCTATTACAAAAAGGCTCAAAAAGGTGGACATTGACAAGGTTATTCCCTTGGATGCAGAGTTCTGAAAATGGAGGGTATATTCTTATGATAGAAGAGTCTGAAATGAGGAGAAGTATATTCATTCCGAAGCCTGAATTCTTAGAACTCCCAATTCTGAAGCGTTATGGATACTCCATTGATGTGTACATTCAAGGCTGATGATTCAGGAAAAAAAAATGGATATTGAGAGCAGGTAGAAAAGAAAGTAAAAGATCAGCCATGATTGTATCATGGCCATGATGTGCAGGTTAGGTGAATTGGCCATGTTAAATTGCCTGTAGTGTTAGGTGCATCAGTCAGGGGTAAATGTAGGGGAATGGGTCTGGGTGGGTTGCTCTTTGGAGGGTCGGTGTGGACTTGTTGGGCCGAAGGGCCTGTTTCCGCACTGTAAGGAACTTAATCTAAACCTGTTGGACTATCAAATGGCAGATTAAACTTGAGGGGCTGAATGATCTGAAACTGCTTTTATTTCTTATAATGTAAAAGGTCTGAATAGAGCCAAGTAGAAAGAACAAGATAAAACCTAATTAAAATCAATTATATTTGCTATTCAACTTTCACAATTATCGACAAGGATTCACCATTTTGCTATGACAGCAAATAACAGGATTACTATCATGTGTTTTATCAGATGGTGGCAGTTATACTATTAAATATAATACTTCCAAAAGGGATATTAAAGATCTCAGGTAGCCAGCATGAGTTAAAAATTCTATTTACAATAATTAATTAACTTACAGTCAATATGCTGCAAAACTCTGAATTGTTTAGAAATGATTACCAATCTTTTTTATAAGACATAATAGTCATAGATTGTAACTGTTTGCTGTGAAATTATGTAATCAGATGTTTTACACACATAATATTTGCTTACATTTACAATAAATCTAGTGACACTTATTAATAGCTAATTATCAGTCTCTAAGCATAACAGTTGCATGTTTTCAAGGTTAAGCACTTCTCCAGGGACATCATTCTGCAGAGTTCTACTGCAAGTTTAGAGTCCCTGGGCACAAACAGTGAATAGTAAATAGTTATAATTGGCCCTGGTTCTTCGATTTATGTTTACCATTAGGGAGCTTCATGCCAAAAACAGAACTTCTCCTCCTAGTTTAATAAAGAACAGAGAGATATATCTAAATCTGACAACTGAAGAAAACATGATTAATTTAAGATAAATAAGGTCACTACAAACTCAAATATCATAATCACCACTTCAAAAGTAATATTCATTTTTTGATCTTTTTCATCTCCCCATTTTGTAGAAGTTGACTTATGTTAGGATAGATGGTTCCATGGGCTAGAGTGAACATTATTTGTGTCAGACCCAGAAAATTAATATTGACCTTGAGCATGCATCACAGACTAGCAATAAAACTTGTCTTCAGCTGGAAACTACAGAGCTGCAATTTTTTTTAGATTACTTACAGTGTGGAAGCAGGCCCTTCAGCCCAACAAGTCCACACTGACCCGCCTAAGCACAACCCACCCAGACCCATTCCCCGACATCTAACACCACAGGCAATTTAGCATGGCCAATTCACCTAACCTGCACATTTTTGGACTGTGGGAGGAAACCAGAGCACCCAGAGGAAACCCACGCAGACATGGGGAGAATGTGCAAACTCCACACAGTTAGTCGCCTGAGGCGGGAATTGAACCCAGGTCTCTCGCGCTGAGGCAGCAGTGCTAACCACTGTGCCACCGTGCCAACCATGGCCATTCTGGCCATTGTTTATAAATGGTTTTCCTGGTTAATTTTTTTCTACTCTCTTGCCCTGATCTGGTGAGGTCAATTCTAGCACTGTCCTTAGAATCACTAGTGGTTCAGTACGGAAGAAGCCATTCTTTAATGGAGCTACTCGATTAATTTCACTCACCCTGCTCTTTTCTATAGTCCTGTAAATTATTTTACTTGAAGTATTTATTGAATTCTCTTTTGAATCTGTTTTTATCATGTCTGTCTTTGTATGTCATTCTTTACTTCTTCTGGCTGCGGATCGTCTTATCACTGGAAACATCTTCCTTTATTTGCTTATATGAAACTTGCATGCTTTTCCAAACCTCTAGATAATCTCCTCATAAATACTTCTTCGCTAAGGAAAGAAACTCTCTTTTTCCAGCCTCTCCACATAAGATCCCCCATCCCCATTTTAACAAATCTGTTCTGTAGCTTCTCCTTAGCCTTGAAATTCCTTCCTGAAGCAGAGGTAGCTTTGAATGTGGGGTGTTATACAGAATAATGAATCAGGTTCACCCTCCAGGTAACTTAATGGCTAGTAACAGGCTACTAGGGTCAAGATTGAGGGGGCCAAGAGAATCTTATCAGTACCTAATGAACTTCAATCTGCACATGTAGCCTGGCAGGTCTTTACAGGTGACTTTCAGTGAAACTTTTTCTACACTTTGCCCTGGAGCTGATGTTGCCACAGGTTCACTGATTCTCGCTTTCACAATAATGGTTTGGCAGGAGTGGCAACAAAAATTTTTTATGAATTTCACACATCTTCCACCTAGACGTACCATGTTATTCTACTACCAGCAGTAGAAATGCGCTTCTTTCCTACTGGGGCTACTGACAGAATAACACTAGTAAGGTTACCTACCAAGGCACTAAAAGTGGGATTTAAATCTGCTTTAGGTCCTTACCTCAGGAAAATCTTAAAGATGGTAAAAATAATGCCAATTCAGTCTTAATTAATGAGAAAGGTTTAGCAAAACCTCTGCTTCAGTTTATTTTTCTTTATTAATTAAGCAAAGGATTTTATATATGCATGCCCAGCTCTCTATATTCTTATGTCCCTTTTATGTTTAGTTCTAAGCTATTCTTATTATTTCTATTTGCCCTTCACTAGATCTCATCTGTAGATTCTATAGTGGTTCTCTACTGTTTTATGAACCTTACAATGTTCATAAACATCTTTCTCAGTCTCATTTAACCTCTATAACTTGAATAACACACCAAACTTTTATTCTGGGTGCCTTTCCTTTATACACATCCACATCCCTCCCCCCACTCATGGAATGTGTCTATTCTGTATCTGAGCACTCTCTTTTTTGAAGATTCTCATTGTTACAATATTCTTTGGTCTATCCATTTTTGATTCCAATCTACCTATGTTAAATTCCTATTGCACCTACTGAAGTTAGCCTGAGGTAAGTATTTTTATGCTTGATTGCACAGCTACTCTAAACCTGATATATCTTCTAATCTTAAAATTCAAATGAAGTCAAATGATAAGATTCTCTTGGCACCCTCAATCTTGACCCTAGTAGCCTGTTACTAGTTCTATAGTCTGCTTGATACTATCTTTACTAAGGGTATATTTGTATACTATGGTATATTGAATTCTGAAATCCTCCACATGATCGAAACAACTCTTAGATGCAGCTTTAATCAATCTTTTTTGCAAGTCATCACTCATAGCACTGATTACTTCTTCCTGTAGAGCTGGGAAGATGTACTGCTGGAAACAGCAAGTGAAGATGCTCCTTGTCCGTTCCATGATTGTGTAACCAACTCTTGAAGAAACTATCCAGGCTGATTGCGTCATTCTCAACTGTCTGCAGATCGATGTCTGTCCCCAGTATGGAGCATTCTATTCAGTAAAAATGGCATCCATTAAATAATTAACTGGAGCAATACCAGTGGTAATCACTTTTAAGTTATCTACAATGATATTTACCAGCATAAAACCGTTTACCAACAACTGGCAAATGAATATTTCTGTGGTAAAATTAGATGGTCCAGCCAACTCAATCTGGGTCAAATACAGTCATAATACATAAAATAAATTTCACTTTTCATCAAGTGGCCTTGAAGTGCACCATCAAGTCTGGAAATTGCTTAATCAGCTCATGGTCTTATGTGAATGGTGGATTGTGCAAAAACACTGCAATCATAATCACTGAGACTGTAAAAGAAGTGGACAGTACTGTTGTAATCTTATCAAAGAAAATGAGATAAGAGTCATTCATAGCATCTTGGATGAATGCTAATCTTTAACAGCAAAACCAATGGACAGATTTTATGATGGACTGTATTCCCTGTCCCCAACCTATCCTAATTAAAAACTTGTTAGGGAACTGTTAAGAACAAGTTAGCTTCCCAGCAGCCACTTTACACTGGAAACAGCAATAGTTGAGAATTTTTGCACCCATTGGGGAAGGAGGTACTGCCTTATAGAATCTGATTATTTGTCAGCTCTGTAATCCCAGCAGTGCCAGGTTGGAGCAGTGGCCATTGGTGGGACCACAGACAGTCCCTGAAGAAGGGAAGGCTATGGGGTTAGACTTCAAGGTAAATCCAGAGTATGGCATACTCCAGCAAGGGGATTTAGAGGCTGTGTCTCAGAGGCCAGGGTGAGAGTAATGATCTCTGTATGGTACATGAGGAATATCCATAGATGACCTCCAGAGCAAGATCCCCTGGCCTTGCATGATGCCAGCTCAGGCAATCTGCCGTGGGCAAAATATCAGCAGAAGTGGAATGAGAAACCTCACTTCAAAACCACAATGGCCTCAAAAGTGAGCAGTTTGCCTCATGCCTCCACTAACCACAGTAAAATGGGATTCAGAATGGGGGCAGAATGGAATCAGTGAGAAAGTCACTAGCTGCCTTGTACAAGCCTTCTAACATGTTAACAGGGGGCAGTAGAGGGGCAATAAGTCAAACCCAATGTGAGAAACATCTCGAGGGTGTAAAGTACTGATCAAATAGAATAGTTTTAAGTCAAAGAATGGAGGTGAAAACTGCATTTCATTCAGAAACAAATGGACAGTAACAATGGGATACTGACATCTTCCTAGATGAATAGATTACAGAAATCAACCTCTGAAGGAAAACCTTAGCTATTTAATACATCTTTGTTTCATTATGTAGTTGCCTTTGTTGGAACCAACCAATCACGTTACAGATTGGCCACTGAAAAACAACTTTTATCCTAGTGAAGATTACAGGTGACCTTACATACATTGTTTTTCATGCCAAGTTCTTAAATTCCATTGGGTTACATCTGGAATTATGCAATATAAGGAAGAAAGTGTTAGAAAGTGTCATATTGGCAGTCTTGTGACACGCTGTGCCTGTCATGGTTAAATAGTTGGCTTGCAGTGTGAAAAATGTGTGATGAAGAGTGAGATATTCAACAATGGTGACAGTTGAACATGCGGTGAGTCAGATGTGAAGTTAAGTGTGGTGTAATAACCACTGATGAAGCAGAGCAGGTGAGCTGTTGTGAGTGTTGAGGCCATGTGGAGAGGTGAGAAGAGAGTAGCTATAATGAAACCACAGAATATTTTGCAGCATGGCAAACATATCCTGAAAGTTGGGCCTCCTTCCTCCTCTTGATTTCCTCCCACTAACAGCAATGGTATTACCTGGAGGACTTTCTGATCCTGAGACGAAACAAGATCTTTCTTCTCATGTGTCCCACTTGCCTGAGCAGCCCTAATATATAATTTAAGAACCTGGAGCCATGTCTGAATCGTTCTGAGCCATATTTCACCTAGGGGTGTACCATCTCTTTCGGAGATGCTGGCTATCTTTCAGAGACAAACCATATCTAACCCCAACTGCCCAAACAGACACAGATCAGACATCTGAATCATTTCAATGAGGTTTCAGCAAGCTTTTAGATACTATGCACCAAAGTTTTAGGCTGATATTTCCAGATGAGGGAAGCAAATGGAAAGAAAAATAAGTCTAAAATCCCATCTTCAAACAAAAATGAAGGAGCATTTATCTCTTTATCCCAGAAACCCGAAGGAGCAAACAAAATTAAGCATATAAAGTAATACAAATTGTTTAGAGAAGGTTAAAACATGACCATGGTTATGAATCTGCCTGGACCATCTGATGGTAATGTTTTAAATGAATTACAGTAGTGAAAATAAAAATGGAGAGAGATGCAAAATGTGCTGACAATTTGCTCTCACTCTTTTTGTATTATTACGCCAAGTAAAATCCTAGCCTGTTATGTCATGAGTAGGTGGTAAAAATAATGGAATCAGGATATCAAGCTTCCCTGCTAGCTGAATATGTAAATACATCATAATGTGCTGCTCAGCTAAACAGACCAACAAGATCTCAAATTTAATGTTTACTGAATTACCTATTTTAACAATTTGGTAAGGACAAATAACAACTGTAAACAAAAATCCAATCACTTAATAAAACAGGCTCCAATTACTTGTAAGTACAGACCATCAAGGTTATTTTCTTTGCTAGATAGGGCTGACTCTGTGTTCCACGCCATGTCCATCAATTCCACTGGGTTACATCTGGAAATATGCAGTACTTGTAATCGCCTAAGGCTGACTAAATCTGTTTCACTGAGACCTGACTCTAGCTGCTTCACCACATGCCTTCCAGGCTGGCTGGTGAGTACAGTAATCTGAAAGGGTAGAAATAAATGAGGGTTATTAAAGGTCAATGTTTAATTCATCCACATTTAGAATCACATTTTTCAGCTGAATGAGTGCTAACAACCTTTGCTGTTTCATATGGTTTTCTGGATTCACTATTTTTAAATATTTTGGTTCCATGATTTTCCTCCTCAAATTTTTCTCATAACCTCCTAAAGAATTAATTATGCTGAGATGCAGTTCCACGGGTGCTGGGCATGCTCTGGAACTCATGATTATTTTTCATACATGAGGCTGAAGAACTTCAATAAATTATTCCAGCATCACGGGTGAACCAACCTTATTATTCATTCATGCAAATATTGCTACATCTAGCTGATTTCCTCAGCTTTACTTGGTTAAAGCCACATGAACTGTTGTAGTGCCCAACTGTTGCCTTCGCTGTTATGGGTAACCTCCAGCACAGATCAAAGATCTATTTTTCTCTACAGATGCAGTGTTTTTCTGTTTTTGCTCTTACTCATAGATCTGTATGTCCTGGGAGGTGATTTTAATATATTAGACTGCTGGGATGACTTAAACTACTAGATTTAATGGGGCTAATTTTCACTCATTGGGTGGAACCTACAGGATTATGTGGAATGTTGGTTTTACAGTCTTTTAGGTTGTGTGGGATGGGGGTGGAAAGTTGAAAGTCCACAGTGGGAATTAATTCTGGGTGGAAACTTATTGGGCCCTGAACATCGTAGGCTCTGGTGAGAAATCTCACAGAATTACATGAGATGTCAAACAACACCACTTTTGACATCAGGAGCAAAATGTCCCATTTTCCAACAAAACTCTGCATGTCATGATGAGATTCTCATTAGGGAATTACAAGATTCCTATTAATGGCGACAATTGCTCATTTTCACCCTTATTTACACTGAATCCCACTTCATTAAGATGCAGGTTCCTATGTTACCTATAGAAAGTAGACAGCAGAAAATCCTAGCATGAAAGTCAGTGGATATCTGACAATTCCAGCTAACTGCTTGCTCCTTTAGATTGGAGATAAAAAAACTGCAGTTGCTGGAATCCAAAGTAGACAGGCAGGAGGCTGAAAAAACACAGCAAGCCAACATCAGGAGGTGCAGAAGTCAACGTTTCTGTTGCAACCCTTATTCAGGACTGCAGGTGGATGTGGGGACAGCTGCAGATAAAGGGAGATGCCGGGGCAGGGTGGTGAAATGGGGATAGAGGAGACCAAACGTAAACTTAGGGAACGGCTCACTGAGCATCACACTCCCAGTCACTGCCCATTTCAATTCTCCCAACCACTCCCTCTCCAACATGATCATCCTTGGCCTCCTCCATTGACAAAGCAAAACACAATGCCTATTGGGGGAATAACTTATCTTTTGCACCCTACAACCCGGAGGACTCAATATTGAGTTCTCCAATTCCAAATAATTTCTGTCCCCATCCCCCAATTCCCTTCCCAGCCATTCCCCTTCCCTGCTACGGCTCCCATTGACCAACCAGGTCGTACCCTCTACCTGTCTTCAACTATCCCCACATCACCACCCTGCCCCTGCCTCCCCCATTGATCTGCAGCTCCCCCCACACCCACCCCAAGTCCTGAAAATGGGTTATATCTGAAACTTCGACTTGTGCACCTCTTGATGCTGCCTTGCTTGCTGTGTTCTTCCAGCCTCCTGCTCTTCTGCATTGTCACCTTGTTACCCTGCATCAATGTCTCAGGGTGTGTTCCAAGGGCAGAGATTGCATTCAATACATCCACTAGCTTTGGCATCCAACATGTGTCAGTCTCACCACATCATCATGGCACATCTCTCATGTGGTTCTGCACTGTAACCCCACATATTGCAGTTAGTAGGCACCTTTCATTGCAATTCTGCTGTAAGGATTTTATGTGTACAGGGACTGGCATCCCACTTGTGGATTGGAAAAGGCTGCATCTCAGGGTTGGTGAAGGTGACGACTACAGATGTTGGAGATTAGAGTCAAGAGCGTGGTGCTGGATAAGTACAGCAGGTCAGACAGCATCCGAGGAACAGGAGAGTCAATATTTTGGGCAGAAGCCCTTCATCAGGAATGAGGCTGTGAGCCAAGGTGGTGGTGAGATAAATGGGAGTGGGGTGGGGCGGGGGGGGGAAGGTAGCTGAGAGTGAGATAGGATGGAGGAAGGGCAATGGTGATAGGTCAGAGAGAAGGGCGGAGTGGATAGGTGGGGAGGAAGATGGACAGGTAGAACAAGTCATGAGGGCGGTGCCAAGTTGGAAGGTTGGATTTGGATAAGACAGGGGATGGGGAAATGAGAAAACTGGTGAAACTGGTGCATCTCAGGGTTGCTCATTCGCTCTCCTAGTGCCTGCTTGGATGCTCATTTCATACCTAATTTTTAACTTTGTCCTCTTAGCCAGAGCTGAAAAGCTCATAGAACTGTCGAACTTCCTTGCTTCTTCGTATGGGCACAGAGCTAGGCAGCTTGTCATGCTGGTTAGCAGTCATCATTCAAGAAGGTGGACACATTGCGATAAAAGCAAAGTTGCCATAGTCCCAGAGGAGAATGTTCTCACAGAGGAGAGGGACCAGCAAGAGGTCATTGTCCACATTGGAACCAACGATATTGGAAGGGAGAATGGTGAGATTCTGAAGGGAGATTACAGAGAGTTAGGCAGAAATTTAAAAAGGAGATCCTCAAGGGGAGTAATATCTGGATTACTCCCAGTAGTACGAGCTAGTGAGGGCAGGAATAGAAGGATAGAGCAGATGAATGCATGGCTGAGGAGCTGGTGTATGGGAGAAGGATTCACATTTTTGGATCATTGAATCTCTTTTGGGGTAGAAGTGACCTGTACAAGAAGACGGATTGCACCTAAATTGGAAGGGTACTAATATACTGGCAGGGGAATTTGCTAGAACTGCTCGGGAGGATTTAAACTAGTAAGGTGGGGGGTGTGGTGGGACCCAGGGAGATTGTGAGGAAAGAGATCAATCTGAGACTGGTACAGTTGAGAACAGAAGTGAGTGAAACACTCAGGGCAGGCAGGGACAAGGTAGGACTAATAAATTAAACTGCATTCATTTCAATGCAAGGGGCCTAACTGGGAAGGCAGATGAACTCAGGGCATGGTTAGGGGTATGGGACTGGGATATCATAGCAATTACAGAAACATGGCTCAAAGATGGGCAGGACTGGCAGCTGAATGTTCCAGGATACAAATGCTACAGGAAGGATAGAAAGGGAGGCAAGAGAGGAGGGGGAGTGGCATTTTTGATATGGGATGGCATTACAGCTGTGCTAAGGGAGGATATTCCTGGAAATACATCCAGGGAAGTTATTTGGGTAGAACTGAGAAATAAGAAAGGGATGATCACCTTATTGGGATTGTACTATAGACCACCTAATAGTCAGAGGGAAATTGAGAAACAAACTTGTAAGGAGATCTCAGCTATCTGTAACAATAATAGGGTAGTTTTGTTAGGGGATTTTAACTTTCCAATAAAAAAAATGATATATTTCCAAGTATGGTGAGTGGCTTGGAGGGAACTATAAGATAGATGTTTTCTCCTATATCTATTACCCTTGTGCTACCAGATAGAAGTGGTTGTGGGTTTGCAAGTTGCTATCTGAGGATCTTAAGTGAATCTCTGCACTAGATAGTACACACTGCTACTACTGGGTGTTGGTGGTAGAGGGAGTGGATACTTAATCATACAATCATAGAGATGTACAGCATGGAAACAGATCCTTTGGCCCAACTCGTCCATGCCAACCAGATATCCTAACCTAAACTTATGGCATTTGTCAGTAGTTGGCCCATATACCTCCAAACCCTTCCTATTCATATACCCATCCAGATGCCTATAAATGCTGCAATTGTATACCACTCTCCACCACTTCCTTTGACAGCTCATTCTACCATCTGTGTGAAAAAGTTGCCTCTTGGACCCTTTTATATCTTTCCCCTCTCACCCTAAACCTCTACCCTCTAGTTCTGGACTCCCTCACCCTAGAGAAAAGACTTTGTCTATTTATCCTATCCATGCCCCTCATGACTTTATAAACTTCTATAAGGTCACTCCTCAGCCTCCTAAGCTCCAGGGAAAACAGCCCCAGCCTATTCAACCTCTCCCTGTAGCTCATCCTTGTAAATCTTTTCCAAACTCTTTCAAGTTTCACAACATCCTTCCGATAAAAAGGAGATCAGAATGACGCAATATTCCAAAAGTGGCCGACCAATGTCCTGTACAGATGCAGCATGATCTCCCAACTCCTATACTCAATACTCTGACCAATAAAGGAAAGCATACCAAACGCATTCTTCACTATCCTATCTACCTGTGACTCCACTTTCAAGGAATTATGAACCTGCACTATAAAGTCTCTTTGTTCAGCCACACTCCCTAGACCTTACCTTAAGTGTATAAGTCCTGCTAAGATTTGCTTTTCCAAAATGCAGCACCTCCCATTTATCTAAATTAAACTCCACCTTCCACTCCTCAGCCCATTGGCCCATCTGATCAAGTACCCATTGTACTCTGAGGTAATCTTCTTTGCTGTCCACCACATTTCCAATTTTGGTGTCATCTGCAAACTTACTAACTATACCTCCTGTGTTCACATCAAAATTATTTATATAAATGACAAAATGTAGTCGACCCAGCACCAATCCTTGTGGCACTCCACTGGTCACAGACCTCCAGTTTGAAAAGTAACTCTCCACCACCACCCTCTGTCTTCTACCTTTGAGTGAGTTCTGTATCCAAATGGCTAGTTCTCCTTGTATTCCATGAGATCCAACCTTGCTATCCAGTCTCCCAGGGGTAATCTTGTCAAACGCCTTACTAAGGTCCATATAGATCATGTCCACCATTCCCCCTCATCAATCCTCTTTGTTACTTCTTCAAAAAACTCAATCAAGTTTGTCAGACATGATTTCCCACGCACAAACAGGGTGGCATGGTGGCTCAGTAGTTAGCACTGCTGCCTCACAGCGCCAGGGACCCGGGTTCGATTCCAGCCTCGGGCGACTGTGTGGAGTTTGCTCATTCGCCCAGTGTCTGCATGGTTTCCTCCGGGTGTCCGGTTTCCACCCACGATCCAAAGATGTGTAGGTTAGGTGAATTGGCCATGCTAAAGTCCCCATAGCATTAGGTGCATTAGTCAGGGATAAATGGAGGGGAAGAGGTCTGGGTGGATTACTCTTTGGAGGATTAGTGTGGACTTGTTGAGCTGAATGGCCTGTTTCAAAACCAAGCGGACTATCCCTAATCAGTCCTTACCTTTCCAAATACATGTAAACCATTTTCTTCAGGATTTCCTCCAACAACTTGCCCACCATTTCCTTACCATTTTTCTTAAATAGGGGTACAATGTTAGCCAACCTCCAGGCTTCCGGCACCTCACCTGTGACTATCAATGATACAAATATCTCAGCAAGGGGCCCAGCAATCACTTCCCTAGCTTCCCACAGAGTTCTCGGGTACACCTGATCAGGTCCTGGGGATTTAGAACAAGAACAAAGAATAAAGTACCTTACAGCACAGGAACCGGCCCTTTGGCCCTCCAGACCTGCGCTGATCCAGATCCTCTATCTAAATCTGCCACCTATTTTCTAAGGATCTGTATCCCTTTGCTCACTGCCCATTCATATATCTGTCTAGATAGATCTTCAATGATGCTATCGTTCTGCGCTGGCAACGCATTCCAGGCACCCACCACCCTCTGCATAAAGAACTTTCCACATATATCTCCTCTAAATTTTTCCCCTCTCACTTTGAACTCGTAACTGATTTCTCCACTCTGAGAAAAAGTTTCTTGCTATCCACTCTGTCTGCACCTCTCATGATTTTGTAGGCTTCGATCAGGTCCCCTTTCAACCTCCTTCTTTCCAATGAAAATAATCCTAATCTACTCAACCTCTCCTCACAGGTAGCACGCTCCATACCAGGCAATATCCTAGTGAACCTCTTCTGCACCCTCTCCAAAGTATCCACATCCTTTAGGTAATGTGGTGACCAGAACTGTATGCAGTATTCCAAATATGGCCTAAGCAAAATCTTCTTCAACTGTAACATAACCTGCCAACTCTTATACTCAATACCCCATCCAATGAAGGAAGGCATGCCTTTTTGACCACTCGACTAATCTGTATTGCGACCTTTAGGGAACACCCAAATCTCTCTGTACATCAATTTTCCCCAAGACTTTTCCATTTACTGCATAGTTCGCTCTTGAAATGCATCTTCTAAAATGCATCATCTCACATTTGTCTGAATTGAACCCAATCTGCCACTTCTCTGCCCAACTCTCCAATCTATCTATATTGTGCTGTATTCTCTTGACAGCCCCCTGCACGATCTACTACTCTACTAATCTTAGTGTCATCTGCAAACTTGCTAATGAGGCAACCTACACTTTCCTCCAAATCATTTATGTATATCACAAACAACACTGGTCACAGGTCTCCATTTTGAGAAGGTCCCTTCCACTACTACTCTTTGTCTCCTGTTGTCCAACCAGTTCTCTATCCATCTGGCTGGAACACCCTGGACCCTATGCGACACCACCTTTTTCATCAGCCTATCATGGGAAACCTTATCAAACACCTTAATAAAATCCATGTCTGTGACATTTACGTCCCTTCCCTCATCAATCAACTTTGTCACCTCTTCAAAGAATTTTATTAGGTTTGTAAGACATGACCTTCCCTGCACAAAACCATGTTGCCTATTACTGATAAGCCCATTTTCTTCCAAATGGGTATATATCCTATCCCTTTTTATCTTCTCCAGTAGCTTTGCTATCGCTGATGTCAGGCTCACAGGTCTGTAAATATCTGGATTATTCCTGCTACCCTCCTTCGACAAGGGGACAACATTAATAATTCTCTAGTACTCTGGGACCTCCCCCATGTTCAAGGATGCTGCAAAGATATCTAGCTATTTCCTCTCTCGCTTCCCTCAGTAACCTGTGACAGATCCCATCCAGACCTGGGACTTGTCCACCTTAACGCCTTTTAGAATACCCAACACTTCCTCCCTCCTTATGCTGACTTGACCTTAAGTAAGGATCTATCCCTAACTTCAACATCTGCCATGTCCCTCTCCTTGGTGAATATCAATGTAAAGTATTCATTAATAATCTCACCCATTTTTTCTGGTTCCAAGCATATTTTTGCTCCTTTTTCCTTGAGTGGCCCAACCCTTACCTCATTGCACTCTTGCTCCTTATATCTGAATAAAAGGCTTTGGGGTTTCCCTTAACCCTGCTTGCTAAGGATATCTCATGACCCCTTTTAGCCCTCTTAATTCGTTTCAGATTGGTTTTACATTCCCAATATTCTTCCAAAGCTTCAACTGTCCTTAGACCTTATGTCGCATCCTTTATCCTATTAGCTAGTCTCACAATATCACCTATCATCCATGGTTCCCTAATCTTGCCATTTCTATCCCTCATTCTGACAGGAATCTATCTCTCTTGACCTCTAATCAACCTCTCTTTAAAAGCCTCTCACATATCGAATGGGGATTTCCATTAAAACAGCTGCTCCCAATCTACATTCTCCAGCTCCTGCTGAAATTTGGTATAGTTGGCCTTCCCCTAATTTAGAGCTGAAAATGTGTTGCTGGAAAAGCGCAGCAGGTCAGGCAGCATCCAGGGAACAGGAGAATCGACGTTTCGGGCATAAGCCCTTCTTCAGGAAGAAGGGCTTCTGCCCGAAACGTCGATTCTCCTGTTCCCTGGATGCTGCCTGACCTGCTGCGCTTTTCCAGCAACACATTTTCAGCTCTGATCTCCAGCATCTGCAGACCTCACTTTCTCCTCAAAGATCTTCCCCTAATTTAGCACTCTTCCTTTAGGACTACTCTCACCTTTGTCCATGAGTATTCTAAAACTTATGGAATTGGGATCATTATTCCCAAAGTAATCCCCTACTGAAACTTCAACCACCTAGCGGGCTTATTTCCCAACACCAGGTCCAGTATGGATCCTTCTCAAGTTGGACTATTTACATAACGCTCTCGAAAACCCTCCTGGATGCTGTTTACAAATTCTGCTCCATCCAGACCTCTAACACTAAGTGAATCCCGGTCAATGTTGGGAAAATTAAAATCTCCTATCATCACCACCCTGTTGCTCCTACATCTTTGTATGATCTCTCTATGTATTTGTACCTCTTTCTCATTTGGGCCTTGGCAATACCGAGGAACTCCTGCAGAGGTGTCCTATCAGGTAATATTGCAACCATTGGAAAGTTTGCCCTCGATATTCATTGAGTGGCCTGTAGTACAATCTCCTTCTATCCACTTTTGTACATTTCAAGACATCCAGTACTTCCTCCTCTGCAATATGGACATTTTTCAAGATGTCACCATCTATTTCCGCATATTCTATATCTTCCATGTCCTTCTCCACAGTAAGCATTGTCCTTCTCCACAGTAAGCATTGTTGCAAAATACTCGTTTAGGATCTCCTGCGGCTCCATACATATGCTGTCTTGCTGATCTTTGAGGGGCCTATTCTCTCCCCAGTTATCCTTTTGTCCTTAATGTACTTTTAAAAACCCTTTGGATTCTCCTTCGCCCTATTTGCCAAAGTTATTTCATGTCTCCTTTTTGCCCTCCTGATTTCCCTCTTAAGTATACTCCTACTGCCTTTCTACTCCTACTACTTTTAAGGATTCTCTCGATCTCTCATGTCTATACCTGACATATGCTTCCTTCTTTATCTGAACCAAACACTCAATTTCTCCAGTCATCCAGCATTCCCTATACTTACCAGCCTTTCCTTTCACTCTAACAGGAATACACTGTCTCTGGACTCTTGTTATGACATTTCTGAAAGCTTTCCTTTGCCTGCCACATCTGCCCCCAATCAGCTTTTGAAGGTTCTTGCTGTATACCATTAAAATTGGTCTTCCTCCAATTTAGAACTTCAACTTTTAGATCTGGTTTATCATTTTCCATCACTATTTTAAAACTAATAGAATTATGGTTGCTGCCCCCAAAGTGCCTCCCCATTGACAGCTCAGTCACCTGCCCTGCTTTATTTGCCAAGTGTAGGTCAAGTTTTGCACCTTCTCTAGTACTGAATCAGAAAATTTTCTTGGACAAAATAAACAAATTGTCAATGTAGTGCCAATCAAGCAGGCTGCTCTGTCCTGGATGGTGTCAAGCTTCTTGAGTGATGTTGAGGCTGCACTCATCCAAGCAGGTAGGGAGTATTCCATCACATTCCTGACTTGTGCCTTGTGTTTTGGGGAGTCAGGAGGTGAGTTACTCACTGCAGTATTCCTCGCCTCTAACCTGCTCTTGTTGCCATTTATATGCTAAGTCCAGTTGAGTTTCTATAAATGGTAACTCTCAGGATATTGATAATGGGGGATTCAGTGATGGTAACACCATTGAATGTCAAGGGGCAGTGGTCAGATTGTCTCTTATTGGTCATGCTCATAGCCTAGCATTTTTGTGGGGTGAATGTTATTTGCCACTTGTTAGCCCAAGCCCAGAATATTGTCCAGATCTTGCTGCATTTGGACATGAACTGCTTCAGTGTCTGAGGAGTCGTGAATGGTACTGAACATTGTGTAATCATCCATGAACATCCCCCCTCTTATGACCTTATGATGGAGGGGAGGTCATTGATGAAGCAAGTGAAGATAGTTGGGCCTTGGCAATACCCTGAGGAACTCCTGCAGAGGTCTCCTATCAGGTAATATTGCAACCATTGGAAAGTTTGCCCCCGATACCCAATGATTCCAGTTTTGCTAAAGCTCCTGATACCACACTTGGTTGAATGCAGCCTTGCTGTCAAGAGCTGTCACTCTCACCTAACCTTCCCACTAGCATTCAGCTCTTTTGTTCATGTTTGAACCAAGGTTGTAATGAAGTCAGGAGCTGAGTGGCCATGATGGAACCCAAACTGGGTGACACAGAGCAGGTTTTTGCTGAGCAAGTGCTGCTTGATAGCACTGATGATGACCCCCATATCCTTAAACTGTGACTACTGGGGTTCTGGACTCCCCAGTCATCAAGAATATTGTTCTTGTCTTTACACTGTCTAGTTCTGTTAGAATTTGACATCTGTCCTGCCATCAAAGGAATCAATCTGTTATAACTTTATTATACTTCCTTCCTTAGGTAAGGAGACCAAAATTGCATACAATAAACCAGGTGTGAACTCACCAAGGCCCGTACAATTGCAGTAAAACAATCCCGCTCCTGTCCTCAAATCCTCCAGCTCTATAAGCCAACATACCATTAGCTTTCTTCACCTCCTGGTGTATCTGCATGCTTACTTTCTGTGACTGGTATACAAGGACACCCAAGTTTCATGGCACTTCACTGGTTTCCAAGCTATTGCCATTCAGTTAATAATCTGTCTCTATGTTTTTGCTACCACATTAGCTCATATTTATCCACACTATATTTCATCTGCCATGCATTTGCCCACTTACTTGTACAAGTAACAATGAAGCATCTCTGCATCCTCCTCAAAGGTCAAACTACCATCTTTGTGTTGCCTGCAAACTTGGAGATTTAGTTCTCTCATCTAAACAAGAGAATGATCAGAGATAGGGTAGGGTTGATCAGTGATAGTGGAGGGAACTTGTGCCTGGAGTCTAAGGAGGTAAGGGAGGCCCTAACTGAGTTTTTTCCTTCAGTATTTGCTCGAGAGAGGAGCCTTGTTGATAGTGAGAACACCATGGACCAAGTTGACAGGCTTGAACAGATTGATATTGAGTAAGTGGATGTGTTGGGAATTCTGGGAAGCATCAAGATAGATAAGTCCCCAGGGCCGGACCAGATAACCAAGGTTACCACAGGAAGTGAGGAATGAGATTGCTGCACTTCAGGCGATAATCTTTGCATCCTCACTCTCAACGGAGTAGTAGTGGCTAATTGGAGGGAGGCGAATGTTATTCCTCTGTTCAAGAAAGGGAATAGGGAAATCCCTGGGAATTACAGACCAGTCAGTCTTATGTCTGTGGTAAGCAAGGCACTGGAAAGGATTCTGAGAGATTGTTTTTCCAAATACTCATAAATCCTTAGTTTAATTAAAGATAGTCAGCATGGCTTTGTGAGGGGCAGGTCATGCCTCACAAGACTTACTGAGTTTTTTGAGGATGTGACAAGACAAGTTGACAAAGGTCGAGCAGTGGATGTGGTGTATTTGGATTTCAGGAAGGCATTTAATCAGGTTTCCCATGGTAGGCTCATTCAGAAAGTTAGGAGATATGGGATTCAGAGAAATTTGGCTGTCTGGATACAGAACTGGCTGGCCAAAAGAAGACAGCGATTGGTAGTGGATGGAGAGTTTTCCAAATGGAGGTTGGTGACCAGTGGTGTCCCACAGGGATCTGTTCTTGGGCCTCTGCTCTTTGTAGTTTTTATAAATTACTTGGATGAAAAAGTGGACGGGTGGCTTAGTAAGTTTGCTGATGACACAAAGGTTGGTGGTGTAGTAGGTAGTGTCGAGGGTTGCTGCAGGCAACAACAAGACATTGACAGGATGCAGAGCTAGGCTGAGAAGTGGCAGATGGAGTTCAACCTGGATAAATGAAGTGATTCATTTTGGAAGGTTGAATATGAATGCTGAATAAAGGGTCAAAGACAGGATTCTTGGCAGTGTGGGATCTTGGGGTCCATGTATATAGATCCCTCAAAGCTGCCACCCAAGTTGATAGGGTTGTTAAGAAAGCATTTGGTGTTTTGGCTTTCATTACTGGGGGATTTAGTTTAAGAGCTGCGAGGTTTTGCTGCAGCTCTATAAAACCCTGGTTATATAAACCACAGTTGGAATATTGTGTCCAGTTGTGGTTGTCTCATTATAAGAAGGATGTAGATGCTTTCGAGAGGGCGCAGAGGAGATTTACCAGGATGCTGCCTCGATTGGAGGGCTAGGGCTTTTCACACTGGAGAGAAGAAGGAAGCGAGGTGACTTCGTAGAAGTGTACAAGGTAATGAGACACATAGATGGAGTAGATAGACAGAGACTTTTCCCCAGGACAGAAATGGCTGACATAAGGGTCATAGTTTTAAGGTGATTGGAGGAAGGTATAGGGGAGATGTCAGAGGTAGGTTTTACGCAGAGATTGATGGGTGCATGGAATGCACTGCCAGCAGTGGTAGTAGAGTCATTAGGGACATTTAAGCGACAGTTGGACAAGCACATGGACAGCAGTAAATTAAGGGGTGTGTTGGTTAGGTGTGTTGGTTAGGTGTGTTGGTTAGAATAAGATAAATGCTCGGCACAACATCATGGGCTGAAGTGCCTGTACTGTGCTGTACTGTTGTATGTTCTAAATCATTATCTTATATTGTGAATTGCTGGGGTTCAGGAACTCACTCATACTGGGCTTAAAACATTTTTTTCTCCAAAGATGCTGCCTGTCCTGTAGGATTTCTCTAGCACTCTCTATGCTTGTTTCTACCCTTCAGACAATCTGATTCACATCAAGTGAGGTAAACAAACAGCTGGAGGCTCTGGATACTGAAAAGACTATGGGTCCTGACAGCATTGCAGCACTGATACTGTAGAATTGTGCTACAGAACTTAGCATGTCCCTAGTCAAATTTTCCAGCACAGTTACAACAATAAAATCTACCCAACAATTAGAAATTTACGCAGGTATGCCCAGTACATAAAATGCTATCAAGCTGCAGTTATTTGGCAATAACTTGTTCACTGACGCTCAGTTTGGGATCTGTCAGGTCCACTGCGCTCTTAATTCAAGGGAGGACATGAGGGTAACTGGTTTTGATGTCAAGGCAACGTTTGATGGGTAGTGCCATCAAGGAGCCCTCGCAAAACTGTCAATAGGAATCAGAAAACACTCTGCTGGTTTGACTCACACCTAATACAAAGGTAGACGATTATTGTTGAAGCTTAGTCATAGACTATCAGAAGGTATCCTACACCCACACATGCTTAGCTGCTTCATCAATGAACAATTTTCCATCATAAGATCAGAGATGGGAGCTGTTGATTAAATAGTGTTCAGCACTATCCATAACTCCTCGGATACTAATACACTCCATGTCCATATCCAGCAAAACTGGATTAATAAATGCCTAATGGATAAAAAGACAGTAAAACAAATAGGTCATTCTTATGTTGGAAGGCTGTCACTAGTTGGAGATGGTAAAGATCAGTACTTGAGCCCAATCTGTTCACAATATATTAATGATTTGGAGTTGGGGACCAAATTTGTGGACGATACAAAATTAAGTCAGAATGTTGTTGACAGTAAGGTATAAGATTACTTCAGGAAGATTTGTATAGGCTTAGGTGAATGGGCAAAAACATGGCAGATGCAATATAATTTGGAAAAATGCAAGGTTTTTCACTTTATTGGGAGAAATAGATATACAGAATATTTCCTAAATGGTAAGTGTAAATTTACAAAGGGACCCTAGGTGTCCTTTGTCAATAAGTCACTGAAGGTTAACATTCAGGTACAGCAAGGTATTTGAAGGAGGCTAGGGAAATGGATTATTGCAAAAGGATTTGAGTACAATACAGGAGTACTAAAGTCTTACTTCAATTGTACAAGAACTTGGTTAGACCACACCTGGAGTTGCGTGTTCAGTTTCGGTTTCTTTGTGTCTTAGGAAAGTTATTATTGCCACAGTGAAAATGGAACTTATTTGTGAGATGGTGAGACTGTCCTATGAAGAGATTTGATTTGATTTATTATTGTCACATGCACTGAGATACAGTGAAAAGTATTATTTTGCACATTAACCAGATAAATCATACTTTACCTAAGTACATCAGGGTAATAAGAACAGAATGCAGAATATAGTGTTCCAGCTACAGACAAGGTGCAGAGAAAGAACCATTCAAATATGAGGGGTCTGCTCATAGGTCAGATAACAGAGGGGAAGTAGCAGATTGGAAACGAGAGATGATCGAATTTTACTTGGAAGGTTGTGAACCTTTGAAATTCTCTAACAGAGGGCTGTGGAAGCTTAGTATTTGAGTATGTTTAAGTTGAAAATTGATAGTTTCTGGTTACTAGTGGTGTACAGATTTATGGAATTGTGGTGGGTAAAAGAACATTGAAGTGGTTGATGAGCCATGATCCTACTTAATGGTGAGGAAGGCTCAACAGTTCTTGTGTTCCAATGTCCTTTCCTTCACTGTTATTGGGATGAAATCTGGAATACCCTCCCGATAACAGCACTGCAGGCATGCCTACACCAAATGGGGCGGCATGGTGGCACAGTGGTTAGCACTGCTGCCTCACAGCGCCAGAGACCCGGATTCAATTCCCTCCTCAGGCGACTGACTGTGTGGAGTTTGCACATTCTCCCCGTGTCTGCGTGGGTTTCCTCCCACAGTCCAAAGATGGTGAATTGGCCATACTAAATTGCCCGTAGTGTTAGATAAGGGGTAAATGTAGGGGTATGGGTGGGTTTCGCTTCGGCGGGTCGGTGTGGACTTGTTGGGCCGAAGGGCCTGTTTCCACACTGTAATGTAATCTAATCTAAAAAATGGATTGCAGTGGTTCAAGAATGCAGCTCATCACCAGCTTCTCAAAGGCAGTTAGGGATGAGCAATAAATGTTGTTTTTACCTAATAAATGTTAACCTGGCTAGTCACATCAACATTCCTTGAATGAATAAATTTAAAATGCCTAATGAATTAACGTAACCTATACCTATTGCTAACATACAATAATTACCTTGGTATGCAAAATCTGTTGAGACTCATGGTCTATCATCTGCCATTGTTACGAAACGAGGCCTTTACATTGAACATAGAAAAGAGGGTTGGTAGCAATTACCACTGTCACAGATAAGCAATGGTGGCAAAGCACCACAGTTGCTGTCATGCTTAGAGGTCAGCTCAGAAGTAAAGAAAATCAGAGGCTACATTGTTTGAGATCATGGGCTGTGCTGCTTTTCCAGCCCCCAAATCACTCCACCTTAGAAGCTATTTCAAAAACATAAGATTATCTTCCCACTCCCCCTTCCCAGTTCTACCAAAGTTCTAATTTAGCCAATCCACCTAATCTACATATCTCAAGGCTGTGGTAGGAAATCCATACAGAAATAGGGAGAATATGCAAACTCCACAGACAGTCACCTGCAGGAATCGAGTCTAGATCCCTGGTGCTGTGAGGCAGCAGCACTAACCAATGAGCCACTATGATTTATTGATATTAAGTTGCTGTAGGCCAGTCATTCTGATTTTATTCCCTAAATGGCATGAGCACACTAATTGTTATAAAACACAAATCATTTGACTCACCCTGACTAATCTCTTAGGAAGGTTTACTGATAATGTAAGTTAGAAAATTTTTATAATGTCAGCTTTGCCTCTAAACAAAGCATGTAATTGAAATGGGATAGCAACCAGCTGTAGGGTAATAAATATCATTAATAGCAAATGTAAGCATACATTACCTCCACTGAACAGCTATTAAGTGATCCTCCCACTGTCACATGCCTCATGTACTGTTTAAACTGTAAAAGGCCATCCTCCACAGCATGCTTTAAAGAGCCTGTATTTTCACGTATACTACCCTGTTTTGGCATTGACCTCAGTTCAGCAACACAAGAATGGAGCCTGGAAAAATTTCCTTTAATTTGCTGCAGCACAAAAAAAAAGTATTGAAGAAATACACTGTTAAAGACCAACGATATCATCTGACTGTCTAGAGTAAAATTCTCCATGTTATTCCTATCCATTAGTTAGAGTTCCTCTTAATTTTTTAGGTGTTTCCCCTCCAGAGATCAAGGAAGCTACTAGTAAAGCCACTCTAAGATAGTCAATAGGGCTTAAAATTACCAGTTTAAAATTACTTAAAATGTACTGCCCACCTTTCTGACAAAAGAAATGGAAAATATTTCCGTCTTAGAATGCTTGGCAAGTTAAATTTTCAAAACCTTAATTGAATACTATGCCACATTTGCTAATTCAAAAACTGTAAATTGTTACTTCATTACAATCTTTTTTTTAAGATGTTTTATATCCTGCTGATCTGCTACGCTCATGTATTTACACTTAATAACGTTTCTCATCCATCTTCATGAAAAAAAATATTTTCAAAGGCAACAAACTAAAATTTAGAGGAAATATTCTTGATAAACATTCAGTAAGTTCCACTTCAAACAGTCCTTGAAACCTCAATGTTTGTTTATGTTTCCAACTGAAGGGTACAGCCAGATTTTGTGGTTTGCATGAATTGCTCTGGCCTCTGACCAACTGGAAATAATAGTTTTATGCAATGAAATATGTTATCATCTGGCTAATAACTTGACACAAAATGCATCATTACAATTAATGAGTCAGCTTGTGAACTTTCAATTCAAACAGAATTACAATTTCAGATAATTATATGGCAAGTAGCTGAATGAGAGCCAGCTGCATTGCCTGGGTTTGATAGTCCTACATACCACAAAAGGCAGAAGACATTCCTGTTGGTTATGAGCCACATATAGACTGAAGAGAGGAAGACGAGGTGGCCCTCCCAAACTGCAGGCTAAAGCAAAAAAATTTTCCAGGGCTTCGCAGAGATTAGTACAAACTTCTGACCAAAATGGAAGTGTCACATCCACCACAAGGATTCGGGGTGGTTGCCTTGCAGTGATAGCAGAGTTGGTTTTGTCAGTAAAGCTGCTTCTGTTCTCCGATATTGACCTTTCTGAATTCATTATAATGGTATATATATTTCCAACACTCCGACAGCTGAAAAACCACGAGAATGTAAAAAAAACCTTTACATTAGATTCTGAATTTTGGTGGTGTTAAAATTTGGTTCACCAAAACTGTTCCTACTGATGCAACATAATCTGTGGGTATTCATCCTCTTCCATTACCAAAATTTCTTAATGACATTAAAAGAAGAATAAAATCAACTTAAAAAATAAATCAGGGAAAGAAACTGCAACAACAACTACTTTACTGTACAATGCTATTGCTGCTCTAAAATATACCAAAGTTTTTCAATGGATTGTCATTAAGGAAAATTTAACTTTAGCCACACAGGGAGATGTTAGGACCAAAAACAAAAATAAAGATGGATGGAAGAACTCAAGACAAATAACATAAGTGGCTGGAATCTTCCCATTTCCAGTTTACAAATGGCATGGAATGAGTTTCATGGGGAAATAACTGCACAGAGGCTGTTATCCTGTCACCAAGGTCACCCTTTATTTACATGTACACAGTACATGGGCTCTGACCAGCCAGCTCAGAGCCAGTTCCTATAAATGAGGAGACTCTCTGAATCTCCTGTTTATACCTGTCAGTCAGGGCTCCCTGATTGGCCCAGATTAACACCTCCGATCAACAGTCAATGAGATCCACCAGGCCAATGTTCCAATCACTACACATTGCATCAACTCTTTCATAGCCAGGTGCCAATTTTCTCATGCAATCATCCACTTTTCACTCAGTTATGCAACTGGCATACTGGACTTCTATCCTAGGGAATCCAATGACAAGTGAAATGGAAATTCTCACCACTAACAGGGCTTTTGACTTTCATGCTTCTGGTGCCATATTTAAAACCTAGCTGTAGGCCAGTAACAACCTACAAACAACAGTGGCCTTGACCCGAATCACAAAGAGATGGTCCAGAACAAAGACAAGCTTGCTCCTTGCTTCATAGGTAAAGATCTGGGGGTGCTGCGGACATGATGGCAGAGAGGAGGTCAGTCCACTCCTCTGCAGCTGCCATGAGACCCAGTCAGCCTTGACCCAAATTACAGCACAGCTCAGTATGGTATCCTGTCAAGTGTGACTCCTAGCAGTGCAAAAGCAACTTCTCTGATCTTCCACAAGGTTAAGTATCACCATATCGCTCCTGCTACTTCACAGTCCGATGGCCATTACTTACTCTAACTCCACTGCTGCACATGCATCTCACCAACAGTGATGGACTATATTACTTAGTATTGCATCATACCAACCTTATCCTTTAGAACTGGAAAATATTTCTATTCTTATGTCCTTCCGACTGCTTCACTAATTGCTCTTGTATCCACTTCCATTATATTCAATTCATCGCTTTGCCTTATTGCAGATAAACTGTTCATGATTGGTCAGTTCTGGGTTGAGGGAGCAGATCTAATACAGAATAGCAGAGTGGGGACTGGACATATAGCGCCAGGGAGACATGAATGGGTAACAACCTCAGTAAACCTCATTGTGCTGCTCTCCTGTTACCAACAAAACTAACTCATTCTTCTGCACAAGCTTCAATTTAGCTTAGACAATGACTTCCCTCCCTTCTTTCATGCAGGTATTAGTGGCACCCATGGATCTCTGCAAGAATGAGAGTAGTGCCAGAGATTCTCAGCCCTACCTCCAGCTGTGAGGAGAAAACCAGGAAAACAATCTGGATGAAGAAACTGAGGGCATTGTTGCTAAGTTTGCAGGTGACACAAAGGTAGGTGGAAGGACAGGTAATGTTGAGGGAGCAGGTAGGTTATAGAAGAATTTGGACAGGCTAGAAGAGTTGGCAAAGAAGTGGCAGATGGAAGACAATGTGGGAAAGTGTGAACTAATGCACTTTGGTAGGAAAAATTGATGCATAGATTATTTTCTAAATGGGGAAAGGCTTCAGAAATATGAAGAACAAAGGAATTTGGGACTGCTATTTCCCTATTCTCTTAAGGTTAATGTGCAGGTTTATTTGGCAATTAGGAAGGCAAATATATTGTTAACATTCACTTCTACTTTTCAATTTAGCCCCTAGCTGCTCATATTCCCTCACCAAAACTTCTTTCCACTTTCTGCCTATTTTGTTGATATCTACGTGAACCATGACAACTAGATTTTTCTCCCTCCACGCCAAGTTCCTTTCTAACCCAGATGAAATATCCTGAATCCAGACAATAGGCAGACAACACAGCCATTTGTGATTCTTGATTCTGGCCACAGAGAACAGTGTCTATTCCTCTGACTATACTATCCCTGATTATAATGACATTTCTCTTTTCTCCCCTCTCTTGAATGGCTCCCTGCACCATGATCAGTTTGCTCATTCTCCCCACAACCCCAACAGCGAGCAAGAATCTCAAACCTGTTAGATAAGCACTACCCTCTGGATCCCTCTATCTGCCTTCTCACAGGCATATCTTCCTGTCTGTGACCACTGAATTAAACAGGATTGTAACTGCATCCTGAAACTCTCCCCTTCCCTGATGTCGCGCAGTGTTTGAAGCTCAGATGCCAACTCATCAACTCTGAGCTGGAGTTCAAGAAACCAACACTTGCTACAGATGCAATCACAATGAACCAGAACTGGGCAATGAACCATAATACAGTTATATCACATCACCTGGCCCAGCATCACTATTTTAATTACTGAGGAAAATAACTTCACAGAGGTCAGTATTCTGTCACCAAATCACTCTTTATTTGCATGTGCATAGCACTGGACACTGATCCAGCTTCATCAGAGCCAGTTCATAGAGTGAGCAGAACCTCTGACACTCCTGTTTATAGATACTATCCATATATTGGACCAGGTAAACAGCCCCAATCAGGGAACTCATATTCTATGACCATTAGAACAGGGTGACCATTTAACCAGACAATTATTTTAATTGGTTCAGAATTGGATGTCACTAAGCAACTGAACTGTTCAAAGCTAGATGTAGGCAGGCTTTCCAAGGTGTACACTCTCCTGGATATCAGCCTGTAAGTTCTCTTACTCAATTGAGGCCTTCTGGGACTTTTTTGCTGTGTTGAGTCTGCATACCAGCAGCAACTACCAATGAACTTATGGCTCACCTGTGATCTCATTCTTTTATGCTGGGCCTCTGATCCTGGGTTTCAATCTATCCTGTTCAATAAACTTACAGAGTTTAAGCCAATAAAAACAAGCAAAAAGCACCACTTCCCTTCTATACCGAATTCCCATGTTGCCTCCAAATTCCCCTAACTATATACTCACTTGGACAATGTCTTACTCTGGATGGGATCTCTCCTTTCTGACCATGCAAAGCTTACTTGGACCTTCTGGTCCCAAAAGCATCAAGGAATGAATGCCCCAGTCTTCCAGGTTAAAAGAGCAAACCACAGAGCAGGCTGTTTTCACCTTTTACATCAGCCACAGAAGCCAGATCTGCACCTAGACATAGTGAAACGGAGAGGAAGAACAAAACGAAGTAAGGACACATAGCTGGCACAGCTGGTATACCATTCTAAATAACATACCATTTTTATTAATATATTTCCATTAATATATTTTGGAGGGATATGGACCTGCACTTGGTCCATATCCCTCCAAACATTTCTTATTCATGTATTTATCCAAATGCCTTTTAAAAGTTTTAACTGTATCACTTCCTCTGGAAGTTCATACCACACATGAACCACTCTCTACTTAAAAAAATTGCACCTCATGTCTTTTTAACATTTTTCTCCACTTACATTCAAAATATGCCCCTAGTTTTGAACTCCCCCACTTCATGAAAAAGTCGCTTGCTATTCATCTTACCTATACCCCTCATGATTTTAAAAACATCTGTAAGGTCAACCTCCTGTGTTCCAATGAAAAAAGTCCTAGCCTATCCAGCCTCTCCCCATAATTCAAACCTTCCATTGCAGCAACATCCTGGTAAACTGACAAACAGAGAGATCTGGATGTACAGGTCTACAGATCCCTGAAAGTGGCAACACAGGTGGATAAGGTGGTCAAGGAGGCATACAGCACACTTACCTTCATCAACATGAGAGACATGGATAGAGTGGATCGTGAGAGGCTTTTTCCCAGGGTGGAAATGTAAACTACAAAAGGGCATAGGCTCACTGTGAGAAAGGGCAAGTTTAGGGGAGAAGTGTAGGGAAATTTTCGGACACAGGAAGTGATGGGCACTGCCAGCGGAAATGGCATAAGCAGAGCAGGCACACTAGCAACATTTAAGGCGTATCTTGACAGACACATGGAACGTGATGTGAACAGAGAGATAGAAACTGCACAATTTGTAGCGGATCTAAATAAGGAACAGGAATTAGCGGAGGCTTAGTATGACGAAAGGCCTCCTCCTCTGCTATATTTCTTTGCATATTGTATACTTTAAATTAATTTCCACTTCAGAACTAACGCAAATTGTACAGAACTATTGCAAATTAACAGCCAGTTGAAAGTTCAAATAAAAAGGTAAATTTCGCTTTCAGTAGTTGATGCAACAAAGATAAGCCTAAAAGAAACAACATGAAGCATTCACATCACTCCCACGCAAAGAGGAGGTGATGGCCTAGTGGTATTATTGCTGGATTGTTAATTTGGAGATCCAGGTAATGTTCTGGGGACATGGATTTGAATCCTATTATGGCAGATGGTGACATTTGAATTCAATAAAAATCTGGAATTAAGCTTCTAATAATGACAATTAATCTACAGTAGTGCCTCGATTTATAAACTTAATCCGTTCCGGGACCCGGTTCACGAACTGAAAAGCTCGCAAACTGAATCAATTTTTCCCATTGTTCGGAAAGCGTAAGAAAGCTTGGAAGGCTGTTCACAGTGCATGTGCCAAAGACGAACTGAATGAGATCACGCGGGGCCTGAGAGCTTTTGCGTTCAACAAGCGCAGAGCAAAGCAGAACAATGAAACCACGTGGTCGCACGCTGGCTTTTTGTGTTCGTACCTTGAATTTCGTACATACGTTGAAGCAAAATTTTACGTACAATCCTGTTCGTAAACCGATTTGTTCGTGAACGGGGTCATTCGTACGTCAAGGCGCTACTGTATTTTGGATTGTCAGGAAAAACCTGTCTGGTTCACTAATGTCCTTTAGGGAAGACTGCTATCCTTACATGGTCTGGCCTATACGTAATAATGATAATTTATTGTTCCATGTATTTATAACAATACAGTAAAATGTGTATAAGTCACCATAAGACAGCACCATTTTCATTACATAAATTATAAAAATAAATAAATCACATAAAGATGAGACTAATGTCAATTTCTGTTCCATCCATAGCTTCTTGATTTCCTAAGTGGCTAAGAGATGCCCCTGAGGTCGCAACACCAAGAGGAAGCACACTGAAGTGACCGGACCAGAAGGTTGCCTCTGTGAAAGCCACCTCATTACTGCTGATACTCCAGCAGCTACCATAGTCAGGAGAATGTCCCAGCTCTCGAGGCACACGCCAACCTCAACTTCCAAGAACTGACTGACCTCCTGAAGATGGAAAGATTATTCACTTTAGAGATCATTTACTCTGCCCCCATTGCATATGGCACCAAAACATCAGAGGAAAAGAATGCACCCCAATTCATCAATACTGGACCAATTGCTCAAGCTGGGACCGCTATGGTCATAAGGAATGGACCAGATCTGCAGCTCAACAGCTCCCCGCAACTTCTCTCCACTACTGCAGCCGCAGAAAGAAGAAAAGATAAATTTGTTTCAAAAGTTGAATGAAGAAAATATAATTTAAAACAAAGAAAAAAGATGAGGTCAGTCACACGAGGGCAGTCTCAACACCTTTCACTTGCCATCTCTGCCAGTCTATCATACGTATGTGACTCCAGACCCACAGCAATCTGGTTTACTCTTACTGCCCAAAGGGCATTAAATGCTGTCCTCATCCTATGAAGGATTAAAAAAAGTGGCACTCCATTGCTACACAATTCCATAATACATTGTTCTTTATTAATGCAGGAGGGGCAGGAATCCCGTGTGAATAAAGCTTTCATCTTTTATACAATTATCATCAGAAAATACACCTCTGTGAACCTTCTCCTCCCTCCGTCATGAAGATGCGGACAGTGTCATTTTCTAGAGTTCCTTTTCAACTGACCAATCAATAACATCCTGCTTAACAGTTTGGTTATTTCTGTGTGATGACCCCAGCTGATGGTAATACTGGACAAGTCAGATCCCGGCTCTTTAGATCATATGTTTTATTTTTGCAATTTGGTAACATGGTGGTTAGTCATTGAACACATTTACAAGAGGTTGCAAACATATTACTAATGGCAGAATATAAGACTACCATGTAAAATAAGATAAAAAGTGCTCTTTCTTTCTATACTGAATCTGCTTCTGGTGTCTCAGCTTTGCCTTTTTGTGGTTTGAGAAAGCTCAACCTTTTTCTTATTAATTCACGGAATTCAAGTATCACTGACATTTATTTCCTATCTCTGGTTGCCCTTCAGAAGGTAGCGGTGCTATAGGTATAACCGTAATGTCACCAAGGAGATGTGAGTTCCAGGATTTTGACACAACAAAGGAAAGGTAATGTATTTCCGAGTCAGAATGCTGTGTCTTGGAGGGAAACTCGCAGATGGTGGTATTCCTATGTATTTACTGCCCTTATACTTCTGGCTAGAAATGGCTGTGGGTTTGGATGCTACTGTCAAAAGAGACTTGGTGAATTTCTGAGGTAGCCTCATAGAGCTTACAAAACACTTCAGCAGTTATCTCACCAGATGGTTTGTCTAGTCAATTATCTTAAGTCACATGATTTTGTAAAATCTTAAGTTAAAAATCACACAACACCAGGTTATAGTCCAACAGGTTTAATTGGAAGCACATTAGCTTTCGGAGCGCCGCTCCTTCATCAGGTGATTCATCTAATGAAGGAGTGGTGCTCCGAAAGCTAGTGTGCTTCCAATTAAACCTGTTGGACTATAACCTGGTGTTGTGTGATTTTTAACTTTGTACACCCCAGTCCAACACCAGGATCTCCAAATCATGCTTAAAATCTTAGAGTCTTCTTCAAACATTTTTTTAAATTTACAGATTCAAGAATCATTTTAAAGGAGTTATGAATTTTCATAACTTCACTAATTCTGGATCAAATTCACCTGATTTGAAGTTGCTTTTCTTGTGGCGTCATACATGTTTTGGAGATCTATAACAGGTTTCAAGCATTTTCCGCAATTTTGCTGAAAGTTCTGATTTTCTGTTTTAATGCTGCTTTTCTTACTGTGTTATGCATGTTTTTGAGATCTACAACTGGTTTCAAGTACATGCGAGCATTTTCTGCAATTTCTTATGCACTTTTTATGTTCTTCCAAGAAACCATCTCCTTAGAAATAGGTGGGAAATGTTGGGAACAAGAAATTGCTGGCAACTGTACTTCCAAACTCATCTCTGCATCAGGGAATAAATAGCTCAGAGTTGAAAATGACTCAGTTAGACAGTGAAGATCTAAAAATATCAAAAGTCAACATGCAATCAAAAAAAAGCATGTGACACCAGCTACTGAAACAGATTTCTTTTTCTTCACAGCATATCAAGCTGTCTTTGTAATTGAATAGAACTTTATACACAAAAAAAAGGAAAGCAAACCAAATTATTTTTATAGCTCAGTTGATAAAAGCACTATGTGGTGAGCTCATACAGGCCAAAGACCTGGGTCTTCCTTAGTTAACTTGATTTGATTTATTGTAGTCACATATACCTTAGTACAGTGAAAAGGTTTTGTTTTGTGTGCAGTACAGGCAGATCATAGCAAACAAGGACATACAGATCACAGGGTGCTTAGACAGAGTGAGGCATATAAGGTTACAGCTGCACAGGAGATGCACAAAGCAGGATTAACATTATCAAAATCACTATTATTTGAAGTCAGAGAAGTCCATTCAGCAGTCTAATAACAGCAGGAAAGAAGTTGGTGTGTGTGTGTGTTCAAGCTTCTATATCCTCTGCCTGATGGAAGAGATTGAAAGAGAGAACTACTGACATGGGTGGGGTCCTTGATGATGCTGACAGCTTTCCGCAGCAATGAGAAGTATAAATGGAGTCCACGATGGGAGGTTGGCTTCCCTGACAGTCTGGGATGTGCTCACAACTTTCTGTAGTTTCTTACAGTCCTGGGCAGGGCAGTTGCTGTTCCAGACATTATGCACCCAGATAGAATGCTTCTCAGTTATGTTAACTGAGTTGTAGTAGGGTTTTAATGCCATTATTTACTTTGATTCCAAAAATTCAAGTGAATCCTTTACTGTTCATATTGTTCAGTCCTTCCTGAAAAATGAACAGCTGAGGACGAACCGTGATGTCCTTGCAGGTGAACAGCTAGCATGTACATTTCATGAATGAACATACATAGAAATCAGCTTCAATTGCTGTGTGCGAACTAACAATTTAGATCCACACTTCTATGAATCCTGGCCATTTATATTTGAAAATCTCTGTAAGCATTTCATGACAGCCAGACTACTGCGACCACTAGGACTTATAACGCACACAAACCAACAGCCACTCTCAGACAACAACTCACCAAAACGAAGGACCCGATACCCAGCATGAGCAAAACTAACGTAGTGTACAAAATCCCATGTAAGGACTGCACAAAACACTATATAGGACAAACAGGAAGACAGCTAACGATCCGCATCCACGAACATCAACTAGCCACGAAACGACACGACCAGCTATCCCTAATAGCCACACACGCAGACGACAAGCAACATGAATTTGACTGGGACAACACTACCATTATAGGGCAAGCCAAACAAAGAACAGCCAGGGAATTCCTAGAAGCTTGGCACTCATCCACAAACTCCATCAACAAACACATAGACCTGGACCCAATATACCAGCCACTACAGCGGACAGCTGAAACTGACAACCGGAATCGGCAGGGACAGGCCACTATAAATGCCGGAGGAAACACCACAGAAGTGCTTCACAGGAGGCTCCCAAGCACTGAGAATGTCACCTAAACAGGGGACGAAACGTTTGCAACAAAAACTTCCAGCTCGGCGAACAGAACCACAGCATGCATCAATGAATTTAATACACACCGTGACGTCGAACACTTCTTCCGTCGCCTCCGCCTCCGAGCTTACTTTCACAATCAGGATTCCCGCCCATCTTCTGAGGACCCCTTTGCCCACCTCCAACACACTGCATCCACCTGGACACCCCGCGCTGGCCTATTACCTGCCCTCGACCTCTTCATTTCCAACTGCCGCAGGGACATTAACCGCCTCAACCTGTCTACCCCCCTCCCCCACTCCAACCTCTCACCCTCAACACGCAGCCCTCCAATCCCTCTGCTCCAATCCCAACCTCACCATCAAGCCAGCGGATAAAGGGGGCGCAGTGGTAGTCTAGCGCACTGACCTCTACACTGCTGAAGCCAAACGCCAACTCGAGGACACCTCTTCCTACTGCCCCCTCGACCATGACCCCACCCCCCCATCACCAAACCATCATCTCCCAGACCATACAGAACCTCATCACCTCAGGAGCTTCCACAGCCTCCAACCTCATAGTCCGGGAACCCAGCACTGCCCGGTTCTACCACCTTCCCAAGATCCCACAAGCCTGACCGCTACATTGATGATTGTCCATGCCAACCAGATATCCCAACGCAATCAAGTCCCACCTGCCAGCACCCAGCCCATATCCCTCCAAACCCTTCCTATTCATATACCCATCCAAATGCCTCTTAAATGTTGCAATTGTACCAGCCTCCACCACTTCCTCTGGCAGCTCATTCCATAAACGTACCACCCTCTGCATGAAACAGTTGCCCCTTAGGTCTCTTTTATATCTTTCCCCCTCACCCTCAACCTATGCAGTCTAGTGCTGGACTTCCTGACCCCAGGGAAAAGACTTTGTCTATTTATCCTATCCATGCACCTCATAATTTTTTAAACCTCTATAAGGTCACCCCTCAGCCTCCGACATTCCAGGGAAAACAGCCCCAGCCTGTTCAGCCTCTCCCTGTAGCTCAAATCCTCTAACCCTGGCAACATCCTTGTAAATCTTTTCTGAACCCTTTCAAGTTTCACAACATCTTTCCGATAGGAAGGAGACCAGAACTGCATGCAATATTCCAACAATTGCCAAACCAATGTCCTGTACAGCCGCAACATGACCTCCCAACTCCTGTACTCAATACTCTGACCAATAAAGGAAAGCATACCAAATGCCTTCTTCACTATCCTATCTACCTGTGACTCCACTTTCAAGGAGCTATGAACCTGCACTCCAAGGTCTCTTTGTTCAGCAACACTCCCTAGAACCTTACCATTAAGTGTATAAGTCCTGTTAAGATTTGCTTTCCCAAAATGCAGCACCTCGCATTTATCTGAATTAAACTCCATCTGCCACTTCTCAGCCCATTGGCCCATCTGGTCAAGATCCTGTTGTAATCTGAGGTAACCCTCTTCGCTGTCCACTACACCTCCAATTTTGGTGTCATCTGCAAACTTACTAACTGTATCTCTTACGCTCGCATCCAAATCATTTATGTAAATAACAAAAAGTAGAGGGCCCAGCACCGATCCTTGTGGCACTCCACTGGTCACAGGCCTCCAGTCTGAAAAACAACCCTCCACCACCACCCTCTGTCTTCTACCCTTGAGCCAGTTCTGTATCCAAATGGCTAGTTCTCCCTGTATTCCATGAGATCAAACCTTGCTAATCAGTCTCCCATGGGGAACCTTGTCGAATGCCTTACTGAACTCCATATAGATCACATCTACTGCTCTGCCCTCATCAATCTTCTTTGTTACTTCTTCAAAAAACTCAATCAAGTTTGTGAGACATGATTTCCCACGCACAAAGCTATGTTGACTATCTCTAATCAGTCCTTGCCTTTCCAAATACATGTACATCCTGTCCCTCAAGATTCCCTCCAACAATTTGCCCATTACTGAGGTCAGGCTCACCGGTCTATAGTTCCCTGGCTTGTCTTTACCACCCTTCTTAAATAGTGGCACCACGTTTGGCAACCTCCAGTCTTCCGGCACCTCACCTGTGACTATTGATGATACAAATATCTCAGCAAGAGGCCCAGCAATCACTTCTCTAGCTTCCCACAGGGTTCTCAGGTACACCTGATCAGGTCCTGGGGATTTATCCACCATAACCATTTCAAGACATCCAGCACTTCCTCCTCTGTAATCTGGACATTTTGGAGGATGTCACCATCTATTTCCCTACAGTCTATATCTTCCATATCCTTTTCCACAGTAAATACTGATGCAAAATATTCATTTAGTATCTCCCGCATTTTCTGTGGCTCCACACAAAGGCCGCCTTGCTGATCTTTGAGGGGCCCTATTCTCTCCCCAGTTACCCTTTTGTCCTTAATGTCTTTGTAAAAAACTCTTTGGATTCTCCTTAACTCTATTTGCCAATGCTATCTCATGTCCCCGTTTTGCCCTCCTGATTTCCCTCTTAAGTATACTCCTACTGCCTTTATACTCTTCTAAGGATTCACTCGATCTATCCTGTCTGTACCTGACATATGCTTCCTTCTTTTTCTTAACCAAACCCTCAATTTCTTTAGTCATCCAGCATTCCTATACCTACCAGCCTTTCCTTTCACCCTAACAGGAATATATTTTCTCTGGATTCTTGTTATCTCATTTCTGAAGGCTTCCCATTTTCCAGCCGTCCCTTTACCTGCGAACATCTGCCTCCAATCAGCTTTCGAAAGTTCTTGCCTAATACCGTCAAAATTGGCCTTTCTCCAATTTAGAACTTCAACTTTTAGATCTGGTCTATCCTTTTCCATCACTATTTTAAAATGAATAGAATTATGGTCGCTGGCCCCAAAGTGCTCCCCCACTGACACCTCAGTCACCTGCCCTGCCTTATTTCCCAAGAGTAGGTCAGGTTTTGCACCTTCTCTAGTAGGTACATCCACATATTGAATCAGAAAATTGTCTTGTACATACTTAAGAAATTCCTCTCCATCTAAACCTTTAACACTGTGTTAGTTTGAACATGATTGGACTGAATAGAACAGAAATTTATTGTCACGTGTACTTTTATATGAAAAATACAGTGAAAAGTTTATAAGTCACCCTATCACAATGTCGATACTAATGACTGAAGTCATGCATAACAATAAAAAAGTAAAATTAAGACAAAGTTCATCACAGTTCAGTTAATGGCTCTTGGGCTTAGGTAAAACGATTAAGGATAAAAGGAATACCCAGAGCACTCAGCCAGAACAACACTACGATTTGTTGACAAGTCTGTCGTTCCTGGGTGAGACTGTAATACTGAGCGGGAAGTTTCTGCCGAAGAAGACCACCATGCCAGGCCAAGACCATCGCTCATGGATGAGACCACTTGATGGGGCGCCAGAAAACATGGAAGCCGACACCGAAGAAGACCTCCACGCCAGGATAAGACCACCACATTGGGAAACTGACACACCTGGCCACTGGAAGCAATCTCATCGCTGGGCCAGGAAGAGATGCTTTCTGCAGAAGCCGTTAAATGGTAAGATAAGCTTGGTAATAACTATAATAATGGGAAGCATTAAAAATGCAAAGAAAGAAGGAAAATGTATAAGCAAACAGAGCAAATGCTGCACTGCTACTCCATCGCAATTTTGGTTATCGTTGGATAATGTGGTCATATGTGCTAACTTGGAATATCTTCTACATAAACATTGCTGGACAGAGATATGCATGAGTGAGGTGTAAACATTTTATTGGAAATTATTATGGTGAGAAATAGTTGATCAGAAATTTGTTACCTGTAAAGTTGGTATAAAACAATTGTTCTTGTGATAAAAACTTGAGCTGTTCACCATTTTTTGATATGTATATATCCCATGAATGCATGAATAAATACTTAAACAAAGGATCTGAATCTTGTCCGGTCCAAGAGGAAATAAAGGGTTAAACTGACCCTTCAGATTGCCCATTTCAAACAGAGAAGAGGAAAATATTTTCTCTTTGGAATTCTCTTATTCTAAAGCAGGAGGTGCGGAATCTTTAAGCATTTTTAAGGCAGAGATTGACAGATTCTTAATCCAGGAGAAAGTGAGGACTGCAGATGCTGGAGATCAGAGCTTAAAAATGTGTTGCTGGAAAAGCGCAGCAGGTCAGGCAGCATCAAAGGAACAGGAGAATTGACATTTCGGGCATAAGCCCGAAACGTCGATTCTCCTGTTCCTTTGATGTTGCCTGACCTGCTGCGCTTTTCCGCAACACATTTTTAGATTCTTAATCCAGCCTGACGCAGTGGCACCCTGACATGGTGACCTATTGGTCTGGTGTAGCTGCCTCCCAGCGTGGCATCCTCCTGGCCAGGCATGGTGGCCTGAAGCGATCTCCCAATCTCATGATTCTCAAGGTGAAGCCCGGTATGAGCTGGAGATTAGGTGCCAGCATGGTCTGGGTGGGAAGACCGTGGTTCTGAACTTTTATTTCTGCAATGCTGGACATTTTATTTCTCTATTTTCTACAAAATTGTAACTGACTTTTCATTATATTCATCGAGTATAATGTGACAATAAAAGCTCATTTTAATTCTAATCAAGGAGATGAAAGAGTATCGGGGTATGCAGAAATGTAAAGTTGAGGTGAAAATCAGAATGGTCACAAACTTATAGAATGGCAAAGCAGGCTTGTTTCTTGTTTGTCTGTTTGTACCTATGGCACTGAGGCCAGTGGTGCCATGCCTAAACAAATAGTCCAGCTGCACCTGGACAAATAATGCCTAGTTGCTGTAGACCCTTGAGATGCAACATTGAGATTGCTGACATATAGCGTTGCAACTTCTCAAGGAAGACTTTGTGTCATAGAACATCATGCATGTGAAGTGACGTCTGACCTCACACTGCGACAGCTATGATAATGCTGAACAGTGACACAAATAAACAGATTTGGTGGCACTCTGAACATATTTAAAAGATTCAGACTTTACTTACAATGCGATGTCACCAATATGCCCTTAAAAGGTTTTCTTTTCTCTTTCCCTCTGCATGAAGTCCCAAGTTCTACAGCTAGAATTGAATTGAATTGAATTTACTGGCACGTGTACCAAGACACAGTGAAGAGCTTTATCTTACGAGAAATACAGGCAGATCACAAAGTTAAGTAGCATAGATAGTAAATAATAGTAAACAGCGGCAAAAACAAACACACAGGTACAGGCGAATGTTAAGAGTTTGTGAGTCCATTCAGTAATCTAATAACAGTAGGGTAGAAACTGTTACGAAACTGGCTGGTGCGTGTATTCAGGTTTCTGTACCTTTTCCCCGATGGTAGAGGTTGTAGAAAAACATTTGCCAGAGTGGGATGGATCTTTGAGAATGCTGGTGGTCTACCAGACAGTGCGGCTGGTAGATGGATTCTATGGATGGGAGGCTGGCCTTTGTGATTGTCTGGGCTGAGTTCACCACTCTCTGTAACCGTCTCCGATCTTGAATGGAACAGTTGCCATACCAGGTACTGATACACCCAGACAGAATGCTCTCGATGGTGCATCTATCCAAGTGGGTAAGGGTATTCGCCATCATCCCAAATTTCCTCAGCTGCCTAAGGAAGAAGAGACGTTGTTGGGTCTTTGTAACCAGTGTGTCCACATGAAGAAGGAGCCTCACGTTGGTGCCCATTGGCAGTGGAGGTTTGGTCACGTGACCATTAAGGTTTTTGCGTCTGTAAAAGCCAGACATGCTAAATCTAACCTTGCAAGACGCAAATGTACTCTTCTTTGCTTGAACTCCCACAGGTGAGACAGTCACAGGCAAATTGAAGATGCAAAGCTGTGCCACCTCTGGAGTCTAAAAGGAGATTTTTGAGGGGCCTTGGTATGGTTCTTCCTCCAGCTGTGTCACCCTACCTCCTTGTGAACTTTGACCATCTAGAGAGATCAAGGTAGCCTGTCACTGTCACCAATGCTGCTGAGTACCAATGCCTAGAGTGATCGGAGTGCAGGTCTATGCATATTCAGCTGATCCTGAAACTACTGGACATGGGATTCCATATCTCCATAACATTTACTACAAGTAAACAGACAGACAATTGCTTGTTTAGGGCACATGGGAGCTGCAGTCTTGCAGGAGTGTGCAGGTGGCAGAAGTGCCATAGATAGGAGTTTCAGGAACGTAACCACACCTAAAGTTGAGACAGATAGATGGGTGACAATGAGGAGGGGCAGCCATGCAGAGCAGGAGACCCCTGTGGCTATTTCCCTCTCAAACAAGTATGCCATTTTTCGATGCGGTTCAAGGGGTGATCTGTCATGGGACGGTGACAGTCATGGCCAGAACTATTGTACAATGGGGAGGGTCAAAGTGCAAGTGAGCAATAGTAGAACATAGAACAATACAGCATAGTCCAGACCCTTCGGCCCTCGATGTTGCGATGACCTGTGAAACTGATCTGAAACCCATATAACCTACACTATTTCATTATCATCCATATATTTATCCAATGGTCATTTAAATGCCCTTAAAGTTGGCGAGTTTACTACCGATGCAGGCAGGGCATTCTACCCCTTATTACTCTGAGTAAAGAACCTACCTCTGACATCTGTCCTATATCTATCACCCCTCAGTTTAAAGCTATGTCCCCTCGTGCTAACCATCACCATCTGAGGAACAAGGCTCTCACTGTCCAATCTATCTAATCCTCTGATCATCTTGTATGTCTCTATTAAGTCACCTCTTAACTTTCTTCTCCCTAATAAAAACAGCCTCAAGTCCCTCAGCCTTTCCGCGTAAGGCCTTCTCTCCATATCAGGCAACATCCTGGTAAGGTCTTCTGCACTCTTTCCAATGTTTCCACATCCTTCTGATAATGCGGCGACCAGAACTGTACACAATACTCCAAATATGGCTGCACCAGAGTTTTGTACAGCTGCAACATGACCTCATGGCTCCAAAATTCAATTCCTCTATCAAATAAAGCTAACAAACCGTATGCTTTCTTAACAACCCTATCAACCTTGGTGGCAACATTCAGGGATCCATGCACATGGGCACCAAGGTCTCTCTGCTCATCCACACTACCAAGAATCTTACTATTAGCCCAGTAATCTATATTCCTGTTACTCTTTCCAAAGTGAATCACCTCACGTTTTTCCGCATTAAACTCCATTTGCCACCTCACAGCCCAGCTCTGCAGCTTATCTTTTCTTCTGTAACGTGCAACATCCTTCCACACTCTCTACAACTCCACCAACTTTAGTGTCATCTGCAAATTTACTAACTCATCCTTCTACGCCCTCATCCAGGTCATTTTTAAAAATGACAAACAGCAGTGGCCCCAAAACAGATCCTTGTGGTACACCACCAGTACATAAACTCCAGGATGAACATTTCCCATCAACCATCACCCTCTGTCTTCTTTCAGCTGGCCAATTTCTGACCCAAACCGCTAAATCTCCCTCAATCCCATGCCTCAGAATTTTCTCGAATAGCCTCCCATGCAGAACCTTATCAAATGGTTTACTGAAATCCAAATACACCACATCAACCGCTTTACCCTCGTCCACCTGTTCAGTCACCTTCTCAAGGACCTCAATAAGGTTTTGAGGCACGACCTACCCTTGACTATCCCTAATCAAAGTATTCCTCTCTAGATGATTATAAACCCTACTTTTATGATCCTTTCCAACACTTGACCCACAACCAAAGTAAGGCTCACTGGTCTATAATTACCAGGGTTGTCTCTACTCCCTTTCTTGAACAAGGGACATTTGCTATTTTCCAGTTTTCTGGCACTATTCCTGGAGACAATGATAATATAAAGATCAAAGCCAAAGGCTCTGCAATCTCCTCCTGATCTTCCCAGAGATTCCTAGGGTAAATTCCATTTAGCCCAGGGGATGCATCTATTTTCACACCTCCCAGAATTGCTAATACCTCTCCTTATGAGCCTCAATCCCATCTAGTCTAATAGCCTGTATCTCAGTATTCTCCTCGACAACATTGTCTTTTTCCTGTGTAAATACTGACAAAAAATATTCATTTAGCGTCTCTCCTATTTCTTCGCAATCTGCACGCAGAGTCCTTGACAGGACCTAATCTTACTCTAGCCATTCTTTTATTCCTGTCATAGCTGGAGAAAACTTTAGGGTTTTCCTTGATCCTACCTGCCAAAAAATTATGTTCCCTCCTGGCTCTTCTTAGCTCTATCTTTAGATCTTTCCTGGCTAACTTGTAACTCTCAAGCGCTCTAACTAAGCCTTCACATCTCATCTTTACATAAGCCTCTTTCTTCCTCTTGACAAGAGATTAAACTTCTTTAGTAAACCACAGTTCCCTCACTTGACCACTTCCTCCCTGCCTGACAGGTACATACTTATCAAGGACACAAAGTAACTGCTCCTTGAACAAGCTCCACATTTCAATTGTGCCCACCCCCTGCAATTTCCTTTTTCATCCTCTGCATCCTAAATCTTGCCTAATCTGATCATAATTGCCTTCCCCCCAGATAAAACTCTTGCCCTGCGGTATATACCTGTCCCTTTCCACCGCTCAAGTAAACTTAACCAAATTGTGGTCACTATCACGAAAGTGCTCACCTACCTCTAAACCTATCACCTGGCCCAGTTCATTACGCAGTACCAAACCCAATGTGGCGTTGCCTCTTGTTGACGTATCTACATAACGTGTCAGGAAACCCTCCTGCATACATTGGACAAATATGACCCATCTCAGGGTCTTTCCACTCAATATTAGGAAAGTTAAAGACCCCATAACAACTACCCTGTTACTTTCACTCCTATCTAGAATCATCTTTGCAATCCTTTCTTCTAATCTCTGGAACTTTTCAGAGGCCTATAGAAAACTCCCAGCAGGGTGACCTCTCCTTTCCTGTTTCTAACCTCAGCCCATACTACCTCAATAGACGAGTCCTCACCAAATGTCCTTTCTGCCACCGTAACACTGTCCTTTACTAGCAATGCCATACCTCCCCTTTAACCACCTTCCCTGTTCGTACTGAAACATCTAAACCCCTGACTGAAACATTCCAGTCCTATTCTATCCATGTCTCTGAAATGGCCACAACATTGAAGTCCCATGTTCCAACCCAAGCTGCAAGTTCATCCAACTTATTCCGTTGAAGTAGACACACTTCAAACCACTTTCTTGCCTGCCTGTACACTCCTGCAACCTTGAAACCTTATTCATGACTTCACTACACTCAATCTCTTATACACTGGAGCTACAATTCAGGTTCCCATCCCCCTGCTGAATTAGTTTAAATTCTCCCGAAGAGCATTAGCCAACCTCCCCCCCCAAACCCCTGGATATTGGTACCTCTCTAGTAGAGGTATAGACCATCTCGTTTGCCCCACCTGTCCCAGAATGAGCCTCAATTGTCCAGGTATCTGAATCCCTCCCTTCTGCACCATCCCTGTAGCCATATGTTCAACTGCTCTCTCTCACCATTCCTTGCCTCGCTAGTGTGTGGCACGGGTAACAAACCAGAGATATAACAACTCTGTTTGTTCAAGCTCTAAGTTTCCACCCTAGCACCTTGAATTTCTGCCTTATATCTCCATCCCTTTTCCTACCTATGTCATTGGTGCCTATGTGGACCACGACTTTGAGGCTGCTCTCCCTCCCCCTTAAGGATTCCAATAAGAAGATCTGAGACATCATGGACCCTGACACCTTGGAGGTAACACACCAACCGCAAGTCTCTCTTGTTCCCACAAAATCTCCTATCTGTCCCCCAACTATGAAGTCCCCAGTGACTAATGATCTACTCCTCTCCCTCTTCCCTTCTGAGCAACATGGACAGACTCTGTGCCAGAGACCTGTACCCTTTGGCTTACCCTGGTAAGTCGTCCCCCAAACAGAATCTAAAACAGTACACTTGTTGTTGAGGGAAACAGCTACAGGAGATTCCCTGTACTGTCTGCCTGTTCCCTTTCCGTCTCTGACTGTCACCCATCTACCTTCTTTCTGTACCTGAGGTATGACTACCTCCCTGTAACTCCTCTCAATTACCCCCTCAGCCTCCTGAATGATCCGAAGTTCATCCAGCTCCAGCTCCAGTTCCCTAACGCAGTTTACAAGAAGTTAGCGTTGGGTGCATTTCACGCAAATGAAGAGACTCTATAGTCAAGAGCAAAGATAGGCATTCCTGTGGCCACAAGTAAGATTACAGGATAGTACCTCCCTTGTGCCAGGGTCAAGGATATCTCTGAACAGACACAAGGAAGGGAGATGAGGTCCTGCAAAAGGAACTTCAGGAGTTAGGCAGAAAATTAAAAAGCAGGATCTCCTTGGTTGTAATCTCAGAATTATTCCCCATGCCACATGCTAGTGAGGTCAGGAAAAGGAAGATAGTACAACTGAATTTGTGGCTAATGAGCAAGTATAATAAGGAGGAATATTTGGATAATTGGAATTTCTAGCGGAGTAAGTGGGACCTGTACAAAAAAGGATGGGCTGCACCTGAACTGGGAATGAGGTTTGCTAGTGCTCCTAAAGAGCACTATGATGGGTCTTGTGGGAACCGGAGCAGCAGGTCAAGATGTGAGGAGAAGGTAGTGTTTAAAAGGTTGAAGAAGCAGTGCCAGATTAACTAACAAGGCAGGACTATAAACAGTGTATTGAGTAAGCCAGGAAGGAGAAATCTTAAAAAGATGCTAATGGATGGAATAGCTTGTAAAGCCAAAATTAGGGTTCTTTAAATAAAGGAACAAAGGTAAACAACAAATGAAATGAGTTGCAGGCACAGATTGAAATTAGAAACTATGATATTGTAGCCATTACTGCTGCAGGATGGCCAGGACTGGGAACTAAACATGCCAGGTTATAAGGTTTAGAGGAGGAATAGAGAAAATGGCAGATGGGGTGGAGTAGAGTTACTGATTAGAAAGACTTCTATGGTAAGGGATTTAGATTTAGATTTTGTCACATGTACTAGACGGCATAGGTTTAGAGTGAGAGGGGAAAGATAGAAAAGAGACCTATGGGGCAACGTTTTCCACGCAGAGGGTGGTGCGTGTATGGAATGAGCTGCCAGAAGAAGTGGTGGAGGCTAGTACAATTGCAACATCTAAAAGACATTTGGATGGGTATATGAATAGGAAGGGTTTGGAGTGATACGTGCTGAGTTCTGGCAGATGGGAATAGGTTGAGTTGGGATATCTAGTCAGCATGGACAGATTGGACCAAAGAGTCTGTTTCCATGCTGTTCCGTGCTCTATGACTTAAGTACAGGAGCGAGAAATGTACAATGTCACCATTCCAAGTTCAATCTTAGTCATAAAGATACTTAGGTACAAAATCTTAGGTCCAAAAATTGAAATATAAAGAAGTTAAGAAGTCCATCATCACTACAGTTCTTTTTAGTATAAAGTAGAAAAGTAAAAAAATAAAGTGAGAAGTTAAGCATTACTGGCTTTTCTAAAGCAACAGGCCTTCAAATGCTCCATGCTGATCTTTCCCCATGAGGGCGTGCTGTCCCCAGTGCTGGGTACGCTTTCACCTGTGCTGGGTGAAGTTCCACTCAGGCTCGCCGGTCGCTATGCAGCTAATTGCCGGTTTGGTCGCTAGCTGCTTCACCGCTGACCACACTTTGGACTTGTGCTGTGTCCCAGCCAAAGTCATGTTTTGTTGCTGCTGCTGACTAAACTCTCTCTGCTCTCGGCTATGGGCGGCATGGTGGCTCAGTGGTTAGCACTGCTGCCTCACAGTGCCAGGGACCTGGGTTCAATTTCCGCCTCAGGCGACTGTCTGTGTGGAATTTGCATGTTCTCCCCGTGTCTGTGCGGGTTTCCTCCAGGTTTCCTCCCAAAATCCAAAGATGTCTAGGTCAGATGAACTGGCCATGCTAAATTGCCCATAGTGTTCAGTGCATTAGCCAGGGGTAAATATAGGGTAGGGGAATGGGTCTGAGTGGGTTGCTCTTCAGAGGGTTGGTGTGGACTTGTTGGGTCAAAGGGCCTGTTTCCATACTGTAGTAATCTAATCTCTCCAAAAGATAAATAAAAAAGCATTAAAAATTGAAAAAAGAGGAAAAGGAAAATAAAAAAATGAGAAAAGAAAAAAGAAGCGGTAGGTATTGAATACACAATTGACTTAATGATAGAAAACACAGGATAATAGTGGAAGGATACTTGTCGGAATGGACACCTGTGATTAATAGAGTGTCTCAGGGATCACTGCTGGGCTCATTATTGTTTGCTATCTATATCAATGATTGGAATGAGAATATACAAGGCGTGATCAGTAAGTTTGCAGATGACACTAAAATAGGTGGCATCATGGACAGGAAGGTTATCAGAAATTGGAGCAGGACCTTGATCAGCTGGGGAATTGGGCTGAAAAACGGCAATAGCGTTCCATATAGATAAGTGTGAGGTCTTGCGTTTTGGAAAGTCAAATCAAGTTTCATGGTGAATGGTAGAGCCTTAAGGAGTGCAGTGGAACGGAGGGACCTTGGAGTTCAGGTGCAACATCCTCTGAAAGTGGGGTCACAGGTAAACAGAGCAGTGAAGAAGGCTTTTGGCACACTGGCCTGTATCAGTCAGAACACTGAGTATAGAAGTTGGCAAGTTATGTTGCAGTTGTACAGGACGTTGGTGACCAGATAGGTGGGAAGGAAGATGGACAGATAGGACAGGTCAAGAGGGCAGTGCCGAGTTGGAGGGTTGAATCTGGGATGAGGTTGGGGGAGGGGAGATTTGAAAACTAGCTAAATCAATGTTGATGCCGTGTGGTTGGAAGATGAGGCATTGTTTCTTCAGTTGGTGGGTGGCTTAGATTTAGTGGTGGAGGAGGTCCAGGACTTGCATGTCCTTGGGAGAATGGGAGGGGGAGTTGAATTGGTCAGCTGCAGGGTGATGGCATTGTTTGATGCGTATGTTCCAGAGATATTCCTTCAGATGCTCATGTTGGTGTCATGCTTCCCCTATTATTAATGAAGGATTATTAAAAAACAAGAAGTTTAAAACTAACCTTTAAATGGAGGTGGAAAAGTGAACATTGGTTATGCTAGCATCATGAGTAGCTACCTATGGTCACTGGCAAAGAAGATTTAGGTAAGAATTTGATATAGCATAGATGGCCAGCACTCAAAATAATATCTACCAACAGGGATAAGTGGGGAGAGACAGTTACAAGCAAGAGGATCCATGGACATGAATTACTACCATCTTGGAAGAAGACCAGGAATTCTCTTACATCAGGAAAGGAAGGAACAAAAACTTCACTTTAAAACGATTGTACTCCCTCCCCCTCCATTCTACAGGACAGCTTTGGGATTGGCTAATTCAACAAATTATCAGCTCTAGACGTTCTGCTCCTTAACAAACTCAATAATCAATAAGAAAATTGCTGTAAGCCATTGATTGTCAATAGTGGAGTGGTTTTGATTTATCATTGTCACATGTACCGAGATACAGCGATCAGTATTGTACTGCATGCTAACCAGAAAAATGATATCTTACATAAGTACATCAGGGTGATAGAACAGAATGCAGAATATAGTGTAACAGTTGCAGAAGAAGATCAACTCTCTAACATATGAGGGGTAGATTCATAAGTCTGATAACAGCAGTGAAGAAGCAGTTTTAAAGTCTGTTGATATGTGTTTGCAAGCTTTTATATCTTCTGCCTTATGGAAGAGGGTGGAAGAGAGTATAAGCAGGATGGGAGGGGTCTTTGATTATTTTGGCTGCTTTCCTGAGGCAGCGGGAAGTGTAGATAGTGTCAAATGGAAGGGAGATTGGTTCATAAATTCATAGACCCTTCGGTCTAACTCGTCCATGCTGACCTTTATCCTAAATTAATTTAGTCCCATTTGCCAGCAATTGGCCCATATCCCTCTTAACTCTTGTAAATGTTGTAATTGTTTCAGCCTCCATCACTTTCTCTGGCAGCTCATTCCATACACGCACATCCCTTTGTGTGAAAAAGTTACCCCTCTGCTCCCTTTTAATCTTAAACCTATCTCATCCTAAACCTATGCCCTTTAGCTCTCGACTCCCCCACCCCAGGGAAACGACCTTGTCTATTTCCCCTATGCAGACATTCAATCCATGTGACATTTTATAAATTCCTACTTTGGAAACAGAACCAGTCTGATACAAGGTTGGAGTACATCCAGGCTCTAACCTCATACCTTTAATGCATTGTCTGAGCTGAGATGTCACCTATCTTTGTAAACCTTAAGTTATCTCGGGAATGTGACTTAAAAGAGTTCTGGGATTTACATATGAATGAATTGAAACCTGCAACCCATTCTAAAGGATGGAAGACTTAACAGCATAACTAGGTTTGTTCAACATATTGTATCAGTTGCATGACACTTCGATCTTCTGCTGTAAATTGTGTCTTATGATCCTGCCCCACTAGCCACCTGATGAAGGAGCATCGCTCTGAGAGCTAGTACTTCCAAATAAACCTGTTGGATGATAGACTGGTGTTGTGTGATTTTTAACTCTTCCTATAAGCGGAAGACCATAATTGCACACAATACTCAAAATGTGACCTGTCCAGCTGCAACATGAACTCCCAAATCCTATACTCATTGCTCTGACCAATAAAGGAAAGCATACCAAAAGCTTTCTTCACTATCCTATCTATCGGTGATTCTACTTTCAAAGAACTATGAATTTGCACTACAAAGTCTCTTTGTTCAGCAACACTCCCTAGGACCTTACCATTAAGTGTATAAGTCCTGCTCTGATTTGCCTTTCCAAAATGCAGCACCTCACACTTATCTAAATTAAACTCCATTTGCTACTCCTTAGCCTATTGACCCATCTGATTAAGATCCTGTTGTACTCTGAGGTAACCTTTGTCACCGTCCACTGCACCTTCAGTTTTGGTGTCATCTGCAAACTAACTATACTTCCTATGTTCATATCCAAATCATTTACATAAATGACAAAAAGCAGTTGACCCAGCATTGATCTTTGGTGGCATATCGCTGGTCACAGGCCTCCAGTCTGAAAGGCAACCACCAGCCTCTGTCTTCTAACTTTGAGCCAGTTCTGTATCCAAATAGCTAGTTCTCCCTGTATTTCACGAGATCTAACCTTGTTAACCAGTCCACTATGAGGAACCTTGTTGAATACCTGTCTTCTAGTCTGAGATTGTCCCCCAAGGGGAAGCAAACTTTCCTCATCTGACCTGCTGTTATGAGACTTTTGAACATACTTCTACAATATTAATGTTGAGCTCTCTTCCTCTGCATCTTCTCTGCAGCTGTAACACTGTACTCTGCACACTGTTCTGCTACCCTGTTGCACTTTGTATGGTACAATCTGCAAAACAATACTCTACACCATATCTTGGTATATGTGACAACAATAAATCAAACTCAATCAAATTCAAACACAAACCCATAAAGTCCCCTAAGAATCTGGTATGTTTCAATAAGGTCTCTTTTCATTCTTTTAAACTCCACTGAGGATAGGCCCAACATCTTACAAGACAGTCCTTTCATACCCAGGATCAAGCAAGCAAACTTTTTCTGGGCTGCATTCAATGCCGATATTTTTTTCCTTGGAAAAGAGAAGCAAATGTGTTCAGAGTTCCAGGTATGATTGAAATAGTACTTTGACTTTCCTATTTTTCATACTCTACTCCATGTAAAAGTTCAATGTTCATTTATCTACTCCATTACCTACTGAAATGCATGCTAGATTCCAGTGATATATGCAAAAGGACTCCAAAGTCTCCCAGTGCTGTAGCTTACTTCAATCTTTCTCCATTTAAAGAATATTCAACTCCTCTATTCTTCCTGCTAAAGTACATAACCTCACATTTTCCAACATTCAAATATTTGTCCATTCGCTTATGTTGTTTATATTCTCCTGCAGACATCTGTGTCATCCTCACTACTACTTGGCAGTAGTACATCACGTTCCTCATCTAAACCATGAAGGCATATTATCAGTAATTGTAGCCCCAGCTCTGATTCCTGCAGCACTTCACTAATTACATGGAGTCATAGAGATGTACAGCAAGGAAACAGACCCTTCGGTCCAACCAGTCCACGCCGAAAAGATATCCCAACACAATCTAGTCCCACCTGCCAGCACCCGGCCCATATCCCTCCAAACCCGTCCTATTCAAATATCGATCCAAATGCATCTTAAATGCTGCAGTTGTACCAGCCTCCACCACCTCCTCTGGCAGCTCATTCCATACATTTTCATACTCTGTGTGAAAAGGTTGCCCCTTAGGTCTCTTTTATATCTTTCCCCTCTCACCCTAAACCTACGCCCTCTAGTTCTGGACTCCCTGACCCCAGGGAAAAGACTTTGTCTAATTACCCTATCCATGCCCCTCATAATTTTGTAAACCTCTATAAGGTCACCTCTCACCCTCCGACATTCCAGGGAAAATAGCCCCAGCCTATTCAGCCTCTCCCTGTAGCTCAAATCCTCCAACCCTGGCAACATCCTTGGAAATCTTTTCTGAACCCTTTCAAGTTTCACAACAACTTTCTGACAGGAAGGAGACCAGAATTGCACGCAATATTCCAACAGTGGCCTAACCAATGTCCTGTACAGCCGCAACATGACCTCCCAACTCCTGTACTCAATACTCTGACCCCAATAAAGGAAAGCATACCAAACGCCATCTTCACTATCCTATCTACCTGCGACTCCACTTTCAAGGAGTTATGAACCTGTACTCCAAGGTCTCTTTGTTCAGCAACACTCCCTAGGACCTTACCATTAAGTGTATAAGTTGTGCTAAGATTTGCTTTACCAAAATGCAGCATCCCGCATTTATCTGAATTAAACTTTATCTGCCACTTCTCAGCCCATTGGCCCATCTGGTCAAGATCCTGTTGTAATCTGAGGTAACCCTCTTCGCTGTCCACTACACCTCCAATTTTGGTGTCACCTGTAAACTTACTAACTATACCTCTTATGCTCGCATCCAAATCATTTATGTAAATAACAAAAAGTAGAGGGCCCAGCACCGATCCTTGTGGCAGTCTACAGGCATCCAGTGTGAAAAACAACCCTCCACCACCACCCTCTGTCTTCTACCTTTGAGCCAGTTCTGTATCCAAATGGCTAGTCCTCCCTGTATTCCGTGAGATCTAACCTTGCTAATCAGTCTCCCATGGGGAACCTTGTCGAACGCTTTACTGAAGTCCATATAGATCACAGCTACTGCTCTTCCCTCATCAATCCTCTTTGTTACTTCCTCAAAAAACTGCTCCTATTATTCCAACCTTCTGCCTTCTTATAAATTAGCCCAAAGTCCTCTATCCATATTAATATACTACCTCAAACATTATCTTATTAAATAGTCTTAAGTATTGTACTTGAACAAACACCTGTTGGAAATGCAGATAAATTATGCCTACTGCTTCCTTTATGTCTATCCTGCTTATTAACTCTTCATAAAATATTAATAAATTTGTTAAGTGTAATTTTCCCTTTGTGAAGACATGCTGACTGTGCTTGATCATACTTAGCATTTCTAAATGCTCTACTATTACATCCTTAATAAATACACAAACATTTTCCAAATAACAGATGCTAAGCTAACTGGACTATTGTTCCCTTTTCTGGTCTCCTTCCCAATTATAAATTACGAATTATTCACAGTTTGTTTATACTGGAAATCAAAAGCCAGAAAATACAGCAAAAATGCACAGCCAGTCCAGGTACTTCTGGAAAGGGAAAAGACTGGGTGATTCACATGTAGAGTACAGACTCTGTATCGGATCCAGTAAAATTCAAATAAACTTCATCCAAATAAAACATTGAACTGTCTTTTCTCCTTTGCAGTATACATGATTTAACTGTTGTCAATTTCATGCATATACTGTCCATTACAAAAATAGGACTTGCAGTGAAAAGGCACCTTTCACGATGTCAGCACATCCTAAAGCGCTGTCCAATCAATTTAGTATTTGTTTGAAATGTTGATCATTATTGCAATGTGGAAAAAGTTGGAGTCAATTTGCACACAGCAAGGTCCTATAAGCAGTGTGATGTTCATTGAGGGATAAAAGCTGGCTAGAACACTAAGGAGAACAAGCTTGCTGTTTTAGAGGCAAAAGCACTACCCATAACTGGGTAATCCCAGGGTTTCTTCTTCCACCGTGGAGTATCCCACTGGCTTCTCTATAATGCATTTTCAAAAGCTTCATGGTTTTCCATTTAGTTTTAGGGGCAGAGAACTCAATTACTGCTGTACCTTTGCTGTTCTTGGCAGAACATGTCCTTGCACTACTATGTGGTAAATGATGCATACTTTTGCAAACTTACTATTACCAAGATTTATCACCAAACCAGCTACTATAATTTTCCAAAGAGAGCTACTGTTGTTTCAAGTAGTGTTTCCAAAGCCACTCTACATCAGCACATCATCAACATAAATCACACAGTTAGAAACACTGGCTACCACTTCATTCATTTATCTCTGGAAATTTATTGCGGCTTTTTTTTTAGCCAAATGGCATCACTCAAATCCTCATATCTCAGGACGTAGGTTTGCTCGCTGAGCTGGAAAGTTCACTTTCAGACATTTCGTCACCATACTAGATAACATCTTCAGTGAGCCTCTGGATGAAGCACTGCTGATGATTCCGGTGGTAACCTGAACTCTATCAACAAACACATTGACTTGGACCCGATTTCCCACCTCCTGTGAAAAAGAACAGGAAATGACATCACCACCGGAAATGACATCACCAACCCAAAGAAACCCAAACATGTAAATACAAGCAGGAATCATCAGCAGTGCTTCGTTCGGAGGCTCACTGAAAGTGTTATCTAGTATGGTGACGAAACATCTGAAAATGAACTTTCCAGCTCAGCGAGCAAACCTACATCCAGAACCTCAACCTGAGCTACCAGTCTTCTCAAAACTAACTAACTCATATCTCATTTGCTTAGAGTGTTAAAGGACCTTTGAGAGAAAGTGAGGGCTGCAGATGCTGGAGATCAGAGCCGAAAATGTGTTGCTGGAAAAGCGAAGCAGGTCAGGCATCATCCAAGGAACAGGAGAATCAATGTTTCCGGCATAAGCCCTTCTTTAGGAATGAGGAAAGTGTGTCCAGCAGGCTAAGATAAAAGGTAGGGAGGAGGGACTTGGGGGAAGGGCTTTGGAAATGCGATAGGTGGAGGGAGGTCAAGGTGAGGGTGATAGGCCGGAGTGGGGTGGGGGCGGAGAGATCAGGAAGATGACTGCAGGTTAGGAAGGCGGTGCTGAGTTTGAGGGATTTGACTGAGACAAGGTGGGGGGAGGGGAAATGAGGAAACTGGAGAAATCTGAGTTCATCCCTTGTGGTTAGAGGGTTCCCAGGCAGAAGATGAGGCGCTCTTCCTCCAACCGTCGTGTTGCCATGGCCTGGCGATGGAGGAGTCCAAGGACCTGCATGTCCTTGGTGGAGTGGGAGGGGGAGTTAAAGTGTTGGGCTACGGGGTGGTTGGGTTGGTTGGTCCGGGTGTCATAGAGGTGTTCTCTGAAACGTTCCGCAAGTAGGCGGCCTGTCTCCCCAATATAGAGGAGGCCACATCGGGTGCAGCGGATGCAATAGATGATGTTTGTGGAGATGCAGGTGAATTTGTGGCGGATATGGAAGTATCCCTTGGGGCCTTGGAGGGAAGTAAGGGGGGAGGTGTGGGCGCAAGTTTTGCATTTCTTGCGGTTGCAGGGGAAGGTGCCAGGAGTGGAGGTTGGGTTGGTGGGGGGTGTGGACCTGACGAGGAAGTCACGGAGGGAGTTGTCTTTTTGCATCCGCTGCACCCGATGTAGCCTCCTCTATATTGGGGAGACAGGCCGCCTACTTGCGGAACGTTTCAGAGAACACCTCTGGGACACCCGGACCAACCAACCCAACCAGCCCGTAGCCCAACACTTTAACTCCCCCTCCCACTCCACCAAGGACATGCAGGTCCTTGGACTCCTCCATCGCCAGACCATGGCAACACGACGGTTGGAGGAAGAGCGCCTCATCTTCTGCCTGGGAACCCTCCAACCACAAGGGATGAACTCAGATTTCTCCAGTTTCCTCATTTCCCCTCCCCCGACCTTGTCTCAGTCAAATCCCTCGAACTCAGCACCACCTTCCTAACCTGCAATCATCTTCCTGATCTCTCCGCCCCCACCCCACTCCGGCCTATCACCCTCACCTTGACCTCCCTCCACCTATCGCATTTCCAAAGCCCCTCCCCCAAGTCCCTCCTCCCTACCTTTTATCTTAGCCTGCTGGACACACTTTCCTCATTCCTGAAGAAGGGCTTATGCCCGAAACGTCGATTCTCCTGTTCCTTGGATGCTGCCTGACCTGCTGCGCTTTTCCAGCAACACATTTTCAGTGTTAAAGGATCTGTCAATATCCCTTTAACATTCTATTTCAAGAACATAAGAACATGCAGCAGGAGTAAACAATTCAACCCCATGAATTTGGTCAACCATTTAATACGATCATGGATGATTATCTTGGTCTCAGCTCCTGCCTGTTCCCCATAACCTTTTTCCCATTTCTAATTTAAAATCTATCTATCTCTTCCTTAAAGTTATTCAGTGTCCTGGCATCCAACACAATCTAAGGCAGTGAATTTCATAGTTTCATCATCCTCTGAGGTTAGTAATTCCTCCTCTGACAATGTGGAAAATTGGCCAGGTATATCCTGTACACAAAAAGCAGAACAAATTTAATAATTTAATCTCACTAACTACTCCCTCATTAACCTATTGTCAATCATCAGTAAAGTGATGGAAGGGTTATCAATAGTGCTTTCAAGCAGTACTTAATCCATTTTATATCTGCTTGGTTAACTTCGAAAAATACAGCATAGAAATACTTTGGCCCACCATATCTATGACAACCAATTTAAGATTGAAATTCTGACCTTGAATGTGGCCCACTTACATGCATGCAAAGATATGTATATTAACACACTAGGCCATGCTCTTTGCTGACAGAAAGAAAATGTACATGCACTTTGCCTGTGTCAAACAGCAAAGTATGTGACAGCCATTTGCTGGTTCATTTCTCAGGCAATACCCTGACCAATCAAAGTCAGCCTGCCAGGTTTAAAATTAAACAAAGCTTGAGTCTTAAATCTCTAATGTGTGCTTTCATTATGGCAATGCCTCCAACAATCAGTTAAAAATCACACAACATCAGGTCATCAGGTGAAGGAGCGGTGCTCCGAAAACTAGTGTGCTTCCAATTAAACCTGTTGGACTATAACCTGATGTTGTGTGATTTTTAACTTTGTACACCTCAGTCCAACACCGGCATCTCCAAATCATGACGACTTCCAACAATCAGAGTCCACTTGCCAACCGATCAGTACTTTCCTTTCATGAAGTACAAATTTTAGTTTTCCCCTTGAATTTATATTCTTGCAAAATATCCTGATAAGGGCAAGATGAAAAACTTCAGCAAAATGTATCCTTTTTCAGCAACACTAATGGTCTGTGCTAGCAAGTAGGTATTTGTAACTTCAGTGAAATATTGGGTATCAACCTATATCCAGTTCTGATTCATTGCCTTTGGAGAGGAAAACTGAGAGAAGTTGGGATGAAGCTGATTTTGGCACTGCATCACTGTACTGTATAGATCAAACAAGTCTCATATATTCCATTTTTAATTATTTATAGTAAACCAAATAAAATCAGTCTAACTCACTTTAAAAGTGAAAATTACCAGCTACAGTTTAGCAAACAGTGGCTTCAGTTTCATTTTGTTTTAGTCTGGATACATCAGTCCTTCAAAATGTGCAACATTAACGTTCTATGTGGTAATTAACGTTCTATGTGTCTATATTAAATTCTTGCATTCTATTATGATATTACAAATATGGGAAAAGGGAAAAATCAGGAGGCTTACAAAAACAATGGAAACAGTCCCCTTGCCAGGAGAAGTAGTCAGAGCAGATATAATAGCAAAGTTTAAGAGACATTTAGATAGATACAAGAACAGTCAGGGAATGGAGGGATACAATGGTTAACAGTAAATTGTGAGACTTTGATTTGAGGCTGCAGTAAAAAATTATTGTATTGGCCTGGTTAAAATATTCTAGCTATGTGAATATATGATGGAAACTCATTAGCTGCAATCACACCAATTTGAAAGATGTGCTTAAAGAAACACAAAAGAATAAAGAAAATATAGTAGAGGAATAGGAACTTAGGTCCACCAAGACAATGCTGACACATGATGCGTTTCTAAACTAAAAAATCTTTTGCCGCTACATGGTCTTTATCCTGCTATTCCCTGCCTATTCATTTATCGTCAAGATGACTCTCAAACATTACTATTGTATCAAACTCCACCACCTCGCATTCCAGGTATTTATCAAAAACTCTGTGTAAAAATCTTGCCTGTCAGATCTCCTTTAAATTTACCCCCTTTTACCTTAATTGATATTTCCACTCTGGGGAAAAGACTCTGACTATCCATTTTAACCATGTCTCTCATAATTTTGTCAACTTCTAATACCTTTCTCCTTTTGTAAACTTTGCCCCACATCCTTCATTGTTCAAGTTAAAACGAAACAAGCTTGTCCAATCTCTCGTCATAGCTTATACCCTCCAAACTAGGCAACATCTGGTAAACCATTTTTGTATATTCTCCACAGTCTACACATCCTTCTTGTAATGTGGTGACAGAACTGCACACTATATTTCAAATGTGGCATAATTAATGTTGTATAGAGGTACAACATAACTTGCCAAATTCTATACGGTATGTCCAACTGATTAAGACAAGTATGCCATCAGCCTTCTTAAAAATCACACAACACCAGTTTATAGTCCAACCAGTTTAATTGGAAGCAAACCCTGTTGGACTATAACCTGGTGTTGTGTGATTTTTAACTTTGTACACCCCAGTCCAACATCAGCATCTCCAAATCATGAGCCTTCTTGACCACCTTATGCACTTGTGTTGTCATTTTCAGGGAACTGTTGACCCAAACACCTGCACCCCTCTGTATGTTGTTACTACAAAGATTAGATTTATATTTTAGATTTTATTATCCCGTGTACTCAAGTACAGAGTACAGGAGTACAGTGAAAAGTGTGTAATGTCACCACACATGGCAGCATCCTAAGTACCAAAGTACCTAGGTACAAAAAAGGCTTAGGTACAAGATAGTAAAAGAAGCAGGGATTAAAACGTTAAGCATTATTTCACAGAATAGTAGAAAAATAAATAAATAGGTAATAGTTTACATTAAAGTCTTTCGTAGTTTAAACCAGAAAATTAAAGGAATAAGTTAAAAGTTCAACAGTCTTTAATGAGTCCTCCGCCTATCCCGCTCTGCTGTCTGTCTTGACACCGATTCTGCAGATACTGTTACTGCTGCTGAAACTGCTGCATCTCTCATCTCCCCCAGGGCCTCAGGAACATGCCTGGGCAGGATCCAATTGCACACCAAGGCAAGATACCACCATAAGCCACCAAGAGACCTAGCTGAGACTCACCACGAACCGCCAAGACCTGGCTGTGTAACGATGCTGTCACTTTTTAAAGGTTATTTTATCCTTGGGTTTTTTGAAAAGATGATATAAAGGCAGAAAACGGATATAAAAGCTGAGGTGATAAAGAGTCTAGTTTAACACTGGGGAGGGGGTGGGTTGTTGGCCAGTTCTCCCAGTTCAGGTTTTCTCTCATTTGTTTTAGCTGTAGCAGTCACAAGATGTGAGAGTCCAGGAGAGTTACAAGCTTCAGTAAAGAATACTTCTGACTTTCTCTGAAATCTCTCTCAGTTGTTCCTTCCTGCCTGTAAAAATCCGTGTTTGAATGTACCTTTTTGCGAAGGGGTGTGTTTATGGAATGTTACTGTATTGGAACAGTTAATTAGTAATAGTTACTGTATCTGGTCCACTAAGTTTTCCACCAGTTAAGTTATTCTAAATTCTGCTTTCTTTTATTCATGCTTCAACTGTAGTGTTTAAATAAATTGTTTTGCTTAAAACCAAGTGGTTTGACCAGTTACATCATACCTAGAACACCCACTTCACAACTGCCTTTAAAATAAGAAAATGTTAGGATCTGGGCTACTTTCTTAAAATATTTTGAGGGGGTCTGGCCTGGTCCACAACAGACAGGGGGCTCTTGTCAGGACAATCTATTTTTCCAATATGAGCTTAGGATTGTTAAACTGAAAGGTGGCGAGTGGTAGGTATTAGAGTCTTGTACTCTGGATGTAGAATTTGGTTGGTTTAAACAGTGCTTCATGTAGTAATGGCTCTTGTGCCAATTGTAGAGGAGTACGTCTATAAAGTCAATGCAGTTACAGAGTCTGATTCACATCCGATTCCACCTTTGGAAGACTGCATTGAGAAGGTGGGACATGCAACTTATATTTCTAAGTTGGATTTATTCAGAGGATACTGGCAGGTATCTTTATGCAAAACAGCAAAGCAATTTCACCTTCCATAACTCCGAATGGACTATACCAATATAAAGTCATACCATTTGGTATGAAAAATACGCGAGCCACATTTCAAAGACTAACCAATAAAGTCATTTCTAGATTACCCAATTGTGTGGGAGACATCAACAACTGGGTGATTTTTAGCCTCACATGGAAGGAACGCTTGCAGCATTTATTGGAATTATTTGATTGACTTCAGGAGGTGATAAACCTGGCTAAGTGTGAATTTACCAAGACCAAGTCATGTTCCCGGGCCATGTTATCGGCCCCACGGAATGTGAACACAAAGACTATTGGGGAGTTTCCCATACCATCAACAAAGACAGCAGTACAGGTCGTTCTGCTATCACGTGACAGTTGTGTTTCTCTGCAACCTCACGCTATAGAAAACTGCGCCATGGAAAACCGCTATAGAAAATCACGCTGTAGAAGATCGCTAACAGAGAATCGTTATACCTATTCAGTAGAAAGTTCACCTTATCCAAACAACGTCCACAATTCATCAATCGTGTTATAGAAAATTCGAGCTGACCAAACGCATATTATAGCAGAACAACCTGTACTACGATTCTTGGAATTGATTGAGTTTTTTCAGAAATTTGTGCCAAATTTTGCCAGTGTGGTTGCTCCACCCACTGACTTATTGAAGATGTGCAAAATTAAAGATGTGCAAAAGATTTCAGTGGACGGAGGAATGTTAGAAGGCATTTCACAGCCTGTAAGCTGTGTTAACCACTGTCCCAGTATTAGACACACCTAATTATGCAAAGCCATTCATGGTGGCTATCAAAGTGGGTTGGCAGCGCTGTACTCTTACAAGAAGATGATGAATAGGTAGAAACACCTATTGGATATTTCTCCCTGAAACTGAGTATTCATCAACAGAAATATTCCACATTGCAAAGGAGACCTTGAGTTTGGTTTTGGTGTTACAACATTTATACTGCCAGTGATGTGACTAATACAATTGCATATACTGATCATAATCCACTAAAATTTTTGGAGGGGGATCCAAGATGGCGGCGACACAGCAAGTCTGAGTCTACAGTGCTCCTCCCAAGACTTGGGTAAAGTGGGTCACCCACCCCCACCACACTCATCAAATCACTCAAAATAGCTGTTTAATTTAATTAGTTGCTTAGTATTAAATTTAAACAATCTAATCTTTAGTAAAAATGACCAAAGAGAAGGGAGCCCGCAGCTCTCAGCAAGCAGGAACCCCTCCCCCACCCTCTCCAGCTGCAGCAGAGGCGTCCGCAGCCGCCCCAGGGGACTTACCTACAGTGGCGAGCCTCGTGGAAATCATCTCTAAACTCGATGCGAAGATCGACGCTTTCATCGAAGAATCCCGAAGTCGATGGGACTCACTCTCGGCCGCGCTGCAAAGGCACGACCGAGACATTAAAGAAATCGAGCGCCGAGTCGGAGGGGCGGAGCTAAAGGCCGCGACCTCCGAAACTACAGCGCAATTGGCCGTGGATCAGGTCTGGACTCTCGAACAACGAGTCCGGACCTTAGAGAATCACATTGATGACCTCGATAATCAAGGTCGTCGAAAAAATATTCGTTTGCTGGGCCTTCCCGAACGGGAAGAGGAAGGCCAGCTTACAGCGTTCCTCGAGCAGTGGCTGCCACAGCTTTTAAATCTGGAAGCTGGATCAGGCCAGGTAAGGGTAGAATGGGCCTACCGGGTCGCAATACGCGGGCCCGGCTCGAACCAGCGTCCCCGCACGGTCCTGTTTCGGCTGCAGAGCTATAGGGAGAGGCAGATACTCCCAGAAGCTTCTAGAAATCTTGGAAAAGATTCCCAAGCTATGATCTATAAAGGATCCAAGATCATGTTATTCCAGGACTTTTCCCCGGCTCTGGTCCAAAAGAGGAAGGCATTCGATGAGGCAAAGAAGCGTTTAAGGGACTTAAATATTCAGTACTCCTTACGCTACCCAGCGACGCTACGCTTTAACCATGAAGGATCTATGTATAACTTCGGATCGCCAGAAAAGGCTAAAGAATTTTTGGACTCTCTTAGATAAATTGTAAGAGATAATGGATGTTGGTTTGCCTTTCCCCCACTCCGGTTTATATCCCCCCCTTTTTCTTACCTTACTGTTTAATATTATCTTGGGGGGTGGGGAGAGGGATTTATTTATTTGTTCTCTATTTAACGATTTTCTCCCCCCCTTGGGGTTGTTTTTTTTTTATTTTATATATATATATATATATATATATAAGCCGGGGGTTTGGTTAATGTTGGTGGGGGGAGGTGGTTACCTTATTCTATTTTACCTCTGTCTCTAGTAGCGGGGTTGTTTTCCCTTGTTATTTTGTATTATTATATTTAATTATTATTTGTTGAGGTTGTAATTTTATAGTTATATATGTTTATACATGGTATTAACACTACCAAATATATCCAGGTGTTGGTGTGGGTGGGGGTGGGGGGTGGGGGTAGGGTGCTCACTGTTAACTCGAGCTTTGTATTATATCTGAATTCTCCTCATTCTATTGAAGAGCGCCTGGGTCAAGGGTGGGGCATTGGTTAGGAGAGGATACAATGGACCTGTGGAAAGGAAGTGACACCCCCTGGGAACAAGGGGGAAAATCTTCATTTAAATACGTTTTATATTTTTTTTATTATTTAGAAATAGTTTTTTATTATACTGTTGTGAGTGTATTAGAGAGCCTTTATTTTTGTGAATTTTGTATGCTCTATGCTCGAGATGTTCTGGATAGGGTTTCCACTCCTGAGGTGTCTCGGATTTGTCCAGACGATTATGGTTGATCAGTCGGTTAAGTGGTGCACCTGGAATGTCATGGGGAGTAATTCGCCAGTCAAAAGGAAGAAAATATTATAAAATCTTAAGAAGGAAAGAGTTGATATAGCTCTCCTACAGGAGACACACCTGTTGGATAAAGAACACTTGAAATTACAACAGGGTGAATTTGATCAGGCCTTTTTTTCTTCTTTTAGATCAAAAAGTAGGGGAGTTGTTATTCTTGTTCGGAAGAATTTCCCTTTCAAAATCCTAAATCAGATAAAAGACGAATCTGGACGATATATTTTGATTAAAGCCCTTATAAATGGAGAGGAATATGGGATTTTAAATTTGTACTGCCCCCCGGCACACCCCTTTAAATTTATAACGGAAGCCTTTTCAAAATTAATGGCTTTTGGTGCCCGTCATACAATTATAGGGGGAGACTTTAATTGTATTATGGATCCGGAAATAGATAGGATTCCCAAGAGTACTGCAGGAGTATCTCCCAGATCTAGACAATTGGTGGATCTGAATAAAGAATTAGGATTAGTAGATGTATGGAGATGTCTTCATCCACAGGGCAGAGATTTTTCTTTTTACTCCAATTCACATAAATGTCATACCAGAATTGATATGTTTTTTGCCCCCTCGATTTTTTTAAATTCCATATCATCCTGTAAAATAGGTAGTATAGCAATTTCCGACCACGCTGCTGTATATATGGAAACCAAGGCAAGGAACAACAGGACATCCCCTCGGCATTGGCGTATGGACCCCTTCCTATTGAAAGATAGTAAATTTGTAAAGTACTTCTCTCAAGAATTTAAAACTTTTTTAGAAATTAATTTAGGTACGGCTAGCAACCCATCAATGATGTGGGAGACCATCAAAGCTTACGCGCGAGGTTTGATCATCTCCTACTCAACAACCCAGAAAAAATTAAAGGGAGAACAACAGCGTCTGCTTGAAGCTCGCTTAAAAGCAGCTGAAACAGCATACGCTGATAGACCTTCTATTATTAAATCGCAAAGGATTACGGCCCTAAGGACAGCTCTAAACACTACGCTTACCCAAACGGCTAAGAGGGAAATATTATTTGCAAAACAAAGGTTATATGAATTTGGCGACAAACCGGGTAGATATTTAGCATTTCTTGCAAAGAAAAAAAAGGCCCCTCAAATTATTACGTCTATCAAGGAAAGTACGGTATTTTGACTCATGATCATAAAAAGATTAATGCAATCTTTAGAAAATTTTATTCTGATTTATATAAATCGCAGGATTGTGAAGACAGGACTAGGAGGATGCAATCATTTTTTAAAAATTTGACCTTTCCGGGTCTAACTCCGGAACAGGTATCGATCTTAAATGCTCCCTTAACAGTCCAAGAAATACTTGACGCAATCAGGCAACTTCAGAGCGGTAAGGCACCTGGCCCAGATGGTTTTCAAGCTGAATTCTATAAAGAATTTACAGAAATATTGGCTGGTCCACTTATGGACATGTATAACTATGCATATAGTCAGGGTTGTCTCCCGCCTTCGCTGAAAGAGGCAAATATCTCTCTTATCCTTAAAAAAAGAAAGGATCCAGAAGATTGTACGTCATACATTGTACAATATCCTTGCTAAATGTAGATTTTAAAATCCTTTCTAAAACGTTAGCATTGAGACTAGAAAGGGTACTGCCACATATCATAAAGGAGGATCAGACGGGATTTATTAAGGGCCGTAGATCATCCAATAATATTAGAAGGGTTTTGAATATGATTCAAGCCTGCCATCAGGGAAAGATACCAGGAGTAGTAGTTTCATTAGATGCGGAAAAGGCATTTGATAGGGTTGAATGGTCATATTTGTTTTACACATTGGAAAGGTTTGGCGTTGGAAAGGTGTTTACTAAATGGGTCTCAACATTGTATAGTGATCCCAAAGCAGTTGTGGTTACTAACGCATTAGGTTCAGATAGCTTCAGTGTGGGTAGGGGCTTCCGTTAGGGATGTCCGCTCTCGCCATTGTTATTTACACTAATAATTGAACCACTAGCAGAAGCTATACGGGCGGATCCTAATATAACGGCCCTGAGGATTGGTACAGGTAAACATAAAATTACCCTTTATGCAGATGATGTTCTTCTATTCCTCAGTAATCCTCTGATGTCCGTACCTTGCTTAATCCAAGTTATTAATACATTTAGCGCATTCTCAGGCTATAAAATTAATTTTTCAAAATCAGAGGCTATGCCAATGGGTGGCCTTGCTATGATACCTCACTTAGTGGACGGATCCCTTTTTCAGTTTCGTTGGTCCCTGGAGGGTTTCTTATATTTAGGCATTTTTATTACCCCAGTATTTGGTCAGTTGTACAAGGCTAATTTTGTGCATTTACTGGAAAGGGTAAGGCAGGACCTCCAGCGATGGGGAGACCTTCCAATTTCCTGGCTGGGTAGAATAGCACTAATTAAAATGAATGTCCTGCGCCGTCTCCTATACCCTATGAGAATGCTTCCGGTGATGCTGCCGAAACTGGCGCTATGTGAATTATATGGCTGGTTTGGTTCCTTTATCTGGAATCATAGACGGCCCCTCATTAAGCTGAAGAAGCTACAGCTTCCACAGGCAAGGGGAGGATTGGACTTCCCAGATTTTAGGAAATATCAGTTAAGTTCCTTATTAAGTTACATAGCTGATTGGGTCTTGTCTGATCCACAATCAATCTGGCTGGACATCGAGGCTTCTCAAGTAAAATATCCACTTATTAACCTTTTATTTTCAGACAAGAGGAAAATCATTACGGATCACTGTAAATACGAAACACAATTAAAGCTTGGAATATAATGCGGCAAAATGAGGGCAACTCACATAAAACATCCCCCTATGCGCCGATAGTGGGAGCATGGGGATTCCAACCGGGGTTAACAGATGCCACTTTTAAACTCTGGAGATCCAGGGGTATCTCATGTCTTGGGGACCTATTTAAAGATGGGGTCTTGATGTCTTTTGAACAGCTGCGTCAGAAATTCGGATTACCTAATGGAGACCTCTTTCGATACTTCCAAATTCGAGACTATATACAGAAGAAGACTACGTTATTAGATAGTCTTTATAAATCAGATAGAGAATGTAGAGTGCTACGACCAATGGGGGTATCTTCCGTCAGTACTATTTATCATTTACTACATTTGTGGGCACAGTGGCACAGTGGTTAGCACTGCTGCCTCACAGCGCCAGAGACCCGGGTTCAATTCCCGACTCAGGCGACTGACTGTGTGGAGTTTGCACGTTCTCCCCGTGTCTGCGTGGGTTTCCTCCAGGTGCTCCGGTTTCCTCCCACAGTCCAAAGATGTGCAGGGTCAGGTGAATTGGCCACGCTAAATTGCCCATAGTGTTAGGTTAAAGGGGTAAATGTAGGGGTAGGGGTATGGGTGGGTTGCGCTTCGGCGGGTCAGTGTGGACTTGTTGGGCCGAAGGGCCTGTTTCCACCCTGTAAGTAATCTAATCTAATCTTTCTGTCATTAGACAAATGATGAAGTATCGGGAGATATGGACAATCTGCTTAAAACATGGGATCAGGATTTGGGACTAGAAATCTCTATAGAAACATGGAATGACATTCTGTTACCATCTGTAACAGAACTCAGGCTATCCAGCTGAAGATATTTCACAGGGCCCATATAGCACCAGATCGATTGGCAAAATTTAAGGCAGGAGCATCTCCAATGTGTCCCAAATGTAAAATAGAGGTGGGCACTCTTGTACATTGCCTATGGACCTGTCATAAGATCCGTAGATATTGGACTAAAGTAGCAAGTACCCTGACAGAAATACTAGGAATGGAAATTAAAGTGGACCCTGTATCTCTCCTTTTGGGCTTTTCGAACTTTCCCTCCCTGGACATGTACGGGAAGAGACTATTTTCTATTCTCTCTTTCTGTGCAAGGAAAAATATTTTGGTAAACTGGGTGGCTGAGGGCCTCCCTGGACTTTCAAATTGGAATGTATTCCCCTTGACTTCCTTACAAATATGATGCACCGAAAGACCGAATTATTTTATAAAATATGGCAGCCCTTCTTGAATTACATAAATACAGATATTTCGGCTATCCTAACAAGGGCTTTTATTTAATTGAGATTACGAACCTGGTTGGTCTGGGGCCCCTTAGGAGAGGAATCCCGCACGAATACGGGTTTTGTTACATTTGATGTTAACACATTCCAAGCATGTATCTCACTACTCAATTTCTATGTTATCTGTTGGTTTTTTTTTCTCTCTCTCTTATTTGAATAATGTAAGAGACTTAAATATACACTCTGGTTAGTTGTAGGTTAGATTAGTAGTTAGTTGAGTTTTGTTTTTTTTCTTTCTCGGTATTTTTTCTTTTGTTAAATTTTGGCTATTGTATATTTAAGATTTAATCGTATATCAATGTTTGTACTTGAGAGTTTTGTTTATTTTTGTAAACTTGTAAAAATGTTAAATTTCTAATAAAAATATCTATATAAAAAAAAATTTTTTGGAAATGTAAGAACAAAAATTCCAGACTGTTTAGATAGAGCTTATTCCTGGAGCCATTTAATTTGAAAATTATACACATGGCAGAATGAGAAATGCAATTGCTGACGCATTGTCGAGCCTTGGAAGAAGAAAGACAGAAGGATTCGGTGGCAGGAGTTAATGGACTGAAAAAGAATATAATAGTGAATGTTTGCATGCTTAGAGATAATGTGTCAGACTAACATGTTTAAAATGAAGCCATCCTGGTATATCAATGGTTCTTTTAATGGGGGAAGGTGTGTGATGATGCTGTCACATGTAAAAGGTTATTTTGTCCTTGGATTTCTTGAAGAGACATTGTAAAGGCAGAGATGCCAAAGAGTCTAGTTTAACAATGGAAGGAGAGTGGCCAGTTCTCCCAGTTCAGATTTTTTTTCTAATTTGGTTTAGCTAGAGCAGTCACAAGATGTGTGAATCCAGGAGATTTGCAAACTTCAGTCAGGAATTCCTCTGACTTTCCCTGAAATCTCTCTCTGGATGTTATTCCCTCTTGCCTGTACGAATTTGTGTTTGAATTTACCTTTTTGCGAAGGGGTGTATTTATGGGATTGTACTGTATTGGAACAGTTAATTAGCAATAGTTACTGTATCGGGTCAGTTAAGTTTTTAATTAGTTATTCTAAATTCTGCGTTCTTTTGTTCATATTTCAACTGCAGTTCTTAAATAAGTTCTATTTTGCTTAAAGCCAGGTGGTTTAACCATTTGCATCACACCTGGAACACCTACTTCACATCTGCCTTTAAAATAAGAAAAAGTTAGGGTCTATACTTCCTTCTTAAAAACTTTGAGGGGGTCCATATCAGCTGAGACCCACCATGAACTGCCTATAGACCAGGCCAGGACCCACCATGAGTCGCCAGGAAACCAGGCTGAGAGCCGTCTAAAGGCTAAACGGGGGAAAAAAAGAGAGAAAGAAAAGGAAAAAAAAAGGGAAGGAAATGGAAGAAGCGAAAAAGAGCTCCCGTTGGAGCATCCTACTCCCCCGTTATCTTGACTGCAAGGATTCTGCCATTGACTATATCCTTCCCTCCTTCATTAGATCTTCCAAAATGCATCCCCTCACATTTGTCCAAAGTTAATAAAAACTCCATCTGCTATTTCTCTGACAAGGATCCAGCCTATTTCCTGCCGTATCCTCTAGCAGTCCTCACTGTACAAAGCTCCCCCAATCTTTGTGTTGTCCACAAACTTATTGATTAAACCACCTACATTCTCCTCTAAATTATTTTGTATATATTACAAACAATCCCAGCACTGATCTGTGCAGAATATCACTGGTCACAGATCTTTACTCAAAAAAACATTCTCAGTATGTTCTGACTAAGCTGGTTCTGTATTCATCTTACCAGCTACCACAGATTTTATGTGACCTCATCTTCTGTATCAGTTTACCAAGAAGGATCTTGTCAAAGGCCTTGCTAAAGTCCACAAAGACAAAATCTACCACCCTGCCCATGTCAATTATCTTCATTATTTCTTCAAAAACTCAATCAAGTTTTTGAGACCTGACCTTCTCTTCACAAAGCCATGGCGCTTATCGCTAATAAGATCATATTTTTTGAAATGTGAGGAAATCCTATCCCTAATAATCTTGTGCAATAATTTTCCTAACACTGATGTAAGGCTCACCAGCCTGTAATTTCCTGCACTGTCCCCGTTGTTCTTCTTAAACAAAGGAACCACTTTGGTTATTCTCCAGTGCTCTGGGATCTCTCTGTGACTTTAGAGAATACAAAGATTTTGTATGAGGAAATATACGATTCAATTTACATGACGGATTGTTATGTGTGTAAGAGTGTTTCGGCGATTTTCAGAAATAATGTGGCTGATAACCTAGTTGTTGTCTTGTGCTAATTCATATGCTCTGCTACCTAAGAAATCTTTTAAAAATTCATTCTTGGAATGTGAGTGTTGTCAGCTAGGCCAGCATTTATTGCTCATTCTTAGTTGCGCTTGTGAAGTTAGTGGTGATCTGCTTTCTGAGCAGCTGCAGTTCATTTATTGCAGAGACCAACATTGGCATGAGGGAGGGAGTTCCAGGATTTTCAGCCAATGACACTTAAGGAATGGTAAGATATTTCCAAGTCAGAATGATTTGGAGGAGGACTTTAAGGTGATAGAATTCCCATGTGTCTACAGCACTTATTCATAAGAGCACAACACAGCCCATCCAGCCTGCTTCACCTTTCAATGAGATCATGGCTGATCTGATAATCTTCAACTCCGTATCCCTGCTTTTTTTCCATAACCCTTGATTCTTTACTCATTAAAACTATCCAACTCAAACTATAACTTAGCCTCAACAACCCACAGAGGTAAAGAACTCCAGATTCACAACCCTGTGAGAAGAAATTCCTCATTTCTCTCAAACGTGACCCTTTTCTCTCAAACAAAAGGGAAAATAACATCTCCACATCTACCATATCATGTCCTCTAAGAATTGTATGTGTTTCAACAAAGTTATCTCTCATTCTTCTATATTTTGTGTACAGGCTCAGTCTACTTAATCTCTCCTGATAATCTACTCAATCTATCTTCATAAACAATTCCTCCATACTCTCAACTCCACTTTCCTGTCTTTTCCCTATAACCCTTGATTCCCTATTAATGACTTCGCTGCAACAAACCTCTGTGGTTAAGAACTTCACAGGTTCACTACTCTCCAAGGGAAGATCTTATTCTGAGATTGTGCCTGATGATTGAGAGTGGACTGAGGGGGTTGTAATTGACCAGGTTGGATTTAGCATGCTTTTTGTGTATAGGACATACCTGGATAAAATTTCTGCAGTCAGGAAAATGTGAGTATTGTAGCTATACTGGAATAGCTAGGCAGGGACACAAAATTTGGAGCGCAAGTCTTCAGTGTCATTGTCAGAATGTTGTCAGGGTCCATAACCTATTGAGTGAGAGCTGATCTTGATAGTAGAATGGGTGATACGTCAGCCATGAGTTTGAAGATTGTGTTGGAGTACAATTCAGCTGCTGCTAGCCCACAGCACCTGATGAATGCCCAAGCTTGAGCTGCCAGATTTGTTTGATGTCTATCCAATTTAGCATGGTGATAGTGTCACACAACACAAAGGCGAACATTTTCAATGTGAAAGCAGGACTTTATTTCCAACAGGACTAAGTGGTGGTTGTTCTCAATGATTAGTCACCAACAGATCCATCTCTGGCATGTGGATTTGTGAATTTTTCCCTCTTATTCATTCTCTTACCAACTGTCGCAGACCCATTTTAACAGCTGTGCTCTTTAAGACCCAACCAGCTCAATCATTAGTAGGCCCCCACATCTGCATCCTTGCCAGCTTCAGTGCTTCGTACAGTAGCATTCCACATTGAGGATTAATGATTCATCAACCAAGGGGGATGGTGCATGGTGAACAGCAAGTTTCCTTTCCTATTTTTCAGCTAAAGCCATGAAACTGGAGTCAATGGATGTAGGTTTGCTCGCTGAGCTGGGAGGTTCATTTCCAGACATTTTGTTGCTATATTAGATAATATCTTCAGTGAGCCTCCGAATTAAGCACTGGTGCTGTAGCCTGCTTTCTATATATGTTTGGTTTCCTTAGGTTGGTGGTGTCATTTCTTGTGGTGATATCATTTCCTATGGTGATGTCATTTCCTGTTCTTTTCCTCAGGAGGTGGTAAATGGGATCCAAGACAATGTGTTTGTTGAAAAAGCTTTGGTTGGAATGCCATGCTTCTAGGAATTCTCGTGTTGTGTCTCTATTTGAACAATCACAAATAGAGACATGCACGAGAATTCCTAGACGCATGGCATTCCAACTGAAATTCTATCAATAAACACATTGTCTTAGATCCCATTTACCATCCCAAAAAAGAACAGGAAATGACATTACCACAGGAAATGCTACCATAGTAAATGATATCACCAACCCAAGGAATCCCAAACATATAAATAGAAAGCGGGCTACACCACCAGTGCTTCATTCAGAGGCTCACTGAAGATGTTACCTAGTCTGGTGACAAAACGTCTGAAAATGAACCTTCCAGCTCAGTGAGCAAACTTACATCCAGAATCTCAATCTGAGCTACAAACCTTCTCAAAACCTGTTAAATGGAGTCAATATTGAGGACTCCTTTGGGTAGGCCCCTCCCAACTGTATACCACTTTGCTGGTGATGTTTTGCCAGTGGGACAGAACATAACCAGGTATGACAGTGTTATCTGGAACATCATTCCATGAGTGTGAATCCATATGTCAGACTGTGCCACACAAGTCCTTAATTTGTATCAACCACTAAAAAGTATCAGTGAAGGAATCAAACTGGGAAGCTAGCTGATGTTGACTAACGGATTGGAAAAATTAATGGCACATTCAGCCCTATTATTCCTGCAAACGCCTCCTTACTAATACTGGGGACTCGTGTCAAAATTGGTGGAACTATCTCAGATTTAACAAGCTATGTCCTGGCCTTTAAGTACTTATGCAGCTGCTTCTTAAGTATTGTGTTGGCACCTGCCCTGACTGCCCTCTCACATTTTAACCATCATTTGGATCATTTTTTTCCCTTCGGATCTCTCCTCTTAAAGCATGGTGCCCAAGAATGGCCACAATACTCCACTCAAGGCTAAACCAGTAATTTGCAAAAGATTTTGCCAAATATTTTTGCTTGTGTACTTTATTCCTCTGTTCATAAAGCCAATAATCCCATAGAGGTCACCCATTTGAGAGTATGAACATCCACTGTTCGTGGGAGATGTGTTCCTGGAAAATATGCAGTGATTTTCACAAGTGCCAAACATGAGAGACTGGTCATGGAATGTGTGATACATGTGTAGCCACAGTTTTAGTTCAAGACACAATCACTCTTTATTTTTGTTCAAAACTGTGTATTAGCAAACATTGGATTTACAATCAAGAAAAAAAGGTTTGCAGTACTGCACAAATGAGCAAATTTTGGCATACACAGATGGTAGGACATCATTGTACCAGCAACCTGAGTAACAATGAAGGGTTCATCCAGCAAATGCACACTGTTTATACTTATAGACTTTCACGTACTTGTGATCACTAAACAACAATTAGAAAATGAAACATCTGAATTTTCTCCTTTCCAGAACTATTAGCTGTTCTAAACACCAACAAACTCACCAGCAACGGGGCCAAAAGCATGTATCTAATGACTTGTAGGGCTCGGTACCACTTACCATCAGGCTGAGGTAAGTGTTTTGCACAATGAAATCTCTATATTAAGAAACAGCACATGAATTATAACTCATTTTGCAAGAGTATCTTGTAAATATAAAATTACACGATAAAGAATAAGAACTTTGCTACATCACGCATACCACGAATACTCACGCCAAATAATAAATAACTTCGTATCCAACGACATGAAAAGATATCTTGGAATTTTCAATTTGGCGCCTTATCAATTTATTTTTTTAGAAATGTCACTTTTGGAGACAGAAACAAAACCCTTTTAGACTCCACCGTCCACCACAAACATACGGATATAAAGGCAGGGTCAGCACTGCAATAATTTAAAAGGATTTTCCTGAACAGTAGGGAATATCTCTGAAATTAATACAATCGGCTTCTAAAATCAAAACAAATATCGATTTCAGAACCCTAACCTCCCAGCTGTGCTGAGAACAACGAATCGTCTATTTTCATTTCTTTTGACCCCGGAGCCGACAACAGACGACAAATCTACTTCCCGCCTCTTTCTTTGGATTTGGCGGGAGTACGTCTGCGGCCGGGGCCACGCGGGCAGCGACAGTTGGAGGGCAGCGCACGCGCCGTCATTGACCGTTATTCAGGAAGTCCAAACTCCCCTCCCCCACCCCAAACCACGCCTGCCTTTTCCCTCCCCAACCCATTCCTTCCTCCCCTTTCCCTCTCCTCCCACACACCCAACCCCTCCCTTTGGCTCTTTCCCTCCCGTCCCCATCCCACCCCACTCGTTCTGCCGTCCCTCCTCTCACCATCCCACCCCACTCCTTCTGCCCTTTCCCCCCACCCCACTCCTTCTGCCCTTTCCCCCCACCCCATCCCACCCCACTCCTTCTGCCCTTTCCCCCCACCCCATCCCACCCCACTCCTTCTGCCCTTTCCCCCCACCCCACTCCTTCTGCCCTTTCCCCCCACCCCACTCCTTCTGCCCTTTCCCCCCACCCCATCCCACCCCACTCCTTCTGCCCTTTCCCCCCACCCCATCCCACCCCACTCCTTCTGCCCTTTCCCCCCACCCCACTCCTTCTGCCCTTTCCCCCCACCCCACTCCTTCTGCCCTTTCCCCCCACCCCATCCCACCCCACTTCTTCTGCCCTTTCCCCCCAACCCATACCACCCCACTCCTTCTGCCCTTTCCCCGCACCCCACCCCACCCCGCTCCTTCAGCCCTTTCCCCCCACCCCATCCCACCCCGCTCCTTCTGCCCTTTCCCCCCACCCCATCCCACCCCACTCCTTCTGCCCTTTCCCCCCACCCCATCCCACCCCACTCCTTCTGCCCTTTCCCCCCACCCCACCCCACCCCACCCCACCCCACCCCACTCCTTCTGCCCTTTCCCACCACCCCATCCCACCCCACTCCTTCTGCCCTTTCCCCACACCCAATCCCACCCCACTCCTTCTGCCCTTTCCCCCCACCCCATCCCACCCCACTCCTTCTGCCCTTTCCCCCCACCCCACTCCTTCTGCCCTTTCCCCCCACCCCACTCCTTCTGCCCTTTCCCCCCACCCCACTCCTTCTGCCCTTTCCCCCCACCCCACCCCACTCCTTCTGCCCTTTCCCCCCACCCCATCCCACCCCACTCCTTCTGCCCTTTCCCCCCACCCCATCCCACCCCGCTCCTTCAGCCCTTTCCCCCCACCCCATCCCACCCCGCTCCTTCAGCCCTTTCCCCCCACCCCATCCCACCCCACTCCTTCAGCCCATTCCCCCAACCCATCCCCCCCCACCCCATCCCACCCCGCTCCTTTAGCCCTTTCCCCCCACCCCATCCCACCTCACTCCTTCTGCCCTTTCCCCCACCCCATCCCACCCCACTCCTTCTGGCCTTCCCCCCCACCCCAAGCCACCCCACTCTTTCTGCCCTTTCCCCCAACCCCATCCCACCCCACTCCTTCTGCCCTTTACCCCAACCCCATCCCACCCCACTCCTTCTGCCCTTTCCCCCCACCCCATCCCACCCCACTCCTTCTGCCCTTTCCCCCCACCCCATCCCACCCCACTCCTTCTGCCCTTTCCCCCCACCCCATCCCACCCCACTCCTTCTGCCCTTTCCCCCCACCCCATCCCACCACACTCCTTCTGCCCTTTCCCCCCACCCCACTCCTTCTGCCCTTTCCCCCCACCCCATCCCACCCCACTCCTTCTGCCCTTTCCCCCCACCCCATCCCACCCCACCCCACTCCTTCTGCCCTTTCCCCCCACCCCATCCCACCCCACTCCTTCTGCCCTTTCCTCCCACCCCACTCCTTCTGCCCTTTCCCCCCACCCCATCCCACCTCACTCCTTCTGCCCTTTCCCCCCACCCCACTCCACCCCACTCCTTCTGCCCTTTCCCCCCACCCCACTCCACCCCACTCCTTCTGCCCTTCCCCCCCACCCCAAGCCACCCCACTCCTTCTGCCCTTTCCCCCAAACCCATCCCACCCAACTCCTTCTGCCCTTTCCCCCCACCCCATCCCACCCCACTCCTTCTGCCCTTTCCCCCCACCCCACTCCTTCTGCCGTTTCCCCCCACCCCACCCCACTCCTTCTGCCGTTTCCCCCCACCCCATGCCACCCCACTCCTTCAGCCCTTTCCCCCCACCCCATCCCACCCCACTCCTTCAGCCCTTTCCCTCCACCCCATCCCACCCCACTCCTTCAGCCCTTTCCCTCCACCCCATCCCACCCCACTCCTTCAGCCCTTCCCCCCACCCCATCCCACCCCACTCCTTCAGCCCTTTCCCCCCACCCCATCCCACCCCGCTCCTTCAGCCCTTTCCCCCCACCCCATCCCACCCCGCTCCTTCAGCCCTTTCCCCCCACCCCATCCCACCCCGCTCCTTCAGCCCATTCCCCCCACCACATCCCACCCCGCTCCTTTAGCCCTTTTCCCCCACCCCGTCCCACCTCACTCCGTCTGCCCTTTCCCCCACCCCACCCCACCCCACTCCTTCTGCCCTTCCCCCCCACCCCAAGCCACCCCACTCCTTCTGCCCTTTCCCCCAACCCCATCCCACCCCACTCCTTCTGCCCTTCCCACCAACCCACCCCACCCCACCCCACTCCTTCTGCCCTTTCCCCCACCCCATCCCACCCCACTCCTTCTGCCCTTCCCCCCCACCCCAAGCCACCCCACTCCTTCTGCCCTTTCCCCCAACCCCATCACACCCCACTCCTTCTGCCCTTTCCCACCATCCCACCCCACCCCACCCCACTCCTTCTGCCCTTTCCCCCCAACCCATGCCACCCCACTCCTTCTGCCCTTTCCCCCAACCCCATCCCACCCCACTCCTTCTGCCCTTTCCCCCCACCCCATCCCACCCCACTCCTTCTGCCCTTTCCCCCCACCCCATCCCACCCCACTCCTTCTGCCCTTTCCCCCCACCCCATCCCACCCCACTCCTTCTGCCGTTTCCTCCCACCCCATCCCACCCCACTCCTTCTGCCCTTTCCCCCCACCCCATCCCACCCCACTCCTTCTGCCCTTTCCCCCCACCCCATCCCACCCCACTCCTTCTGCCCTTTCCCCCCACCCCATCCCACCCCACTCCTTCTGTCTTTTCCTCCCACCCCATCCCACCCCACTCCTTCTGCCCTTTCCGCCCACCCCACTCCTTCTGCCCTTTGCCCCCACCCCATCCCACCCCACTCCTTCTGCCCTTTCCCCCCACCCCATCCCACCCCACTCCTTCTGCCCTTTCCCCCCACCCCATCCCACCCCACTCCTTCTGCCCTTTCCCCCCACCCCACTCCATCTGCCCTTTCCCCCCACCCGACCCCACCCCACTCCTTCAGCCCTTTCCCCCCACCCCATCCCACCCCACTCCTTCAGCCCTTTCCCCCCACCCCATCCCACCCCACTGCTTCTGCCCTTTCCCCCCACCCCATCCCACCCCACTCCTTCTGCCCTTTCCCCCCACCCCATCCCACCCCACTCCTTCTGCCCTTTCCCCCCACCCCACCCCACTCCACTCCTTCTGCCCTTTCCCCCCACGCCACCCCATCCCATCCCATCCCACCCCATCCGACCCCATCCCATCCCATCCCACCCCACTCCTTCTGCCCTTTCCCCCCACCCCATCCCACCCCACCCCACTCCTTCTGCCATTTCCCCCCACCCCACCCCACTCCTTCTGCCCTTTCCCCCCACCCAACCCCACCCCATCCCATCCCATCCCACCCCATCCCATCCCACCCCACTCCTTCTGCCCTTTCCCCCCACCCCATCCCACCCCACCCCACTCCTTCTGCCATTTCCCCCCACCCCACCCCACCCCACTCCTTCTGCCCTTTCCCCCCACCCCACCCCACCCCATCCCACCCCATCCCATCCCATCCCATCCCACCCCACTTCTTCTCCCCTTCCCCCCACCCCATCCCACCCCACTCCTTCTGCCCTTTCCCCCACCCCATCCCACCCCACTCCTTCTGCCCTTTCCCCCACCACATCCCACCCCACTCCTTCTGCCCTTTCCCCCCACCCCACCCCACTCCTTCTGCCCTTTCCCCCCACCCCATCCCACCCCACTCCTTCTGCCGTTTCCCCCCAACCCCATGCCACCCCACTCCTTCAGCCCTTTCCCCCCACCCCACCCCACCCCACTCCTTCTGCCCTTTCCCCCCACCCCATCCCACCCCACTCCTTCTGCCCTTTCCCCCCACCCCATCCCACCCCACCCCACTCCTTCTGCCATTTCCCCCCACCCCACCCCACCCCACTACACTCCTTCTGCCCTTTCCCCCCACGCCACCCCACCCCATCCCATCCCATCCCATCGCACCCCATCCCACCCCATCCCATCCCATCCCATCCCACCCCACGCCTTCGGCCCTTTCCCCCCACCCCATCCCACCCCACCCCACTCGTTCTGCCATTTCCCCCCACCCCACCCCACCCCACCCCACTCCTTCTGCCCTTTCCCCCCACCCCACCCCACCCAACCCCACCCCATCCCATCCCATCCCACCCCATCCCATCCCACCCCACTCCTTCTGCCCTTTCCCCCCACCCCATCCCACCCCACCCCACTCCTTCTGCCATTTCCCCCCACCCCACCCCACTCCTTCTGCCCTTTCCCCCCACCCCACCCCACCCCATCCCATCCCATCCCACCCCACTACTTCTGCCCTTTCCCCACACCCCACTCCTCCCCTTTCCCCCCACCCCATCCCACGCCACTCCTTCTGCCCTTTCCCCCACCCCATCCCACCCCACTCCTTCTGCCCTTTCCCCCCACCCCACTACTTCTGCCCTTTCACCCCACCCCACCCCACTCCTTCTGCCCTTTCCCCCCACCCCATCCCACCCCACTCCTTCAGCCCTTTCCCCCCCACCCCACCCCACCCCACTCCTTCTGCCCTTTCCCCCCACCCCATCCCACCCCACTCCTTCTGCCCTTTCCCCCCACCCCATCCCACCCCACTCCTTCTCCCCTTTCCCCCCACCCCACTCCTTCTGCCCTTTCCCCCACCCCATCCCACCCCACTCCATCTGCCCTTTCCCACCACCCCATCCCACCCCACTCCTTCTGCCCTTTCCCCCCACCCCATCCCACCCCACTCCTTCTGCCCTTTCCCCCCACCCCATCCCACCCCACTCCTTCTGCCGTTTCCCCCCACCCCATCCCACCCCACTCCTTCTGCCGTTTCCCCCCACCCCATCCCACCCCACTCCTTCTGCCGTTTCCCCCCACCCCATGCCACCCCACACCTTCTGCCGTTTCCCCCCACCCCATCCCACCCCACTCCTTCAGCCCTTTCCCCCCACCCCATCCCACCCCACTCCTTCAGCCCTTTCCCCCCACCCCATCCCACACCACTCCTTCAGCCCTTTACCCCCACCCCATCCCACCACACTGCTTCTGCCCTTTCCCCCCACCCCATCCCACCCCACTCCTTCTGCCCTTTCCCCCCACCCCATCCCACCCCACTCCTTCTGCCCTTTCCCCCCACCCCATCCCACCCCACCCCACTCCTTCTGCCATTTCCCCCCACCCCATCCCACCCCACTCCTTCAGCCCTTTCCCCCCACCCCATCCCACCCCACTCCTTCAGCCCTTTCCCCGCACCCCATCCCACACCACTCCTTCAGCCCTTTCCCCCCACCCCATCCCACCACACTGCTTCTGCCCTTTCCCCCCACCCCATCCCACCCCACTCCTTCTGCCCTTTCCCCCCACCCCATCCCACCCCACTCCTTCTGCCCTTTCCCCCCACCCCATCCCACCCCACCCCACTCCTTCTGCCATTTCCCCCCACCCCACCCCATCCCACTCCACTCCTTCTGCCCTTTCCCCCCACGCCACCCCACCCCACCCCATCCCATCCCACCCCACTCCTTCTGCCCTTTCCCCCCACCCCACCCCACTCCTTCTGCCATTTCCCCCCATCCCACCCCGCTCCTTTAGCCCTTTTCCCCCACCCCATCCCACCTCACTCCTTCGGCCCTTTCCCCCACCCCATCCCACCCCACTCCTTCTGCCCTTCCCCCCCACCTCAAGCCACCCCACTCCTTCTGCCCTTTCCCCCAACCCCATCCCACCCCACTCCTTCTGCCCTTTCCCCCCACCCCATCCCACCCCACTCCTTCTGCCCTTTCCCCCCACCCCATCCCACCCCACTCCTTCTGCCCTTTCCCCCCACCCCATCCCACCCCACTCCTTCTGCCCTTTCATCCCACCCCACTCCTTCTGCCCTTTCCCCCCACCCGATCCCACCCCACTCCTTCTGCCCTTTCCCCCCACCCCATCCCACCCCACTCCTTCTGCCCTTTCCCCCCACCCCATCCCACCCCACTCCTTCTGCCCTTCCCCCCACCCCATCCCACCCGACTCCTTCTGCCCTTTCCCACCACCCCATCCCACCCCACTCCTTCTGCCCTTTCCCCCCACCCCATCCCACCCCACTCCTTCAGCCCTTTCCCTCCACCCCATCCCACCCCACTCCTTCAGCCCTTCCCCCCACCCCATCCCACCCCACTCCTTCAGCCCTTTCCCCCCACCCCATCCCACCCCGCTCCTTCAGCCCTTTCCCCCCACCCCATCCCACCCCGCTCCTTCAGCCCTTTCCCCCCACCCCATCCCACCCCGCTCCTTCAGCCCATTCCCCCCACCACATCCCACCCCGCTCCTTTAGCCCTTTTCCCCCATCCCGTCCGACCTCACTCCGTCTGCCCTTTCCCCCACCCCACCCCACCCCACTCCTTCTGCCCTTCCCCCCCACCCCAAGCCACCCCACTCCTTCTGCCCTTTCCACCAACCCCATCCCACCCCACTCCTTCTGCCCTTCCCACCAACCCACCCCACCCCACCCCACTCCTTCTGCCCTTTCCCCACCCCATCCCACCCCACTCCTTCTGCCCTTCCCCCCCACCCCAAGCCACCCCACTCCTTCTGCCCTTTCCCCCAACCCCATCACACCCCACACCTTCTGCCCTTTCCCACCATCCCACCCCACCCCACCCCACTCCTTCTGCCCTTTCCCCCCAACCCATGCCACCCCACTCCTTCTGCCCTTTCCCCCAACCCCATCCCACCCCACTCCTTCTGCCCTTTCCCCCCACCCCATCCCACCCCACTCCTTCTGCCCTTTCCCCCCACCCCATCCCACCCCACTCCTTCTGCCCTTTCCCCCCACCCCATCCCACCCCACTACTTCTGCCCTTTCCCCCCACCCCACTTCTTCTCCCCTTTCCCCCCACCACATCCCACCCCACTCCTTCTGCCCTTTCCCCCACCCCGTCCCACCCCACTCCTTCTGCCCTTTCCCCCACCCCATCCCACCCCACTCCTTCTGCCCTTTCCCCCCACCCCACCCCACTCCTTCTGCCCTTTCCCCCCACCCCATCCCACCCCACTCCTTCTGCCGTTTCCCCCCACCCCATGCCACCCCACTCCTTCTGCCGTTTCCTCCCACCCCACTCCTTCAGCCCTTTCCCCCCACCCCACCCCCCCCCCACTCCTTCTGCCCTTTCCCCTCACCCCATCCCACCCCACTCCTTCTGCCCTTTCCCCCCACCCCACCCCACCCCACTCCTTCTGCCATTTCCCCCCACCCCACCCCACCCCACTCCACTCCTTCTGCCCTTTCCCCCCACGCCACCCCACCCCACCCCACCCCATCCCATCCCATCCCATCGCACCCCATCCCACCCCATCCCATCCCATCCCATCCCACCCCACGCCTTCGGCCCTTTCCCCCAACCCCATCCCACCCCACTCCTTCTGCCCTTTCCCCCCACCCCATCCCACCCCACTCCTTCTGCCCTTTCCCCCCACCCCATGCCACCCCACTCCTTCTGCCCTTTCCCCCCACCCCATCCCACCCCACTCCTTCTGCCCTTTCCCCCCACCCCATCCCACCCCACTCCTTCTGCCCTTTCCCCCCAACCCATCCCACCCCACTCCTTCTGCCCTTTCCCCCCACCCCATCCCACCCCACTCCTTCTGCCCTTTCCCCCCACCCCATCCCACCCCACTCCTTCTGCCTTTTCCTCCCACCCCATCCCACCCCACTCCTTCTGCCCTTTCCCCCCACCCCATCCCACCCCACTCCTTCTGCCCTTTCCCCCCACCCCATCCCACCCCACTCCTTCTGCCCTTTCCCCCCACCCCATCCCACCCCACTCCTTCTGCCCTTTCCCCCCACCCCATCCCACCCCACTCCTTCCGCCCTTTCCCCCCACCCCATCCCACCCCACTCCATCTGCCCTTTCCCCCCACCCGACCCCACCCCACTCCTTCAGCCCTTTCCCCCCACCCCATCCCACCCCACTCCTTCAGCCCTTTCCCCCCACACCATCCCACCCCACTGCTTCTGCCCTTTCCCCCACCCCATCCCACCCCACTCCTTCTGCCCTTTCCCCCCACCCCACTCCTTCTGCCCTTTCCCCCCACCCCACCCCACTCCACTCCTTCTGCCCTTTCCCCCCATCCCACCCCACCCCACCCCATCCCATCCCATCCCACCCCATCCCACCCCACCCCATCCCACCCCATCCCATCCCATCCCACCCCACTCCTTCTGCCCTTTCCCCCCACCCCATCCCACCCCACCCCACTCCTTCTGCCATTTCCCCCCACCCCACCCCACTCCTTCTGCCCTTTCCCCCCACCCAACCCCACCCCATCCCATCCCATCCCACCCCATCCCATCCCACCCCACTCCTTCTGCCCTTTCCCCCCACCCCATCCCACCCCACCCCACTCCTTCTGCCATTTCCCCCCACCCCACCCCACCCCACTCCTTCTGCCCTTTCCCCCCACCCCACCCCACCCCATCCCATCCCATCCCATCCCACCCCACTTCTTCTCCCCTTTCCCCCCACCCCATCCCACCCCACTCCTTCTGCCCTTTCCCCCACCCCATCCCACCCCACTCCTTCTGCCCTTTCCCCCACCCCATCCCACCCCACTCCTTCTGCCCTTTCCCCCCACCCCACCCCACTCCTTCTGCCCTTTCCCCCCACCCCATCCCACCCCACTCCTTCTAACGTTTCCCCCCACCCCATGCCACCCCACTCCTTCTGCCGTTTCCTCCCACCCCACTCCTTCAGCCCTTTCCCCCCACCCCACCCCACCCCACTCCTTCTGCCCTTTCCCCCCACCCCATCCCACCCCACTCCTTCTGCCCTTTCCCCCCACCCCATCCCACCCCACCCCACTCCTTCTGCCATTTCCCCCCACCCCACCCCACCCCACTCCACTCCTTCTGCCCTTTCCCCCCACGCCACCCCACCCCACCCCACCCCATCCCATCCCATCCCATCGCACCCCATCCCACCCCATCCCATCCCATCCCAACCCACCCCACGCCTTCGGCCCTTTCCCCCCACCCCATCCCACCCCACCCCACTCGTTCTGCCATTTCCCCCCACCCCACCCCACCCCACCCCACTCCTTCTGCCCTTTCCCCCCACCCCACCCCACCCAACCCCACCCCATCCCATCCCACCCCATCCCATCCCACCCCACTCCTTCTGCCCTTTCCCCCCACCCCATCCCACCCCACCCCACTCCTTCTGCAATTTCCCCCCACCCCACCCCACTCCTTCTGCCCTTTCCCCCCACCCCACCCCACCCCATCCCATCCCATCCCACCCCACTACTTCTGCCCTTTCCCCACACCCCACTCCTCCCCTTTCCCCCCACCCCATCCCACGCCACTCCTTCTGCCCTTTCCCCCACCCCATCCCACCCCACTCCTTCTGCCCTTTCCCCCCACCCCACTACTTCTGCCCTTTCCCCCCACCCCACCCCACTCCTTCTGCCCTTTCCCCCCACCCCACTCCTTCAGCCCTTTCCCCCCACCCCACCCCACCCCACTCCTTCTGCCCTTTCCCCCCACCCCATCCCACCCCACTCCTTCTGCCCTTCCCCCCCACCCCATCCCACCCCACTCCTTCAGCCCTTCCCCCCCACCCCATCCCACCCCACTCCTTCAGCCCTTTCCCCCCACCCCATCCCACCCCGCTCCTTCAGCCCTTTCCCCCCACCCCATCCCACCCCGCTCCTTCAGCCCTTTCCCCCCACCCCATCCCACCCCGCTCCTTCAGCCCATTCCCCCCACCACATCCCACCCCGCTCCTTTAGCCCTTTTCCCCCACCCCGTCCCACCTCACTCCGTCTGCCCTTTCCCCCACCCCACCCCACCCCACTCCTTCTGCCCTTCCCCCCCACCCCAAGCCACCCCACTCCTTCTGCCCTTTCCCCCAACCCCATCCCACCCCACTCCTTCTGCCCTTCCCACCAACCCACCCCACCCCACCCCACTCCTTCTGCCCTTTCCCCACCCCATCCCACCCCACTCCTTCTGCCCTTCCCCCCCACCCCAAGCCACCCCACTCCTTCTGCCCTTTCCCCCAACCCCATCACACCCCACTCCTTCTGCCCTTTCCCACCATCCCACCCCACCCCACCCCACTCCTTCTGCCCTTTCCCCCCAACCCATGCCACCCCACTCCTTCTGCCCTTTCCCCCAACCCCATCCCACCCCACTCCTTCTGCCCTTTCCCCCCACCCCATCCCACCCCACTCCTTCTGCCCTTTCCCCCCACCCCATCCCACCCCACTCCTTCTGCCCTTTCCCCCCACCCCATCCCACCCCACTACTTCTGCCCTTTCCCCCCACCCCACTTCTTCTCCCCTTTCCCCCCACCCCACTCCTTCTGCCCTTTCCCCCACCCCATCCCACCCCACTCCTTCTGCCCTTTCCCCCACCCCACTCCTTCTGCCCTTTCCCCCCACCCCACCCCACTCCTTCTGCCCTTTCCCCCCACCCCATCCCACCCCACTCCTTCTGCCGTTTCCCCCCACCCCATGCCACCCCACTCCTTCTGCCGTTTCCTCCCACCCCACTCCTTCAGCCCTTTCCCCCCACCCCACCCCACCCCACTCCTTCTGCCCTTTCCCCCCACCCCAAACCCCCCCACTCCTTCTGCCCTTTCCCCCAACCCCATCCCACCCCACTCCTTCTGCCCTTCCCACCAACCCACCCCACCCCACCCCACTCCTTCTGCCCTTTCCCCACCCCATCCCACCCCACTCCTTCTGCCCTTTCCCCCAACCCCATCCCACCCCACTCCTTCTGCCCTTTCCCCCCACCCCATCCCACCCCACTCCTTCTGCCCTTTCCCCCCACCCCATCCCACCCCACTCCTTCTGCCCTTTCCCCCCACCCCATCCCACCCCACTACTTCTGCCCTTTCCCCCCACCCCACTTCTTCTCCCCTTTCCCCCCACCCCACTCCTTCTGCCCTTTCCCCCACCCCATCCCACCCCACTCCTTCTGCCCTTTCCCCCACCCCACTCCTTCTGCCCTTTCCCCCCACCCCACCCCACTCCTTCTGCCCTTTCCCCCCACCCCATCCCACCCCACTCCTTCTGCCGTTTCCCCCCACCCCATGCCACCCCACTCCTTCTGCCGTTTCCTCCCACCCCACTCCTTCAGCCCTTTCCCCCACCCCACCCCACCCCACTCCTTCTGCCCTTCCCCCCCACCCCAAGCCACCCCACTCCTTCTGCCCTTTCCCCCAACCCCATCCCACCCCACTCCTTCTGCCCTTCCCACCAACCCACCCCACCCCACCCCACTCCTTCTGCCCTTTCCCCACCCCATCCCACCCCACTCCTTCTGCCCTTCCCCCCCACCGCAAGCCACCCCACTCCTTCTGCCCTTTCCCCCAACCCCATCACACCCCACTCCTTCTGCCCTTTCCCACCATCCCACCCCACCCCACCCCACTCCTTCTGCCCTTTCCCCCCAACCCATGCCACCCCACTCCTTCTGCCCTTTCCCCCAACCCCATCCCACCCCACTCCTTCTGCCCTTTCCCCCCACCCCATCCCACCCCACTCCTTCTGCCCTTTCCCCCCACCCCATCCCACCCCACTCCTTCTGCCCTTTCCCCCCACCCCATCCCACCCCACTACTTCTGCCCTTTCCCCCCACCCCACTTCTTCTCCCCTTTCCCCCCACCCCACTCCTTCTGCCCTTTCCCCCACCCCATCCCACCCCACTCCTTCTGCCCTTTCCCCCACCCCACTCCTTCTGCCCTTTCCCCCCACCCCACCCCACTCCTTCTGCCCTTTCCCCCCACCCCATCCCACCCCACTCCTTCTGCCGTTTCCCCCCACCCCATGCCACCCCACTCCTTCTGCCGTTTCCTCCCACCCCACTCCTTCAGCCCTTTCCCCCCACCCCACCCCACCCCACTCCTTCTGCCCTTTCCCCCCACCCCATCCCACCCCACTCCTTCTGCCCTTTCCCCCCACCCCACCCCACCCCACTCCACTCCTTCTGCCCTTTCCCCCCACGCCACCCCACCCCACCCCACCCCATCCCATCCCATCCCATCGCACCCCATCCCACCCCATCCCATCCCATCCCAACCCACCCCACTCCTTCTGCCCTTTCCCCACACCCCATCCCACCCCACCCCACTCCTTCTGCCATTTCCCCCCACCCCACCCCACTCCTTCTGCCCTTTCCCCCCACCCCACCCCACCCCATCCCATCCCATCCCACCCCACTACTTCTGCCCTTTCCCCACACCCCACTCCTCCCCTTTCCCCCCACCCCATCCCACGCCACTCCTTCTGCCCTTTCCCCCACCCCATCCCACCCCACTCCTTCTGCCCTTTCCCCCCACCCCACTACTTCTGCCCTTTCCCCCCACCCCACCCCACTCCTTCTGCCCTTTCCCCCCACCCCATCCCACCCCACTCCTTCAGCCCTTTCCCCCCACCCCACCCCACCCCACTCCTTCTGCCCTTTCCCCCCACCCCATCCCACCCCACTCCTTCTGCCCTTCCCCCCCACCCCATCCCACCCCACTCCTTCTCCCCTTTCCCCCCACCCCACTCCTTCTGCCCTTTCCCCCACCCCATCCCACACCACTCCATCTGCCCTTTCCCACCACCCCATCCCACCCCACTCCTTCTGCCCTTTCCCCCCACCCCAACCCACCCCACTCCTTCTGCCCTTTACCCCCACCCCATCCCACCCCACTCCTTCTGCCGTTTCCCCCCACCCCATCCCACCCCACTCCTTCTGCCGTTTCCCCCCACCCCATCCCACCCCACTCCTTCTGCCGTTTCCCCCCACCCCATGCCACCCCACTCCTTCTGCCGTTTCCCCCCACCCCATCCCACCCCACTCCTTCAGCCCTTTCCCCCCACCCCATCCCACCCCACTCCTTCAGCCCTTTCCCCCCACCCCATCCCACACCACTCCTTCAGCCCTTTACCCCCACCCCATCCCACCACACTGCTTCTGCCCTTTCCCCCCACCCCACTCCTTCTGCCCTTTCCCCCCACCCCATCCCACCCCACTCCTTCTGCCCTTTCCCCCCACCCCATCCCACCCCACCCCACTCCTTCTGCCATTTCCCCCCACCCCATCCCACCCCACTCCTTCAGCCCTTTCCCCCCACCCCATCCCACCCCACTCCTTCAGCCCTTTCCCCCCACCCCATCCCACACCACTCCTTCAGCCCTTTCCCCCCACCCCATCCCACCACACTGCTTCTGCCCTTTCCCCCCACCCCATCCCACCCCACTCCTTCTGCCCTTTCCCCCCACCCCATCCCACCCCACTCCTTCTGCCCTTTCCCCCCACCCCATCCCACCCCACCCCACTCCTTCTGCCATTTCCCCCCACCCCACCCCATCCCACTCCACTCCTTCTGCCCTTTCCCCCCACGCCACCCCACCCCACCCCATCCCATCCCATCCCACCCCACTCCTTCTGCCCTTTCCCCCCACCCCATCCCACCCCACCCCACTCCTTCTGCCATTTCCCCCCATCCCACCCCGCTCCTTTAGCCCTTTTCCCCCACCCCATCCCACCTCACTCCTTCGGCCCTTTCCCCCACCCCACTCCTTCTGCCCTTCCCCCCCCACCTCAAGCCACCCCACTCCTTCTGCCCTTTCCCCCAACCCCATCCCACCCCACTCCTTCTGCCCTTTCCCCCCACCCCATCCCACCCCACTCCTTCTGCCCTTTCCCCCCACCCCATCCCACCCCACTCCTTCTGCCCTTTCCCCCCACCCCATCCCACCCCACTCCTTCTGCCCTTTCATCCCACCCCACTCCTTCTGCCCTTTCACCCCACCCGATCCCACCCCACTCCTTCTGCCCTTTCCCCCCACCCCATCCCACCCCACTCCTTCTGCCCTTTCCCCCCACCCCATCCCACCCCACTCCTTCAGCCCTTTCCCCCCACCCCATCCCACCCGACTCCTTCTGCCCTTTCCCACCACCCCATCCCACCCCACTCCTTCTGCCCTTTCCCCCCACCCCATCCCACCCCACTCCTTCTGCCCTTTCCCCCCATCCCACCCCACTCCTTCTGCCCTTTCCCCCCATCCCATCCCACCCCACTCCTTCTGCCCTTTCCCCCAACCCCATCCCACCCCACTCCTTCTGCCCTTTCCCCCCACCCCATACCACCCCACTCCTTCTGCCCTTTTCCCCCACCCCATCCCACCCCACTCCTTCTGCCCTTTCCCCCCACCCCACTCCTTCTGCCCTTTCCCCCCACACCACCCCACTCTTTCTGCCCTTTCCCCCCACCCCACCCCACCCCACTCCTTCTGCCGTATTTCCCCACCCCATGCCACCCCACTCCTTCTGCCCTTTCCCCCCACCCCATCCCACCCCACTCCTTCAGCCCTTTCCCCCCACCCCATCCCACCCCACTCCTTCAGCCCATTCCCCCCACCCCATCCCACCCCACTCCTTCAGCCCTTTCCCCCCACCCCATCCCACCCCACTGCTTCTGCCCTTTCCCCCCATCCCATCCCACCCCACTCCTTCTGCCCTTTCCCCCCACCCCATCCCACCCCACTCCTTCTGCCCTTTCCCCCCACCCCACCCCACTCCACTCCTTCTGCCCTTTCCCACCACGCCACCCCACCCCACCCCATCCCATCCCATCCCACCCCATCCCATTCCATCCCACCCCACTCCTTCTGCCCTTTCCCCCCACCCCATCCTACCCCACCCCACTTCTTCTGCCATTTCCCCCCACCCCACCCCACTCCTTCTGCCCTTTCCCCCCACCCAACCCCACCCCATCCCATCCCATCCCACCCCATCCCATTTCACCCCACTCCTTCTGCCCTTTCCCCCCACCCCATCCCACCCCACCCCACCCCTTCTGCCATTTCCCCCCACCCCACTCCTTCTGCCCTTTCCCCCCACCCCACCCCACCCCATCCCATCCCATCCCATCCCATCCCACCCCACTACTTCTGCCCTTTCCCCCCACCCCACTCCTTCTCCCCTTTCCCCCCACCCCATCCCACCCCACTCCTTCTGCCCTTTCCCCCACCCCATCCCACCCCACTCCTTCTGCCCTTTCCCTCCACCCCATCCCACCCCACTCCTTCTGCCCTTTCCCCCCACCCCACCCCACTCCTTCTGCCCTTTCCCCCCACCCCATCCCACCCCACTCCTTCTGCCGTTTCCCACCACCCCATGCCACCCCACTCCTGTTGCCGTTTCCTCCCACCCCACTCCTTCAGCCCTTTCCCCCCACCCTACCCCACCCCACTCCTTCTGCCCTTTCCCCCCACCCCATCCCACCCCACTCCTTCTGCCCTTTCCCCCCACCCCATCCCACCCCACTCCTTCTCCCCTTTCCCCCCACCCCATCCCACCCCACTCCTTCTGCCCTTTCCCCCCACCCCATCCCACCCCACTCCTTCTGCCCTTTCCCCCCACCACATCCCACCCCACTCCTTCTGCCCTTTCCCCCCACCCCATCCCACTCCACTCCTTCTGACCTTTCCCCCCACCCCATCCCACCCCACCCCACTCCACTCCTTCTGCCCTTTCCCCCCACGCCATCCCACCCCACCCCATCCCATCCCATCCCATCCCACCCCATCCCATCCCATCCCACCACACGCCTTCTGCCCTTTCCCCCCACCCCATCCCACCCCACCCCACTCCTTCTGCCCTTTCCCCCCACCCCACCTCACCCAACCCCACCCCATCCCATCCCATCCCACCCCATCCCATCCCACCCCACTCCTTCTGCCCTTTCCCCCCACCCGATCCCACCCCACCCCACTCCTTCTGCCATTTCCCCCCACCCCACCCCACCCCACTCCTTCTGCCCTTTCCCCCCACCCTACCCCACCCCATCCCACCCCACTACTTCTGCCCTTTCCCCACACCCCACTCCTCCCCTTTCCCCACACCCCATCCCACCCCACTCCTTCTGCCCTTTCCCCCACCCCATCCCACCCCATTCCTTCTGCCCTTTCCCCCACCCCATCCCACCCCACTACTTCTGCCCTTTCCCCCCACCCCACCCCACTCCTTCTGCCCTTTCCCCCCACCCCATCCCACCCAACCCCACTCCTTCTGCCATTTCCCCCCATCCCACCCCGCTCCTTTAGCCCTTTTCCCCCCACCCCATCCCACCTCACTCCTTCTGCCCTTTCCCCCACCCCATCCCACCCCACTCCTTCTGCCCTTCCCCCCCCACCTCAAGCCACCCCACTCCTTCTGCCCTTTCCCCCAACCCCATCCCACCCCACTCCTTCTGCCCTTTCCCCCCACCCCATCCCACCCCACTCCTTCTGCCCTTTCCCCCCACCCCATCCCACCCCACTCCTTCTGCCCTTTCCCCCCACCCCATCCCACCCCACTCCTTCTGCCCTTTCATCCCACCCCACTCCTTCTGCCCTTTCCCCCCACCCCACCCCACTCCTTCTGCCCTTTCCCCCCACCCCATCCCACCCCACTCCTTCTGCCGTTTCCCCCCACCCCATGCCACCCCACTCCTTCTGCCGTTTCCTCCCACCCCACTCCTTCAGCCCTTTCCCCCCACCCCACCCCACCCCACTCCTTCTGCCCTTTCCCCCCACCCCATCCCACCCCACTCCTTCTGCCCTTTCCCCCCACCCCACCCCACCCCACTCCACTCCTTCTGCCCTTTCCCCCCACGCCACCCCACCCCACCCCACCCCATCCCATCCCATCCCATCGCACCCCATCCCACCCCATCCCATCCCATCCCAACCCACCCCACTCCTTCTGCCCTTTCCCCACACCCCATCCCACCCCACCCCACTCCTTCTGCCATTTCCCCCCACCCCACCCCACTCCTTCTGCCGTTTCCCCCCACCCCACCCCACCCCATCCCATCCCATCCCACCCCACTACTTCTGCCCTTTCCCCACACCCCACTCCTCCCCTTTCCCCCCACCCCATCCCACGCCACTCCTTCTGCCCTTTCCCCCACCCCATCCCACCCCACTCCTTCTGCCCTTTCCCCCCACCCCACTACTTCTGCCCTTTCCCCCCACCCCACCCCACTCCTTCTGCCCTTTCCCCCCACCCCATCCCACCCCACTCCTTCAGCCCTTTCCCCCCACCCCACCCCACCCCACTCCTTCTGCCCTTTCCCCCCACCCCATCCCACCCCACTCCTTCTGCCCTTCCCCCCCACCCCATCCCACCCCACTCCTTCTCCCCTTTCCCCCCACCCCACTCCTTCTGCCCTTTCCCCCACCCCATCCCACACCACTCCATCTGCCCTTTCCCACCACCCCATCCCACCCCACTCCTTCTGCCCTTTCCCCCCACCCCAACCCACCCCACTCCTTCTGCCCTTTACCCCCACCCCATCCCACCCCACTCCTTCTGCCGTTTCCCCCCACCCCATCCCACCCCACTCCTTCTGCCGTTTCCCCCCACCCCATCCCACCCCACTCCTTCTGCCGTTTCCCCCCACCCCATGCCACCCCACTCCTTCTGCCGTTTCCCCCCACCCCATCCCACCCCACTCCTTCAGCCCTTTCCCCCCACCCCATCCCACCCCACTCCTTCAGCCCTTTCCCCCCACCCCATCCCACACCACTCCTTCAGCCCTTTACCCCCACCCCATCCCACCACACTGCTTCTGCCCTTTCCCCCCACCCCACTCCTTCTGCCCTTTCCCCCCACCCCATCCCACCCCACTCCTTCTGCCCTTTCCCCCCACCCCATCCCACCCCACCCCACTCCTTCTGCCATTTCCCCCCACCCCATCCCACCCCACTCCTTCAGCCCTTTCCCCCCACCCCATCCCACCCCACTCCTTCAGCCCTTTCCCCCCACCCCATCCCACACCACTCCTTCAGCCCTTTCCCCCCACCCCATCCCACCACACTGCTTCTGCCCTTTCCCCCCACCCCATCCCACCCCACTCCTTCTGCCCTTTCCCCCCACCCCATCCCACCCCACTCCTTCTGCCCTTTCCCCCCACCCCACCCCACTCCTTCTGCCATTTCCCCCCACCCCACCCCATCCCACTCCACTCCTTCTGCCCTTTCCCCCCACGCCACCCCACCCCACCCCATCCCATCCCATCCCACCCCACTCCTTCTGCCCTTTCCCCCCACCCCATCCCACCCCACCCCACTCCTTCTGCCATTTCCCCCCATCCCACCCCGCTCCTTTAGCCCTTTTCCCCCACCCCATCCCACCTCACTCCTTCGGCCCTTTCCCCCACCCCACTCCTTCTGCCCTTCCCCCCCCACCTCAAGCCACCCCACTCCTTCTGCCCTTTCCCCCAACCCCATCCCACCCCACTCCTTCTGCCCTTTCCCCCCACCCCATCCCACCCCACTCCTTCTGCCCTTTCCTCCCACCCCACTCCTTCTGCCCTTTCCCCCCACCCCATCCCACCCCACTCCTTCTGCCCTTTCATCCCACCCCACTCCTTCTGCCCTTTCACCCCACCCGATCCCACCCCACTCCTTCTGCCCTTTCCCCCCACCCCATCCCACCCCACTCCTTCTGCCCTTTCCCCCCACCCCATCCCACCCCACTCCTTCTGCCCTTTCCCCCCACCCCATCCCACCCGACTCCTTCTGCCCTTTCCCACCACCCCATCCCACCCCACTCCTTCTGCCCTTTCCCCCCACCCCATCCCACCCCACTCCTTCTGCCCTTTCCCCCCATCCCACCCCACTCCTTCTGCCCTTTCCCCCCATCCCATCCCACCCCACTCCTTCTGCCCTTTCCCCCAACCCCATCCCACCCCACTCCTTCTGCCCTTTCCCCCCACCCCATACCACCCCACTCCTTCTGCCCTTTTCCCCCACCCCATCCCACCCCACTCCTTCTGCCCTTTCCCCCCACCCCACTCCTTCTGCCCTTTCCCCCCACACCACCCCACTCTTTCTGCCCTTTCCCCCCACCCCACCCCACCCCACTCCTTCTGCCGTATTTCCCCACCCCATGCCACCCCACTCCTTCTGCCCTTTCCCCCCACCCCATCCCACCCCACTCCTTCAGCCCTTTCCCCCCACCCCATCCCACCCCACTCCTTCAGCCCATTCCCCCCACCCCATCCCACCCCACTCCTTCAGCCCTTTCCCCCCACCCCATCCCACCCCACTGCTTCTGCCCTTTCCCCCCATCCCATCCCACCCCACTCCTTCTGCCCTTTCCCCCCACCCCATCCCACCCCACTCCTTCTGCCCTTTCCCCCCACCCCACCCCACTCCACTCCTTCTGCCCTTTCCCACCACGCCACCCCACCCCACCCCATCCCATCCCATCCCACCCCATCCCATTCCATCCCACCCCACTCCTTCTGCCCTTTCCCCCCACCCCATCCTACCCCACCCCACTTCTTCTGCCATTTCCCCCCACCCCACCCCACTCCTTCTGCCCTTTCCCCCCACCCAACCCCACCCCATCCCATCCCATCCCACCCCATCCCATTTCACCCCACTCCTTCTGCCCTTTCCCCCCACCCCATCCCACCCCACCCCACCCCTTCTGCCATTTCCCCCCACCCCACTCCTTCTGCCCTTTCCCCCCACCCCACCCCACCCCATCCCATCCCATCCCATCCCATCCCACCCCACTACTTCTGCCCTTTCCCCCCACCCCACTCCTTCTCCCCTTTCCCCCCACCCCATCCCACCCCACTCCTTCTGCCCTTTCCCCCACCCCATCCCACCCCACTCCTTCTGCCCTTTCCCTCCACCCCATCCCACCCCACTCCTTCTGCCCTTTCCCCCCACCCCACCCCACTCCTTCTGCCCTTTCCCCCCACCCCATCCCACCCCACTCCTTCTGCCGTTTCCCACCACCCCATGCCACCCCACTCCTGTTGCCGTTTCCTCCCACCCCACTCCTTCAGCCCTTTCCCCCCACCCTACCCCACCCCACTCCTTCTGCCCTTTCCCCCCACCCCATCCCACCCCACTCCTTCTGCCCTTTCCCCCCACCCCATCCCACCCCACTCCTTCTCCCCTTTCCCCCCACCCCATCCCACCCCACTCCTTCTGCCCTTTCCCCCCACCCCATCCCACCCCACTCCTTCTGCCCTTTCCCCCCACCACATCCCACCCCACTCCTTCTGCCCTTTCCCCCCACCCCATCCCACTCCACTCCTTCTGACCTTTCCCCCCACCCCATCCCACCCCACCCCACTCCACTCCTTCTGCCCTTTCCCCCCACGCCATCCCACCCCACCCCATCCCATCCCATCCCATCCCACCCCATCCCATCCCATCCCACCACACGCCTTCTGCCCTTTCCCCCCACCCCATCCCACCCCACCCCACTCCTTCTGCCCTTTCCCCCCACCCCACCTCACCCAACCCCACCCCATCCCATCCCATCCCACCCCATCCCATCCCACCCCACTCCTTCTGCCCTTTCCCCCCACCCGATCCCACCCCACCCCACTCCTTCTGCCATTTCCCCCCACCCCACCCCACCCCACTCCTTCTGCCCTTTCCCCCCACCCTACCCCACCCCATCCCACCCCACTACTTCTGCCCTTTCCCCACACCCCACTCCTCCCCTTTCCCCACACCCCATCCCACCCCACTCCTTCTGCCCTTTCCCCCACCCCATCCCACCCCATTCCTTCTGCCCTTTCCCCCACCCCATCCCACCCCACTACTTCTGCCCTTTCCCCCCACCCCACCCCACTCCTTCTGCCCTTTCCCCCCACCCCATCCCACCCAACCCCACTCCTTCTGCCATTTCCCCCCATCCCACCCCGCTCCTTTAGCCCTTTTCCCCCCACCCCATCCCACCTCACTCCTTCTGCCCTTTCCCCCACCCCATCCCACCCCACTCCTTCTGCCCTTCCCCCCCCACCTCAAGCCACCCCACTCCTTCTGCCCTTTCCCCCAACCCCATCCCACCCCACTCCTTCTGCCCTTTCCCCCCACCCCATCCCACCCCACTCCTTCTGCCCTTTCCCCCCACCCCATCCCACCCCACTCCTTCTGCCCTTTCCCCCCACCCCATCCCACCCCACTCCTTCTGCCCTTTCATCCCACCCCACTCCTTCTGCCCTTTCCCCCCACCCGATCCCACCCCACTTCATCTGCCCTTTCCCCCCACCCCATCCCACCCCACTCCTTCTGCCCTTTCCCCCCACCCCATCCCACCCCACTCCTTCTGCCCTTTCCCCCCACCCCATCCCACCCCACTCCTTCTGCACTTTCCCACCACCCCATCCCACCCCACTCCTTCTGCCCTTTCCCCCCACCCCATCCCACCCCACTCCTTCTGCCCTTTCCCCCCACCCCATCCCACCCCACTCATTCTGCCCTTTCCCCCCACCCCATCCCACCCCACTCCTTCTGCCCTTTCCCCCCACCCCACTCCTTCTGCCCTTTCCCCACACCCCATCCCACCCCACTCCTTCTGCCCTTTCCCTCCACCCCATCCCACCCCACTCCTTCTGCCCTTTCCCCCCACCCCATCCCACCCCACTCCTTCTGCCGTTTCCCCCCACTCCATCCCACCCCACTCCTTCTGCCCTTTCCCCCCACCCCACCCCACCCCACTCCTTCTGCCATTTCCCCCCACCCCATGCCACCCCACTCCTTCAGCCCTATCCCCCCACCCCATCCCACCCCACTCCTTCAGCACTTTCCCCCCACCCCATCCCACCCCACTCCTTCAGCCCTTTCCCCCCACCCCATCCCACCCCACTGCTTCTGCCCTTTCCCCCCACCCCATCCCACCCCACTCCTTCTGCCCTTTCCCCCCACCCCATCCCACCCCACTCCTTCTGCCCTTTCCCCCCACCCCATCCCACCCCACTCCTTCTGCCCTTTCCCCCCACCCCATCCCACCCCACCCCACTCCTTCTGCAATTTCCCCCCACCCCACCCCACCCCACCCCACTCCACTCCTTCTACCCTTTCCCCCCACGCCACCCCACCCCACCCCATCCCATCCCATCCCACCCCACTCCTTCTGCCCTTTCCCTCCACCCCATCCCACACCACCCCACCCCACTCCTTTTGCCATTTCCCCCCACCCCACCCCACTCCTTCTGCCCTTTCCCCCCACCCAACCCCACCCCATCCCATCCCATCCCACCCCATCCCATCCCACCCCACTCCTTCTGCCCTTTCCCCCCACCCCATCCCACCCCACCCCACTCCTTCTGCCATTTCCCCCCACCCCATCCCACCCCATCCCATCCCATCCCATCCCATCCCACCCCACTACTTCTGCCCTTTCTCCCCACCCCACTCCTTCTCCCCTTTCCTCCCACCCCACTCCTTCTGCCCTTTTCTCCCCACCCCATCCCACCCCACTCCTTCTGCCCTTTCCTCCCCACCCCATCCCACCCCACCCCACCTCACTCCTTCTGCCCTTTCCTCCCCACCCCATCCCACCCCACTCCTTCTGCCCTTTCCTCCACACCCCATCCCACCCCACTCCTTCTGCCCTTTCCTCCCCACCCCATCCCACTCCACTCCTTCTGCCCTTTCCTCCCCACCCCATCCCACCCCACTCCTTCTGCCCTTTCCTCCCCACCCCATCCCACCCCACTCCTTCTGCCCTTTCCTCCCCACCCCATCCCTCCCCACTCCTTCTGCCCTTTCCTCCCCACCCCATCCCTCCCCACTCCTTCTGCCCTTTCCTCCCCACCCCATCCCACCCCACTCCTTCTGCCCTTTCCTCCCCACCCCATCCCACCCCACTCCTTCTGCCCTTTCCTCCCCACCCCATCCCACCCCACTCCTTCTGCCCTTTCCCCCCACCCCATCCCACCCCACTCCTCCTGCCCTTTCCTCCCCACCCCATCCCACCCCACTCCTTCTGCCCTTTCCTCCCCACCCCATCCCACCCCACTCCTTCTGCCCTTTCTTCCCCACCCCATCCCACCCCACCCCACCCCACTCCTTCTGCCCTTTCCTCCCCACCCCATCCCACCCCACTCCTTCTGCCCTTTCCTCCCCACCCCATCCCACCCCACTCCTTCTGCCCTTTCCTCCCCACCCCATCCCACCCCACTCCTTCTGCCCTTTCCTCCCCACCCCATCCCACCCCACCCCACCCCACTCCTTCTGCCCTTTCCTCCCCACCCCATCCCACCCCACTCCTTCTGCCCTTTCCTCCCTACCCCATCCCACCCCACTCCTTCTGCCCTTTCCTCCCCACCCCATCCCACTCCACTCCTTCTGCCCTTTCCTCCCCACCCCACCCCACCCCACTCCTTCTGCCCTTTCCTCCCCACCCCACCCCACCCCATCCCACCCCATCCCATCCCATCCCATCCCATCCCACCCCACTACTTCTGTGCTTTCCCCCCACCCCACTCCTTCTCCCCTTTCCCCCCACCCCATCCCACCCCACTCCTTCTGCCCTTTCCTTCCCACCCCACTCCTTTAGCCCTTTCCCCCCACCCCACCCCACCCCACTCCTTCTACCCTTTCCCCCCACCCCATCCCACCCCACTCCTTCTGCCCTTTCCCCCCACCCCATCCCACCCCACTCCTTCTCCCCTTCCCCCCACCCCACTCCTTCTGCCCTTTCCCCCACTCCATCCCACCCCACTCCTTCTGCCCTTTCCCCCCACCCCATCCCACCCCACTCCTTCTGCCCTTTCCCCCCACCCCATCCCACCCCACTCCTTCTGCCGTTTCCCCCCACCCCATCCCACCCCACTCCTTCTGCCGTTTCCCCCCACCCCATCCCACCCCACTCCTTCTGCCGTTTCCCCCCACCCCATCCCACCCCACTCCTTCTGCCGTTTCCCCCCACCGCATGCCACCCCACTCCTTCTGCCGTTTCCCCCCACCCCATCCCACCCCACTCCTTCAGCCCTTTCCCCCCACCCCATCCCACCCCACTCCTTCAGCCCTTTCCCCCCACCCCATCCCACCCCACTCCTTCTGCCCTTTCCCCCCACCCCATCCCACCCCACTCCTTCTGCCCTTTCCCCCCACCCCATCCCACCCCACTCCTTCTGCCGTTTCCCCCCACCCCATCCCACCCCACTCCTTCTGCCGTTTCCCCCCACCCCATCCCACCCCACTCCTTCTGCCGTTTCCACCCACCCCATGCCACCCCACTCCTTCTGCCGTTTCCCCCCACCCCATCCCACCCCACTCCTTCAGCCCTTTCCCCCCACCCCATCCCACCCCACTCCTTCAGCCCTTTCCCCCCACCCCATCCCACCCCACTCCTTCAGCCCTTTCCCCCCACCCCAAACCACCACACTGCTTCTGCCCTTTCCCCCCACCCCACTCCTTCTGCACTTTCCCCCCACCCCATCCCACCCCACCCCACTCCTTCTGCCATTTCCCCCCACGCCACCCCACCCCACCCCATCCCATCCCATCCCACCCCACTCATTCTGCCCTTTCCCCCCACCCCATCCCACCCCACCCCACTCCTTCTCCCATTTCCCCCCATCCCACCCCGCTCCTTTAGCCCTTTTCCCCCACCCCATCCCACCTCACTCCTTCTGCCATTTCCCCCACCCCATCCCACCCCACTCCTTCTGCCCTTCCCCCCCACCTCAAGCCACCCCACTCCTTCTGCCCTTTCCCCCAACCCCATCCCACCCCACTCCTTCTGCCCTTTCCCCCCACCCCATCCCACCCCACTCCTTCTGCCCTTTCCCCCCACCCCATCCCACCCCACTCCTTCTGCCCTTTCCCCCCACCCCATCCCACCCCACTCCTTCTGCCCTTACATCCCACCCCACTCCTTCTGCCCTTTCCCCCCACCCGATCCCACCCCACTCCTTCTGCCCTTTCCCCCCACCCCATCCCACCCCACACTTTCTGCCCTTTCCCCCCACCCCATCCCACCCCACTCCTTCTGCCCTTTCCCCCCACCCCATCCCACCCCACTCCTTCTGCCCTTTCCCCCCACCCCATCCCACCCCACTCCTTCTGCCCTTTCCCCCCACCCCATCCCACCCCACTCCTTCTGCCCTTTCCCCCCACCCCATCCCACTCCACTCCTTCTGCCCTTTCCCCCCACCCCATCCCACCCCACTCCTTCTGCCCTTTCCCCCCACCCCATCCCACCCCACTCCTTCTGCCCTTTCCCCCCACCCCATCCCACCCCACTCCTTCTGCCCTTTCCCCCCACCCCATCCCACCCCACTCCTTCTGCCCTTTCCCCCCACCCCATCCCACCCCACTCCTTCTGCCCTTTCCCCCCATCCCACACCACTCCTTCTGCCCTTTCCCCCCACCCCACCCCACCCCACTCCTTCTGCCCTTTCCCCCCACCCCATGCCACCCCACTCCTTCTGCCGTTTCCCCCCACCCCATCCCACCCCACTCCTTCAGCTCTTTCCCCCCACCCCATCCCACCCCACTCCTTCTGCCCTTTCCCCCCACCCCATCCCACCCCACTGCTTCTGCCCTTTCCCCCCACCCCATCCCACCCCACTCCTTCTGCCCTTTCCCCCCACCCCATCCCACACCACTCCTTCTGCCCTTTCCCCCCACCCCATCCCACCCCACTCCTTCTGCCCTTTCCCTCCACCCCATCCCACCCCACTCCTTCTTCCCTTTCCCCCCACCCCATCCCACCCCACTCCTTCTGCCCTTTCCCCCCACCCCATCCCACCCCACCCCACTCCTTCTGCCATTTCCCCCCACCCCACCCCACTCCACTCCTTCTGCCCTTTCCCCCCACGCCACCCCACCCCACTCCTTCTGCCCTTTCCCCCCACCCCATCCCACCCCACTCCTTCTGCCCTTTCCCCCCACCCCATCCCACCCCACCCCACCCCTTCTGCCATTTACCCCCACCCCAACCCACCCCACTCCACTCCTTCTGCCCTTTCCCCCCACGCCACCCCACCCCACCCCATCCCATCCCATCCCACCCCATCCCATCCCATCCCACCCCACGCCTTCTGCCCTTTCCCCCCACCCCATCCCACCCCACCCCACTCCTTCTGCCATTTCCCCCCACCCCACCCCACTCCTTCTGCCCTTTCCCCCCACCCCACCCCACCCCATCCCATCCCATCCCACCCCACTCCTTCTGCCCTTCCCCCCCACCTCAAGCCACCCCACTCCTTCTGCCATTTCCCCCCACCCCACCCCACCCCACCCCACTCCTTCTGCCCTTTCCCCCCACCCCACCACACCCCATCCCACCCCATCCCATCCCATCCCATCCCATCCCATCCCACCCCACTACTTCTGCCCTTTCCCCACACCCCACTCCTTCTCCCCTTTCCCCCCACCCCACTCCTTCTGCCCTTTCCCCCACCCCATCCCACCCCACTCCTTCTGCCCTTTCCCCCCACCCCATCCCACCCCACTCCTTCTGCCCTTTCCCCCCACCCCACCCCACTCCTTCTGCCCTTTCCCCCCACCCCATCCCACCACACTCCTTCAGCCCTTTCCCCCGACCCCACCCCACCCCTTCTGCCCTTTCCTCCCACCCCACTCCTTCTGCCCTTTCCCCCCACCCCATCCCACCCCACTCCTTCTCCCCTTTCCCCCCACCCCATCCCACCCCACTCCTTCTGCCCTTTCCCCCCTCCCCATCCCACCCCACTCCTTCTGCCCTTTCCCCCCACCCCATCCCACCCCACTCCTTCTGCCCTTTCCCGCCACCCCATCCCACCCCACTCCTTCTGCCCTTTCCCCCACCACATCCCACCCCACTCCTTCTGCCGTTTCCCCCCACCCCATCCCACCCCACTCCTTCTGCCGTTTCCCCCCACCCCATCCCACCCCACTCCTTCTGCCGTTTCCCCCCACCCCATCCCACCCCACTCCTTCTGCCGTTTCCCCCCACCCCATGCCACCCCACCCCTTCTGCTGTTTCCCCCCACCCCATCCCACCCCACTCCTTCAGCCCTTTCCCCCCACCCCATCCCACCCCACTCCTTCAGCCCTTTCCCCCCACCCCATCCCACCCCACTCCTTCAGCCCTTTCCCCCCACCTCATCCCACCACACTGCTTCTGCCCTTTCCCCCCACCCCATCCCACCCCACTCCTTCTGCCCTTTCCCCCCACCCCATCCCACCCCACTCCTTCTGCCCTTTCCCCCCACCCCATCCCACCCCACCCCACTCCTTCTGCCATTTCCCCCCACCCCACCCCATCCCACTCCACTCCTTCTGCCCTTTCCCCCCACGCCACCCCACCCCACCCCATCCCACCCAATCCCACCCCACTCCTTCTGCCCTTTCACCCCACCCCATCCCACCCCACCCCACTCCTTCTGCCATTTCCCCCCATCCCACCCCGCTCCTTAAGCCCTTTTCCCCCACCCCATCCCACCTCACTCCTTCTGCCCTTTCCCCCACCCCATCCCACCCCACTCCTTCTGCCCTTCCGCCCCACCTCAAGCCACCCCACTCCTTCTGCCCTTTCCCCCAACCCCATCCCACCCCACTCCTTCTGCCCTTTCCCCCCACCCCATCCCACCCCACTCCTTCTGCCCTTTCCCCCCACCCCATCCCACCCCACTCCTTCTGCCCTTTCCCCCCACCCCATCCCACCCCACTCCTTCTGCCCTTTCATCCCACCCCACTCCTTCTGCCCTTTCCCCCCACCCGATCCCACCCCACTCCTTCTGCCCTTTCCCCCCACCCCATCCCACCCCACTCCTTCTGCCCTTTCCCCCCACCCCATCCCTCCCCACTCCTTCTGCCCTTTCCCCCCACCCCATCCCACCCCACTCCTTCTGCCCTTTCCCCCCACCCCACCCCACCCCACTCCTTCTGCCCTTTCCCCCCACCCCACCCCACCCCACTCCTTCTGCCGTTTCCCCCCACCCCATCCTATCCCACTCCTTCTGCCGTTTCCCCCCACTCCATCCCACCCCACTCCTTCAGCCCTTTCCCCCCACCCCATCCCACCCCACTCCTTCAGCCCTTTCCCCCCACCCCATCCCACCCCACTGCTTCTGCCCTTTCCCCCCACCCCATCCCACCCCACTGCTTCTGCCCTTTCCCCCCACCCCATCCCACCCCACTCCTTCTGCCCTTTCCCCCCACCCCATCCCACCCCACTCCTTCTGCCCTTTCCCCCCACCCCATCCCACCCCACTCCTTCTGCCCTTTCCCCCCACCCCATCCCACCCCACCCCACTCCTTCTAGCATTTCCCCACACCCCACCCCACCCCACTCCACTCCTTCTGCCCTTTCCCCCCACGCCACCCCACCCCAGCCCATCCCATCCCATCCCACCCCATCCCATCCCATCCCATCCCACCCCACTCCTTCTGCCCTTTCCCCCCACCCCACCCCACTCCTTCTGCCATTTCCCCCCACCCCACCCCACTCCTTCTGCCCTTTCCCCCCACCCCACCCCACTCCTTCTGCCATTTCCCCCCACCCCACCCCACTCCTTCTGCCCTTTCCCCCCACCCCATCCCACCCCACCCCACTCCTTCTGCCATTTCCCCCCACCCCACCCCACTCCTTCTGCCCTTTCCCCCCACCCCACCCCATCCCACCCCATCCCATCCCATCCCATCCCACCCCACTACTTCTGCCCTTTCCCCCCACCCCACTCCTTCTCCCCTTTCCCCCCACCACATCCCACCCCACTCCTTCTGCCCTTTCCCCCACCCCATCCCACCCCACTCCTTCTGCCCTTTCCCCCCACCCCATCCCACCCCACTCCTTCTGCCCTTTCCCCCCACCCCACCCCACTCCTTCTGCCCTTTCCCCCCACCCCATCCCACCCCACTCCTTCTGCCGTTTCCCCCCACCCCATGCCACCCCACTCCTTCTGCCGTTTCCCCCCACCCCATCCCACCCCACTCCTTCAGCCCTTTCCCCCCACCCCACCCCACCCCACTCCTTCTGCCCTTTCCCCCCACCCCATCCCACCCCACTCCTTCTGCCCTTTCCCCCCAACCCATCCCACCCCACTCCTTCTCCCCTTTCCCCCCACCCCATCCCACCCCACTCCTTCTGCCCTTTCCCCCCACCCCATCCCACCCCACACCTTCTGCCCTTTCCCCCCACCCCATCCCACCCCACTCCTTCTGCCCTTTCCCCCCACCCCTTCCAACCCCACCCAACACCTTCTGCCATTTCCCCCCACCCCATCCCACCCCACCCCACCCCACTCCACTCCTAGTGCCCTTTCCCCCCACGCCACCCCACCCCACCCCATCCCATCCCATCCCACCCCACTCCTTCTCCCCTTTCCTCCCACCACATCCCACCCCACTCCTTCTGCCCTTCCCCCCACCCCATCCCACCCCACTCCTTCTGCCCTTTCCACCCACCCCATCCCACCCCACTCCTTCTGCCCTTTCCCCCCACCCCACCCCACTCCTTCTGCCCTTTCCCCCCACCCCACTCCTTCTGCCGTTTCCCCCCACCCCATGCCACCCCACTCCTTCTGCCATTTCCCCCCACTCCATCCCACCCCACTCCTTCAGCCCTTTCCCCCCACCCCACCCCACCCCACTCCTTCTGCCCTTTCCCCCCACCCCATCCCACCCCACTCCTTCTGCCCTTTCCCCCCACCCCATCCCACCCCACTCCTTCTCCCCTTTCCCCCCACCCCATCCCACCCCACTCCTTCTGCCCTTTCCCCCCACCCCATCCCACCCCACTCCTTCTGCCCTTTCCCCCCCAACCCATCCCACCCCACTCCTTCTGCCCTTTCCCCCCACCCCATCCCACCCCACCCAACACCTTCTGCCATTTCCCCCCACCCCACCCCACCCCACCCCACTCCACTCCTAGTGCCCTTTCCCCCCACGCCACCCCACCCCACCCCATCCCATCCCATCCCACCACACTCCTTCTGCCCTTTCCTCCCACCCCACCCCACTCCTTCTGCCATTTCCCCCCACCCCACCCCACCCCACCCCACTCCTTCTGCCCTTTCCCCCCACCCCACCCAACCCCACCCCATCCCATCCCACCCCACTCCTTCTGCCCTTTCCCCCCACCCCATCCCACCCCACCCCACTCCTTCTGCCATTTCCCCCCACCCCACCCCACCCCACTCCTTCTGCCCTTTCCCCCCACCCCACCCCACCCCATCCCACCCCATCCCACCCCACCCCACCCCATCCCATCCCATCCCACCCCACTCCTTCTGCCCTTTCCCCCCACCCCATCCCACCCCACGCCACTCCTTCTGCCATTTCCCCCCACCCCACCCCACTCCTTCTGCCCTTTCCCCCCACCCCACCCCACCCAACCCCACCCCATCCCATCCCACCCCATTCCTTCTGCCCTTTCCCCCACCCCATCCCACCCCACTCCTTCTGCCCTTTCCCCCCACCCCATCCCACCCCACTCCTTCTGCCCTTTCCCCCCACCCCACCCCACTCCTTCTGCCCTTTCCCCCCACCCCATCCCACCCCACTCCTTCTGCCCTTTCCCCCCACCCCACCCCACCCCACTCCTTCTGCCCTTTCCCCCCACCCCATACCACCCCACTCCTTCTGCCCTTTCCCCCCACCCCATCCCACCCCACTCCTTCTCCCCTTTCCCCCCACCCCACTCCTTCTGCCCTTTCCCCCACCCCATCCCACCCCACTCCTTCTGCCCTTTCCCCCCACCCCATCCCACCCCACTCCTTCTGCCCTTTCCCCCCACCCCACTCCTTCTGCCGTTTCCCCCCACCCCATCCCACCCCACTCCTTCTGCCGTTTCCCCCCACCCCATGCCACCCCACTCCTTCTGCCGTTTCCCCCCACCCCATCCCACCCCACTCCTTCAGCCCTTTCCCCCCACCCCATCCCACCCCACTCCTTCAGCCCTTTCCCCCCACCCCATCCCACCCCACTCCTTCAGCCCTTTACCCCCACCCCATCCCACCACACTGCTTCTGCCCTTTCCCCCCACCCCATCCCACCCCACTCCTTCTGCCCTTTCCCCCCACCCCATCCCACCCCACTCCTTCTGCCCTTTCCCCCCACCCCATCCCACCCCACCCCACTCCTTCTGCCATTTCCCCCCACCCCACCCCATCCCACTCCACTCCTTCTGCCCTTTCCCCCCACGCCACCCCACCCCACCCCATCCCATCCCATCCCACCCCACTCCTTCTGCCCTTTCCCCACACCCCATCCCACCCCACCCCACTCCTTCTGCCATTTCCCCCCACCCCACCCCACCCCACTCAACCCCACCCCATCCCATCCCATCCCACCCCACTCCTTCTGCCCTTTCCCCCCACCCCATCCCACCCCACTCCTTCTGCCGTTTGCCCCCACCCCATCCCACCCCACTCCTTCTGCCGTTTCCCCCCACCCCATGCCACCCCACTCCTTCAGCCCTTTCCCCCCACCCCATCCCACCCCACTGCTTCTGCCCTTTCCCCCCACCCCATCCCACCCCACTCCTTCTGCCCTTTCCCCCCACCCCATCCCACCCCACTCCTTCTGCCCTTTCTCCCCACCACATCCCACCCCACTCCTTCTGCCCTTTCCTCCCCACCCCATCCCACCCCACTCCTTCTGCCCTTTCCTCCCCACCCCACTCCTTCTGCCCTTTCCTCCCCACCCCATCCCACCCCACTCCTTCTGCCCTTTCCTCCCCACCCCACTCCTTCTGCCCTTTCCTCCCACCCCATCCCACCCCACAACACTCCTTCTGCCATTTACCCCCACCCCACCCCAACCCACCCCACTCCACTCCTTCTGCCCTTTCCCCCCACGCCACCCCACCCCACCCCATCCCATCCCATCCCACCCCACGCCTTCTGCCCTTTCTCCCCACCCCATCCCACCCCACCCCACTCCTTCTGCCATTTCCCCCCACCCCACCCCACTCCTTCTGCCCTTCCCCCCCACCTCAAGCCACCCCACTCCTTCTGCCATTTCCCCCCACCCCACCCCACCCCACCCCACTCCTTCTGCCCTTTCCCCCCACCCCACCCCACCCCATCCCACCCCACCCCATCCCATCCCATCCCATCCCATCCCACCCCACTACTTCTGCCCTTTCCCCACACCCCACTCCTTCTCCCCTTTCCCCCCACCCCATCCCACCCCACTCCTTCTGCCCTTTCCCCCACCCCATCCCACCCCACTCCTTCTGCCCTTTCCCCCCACCCCATCCCACCCCACTCCTTCTGCCGTTTCCCCCCACCCCATCCCACCCCACTCCTTCTGCCGTTTCCCCCCACCCCATGCCACCCCACTCCTTCTGCCGTTTCCCCCCACCCCATCCCACCCCACTCCTTCTGCCCTTTCCCCCCACCCCATCCCACCCCACTCCTTCAGCCCTTTCCCCCCACCCCATCCCACCCCACTCCTTCAGCCCTTTACCCCCACCCCATCCCACCACACTGCTTCTGCCCTTTCCCCCCAGCCCATCCCACCCCACTCCTTCTGCCCTTTCCCCCCACCCCATCCCACCCCACTCCTTCTGCCCTTTCCCCCCACCCCATCCCACCCCACCCCACTCCTTCTGCCATTTCCCCCCACCCCACCCCATCCCACTCCACTCCTTCTGCCCTTTCCCCCCACGCCACCCCACCCCACCCCATCCCATCTCATCCCACCCCACTCCTTCTGCCCTTTCCCCACACCCCATCCCACCCCACCCCACTCCTTCTGCCATTTCCCCCCACCCCACCCCACCCCACTCAACCCCACCCCATCCCATCCCATCCCACCCCACTCCTTCTGCCCTTTCCCCCCACCCCACTCCTTCTGCCGTTTGCCCCCACCCCATCCCACCCCACTCCTTCTGCCGTTTCCCCCCACCCCATGCCACCCCACTCCTTCTGCCGTTTCCCCCCACCCCATCCCACCCCTCTCCTTCAGCCCTTTCCCCCCACCCCATCCCACCCCACTCCTTCAGCCCTTTCCCCCCACCCATTCCCACCCCACTCCTTCAGCCCTTTCCCCCCACCCCATCCCACCCCACTCCTTCAGCCCTTTCCCCCCACCCCATCCCACCCCACTGCTTCTGCCCTTTCCCCCCACCCCATCCCACCCCACTCCTTCTGCCCTTTCCCCCCACACCACTCCTTCTGCCCTTTCTCCCCACCCCATCCCACCCCACTCCTTCTGCCCTTTCCTCCCCACCCCATCCCACCCCACTCCTTCTGCCCTTTCCTCCCCACCCCATCCCACCCCACTCCTTCTGCCCTTTCCTCCCCACCCCATCCCACCCCACTCCTTCTGCCCTTTCCTCCCCACCCCACTCCTTCTGCCCTTTCCTCCCACCCCATCCCACCCCACCCCACTCCTTCTGCCATTTACCCCCACCCCAACCCAACCCACCCCACTCCACTCCTTCTGCCCTTTCCCCCCACGCCACCCCACCCCACCCCATCCCATCCCATCCCACCCCACGCCTTCTGCCCTTTCTCCCCACCCCATCCCACCCCACCCCACTCCTTCTGCCATTTCCCCCCACCCCACCCCACTCCTTCTGCCCTTCCCCCCCACCTCAAGCCACCCCACTCCTTCTGCCATTTCCCCCCACCCCACCCCACCCCACCCCACTCCTTCTGCCCTTTCCCCCCACCCCAACCCACCCCATCCCACCCCACCCCATCCCATCCCATCCCATCCCATCCCACCCCACTACTTCTGCCCTTTCCCCACACCCCACTCCTTCTCCCCTTTCCCCCCACCCCATCCCACCCCACTCCTTCTGCCCTTTCCCCCAACCCCATCCCACCCCACTCCTTCTGCCCTTTCCCCCCACCCCATCCCACCCCACTCCTTCTGCCCTTTCCCCCCACCCCACCCCACTCCTTCTGCCCTTTCCCCCCACCCCATCCCACCCCACTCCTTCAGCCCTTTACCCCCACCCCACCCCTTCTGCCCTTTCCTCCCACCCCACTCCTTCTGCCCTTTCCCCCCACCCCATCCCACCCCACTCCTTCTCCCCTTTCCCCCCACCCCACTCCTTCTGCCCTTGCCCCACCCCATCCCACCCCACTCCATCTGCCCTTTCCCCCCACCCCATCCCACCCCACTCCTTCTGCCCTTTTCCCCCACCCCATCCCACCCCACTCCTTCTGCCCTTTCCCCCCACCCCATCCCACCCCACTCCTTCTGCCGTTTCCCCCCACCCCATTCCACCCCACTCCTTCTGCCGTTTCCCCCCACCCCATCCCACCCCACTCCTTCTGCCGTTTCCCCCCACCCCATGCCACCCCACTCCTTCGGCCGTTTCCCCCCACCCCATCCCACCCCACTCCTTCAGCCCTTTCCCCCCACCCCACTCCTTCAGCCCTTTCCCCCCACCCCAACCCACCCCACTCCTTCAGCCCTTTCCCCCCACCCCATCCCACCACACTGCTTCTGCCCTTTCCCCCCACCCCATCCCACCCCACTCCTTCTGCCCTTTCCCCCCACCCCATCCCACCCCACTCCTTGTGCCCTTTCCCCCCACCCCAACCCACTCCTTCTGCCATTTCCCCCCACCCCACCCCATCCCACTCCACTCCTTCTGCCCTTTCCCCCACGCCACCCCACCCCACCCCATCCCATCCCATCCCACCCCACTCCTTCTGCCCTTTCCCCCCACCCATCCCACCCCACCCCACTCCTTCTGCCATTTCCCCACATCCCACCCCGCTCCTTTAGCCCTTTTCCCCCACCCCATCCCACCTCACTCCTTCTGCCCTTTCCCCCACCCCATCCCACCCCACTCCTTCTGCCCTTCCCCCCCACCTCAAGCCAGCCCACTCCTTCTGCCCTTTCCCCCAACCCCATCCCACCCCACTCCTTCTGCCCTTTCCCCCCACCCCATCCCACCCCACGCCTTCTGCCCTTTCCCCCCACCCCATCCCACCCCACTCCTTCTGCCCTTTCCCCCACCCCATCCCACCCCACTCCTTCTGCCCTTTCCCCCCACCCCATCCCACCCCACTCCTTCTGCCCTTTCCCCCCACCCCACCCCACTCCTTCTGCCCTTTCCCCCCACCCCATCCCACCCCACTCCTTCTGCCCTTTCCCCCCACCCCACCCCACCCCACTCCTTCTGCCCTTTCCCCCCACCCCATACCACCCCACTCCTTCTGCCCTTTCCCCCCACCCCATCCCACCCCACTCCTTCTCCCCTTTCCCCCCACCCCACTCCTTCTGCCCTTTCCCCCACCCCATCCCACCCCACTCCTTCTGCCCTTTCCCCCCACCCCACGCCTTCTGCCCTTTCCCCCCACCCCATCCCACCCCACTCCTTCTGCCCTTTCCCCCCACCCCACTCCTTCTGCCGTTTCCCCCCACCCCATCCCTCCCCACTCCTTCTGCCGTTTCCCCCCACCCCATGCCACCTCACTCCTTCTGCCGTTTCCCCCCACCCCATCCCACCCCACTCCTTCAGCCCTTTCCCCCCACCCCATCCCACCCCACTCCTTCAGCCCTTTCCCCCCACCCCATCCCACCCCACTCCTTCAGCCCTTTACCCCCACCCCATCCCACCACACTGCTTCTGCCCTTTCCCCCCACCCCATCCCACCCCACTCCTTCAGCCCTTTCCCCCCACCCCATCCCACCCCACTCCTTCTGCCCTTTCCCCCCACCCCATCCCACCCCACCCCACTCCTTCTGCCATTTCCCCCCACCCCACCCCATCCCACTCCACTCCTTCTGCCCTTTCCCCCCACGCCACCCCACCCCACCCCATCCCATCCCATCCCACCCCACTCCTTCTGCCCTTTCCCCACACCCCATCCCACCCCACCCCACTCCTTCTGCCATTTCCCCCCACCCCACCCCACCCCACTCAACCCCATCCCATCCCACCCCACTCCTTCTGCCCTTTCCCCCCACCCCATCCCACCCCACTCCTTCTGCCGTTTCCCCCCACCCCATCCCACCCCACTCCTTCTGCCGTTTCCCCCCACCCCATGCCACCCCACTCCTTCTGCCGTTTCCCCCCACCCCATCCCACCCCTCTCCTTCAGCCCTTTCCCCCCACCCCATCCCACCCCACTCCTTCAGCCCTTTCCCCCCACCCATTCCCACCCCACTCCTTCAGCCCTTTCCCCCCACCCCATCCCACCCCACTCCTTCAGCCCTTTCCCCCCACCCCATCCCACCCCACTGCTTCTGCCCTTTCCCCCCACCCCATCCCACCCCACTCCTTCTGCCCTTTCCCCCCACCCCATCCCACCCCACTCCTTCTGCCCTTTCTCCCCACCCCATCCCACCCCACCCATTCTGCCCTTTCCTCCCCACCCCATCCCACCCCACTCCTTCTGCCCTTTCCTCCCCACCCCATCCCACCCCACTCCTTCTGCCCTTTCCTCCCCACCCCATCCCACCCCACTCCTTCTGCCCTTTCCTCCCCACCCCACTCCTTCTGCCCTTTCCTCCCACCCCATCCCACCCCACCCCACTCCTTCTGCCATTTACCCCCACCCCACCCCAACCCACCCCACTCCACTCCTTCTGCCCTTTCCCCCCACGCCACCCCACCCCACCCCATCCTATCCCATCCCACCCCATCCCATCCCATCCCACCCCACGCCTTCTGCCCTTTCTCCCCACCCCATCCCACCCCACCCCACTCCTTCTGCCATTTCCCCCCACCCCACCCCACTCCTTCTGCCCTTTCCCCCCACCCCACCCCAACCAACCCCACCCCGTCCCATCCCATCCCACCCCACTCCTTCTGCCCTTCCCCCCCACCTCAAGCCACCCCACTCCTTCTGCCATTTCCCCCCACCCCACCCCACCCCACCCCACTCCTTCTGCCCTTTCCCCCCACCCCATCCCACCCCACTCCTTCTGCCCTTTCCCCCACCCCATCCCACCCCACTCCTTCTGCCCTTTCCCCCCACCCCATCCCACCCCACTCCTTCTGCCCTTTCCCCACACCCCACTCCTTCTCCCCTTTCCCCCCACCCCATCCCACCCCACTCCTTCTGCCCTTTCCCCCACCCCATCCCACCCCACTCCTTCTGCCCTTTCCCCCCACCCCATCCCACCCCACTCCTTCTGCCCTTTCCCCCCACCCCACCCCACTCCTTCTGCCCTTTCCCCCCACCCCATCCCACCCCACTCCTTCAGCCCTTTCCCCCCACCCCACCCCACCCCTTCTGCCCTTTCCTCCCACCCCACTCCTTCTGCCCTTTCCCCCCACCCCATCCCACCCCACTCCTTCTCCCCTTTCCCCCCACCCCACTCCTTCTGCCCTTGCCCCACCCCATCCCACCCCACTCCTTCTGCCCTTTCCCCCCACCCCATCCCACCCCACTCCTTCTGCCATTTCCCCCCACCCCATTCCACCCCACTCCTTCTGCCCTTTCCCCCCACCCCATCCCACCCCACTCCTTCTGCCGTTTCCCCCCACCCCATCCCACCCCACTCCTTCTGCCGTTTCCCCCCACCCCATCCCACCCCACTCCTTCTGCCGTTTCCCCCCACCCCATGCCACCCCACTCCTTCTGCCGTTTCCCCCCACCCCATCCCACCCCACTCCTTCAGCCCTTTCCCCCCACCCCACTCCTTCAGCCCTTTCCCCCCACCCCAACCCACCCCACTCCTTCAGCCCTTTCCCCCCACCCCATCCCACCACACTGCTTCTGCCCTTTCCCCCCACCCCATCCCACCCCACTCCTTCTGCCCTTTCCCCCCACCCCATCCCACCCCACTCCTTGTGCCCTTTCCCCCCACCCCAACCCACTCCTTCTGCCATTTCCCCCCACCCCACCCCATCCCACTCCACTCCTTCTGCCCTTTCCCCCCACGCCACCCCACCCCACCCCATCCCATCCCATCCCACCCCACTCCTTCTGCCCTTTCCCCCCACCCCATCCCACCCCACCCCACTCCTTCTGCCATTTCCCCCCATCCCACCCCGCTCCTTTAGCCCTTTTCCCCCACCCCATCCCACCTCACTCCTTCTGCCCTTTCCCCCACCCCATCCCACCCCACTCCTTCTGCCCTTCCCCCCCACCTCAAGCCAGCCCACTCCTTCTGCCCTTTCCCCCAACCCCATCCCACCCCACTCCTTCTGCCCTTTCCCCCCACCCCATCCCACCCCACGCCTTCTGCCCTTTCCTCCCACCCCATCCCACCCCACTCCTTCTGCCCTTTCCCCCCACCCCATCCCACCCCACTCCTTCTGCCCTTTCCCCCCACCCCATCCCACCCCACTCCTTCTGCCCTTTCCCCCCACCCCATCCCACCCCACTCCTTCTGCCATTTCCCCCCACCCCATCCCACCCCATTCCTTCTGCCCTTTCCCCCCACCCCATCCCACCCCACTCCTTCTGCCTTTTCCCCCCACCCCATCCCACCCCACTCCTTCTGCCCTTTCCCCCCACCCCACCCCACTCCTTCTGCCCTTTCCCCCCACCCCACCTCACTCCTTCTGCCCTTTCCCCCCACCCCACCCCACCCCACTCCTTCTGCCGTTTCCGCCCACCCCATCCCACCCCACTCCTTCAGCCCTTTCCTTCCACCCCATCCCACCCCACTCCTTCAGCCCTTTCCCCCCACCCCATCCCACCCCACTGCTTCTGCCCTTTCCCCCCACCCCATCCCACCCCACTGCTTCTGCCCTTTCCCCCCACCCCATCCCACCCCACTGCTTCTGCCCTTTCCCCCCACCCCATCCCACCCCACTCCTTCTGCCCTTTCCCCCCACCCCATCCCACCCCACTCCTTCTGCCCTTTCCCCCCACCCCATCCCACCCCACTCCTTCTGCCCTTTCCCCCCACCCCATCCCACCCCACCCCACTCCTTCTGCCATTTCCCCACACCCCACCCCACCCCACCCCACTCCACTCCTTCTGCCCTTTCCCCCCACGCCACCTCACCCCAGCCCATCCCATCCCATTCCACCCCATCCCACCCCATCCCATCCCATCCCATCCCACCCCACTCCTTCTGCCCTTTCCCCCCACCCCATCCCACCCCACCCCACTCCTTCTGCCATTTCCCCCCACCCCACTCCTTCTGCCCTTTCCCCCCACCCCACCCCACCCAACTCCACCCCATCCCATCCCATCCCACCCCATCCAATCCCACCATTCTCCTTCTGCCCTTTCCCCCCACCCCATCCCACCCCACCCCACTCCTTCTGCCATTTCCCCCCACCCCACCCCACTCCTTCTGCCCTTTCCCCCCACCCCACCCCATCCCACCCCATCCCATCCCATCCCATCCTACCCCACTACTTCTGCGCTTTCCCCCCACCCCACTCCTTCTCCCCTTTCCCCCCACCCCATCCCACCCCACTCCTTCTACCCTTTCCCCCACCCCATCCCACCCCACTCCTTCTGCCCTTTCCCCCCACCCCATCCCACCCCACTCCTTCTGCCGTTTCCCCCCACCCCATGCCACCCCACTCCTTCTGCCGTTTCCCCCCACCCCATCCCACCCTACTCCTTCAGCCCTTTCCCCCCACCCCACTCCTTCTGCCCTTTCCCCCCACCCCATCCCACCCCACTCCTTCTGCCCTTTCCCCCCACCCCATCCCACCCCACTCCTTCTCCCCTTTCCCCCCACCCCATCCCACCCCACTCCTTCTGCCCTTTCCCCCCACCCCATCCCACCCCACTCCTTCTGCCCTTTCCCCCCACCCCATCCCACCCCACTCCTTCTGCCCTTTCCCCCCACCCCATCCCACCCCACCCAACACCTTCTGCCATTTCCCCCCACCCCACCCCACCCCACCCCACTCCACTCCTAGTTCCCTTTCCCCCCACGCCACCCCACCCCACCCCATCCCATCCCATCCCACCCCACTCCTTCTGCCCTTTCCCCCCAGCCCATCCCACCCCACCCCACTCCTTCTGCCATCCCACCCCATCCCTTCCCACCCCACTCCTTCTGCCCTTTCCCCCCACCCCATCCCACCCCACTCCACTCCTTCTGCCATTTCCCCCCACCCCAACCCACCCCACTCCTTCTGCCCTTTCCCCCCACCCCACCCCACCCCATCCCATCCCATCCCATCCCATCTCACCCCACTACTTCTGCCCTTTCCCCACACCCCACTCCTTCTCCCCTTTCCCCCCACCCCATCCCACCCCACTCCTTCTGCCCTTTCCCCCACCCCATCCCACCCCACTCCTTCTGCCCTTTCCCCCCACACCATCCCACCCCACTCCTTCTGCCCTTTCCCCCCACCCCACCCCACTCCTTCTGCCCTTTCCCCCCACCCCATCCCACCCCACTCCTTCTGCCCTTTCCCCCCACCCCACCCCACTCCTTCTGCCCTTTCCCCCCACCCCATCCCACCCCACTCCTTCAGCCCTTTCCCCCCACCCCACCCCACCCCTTCTGCCCTTTCCTCCCACCCCACTCCTTCTGCCCTTTCCCCCCACCCCATCCCACCCCACTCCTTCTCCCCTTTCCCCCCACCCCACTCCTTCTGCCCTTGCCCCACCCCATCCCACCCCACTCCTTCTGCCCTTTCCCCCCACCCCATCCCACCCCACTCCTTCTGCCATTTCCCCCCACCCCATTCCACCCCACTCCTTCTGCCCTTTCCCCCCACCCCATCCCACCCCACTCCTTCTGCCGTTTCCCCCCACCCCATCCCACCCCACTCCTTCTGCCGTTTCCCCCCACCCCATCCCACCCCACTCCTTCTGCCGTTTCCCCCCACCCCATGCCACCCCACTCCTTCTGCCGTTTCCCCCCACCCCATCCCACCCCACTCCTTCAGCCCTTTCCCCCCACCCCACTCCTTCAGCCCTTTCCCCCCACCCCAACCCACCCCACTCCTTCAGCCCTTTCCCCCCACCCCATCCCACCACACTGCTTCTGCCCTTTCCCCCCACCCCATCCCACCCCACTCCTTCTGCCCTTTCCCCCCACCCCATCCCACCCCACTCCTTGTGCCCTTTCCCCCCACCCCAACCCACTCCTTCTGCCATTTCCCCCCACCCCACCCCATCCCACTCCACTCCTTCTGCCCTTTCCCCCCACGCCACCCCACCCCACCCCATCCCATCCCATCCCACCCCACTCCTTCTGCCCTTTCCCCCCACCCCATCCCACCCCACCCCACTCCTTCTGCCATTTCCTCCCATCCCACCCCGCTCCTTTAGCCCTTTTCCCCCACCCCATCCCACCTCACTCCTTCTGCCCTTTCCCCCACCCCATCCCACCCCACTCCTTCTGCCCTTCCCCCCCACCTCAAGCCAGCCCACTCCTTCTGCCCTTTCCCCCAACCCCATCCCACCCCACTCCTTCTGCCCTTTCCCCCCACCCCATCCCACCCCACGCCTTCTGCCCTTTCCTCCCACCCCATCCCACCCCACTCCTTCTGCCCTTTCCCCCCACCCCATCCCACCCCACTCCTTCTGCCCTTTCCCCCCACCCCATCCCACCCCACTCCTTCTGCCCTTTCCTCCCACCCCATCCCACCCCACTCCTTCTGCCATTTCCCCCCACCCCATCCCACCCCATTCCTTCTGCCCTTTCCCCCCACCCCATCCCACCCCACTCCTTCTGCCTTTTCCCCCCACCCCATCCCACCCCACTCCTTCTGCCCTTTCCCCCCACCCCACCCCACTCCTTCTGCCCTTTCCCCCCACCCCACCTCACTCCTTCTGCCCTTTCCCCCCACCCCACCCCACCCCACTCCTTCTGCCGTTTCCCCCCACCCCATCCCACCCCACTCCTTCAGCCCTTTCCTTCCACCCCATCCCACCCCACTCCTTCAGCCCTTTCCCCCCACCCCATCCCACCCCACTGCTTCTGCCCTTTCCCCCCACCCCATCCCACCCCACTGCTTCTGCCCTTTCCCCCCACCCCATCCCACCCCACTGCTTCTGCCCTTTCCCCCCACCCCATCCCACCCCACTCCTTCTGCCCTTTCCCCCCACCCCATCCCACCCCACTCCTTCTGCCCTTTCCCCCCACCCCATCCCACCCCACTCCTTCTGCCCTTTCCCCCCACCCCATCCCACCCCACCCCACTCCTTCTGCCATTTCCCCACACCCCACCCCACCCCACCCCACTCCACTCCTTCTGCCCTTTCCCCCCACGCCACCTCACCCCAGCCCATCCCATCCCATTCCACCCCATCCCACCCCATCCCATCCCATCCCATCCCACCCCACTCCTTCTGCCCTTTCCCCCCACCCCATCCCACCCCACCCCACTCCTTCTGCCATTTCCCCCCACCCCACCCCACCCCACTCCTGCCCTTTCCCCCCACCCCACCCCACCCAACTCCACCCCATCCCATCCCATCCCACCCCATCCAATCCCACCATTCTCCTTCTGCCCTTTCCCCCCACCCCATCCCACCCCACCCCACTCCTTCTGCCATTTCCCCCCACCCCACCCCACTCCTTCTGCCCTTTCCCCCCACCCCACCCCATCCCACCCCATCCCATCCCATCCCATCCCACCCCACTACTTCTGCGCTTTCCCCCCACCCCACTCCTTCTCCCCTTTCCCCCCACCCCATCCCACCCCACTCCTTCTGCCCTTTCCCCCACCCCATCCCACCCCACTCCTTCTGCCCTTTCCCCCCACCCCATCCCACCCCACTCCTTCTGCCGTTTCCCCCCACCCCATGCCACCCCACTCCTTCTGCCGTTTCCCCCCACCCCATCCCACCCTACTCCTTCAGCCCTTTCCCCCCACCCCACTCCTTCTGCCCTTTCCCCCCACCCCATCCCACCCCACTCCTTCTGCCCTTTCCCCCCACCCCATCCCACCCCACTCCTTCTCCCCTTTCCCCCCACCCCATCCCACCCCACTCCTTCTGCCCTTTCCCCCCACCCCACTCCTTCTGCCCTTTCCCCCCACCCCATCCCACCCCACTCCTTCTGCCCTTTCCCCCCACCCCATCCCACCCCACCCAACACCTTCTGCCATTTCCCCCCACCCCACCCCACCCCACCCCACTCCACTCCTAGTTCCCTTTCCCCCCACGCCACCCCACCCCACCCCATCCCATCCCATCCCACCCCACTCCTTCTGCCCTTTCCCCCCAGCCCATCCCACCCCACCCCACTCCTTCTGCCATCCCACCCCATCCCTTCCCACCCCACTCCTTCTGCCCTTTCCCCCCACCCCATCCCACCCCACCCCACTCCTTCTGCCATTTCCCCCCACCCCAACCCACCCCACTCCTTCTGCCCTTTCCCCCCACCCCACCCCACCCCATCCCATCCCATCCCATCCCATCTCACCCCACTACTTCTGCCCTTTCCCCACACCCCACTCCTTCTCCCCTTTCCCCCCACCCCATCCCACCCCACTCCTTCTGCCCTTTCCCCCACCCCATCCCACCCCACTCCTTCTGCCCTTTCCCCCCACACCATCCCACCCCACTCCTTCTGCCCTTTCCCCCCACCCCACCCCACTCCTTCTGCCCTTTCCCCCCACCCCATCCCACCCCACTCCTTCTGCCCTTTCCCCCCACCCCACCCCACTCCTTCTGCCCTTTCCCCCCACCCCATCCCACCCCACTCCTTCAGCCCTTTCCCCCCACCCCACCCCACCCCTTCTGCCCTTTCCTCCCACCCCACTCCTTCTGCCCTTTCCCCCCACCCCATCCCACCCCACTCCTTCTCCCCTTTCCCCCCACCCCACTCCTTCTGCCCTTGCCCCACCCCATCCCACCCCACTCCTTCTGCCCTTTCCCCCCACCCCATCCCACCCCACTCCTTCTGCCATTTCCCCCCACCCCATTCCACCCCACTCCTTCTGCCCTTTCCCCCCACCCCATCCCACCCCACTCCTTCTGCCGTTTCCCCCCACCCCATCCCACCCCACTCCTTCTGCCGTTTCCCCCCACCCCATCCCACCCCACTCCTTCTGCCGTTTCCCCCCACCCCATGCCACCCCACTCCTTCTGCCGTTTCCCCCCACCCCATCCCACCCCACTCCTTCAGCCCTTTCCCCCCACCCCACTCCTTCAGCCCTTTCCCCCCACCCCAACCCACCCCACTCCTTCAGCCCTTTCCCCCCACCCCATCCCACCACACTGCTTCTGCCCTTTCCCCCCACCCCATCCCACCCCACTCCTTCTGCCCTTTCCCCCCACCCCATCCCACCCCACTCCTTGTGCCCTTTCCCCCCACCCCAACCCACTCCTTCTGCCATTTCCCCCCACCCCACCCCATCCCACTCCACTCCTTCTGCCCTTTCCCCCCACGCCACCCCATCCCATCCCATCCCACCCCACTCCTTCTGCCCTTTCCCCCCACCCCATCCCACCCCACCCCACTCCTTCTGCCATTTCCCCCCATCCCACCCCGCTCCTTTAGCCCTTTTCCCCCACCCCATCCCACCTCACTCCTTCTGCCCTTTCCCCCACCCCATCCCACCCCACTCCTTCTGCCCTTCCCCCCCACCTCAAGCCAGCCCACTCCTTCTGCCCTTTCCCCCAACCCCATCCCACCCCACTCCTTCTGCCCTTTCCCCCCACCCCATCCCACCCCACGCCTTCTGCCCTTTCCTCCCACCCCATCCCACCCCACTCCTTCTGCCCTTTCCCCCCACCCCATCCCACCCCACTCCTTCTGCCCTTTCCCCCCACCCCATCCCACCCCACTCCTTCTGCCCTTTCCCCCCACCCCATCCCACCCCACTCCTTCTGCCATTTCCCCCCACCCCATCCCACCCCATTCCTTCTGCCCTTTCCCCCCACCCCATCCCACCCCACTCCTTCTGCCTTTTCCCCCCACCCCATCCCACCCCACTCCTTCTGCCCTTTCCCCCCACCCCACCCCACTCCTTCTGCCCTTTCCCCCCACCCCACCTCACTCCTTCTGCCCTTTCCCCCCACCCCACCCCACCCCACTCCTTCTGCCGTTTCCCCCCACCCCATCCCACCCCACTCCTTCAGCCCTTTCCTTCCACCCCATCCCACCCCACTCCTTCAGCCCTTTCCCCCCACCCCATCCCACCCCACTGCTTCTGCCCTTTCCCCCCACCCCATCCCACCCCACTGCTTCTGCCCTTTCCCCCCACCCCATCCCACCCCACTGCTTCTGCCCTTTCCCCCCACCCCATCCCACCCCACTCCTTCTGCCCTTTCCCCCCACCCCATCCCACCCCACTCCTTCTGCCCTTTCCCCCCACCCCATCCCACCCCACTCCTTCTGCCCTTTCCCCCCACCCCATCCCACCCCACCCCACTCCTTCTGCCATTTCCCCACACCCCACCCCACCCCACCCCACTCCACTCCTTCTGCCCTTTCCCCCCACGCCACCTCACCCCAGCCCATCCCATCCCATTCCACCCCATCCCACCCCATCCCATCCCATCCCATCCCACCCCACTCCTTCTGCCCTTTCCCCCCACCCCATCCCACCCCACCCCACTCCTTCTGCCATTTCCCCCCACCCCACCCCACCCCACTCCTTCTGCCCTTTCCCCCCACCCCACCCCACCCAACTCCACCCCATCCCATCCCATCCCACCCCATCCAATCCCACCATTCTCCTTCTGCCCTTTCCCCCCACCCCATCCCACCCCACCCCACTCCTTCTGCCATTTCCCCCCACCCCACCCCACTCCTTCTGCCCTTTCCCCCCACCCCACCCCATCCCACCCCATCCCATCCCATCCCATCCCACCCCACTACTTCTGCGCTTTCCCCCCACCCCACTCCTTCTCCCCTTTCCCCCCACCCCATCCCACCCCACTCCTTCTGCCCTTTCCCCCACCCCATCCCACCCCACTCCTTCTGCCCTTTCCCCCCACCCCATCCCACCCCACTCCTTCTGCCGTTTCCCCCCACCCCATGCCACCCCACTCCTTCTGCCGTTTCCCCCCACCCCATCCCACCCTACTCCTTCAGCCCTTTCCCCCCACCCCACTCCTTCTGCCCTTTCCCCCCACCCCATCCCACCCCACTCCTTCTGCCCTTTCCCCCCACCCCATCCCACCCCACTCCTTCTCCCCTTTCCCCCCACCCCATCCCACCCCACTCCTTCTGCCCTTTCCCCCCACCCCATCCCACCCCACTCCTTCTGCCCTTTCCCCCCACCCCATCCCACCCCACTCCTTCTGCCCTTTCCCCCCACCCCATCCCACCCCACCCAACACCTTCTGCCATTTCCCCCCACCCCACCCCACCCCACGCCACTCCACTCCTAGTTCCCTTTCCCCCCACGCCACCCCACCCCACCCCATCCCATCCCATCCCACCCCACTCCTTCTGCCCTTTCCCCCCAGCCCATCCCACCCCACCCCACTCCTTCTGCCATCCCACCCCATCCCTTCCCACCCCACTCCTTCTGCCCTTTCCCCCCACCCCATCCCACCCCACCCCACTCCTTCTGCCATTTCCCCCCACCCCAACCCACCCCACTCCTTCTGCCCTTTCCCCCCACCCCACCCCACCCCATCCCATCCCATCCCATCCCATCTCACCCCACTACTTCTGCCCTTTCCCCACACCCCACTCCTTCTCCCCTTTCCCCCCACCCCATCCCACCCCACTCCTTCTGCCCTTTCCCCCACCCCATCCCACCCCACTCCTTCTGCCCTTTCCCCCCACACCATACCACCCCACTCCTTCTGCCCTTTCCCCCCACCCCACCCCACTCCTTCTGCCCTTTCCCCCCACCCCATCCCACCCCACTCCTTCTGCCCTTTCCCCCCACCCCACCCCACCCCACTCCTTCTGCCCTTTCCCCCCACCCCATACCACCCCACTCCTTCTGCCCTTTCCCCCCACCCCATCCCACCCCACTCCTTCTCCCCTTTCCCCCCACCCCACTCCTTCTGCCCTTTCCCCCACCCCATCCCACCCCACTCCTTCTGCCCTTTCCCCCCACCCCACTCCTTCTGCCCTTTCCCCCCACCCCATCCCACCCCACTCCTTCTGCCCTTGCCCCCCACCCCATCCCACCCCACTCCTTCTGCCGTTTCCCCCCACCCCATGCCACCCCACTCCTTCTGCCGTTTCCCCCCATCCCATCCCACCCCACTCCTTCAGCCCTTTCCCCCCACCCCATCCCACCCCACTGCTTCTGCCCTTTCCCCCCACCCCATCCCACCACACTGCTTCTGCCCTTTCCCCCCACCCCATCCCACCCCACTCCTTCTGCCCTTTCCCCCCACCCCATCCCACCCCACTCCTTCTGCCCTTTCCCCCCACCCCATCCCACCCCACCCCACTCCTTCTGCCATTTCCCCCCACCCCACCCCATCCCACTCCACTCCTTCTGCCCTTTCCCCCCACGCCACCCCACCACACCCCATCCCATCCCATCCCACCCACTCCTTCTGCCCTTTCCCCACTCCCCATCCCACCCCACCCCACTCCTTCTGCTCTTTCCCCCCACCCCACCCAACCCCACCCCATCCCATCCCATCCCACCCCACTCCTTCTGCCCTTTCCCCCCACCCCATCCCACCCCACTCCTTCTGCCGTTTCCCCCCACCCCATCCCACCCCACTCCTTCTGCCCTTTCCTCCCCCCCCCATCCCACCCCACTCCTTCTGCCCTTTCCTCCCTCCCCATCCCACCCCACCCCACTCCTTCTGCCATTTACCCCCACCCCACCCCAACCCACCCCACTCCACTCCTTCTGCCCTTTCCCCCCACGCCACCCCACCCCACCCCATCCCATCCCACCCCATCCCACCCCATCCCATCCCATCCCACCCCACGCCTTCTGCCCTTTCCCCCCACCCCATCCCACCCCACCCCACTCCTTCTGCCATTTCCCCCCACCCCACCCCACTCCTTCTGCCCTTTCCCCCCACCCCACCCTACCCAACCCCACCCCATCCCATCCCATCCCACCCCACTCCTTCTGCCCTTCCCCCCCACCTCAAGCCACCCCACTCCTTCTGCCATTTCCCCCCACCCCACCCCACCCCACTCCTTCTGCCCTTTCCCCCCACCCCACCCCACCCCATCCCATCCCTCCCATCCCATCCCACCCCTCTACTTCTGCCCTTTCCCCACACCCCACTCCTTCTCCCCTTTCCCCCCACCCCATCCCACCCCACTCCTTCTGCCCTTTCCCACACCCCATCCCACCCCACTCCTTCTGCCCTTTCCCCCCACCCCATCCCACCCCACTCCTTCTGCCCTTTCCCCCCACCCCACCCCACTCCTTCTGCCCTTTCCCCCACCCCATCCCACCCCACCCCTTCTGCCCTTTCCCCCCACCCCATCCCACCCCACTCCTTCTGCCCTTTCCCCCCACCCCATCCCACCCCACTCCTTCTGCCCTTTCCCCCCACCCCATCCCACCCCACTCCTTCTGCCCTTTCCCCCCACCCCATCCCACCACACTCCTTCTGCCCTTTCATCCCACCCCACTCCTTCTGCCCTTTCCCCCCACCCCATCCCACCCCACTCCTTCTGCCCTTTCCCCCCACCCCATCCCACCCCACTCCTTCTGCCCTTTCCCCCCACCCGATCCCACCCCACTCCTTCTGCCCTTTCCCCCCACCCCATCCCACCCCACTCCTTCTGCCCTTTCCCCCCACCCCATCCCACCCCACTCCTTCTGCCCTTTCCCCCCACCCCATCCCACCCCACTCCTTCTGCCCTTTCCCCCCACCCCATCCCAACCCACTCCTTCTGCCCTTTCCCCCCACCCCACCCCACTCCTTCTGCCCTTTCCCCCCACCCCACCCCAACCCACCCCACTCCTTCTGCCGTTTCCCCCCACTCCATGCCACCCCACTCCTTCTGCCGTTTCCCCCCACCCCATCCCACCCCACTCCTTCTGCCGTTTCCCCCCACCCCATGCCACCCCACTCCTTCTGCCCTTTCCCCCCACCCCATCCCACCCCACTCCTTCTGCCGTTTCCCCCCACCCCATCCCACCCCACTCCTTCAGCCCTTTCCCCCCACCCCATCCCACCCCACTCCTTCAGCCCTTTCCCCCCACCCCATCCCACCCCACTGCTTCTGCCCTTTCCCCCCACCCCATCCCACCCCACTCCTTCTGCCCTTTCCCCCCACCCCATCCCACCCCACTCCTTCTGCCCTTTCTCCCCACCCCATCCCACCCCACTCCTTCTGCCCTTTCCTCCCCACCCCATCCCACCCCACTCCTTCTGCCCTTTCCTCCCCACCCCATCCCACCCCACTCCTTCTGCCCTTTCCTCACCACCCCATCCCACCCCACTCCTTCTGCCCTTTCCTCCCCACCCCACTCCTTCTGCCCTTTCCTCCCACCCCATCCCACCCCACCCCACTCCTTCTGCCATTTACCCCCACCCCACCCCAACCCACCCCACTCCACTCCTTCTGCCCTTTCCCCACACGCCACCCCACCCCACCCCATCCTATCCCATCCCACCCCATCCCATCCCATCCCACCCCACGCCTTCTGCCCTTTCTCCCCACCCCATCCCACCCCACCCCACTCCTTCTGCCATTTCCCCCCACCCCACCCCACTCCTTCTGCCCTTTCCCCCCACCCCACCCCAACCAACCCCACCCCGTCCCATCCCATCCCACCCCACTCCTTCTGCCCTTCCCCCCCACCTCAAGCCACCCCACTCCTTCTGCCATTTCCCCCCACCCCACCCCACCCCACCCCACTCCTTCTGCCCTTTCCCCCCACCCCACCCCACCCCATCCCACCCCACCCCACCCCATCCCACCCCATCCCATCCCATCCCATCCCACCCCACTACTTCTGCCCTTTCCCCACACCCCACTCCTTCTCCCCTTTCCCCCCACCCCATCCCACCCCACTCCTTCTGCCCTTTCCCCCACCCCATCCCACCCCACTCCTTCTGCCCTTTCCCCCCACCCCATCCCACCCCACTCCTTCTGCCCTTTCCCCCCACCCCACCCCACTCCTTCTGCCCTTTCCCCCCACCCCATCCCACCCCACTCCTTCAGCCCTTTCCCCCCACCCCACCCCACCCCTTCTGCCCTTTCCTCCCACCCCACTCCTTCTGCCCTTTCCCCCCACCCCATCCCACCCCACTCCTTCTCCCCTTTCCCCCCACCCCACTCCTTCTGCCCTTGCCCCACCCCATCCCACCCCACTCCTTCTGCCCTTTCCCCCCACCCCATCCCACCCCACTCCTTCTGCCATTTCCCCCCACCCCATTCCACCCCACTCCTTCTGCCCTTTCCCCCCACCCCATCCCACCCCACTCCTTCTGCCGTTTCCCCCCACCCCATCCCACCCCACTCCTTCTGCCGTTTCCCCCCACCCCATCCCACCCCACTCCTTCTGCCGTTTCCCCCCACCCCATGCCACCCCACTCCTTCTGCCGTTTCCCCCCACCCCATCCCACCCCACTCCTTCAGCCCTTTCCCCCCACCCCACTCCTTCAGCCCTTTCCCCCCACCCCAACCCACCCCACTCCTTCAGCCCTTTCCCCCCACCCCATCCCACCACACTGCTTCTGCCCTTTCCCCCCACCCCATCCCACCCCACTCCTTCTGCCCTTTCCCCCCACGCCATCCCACCCCACTCCTTGTGCCCTTTCCCCCCACCCCAACCCACTCCTTCTGCCATTTCCCCCCACCCCACCCCATCCCACTCCACTCCTTCTGCCCTTTCCCCCCACGCCACCCCACCCCACCCCATCCCATCCCATCCCACCCCACTCCTTCTGCCCTTTCCCCCCACCCCATCCCACCCCACCCCACTCCTTCTGCCATTTCCCCCCATCCCACCCCGCTCCTTTAGCCCTTTTCCCCCACCCCATCCCACCTCACTCCTTCTGCCCTTTCCCCCACCCCATCCCACCCCACTCCTTCTGCCCTTCCCCCCCACCTCAAGCCAGCCCACTCCTTCTGCCCTTTCCCCCAACCCCATCCCACCCCACTCCTTCTGCCCTTTCCCCCCACCCCATCCCACCCCACGCCTTCTGCCCTTTCCTCCCACCCCATCCCACCCCACTCCTTCTGCCCTTTCCCCCCACCCCATCCCACCCCACTCCTTCTGCCCTTTCCCCCCACCCCATCCCACCCCACTCCTTCTGCCCTTTCCCCCCACCCCATCCCACCCCACTCCTTCTGCCATTTCCCCCCACCCCATCCCACCCCATTCCTTCTGCCCTTTCCCCCCACCCCATCCCACCCCACTCCTTCTGCCTTTTCCCCCCACCCCATCCCACCCCACTCCTTCTGCCCTTTCCCCCCACCCCACCCCACTCCTTCTGCCCTTTCCCCCCACCCCACCTCACTCCTTCTGCCCTTTCCCCCCACCCCACCCCACTCCTTCTGCCGTTTCCCCCCACCCCATCCCACCCCACTCCTTCAGCCCTTTCCTTCCACCCCATCCCACCCCACTCCTTCAGCCCTTTCCCCCCACCCCATCCCACCCCACTGCTTCTGCCCTTTCCCCCCACCCCATCCCACCCCACTGCTTCTGCCCTTTCCCCCCACCCCATCCCACCCCACTGCTTCTGCCCTTTCCCCCCACCCCATCCCACCCCACTCCTTCTGCCCTTTCCCCCCACCCCATCCCACCCCACTCCTTCTGCCCTTTCCCCCCACCCCATCCCACCCCACTCCTTCTGCCCTTTCCCCCCACCCCATCCCACCCCACCCCACTCCTTCTGCCATTTCCCCACACCCCACCCCACCCCACCCCACTCCACTCCTTCTGCCCTTTCCCCCCACGCCACCTCACCCCAGCCCATCCCATCCCATTCCACCCCATCCCACCCCATCCCATCCCATCCCATCCCACCCCACTCCTTCTGCCCTTTCCCCCCACCCCATCCCACCCCACCCCACTCCTTCTGCCATTTCCCCCCACCCCACCCCACCCCACTCCTTCTGCCCTTTCCCCCCACCCCACCCCACCCAACTCCACCCCATCCCATCCCATCCCACCCCATCCAATCCCACCATTCTCCTTCTGCCCTTTCCCCCCACCCCATCCCACCCCACCCCACTCCTTCTGCCATTTCCCCCCACCCCACCCCACTCCTTCTGCCCTTTCCCCCCACCCCACCCCATCCCACCCCATCCCATCCCATCCCATCCCACCCCACTACTTCTGCGCTTTCCCCCCACCCCACTCCTTCTCCCCTTTCCCCCCACCCCATCCCACCCCACTCCTTCTGCCCTTTCCCCCACCCCATCCCACCCCACTCCTTCTGCCCTTTCCCCCCACCCCATCCCACCCCACTCCTTCTGCCGTTTCCCCCCACCCCATGCCACCCCACTCCTTCTGCCGTTTCCCCCCACCCCATCCCACCCTACTCCTTCAGCCCTTTCCCCCCACCCCACTCCTTCTGCCCTTTCCCCCCACCCCATCCCACCCCACTCCTTCTGCCCTTTCCCCCCACCCCATCCCACCCCACTCCTTCTCCCCTTTCCCCCCACCCCATCCCACCCCACTCCTTCTGCCCTTTCCCCCCACCCCATCCCACCCCACTCCTTCTGCCCTTTCCCCCCACCCCATCCCACCCCACTCCTTCTGCCCTTTCCCCCCACCCCATCCCACCCCACCCAACACCTTCTGCCATTTCCCCCCACCCCACCCCACCCCACCCCACTCCACTCCTAGTTCCCTTTCCCCCCACGCCACCCCACCCCACCCCATCCCATCCCATCCCACCCCACTCCTTCTGCCCTTTCCCCCCAGCCCATCCCACCCCACCCCACTCCTTCTGCCATCCCACCCCATCCCTTCCCACCCCACTCCTTCTGCCCTTTCCCCCCACCCCATCCCACCCCACCCCACTCCTTCTGCCATTTCCCCCCACCCCAACCCACCCCACTCCTTCTGCCCTTTCCCCCCACCCCACCCCACCCCATCCCATCCCATCCCATCCCATCTCACCCCACTACTTCTGCCCTTTCCCCACACCCCACTCCTTCTCCCCTTTCCCCCCACCCCATCCCACCCCACTCCTTCTGCCCTTTCCCCCACCCCATCCCACCCCACTCCTTCTGCCCTTTCCCCCCACACCATCCCACCCCACTCCTTCTGCCCTTTCCCCCCACCCCACCCCACTCCTTCTGCCCTTTCCCCCCACCCCATCCCACCCCACTCCTTCTGCCCTTTCCCCCCACCCCACCCCACCCCACTCCTTCTGCCCTTTCCCCCCACCCCATACCACCCCACTCCTTCTGCCCTTTCCCCCCACCCCATCCCACCCCACTCCTTCTCCCCTTTCCCCCCACCCCACTCCTTCTGCCCTTTCCCCCACCCCATCCCACCCCACTCCTTCTGCCCTTTCCCCCCACCCCACTCCTTCTGCCCTTTCCCCCCACCCCATCCCACCCCACTCCTTCTGCCCTTGCCCCCCACCCCATCCCACCCCACTCCTTCTGCCGTTTCCCCCCACCCCATGCCACCCCACTCCTTCTGCCGTTTCCCCCCATCCCATCCCACCCCACTCCTTCAGCCCTTTCCCCCCACCCCATCCCACCCCACTGCTTCTGCCCTTTCCCCCCACCCCATCCCACCACACTGCTTCTGCCCTTTCCCCCCACCCCATCCCACCCCACTCCTTCTGCCCTTTCCCCCCACCCCATCCCACCCCACTCCTTCTGCCCTTTCCCCCCACCCCATCCCACCCCACCCCACTCCTTCTGCCATTTCCCCCCACCCCACCCCATCCCACTCCACTCCTTCTGCCCTTTCCCCCCACGCCACCCCACCACACCCCATCCCATCCCATCCCACCCACTCCTTCTGCCCTTTCCCCACTCCCCATCCCACCCCACCCCACTCCTTCTGCTCTTTCCCCCCACCCCACCCAACCCCACCCCATCCCATCCCATCCCACCCCACTCCTTCTGCCCTTTCCCCCCACCCCATCCCACCCCACTCCTTCTGCCGTTTCCCCCCACCCCATCCCACCCCACTCCTTCTGCCCTTTCCTCCCCCCCCCATCCCACCCCACTCCTTCTGCCCTTTCCTCCCACCCCATCCCACCCCACCCCACTCCTTCTGCCATTTACCCCCACCCCACCCCAACCCACCCCACTCCACTCCTTCTGCCCTTTCCCCCCACGCCACCCCACCCCACCCCATCCCATCCCACCCCATCCCACCCCATCCCATCCCATCCCACCCCACGCCTTCTGCCCTTTCCCCCCACCCCATCCCACCCCACCCCACTCCTTCTGCCATTTCCCCCCACCCCACCCCACTCCTTCTGCCCTTTCCCCCCACCCCACCCTACCCAACCCCACCCCATCCCATCCCATCCCACCCCACTCCTTCTGCCCTTCCCCCCCACCTCAAGCCACCCCACTCCTTCTGCCATTTCCCCCCACCCCACCCCACCCCACTCCTTCTGCCCTTTCCCCCCACCCCACCCCACCCCATCCCATCCCTCCCATCCCATCCCACCCCTCTACTTCTGCCCTTTCCCCACACCCCACTCCTTCTCCCCTTTCCCCCCACCCCATCCCACCCCACTCCTTCTGCCCTTTCCCACACCCCATCCCACCCCACTCCTTCTGCCCTTTCCCCCCACCCCACCCCACCCCACTCCTTCTGCCCTTTCCCCCCACCCAATCCCACCCCACCCCTTCTGCCCTTTCCCCCCACCCCATCCCACCCCACTCCTTCTGCCCTTTCCCCCCACCCCATCCCACCCCACTCCTTCTGCCCTTTCCCCCCACCCCATCCCACCACACTCCTTCTGCCCTTTCATCCCACCCCACTCCTTCTGCCCTTTCCCCCCACCCCATCCCACCCCACTCCTTCTGCCCTTTCCCCCCACCCCATCCCACCCCACTCCTTCTGCCCTTTCCCCCCACCCCATCCCACCCCACTCCTTCTGCCCTTTCCCCCCACCCGATCCCACCCCACTCCTTCTGCCCTTTCCCCCCACCCCATCCCACCCCACTCCTTCTGCCCTTTCCCCCCACCCCATCCCACCCCACTCCTTCTGCCCTTTCCCCCCACCCCATCCCACCCCACTCCTTCTGCCCTTTCCCCCCACCCCATCCCAACCCACTCCTTCTGCCCTTTCCCCCCACCCCACCCCACTCCTTCTGCCCTTTCCCCCCACCCCACCCCAACCCACCCCACTCCTTCTGCCGTTTCCCCCCACCCCATGCCACCCCACTCCTTCTGCCGTTTCCCCCCACCCCATCCCACCCCACTCCTTCAGCCCTTTCCCCCCACCCCATCCCACCCCACTCCTTCAGCCCTTTCCCCCCACCCCATCCCACCCCACTGCTTCTGCCCTTTCCCCCCACCCCATCCCACCCCACTGCTTCTGCCCTTTCCCCCCACCCCATCCCACCCCACTCCTTCTGCCCTTTCCCCCCACCCCATCCCACCCCACTCCTTCTGCCCTTTCCCCCCACCCCATCCCACCCCACTCCTTCTGCCCTTTCCCCCCACCCCATCCCACCCCACCCCACTCCTTCTGCCATTTCCCCCCACCCCACCCCACCCCACTCCACTCCTTCTGCCCTTTCCCCCCACGCCACCCCACCCCAGCCCATCGCATCCCATCCCACCCCATCCCACCCCATCCCATCCCACCCCACTCCTTCTGCCCTTTCCCCCCACCCCACCCCACTCCTTCTGCCATTTCCCCCCACCCCACCCCACTCCTTCTGCCCTTTCCCCCCACCCCATCCCACCCAACTCCAGCCCATCCCATCCCATCCCACCCCACTCCTTCTGCCCTTTCCCCCCACCCCATCCCACCCCACCCCACTCCTTCTGCCATTTCCCCCCACCCCACCCCACTCCTTCTGCCCTTTCCCCCCACCCCACCCCATCCCACCCCATCCCATCCCATCCCATCCCATCCCATCCCATCCCACCCCACTACTTCAGCGCTTTATCCCCACCCCACTCCTTCTCCCCTTTCCCCCCACCCCATCCCACCCCACTCCTTCTGCCCTTTCCCCCACCCCATCCCACCCCACTCCTTCTGCCCTTTCCCCCCACCCCATCCCACCCCACTCCTTCTGCCCTTTCCCCCCACCCCACCCCACTCCTTCTGCCCTTTCCCCCCACCCCAGTCCTTCTGCCGTTTCCCCCCACCCCATGCCACCCCACTCCTTCTGCCGTTTCCCCCCACCCCATCCCACCCCACTCCTTCAGCCCTTTCCCCCCACCCCACCCCACCCCACTCCTTCTGCCCTTTCCCCCCACCCCACTCCTTCTGCCCTTTCCCCCCACCCCATCCCACCCCACTCCTTCTCCCCTTTCCCCCCACCCCATCCCACCCCACTCCTTCTGCCCTTTCCCCCCACCCCATCCCACCCCACTCCTTCTGCCCTTTCCCCCCACCCCATCCCACCCCACTCCTTCTGCCCTTTCCCCCCACCCCATCCCACCCCACCCAACACCTTCTGCCATTTCCCCCCACCCCACCCCACTCCACTCCTAGTGCCCTTTCCCCCCACGCCACCCCACCCCACCCCATCCCATCCCACCCCACTCCTTCTGCCCTTTCCCCCCACCCCATCCCACCCCACCCCACTCCTTCTGCCATTTCCCCCCACCCCACCCCACCCCACCCCACTCCTTCTGCCCTTTCCCCCCACCCCACCCCACCCAACCCCACCCCATCCCACCCCATCCCATCCCACCCCACTCCTTCTGCCATTTCCCCCCACCCCACCTCACTCCTTCTGCCATTTCCCCCCACCCCACCCCACTCCTTCTGCCCTTTCCCCCCACCCCACCCCACCCCATCCCACCCCATCCCATCCCATCCCATCCCATCTCACCCCACTACTTCTGCCCTTTCCCCACACCCCACTCCTTCTCCCCTTTCCCCCCACCCCTTCCCACCCCACTCCTTCTGCCCTTTCCCCCACCCCATCCCACCCCACTCCTTCTGCCCTTTCCCCCCACCCCATCCCACCCCACTCCTTCTGCCCTTTCCCCCCACCCCACCCCACTCCTTCAGCCCTTTCCCCCCACCCCACCCCACCCCACTCCTTCTGCCCTTTCCCCCCACCCCATACCACCCCACTCCTTCTGCCCTTTCACCCCACCCCATCCCACCCCACTCCTTCTCCCCTTTCCCCCCACCCAATCCTTCTGCCCTTTCCCCCACCCCATCCCACCCCACTCCTTCTGCCCTTTCCCCCCACCCCACTCCTTCTGCCCTTTCCCCACACCCCATCCCACCCCACTCCTTCTGCCATTTCCCCCCACCCCATCCCACCCCACTCCTTCTGCCGTTTCCCCCCACCCCATCCCACCCCACTCCTTCTGCCGTTTCCCCCCAGCCCATGCCACCCCACTCCTTCTGCCGTTTCCCCCCACCCCATCCCACCCCACTCCTTCAGACCTTTCCCCCCACCCCATCCCACCCCACTCCTTCAGCCCTTTCCCCCCACCCCATCCCACCCCACTCCTTCAGCCCTTTCCCCCCACCCCATCCCACCACACTGCTTCTGCCCTTTCCCCCCACCCCATCCCACCCCACTCCTTCTGCCCTTTCCCCCCACCCCATCCCACCCCACTCCTTCTGCCCTTTCCCCCCACCCCATCCCACCCCACCCCACTCCTTCTGCCATTTCCCCCCACCCCACCCCATCCCACTCCACTCCTTCTGCCCTTTCCCCCCACGCCACCCCACCCCACATCATCCCATCCCATCCCACCCCACTCCTTCTGCCCTTTCCCCACACCCCATCCCACCCCACCCCACTCCTTCTGCCATTTCCCCCCACCCCACCCCACCCCACTCCTTCTGCCCTTTCCCCCCACCCCACCCAACCCCACCCCATCCCATCCCATCCCACCCCACTCCTTCTGCCCTTTCCCCCCACCCCATCCCACCCCACTCCTTCTGCCGTTTCCCCCCACCCCATCCCACCCCACTCCTTCTGCCGTTTCCCCCCACCCCATCCCACCCCACTCCTTCAGCCCTTTCCCCCCACCCCATCCCACCCCACTCCTTCAGCCCTTTCCCCCCACCCCATCCCACCCCACTCCTTCAGCCCTTTTTCCCCCACCCATTCCCACCCCACTCCTTCAGCCCTTTCCCCCCACCCCATCCCACCCCACTCCTTCAGCCCTTTCCCCTCACCCCATCCCACCCCACTGCTTCTGCCCTTTCCCCCCACACCATCCCACCCCACTCCTTCTGCCCTTTCCCCCCACCCCATCCCACCCCACTCCTTCTGCCCTTTCCCCCCACCCCATCCCACCCCACTCCTTCTGCCCTTTCCTCCCCACCCCATCCCACCCCACTCCTTCTGCCCTTTCCTCCCCACCCCATCCCTCCCCACTCCTTCTGCCCTTTCCTCCCCACCCCATCCCACCCCACTCCTTCTGCCCTTTCCTCCCCACCCCATCCCACCCCACTCCTTCTGCCCTTTCCTCCCCACCCCATCCCACCCCACCCCACCCTACTCCTTCTGCCCTTTCCTCCCCACCCCATCCCACCCCACTCCTTCTGCCCTTTCCTCCCCACCCCATCCCACCCCACTCCTTCTGCCCTTTCCTCCCCACCCCATCCCACTCCACTCCTTCTGCCCTTTCCTCCCCACCCCATCCCACCCCACTCCTTCTGCCCTTTCCTCCCCACCCCATCCCACCCCACTCCTTCTGCCCTTTCCTCCCCACCCCATCCCACCCCACCCCACCCCACTCCTTCTGCCCTTTCCTCCCCACCCCATCCCACCCCACTCCTTCTGCCCTTTCCTCCCCACCCCATCCCACCCCACTCCTTCTGCCCTTTCCTCCCCACCCCATCCCACCCCACTCCTTCTGCCCTTTCCCCCCACCCCATCCCACCCCACTCCTTCTGCCCTTTCCTCCCCACCCCATCCCACCCCACTCCTTCTGCCCTTTCCTCCCCACCCCATCCCACCCCACTCCTTCTGCCCTTTCCTCCCCACCCCATCCCACCCCACCCCACCCCACTCCTTCTGCCCTTTCCTCCCCACCCCATCCCACCCCACTCCTTCTGCCCTTTCCTCCCCACCCCATCCCACCCCACTCCTTCTGCCCTTTCCTCCCCACCCCATCCCACCCCACTCCTTCTGCCCTTTCCTCCCCACCCCATCCCACCCCACCCCACCCCACTCCTTCTGCCCTTTCCTCCCCACCCCATCCCACCCCACTCCTTCTGCCCTTTCCTCCCCACCCCATCCCACCCCACTCCTTCTGCCCTTTCCTCCCCACCCCATCCCACTCCACTCCTTCTGCCCTTTCCTCCCCACCCCACCCCACCCCACTCCTTCTGCCCTTTCCTCCCCACCCCACCCCACCCCATCCCACCCCATCCCATCCCATCCCATCCCATCCCACCCCACTACTTCTGTGCTTTCCCCCCACCCCACTCCTTCTCCCCTTTCCCCCCACCCCATCCCACCCCACTCCTTCTGCCCTTTCCCCCACCCCACCCCACCCCACTCCTTCTGCCCTTTCCTCCCCACCCCCACCAATTCTATCCAATCATGTGCTGTTTTACCACCGATAACTGGTTAGAAAATTGTACCACGTTTTCTCTTAGTAATCCCAGCTGTCTCTTATGCTGAGCAAGATGTCTGAGGCTGGAGATATTTCAGAGGTGAGGGAATGGAAGAGAGGAACAAGGTTTATAATCAAGGTTTGTAGGATTCCACCATGGGTGGGGTGTGTGAGGTAGCTGTGTTGCATGATTTTGTTGGAGTCGCAGTAGAAATGAAAGGCCATTCTCTGTACCTGGAGAATGTGGGAATACTGCCTATAAGTTCTTGGGTAAGTAGGGTGTCTTCCTGCCCACCTATATGGAATAGGTTTGAACTTGACCTGAGTAAACCTTGTACGTTATACATGTAAAACTTTGTGACCTTGATCTTCAGCATTGCCCAAGCTTCATAATCTGTCAAGGACCCAACTGAGTTCCATCAAATCTGTTCTTATTGAGCAGGTTTACACAGAGCTGAGCCTGTGGTTGTTTAGTTTTGGTCCTACTGTATGGCTTGTACTGAATGTGTTTATGAAAGATCCTAGCTCCACATAACAAACCCAGAATCTTTGCACTGGTAGGATTCAGGAAAACCTTCCTGCCATTTCTAAGTGGGCTCCTAGAGTCATAAACTCATTGAGATCTACAGCACCCTTTGGTCCAACTGTCCAGGCCACCCAGTTTTCACAATACACTAGTCCTATTTATCTGCATTTGGTCCATATCCCTCCATACCCCTTTCATCTATGTACTTATCTAAATGTTTTTTAAATGACAAAATTGTACTTGCTTCCACCTTACCTTTAGCAGCCCATACCAATCTCTCATGCCCTCGATGAAGAAATTGCCTCTCTGGACCCTTTTGTATCTCTCTCTTCTCACCTTAAACCAATGCCCTCTTTTTCGTACTTCCCTACCATGGGAAAACGCTATTAGTTATCTCCTCATCTGTGCCTCTCATGATTTTATAGACCTCTGTAAGGTCACCCTTCAGTCTCCTACGCTTCCAAGAAAAAAGTCCCAGCCTGTCCAACCACTCAAACTTTCTAGTCTAGGTCGCATCCTAGTAAATCTTTTCTGCACTCTTTCTAGTTTAATAATATCCCTTATATAGGAGAGCAACCAAAACTGCACACAGAACTCCAAATGTGGCTTCACCAACATTTTGTACACCTGCAACAAGACAACGCAACTCCTATACTCCGTGCTCTGACTGATGACAGCAAACATGCTAAAAGACCTCTTCACCAGCCTGTCTACCTGTGGCTCCACTTTCAAGGAGCTATAAATCTGAATTCCTAGATCTTTTGGTTCAATAACACATTCCAGGACCCTACCATTTACTGTGTAAGTCTTGAGATAAGGTTTACCTCACAACACCTTACATTTATCTAAACTAAAATCCATCTGCCAGTCTTCAGTCGATCAAGATCTTGCTATATTCTCAAATAATCTTCTTCGCTGCCCACTATACCACCAATCTTGGTGTCATCTGCAAACTTAATAACCATACCTCCCAAATTCTCATCCAAATCATCTATATAAATGATGAATAATAGTGGACCCAGCACCAATTCCTGTGGCACACCGTTGGCCACTGGCCTCCAGTCTGAAAAACAACTTTCTACCACCTTCCTGTATCTTCAACCGTCCAGCCAATTTTTTTATCCAATTGGTTAGCTCTCCCTGGGTTCCGTGAGATTTAACTTTACTCAACAATCTATCATGTGGTACCTTTTGAAAAAGACTTGCTGAAGTCTATGCTGACAGCATCTACCACACTGCCCTCATCTACTTTATTGGCCACCCCTTCAAAAAACTCAAACAAATTTGTGAAACACGATTTTCCACACACAAAGCCTTGCTGACCATCTCAAATTAGTCTCCAAATGCCTGCAGATCCTATGTGTCAGAATTCCCTCTGACAACTTACCCACCACAGACATTAGGTTCACTGGTCTACAGTTGTCAAGCATTTCCCTGCGGCCTTTGTGAAATAGTGGCACAACATTAGCCACCCTCCAATCTTTGGGCACTTCACCTGTGGCTGTTGATGATACAAATATTCTCGCTAGGGGCCTGACAATTCACTTCCTAGCCTCCCACAAAGTCCTGGGATACACTTCTTCAGGTCTCGGGGATTTATCTACCTTAATGCGTTTTAAGACTTTCAGCACTTCCTCTCAGTAATGTGGGCTCTCTTCAAGACATCACTGTTTATTTCCCCAAATTCCCTACCATCCATACCTTTCTTGATGGGAAATACTGGTGAGAAATATTAATTTAGGATCTCGCCCATCTCTTGCGGCTCTGCACATAGAAGACGTCATTGATTTTTAAGAGGCCCTAGTCTTTTCCTAGTTACTGTTTTGACCTTCAAATACTTGGAGAATATTTTTGGATTCTCCTTTACCTTATCTGCCAACGTCATTTCATGTCCCCTTTTAGCTCTCCTGATTTCTCTCATATGTGAACCCTCTATACTTCTCAAGGAATTCTCTTGATCCTAGCTGTCTATGCATGTTATACGCCTCACTTTTCTCAACCAGGTCCTCAATAACTCTAGCCATCCAGGGTTCCCTACTCCTACCAGCCTTACCCTTCACTTAAATAGGAACATGCCTGAACCCACATTAACACACTTTTGGAAGTGTCCCACTTACCAGATATTCCTTTGCTTGCAAAAAACCTCCCTCAATGAATTTCTGAAAATTCCTGCCTAAGACTATCAAGATTGGCCTTGCCCCAATTCAACTTTAACTTGTGGACCTAACCTCTCCATTCCCATGGCTATTTTCACACTAATGGAATTATGGTCTCTAGTCTCAAAGTGCTCCGTCATTAACACTTCTTCTCTTGCTCTGCCTTATTTCCTAAGAAGAGGTCAAGTTTTGCCTCTTCTCTAGTAGTGCCATTTACTGTACATACTGCATGAGAAATTCTCCCTGAACACACTTAACAAATTTCTGTCCGTTCAAGCACTTAACACTATGGCAATTCCAGGTGATGTTAGTAAAGTTAAAATACCCTACTTTTACTACCCTATTATTCTTGCAGCGATCTGCGATCTCCTTACATAGTTGCCCCTCAATCTCCCTCTGACTATTAGGGGACCTAAAGTACAATGCTTTCAAAGTGATCTCCTGCATTTTATTTCTCAGTTCTACCCAAGTAGGCTCAGTGGACAGACTCTCAAGAATGTCTTCTCTCAATACTGCTGTGATGTTCTACCTAATCAAAAATGCAACTCACCCTCCTGTTGCCTCCTTTTCTATCCTTCTTATAGCATCTGAACCCAGAATATTGAGCTTCTAGTTCTGTCCTTCCCTCAGCCATGTTGCTGTAATAGCTATGATATCCCAGTCCGATGTACCAGTCCATGCCCTGAGTTCATTTGCCTTCACTGTCAGGCCTCTTGCATTGAAACAAATGCAGTTTAACCCAGACTTCCTGCCATGCTATTGCCTGCCCTGTCTAGTACTAGGATGATCAAAGTTAAAAATCACACAACACCAGATTGTAGTCCAACAAGTTTAATTGGAATCACTAGCTTTCAGAGTGCTGCTCCTTCATCAGGTGATTGTGGAGTACACAATTGTAAGACAGAGTTTATAGCAAAAGTTTACAGTGTGATGTAACTGAAATTATACATTGAAAAATACCTTGACTGTTTGTTATGGTCATTCTAACAGATGGGAGACTTAACAAACAATCATGGTATTTTTCAACGTATAATTTCAGTTACATCACACTGTAAACTTTTGCTATAAATTCTGTGTCTTACAATTGTGTACTCCACAACCACCTGATGAAGGAGCAGCGCTCCGAAAGCTAGTGCTTTGAATTAAACCTGTTGGACTATAACCTGGTGTTGTGTGATTTTTAACTTTGTACACCCCAGTCCAACACCAGCATCTCCAAATTAGGATTATCAACACTGCCTTTACTAATTGACTTGCTCTCAGTAACTTCTGTACTGTCCTCAACTTTTGTTTCATCTCCCAACTACTTTGGATTCCACCCTCTGGCAGACTGGTTTAAACCCTCCTGAGTGGCTGTCACAAATCTTCCCCCAGGATATTGGTCCCCTCCAGTTCAGGTCCAACTCGTCCCACTTGTTCAGGTCAATTGTACCCTAGAGAGAGCCCAATGATCTAAGAATCTGAATCCCTGCCCCCTGCACCAGCTCACAAGCCATGCATTCATCTGCCAACTCCTCCTGTTCCTACTCTTGCTAACGTAAGGCACCACAAGTAGTCCAGAAATTACTACTCTTGAGGTCCTGCATTTTAACCTTCTGCCTAACTCCCTATAATCACTCTTCAGGACCTCATTCTTCTTCCTCCCTATTTTGTTGGTGCCAGTATGACCTCTGGCTACTCACTCTCCCCCTTAAGAATTTTATGCAACCGCTCAGAGGCATCCTTTACTCTGGAGTCTTGATTGCAGCCGCAGAAACACCTGTCAGTGCCCTGACTAGTGCCCCTACTATTACAGCTTCTTGGACTTTGCCTGATCCTGATCTAAAGCAGACCAAATCATGGTGTCACAGGCCTGGCTGCTGCTGTTGTAGTCGCTGAGAGGCTATCCCCACAACAGTACTCAAAACAGTTTATTGTGTTGACATCTCAACTGCAAACTAATTAAATAGCCATTAATTTTATTAACAAGTAGCCTGTTTAACAAATTGCAACATAGAAAATATTTCATAGAAAGATAGAAAATGAGAACAAGAGTAGTCTATTTAACCCATTAAGCCTGCTCCATCATTCAATATGATGATGGCTGATCAGCCAATTCTGTACTCTATTCCTGCATGTGTCTCAGACCTTTTGATCCCTTTGGCCATATGAACTATATCTAACTCTTCCTTGGCAACATTCAGTATTCTGGCCTCAAACATTTTCTGTGGTGAGAATTCCACAGTCTCACTACTCTCAAGTGAAGAAAGTTGTCCTCATCTCACTCCAAAGTAGCCATTCTGTATCCTTGGATTGTGATCCCTAGTTCTGGACTTCCTAGTCATTGGGAAATTCTTCCTGCATTTACCCTGTCTGGTTTTGTTAGATTTGTATAGGTTTCTATAAACCTATTCATTCTTTTAAACTCCAGTCAACTATCGTCCTAACCGAACCAGGTACTTCATATGTCAGTCTTGCCATCCCAGGAATCAGTCTGGTAAACCTTTGTTGTACTCCATCCATGGCCAGAGTATCTTGCTCAGATAAAGAGTCTAAAACTGCATACAATACTTCAGTTGTGGTACACCAAGGCTCTTTGTAATTGCAGCAAAATATCTCACTTATTTACTCAAATCCTTGTACATTGAAGGCCAATATACCATTTGCTGCCTTCACCTCCTGCTGTACTTGCATGCTACTTTCAGCGACTATTGCACAAGGATAATCTGGGTCTCTTACCATGCACAACCCTCTATCTATATTCAGATGATAACCTGCCTTTTTGGTTTTGCTACCAAAGTGGATAATCTCACATTTATATACACTATACATCATCTAGGACCATATGAAATAGAGACAGGACCCACTTGAGCTTGCTTTCCATTCAGTAGAATCATAGCTAATCTGACAGAGAGTGGTAGGTGCCTGAATGCATTGCCAGGATATTGGTGGAAGCTGATATGACAGGGGCATTTAAGGAGCTTTTAGATAGGCACATGAATAAGCAAGGAATGGAGGGATATGGACAGTGGGCAGGCAAAGGGATTAGTTTAATTTGGCATCATGTTTGGCACAACGTCGTGTGCACTTATCCACATTATACTATATCTGCCATGCATTTTCCTTCTTACACAACTCCTCTAATCTTCCTGCCAAAGTACAAAACCTCATTTATTCCCACATTATGTTATACCTGCCAAGTTGATACACATTCACTTCATATGTCTATATCTCTGTAGACGCTTTGTGTCAGCCACTGAAGGGGAGGTGACGGTATAATGATATTGTCACTGAATTGTTAATTCAGAGACCTAGGTAACATTCTGGGGACCTGGGATTGAATCAGCCATGGCAGATGGTGGAATTTGAATTTAATTAATATCTGGAATTAAGAATCTAATGATGACCATGAATCGGTTGTCGATTATCAGAAAAATCCACCTAGTTCACTAATGTCCTTTAGGGAAAGAAACTGCCATCCTTACCTAGTCTGGCTTACATTTAACTCCAGACCCACACCAATGGGTTTGACTCTCAACTACCCCCAGGGCAATGAATGATGGGCAATAAATATGGGCCTAGCCAGCGATATACTCATCCTGTGAATGAATAAGGAAAAAATCCTCTTGTTTTGAATGATTTTATACCGATGTTTGTGTCACACACAAACTTGTGTGACAATGTTGTTCCTTTAACAAGGTTATGCTCTCGTTGGCTTTTTTTTCATTGAGGTTGTAAAAGCAGCAATTCCAAAAATTCTGGGTTTGAAGAGTTTTAGGGCCAGTTTGATTATAGCTAACAGATACTGCCTCAAGAAAAAGGCTTTCAAGTTTAAAACAAAACACTGTACAATGAAAGGGGAGTGGCCAGTTCTCCCAGCTCAGCTTTTCTTTGGTTTGGTTTGGTTTTAGCACTCTGGCAGTTCACCAAGCAGGCTGTCAGTTTTGAGGCTGCTGATCCAAGAAACAGCTACATAGAAGAGGGTGTTCCATGCTGAATCTCTCTGCCATCTCTCCTGCAAGACTCTGTGTTTGATTTTACCTTTTGTACCAAAGAGTGTTTATGGGGATTGTTGCAAGTATTTGGAACAGCATCATTAAGTTAGGATAATCTGTTGAATTTTTAGATATGTTAAGTTATTTTATATTCTGTTCTCTTTTGTTTGTGTTTCATTCAGTAATCTTGAAAATAAATTCTGTTTTGCTTAAGGCTAAGTCGTTTGACCAGCTGCATCACTCCTGGAATATCCGCAATACACCTGATTAAAACAACTTGCAATGTTAGGGTCTGAGCTACTTTCTTGAAATCTGTTGAGGGGGTCTGGCCTGACACCTGGCAATGGTAAATTCTTTTCCCTCATCCAAGTCATAGATATATGTTGTAAATAATTGTGACCCCAGCATTGATCCCTGTGGCCTCCATTAATTCATGTTGTCATCCTGAAAATTCCCTCTTTATCCCAACTTTCTATTTTCTATTAGTAAGCCAACCTCCTGTCCATAGTAATACACTACCTCCAACATCCATATATGCAGTGTCTTATCAAATAGTTTTGTAAATCCAAACATCAACTGGTTTCCCTTTACCTACCCTGCTTGTTGCCTCCTCAATTAATTGTAATGCATTTGTCAGGCAAGATTTCTCCTTCCTGAAGCTACTTTGTTGACTTTGCTTGATTATATTGTGTATTTCTAAATGCTGTGCTCTTGCACCTTTATTGCAGTATCCATTTTCCCAGTAACAGATGTTAACCTAACTGACTTATAGTTACCTTTGCTTTTATCTCCCTCTCTTTTTAAATAAAGGTGTTACATTGCCAGCTTTCCAATCCTTTTAGACTTTTTCAGTATCTAAAGATTCTTGGAAGATTACAAGTGTATCAACTTTCGCTGCCTTTAGCCTACTACTTTTTCTCTAGTGTTGATTATTGTGTTTATTTCCCCCTCCTTTAGCTCGTAGGACATAGAATAGTATAGCACAGTACAAGCACTTTGGTCTTCGATGTTGTGTCGACCTTTTATCCTGCTCTAAGATCAAAATAACCTACATACCCTTCATTTTACTTTGATCTATGTGCCTATCCAACAGTTGCTTAAATGTCCCTCATGTATCTGACTCCACTACCACTGCTGGCAGTGCATTCCATGCACCCACCATTCCTTGTGTAAAGAACCCAATTCTGAAATCTGCCCGAAATCTTCCTCCAATCACCTTAAAATTATGCCCCCTCATGATAGCCATTCCACCCTGGGAAAAGTCTCTGGCTATTCACTCTATCTATCTATGCCTCTCATGATCTTGTACACCTCTATCCAATCACCTCTCATCCTTCTTCAATTTAATGATAAAAGCTCTAACTCCCTCAACCTTTCTTCATAAGACATGCCTTCCAGGCAAGGCAGTATCCTTCTGCACCCTTTCCAAAGCTTCCACATCCTTCATATAATGAGGCGACCAGAACTGAAGGCAATATTTCAAGTGTGGTCTAACCAGGGCATCATAGAGCTGCAGCATAACCTTGCAGCTCTGAAACTCAATTCCCCAGCTAATGAAAGCCAATACATCATACACTTTCTTAATAATCCTATCAACTTGGATGGCAGCTTTGAGGGATCGATTCATGTGGACCCCAAGATCTCTCTGTTCTTCCAGACTGCCAAGAATCCTGCCTTTAACCCTATGTTCAGCATTCAAATTTGACCTTCCAAAATGAATAAATTCACACTTTTCCAGGTTGAACTCCATCTGCCACTTCTCAGTCCAGCTCTGCATCCTGTCAATGTCCCAATGCAACCTATAATATCCCTCCATACTATCCACAACTCCACCAATCTTCATGTCATCAGCAAACGTACTAACCTGTCCTTCCACTTCCTCATCCAATTCAAAAATCACAAAGAATAGAGGTCCCTGAATAGAACCACTGTTCACCAAGCTCCAGGCTGAATACTTTCCATAAGATCATAAGACATAGGAGCGGAAGTAAGGCCATTCGGCCCATCGAGTCCACTCCGCCATTCAATCATGGCTGATGGGCATTTCAACTCCACTTACCCGCATTCTCCCCGTAGCCCTTAATTCCTTGTGACATCAAGAATTTATCAATTTCTGCCTTGAAGACATTTAGCGTCCCAGCCTCCACTGCACTCTGTGGCAATGAATTCCACAGGCCCACCACTCTCTGGCTGAAGAAATGTCTCCGTATTTTTGTTCTGAATTTACCCCCTCTAATTCTAAGGCTGTGTCCACGGGTCCTAGTCTCCTCGCCTAACAGAAACAATTTCCTAGCGTCCACCCTTTCCAAGCCATGTATTATCTTGTAAGTTTCTATTAGATCTCCCCTTAATCTTCTAAACTCCAATGAATACAATCCCAGAATCCTCAACCGTTCCTCGTATGTCAGACCTACCATTCCAGGGATCATCCGTGTGAATCACCGCTGGACACGCTCCAGTGCCAGTATGTCCTTCCTGAGGTGTGGGGACCAAAACTGGACACAGTACTCCAAATGGGGCCTAACCAGAGCTTTATAAAGTCTCAGTAGCACAACAGTGCTTTTATATTCCAACCCCCTTGAGATACCATCAACTACCATCTTCTGTTCTCTATGGGCCAGCTAACTTTGTATCCAAACAGCCAAATTTCCTTGTATCCTATCTCTCAGTACTTTCTGAATGAGCCTACCATGGGAACCTTATTAAACGCCTTTCTTAAATCCATATGCACCACATCCACTGCTCTAACTTTCATCAATGTATTTTGTCACACCCTCAAAGAATTCAGTAAGGCTTGTGAGGCATGACTTGCCCCTCATAAAGTCTTGCAGACTATCTGTCAGCAAACTATGTTTTTCCAAATAATCATAAATCCTTGTCTCTCGGAATCCTCTCCAATATTTTGCCCACCACTGACGTAAGACTGATTGGTCTGTAATTCCCAGGGTTATCCCTACTCCCTTTCTTGAACAAGGGAATAGCATTTATCACACTCCAAAATAATCTGGTACTACTCCAGTGGACAGTGAGATCATTACCAAAGGCGCAACAAGCTCTTCCCTTGCTTCCTGTAGTAACTAAGGGTATATCCCATCTGGGTCCTTGATTATTTAGTCTTTTTGGAATGGTATTAATATCCTCTAACTAGAAGACTGGTGCAAACTATTTGTATAAGATTCAATAATCAGTCTTTTAGCTTTTGAAAATCCTTTGGGAATGAACCTTTTTTTGGCTTAAGTCCGTTTGGTTGAATTTGTGGAATGATTTTCACTGTGAGATCTAGCAAGTTTTATCTTACTACGTTTTCCACATTAATTACCAACCCCTTCCCTATGGCATCCATCACGTTTTTTGGCCCCATCTTACCACACCTCCTTCTAAGAACAACTCGACACACAACTGAAATTCCTGAATTTGGCAGCAACTCTTTTGCGCCTGCCATCTTTAAAAGCCTGTTGTGTGGGGATCTAAGATGGCAGCGACCTAGGGCGATTGTGTTTGCCACAACATCGGCAGGACAGAACTATAGCCTGCCCCATCCTCTTACTGTGAGTAAAAAAACTGTAAAAGAGCTACAGAATCTGAAAATTTTACTTAGTTTCGTTTTTGCTGTGGGAGAGTGCCGAAAAAAGCAAGTTCACCCAGGGCCGGGGCCATGGTGTGGGGCCGAGGAGCTTGCCAAATCTTGCGAGGTCTTCAGGTAGCAGATTGAAGAAAGAAAATCAAGGAAAAGTTGGCCCTGATCTCTGCTATGCTGCAAGACCTGGGGAAAAGAATTGATGAGCTCAAGTGCTGGACACAGGGGTGGAGGCAGAGGCTGATTCATCCAAGAATCGGATTGATGCCCTGGAAACACAGGTCTGTGGTTTGCTGGTTCTGGTGGATGATCTTGAGAACAGGGGCAGAAGAAAGAACCTTTGTGTTGTTGGCTTGCCGGAGTTGACAGAAGGTGAGTGGCCAGTGGAATTCTTTGAGAAAGGGTTCCCGGAATTCCTTAGTTTGGAGGCTGAAAAGGGAAGGATTAAGATTGAGAGAGTCCACTGGGTCAAGGCACAAAGGCCAGGAATGGACCAGCGCTCTCACCCTGTCCTGGTATGGTTCCATCGTTATAAAGACAAACAGAGTCATGGAAGTTTCCAGACCCCAAGGGAAGGATCCGAGAGTGTTGGTGTGCCAGGGCTCCAGGGTCATGCTTTTCCAAGACTTTACAATGGCGGTGATTTGGAAAAGGAAGTCCTATGAAAGCATCAAGAAGAGTCTGAGAGAGCTCAGGATCCAGTACTCTCTAAGATGTCCAGCAGTGCTTTGGATTAATTATGATGGATCTGTACGTTTATTTGATTCACCAGACAAAGCGAGGAACTTTGTGAACACGCTTGACTTAAACTGGATGATTGAAAAGGCACAGATAACAGAGTTGTTCGGGTTTTTCCTACTATAGCGAGGACTTGGTGTACTCTCCTTTTGTGGGAAATAAGTTGCGCTAAATTATGCTCGGGATGGATAGAGTATTTATCTTTAATTTCTGAGTTATACCAAGGGGTGGTTGACGTACCTACTTTTAACTATATTACTAATCTTGTTGTTTCCTACTTGGTTGCCTGTGTTTGTGGTGCAACCCTAGTTAGTAGGAGTTAAGAGGGTAGTGGAGATGGCTAGTAGGGTTTTGGCATGTGTAGGTGCCATTGAATGGGGGGGGGGGGTAGGGGTAAATTCTTCTAATCAGTGTCTTTGGGGCTTTTTTGTTTTTGGTGTAAATAGGTTTTGCAAGTTTTGTAGGTTTGTGGGTTGTTTTTGTGTTTTATGGACCTTCTTGTACTGAAGTTCAATGATTCGTAGTTCGAGTTCTCTCTCTCTGGAGTCTAACTGGTGCTGTAGAATGTTATAGTGGTGCTGGAAAAGCACAGGTCAGGCAGCATCTGAGAATGGCTGATTCCTGATAAAGCGCTTTTGCCCGTAACGTCGATTTTCCTGCTCCTCGGATGCTGCCTGACCTGCTGTGCTTTTCTAGCACCACTCTAATCTTGACTCTGATCTCTAGCATCTGCAGTCCTCACTTTCACCCTGTAGAAGGTTATGACTAAGGATGTGTTCACATTGTGAACCTGGGACATTAAGGCGAGTCACTCGCCAGTCAAGAGGAAGAAGGTACTTTCCAGTCTTAAAAAGGAGAGGGCGGATGTTGCCTTTTGCAAGAAACACACCTAGATGATGCAGAGCATCTGAAACTGCAACAGAATGGGAAAGAATATGGGACCTGAAATATTTGTTATCCTCCAGCTCATCCCCTCAAGTTCTTGGTAGATGCATTTTCTCAACTGGTTAACCTCACATCTCAGCATATTATCAAGGTGGGGGGGTGATTTTAATTTCTAATAGACCCTACGGTGGGTAGAATACCCAAAGGCCCCCCGATATCTTCCTCACAATCGAAGCAATTAAGGCATGTGTATGTTTAACTAGTACTGCGTAGATATTTGGAGGCACTTTCATCCTACTGGCAGGGATTTTACGTTTTTCTTGAATCCGCACAAATGCCATACCAGGGTTGATCTCTTTTGGACTTCCACTGCACATTTGGTCTTGATGATGTCGTGTACAGTCAGCAATATCACTATCATGCTCCAATGTATCTAATGATCAAGTCAGGACACCATGGTAGGTTCAAGGCACTGGCGACTGGACCCTTCAATCATAAAAATAGCAAGTTTACTGAATTCTTTTCTGCTGAATTTGGGCTTTTTTAAACATAAATTCAGACTCGGACTGTAATCCATCCATTCTCTGGGAAACTTCTAAAGCCTATGCTCGGGGTTAGTTATTTCCTATTCCGCCAGTAAGAAATGGCAGAAAGGTGAGCAGCAAGACCCTTGCTCAAGACACATCTGAAGGCAGCCGAAAAGACATACTTTGATAGCCCCTCATTGGCTAAACTGCCAAGGATCACAGCGCTTCAGTCCACACTGAACTCCAAGTTCACACAGACAGCTAAGTGCGATCTTACATTTGCAAAACAAAGGCTGTTTGAACATGGGGATAAGCTGGGCAAGTACTTAGCGTATATTGCTAGGAAAAGGAAATCTAACCCATGATTCTAAAAGGATCAATGCAGCATATCGGAAATTTTACTCCGAACTGTACCAGTCTGAAAGTTGTGAGGATGGGCGGGTTAGGATGGAGTATTTTTTTCGGAATTTGGACCTCGCCGGCAGTGACTCCAGAGCAAGAGTCTCTCCTTAGTGCCCTGTTGTAGGTGCAGGAGGCTGTGAGGGAGCTTCAGAATGAAAAGGCACCTGGTCCTGACACACTTCCAAGTAAGGTTTTTAAGGAATTTATAAGTACAGGGGAACCTCGATTATCCGAATGAGATGGGCGGGCACGATTTCATTCGGATAATCGATTATTTGGTCAATTGATTAAATGCCTTTCCTTTGGGGCTCGGTGTTTTTGAAATCTGCTCCCCATTCAGGAGACTGCAGAAGCACACAGCATGCGAGCAAACCCCCCCCACCACCCCCGTTCAACACCGCCCCCAACTCTGTCCAACACTGCCCATCCTGTCCCCAGCCAACACAGCCCCTCGCCTCCCACTTGCCCCCCAACTGTCCATCATCTCCCCCACACCCCAACACCGTCCCTGCCCCACAACCCCATCCAACTTTGCGCCCTGACCGCCAACCATCTACCACCACTACCCCTGTGCCCCATCCATCCATCGCCTCCCCCCACCCCCAACCCCATCCATCACCTCCCCCCACTCCAACCTCGTCCAACAACATACCCCGCACCTCCAACCCCATCCATCACCTCCCCCCACTTTCAACCCCGTCCATCACCTCGCCCCGCCCGACAACCGTCCATCACCTCCCCCCACCCCCACCCCTCAACACTGTCCATCACCCACACCGCCCCCCAACCACGTCCAACACCACCCCATGCCCCCCAAACTCGTCCAACACCGCCTCCCAACCGTCCAACACTGCCCCCAACCCTGTCCAACACCGCCCCTGCCCCCAACCCCATCCAACACCGCGCCCCCAACCACATCCCCCAACCATCCAACAGCATCGCCTGCCTCCCAACCACATCCAACACGTCTCCCATCCCCCAACCCCATCCAACACCTCCCTCGCCTCCCCAACCCTGTCCAACACTGCCCCCATCCAACACCACCCCCCAGCCATCCAACACCTCCCCATCCAACATCGCTCTCCAACCGTCCAACACCGCTCCCCACCCCTCAACCCCATCCAACACCTCCCCGCACCCCCAACCCTGTCCAATACCTCCTGTCCCCAGCCCCAAACAACACTGCCCCCTGCCCCTGTCAAACACCACCCCCCAACCGTCCACACCTCCCCCCGTCCAACTCCTCCCTCCACCCCAAACCCCGTCCAATACTGCCCCACAACCGTCCAACACCTCCCCATCCAACACCGCCCTCCCAACGATCCAACACCTCCCTTGCCCCCCCAACTCCATCCTACACCTCCCCATCCAACAACGCCCCACCTCCCAACCCCGTCCAACACCAGCCCCCTGCCCCAAACCCCGTCCAACACCGCCGCATCCCCACTTCCCATCACCACCACCCACCCCACTCCCCAACACCGCCCCCTGCCTGCCCTCAACCCTGTCCAAACCTGCCCCCCCCCGTCCGCCCGTCCGCCCCCATACCTGTCCAACACTGCCCCCGCCCCCTCTCCCGTGCAGCCAGACTAGACACCAACAATAAGACTGCTGCTGTTGCCTTTGTGGGGTAAGCCTCCAAATAACACACACACACACACACAGCAACCTTTTGACAGGATCCACCTCTGCCCTGCAGGACAATGGTGGTCAGATTATCTGGAGAAGGCGGGACAGGGGGAGTGCGGTTTAGGGTATACCCCTCTGTAGAACTCCAGGGAAAGTGTGGGGAGAGAGTAGGGACCAGAGGTCAGTCATTTGGAGATGGTGCCTGTTTAATCCTGTAAACAAAAGACGCGATCACTGTTAGAAGCACGTCTTTGATGTAATGTTACTATCGGGACCTCGAGATCTTCTTTGGATTATCCAGTTTTCGGATAATTGGTATTCGGATAATCAAGGTTCCTCTGTATACTGCCAGGACCAATGCTTAGTATGTTTATCAGTTCACATTGTCATGGCCTCTTCCCGCCATATTTAAGAGAGGCATACATCTCTCTTATCCTTAAAAAATAAGAAGACCCCTGAGGACTGTGCCTCCTATAGGCTCATCTCACTTCTGAATGTTGATTTCAAGATCCTATCTAAGACTCTTGCACTAAGACCAGAAACTGCGCTGTCCTCCATCATTAAGGAGAATCAGATAGGTTTTATAAAAGGCCGCAGATTGTTGAATAATTTCAGGAGGCTACTTAATTTGATCCAAGAATGTCAACAACGATTGGTACAGGGATTAGTGATCTCTTCAGATGTGTAGAAGGCATTGACCTATGCTCGAGTGGTTATATCTTTTTTATACTTTAAAGCGGTTTGGCTTGGGCGAGGTCTTTATCAAATGGGTAAAGGTATTGTATAGTGACCCTCGTGCCGTGGTCCTTACCAAAGGTGCGAAGTCAAGCAATTTCAATATTTTTAGGGGTAACCCTTATCACCATTGCTTTTCACACTGGTGATTGAACAGCTGGTGGAGGCAATACGTAGGGATCCCAATATATCTGCTCCAGAAGTGGGGACAAAGTCACATAAGATTGCATCGTATGCAGACGGTGTTCTTGTCTTTTTATCAAACCTGACAGTTTCGGTGACTCATCTGATATAATGTGTAAGAAATGGGGAAATGTGTTTTTGCAGAAATAGAAAAGCAAGAGAGTGTATGCGCAGAAAAGGAGTACAAGAAAAATATCAGCTAAGCAAGCATTAGGGAAGTGTGTCTTTATCTTTAATGAATAACTGTGGATAATTAAATACTAACTTTAGTGCAGAATTATTAGAGCAAATAATTAAATAATAGTCTCAGCAAAAGCAAAATAGCTGAGACAGCTGAAACGCATAAACCAAGTATGAAAAGATACATTGTTAAAATGTATGTTTAGGAATGGAAAGTACGTTTGAACAATGGAAGATGTTACAAGCAAAGTAAAAGAACATCAAGATACAAGTTTAGCCTTATGTCAGCATTTACAGAGGGAAAGGTTGCCAACTTGGAGAAAAGGGGGCAATAAGGACGGAGCGCAGCTGGGTAGTGGTTGAATACAATAAAAAGACTGGGTAATGTAAGAGTCGGGAGAGGTGACCTCACGCAGCTCAAAAGTATAACTGTGTACTAGTTTGAATGTTCATTGCTCAATTGCTTCTGCATTTGATGCCCTTTCTTGCAAGATCGTAAAATAAATTGTCTTGTTTCCAGTTTTGGTGGTCTCGTCTAAATTTTATTAAATTTTGTTTCTAACAGATTTGGTGGCTCTTTCCGGGATCCCAAGCTCCGGTTGCTTGGCATTCTTGGAGAAACGGAGAAGGTGCACCTCACTGATTTCGGCGATCTCTAGTTTCCTCTTGTTGCTGCGGCGGCTTTGGGTGAGCGTGATCCGGACTGAGAGACCCTGGAACGGGCAGACGGGTTTGGTTGGGTGACTCTTGTGTGCACAAGACCCGGGTAAGAAAGGTCTTAAAAGATTTATCCGGGCGACCGGAGTAGGCAGTGGTATTTGCCGCCAGTTGGATATATCCGGAGAACCGGGGTTCTGGGCGACTGGATTAGGCGAATCTGGTCAACCAGGGTAGGCAGCAGTTGTTACTGCTACCAGTTGGATATATCCGGGTGACCGACAGCGGTATTTGCTGCCAGGTGGACATATCCAGGGAACTGGGGTTCTGGGCGACTGGATTAGGCGAATCCGGTCAACCAGGGTAGGCAGCGATTGATACTGCTGCCAGGTGGATATGTCCAGGTGACCGACAGCGGTATTTGCTGCCAAGTGGATATATCCAGGGATCCTGGGAACTGGGGTTCTGGGCGACTGGGTTAGGCGAACCCGGTCGACCAGGGTAGGCAGCGGTTGTTACCGCTGCCAGGTGGATATATCCAGGTATTGCCGCGGGACGGAGTACGCTGATTCGACCAGGTAACTCTTGTGCACAGACCAAGGTATGAAAATGGACCTTTAAGTATTGCCTTGGTGGTCGGGCATGTACGAGAATTACGGGGAATTGGCAACACATAAATTAAGGTATTTCAGTGGCTAGATTAATCTGATGAGTAAGGTATCTACCTGATTCGAACACCCAGCCTTAGACCGGTTGTTAAGAGGGGAAATCCCCCACGCGAAGGTCAGGACCCTGAAGTGGGTGTGGAAGAAGGTGACATCGGACCTCAGTAAGGTTAATTAAATTACATAAAGAAACAGCCGAGTATTAGTTGTTTAAGTGTCAAAGGAGACATGATCGGGATGTCCAAGGACCACATCCCAATGGACAATCCTTTAGGAAAAATGTTAAGAGGTTGAAAGTACAATCCTCGGACGCGAGGAAATGATAAAAAAAAGGATAAAATGTCAATTGAAAACAGCCTTACAGTCAGGAGGAATCAGATTATGCTTTGTGTCAGAAGGGCTAGTAGTTGAAGGGCTACTGAGGGTACACTTCGTAACTAATTTATAGCCATACATCCAGAAAATATACAAAAGCTATAGGATTTGTTGCGGGAAGCTCAAAGTGTCTGTGAGATACGTTGTCTGTGTGTGTGTGTGAGAGAGAGGGAGAGAAAAAGCTGTACAGCTAACAGAAAGTTTAACCCTTTGTGATTCGGTTTGAGTGCAAATTTGTTTGTTGGTGATTGAGTGTTTGCGCTTTGTTCCCTGGAGCTTGAGATCCGGGACTATTTTGAATCTGATTTCTATTATGGAAATTTTAACATGATTTCTTTTAAGGTTAAGGATTTTGCAGATTAACTTGAATAGACAAATCCTTTTTAAGGCAGCTCTGGTTATTTCACGACCTATAGCTTTGTAATTGAGCAATGATACTTACAATGACTGGTCAGGACTACTTGAGAGGACTAGTTTTGGATTTAAATCAGGGTGGAACCCGGTGATTGTGGTGGATTTCAGAGTTGGGAACTGTGTGCATTTTGCATTTTGAATATTAAACACTGAATAAATGAATTTATGATATATAAGTATATATTTACAAGTAAGATTCCAAAATGTATAGTTAGGAACAGGCTTTAAAGAAAAGCAAGCATAAATTGATAAATTGTATTTGAGATTACAGGGAGCAAGAAATATTGCAAAATTTCTTTTTAAAAAAATCAAGGTCTAAACAAAACATGAGGAATGACCATGAGGTGGCCCTAAAGCTGTTCACTTGGTTAAATCGGCTCAGCAATTGATCTGGCAACGTAACATGAGAAGCAGAAACAGAAGGCAAAAATAATGATAGCCACGGTTGATGAGGTAATAAAGAAAAGGACAAAACTAAAAGGAGAAGGAAACCAGAATGGTGACGGGCAGCATGTTGAAAATAAAGGGAGGAGAAGGGATCGGGGCAGAGATGTTAAGGGGTCTGGTAGACAGGAACAAGGATCAAAGTGGAAATCCCCACAGGCGGGATGTTATTAATGTAGAAAGACAGGTCACTTTAAGAGAGAGTGTCCAGATCCAAAAAAGGAAGTAAAGGCAGTGCTGTTTATGAACCTTGATAAAATAGGGGTGTCAGGAGTTTCTGCCCCCAGGAACCCACCAGGAACCCTTGATAAATTTAAAGGTGGGACCTTACAAAGAGGACGTAGTTTTCCTAGTCGATACGGGGGGCAGCAAGGTCATCCTTAAAATTTAAGCCCAAGGGAGTGGGAACGAAAAAATTAATTGGATTATGGCAGCAGTTTTGTGATGAGAGGCACGAAGAATCAGTTTTGTGCTCATGACGAGATATTGCCACCAAATTGGGGATTGAATTAACTGCAAATGGTGCTATGGAATCTGTTGCGGTTCTTAAAAATGAATGTGCTCGAGCAAAACAATTACAGAAACAGAATGAGAAGTCACAAGTGACTGGTAAACAAACAGAACTGCGCGATTACAGTTGTTAAAATGTTTTAGTCACTTGTTGCGTTTCCACCCTGAATTATATAATATATATAATTAATAATTAATATTTATAATAAATCAATTGTGTTAGCCTGAATCAATATTAATTGGCAGGATTCCTTCACACATTCTCAGTGACCTGTCATATTGATTTATGGTTAATTTAAAACATGACTGCATTAATTAATTGTTAATTAAAGAATGGAAAGCTACATTACTGGCCAGAGTGTGTGCAGGCAGTGGCAGCAACAGCCTTATTGGTAGAGGAGAGTCGGAAACTTACTTTTGGGGGAGCCTTAATAGTCAGCACCCCACATCAGGTACGGACCATACTAAATCAGAAAGCAGGACGATGGCTCACAGACTCTAGGATCTTGAAATATGAGACAATCTTAACAGAACAGGATGACCTTGTGTTAGTCACAGACTGTTGCTTGAATCGAGCTGCATTTCTGTGGCGGGGAGAGGGGGTGGCCCTTGGAAATCCAGAACACGGCTGCCTTGATATTATTGAATATCATACTAAAGTGTGAATGGACTTAAGAGACGTACCGTTGCATGCGGGAGCTTGGTTGTTTATCAACGGGCCCTCCCGGATAATTAAGGGTAAAAGGCACAATGGATACGCTGTAGTAGACGGGATAGAGGGAAGTGTTATTGAGGCTGAAAGACTGCCTAACGGCTGCTCAGCCCAAACTTGTGAAACTCTATGCCCTAGAAAGAGCTCTCAGAACCTTAGAAAACAAAAAGGAACGATATATACAGACTCCAAATATGCGTTTGGAGTGGTACATACCTTCAGAAAAATTTGGCAAGAAAGAGGACTGATAAATAGCAGAGGAAAAGAACTAGCTCATGAGAAATTGATAACACAAGTGCTGGAATCCCTGTTACTCCCAAGAGAAATAGCGATAGTTACATAAGAAGGGGAATGAACTGGAAGTAAGAGGAAATAGACTGACCAATGAGGTAGTTAAAGAAGCGACCCTGAGTCCACAAGGAGCAGTGATATACTCCCTAATATCTACAATTTCAGATCTTCAGGGTGCCCCGTTGTTTACTGCAAAGGAGGAAAAAGGACTAAAAGATTTAGGAGCTGCAAAGACAGCAGATTGGCGCTGGATGTTACCCGATGGGAGGGAAATGTTGAATAAAATGATGATGCAAGAGATTATGGCTGTCCTACATCAGGGGAGTCACTGGGGAGCGCAAGCTATGTGTGACAAAGTGTTAAGGAAGTACGGATGTAAAGGGATATACACCTTAGCCAAGCAGGTATGCGCAGGATGCCCGACTTGCCAAAAGATTAATAAGGAAGTAACAAGAGGGGAATTAGCAACTGTAGGATTCAATGATAAGTTTTTAAAGAACTATATTGTGGCGCTCGGCTCTTATTTGTCTGTCCTTAGGAAGAAGTGTCTGTTGACCCAGACACCTCCACTTGAGTTCGACAGCCGGGTGATTGGGTCCTGATCAAGACCTGGAAAGATACCAAACTACACCGGAGTTGGGAGGGACCATTCCTAACCCTCCTGACTACTGAGACAGCTATCCGAACTGCTGAGAAAGGGTGGAGTCATCACACTCGCATTAAAGGTCCTGTGAAAGCCTCATTGGCGGATGGCATGTTCATCCTACAGACAACCCTCTGAAGATTAAGCTAAGAAAGAAGGAATGAACTGAGATAAAAGACTCTTTCACTCTTTTTAACGTTTGATGAGATATATATATATATATTATATATAGTTATTGATTGTAAGGGCTGTGTGGACTCACCTCTCCCTGGTGCCTAAAAGATTAACACAGATAGACAGGACGGTAGGCAGGGGTCAGAGATGGGCGGGTACTGGTATAGTATTGTAACGTTAGTAGTACTAACTGTTCAAGGAGGCGGGAAAAATCACTTCACTACACTATGCCAAAATTATGCTGAACAAGAGGGACTTGCCGACTGTTGGGTCTGTGCAGAGGTCCCACACCATGGCAAATCTGGGATCTCCACCTCGGTAATACCGCTCACCAAAAGAGAAGTGTACGATGTATAACAATTTGACCCGGGCTCAAATGATACAAAGTGGAGATCTGACAGGGGTAAATATAACTTTGCGGGATGGTTCCCTAGACCAGCCCCGAAAACTCTGGGTGCTATCGATTGCCTTAGAGTTTCCCCACCGAAAGGAACAGTAAATACCACCTGTTTCTGTAATCAGAATGATACCGCACCCTTCCAATTAGGAAAATCATCTTGTGTCTACACCAGCCAAGCCACTGCCACGACCATTCCCCGAATATTAAACGGAACATATTGGGTATGCGGCCTGAAGGCCTATCCATTTATTCCCGGGGAAAAATACATTTGCGTGACCGAATGTATGGGAAACACTGCCTCAAGACCAGAAAGGCTGGAGTGGCTGCTGTTACCTCGCTTATATAATCCCTCACCTCAGAATAGAAAAGCATGAGCCCAACCTGAGAAAGGAAGGGGGAATAAGACGTAAGACCCAAGAGGTCTTTGAAGGAGATCGTCTGTTGTGAACACTATTCCCAAACTACGGCACTACAAGGGCAGGGGTGGAAATACAGAAACTGGCAGCTGCCCTTGAAAATTTAATTAATGATACCATCAGCGCGATGGGAGAAACTCAATCCCAAATATCGGCCATAACCACCGAAATGATTGCCACAAGACTGACAGCTTTATAGAATCGAATAGCTTTAGACTATCTTTTGGCCAAAAAAGGGGGAACCTGTGCTCTGATTGGTAAGGAATGTTGCACCTTCATCCCAGACACCTCTTCCATAGTGGAAGATAAGGCAGAAATAGTAAAGAAAAAGATAAGCAACATAAGAGAACTTGGGGATGAACTCCGAAAAGATGAAGAATGGAGATGGGGTAATTGGGGACTGACTGGTTCGGGAAAATGGTTAGTTAATTTAGGCATTTATGTATTACTAATAATAGTAGGTCTATTGATAGGGTTTAATGTGTTAAAAGTGGATAATGACTAAGCTGGTAATGTCTTTGGGAGGATAACAATCAATAATGGTAATGACAATAGCACAAACGCAAGAAAGAGAGAGTAGCAGATTACTCCGAGAGTTTGAAAAAAAAAGACAGACTTAGAAGGACAGAAATGGCTAGATTGTGAACCTTGGCACCATAGGGTGAAAAGAGGGCAGAAAATAAAATTGCAAAAACAACAAATGGTTAAAGAAAAGAAATGGGAGAAATTGTTGAGAAATGGGGAAGTGTGTTGTTTTTGCAGAAATAGAAAAGCAAGAGAGTGTATGCGCAGAAAAGGAGTACAAGAAAAATATCAGCTAAGCAAGCATTAGGGAAGTGTGTCTTTATCTTTAATGAATAACTGTGGATAATTAAATACTAACTTTAGTGCAGAATTAAATAATTAAATAATAGTCTCAGCAAAAGCAAAATAGCTGAGACAGCTGAAACGCATAAACCAAGTATGAAAAGATACATTGTTGGTATCTTGGTTATGGAGAGGGATAGGTGCGTGCAACAGGGTAGGTTTTACAACTGGGGGAAGGGTAATTACGATGCTGTAAGACAGGATCTGAGGAGCATAAGTTGGGAGCATAGGCTGTCGGGGAAGGATGTTGTGGAAATGTGGAACTTTTTCAAGGAACAGATACGACGTGTCCTTGATATGTATGTACCGGTCAGGCAGGAAAGAAATGGTCGTGTGAGGGAACCTTGGTTGACGAGGGAGGTTGAATGTCTTGTAAAGAGGAAGAAGGAGGCTTACATAAGGTTGAGGAAACAGGGTTCAGACAGAGCAGTGGAGGGATACAGGATAGCCAGAAGGGACCTGAAGAAAGGGATTAGGAGAGCCAAGAGAGGGCATGAAAAATCTGTGGCGGATAGGATCAAGGATAATCCAAAGGCATTTTATGCATATGTGAGAAACATGAGAATGACGAGAACGAGGCTAGGTCCAATCAAGGACAGTAGTGGGAGACTGTGTATTGAGTCGGAAGAGATAGGAGAGGTCTTGAATGAGTACTTTTCTTCAGTATTTACGAATGAGAGGAACCGTATTGTTGAAGAGGAGAGTGTGAAACGGACTGGTAAGCTAGAGGAGATACATGTTAGGAAGGAAGATGTGTTGGACATTTTGAACAACTTGAGGATAGACAATTCCCCCGGGCCTGACGGGATATATCCTAGGATTATGTGGGAAGCAAGAGAGGAAATTGCAGAGCCGTTGGCAATGATCTTTTCATCTTCACTGTCAACGGGGGTGGTACCAGGGGACTGGAGAGTGGCGAATGTTGTGCCCCTGTTCAAAAAAGGGAATAGGGATAACCCCGGGAATTAAAGGCCAGTTAGTCTTACTTTGGTGGTAGGTAAAGTAATGGAAAGGGTACTGAGGGATAGGATTTATGAGTATCTGGAAAGGCACTGCTTGATTCTTCCTGAAGAAGGGCTTATGCCCGAAACGTCGATTCTCCTGTTCCCTGGATGCTGCCTGACCTGCTGCGCTTTTCCAGCAACACATTTTCAGCACTGCTTGATTAGGGACAGCCAGCACGGATTTGTGAAGGGTAGGTCTTGCCTTACAAGTCTGATTGAATTCTTTGAGGAGGTGACCAAGCATGTGGATGAGGGTAGAGCAGTGGATGTAGTATACATGGATTTTAGTAAGGCATTTGATAAGGTTCCCCATGGTAGGCTTATGCGGAAAATCAGGAGGCATGGGATAGAGGGAAATTTGGCCAATTGGATAGAAAACTGGCTAACCAGTCGAAGTCAGAGAGTGGTGGTAGATGGTAAATATTCAGCCTGGAGCCCAGTTACAAGTGGAGTTCCGCAGGGATCAGTTCTGGGTCCTCTGCTGTTTGTAATTTTTATTAATGACTTGGATGAGGGAGTCGAAGGGTGGGTCAGTAAATTTGCAGATGATACAAAGATTGGTGGAGTTGTGGATAGTGAGGAGGGCTCTTGTCGGCTGCAAAGGGACTTGGATATGATGCAGAGCTGGGCTGAGGAGTGGCAGATGAAGTTCAACCCTACCAAGTGTGAGGTTGTCCATTTTGGAAAGACAATTAAGAATGCGGAATACAGGTTAACGGTAGGGTTCTTAGTGAGGTGGAGGAACAGAGGGATCTTGGGGTCTATGTTCATAGGTCTTTGAAAGTTGCCACTCAGGTGGATAGAGCTTGTAAGAAAGCCTATGGTGTATTAGTGTTCATTAGCAGAGCGATTGAATTCAAGAGTCGTGAAGTGATGTTGCAACTGTACAGGACTTTGGTTAGGCCACATTTGGAGTACTGTGTGCAGTTCTGGTCGCCTCACTTTAGGAAAGATGTGGAAGCTTTGGAGAGGGTGCAGAGAAGATTTACCAGGATGTTGCCTGGAATGGAGAATAGGTCGTACGAGGATAGGTTGAGAGTGCTAGGCCTTTTCTCATTGAAACGGCGAAGGATGAGGGGTGACTTGATAGAGGTTTATAACTTGATCAGAGGAATAGATAGAGTAGACAGTCAGAAACTTTTTCCCCGGGTGCAACAGAGTGTTACAAGGGGACATAAATTTAAGGTGAAGGGTGGAAGGTATAGGGGGGATGTCAGGGGTGGGTTCTTTACCCAGAGAGGGGTGGTGGGGGCATGGAATGCGCTGCCTGTGGGAGTGGTAGAGTCAGAATCTTTGGTGACCTTTAAGCGGCAATTGGATAGGTACATGGATGGGTGCTTAAGCTTGGACAAATGTTCGGCACAACATCGTGGGCCGAAGGGCCTGTTCTGTGCTGTATTGTTCTATGTTCTATGTTCTAAAACGTATGTTCAGGAATGGAATTACCTATGAACAATGGAAGATATTACAAGCAAAGTAAAAGAACATCAAGATACAAGTTTAGCCTTATGTCAGCACTTACAGAAGGAAAGGTTGCCAACTTGGAGAAAAGGGGGCAATAAGGGCGGAGCGCAGCTGGGTAGTGGTAGAATACAATAAAAAGATTGGGTAATGTAAGAGTCGGGAGAGGTGACCTCACGCAGCTCAAAAGTATAACTGTGTACTAGTTTGAATGTTCATTGCTCAATTGCTTCTGCATTTGATGCCCTTTCTTGCAAGATCGTAGAATAAATTGTCTTGTTTCCAGTTTTGGTGGTCTCGTCTAAATTTTATTAAATTTTGTTTCTAACACAATGCATTAATTTGTTTAACGTCTTTTTGGATTACAAGATCAACTTTGCAAAATCAGAGGCCATGCCTGTAGGGGTCTCCTGAAAATGCTTGGTCCTGAGGACAAATATTCTAGAGGGTTATTATCTGAAAGATAGAATCCTAAGATGGAAATGGAGACCACAGCAAGTTAGTGAAGAGGAGAAATGCACTGAATTGCACCAGATTGTGTTGCTGGTAGCCCAAGACGGTGGAAAGGAGGTGAAAGGCCTCAGGTGTTTTCACTGTAATGGAGTGGGACACTGAAAATTACAGTGCCAGTGATTTCACTAGGGAAAAGTATTTCCACTGTGGTAAAGTGGGACACATAAAGTCACAGTGCTGATTGTTAAAGAAAGACACAATGGAAAAAGATGTGGCAAAAGAAGCTAAGCCAGTGGCATTAATGAAGGTAGTAAAGGAAACCCCAAGAAGAGCCAAGGAGCTGCAGGAGAGTGCACAGCCTAGGCAGGGGCTGGGTATGGAGTTATCTGATCTTTATAAAGAATTCGCCTTTGTGGGTAAAGTTTACTCAGAATAAATAGGGGGAGAAGGGCAATAAACTCAGCATCCACCAGAGAAAATACTCCACAATCAATAAAGAACCATTGAGTTTGGTACTGGCCTTACAACATTTTAATGTGTATGTCACAAACAATGTGTCAGAGACGGTTGTGTACAAAGATCACAATCCTCTTACATTCTTAGAACGCTTTGAAGACAAGAATATGAGACTATTTCGTTGGAGTCTTATGTTACAGACTTTTAATTTACTTATCATACATATTGCGGGTCGTTGGAATGTAATCGCAGATGCGTTATCGCAGATTTAACTGATAAAGTATACAGAAGATACATCTATTCCATATTACATATAGGTGGGAGGAAGTTAGTATGAACTTAGATTAAAGTTATCTGTATATTTTGGTAACGTATTTAAATAATAGAAAAAAAAAGCCATCTTTTCATTATGATGGTTCATTTTATTTCTTAAGGATGGAGGTGTTATGAAGAAGTAGAGGTGTACTGTACCTTTAAGAGAGTTGAAAAGCTAGCAGAACTTCCTGACACAGCACAAAGTGTTGTGAACAAGGTAATAATGTAACATTTGGTTGAACAGTTGGTTTGCTATGAGACAAAAACAAAATACAAATTCGGCCAATCAGTTTAAATTATGCTCCAAGATACCAAACTCCAATCATCTTCACCATGGACATCCAATCTCTCTACACCTCCATCCGCCATGACCAGGGCCTCCAAGCCCTCCGCTTCTTCCTCTCCTGATGTCCCCAACAGTACCCTTCCACTGACACACTCATTCGTTTGGCTGAACTGGTCCTCACCCTTAACAATTTCTCCTTTGAATCCTCCCACTTCCTCCAGACCAAAGGGGTAGCGATGGGCACTTGCATGGGCCCCAGCTATGCCTGCCTCTTTGTCGGCTACGTCGAACAGTCCATCTTCCTTAGTTACACCGGTACCACTCCCCACCTCTTCCTCTGCTACATTGATGACTGCATCGACGCCACCTCGTGCTCCTGCGAAGAGGTTGAGCAGTTCATCAACTTCACTAACACATTCCATCCTGAACTTAAATTCACCTGGACCACCTATGACACCTCCCTCCCCTTCCTGGACCTCTCCATCTCCATTAATGATGACCGACTTGACACTGACATTTTTTACAAACCCACCAACTCCCACATCTACCTGGATTATACCTCTTCCCACCCCACCTCCTGCAAAAATGCCATCCCATATTCCCAATTCCTCCGCCGTATCTGCTCCCAGGAGGAACAGTTCAACCAAAGAACACACCAGATGGCCTCCTTCTTTAGAGATCGCAACTTCCCTTCTCACGTAGTTGAAGATGCCCTCCAACGCATCTCATCCACATCCCGCAGCTCCGCCCTCAAACCTCACCCTTCCAACCATAACAAGGACCGAAGCCCCCTGGTCCTCACTTTCCACCCTACCAACCTTCACATTAACCATATCATCCGCTGACATTTCAGCCACCTCCAAATAGACCCCACCACCAGAGATATATTTCCCTCCCCACCCCTTTCCGCAAAGACCGTTCCCTACGTGACTACCTGGTCAGGTCCACGTCCCACAACAAACCACCCTCCCACCCTGGCACCCTCCCCTGCCACTGCAGGAATTGCAAAACCTGTGCCCACCTCCTCCCTCACCACCATCCAAGGCCCCAAAGTTCCACCTGCACATCCACCAATGTCATTTATTGTATCCATTGCTCCCGATGTGGTCTTCTCTACACCGGAGAGACTGGACGCCTCCTCGCAGAGCACTTCAGGGAACATCTCCGGGACACCCATACCAATCAACCCCACTGCCCAATGGCCCAACATTTCAATTCCCCCTCCCACTCTGCTGAGGACATGCATGTTCTGGGCCTCCTCCACCGCCACTCCCTCACCACCCAACGCCTGGAGGAAGAAAGCCTCATCTTCTGCCTCAGAACACTTCAACCTCAGGGCATCAATGTGGACTTCACCAGTTTCCCCATTTCCCCTCCCCCCACTTCACCTCAGTTCTAACCTTCCAGCTCAGCACTGTCCTCATGACCTGTCCTACCTGCCAATCTCCCTTCCCATCTATCCGCTCCACCCTCCATTCTGACCTATCACTTCCATCCCCACCCCCATTCACCTATTGTACTCTTTGCTACCTTCTCCCCAGCTGCACCCCCCATTTATCTCTCCATCCTGGAGGATTCCTGCCTCTATGCCTGATGAAGGGCTTTTGCCGAAACGTCGATTTTCCTGCACCTCGGATGCTGCCTGACCTGTGTGTTTCCAGCACCAGTCTGATCTAAACTCTGGTTTCCAGCATCTGCAGTCCTCTCCTTTGCCAGGTAGGACACGCCCCTAGCTGTCCATAGTTTAAACCCCTAGTCCATCATCCCTGGCTGAAAAGCTGGCATAACAACTATGTTTGTGAAAAACCATGCATGGTAATATTGTCCTCACTGTGATGTGTTGCCCTCCACGCTTTAACAGTATTAACAACTATTGGGCGATGGCAATATTCCTTAAAACTATCCTCATTTTGTCCAAGAACAATAAGCTAGCAAGGGGGCATCTCGCCTGAGATGCTTCAATGTCCAACCATAGTGAGTGAGGATCCCCCCGGGTGCAGTCAATCACGTAGGATAGCAACGAGCTTAATTGATAGTTTTTGATATCAGGGAGGTCAATTCCTCCCAGTCTATGAGGTAGCTGCAGTTTAGTCAGTTAAAGGATAGCAGATAAAGGAACTTCACCAGCTGTTCAGTCTTCTAAATGTTTGCTTAGTAAAAAGCAGAGGAAGTACTTGCATAGGATCTAGCAGATGAGGGAGAATGTTCATTTTAATGAGGGCTATCTGAACTAACCAAGAGATCAGAAGCGCCTCCCATCTTTGAAGGTCTTGTTTGATTCTATCGAATCAATGGGCAAAATCGGTATTAACGTTTTAGATTAAATTACTTACAGTGTGGAAACAGGCCCTTCGGCCCAACAAGTCCACACTGACCCGCCGAAGCACAACCCACCCAGACCCATTCCCCTATATTTACCCCTTCATCTAACACCACGGGCAATTTAGCATGGCCAATTCACCTAACCTGCACATTTTTGGACTGTGGGAGGAAACCGGAGCACCCGGAGGAAACCCACGCAGACACGGGGAGAATGTGCAAACTCCACAGTCAGTTGCCTGAGGCAAAAATTGACCCGGGTATCTGGTGCTGTGAGGCAGCAGTGCTAACCACTGTGCCACCGATTAAAGATGGGAGTAATTAATATACCTAAGTAGAGGAAGCCCTCCTGGGACCATCTTGTTTTTTTTTTTCTCTTTTTTTTCTCTTTCACTCTCTCTTCACAGACAGAGCGGGAGCACCAGGGGGAAGTGACGACGACCAGAGGGGCAGCCGGGAAGGAAAGCGGTGAGTATTTATACTCACCCTTCGAAGCCGTCGGTCATTTCCAGTGCGAGCAGCAGCGAAGGTAAGACCGTTTGGTTTTAAAAGTACTTACCGGTAGCGGGCAGCGGTGTTTTTTTTTCTCTTTCACTCTTTCTTCACAGAAAGAGCGGGAGCACCAGGGGGAAGTGACGACGACCAGAGGGGCAGCCGGGAAGGAAAGCGGTGAGTATTTATACTCACCCTTCGAAGCCGTCGGTCATTTCCAGTGCGAGCAGCAGCGAAGGTAAGACCGTTTGGTTTTAAAAGTACTTACCGGTAGCGGGCAGCGGTATTTTTTTTTCTCTTTCACTCTCTCTTCACAGAAAGAGCGGGAGCACCAGGGGGAAGTGACGACGACCAGAGGGGCAGCCGAGACCCGGAAGCAGTTAGTGTAAGCTTACCTGGGTAGGTTTTTTCCCCCTTTAAAAGCGCGAAGGAGAGGAACCCGAGGCACTACACGGGTAGTGCCTCCCACCCGCCCTCCTCCTCTAACCAAATAATAACATCTGTTGTGGTAAGTAGGTAAGTGCTGAATTTTGCTTGTTGTATTCTTTAGACCCAGTTTTTTTTTAAATAAAAGTTAGCTTTAGAGGGATGGCAGTGAAGGCAGTGCAATGTTCCTCCTGCAACATGTAAGAGGTGAGGGATGCCATCGTCGTCCCTGCCGATTACACTTGCAGGAAGTGCACCCATCTCCAGCTCCTCCAAGACCGTGTTAGGGAACTGGAGCTGGAGTTGGATGAACTTCGGATCATTCGGGAGGCAGAGGGGGTCATAGATCAGAGTTATAGGGAAGTAGTAACTCCAAAGATGGCAGATAGATGGGTGACAGTGAGGGGGACTGGGAGGAAGCAGCCAGTGCAGGGACCCCCTGCGGCCGTTCCCCTCAAGAACAAGTATACCGTTTTGGATACTTGTGGGGGGGATGACTTACCAGGGGTAAGTAACGGGGCTCAGGTCTCTGGCACGGAGCCTGTCCCCGTTACTCAGAAGGGAAGGGTGAAGAAGAGCAGAGCAGTAGTAATTGGGGACTCGATGGTTCGGGGCACAGATAGGCGGTTTTGTGGGAACGAGAGAGACTCACGTTTGGTATGTTGCCTCCCAGGTGCAAGGGTACGTGATGTCTCTGATCGTGTTTTCCGGGTCCTGGAGGGGGAGGGGGAGCAGCCCGAAGTCGTGGTCCATATTGGCACCAACGACATAGGTAGGACGAGTGCCGAGGATGTTAGACAGGCTTTCAGGGAGCTAGGTTGGAAGCTCAGAGTTAGAACGAACAGAGTTGTTGTCTCTGGTTTGTTACCCGTGCCACGTGATAGAGATTCGAGGAATAGGGAAAGAGAACACTTAAATGCGTGGCTACAGGGATGGTGCAGGAGGGAGGGATTCCGGTTTTTGGATAACTGGGGTTCTTTCTGGGGACGGTGGGACCTCTATAAACAGGATGGTCTACACCTGAACCTGAGGGGCACCAGTATCCTTGGGGGGAGGTTTGCTAGTGCTCTTGGGGGGGGTTTAAACTAACTCTGCAGGGGCATGGGAACCCAGATTGTAGCTTCAGGGTGCAGGGCCTGGAGTGTAGGGAGGTTAGGAACATGGCATCAATTTCCAAGGAGGGTGCCTGTAAACAGGAAAGTGGCTTGAAGTGTGTATACTTCAATGCAAGAAGTATACGAAATAAGGTAGGTGAACTTGCAGCGTGGGTTGGTACCTGGGACTTCGATGTTGTGGCTATTACGGAGACATGGCTAGAACAGGGACAGGATTGGCTGCTGCAGGTTCCAGGATTTAAATGTTTTAGTAGGGTCAGAGGTGGGGGTAAAAGAGGGGGAGCTGTGGCATTGCTTGTCAAAGATAGTATTACAGTGGTGGAAAGGACGATGGATGAGGACTTGCCATCTGAGGTAGTTTGGGCTGAGGTTAGGAATAGGAAAGGTGAGGTCACCCTGTTAGGAGTCTTTTACAGGCCTCCTAATAGTCCTAGAATCATTGAAGAAAGGATAGGGAAGGTGATTCAGGAGATGAGTGACAGTAATAGGGTGGTTGTTATGGGGGACTTTAACTTTCCTGATATTGATTGGGAAAGCTATAGCTCAAGTTCGTTAGATGGGTCAGTGTTTGTTCAATGTATGCAGGAGAGTTTCCTGACACAATATGTAGACAGGCCAACAAGAGGTGAGGCCATACTGGATTTGGTTCTGGGTAACGAACCAGGCCAGGTGTTAGAATTAGAGGTAGGTGAGCACTTTGGGGATAGTGACCATAATTCGGTGATTTTTACTCTCGTGATGGAGAGGGATAAGTGTGTACTACAGGGCAAGAGTTATAGCTGGGGTCAGGGAAATTATGATGCGGTGAGGCATGACTTAGGATGTGTGGCTTGGAAAAGTAGACTCCAAGGCAAGAGTGTAAATGATATGTGGAGCTTGTTCAAGGAGCAACTATTGAGTGTCCTTGATAATTATGTACCTGTCAGGCAGGGAGGAAAGGGTCGTGCGAGGGAGCCGTGGTTTAATAAGGAATTGGAATCCCTTGTTAAATGGAAGAGGGCAGCCTATCTCAAGATGAGACGTGAAGGTTCAATTGGGGCGATTGAGAGTTATAGGGTAGCCAGGAAGGACCTGAAGAGAGAGCTAAGAGCAGCAAGGAGGGGACATGAAAGGTCCTTAGTCGGTAGGATTAGGGAAAACCCTAAGGCTTTCTATAGGTATGTTAGGAATAAAAGAATGACTAGGGTAGGAATAGGTCCAGTCAAGGATAGTAGTGGGAAGTTGCGTGTGGAGGCGGAAGAGATTGGGGAGACACTGAATGAATACTTTTCTTCAGTATTTACTCAGGAACAGGACATTGTCGTCGATGTGAATACTGAGTCACAATTAAGTAGAATGGATGGCTTTGAGGTATGTAGAGAAGAGGTGTTGGAAATCCTGGAAAAGGTGAAAATAGATAAGTCCCCTGGGCCTGATGGCATTTATCCTAGGATTCTCTGGGAAGCAAGGGAGGAGATTGCAGAGCCATTGGCCTTGATTTTTATGTCCTCTTTGTCTACAGGAGTAGTGCCAGAACACTGGAGGCTAGCAAATGTGGTTAACTTGTTCAAAAAGTGGAGTAGGGATAACCCTAGTAACTATAGGCCGGTGAGTCTCACTTCTGTTGTGGGCAAAGTCTTAGAGAGAATTGTAAGGAATAGGATTTATGCACATCTGGATAGGAATAATGTGATCAAGGATAGTCAGCATGGTTTTGTGAAGGGCAGGTCGTGCCTCACAAACCTTATTGAATTCTTTGAAAAGGTGACGAAGGAGGTTGATGAGGGGAAAGCAGTAGATGTGGTATATATGGATTTTAGTAAGGCGTTTGATAAGGTTCCCCATGGTAGGCTACTGCAGAAAATACGGAGATATGGCATTGAGGGTGAGTTGGAGGTTTGGATTAGGAATTGGCTGGATGGAAGAAGACAGAGAGTAGTAGTTGATGGCAAAGTTTCTTCATGGAGTGCCGTCACTAGCGGTGTTCCGCAAGGATCTGTTTTGGGACCATTGCTGTTTGTCATTTTTATAAATGACCTGGAAGAGGGGTTAGAAGGCTGGGTGAGCAAGTTTGCGGATGATACGAAAGTCGGAGGAGTTGTTGACAGTGAGGAAGGATGTGGCAGGTTACAGCAGGATATAGAGAAGCTGCAGAGCTGGGCAGAAAGGTGGCAAATGGAATTCAATGTAGCTAAGTGTGAGGTGATTCACTTTGGGAAGAATAACAAAAAGATGGGGTACTGGGCTAATGGTCGGATACTTGGTAGTGTGGATGAGCAGAGGGATCTTGGTGTCCATGTACACAGATCTCTGAAAGTTGCCACCCAGGTAAATAGTGCGGTGAGGAAGGCATATGGCGTACTGGCTTTTATTGGTAGAGGAATTGAGTTCCGGAGTCCTGAGGTCATGATGCAGTTGTATAAGACTCTGGTGCGGCCGCATCTGGAATATTGTGTGCAGTTTTGGTCGCCATACTATAGGAAGGATGTGGAGGCACTGGAACGGGTGCAGAGGAGGTTTACCAGGATGTTGCCTGGTATGGAAGGAAGATCGTATGAGGAAAGACTGAGACACTTGGGGCTGTTTTCATTCGAGAAAAGAAGGTTTAGGGGTGACTTGATTGAGGTGTACAAGATGATTAGGGGGTTAGATAGGGTTGACAGTGTGAACCTTTTCCCGCGTATGGAGTCGGGTATTACAAGGGGGCATAGCTTTAAATTAAGGGGGGGTAGATATAGGACTGAAGTTAGGGGTAGGTTCTTCACTCAGCGAGTCGTAAGTTCATGGAATGCCCTGCCAGTAGCAGTGGTGGACTCTCCCTCTTTATGGGCATTTAAGCGGGCATTGGATAGGTATATGGAGGATAGTGGGTTAGTATAGGTTAGGTGGGCTTGGATCGGCGCAACATCGAGGGCCAAAGGGCCTGTACTGCGCTGTATTCTTCTATGTTCTATGTTCTATGTTCTGACACAGGGTAAACCCCTCTGCTAATTTAAACCAGCCATACAGAAAAGACTCACCCCTTGCTTTAATCTGTCAAAACTTGAGAGGCAAAGAACTATCCCCAAAGTCACTATTTAAAGTACAAAAAATTTAAGAACTTTATTCTTTCAGTCTAACAGAGAATATTAACTAACAACGATTGACAACTCCTTTCTCTTAATCTGTCTTTTACCTCTCCCTCTACAGGGCCAAGAAGAAGAGATACCGAGTCCATCTCTAACTCTGACCTCAAGACCCTCTCTATTTTGCCTACCACACTGCCCACAGCCTGACACAGGACCAGAGACAATGAGTGAGCATACCCATTTTGTATTTAGGACACGTTGGAGACACTCCCACTTTAAATTTTGAAAGGTGGCCTGGAGCCAAGTGTTGATTTGGAGATGCCGGTGTTGGACTGATTTACACATGAAAGAAGCGAAACTATCACTGTATTCTAACAGATGAAAGGCTTTACAGACAATCAATTTTTCAATGTATAATTTCAGTTAAATCATACTGCAAATTTTTGCTATAAATTCTGTGTTACGATTGAGCCCTCCACTATCACCTGATGAAGGAGCGTCGCTCTGAAAGCTAGTGTGCTTCCAATTAAACCTGTTGGACTATAACCTGGTGTTGTGTGATTTTTAACTTGGAGCCAAGTGAACTCTGTGGAGAATTTTCAATTGCTAGGCATGGGTCCTGTTGCAAATCAAGATCCTCCTTGCATCTTCCCAGATACCTTCCATACCTCAGAAGAGATCTCAACGTCCAGCTCCCTTTCCCATACCTCACAGAGCCGTTCAGACTTGTCTGAGGGACTCTCTCCCAATAGGTGATACACATCATTGACAGAAAGCATGTTCTCAGCACTCAGCATCCATTTCTCCATGTCAGATCGATAAGAATCAGTTAGAAGTGTGGTCTGTTTTTGAATGAAATTGCTAATTTGAAAAAATTGTAAGAGGTCCCTATTGTATATCTGAGCCAACTGGTCAGTATATCCCCCTCAAATAAGTCACCCAGGTAGGACATCACTGTGCTTCCTTACTGTGTCAGCTTAAGTGCCACTGTCTTCTCTCTGATACCTCACACTTATTTCAATACCTGACAATGTAGGTATCTCCAGAAAACCAATGCTCTGCAAATCTTATGAATGACTGCAACATCTTCCCCAGCTGAATGTCCCTCACACAACACCTGAAGCCACTAACCCTGCACATTCTCTGTGTACCTAATTATTAATTCAGAAAACAGACCTCAATAGGGCAGAGAAAATCAAGGCAGGTAATGGACTGCCAGATATTCATCTCATCCCTTACATAGAATAGAATATCCTTTATTGTCAAATTTACTGCATTGTAGAATGTTATAAAACAGAGGTTGACCCCCCTGAGAATTAAAACTGAAACACCCAAAGAGGCGCACCTTGCCCTATACTCTGTAAAAAAGAGTGTGAAAAATAGTGTAACCTGCTTTTCTGCAACTCCTAGTATTTAAATAAAATAAATCCCTGATACTAGTTTAAAATCAACAAGTAACAATTTATTTATCTAACTCTAACTATGAACAAGTTAAGTAAACTATTAACAAACAAAATAAATCATTTCTAACTACTATTTCTAAATAAATATTCTAATGGTATGCTGTTCCAAGAATTGCATGTCCCGCTCTATATACAAAAAAAAGAATTTAGTCTCTCGAATTTATATCCAGTTTAAATATCTTCTGAAATGTCTCCTGAAATGTTCTGTGTCTTCTCTATTGATTCTTCTGTCAGGAATGCCTTCTGTCGTTGATACCATTATATTTAGATAATGCTTTCTCTAAGACATGGATGAGGCTGTGAAAACAAATGATTCTCCCTCGAAAGCTGAGGCCAATAGCTCCGGTGGATGGCAGCTAGCTCTGGGGTCTTTGTCCAACTGCCCATTCTTTTATATCCTTGATGACATATCAATATTTCTTACAATAGGATTAGTCCTATGTTGTCTTACAGTAGGATTGGTCCTCTGATTTAATTCAATAGGTTTTTGGTATCTAAGTGTCTGGTTCAAATTGATTGGCTAAATTCAAAAGCCTGTTGTCTTGGTAAAAACTGCTGCTTGGCTTGCTAACTGTACGACCTTATGATACAAATGTTTCAGTTCAGGCTCTTTGTGTATCTGCAAATGTTCGAGCTGCTACTCACAGACACCAAAAAAACACCATCTTTTAAAGGGACCATGCAAAGCTCCCCCCCCTCCCTTAGCATTTTACAATTTTACAAACACCAAATTCCACCTTCCTTCCAAACTGCAATTGCTCTACCCAACTTTGCAACAAGAATTACAGTGACAAGATTTTACAATGTCTGCCTCTTATGGCTCCATCTCAGGTACAAGTACCTAGGTACAAATCTTGGAATTAAAAAAAAAGTAATTGCATTACTTTACAGAGTTTTAAAAATAGGTTAGAAATAGGCTGTTATTAAAGGATTAACATTACAGTCATGTAAAAAATTTCACATAGACATAATTGTAGCAGCTCAGTGCAGGGCTTCTGCACGTGTTCTGACAGCCTGCGCCAGACCCCAGTCCAACAGTGGTCCTCACTCCACTCCAGGGCTCCAGACCATGCCATACCGGCACTCAGCTGCTCCCAGCTAGGTTCTAGGATTGCTTCTCCCACACTGATCCCTGCCTGGAACTCACTGCCCATGCTGCTCTGGGATACCCTTTTCTTACACTGCTCTGGGATTCCCTGCCTGCATGCTTCACTGGAATTCACTACCTGCACTTCTACAGGGCAGCTTCCCCAAGTGCTGGTCTGGGACTCACAGTCCTCACTGCTCTAGGGGTTGCTGCCTGCATGCTGCTCCATGGCTCACTGCCCACATTGCTCTGGAGCTTACTGCCCTCGCTGCTCCGAGGTTCACTGACTGCGCTACTCCAGGGCTGTTTCTCCACTGGTTGCTCCAGGACTCACTGCCTCTCTACTCTGGGACTCGATGCTCACGTGCTGCTCCAGGCTCACTGCCCATGCGCTGCTCTGGCACTCACTTCCCTCACACTGCTCTGGGACTCCCTGCCCGTGTGCTTCTCCAGGACTCACTGCCCGCACTTCTCCAGGGCAGCTTCACTAAATGCTGTTCTGGGACTCATAGCCTTCGCTGCTGTGGAATCGCTGCCCACATGCTGCTCCAGGGCTCACCATGTGCACTGTGCTCCGGGGCCTGCTACCCTCACTGCTCTGCGACTCGCTGCCAATCTGTTCCAAGGCTGCTTCCTCACTCGCTGCTCCAGGACTCTTTGCCCCACTGCTCTGGAGCTCACTGCCTGTGCTGCTCCGAGGCTGCTTCCCCACATGCAGTTGCAGGGCTCGCTGCCCACTTGTTGCTCCAGGGCTCACTGCCCATGCGCCGCTCTGGCACTCGCTTCCCTCACACTGCTTTGAGACTCCCTGCCCGCATGCTTCTCTGGGACTCTCTGCCCGCACTGCACCAGGGCAGCTTCCAGACGTACTGCTCTGGGACTCTCAGCAAGCACGCTTCTCCAGGGCTTGCTGCTGAGCTGCTTCAGGGCAGCTTCCCTGCGTGCAGTTCCAGGGCTCGCTTCCCATGTGCTGCACTGGGGCGTGCTGCTCTGGGACTCCCGGCCCATGTGCTTTACAAGGTCACTGCCCATGTGCTGTTCCAGGGCTCACTGCCAACGTGCTGATCTGGGACTCGCTTCCTTCACACTGCTCTGGGACTCCCTGCCCGCGTGCTTCTCCGGGACTCACCAGCTCCAGGGCAGCTTTCCCATGTGCTGCTCTGTGTTTCTCAGCCCATGTGCTGTTGCGGAGCTCTCTGCCCTCATTGCTCTGGGACTCACTGTCTGCGCTGCTCTGGAGCTGCTTCCCCATGCACTGTACCAGGGCTCGCTGCCCGTGTTGTTTCGGGACCCACAGCCCACGCACTGCATTAGGGCTCACTGCCCTCACTGCTCTGGGACTCTGCCTGCGCTTGCGCTGCTCCAGAATTTGCCCCTGCAGCTAAGGGGAGAGAAAACGACAAGAAAAAAGGGGGAAAAAAAGGTTGAAAAAGAACAAGTGGAGCAGAGGAATTCCAGTAGGAGTGTCTTATCCTGCTGTTAGTTTGCCGATAAAATTGACACAGTCATGACTCCACCTGCCCTGAATGACTGACTGATTGTTTCCAAGTACCTGGACTGATATGGGATATTGCATTGATTTACTGTAGCAGGAAATCCCTGACTGAAGAGTCTCTCCCATGACTTGTCTAAGGCTTGCTAACAACCAAGCAAGCTTCCTGCCTTTCTGTCTGCGACAAATGACAAGACAAGACAGAAATAATGTGAGCCCGCTATTTCTGATGGTGTTGGCAAAGTGTAAAAGCAATGGAAGACAAGGATATTGTGAGCATTCAGATAGACTCAAGAGTGAGTGAGTGCTATCATAAAGAGCAAAGAGCCCAGAGACAAAGCCTAATCCAATTCATGAGCTGGGTGCATGTCTTTGAGTGAATGGTGCCTTTGCTGCAGCAACACAGTGATGGTTGCTGGGGGTTCCAATGTACAGTACTGAAGTGAAGAAGCACCCTTAAAGCGGATCAGAGATATTCCCTGAGAATTGCTAGAGATTGGCATATGTTGGAGGCCGTTCTCGGTGAATGTGGGGTGCATGGGGCCAGTGCCGCTAGAGCATGCCCTGAGATGTTGACGAACATGGAGATCCTTTGGAGTAAGCGGTAAGCTGAATTCACCAGTAACTGCTCTGAATTTTGAGCTTTGTCAATGTCTACCTTGTTTGGTGTATTTGATAAGATAAGCAGCTAAGGGGAATTTATCCTTTAAGATTATTCTTTTCTAAATAGTTATAAATCCTATTTCTTATAACCTTTTCCAACACTTTACCAACAACTGAAGTGAGACTCACTGGTCTGTAATTACCAGGGTTGTCTGTACTACCCTTTTTGAACAATTAGCTATTTGCTATCCTCCAGTCCTCAGGCACTATTCCTGTAGACAATGATGATTTGAAGATCAATGCCAAAGGCTCGGCAATCTCTTCCCTTGCGTCCCGGAGGATCCTAGGATTGATCCCATCTGGCCCAGGGGACTTGTCTATTTTCACACTCTGCAGTATTTCTAATACCTCTTCCTTGTGAATCTGTATCTTCCTCGCCAATATTTTCATTTCCTATAGTGTGCACTGCCGAAAAATATTTATTTAGTGCTTCCCCTATCTCCTCTGACTCCATACACATCTTTCTACTATTATCCTTGATTGGTCCTAATTTAACTCTCATCATTCTTTTATTCGTGACATACCTATGGAAAACCTTAGGGTTAACCCTGATCCTATCCACCAAAAACTTCTCGTGCCTCCTCCTGGCTCTTCTGAGCTCTCTTTTTAGGTCAATTATAACATGCATGAAAAGTTCTTCAAATGCAGGAATTGGCAACAAAGGTGTTGGTTTTATTACCGCCTGTGGCTTACCTACCATTTGGCATGTATGACGCATACAGCAAGAGTTAACCACATCCTTGTGCATTCCAGGCCATTAAAAATGTTTTTGTACCTTAGTCTGAGTCTTTCGTACCCCTAGGTGACCTCCTACAGGTAGTTCATGGGCTACTTGTAACACCGCCTGTCTGTATGCTACTGGCAATACAATCTGGTGAACGTCAGCTCGTTTCTCCTCTCCATTAACCTGCCGTGGTCTCCATTTCCATCTTAAGATTCTATCTTTCAGGTAACAACCCTCCAGAATATTGTCTGCCTATTTTTAAGAGTATGCATCCACATATATATCTTCTATCGTCTTGTCTTGCTGTTGCAAGTCTCTTAGCCTTTCAGGACTAAACACTTCTGTCTGACCCTCTGCCTGTTCAGGTTTTTCCTGCACCATTACATCAAACAGGGTATCCACTAACTAAACCTTAACTCCTTATCTTTCTCTTTACCTTTCACTTCATGCAGTGACTTATGGTAGTAGGATATGGTTACCACACAGTCTGGGAAAATATCAGGATATTTCTGTTTTAACCCCTCAGTTTCTTGGTCTTCCTTGGGCTTCTCCACAACATGGGGTGTCATTCCCATCTTGGACCCTGCCAAATTATTCCCAAGAACAAACTGAATTCCTAGAACTGACACTCTGTCAATCACTCCTACTGTAATTTTCCCAATCTTGAGTTGGCACTCCAACCTGATCTTACACAGGGGAACACTAAATTTCTGTCCATCTATCCCATAAATTACCACACTTTTGGGTAACAGATCAGAAAGAGTGCATATTCACTCATGCCTTACTATCAGCAACTGGTTAGATCCTATATCTCTCAAAATTCGAGTCCTTCTCCCCCTGTTCTTTCTGAGTAAACTTTACGCACAGCAACAAATTATTTGTAGAGATCAGGTACTGATTCCATTACCCAGCCCCTGCCTAGGCTGTGCACTCTCCTGCAGATCCTCACCTGTTCTTGGGGTCTCCTTTACTACCTTCACTAACGCCACTGGCTTAGCTTCTTTTCTCACATCTTTTCCCACAGTGCCTTTCTTTAACTGTGACTTTATGGGTCCCACTTTACAACAGTGGAAATACCTGAGGCCCTTCATCTCCTTTCCACCCTCTTGGGCTTCTTTTTTATTCTGTGGTAAATTCATACCAGCATTCTCTACTCTTGGTTTCCTAGTGGTTATCTCCCGTTCTCCCCCTTCTATCCATCACAGGATGAAAATCTGGTCAAAAGCTTGTCTTATGCACCAACATGTACTCATCAGCTAATCTGCTGCCCTTTTCACTTCCTGAACTTTCTGTGCCTCCACGTGAATTCTTCCCATCTCTGGAAGTGGGTTTTCAGAATAAGCTCTCTTAAAGCCTCAAAGGTCCTATCTATTTTCAAAGCATGCACCCATCAATCAAAATGACTCTTTAATTCTTTCGAACTCAGCATAAGTCTGACCTGGTTCCCTCTTTGTGTTTTGAACCGCTGTTTATATACCTCTGATAACAATTCATAAGCACTTAAAATAGCCTGTTTAATCTCTTCATAATCTCTTGACCCCTCATCTGACAGTGCGGCAAATACCTCACTAGCTCTGTCTGCCAGTTTATTCTGAACTAGCATTACTTTTAAATCCTCAGATAAGTCTATTGGCTGGTTAATTTTTCAAATGAAATAAAGAAGGTTTCAACATCTTTCTCATCAAAATGTGGCAGAGTTTTGACATTTATATATATCATCACCTTTTTTTTAATCTCCATCCTGTTAACTTGACTTTGCTTACTAAGTCACAACTTCTCAAGTTCAAATTCTCTTTCTTTTTGCTTAGCTAAGAACATTCTGTCTCTTTCTTTTTCCTCTTTCTCTTTCTCTCTCTCTCTCTCTTTCTCTTTCTTCCCTCTGTCTTTGCTCAGCCAAGAACCTTCTCCCTCTTGTTCCTCTCTCTCTCTTTTTCTCTCCCTCTTTCTTTCCTGTCCTCTTTTTGTTTATCTTCTCACTCCATTTTCCTCAATAGTAATTTAAGTTTTTCTACCTCTACTGCACTTGTCTGTTTCTCTGATACACCTAAGTGTTTGAGTAATTCCCTTACAATTTCAGCTTTACTTTTGTTCTTGGTTAAACCCAAATCTAATTTATTTGCTAATTCTAAAATTATGGCTTTTTTTCTTTCCTTCGAAACCTTCTTGGCAAATTTGAGAATCATCTTCAAATCAAACTTCTTTAGTAATTTTACTCTCTTTTACTTTAATTAACCACAAGTCACCGAAATTAAACAAATTGCCTCACTTACGTTTTATTCAAAGATCTAGGACACTAACCTGCAAGTGTTCAAATCTGCTGGGATTTTTCGTACCCACAAGTCTATTCAAATCTGTCTAAACCAGTTAATATCCCAACGACGAGCCCCCAAACTGTTATGACACAGAGTAAACCTTCCTGCTTAATTTAAACTAGCAACACAGAAAAGATTTATCCCATACAGTAATCTGTGAAAATTTGAGAGTCAAGAACTACTTAAAGTAAAAATTAACAACTTTATTTCTTACAGTATAACAGAGAATAATTAACTAACAACTATTTACAATTCCTTCCTCTAACCTATCTTTTATTTTCCCCGCTTCCATATTGGTCCAATAAAAATCCCGATTGAGATTTTCAAAACAAAACTTTTTATCTCAAACCCAGGCTGCTTTTAGTTCTTCTCTGTAATCCTGTCTTCTTTTCTTCTTCTTAGGGATTCTGCTTCACAGATTACTTATCAATACAGGTACTTTAAGAGAGCTATTTTTCAGGCAGTTTTTACATGCTGGTGGCATGGTAGTTCTCCTCCCAACTGTTCAATTTTCCATGGTCGAATACCTCCAAAGCATCGGATTGTGTCATTGGCTTTTAAAATCAAACTTGATTGGAGGTTGCTTTTTTGGGGGTATAATTTTAACTGATTGGCCGAATTCAAATCTGTTTTTGTCTTCAAGCAACCAGCTACACTAACTGCTGGACCAAAGGATTACGTTATAGCTTTTTACAGAACACTTTGTTCTCTCAGGTAGTTCTGGTGGTTTTAACTCTTTTAAAGGTACAGTACACCCACATAACAGTATGCGCCTGTGAGAGGGCATGTGCATGAGTGTATGTGTGTGTGTGTGCGCGTCTGAGAGAGGGTCTGTGTGAGTGTGATCTTGTGTAAGAGTGTATGTGTGTGTATGTGTGTGAAGTGTATAGTGTAGTGATGTCACCTCTCATGTGACATGAACCCAAGAGCCTGGTTGAGGCCATCCTCATTGGTACCAACCTTCTCACTGATGTCAATGATCAGTTCTTTTGCTGATGTTGAGAGAGCGGTTGTTTTCATTGCACCACGAGACAGAGCCTTCTATCTCCTTTTTGTATTCCGACTTGTCATTGTTTGATATCCATCTTACCATGTGGTGTCATCAGCAAACTTGTAGATGGCATTCGTTCAGAATTTGGCAACACGGTCATGGGTGTACAGGAAGTACAGTCAAGAGCTGAGAACACATTCTTGGGGGGCTCCAGTGTTGAGTGTTATCTTGGAGGAGGAGCTATTTTCACTGATTGCGGTCTGTGGCCAGGAAGCTGAGGATCCAGTTGCAGAGGGTGGAGCCGAGGCCTAGGTCTCATAGTTTTGAGCTCAGTCTGGAGGTGACATAGCACTCATATCAAGATAGACGAGTTGATGGCACAAATAGAAATAAGTGAATATGACTCAATACCATTATAGAGATGTAATTGCAAGATGGCCAAGAGTAGGGACTCAATATTCAAAGATATCAGATATTTTGGGAGTTTAGAGATAAAGGAAAAGGAAGTAGGATAGCTCTGTTCATATAGGAAAGTATCAGTGTGGTGGTGACTAATGATAAATATTCAATAGGTTGTAATGTAAAATCAATTGGGGTGGTAATAAGAAATCACAGTGGACTGACATCAAGGTGGGTGTCATCTAAACACCCGAAAGAGTTGACTCACAACAGGACAAACTCTAAATTGAGAAATAATGGGGGCACCTTGATTGTTATGGGTCATTTTAACTTGCACATTGACTGGACAAATTAGTTGGGCAAAGGTAACATAGAAGACAAATTTGAAGAGTATGTTATAGATTGATTTTTAGAGAAGTACGAAGGTCTTCAGTTGTTAATGGTGATGAGCATTTAAGCAACTCACTGGAGAAGGACAGTCTGCAAATGTCCCCATTCTCAATGATAGAGGAGACCAAAACATAAGTACAATAGATAAGGCTGAAGCATTTGAAGCAATTTCAGTTAGAAGCGCTTCCTCCAGTAGTCTCCAGTATTACCAATAATCAGCTAATTCAATTCAATTCATATGATATCAGGAAATGGTTGGAAACACTGGATACTGAAAAGGCTACAGGCCCTGACAACATTCCGGAAATAGTGCTGAAGACTTGTGCTCCAGAACTTGCTGCTTCCTTGCCTCAGCTGTTTCAGTGCAGTTACAACACTGGCATTTACCCGAAAATGTGGAAAGTCTCCTAGGCACATCCTGTACTCAAAAGGCAGGACAAATCCAACATGACCAATTCCCGCCCCATCAGATTTGATAAGCAGTAAAGTGATGGAAGGAGTCATCAACAGTGCTATTGGGAAGCAGTTGCTCAGCAACAACTTGCTCAGCAATAAGCAAACCTAGTTGGGTAGGCCAGGGCAACTCAGCTCCTGACCTCATTAGAGCCTTGGTTCAAACATTGATAAAAGAGCTGAAGTCCAGAGGTGAGATGAGAGTGACAGCCTTTGAAATCAAGGACACATCCAACCAAGTGTGGCTTCAAGGAGCCCTAGCAAAACTGGAATCATTGAAATTTAGGAAGCAAACTCTCTGCTGGTTGGTGTCATACCTGGCACATAGGAAGATGGTTGTGGTTGTTGGAGGTCAATCATTTCAGTTCCTGATCATCTTAGCAGGAGTTGCTCAGGAGCGCCCTAGACCAAACCACATTCAGCTGCTTCATCAGTGACCTTTCCTCCACCATAAGGTCAGAAGTGAGGATGTTCACCGATGATTGCACAATGTTTAGCATCATTTCTGACTCCTCAGATACTGAAGCAGTTCATATTCAAATGCAACAAGATCTGGACAGTATCCACGCTTAGGCTGACAAAGGCTGCACAATGCTAGGCAGTGTCAAACTCCAATAGGAGATAATCTAACCACCATCCCTTGACATTCAATGGTGTTACTATCAAACATCCCTCACTATCAACATCCTGGGGATTACCATTGACATCCAAGATGTGTTTTTTTAAATCAAACTCAACTGGACTCATTGAATCTAAAGCAGAAACATGGGAATACCATTCCCTGCAAGTTCTCCTCCAAGCCACTCACCACCCTTACTTGGAAACATAACACCATTCCTTCACTGTTGCTGAGTCAAAATCCTGGAATTCCCTCCCTAAGAGCCTTGTGGGTCTACCTACATGACTACAATAATTCAAGAAATTAGTTCACCATCACCTTCTCAAGGGCAATGAAGGGCAGATAATAAATGCTGGTCATCCAGCGTTGCCTACATCCCATGGGTACATTAAAAAAAAGAATAAGGTGCCACATAAAGGACTACTATATAAGATAGGAGTCCATGATTTTGGGATCATGTATTAGCATGGCTTAAGGGTTATTTCACACACAGGTAACAGAGTTAGGAATGTTGGGTCTTTTTTGGGTTGGAAAGTGGCAGAGTGCTACAAGGGTAGGTTTTACATCTCAGTTATTTAATGTCAATATTAATGAATAAAGGGCAGAGTGTACTGTATCCAAATATGCTGACCACACAAAAACATATGGGAATGCTGTGACAAGAACACAGGATTCTGCAAGAAGATATAGTTAGGTTGCACAAATAGGCAAAACCTTGGCAGATTTTGATTGATTTGATTCGATTTATTACTGTCACTTGTACTGAGGTACAGTGAAAAGTGCTTTGCAGTCAGAACATACTACACAACTGCATCAGTGTAACAGAACAGTGTGAAGGATATAATGTTACAGCTGCAGAGAGAGAGAGCGATCAACATTAACACTAAAGAGATCCATTCAAAATTCTGATAACAGTGGGGAAGAAGCTGTTCTTCAATCTGTTCATGTGTGTATAAAAACTTTTATATCTTCTGCCCGATGGAAAGAGGATGGAGGAGAGCATAACCAGGATGAGAGGATCTGTGATTATGTTGTTTGCTTTCCCGATGCAGGAGGAAGTATAGATGAAGTCAATGGATGGGAGGCTGGTTTGCATGATGGACTGGGCTACATTCACAACTCTGTACTTTCTTTCAGTCTTGGGAAGAGCAGTTGCCATACCACACTGTGATGCAACTGGACAGGTTACTTTCTGTGGTGCTTCTAAAAAAATTTGTAAGAGTCTTTTTGGATATAATTTTCTCAGCCTCCTGAGGAAGTAAAGGCATTGCTGTGCTTCTTGACTGTACTGTCAATGTGAGTGAACCAAAATAGGTGGTTGGTGATCGTAACTCCCAGGAATTTGATGCTCTCAACGAACTCCACATCAGCACCATTGATGCAGATGGGCATGCTTTCCATTCTGCATCCTGAAGTTAATGACTAGCTCCTTCTATGTTGATGGAGAGATTGTTGTCTTTACACTGTGCCATTAGCATCTAACTCCTTACAGTATTCCACGCCTTTTTTGTTTGATATTCAACCTTCAATGGTGATGTTGTCAGGAAACTTGTAAATGGAGTTGGAGCCGAATTTGGCCACACAGTCACGTGCATATAAGGGATTTGTAGGGGGCTGAGTATGTAACCTTGTGGGGCACTTGTATTGAGGATTATCATGGAAGAGAAATTGTCACCTGTCCTTACTGACTGCGGTCTTTGGTCAGGAAGTTGAGAATCCAGTTAAAGAGAGGAGAGTGGAGACCTAAGTCCCAGAGTTTGGAGAAGAGTTTGATTGGAATTGTGGTGTTGAAGGTGGAGCTGCAGTCAATAAGGAGTAGCCTGATGTAGGTATCCTTGTTGTCTAGATGTTCCAGAGATCTGCCAAGGACCTGTTGCACCAGTAGACGAATTGCAAGGGATCAAGGCAGTCTAGGAGACTGGAGTTGATGTGTTTGATGTGAGTCATGACCAACCTCTCAAAATACTTCATAATGGAGCTTAATGTAAGAAAGTGTGTGATCATGCACTGCTAGAAAGAATCAAGCAATGTATTATTCTTTAATGGAAAGAAATTCCAAAAGCAATTGTAGCACAGAAAAATGTGAATGTTTTTATGTATGAAACACAAAAAGCATTCACATACAGCAAGTAATTAAGAAGACAAATGGAATTTTGGCCTGTATTACTCAAGGATTGTCATTTAAAATAGTGATATCTTATTACAGTTGTAGAGGGTGTTGGTAAGGCTGTAGTGTGTACAGTTTTGATCTCTGTATTTGAACAATAATGCACTGACATTAGAAGCAGTTCAGAAGAGATCCACTAGGCTGATGCTTTGGATGAATTGATGACTTATCAAGAACATTTATTCATTAGAGTCTAGAAGAATGAGGGGTGATCTTACTGAAACATACAAGATTCTGAGGAGGTTCAACAGGTTTGATGGGAATGTTTTTCTACTACTGGGGTAATCTCAAACAAGGGGACATAGTTACAGAATAAGGGTACAATCATTTAAACCGAGATGCAAAGCTCGTCCTTCTGTCCCAGGGTAGCAAATGTTTGGAATGTGGAGGCTAGATCATTAAAACTGTGTAAAGAGGAAGCAGACAGACTTTTGAAATGTCATGGAGTTAAGGGCTGTAAGGAGCTGGTATGTAAGAGGAGTTGAGGCCTAAGCATATCAGCCTTCATTTTATTGAATGGCTGGTTTGATGAGCCCAATAGGACCTGCCATCTAAGTATCATGGCTGTAAGAGCAGGTCAAAGGCTACAAAATCTGTGCTGAGTCACTCTCTCCTGTCTCCCCTATACCTTTGATGATCTACAAGGCACAAATGATTCAGATTCTCTACATGTGCCTGGATGAGTGCTACTTCAAAAGACTGAAGAGAACCAATACCATCTAGGACAAAGCCCATGTGATAACATTCCAACTGTCACTTTCAACTTTCTCTGTCTGTACTGCTGATATATAGCTGTAGCAATGAGTACCATGCTTAAGATGCATTGCAGTAATTCACCAATCCTCTTTCAATAACACCTTCTAAATGTGCCAACTTGAAGGACAATGTCAGCAGATGGAAAGCAACACCACAACCTGCAAATTGTCCTTCAAACCATGCACTATCTTTATTTGGAATTATATTACTGCTTCTTCAATGTTGCTGGGTCAAAACCTTGGAATTCCCTCCCTAATGGCATGGGTGTACTTCATGTACTGCAGAAATTCAAGAAAGAAGTTTCAGGACAACTAGAAATGAGCAATAGAGGCTGATCCTGTCAGTAATGCCTGAAACCGTGAATGAATAAACAAAGGTAGATAGGGCAATAAATGATGCTCAAAAACAATGTAAGATCCATATATCTGTCCATTCCTCCCTCCCTGCCTCCTTCCATTGATCGATCGATCCATCCATCCATCTCTCCCTCACTCCCTCCAGTCATCCATCCACCCCTCCCTCATCATTCATTCATCCATCTCTCCCTCCATTCCTCCATCCATCCATCCATCTATCCATCCATCCATTCATCCATCCATTCATCCATCAATCCATCCCTCCATCCATCCCACCCTCCCTCCATCAATCTCCCTTTGTCTCTCTCCATCTCCCTCTGTAGGAGCAGGTTAAAAAAAAGCATTAAACCAACGATGCACAGATGAACATCTAATTCAAACCAAGTCCTATTTCCAGGTGACTGCCTATCAAATTAAGGATCACCCAGATCAGAACAATGCCATATACTTGCTCAAAGGAGAAAGTCACCTCTTTACACACTTCTGGTTTGGATGTAACCCACAGAATTAGTCCCATTTTTACCTATATTTTCCACCCATCTAATTTCAGCAAAACTGGCTTGTCTGTGCAATTTGTCATTGATTGTGTGCATGTTTGGCTTTAAAGTGGGTTATATTTTAAGTTTGCATTTTTAATAATGAATATTCAATTTTTCCAGATGCTAGAGTACAATTTTGTCATAAAATATAATTTGTTTTCTTGGGCATTGAAGAAACCTGATGTGAGTTTCTTTTAATAAGATAGTTGTTATAGTCAGGAAAAGGTTAAAAATCACACAACACCAGCTTATCGTCCAACAGGTTTATTTGGAAGCACTAGCTTTCGAGGCCCTGCTCTTCATCAGGTGGTTGTGGTACAGATGCAGCACCTCGAAAGCTAGTGCTTTCAAATAAACCTGTTGGATTATAACCTGGTACTCTGTGATGTTTAAAATTGTCCACCCCAGTCCAACACCAGCATCTCCAAATCATAGTCAGGAAAGTCCACCATCCTTGTAGTTAAATTGATCATGTCTCACAGCTCTGCTCGGATCCACTGTCAGTGCACAGAGTCATGAGTGTCTGTGACCAGTTCAAACTGACCTTGGGAGTCAAGGTAAATCAAGGCAAGAGCAAGGTCATGTTCTTTGGGAACTTGTCCTTTTTATGAATAAAATATATTTCTGAAAAAAGCTTACTTTTTTTATAGTTGTAGTCTGCTAGGAATAGAGGGTGGAAGTTAGTTTGGTGACTCGGAGGTAAGGTTGTGTAAATCAGTTCCTGCATTTTGTCTGCAGTTGATTGATTTGGTTGATCAGGTTTGAAATGGCAGGAGAACTTGGCCCCCAATGCTCCTCCTGGGGAATCAGATGCACTTCTAGTGTCCACGGTGAATACATATGCAGTAAGTGTGTTCAGCTGCAACTCCTGACTTACCACATAGAGCACCTTTGGTTGGTGTGGGCACAGATTTTACAGTTCCTGCGGTGGCAGGGGAAAGTGCCAGGATGGGAGGGTGGGTCGTAGGGGGGTGTGGACCTGACCGCCTCGGAACACTTCAACCCCAGGGCATCAATGTGGACTTCAACAGCTTCCTCATTTCCCCTTCCCCCACCTCATCCTAGTTTCAAACATCCAGCTCCACACTGTCCCCTTGACCTGTCCGGACTTGTCCGACCTGCCTAGCTCCTTTTCCACCTATCCACTCCACCCTCTCCTCCCTGACCTATCACCTTCATCTCCTCCCCCATTCACCTATTGTACTCTATGCTACTTTCTCCCCACCCCCACCCTCCTCTAGCTTATCTCTCCATGCTTCAGGCTCTCTGCCTTTATTCCTGATGAAGGGCTTTTGCCCGAAACGTCAATTTTGCTGCTCGTCGGATGCTGCCTGAATTGCTGTGCTCTTCCAGCACCACTGATCCAGAATCTGGTTTCCAGCATCTGCAGTCAGTGTTTTTACCACATAGAGCACCTGGAGCATCCATGAGGCTCAAAATGCTGTGGATAGCATGTTTAATGAGTTGGTCACACCCCCAGTCAGGGCTACACAGACAGATAAGAGTTGGGTGACCACCAAGAAGACAAGTAAGCATGGCAGGCAGTGCGGGAGTCCTCTATGGTTATTCCATTCTCAAACCGTTTTGGATATTTTTGGCGGTGATCCCCTCTCAGGGGAAAGTGGCAGCCAGATCAGTGGCACCATGACTGGCACTGTTGTACAGCAGGAAGGGTTGAAGCATAGGCAAGCAGAAATGAGAGGGAACTATATGGTTAGTGACACACATTGGCATTTCTGTGGCCACAAACGAGATTCTAGGATGGTTTGTTGCCTCCTTGGTGCCAAGATCAAGGATGTCTCTAAGTGGGCATAGGATATTCTGAAAGGGGAGACTGAGCAATATGTGGTCCGTATTGGTACTAATGATAGAAGCAGACAGAGAAATGAGGTCCTGCAAAGGGTATTCATGGAGTTAGGAGGAGGTTGAAAAGCAGAATATCCAGGGATTACTTCACATTCCATGTACTAGTGAGGTTAGGAATAGGAATATAATGCTGTTAAATATTTGGTAGAAAAGCTGGTGCAGGAGGGATGGCTTCAGGATCATTGAGATGTCTTCTGGTCAGATGGTACCTCGCAAGAAGGACTAGATGAACCTAAACTGGGTGGCACCAATATCCTGGTAGGTAAGTTTGCAAGTGTCACATGGAGAGTTTAAACAATTGTGGCAGGGTGTACAAAAAGAGCATAGAATCATACAGCACAGAAACATACCATACAGTCCAACTCATTCATGCTGACCAAGTTTCTTGAACTGGACTAGATACATTTGTCTGCATTTCCTTATCCATTTCCTCACCTTAAGCCAGTGCCCTTTAGTTTTCGACTCCCTTATCCTAGATAAAAAGACCTTAGCTATTCACAAATGTCTTGTACAGCCATAACATGATGTCTCAACTCTTCCATTCAAAGCTTTGACCAGTGAAGGTAGGTCAGCAAGTCAAACAACTACATGGAGGCTGGGATCCCATCACCAAGTTCACCCTTTATTTACATGTGCACAGTATACTGGCTGTGACCAGCTAGCCAGCTTGGAGTTGGTCCTTTAAATAAGGAGATTCTCTGAATCCCATTCTTCTTTCTTAGACATTCTGAATATCCTGTTTAAATCTGTTAGCCAGGAGTCCCTGATTGGTCCAGGTTAACAACCCCAATCAAGGATCTCATAATCAATGGGATCCACTTTATTTCAATCACTACAACAAGTAAAATCACCGAGGAGGAGTCAGAGACTAAGGTCAGTAAAGCTAAGGGGAAGAACAGACAAGCTGAGGCTACTGAACACAGCAGAACAGGCAGACTGAGATGTATTTGTTTTGATGCAATGAGCATGTAGCACAGATTGAAATTGGTGTGTAGGATTTGGGGCAGCATGGTGTTTCTTCTGGGTGCTCCGGTTTCCTCCCACAATCCAAAGATGTGCAGATCAGGTGAATTGGCCATGTTAAATTGTCAAGTCTGAGGTAAATACAATGTAGGGGAATGGCTCTGGGTGGGTTACTCTTCGGAGGGCCAGTGTGGACTTGTTGGGCTAAAGGGCCTGTTTCCATACTGTGGGGAATCTAAACTAATCTAAATGTGGGTCTCACAGAGATGTGACTGCAAGGGGTTAAGAGCTAGGAACTAAATATACAGGGATACACATCCTGTTGAAAGGACAGACATATTGGCAGAAGGGACAGGGTTACCTTGTTAGTAAGAAATGAAATGAAATCGATAGCAAGAAGTAATATAGGGATAATATAGTCAAACTCTGAGACTCTATGCAGGTAGGGTTGAGGAACTGCAAAGGAAACAATACCCTGATGTTGGTTGTGTACAGGCCTCCTAGCAGTAGTCAGGATGTGGGGGAGAAAATAAATTAGATGATTGAAAAGATATGTATGAAAGGCATGATTACAATAATCATGGGTGACTTCAATATGCAGGTGGACTAGGTAAATCAAAATGGTAATGGATCTCAAGAAAAGGTAGTCATGGAATGTTTACAAAATAAATTGTTTGGGGGCAGCTTTTGGTAGAGCCCACTAGGAAACAAGTAATTCTGGATTTGGTGGTGTGTAATGAGGGAGACTTGATTAGAGAATTTAAGGTGGAGGAGCCCCTGGGGAGCAGTGATCATAAATGATTTAGACTGCAGATAAAGATGGAGATGCTAGAATCAGATGTAACAGCATTACTATTGAATAAAAGTAACAAAAGTCATGAGGGAGGAACTGGCCAGAGTTGATTAGAAGGAGAGCCTATCAGGGAAGATAGTGGAACTGCAATGGCAGGAGTTTCTGGCTGTATTTTAGGAAACAAAGCAGAAATTGATCTTAAGGAAGAAGAAACATAATAAGGAGAGGAGTAGGCAACCATGGCTGACACAAGAAGACAGCATAAAAGCAAAGGAAAATGATTACAGTATTGTAAGGACCAGTGGGAAGGCAGGAGACTGAGAAGCCTTTAAACATCAGCAGAAAATAATGAGAAAAGCAATAATGGGGGAGAAGATGAAATTTGAGAATAAGCATGATAACCCTCAGGTGAGAGCGGCCCTATGGTCCTCTGGGTCTGTAGCAACTTTACCTTCACTTAGAATATGTTATGAATCCAAACAAGCATTAGGCTATTTTGGATTTGGTAATGTGCAATGAACAAAGTCCTGTGTGGCTAAGGGAGCTCTCCTGTAGGATGCAGAGACACCCATGTCTCATAAGTAATATTTGTCATTCCATCAGAATGGTTACGTTAACCAGGCGTCAAACACCACTACTAAACAGTGGCTGCATCATCTTTTGCTTCACGTGTCTTACAGGTGAACCCATCATCCCGAGCACCAGCCAATCTCCCACAGAGGAAAGTTCTTCAACCACCATAGATGATAATGTGGAGTCATTCGTGGGATCATCATCTAGATTGTCTCCAGACTCTCTAGCAGTATGGATAAGAAAATTTCAATGAATTCATAAGGATGCAAGGTGAATGCCAGACCCGACAGTTCTGCAGATGTGAGAGGGAGAAACACCTCAGGCCACTGGCATTTGGAGAGTTGATGGAGGCACCTGCTAAACTCTCGATAGGTGATGACCCGGTGGTCCAGTGATGCCTGGAAATGCGCAACAGCAGCACGTAGGTGAACAGGACACACCGGTCTTCATGGAGAAAGTGAGGACTGCAAATGCTGGAGGTCAGAGTTGAAGAGTGTGGTGCTGGAAAAGCACAGCTGGTCAGGCAGCATCCGAGGAGCAGGAGAGTCGACGTTTCGAGCATAAGCTCTTCATCAGGAATGAGGGAGTGGCCCAATGAGGCTGAGAGATAATTGGGAGAGGGGGTGGGGCTGGGGGGGAAGGTAGCTGGGATTATGATAGATAGATGAAGGTGATAAGTTGGAGAGGAGCGTGGTGCGAAAAGGTGGGAAGGATGATGGGCAAGTAGGACAGTTCAAGAGCGCGGTGCCAAGTTGGAAGGTTGGATCTTGGATAAGGTGGGGAAAGGGATAAACAAGGATAAGACAGGAAAGTGGAGTTAAGAGCACAGTAAAATTATCCATGATCATGTTAAATGGCAAAACAGGCTTGAAGGGCTGAATTTCCCGCTCTTCCTCCTAATTCCTATGTTCCTATGTCTCATCTGGCTCCTAACCCCTCACAAGGAGTCAGGGCCGTGCCAGGAAGCACCCATCCAGATGACAAGCTATCACTAGCCCTTCAACAGAAGGTAGGTTCCACTATGAAGAAAGTGGGGACTGCAGATGCTGGAGATCAAAGCCGAAAAGTGTGGCACTGGAAAAACACAGCAGGTCAGGCAGCATTCGAGGAGCAGGAGAATTGACATTTCAGGCATAAGCCCTCCTGCTTATGCCCAAAACGTTGTATCTCTGCCTCTTCAGATGCTGCCTGACCTGCTGTGCTTTGCCAGCATCCCACTTTTCGACTCAGGCTCCATTATGGAACAGGCTCCTTCCACCCCAACCACAAAGCAAAGGAGCTCAGTGTATTGCAGTGGGAGGAAGAAGAGGAGAAAACTTCATTAATAGCATGTGGGAGCAACAGTTGGAAAACTTATATAAATAGAATGTTCACCTTACCATGTGATGTAAATAGTTTATGTTGAAAGCTTCATTTTCAAACAATGTTATGTCAATAGTTATTACATATTATAAACCCCCTGTGTTTCTCTGCTCATGTGATTGTCCCTGCATCTGCTTTTTTGCACCCAGCAGCATCACTCCTTGGCCATTGACAATGCCCAGTAGTGAGGATGTATGGTGTGCACCAAATACATAATGTCAATGCAGGGGTAGCAATGCCTGTGCATGGCATTGGTTTACTTTTTCTTCTCCCTAACCCCATCATCACCATTATCGTAATCATCATTGCCTACTGCGAAGCTGGTTGATACTAACAGGTAGGTGCAATACAAAGCGATAGTCAATGCTCCATGATGGCCAGGGTATAGTAACCCTATGTGCCTGTGTGCAAAGTAACACATTTTGGCAGATACTGTTGTTCCCAGTAAACACCAAGTGACAAGTTCCAGATGCAGTAAGGGTATGGAATGCTTTGCCTGCAACGGTAGTAGATTCGCCAACTTTAAGTGCATTCAAGTCGTCATTGGACAAACATATGGATGTACATGGAATAGTGTAGGTTAGATGGGCTTCAGATTGGTATGAGTGGTCGGCGCAACATTGAGGGCCGAGGGGCCTGTACTGCGCTGTAATGTTCTATGTTCTATGCAGTCAACTCCCTTACAAATTGGCGCACTTGGGCTGTGAGTGGACTCAATGTGCAGGGTAATTTGTAAGGGAATGGGCTGCATCTGGAACTGTCACTAGGTGTTTACTGGGAACAATAGTATCCTCAACAGCTGCCATAATAAGCTATGCACATTGAGCAAACAGCCTACTCCTACTCTGATTTTTCTAATCATGCAGCACTCCCTAAGTCCTGCACTGAAGTCAGAAGTCATGCAACACTAGGCTATTGTTCAACAGGTTTATTTGGAGCATAGCCCCTTCACCAGGTGAAATGAGAGAGAAGCACACAGACACAGAATTTATAGGCAGAAAGACATTAAGAGCACAGAGATCAAAAGATCATACAAATGGTGTGAGTTGAGTGTCGAATAATAAGTCTCTGTGTCAGATTGTGTAAGTAAGGTGTCAACAGCTGAATAACAAGCGAAGGGATGACCTATAGACTGCAATTTCCCTTCATGGTTGAAGATGCCCTCCAACGCATCTCATCCACATCCCGCACCTCCGCCTTCAAACCCCACTCCTCCAACTGCAACAAGACAGAACCCACCTGGTCCTCACCTTCCACCCTACCAACCTTTGCATAAACTCACATATCCGCCGACATTTCAGCCACCTCCAAACGGATCCCACCACCAGGGATATATTTCCCTCCCCACCCCTTTCCGCAAAGACTGTTCCCTCCGTGACTACCTGGTCAGGTCCACGTCCCCCCCCAACAACCCACCCTCCCCTCCTGCCACCGCAGGAATTGCAAAACCTATGCCCACATCTCCCCCCTCACCTCCATCCAAGGCCCCAAAGGAGCCTTCCACATCCATCAACGTTTCATCTGCACATCCAACAATGTCATTTATTGTATCCGTTGCTCCCAATGCTCTCCTTTACACTGGGGAGACTGGACGCCTTCTTGCAGAGCGCTTTAGGGAACATCTCCGGGACACCTGCACCAATCAATCCCACCAGCCCGTGGCCCAACATTTCAACTCCCCCTCCCACTCTGCTGAGGACATGCAGGTCCTGGGCCTTCTCCACCGCCGCTCCCTCACCACCCGATACCTGGAGGACGATTGCCTCATCTTCCGCTTTGGAACACTTCAACCCCAGGGCATCAATGTGGACTTCACCAGTTTCCTCATTTTTCCTCCCCCACCTTACCCCAGTTCCAACCTTCCAGCTCAGCACTATCCTCGTGGCCTGTCCTACCTGCCAATCTCCCTTCCCACCTATCCGCTCCACCCTCCTCTCTGACCTATCACCTTCATCCCCACCTCCATCCACCTATTGTACTCTTTGCTACTTTCTCCTCAGCCCCACACCTCTTCCATTTATCTCTTCACTCCAGAGGCTGCCTGCCCTTATTACTGATGAAGGGCTTTTGCCCAAACGTCGATTTTCCTGCTCCTCAGATGCTGAATTGCTTTGCTTTTCCAGCACCAGTCTAATCTAGACTCTGATCTCCAACAACTGCAGTCCTCACTTTTGCCTATAATGAGGTGGAGAAATAATTACAAAAAAATTAAAAATAAGGTGGTGCTGGAGAAAAACCAAATGACTGGAAAACATGATCGTTATAAGAGTCGCATGCCTGCATTGAAGTGTCAGTATAGACCACACATTCAATTTTCTGGAGTAGGACTTGTACCTACAAAATTTTGATCCAGTGTTGGGTATTCAATTCACTGAACCACAACTGATAACACGTTTTATATTGAATTTGAAAATGAAACAAAATGGTACAATTTATCTCAAAGTAATAATGCAAGTGAATGTTAATTTTAACTGTAATTTTCTCCATTATGGTTTAGCTTTTTGATTAGATCTGCAATTAAATGTATGCTCTCCATATTTTAAACAAGGTGTAAGCGCTCTGGTGTAATATTCCAGCATCATGTTGAATGCTTCCAACTCCACCTGCTGCTCGACCTGCTGCTCATGTTCTGTGTATGAAATCAGTTAGTCACAAGGCATAGAAGAAATTAGCTAGACGATAATTTCACTTTTATATATATATGTATATATAGGTTGTGATCTGGATAATTATTTTAAGTTATGTTATTTATTATTTTTAAAATGAGATCGGAGTTATTGAAAAATTTTGAGCTGCTATCAGTCTTGTCTACTTTGTGATATTAGAGCTGATAGAATATAAAATTGTTTTCTTATGTGTTACATCATGCTTTATAGTTCTCCTGAATTCTTTCAGAAAGCAACTAAATTAGTGGATAAGAATTACCCAGAAGATATGTATCATATGCGCTTTCAGAATTCTATTTGACAAACATTTACGTCACCTGCTGAAATAATTTGGTAAATTTGATACAATGCTTCAAAAATCAGCTCTTACAGTTGATACACTTTAATATCTTATATTTCACTTTTTATAATACTTTCCTTTCCTTAGCTATGGTCTTCACCGATGTTGATCTGATAATCTAGAATTTTCTCTATTTTTTCACCTTTATCTCCTCCATTAAAACCACCTCTTTGAGCTTTTCAGTCATTTTCTTTATTTTTGTGGGATGTAAGTATGCATTTTATTTGATTATGCCTTGGGAGGTTCTTTTTTATGTAAAAGATATGGCACAAACCCAAGTATCTGGCCTTGTTTGGGAATTTTAAAGAAGATAAGAACTCATGAACGATGAATTAACTATCTCGTTTGATAGCTGTCTTGACAAAAGGCACCGTAAGAAAAAAAATACTCCGAATACTGGACAATTATTCCACAGGGGTTTATAAGTAGATTCACACCCATTCCACTATTTATAAATGGTATGAGAGAGAATACTTCAAGCAACATAGTAGATTAAGTTATATTTCAGAAGAAAGTGAAAGCATCCAATGGAATGTGAACAGATTGACTATACAGGCAAAGGAATGATGAAAGCACTTGAAATGAAATAATTGCATTTTTTTTATATTTATGTCATTTTACATTTTGTTACAAGATATTCATGTTCCTAATTCCCCTCATGAAAGAAACTGAGAGACATAAAAAAGAATAGTTTAAAGAGAAATAATGATACATATTGCAACTTTGCAACTGAACCACTGAGTGGAGCTACCCACTTAAAGCATAGGCATTGATTTCTGTCTTAATTATATTCCTACTGCTCTATTACTATTGCTGTACTATGCTTTGGCCCTCCCTACTGTATGGCAAAGTCAGCTGTGGTGCCACTGCTGTGGCTGCTGCTGCTCCTGTCACCTGATGGGTCATCTCCCTCATCACTATCCAAAATGGAATACTTGTTTGACAAGCTGACATCTGCAGGGTACTCCAGTACTGACAGCCTGCTCCGTCTCGCAGTTACCTATCCAACTTCCTGTACTTTGGGTGTGACCACATTTCTATAACTTCTATCTATGATGCGCTACACCATTTGTACTCATTAGTGTCTCAACTGCCGATTGAGCCGACCCATTCCTTTGATAAATAGCTGAAACTGGGTACACTTCCTGCAGATGCTGTCACATCTGCAGGTGGAACACAAAACCCCACCAACTGACCTGACTAACCCTCTTTTGCCTGTTAGATTACAAGTTAAATTTTAATTAGCTACGTACAAATTACAGTTATTAATCTCTTACAAATAGTCCCTCTATATCTACTCACTACCTAAATTCCCTGTACTAACCAAGAAGTGAACTACCTGCAATCACCCTTTAGAATGGTTGAGACACACTTCCTCTGTACTCCTGTGAGATTCCTTTACCTGGAGCACAACGTATTCACCACTTTCCTTTTACATTGTTTTATACCATGTTCAGCCCCTGTTCATGGACTGTTTAATGTTGAATTCCATCCAATCTATTTCACAGCAAATCTGACTCACTTCACAGTACTCCCAGTCTGCTTCACAGTTGTACTGACTGCAGCACACTGCTCCTGGTCTGCTTCACAGCAATGCTGACTGATACACACTGCTCCCAGTCTGTTTCACAGCAATGCTGACTGCAGCACATTGCTCCCAGTCTGTTTCACAGCAATGCTGACTGATACACACCGCTCCCAGTCTGTTTCCCAGCAATGCTGACTGCAGCACACTGCTCCCAGTCTGTTTCACAGCAATGCTGACTGATACATACTGCTCCCAGTCTCTTTCACAGCAATGCTGACTGATACACACTGCTTCCAGTCTGTTTCACAGCAATGCTGACTGCAGCACACTGCTCCCAGTCTGTTTCATAGCGATGCTGATTGATACACACTGCTCCCAATCTGCTTCACAGCAATGCTGACTGATACACACTGCTCCCAGTCTGCTTCACAGCAATGCTGACTGATACAGACTGCTCCCAGTCTGTTTCACAGCAATGCTGACTGATACACACTGCACCCAGTCTGTTTCAGAGCAATGCTGACTGATACACACGGCTCCCAGTCTGTTTCAGAGCAATGCTGACTGATACACACAGCTCCCAGTCTGTTTCACAGCAATGCTGACTGATACACACTGCTCCCAGTCTGCTTCACAGCAATGCTGACTGATACACACTGCTCCCAGTCTGTTTCATAGCAATACTGACTGATACACACTGCTCCCAGTCTGTTTCACAGCAATGCTGACTGATACACACTGCTCCCAGTCTGTTTCACAGCAATGCTGACTGATACACACTGCTCCCAGTCTGCTTCACAGCAATGCTGACTGATACAGACTGCTCCCAGTCTGTTTCACAGCAATGCTGACTGATACACACTGCTCCCAGTCTGTTTCAGAGCAATGCTGACTGATACACACTGCTCCCAGTCTGTTTCACAGCAATGCTGACTGATACACACTGCTCCCAGTCTGCTTCACAGCAATGCTGACTGATACACACTGCTCCCAGTCTGTTTCATAGCAATGCTGACTGATACACACTGCTCCCAGTCTGTTTCCCAGCAATGCTGACTGCAGCACACTGCTCCCAGTCTGTTTCACAGCAATGCTGACTGATACATACTGCTCCCAGTCTATTTCACAGCAATGCTGACTGATACACACTGCTTCCAGTCTGTTTCACAGCAATGCTGACTGCAGCACACTGCTCCCAGTCTGTTTCACAGCGATGCTGATTGATACACACTGCTCCCAGTCTGCTTCACAGCAATGCTGACTGATACACACTGCTCCCAGTCTGTTTCACAGCAATGCTGACTGATACAGACTGCTCCCAGTCTGTTTCACAGCAATGCTGACTGATACACACGGCTCCCAGTCTGCTTCACAGCAATGCTGACTGATACACACGGCTCCCAGTCTGTTTCACAGCAATGCGGACTGATACACACTGCTCCCAGTCTGCTTCACAGCAATGCTGACTGATACAGACTGCTCCCAGTCTGTTTCACAGCAATGCTGACTGATACACACTGCTCCCAGTCTGTTTCAGAGCAATGCTGACTGATACACACTGCTCCCAGTCTGTTTCACAGCAATGCTGACTGATACACACTGCTCCCAGTCTGCTTCACAGCAATGCTGACTGATACACACTGCTCCCAGTCTGTTTCACAGCGATGCTGACTGATACACACTGCTCCCAGTCTGCTTCACAGCAATGCTGACTGATACACACTGCTCCCAGTCTGTTTCACAGCAATGCGGACTGATACACACTGCTCCCAGTCTGCTTCACAGCAATGCTGACTGATACACACTGCTCCCAGTCTGTTTCACAGCAATGCTGACTGATACACACTGCTCCCAGTCTGTTTCACAGCAATGCTGACTGATACACACTGCTCCCAGTCTGTTTCACAGCAATGCTGACTGATACACACTGCTCCCAGTCTGCTTCACAGCAATGCTGACTGATACACACTGCTCCCAGTCTTTTTTTTTATTTCAAAAATATACTTTATTCATAAAATAATTTGATGGTCTGTACAATTGGTCATGCCATACATATGTAAACATGTACATACAGAGATCCAAAACTTATCATTTTTATATAGGTCTGTACATTTTTTGATCATATGCCCATGTAATTAGCTGAGGCGTCAGCAGAGCCCAAATGACTGCATGGGCCCCCTGTTCTTCGTTAGGCAGGCAGACTTTACACAGTGGTCTTTCCCCACCGCGCCTTGGCGGCAGCTGCCCCAAGCTTCAGTGCATCCCTCAACACGTAGTCCTGGACCATGGAATGTGCCAGTCTGCAACACTCAGTCGGGGTCAACTCCTTCAGCTGGAAGATCAGCAGGTTTCGGACCACCCAGAGAGCGTCCTTCACGGAGTTGATGATCCTCCAGGCACAGTTGATGTTCGCCTCGGTGTGCGTCCCGGGGAACAGACCGTAGAGCACGGAGTCCCGCGTCACGGCGCTGCTCAGGACGACCTCGACAAACACCACTGCATTCCTCTCCAGACTTCCTCTGCATAGGCACATTCCAGAAGGAGGTGTGTGACAGTCTCGTCTCCCCCGCAGCCGCTTCGAGGGCAGCGTGCGGTGTGGCTGAGAGTCCGGGCGTGCATAAAGGATCTCACAGGCAGACCCCTTCTCACCACCAGCCAAGCCATGTCTTGGTGCTTGTTGGAAAGTTCTGGTGATGAGGCATTCTGCCAAATGGCTTTGACAGTCTGCTCAGGGAACCGCTCGATAGGATCTGCCCTCTCCTTTTCCCGAAGGGTCTCGAGGACACAACATGCTGACCACTTCCTGATGGACTTGTGGTCAAAGGTGTTTTTCTTTATAAACTTCTCCACGATGGACAGGTGATACGGAATGGTCCAACTACTCGGAGCGTTCCGCGGCAGCGAGGCCAGGCCCATCCTTAGCAACACCGGGGACAGGTAGAACCTCAGTACGTAGTGACACTTGGTGTTTGCGTACCAGGGATCCACGCACAGCTTGATGCAGCCATACACAAAGGTGGCCATCAGGGTGAGGGTGGCATTGGGTGTATTTTTTCCTCCGTTGCCCTGATCTTTATACAATGAGTCCCTTCGGACCCAGTCCATCTTTGACCTCCATATAAACTGGAAGATGGCCCGGGTGACTGCAGCGGCACAGTTTCTGGGAATAGGCCAGACCTGTGCCACATATAATAGCAATGACAGTGCCTCACACCTGATGACTAGGTTTTTTCCCGCGATGGAGAGCGACTGTAGCTTCCATCTGCCCAGTTTCTGCCTCACTTTGCTGATACGCTCCTCCCAAGACTTGGCGCACGCCCCAGCCTCCCCGAATCAAATACCCAGCACCTTCAGGTGGTCGGTCCTGACGGTGAAGGGGATTGAGGATTGGTCGGCCCAGTTCCCGAAGAGCATGGCCTCGCTCTTGCCTCGGCCCCCGAGGCCCGTTCGAACTGGTCACATATGCACATGAGTCTGCGCATGGACAGAGGATCCGAGCAGAAAATGATGACATCATCCATGTACAGGGAGGCCTTGACCTGCAGGCCCCCGCTGCCAGGAATAGTCACCCCTCTCGGGCTCGCATCCTTCCTGATGGACTCAGCAAATGGCTCTATGCAGCACACAAACAAGGCAGGAGAGAGAGGGCAGCCCTGCCTGACTCCAGATCTGACTGGGAAGCTATCTGATTCCCACCCATTGATTGAGACTGCACTGACAATGTTGGTGTAGAGCAGTCTGATCCAATTGCAGATTCCCTCCCCAAAGCCCATTTTGGAGAGAACATCTCTCATATACGTGTGTGATATCCTGTCAAAGGCTTTATCCTGGTCCAGGCTGATCAGACAGGTGTCCAACCCTCTGTCCTGCACGTAGGCGATCGTATCCCTGAGGAGTGCGAGACTCTCAGCGATCTTCCTGCCCGGTACAGCACAGGTTTGGTCAGGGTGAATCACCGACCCCAGAGCAGACCTGACCCGGTTGGTGATTACCTTTGACAGAAGTTTGTAATCCGCATTCAACAGTGAGATTTGTCTCCAATTTTTGAGTTCCTCCCTCTCCCCCTTCTGCTTGTAGATGAGGGTGATGATGCCTTTCCTCATGGATTCACTCATGGTACCTGCCTGAAGCATATTGACATACACCTCCAGCAGGTCCTGGCCAATCAAGTCCCACAGAGCAGAATAGAGCTCGACCGGTAAGCCGTCGCTTCCGGGAGTTTTATTCTTTTCGTGGGACTCGAGGGTCTTGGTCAGCTCGTCAAGAGATAGCGGCTGGTCCAGCCTCTCCCGTGTTCTGTCGTCTAAGACCTCCATGATAGAGGACAGGAACGACTGGGAGGCCGCGCTGTCGGTCGGCTTCGCGTCATACAGACTGGCATAGAAGGATTTACTGATCCTCATGACGTCAGCCTGAGATGACGTTATGGAGCCATCTTCTTCCTTCAGGCTGCTGAGCACAGAGCCCTCTTTGTGCACCTTCTGGAAGAAGAAATGTGAGCACGTCTCGTCCTGCTTCACCGAGCGGACCCTGGATTGGAAGATTATCTTGGAGGCCTCCAAGGCATAGAGCGAGGCTTGCTGGCCCTTCACCTCCTGGAGGTCCTCCGTGACATCGACCCCCAGTGTCTGCAGCAGGAGCAGGTTCTGCATACTTTCCTGGAGCTGGGACAGTTTTCTCCGCCTCTCTCTCGCCTCCTGAACACCTTTGAGGATGAAGAACCTCTTGATGCTCCCTTTTACTGTTTCCAACCAGTCCGCTGGAGACTCAAAGAGGGGCTTCACGGTTCTCCAACCTGCTAGTCCCTCTTGAGCTCCTCAATGTTTCCCAGGTCAACAGGTTTGTGTTCAGCTTCCATGTTCCCTTACCAGCCTGCTGCTCGTCCTGTAGGTGACAGTCGGCCAGCAGGAGGCAGTGGTCAGAGAAGAACACCGGCTTGATGTCGGTGGATCTAACCGAGAGCTCCCAGTTTGTCTCACAGCAATGCTGACTGATACACACTGCTCCCAGTCTGTTTCACAGCGATGCTGACTGATACACACTGCTCCCAGTCTGTTTCACAGCGATGCTGACTGATACACACTGCTCCCAGTCTGTTTCACAGCGATGCTGACTGATACACACTGCTCCCAGTCTGTTTCACAGCGATGCTGACTGATACACACTGCTCCCAGTCTGTCTCACAGCAATGCTGACTGATACACACTGCTCCCAGTCTGTTTCACAGCGATGCTGACTGATACACACTGCTCCCAGTCTGTTTCACAGCGATGCTGACTGATACACACTGCTCCCAGTCTGTTTCACAGCAATACTGACTGAGACACACTGCTCTGAGTCTGTTTCACAGCAATGCTGATTGATACACACTGCTCCCAGTCTGTTTCACAGCAATACTGACTGATACACACTGCTCCCAGTCTGTTTCACAGCAATACTGACTGATACACACTGCTCAAAGTCTGTTTCACAGTTATGTTGACTGAAACATACTGCACCCAGTCTGCTTCACAGCAATGCTGACTGATACACACTGCTCCGAGTCTGTTTCACAGTGATGCTGACTGATACACACTGCTCCCAGTGTGTTTCACAGCAATGCTGACTGATACACACTGCTCCCAGTTTGTCTCACAGCAATGCTGACTGATACACACTGCTCCCAGTCTGTTTCACAGCGATGCTGACTGATACACACTGCTCCCAGTCTGTTTCACAGCGATGCTGACTGATACACACTGCTCCCAGTCTGTTTCCCAGCAGTACTGACTGATACACACTGCTCCCAGTCTGTTTCACAGCAGTACTGACTGATACACACTGCTCCCAGTCTGTTTCACAGCAATGCTGTTGCACACTGCTCCCAGTCCCTCTCACAGCAATGCTGACCTGCTGCAGACTCCTTCCAGTCTGTTTCAGAGCAATGCTGACTGATGCACACTGCTCCCAGTCTGTTTCGCAGTAATGCTGTTGCACACTGCTCCCAGTCCCTCTTACAGCAATGCTGACCTGCTGCAGACTCCTTCCTGTCTGTTTCAGAGTGATGCTGACTGATGCACGCTCCTCCTGATCTGACTCACAGCAATGCTGACTTGCAGCACCTTGTTCCCAATCTGTTTCACAGAGATGCTTATTCATACACACTCCTCCTAGTCTGCCTCACAACAATGCTGACTGCTGAACACTGCTCCCAGTCTGTTTCACAGCAATGCTGACTGTGTTGATGCCTGCTTTTTTCCACAAATCCGGACGACACGAATTTTCTGTTCAATAATAGTTTTATTAGCAGACAACCGGCGAAAGATTCAAAGTGTCACCACAGTAGCCGACTGCCTTACACCCAGAGACAGTATATTTTATAGGAATTGAACAACGACTTATCAGTCACATGGATGATTGACATCACATAACTTAAAGAGGCAATTATGATCTGACAAACCTGATGAATGTCGATGTCCTGAAATAATGTGGGAATTGACTCTAGAAACCGATTATCGTATCTTCCATGATTATGTGTTAATGGAAAAGAATTAAAGCAGAAAGGTTTTGCCTGCTCCAAATGGGGAACTATGCTAATATGGAGGTGAGGTAACTGGGGGGATTAACATACCTATTATAATATGGAGGGGAAGTGAGACAATGGGAGAGGGAGGCAGCTAACTGGGTTGGGGCCACAGCTATTAGTCCTGTCTGGAAAGGACAAAGGTCTTATCTAGGCTTACTTGCATGGAATGGGGGAATCCACATGTGTGGATTGAAAGAGTACAGGCTTTCAGTTGCAGTACGTTTTATTGGTAGTGGGATTTTTAACCCTAAAGACCACAATGTGCTCTGGAAAAGAAGCAAAGCATGGAACTGACCTGCACCCCCCTAGGCCCCCCAAAACACCGTGACATTTACCTTCCTCAACTGAAGCAGACTGCACCCCATCTTTTTCCCCAGCTGACTGCTGCACACTCCTCCCGGTCTGCCTCACACAAATGCTGACTGCTGCATACTGCGCTCAGTCTGATTCACTGCAATGCTGACTGATACACACTGCTCCCAGTCTGTTTCACAGCAATGCTGAATGCTGCACACTTCCTCCAACCTGCCTCACAGCAATGCAGTTGCTGCACACTCCTCCTCTGCTCCCAATCTGTTTCACAGCAACGCTGACTGCTGCACACAGCTCCCAGTCTGTTTCACAATGATGCTGACTGATACACACTGCTCCCGGTCTGTTTCACAGCAATGCTGACTGATACACACTGCTCCCGGTCTGTTTCACAGCAATGCTGACTGATACACACTGCTCCCAGTCTGTTTCACAGCGTTGCTGACTGATACACACTGCTCCCAGTGTGTTTCACAGCAACGCTGACTGCTGCACACAGCTCCCAGTCTGTTTCACAGCAATGCTGACTGATACACACTGCTCCCAGTCTGTTTCACAGCAACGCTGACTGCTGCACACAGCTCCCAGTCTGTTTCACAGCAATGCTGACTGATACACACTGCTCCCAGTCTGTTTCACAGCAACGCTGACTGCTGCACACAGCTCCCAGTCTGTTTCACAGTGATGCTGACTGATACACACTGCTCCCAGCCTGTTTCACAGCAATGCTGACTGATACACACTGCTCCCAGTCTGTTTCACAGCAACGCTGACTGCTGCACACAGCTCCCAGTCTGTTTCACAGTGATGCTGACTGATACACACTGCTCCCAGCCTGTTTCACAGCAATGCTGACTGATACACACTGCTCCCAGTCTGTTTCACAGCAACGCTGACTGCTGCACACAGCTCCCAGTCTGTTTCACAGTGATGCTGACTGATACACATTGCTCCCAGCCTGTTTCACAGCAATGCTGACTGATACACACTGCTCCCGGTCTGTTTCACAGCAATGCTGACTGATACACACTGCTCCCAGTCTGTTTCACAGCGATGCTGACTGATACATACTGCTCCCAGTCTGTTTCACAGCAATGCTGACTGATACACACAGCTCCCAGTCTGTTTCACAGTGATGCTGACTGATACACACTGCTCCCAGTCTGTTTCACAGCGATGCTGACTGATACATACTGCTCCCAGTCTGTTTCACAGCAATGCTGACTGATACACACAGCTCCCAGTCTGTTTCACAGTGATGCTGACTGATACACACTGCTCCCAGTCTGTTTCACAGCGATGCTGACTGATACACACTGCTCCGAGTCTGTTTCACAGCAATGCTGACTGATACACACTGTTCCCAGTCTGTTTTACAGCGTTGCTGACTGATACACACTGCTCCCAGTCTGTTTCACAGCGATGCTGACTGATACACACTGCTCCCAGTCTGTTTCACAGCGATGCTGACTGATACACACTGCTCCCAGTCTGTTTCACAGCGATGCTGAGTGATACATACTGCTCCCAGTCTGTTTCACACTGCTCCGAGTCTGTTTCACAGCAATGCTGACTGATACACACTGCTCCCAGTCTGTTTCACAGTGATGCTGACTGATACACACTGCTCCCAGTCTGTTTCACAGCGATGCTGACTGATACACACTGCTCCGAGTCTGTTTCACAGCAATGCTGACTGATACACACTGTTCCCAGTCTGTTTTACAGCGTTGCTGACTGATACACACTGCTCCCAGTCTATTTCACAGCAATGCTGACTGATACACACTGCTCCCAGTCTGTTTCACAGCGATGCTGACTGATACACACTGCTCCCAGTCTGTTTCACAGCGATGCTGACTGATACACACTGATCCCAGTCTGTTTCACAGTGATGCTGACTGCTACACACTGCTCCCAGGTTGTTTCACAGCAATGCTGTTGCACACTGCTCCCAGTCCCTCTCACTGGAATGCTGACCTGCTGCAGACTCCTTCCAGTCTGTTTCACAGCAATGCTGACCAGCAGCACACAGCTCCCAGTCTGTTTCACAGTAATGCTGACTGATACACACTGCTCCCAGTCTGTTTCACAGCAATGCTGACTGATACACAGTGCTCCCAGTCTGTTTCACAGTGATGCTGACTGCAGCACACTGCTCCCAGTCTGTTTCACAGTGATGCTGACTGATACACACTGCTCCCAATCTGTTTCACAGCGATGCTGACTGATGCACACTGCTCCCAGTCTCTTTCACAGCAATGCTGACTGATACACACTGCTCCTAGTCTGTTTCACAGCCATGCTGACTGATACACAATGCTCCCAATCTGTTTCACAGCAATGCTGACTGATATACACTGCTCCCAGTCTATTTCACACCAAGCTGACTGATACACACTGCTCCCAATCTGTTTCACAGCAATGCTGACTGATACACACTGCACCCAGTCTCTTTCACAGCAATGCTGACTGATACACACTGCTCCCAGTCTGTTTCACAGTGATGCTGACTGATACACACTGCTCCCAGTCTATTTCACAGCAATGCTGACTGATACACACTGCTCCCAGTCTGTTTCACAGTGATGCTGACTGATACACACTGCTCCCAGTCTATTTCACAGCAATGCTGACTGATACACACTGCTAGGAGAAAGTGAGAACTGCAGATGCTGGAGATCAGAGCTTAAAAATGTGTTGCTGGAAATGCGCAGCAGGTCAGGTAGCCTCAAAGGAGAAGGAGAATCGACGTTTCGGGCATAGTCCATTTCACAGCGATGCTGACCTGCAGCACACTGCTCCCCATTTGTTTCACAGTGATGCTGATGCGACACACCTTTTACAGTATGTTTCACAACGATGCTAACTGCTGCACATGCCTCCCAATCTGCTTCATAGTGATGATGACCTGCTGCACACTCCTCCCAATCAGTTTCTTAGCGACACTCCTTCCAGTCTGTTTTGCAATGCTGATGCGGTACACTCCTCCCAGTCTGTTTCACAGTGATGCTGACTCCTGGGCACTGCTCCTGATCTGCTTCACAGTAACTCTGATCTGCTGCACACTCCTCTCAAATTGTTTCAAGCGATGCTGACTTGCTGCCCACTGCTCCAAGTCTGTTTCATGATGATGCTGACTTCTGCACACTGCTCCCAGTGTGCTTCGCATACTGCCAGTCTCCCAGTCTGCTGCACAGCAATACTGGCTCACTTCACAGTCTTCACAGTCACTGAATGTGAGTGTCGTGCTGGAAAAGCACAGCCAGTCAGGCAGCATCTGAGGAGCAGGCGAATCAATGTTTCGGGCATAAGCCCTTCATCAGGATTCCTGCTGAAAACTTATGCCTGAAACATTGCTTCTCCTGCTCCTTGGATGCTGCCTGACCTGCCTGTGCTTTTCCAGCAACACACTCTCGACTCTGAGCTCCAGCATCTGCAGTCCTCACTTTCTCCCAGTCTCTAGATGTCCCAGATTATCATGATCCTTTGAATTTTCTAATATCATCCCTAAGCCACCTCACTCCCTGGTTTTGAGATTTTGTATTTTTGCCCTGAACTTATCCTCCAGATAAATTATTTCTCTCAATCTACATCATCAACTTCTTTAATTGTTTTAAACTGTTAAATGATCCTGTCTGTTGAAGTGAATAATAGTCTAGTCCTTCAGGCCGCATGTGGCAGTCTAGGCTATTGTGTGTGGCCTTTTGAATGAATCCAAATTTTGCAACATGCATGAAAAATGTTTTCTTGCTTTTCAACCACTTATTGCTGCGAGTCGACATTCTCCTACTCAACCAAAATCAAGACGCCCTTAAGATCACAAATGACGCATACCCATCTGGAGGATCAGCTAAAACTGCGGACCTCCATGCTGCAACCAAATATTCAAATGCTTTCCTGCAAAAAGCAGTCACAACAAAGTCATTAAAAGGTTAATTATATAACTTTTTTTTAGTTAGCACATAGTAGTTAGATTTTTACAAAATAATGTGAATTTTGAAGAATATATAATTGCAGTTTCTTGGATGTGGCATTATTAGATTACAACTAACATAATGCGGCCTTCCAACATGAAAAAGTTCCCCACCTCTGGTCCAGTCTTTGCAATGACCTGTTTTAGCTTTGTTTTCTGATCTTCTACAAATTATCCATCTTTGATCTATGCATTCTTAACTTAAAAATCTGGTATAAGGACCAAGGTAAATCAATGTGGATAATAGCCAAAAGTAAACAATAACATTACAAGATAAATAAAGTCGTAATTGGGTAAACTTGAATTTTTTATAAAGCTGTTATAGGAGGAGGGAAATATTGAAAGTGGTGAGCAGTAAGTAGTACTGTTTTAATTATGTTGGAAATAATGAGAAAGACTAGGAAAGAAAATGTGTGAGGTACATAGAACAGAGAACATAGAACAATACAGCACAGAACAGACCCTTCAGCCCACAATGTTGTGCCGAACATTTGTCCTAGCTTAAGCACCCATCCATGTACCTATCCAATTGCCACTTAAAGTTCGCTAATGATTCTGACTCTGCCACTCCCACAGGCAGCGCATTCCATGCCCCCATCACTCTCTGTGTAAAGAACCTACCCCTGACATCCCCCCAACACCTTCCACCCTTCACCTTAAATTTATGTCCCCTTGTAACACTCTGTTGTACCCGGGGAAAAAGTCTCTGACTGTCTACTCTATCTATTCCCCTGATCATCTTATAAACCTCTATCAAGTCACCCCTCATCCTTTGCCGTTCCAATGAGAAAAGGCCTAGCACTCAACCTATCCTTGATGAAGGGCTTTTGCCCGAAACGTCGATTTCGAAGCTCCTTGGATGCTGCCTGAACTGCTGTGCTCTTCCAGCACCACTAATCCAGAATCTGGTTTCCAGCATCTGCAGTCATTGTTTTTACCTCTATCTTTGTACGACCTATTCTCCATTCCAGGCAACATCCTGGTAAATCTCCTTTGCACCCTCTCCAAAGCTTCCACATCTTTCCTAAAGTGAGGCAACCAGAACTGCACACAGTACTCCAAATGTGGCCTTACCAAAGTCCTGTACAGCTGCAACATCACCTCACAACTCTTCAATTCAATCCCTCTGCTAATGAACGCTAATACACCATAGGCCTTCTTACAAGCTCTATCCACCTGAATGGCAACTTACAAAGAGCTATGAAAATAGACCCCAAGATCCCTCTGCTCCTTCACCTTACTAAGAACCCTACCGTTAACCCTGTATTCCGCATTCTTTTTTATCCTTCCAAAATGGACAACCTCACACTTGACAGGTTGAACTCCATCTGCCACTCCTCAGCCCAGCTCTGCATCATATCTAAGTCCCTTTGCAGCCAACAACAGCCCTCCTCACTATCCACAACTCCACCAATCTTCGTATCGTCTGCAAATTTGCTGACCTACCCTTCGACTCCCTCTTCCAAGTCATTAATAAGAATTACAAACAGCAGAGGACCCAGAACTGATCCCTGCGGAACTCCACTTGTAACTGGGCTCCAGGCTGAATATTTACCATCTACCACCACTCTCTGACTTCGACCGGTTAGCCAGTTCTCTATCCAACTGGCCAAATCTCCCACTATCCCATGCCTCCTGACTTTCCGCATAAGCCTACCATGGGGAACCTTATCAAATGCCTTACTAAAATCCATGTACACTACATCCACTACTCTACCCTCATCCACATGCTTGGTCACCTCCTCAAAGAATTCAATAAGACTTGTAAGGCAAGACCTATCCCTGATTTCCTGAAGAAGGGCTAATGCCCGAAACGTCGATTCTCCTGTTCCCTAGATGCTGCCTGACCTGCTGCGCTTCTCCAGCAACACATTTCCATCTCTGACCTCCAGCATCTGCAGACCTCATTTTCTCTTCAAAGACCTACCCCTCACAAATCCGTGCTGGCTGTCCCTAATCAAGCAATGTCTTTCCAGATAATCATAAATCCTACCCTCAGTACCCTTTCCATTACTTTGCCTACCACCGAAGTAAGACTAACTGGCCTGTAATTCCCGGGGTTATCCCTATTCCCTTTTTTGAACAGGGGCACAACATTCGCCACTCTCCAGTCCCCTGGTACCATCCCCGTTGACAGTGAAGACGAAAAGATCATTGCCAACGGCTCTGCAATTTCCTCTCTTGCTTCCCACATAATCCTAGGATATATCCAGTCAGGCCCGGGGGACTTGTCTATCCTCAAGTTTTTCAAAATGTCCAACACATCTTCCTTCCTAACAAGTATCTCCTCTAGCTTACCAGTCCGTTTCATACTCTCCTCTTCAACAATACGGTCCCTCTCATTTGTAAATACTGAAGAAAAGTACTCATTCAAGACCTCTCCTATCTCTTCCGACTCAATACACAGTCTCCCACTACTGTCCTTGATCGGACCTACCCTCGTTCTCGTCATTCTCATGTTTCTCACATACGCATAAAAGGCCTTGGGGTTATCCTTGATCCTACCCGCCAAAGATTTTTCATGCCCTCTCTTAGCTCTCCTAATCCCTTTCTTCAGCTCCCTCCTGGCTATCCTGTATCCCTCCACTGCTCTGTCTGAACCCTGTTTCCTCAGCCTTATGTAAGCCTCCTTCTTCCTCTTTAATAGATATTCAACCTCCCTCGTCAACCAAGGTTCCCTCACACGACCATCTCTTTCCTGCCTGACAGGTACATACATATCAAGGATAAGTTGTATCTGTTCCTTGAAAAAGTTCCACATTTCAATGACATCCTTCCCTGACAACCTATGCTCCCAACTTATGCTCCCAACTGGATAGAAAATCTGATTCACCAAATCCAATGTGATATGTTAGGTGGAGTTCATAAATTATATTTTAGAAGTTTCTTTAACATTCATCCATATTTTTGTTGGTCTTAAAATTCTGATTTGTGTAGTCATATAATACCATCTGATGGTTTTGTACACTTTTTCATTATCTCTACTAAGAGTTATACAGTACTTTTTCTAATGAAGAGAAAAACTATGGCAATGATGGGCTAGAATAGGTGTCAATAAGCTAAAAAGAATGTACAAACAGAAATGGATCATTTGATTAAAGTGAGCCTTCATGGCTTTATGCTTCACGAGAGACTATTGCTTAACTTCTTGATGGAACCATAATCTTCAAGTCCATCATCTTTTGTCTATTTATTTCTACATACTTATCTTCCACATCCATGCATCCGTACTATTCGCTTCAAGTACACTTTGTGGTTTTTAGGTTCATATTCTAATCTCTTTTTCTTGGTAAAGGATTTCTCATTAATTTCCTGTTCATGTTTTTTATTCATACACAGGATGTGGGTGTTGCTGGCTAGGCAGGCACGCACGCATTGCCCATCCGTAATTGCCCTTGAGAGATGGTGGAGCAGCCTTCTTAAACCACTGTGGTGTAGGAGGGAGTTTCAGAAATTTCAGGAAGGAATAATGATATAATTCCAATTGAATACTGCGAATGCTGGAAATCTTAAATTAAAAACAGAAAATGCTGGAGAGGTTCAGCAGTTCTGGCAGCATTTGTGAAAAGAGAAGAAGAATTAATGTTTCAAGTCTGCTATGCTCACGTTCTTAACAAGCGTCATATTGGAGTTGACATTAACTCTGTTTCTCTCTCTGCAGATGCTGCTGATGCTAAGTCAGGGTGGCTTGGGGGAAAACTTGTGAGTGGTGTTGTTCCCATGTATGTGCTGCTTTTATCCTTCTAAGTGGTGGCAATTGAGCATCTGGAAGATGTTGTCTAAGAAGTCTTGGTGAATGTTTGCAATACATATTGTAGATGGTGCACAATGATGCCACTGTGGGTGAGGCAGTGAGTGATGACAATACCAATTAAGTGGGCTGCTTTATCCTGGATGGTGTGGAGCTTCTTGAGTGTTGTTGGACCTCTGGTCATCTAGGCAAGTCGAGAGTATTTCATCCACAGATTCTCCATTTGTGCTTCATAGATGATAGACGGGCATTGAGGATTTGGGATGTGAATTATCACTGAAAATTTCCAAACCTGACATTCTCTTGTAGCTACGATATTTATGTGGCTGGTCCAGTTCAGTTTTTGGTCAATGGCAACCAAGGATAATGTAGGTTTAGCAACATTGACTTTAAGGGCCGATGGTCAGATTTTCTGTTATTAGAGATGGTCATTATCTAGCACTTGTGTGACTCGAATACTATTTGTGACATATCAACCCAATCCTGAACTTGTTGATGAACTGTTTCAACATCTGAGGAGTTGAGAACAGTGCTAAAAATTGTGCAATCAAAATACAGTAAAATACCACCCTAACTTTTATACTGGAAGGAAGGTCATTAATAAAGTAGACAAAGATGGTTCACTTTGGATGGTACACTGAGAAATTCCTGCAGTAATGCCCTGCAAATGAGATGATACACCTCCAACATGAAAACTATTTTTAATTATGCTAGTTATGACTCCAACTAGTGAAGAGTTTTGCTCCAATTCCCACTGACTCCAGTCTATCTAAAATGCCTTGATGCCACACTTAATGCCACCTTGATATTTGGAAAAATATCAATACCTTGATATCTTCATTGGAATGAACGCGTTGCCTTATGAGGAACGGCTAGACAGGCTAGGCCTTTCTCCTCTAGAGGAGAAATTGAGGACTGCAGATGCTGGAGATCAGTGTAGTGCTGGAAACGCACAGCAGGTCAGGCAGCATCCTCCAGCTCTATCTCCTCCAGAGTTTAGAAGAGTCAGAGTTGAATTAATTGAAACATATAAGATCCTGAGGGGATTTTACCAGGTGGATGTTTAAAGGATGTTTTCTTTTGTGGGAGAATCTAGAACTAGGGATCACAGTTTAAAAATAAGGGGCACCCATTTAAACAAAGAACAAAGAAAATTTACAGCCCAGGAACAGGCCCTTCGGCCCTCCAAGCCTGAGCCGATCAAAATGTAATGTCTAAACCTGTCGGTCAAATCCTAAGCATCTGTATCCCTCTACTCCCCACCTACTTATGCATTTATCCAGATGCATCTTAAATGAATCTACCGTGCCTGCCTCTACCACCTCTCCTGGCAACGCGTTCCAAATGCCCACCACCCTCTGTGTGAAGTACTTGCCGCATGTACTTGCCTTAAACTTTTCACCTCTCACCTTGAAAGCGTGACCTCTCGTTATTGAATCCTTCACCCTGGTATAAAGCTTATCTCTATCCACCCTGTCTATACCCTTCATGATTTTGTAGACCTCAATCAGGTCCCCCTTGATCTCCTTTTTTCTAATGAAAATAAACCTAACCTACTCAACCTCTCTTCATAGCTAGCACCTTCCGTACCAGGCAATGTCCTCGTAAATCTTCTCTGCACTCTCTCCAAAGTGTCTACATCCTTTTGGTAATGTGGTGCCCAGAACTGTACACAGTGTTCTAAATGCGGCCAAACCAATGTCTTGTACAATGTTAGCATGACTTACCAGCTCTTATACTCAATACCCCGTCCAATGAAGGCAAGCATACTATATTCTGGATCAGTGGTGCTGGAAGAGCACAGCAATTCAGGCAGCATCCGAGGACAGGCAAAATCGACGTTTCGGGCAAAAGCCCTTCATCAGGAATAAAGGCAGAGAGCCTGAAGCGTGGAGAGATAAGCTAGAGGAGGGTGGGGGTGGGAGAGAGTGGCATAGAGTACAATAGGTCAGTGGGGAAGGAGATGAAGGTGATAGGTCAGGGAGGAGAGGGTGGAGTGGATAGGTGGAAAAGGAGCTGGGCAGGTCGGACAAGTCCGGACAGGTCAGGGGATCGAGTTTCTGGAGGTTAGAAGCTAGGATGAGGTGGGGGAAGGGGAAATGAGGAAACTGTTAAAATCCACATTGATGCCCTGGGGTTGAAGTGTTCCGAGGCGGAAGATGAGGCGTTCTTCCTCCAGGCGTCTGGTGGTGAGGGAGCGGCGGTGGAGGAGGCCCAGCACCTCCATATCCTCGGCAGAGTGGGAGGGGGAGTTGAAATGCCGAGCAACATTTCAACTCCCCCTCCCACTCTGCCGAGCAACATTTCAACTCCCCCTCCCACTCTGCCGAGGATATGGAGGTGCTGGGCCTCCTCCACCGCCGCTCCCTCACCACCAGACGCCTGGAGGAAGAACGCCTCATCTTCCGCCTCGGAACACTTCAACCCCAGGGCATCAATGTGGATTTTAACAGTTTCCTCATTTCCCCTTCCCCCACCTCATCCTAGCTTCTAACCTCCAGAAACTCGATCCCCTGACCTGTCCGGACTTGTCCGACCTGCCCAGCTCCTTTTCCACCTATCCACTCCACCCTCTCCTCCCTGACCTATCACCTTCATCTCCTTCCCCACTGACCTATTGTACTCTATGCCACTCTCTCCCACCCCCACCCTCCTCTAGCTTATCTCTCCACGCTTCAGGCTCTCTGCCTTTATTCCTGATGAAGGGCTTTTGCCCGAAACGTCGATTTTGCCTGTCCTCGGATGCTGCCTGAATTGCTGTGCTCTTCCAGCACCACTGATCCAGAATCTGGTTTCCAGCATCTGCAGTCATTGTTTTTACCTCGCAAGCATACTATATGCCTTCTTGACCACTCTATCCACCTGTGCAGCAACCTTCAGGGTACAATGGACCTGCACTCCCAGATCTCTCTGCCCATCAACTTTTTCCAAGGCTCTTCCGTTCATTGTATAATTCGCTCTAGAATTAGACTTGCCTAAATGCATCACCTCACATTTGTCTGGATTGAAAGCCATCTGCCACTTTTCCGCCCAACTCTCCAGACTATCTATATCCTCCTGTATTCTGTGACAGTCCCTTATGCTTTCTGCTACTCCACCAATCTTCGTGTCATCTGCAAACTTGCTGATCATACCAGCAGTGCCATCTTCCAGATCATTTATGTATACTTATAAACAACAGTGGCCCCAGCACTGACCCCTGTGGAACACCACTGGTCACCTTTCTCCATTTCGCGAAACTCCCTTCAACTGCTACTCTCTGTCTCCTGTTGCTCAACCAGTTCTTTATCCACCTAGCTAGAACACCCTGCACACCATATGACTTTCTCCATTAGTCTACATGGGGAACCTTATCAAATGCCTTACTAAAGTCCATGTATATGACATCAATGGCCCTTCCTTCATCTATCAACTTGGTCACTTCCTCGAAGAACTCTATTAAGTTGGTAAGGCACGATCTCCCCTGTACAAAACCATGTTGCCTATCATTGATAAGCCCATTCTTTTCTAAATATAAATAGATCCTAGCCCTCAGTACCTTCTCCAGCAACTTTCCCACCACCGGTGGTAACAGATAAGGAAACAGTTTTTTCTCTTAGAGGTTTGTGAGTCTTTGGAATTCTAATTTGCAACAGACAGTGGATGCAGAATATTTAAATATGTTTAACGAAGGGGTTGACAGATTCATGATGACTAAGGGGATGATATTGATAGGGAGGACTGGGGGCATTTGGCAGATGCAATTGAATGGAACATTTCAATGTTGGTGAACAAGTTCTCCATTTATTATTTGAATATAAGGTTAGAGGGGTATGAGGAGGTTTAAAAAAGGCTAATGACTGAGTAAAGGAGCTGGTGATCATCTTTACTCCAAGATAAAAAGAAGGGGCGGCACGGTGGCTCAGTGTCTCAGTGGTTAGCACTGCAGCCTCACAGCAGCAGGATCCCAGGTTCAATTCCAGCCTAAGATGATTGTCTGTGTAGAGTTTGCACGTTCTCCCCGTGGTCTGCGTGGGTTTCTTCCGGGTGCTCTGGTTTCCTCCCACAGGCCAAAGATGTGCAGGTCGGATGAATTGGCCATGCTAAGTTGCCCATAGTATTAGGTGCATTGTCAGAGGGAAATGGGTCTTGGTAGGTTACTCTTCGGAGGGTTAGTATGGACTGGTTGGGCCGAAGATCCTGTTTCCACACTGTAGGGAACCTAATTTATTCATTACCAGGACGGACATGCAAGAGTTGAGGTTAAAATTGGATCACCCATGATTGTTGAATGGTGGAGAAGCCTCAAAGGACAGAGTGGCCTACTCCTGTTCCTTGTTTATGTGTTTGTGTGTCCATAAAGGCAGTCCTCCACTATCTATCTTGAGTCAAGCTCTTGGACCAAGGCTGTAATGAAATCTAGAGCTGTGAGGCAGTCCGAATCCAAATTGAATGTCAACAAGCCAATACTGATGACTATGTGCCTCTTTATAGCTTTGTCACTTTAATGGTTGAGAGATGACTGTTGGGAAATTACTTGGCCAATTATTGGATTTTTCTTATGTATTGTCGACAGGACATATGTGGGTAATGTATCATATTGCTGGATAGAGGCCAGTGTTGAAACAGTTCTGGAACAGCTTGGCCAGGAGTGAAGCCAATTCTGGGGCACAAATGTTCAGTACTATGTACTATTGCTGGAATGCTATCGGGGCATAACCTCTACAGTAACCTCTGACTTCCATTTCCAATGACATTAACACCTATTCTTGATCTTCTGTATTACCTCTCTCTTCTGAGCATACTCACTCTGTGTTCCACTTGCTTCCTCTCCTGATTTATCAACAACATAAAAGCCATCCCTGGGGAGAGGCAGTGGCATGATGGTAATATCAATGGACATGTAATTCACATCCTCAGTCTAGTATTCTGGACAAAGTTAGCTGACAGATATCTGATGAAGGGGCAGTGCTCCGAAAGCTAATGCTTCCAAACAAACCTGTTGGATGATAACCTGGTGTTGTGTGATTTTTAACTTAGTCACCCCAGTCCAATGCCAGCTTTTCCACAAATTAATAGTATTCTGGAGACATGGATTCAAATCTCACCATGGTAGAAAAATGACAACTGCATTATAAGTAATCTTTTGGGGTATTGGTAGTGTCCTTACATCTCAGCCAGGAGCCCTGGGTTGAAGCCCCACTTGCTTTAGAAGTATGTCATAACATCTCTGCAAATTATCTAAAAGCCATAATTTTTCAGACCCCTTTGGTTCTGAAGAACTCATATTAGATTTAAACATTAACTGTTTCTTTCTCCACCAATGCTACCAGACCTGCTCAGATTTTCAAGCATTGCTTGCTTTATTATTAATTTAGGTCCCTAGTATCTGCAGTAATTTGCTTTTATTTTATTGTCTGATATAATAACTTGTCTTTCCCCCACTCCTTCCTCACAGATCCAATGTATTCTCTGTCATTTATTAGAGATTTTAACAGCACAGAAAAAGGCCTTTCAGCCCTTCGTGTTCAAACTGGTCATCTCTGAGCATTTGGCTTGATGCCTTGCATACTATTGGCATTGCAAGAGTTCTTCTAAATAGTTCTGAAATGTCTTGAGGTCTCCTGCCTCTGCCACCCTTTTAGGCAGTGAGTTCCAGAAACTCTCAACTCTCTGCGTGAAATGTTTTTCCTCAAATCATCTCTAAACCTCCAGTTCCTTAATTTAAAACTGCCCTGGTTATTGACCCCCTTCTAAATTTGGCCAAATCTGGCCTAATTAATTTTATGTACAACTCCATCATAATCCCCACATCCCTTGTACTCAATGCCTTGCCTAATACCTGACAAAGGAGTGGCACTTGGAAGCTTGTGATTTTAAATAAACCTGTTGGACTATAACCTGATGTCATGTGACTTCTGACTTTGTCCAACCCAGCCTATCACTGGATCTCCACATAATGTAAGTAGCCCGTATGCCAATCTCTCTTCATAACTGAAACTCTGCAGCTCAGGCAACATGCTGGCAAATCTCTGTACCCTATGGCTCCTCGGATGCTGCCTGACCTGCTGTGCTTTTCCAGCACCACTCTGATCTAAACTCTGGTTTCCAGTATCTGCAGTCCTCACTTTTGCCTAAATCTCTGTACCCTGTACGCTGTCACATCTCTCTTACAATGTGAATTCCAGAACTGCACACAGTACTCTAGCTGTCGCCTAAGCAATGTTTAATGCAGTTCCAGCATAACCTCCCTGCTTATAAAATCTATGCCTCAACTAAGAAAGGCAAGTGCACCATATGCCTTCTGAGTCACTTTGTCCACCTGTTCCCAAGACTTAATGGACTGGTGTATATGCACACTGAGTCTCTGTTATCTGCAGTGCTTCCCAGTGTGCTACTGTTCAACATGTAATCCTCACTGGACTTGAAAGGTCAATTCTCCTTTCTCTTTACAGATGCTGCCAGACCTGTTGAGTTTCTCAGAAAGTTCTGTTTTTGCCATCTCTATATTCATGCCTAGAACATTAGTGTACACAACAAATTTCGATGACCCAATACCAATTCTGTAGTATGCCACTGGACATAGGCTTCCAGTCTCAAAAGCACCCTTTGACAATCACTCTCTGCTACCTGCCACCAGCTAATTTTGGATCCAATTTGCCAAATTGCCCAGTATCCAACTGGTGTTTAACTTCTTAAACCAGTCTTTCATGTGAGGTCTTATTAAAAGCCTTATTGAAGTTTATGAGTGTAAGGAAGTTTGTTCTGGATGGGTGTGTGATTGGGGAGGGGTGAGGGAGAGGAAATCGCTGTTTGTTTTAAGTAACCCTCCACTGGCGATATTTTGAATGTACGATTTTTAAAAGATCATGGAAGGGGGAGGTGGGCATCGCTGGCTCGAGCGACATTTATTGCCCACACTAATTGCCCTGGGGAACGTAGAGATGCCATCAAACTTTCAAAAGATAAAAGAACGATAGACTGGACCAAACACGATGAGTCATACAGTGCAGTTTAAATAGGAGTAAAGCGTTCATAAAGGAGATAAGGCTCCTGGTATCTTTGTTGGGAACGGATGGAAGAGGGTGGAGTTTTCTTAGGTACAGATAGGCTGTGACTCAAATTCAGTCCGCCCTCTGATTTACGCGTCTTGCGCTACCTGGCGTTGTTGCAATGCTTGAAAAGACACATTAACAAAAAGCGACTGCGTAATGCTGCGGACTGTCGACATCAATTTTTTTTCTCTCTCTTTCAAAAGGAGTAAAAAGTTTCATGAACTCTGGAGGATTTGGGTGTGAGCAGTAATCTGAATATAAAGCAGGAATTAGTTACGAAAAGTTTGTTTTAAATGCATTATGTAAGAGGGAAAGGGCTTTTCTTTCCAACACCTGGTCTCCTTGGGTGTACTTTGTTTCTTTGTGTGATCATATTGACGACTCTGATGCAAATTACAACCAGGAAAGAGAATCGGAAAAAATAACAGTGGGCGTCGTATTTTGGGATTCTCTTCATTTAGTTTCGGGATTTTATTTAAAAAAGAAAGCAGCATGATGAAAGGAGGATCTGCAGTTTTGTCTGTTTACGTTGCAATTTTGTGTTCCACGGGAGCCTACGTTTTGGGCTTGGCTAAGGATTCAGTTCCCAGGAAAACCATCTCTCACGATGGTAAGTGTCGGTTTCTGCTGTTTTTGTATTTTCTCTCTTAGCAATGTACCTCCACTCTCCAGATTAATTCAGATTTGTTGCTAAGTAGGTATTATTGGTTGGACTGCTGCTCTGCCTTATCAGAGGTTTTAAAGATCGCTTCGCCATGTTTCATATGCACGGCATGGTCAGTGAGGCATTTGTTCATCAAGGAAATGAAAAGACCTGCATTTCTAAAGTGCCTTTTACGATCTTGCAAAAGCCTTGAATCAATCTCTGCACTTCAAGCTCCCATTGTTAGCACTAAAACACGTTCTGGCCTGGTTACCTCACCAGGCTATTAGCACCTGTGGTGGTACTGCACATCATTTATGCCCTTTCTAAAGTTGATTGTTGGATCATTTTGCCTCACATAGAACTACAGGTTTTTCCAGGAGAAGGTGACAAGAGGATGTGTGTTTTGAGTTCAGTGGAACTGGGGGAAGCACTCGTCCTCCTGGTTCTGCAGCTACTATTTTTGAATCTTTCATTACAACAACAATTGTGTATCCTAATGGTTCACATTACTAACCAGTTTCAGAAAAGTTTCATCTTCATATGCGGCAGGATGGTAGGAGTTTTGAAGGAGCTAAATGGAATGTCTGAAAATGGGATTGATGAACCCATTGATAAATTGTCTTGAGCTTGTTTTAAAGTCATGAGGGAAAAAGTGAGGACTGCAGATGCTGGAGATCAGAGCTGAAAATGTGTTGCTGGAAAAGCACAGCAGGTCAGGCAGCATCCAAGGAACAGGAGAATCAATGTTTCCGGCATGAGCCCTTCTTTAGGAATGAGGAAAGTGTGTCCAGCAGGCTAAGATAAAAGGTAGGAAGGAGGGACTTGGGGGAGGGGTGTTGGAAATGTGATAGGTGGAAGGAGGTCAAGGTGAGGGTGATAGGCCGGAGTGGGGGTGGGGGCGGAGAGGTCAGGAAGAAGATTGCAGGTTAGGAAGGCGTTGCGGAGTTCGAGGGATTTGACTGAGACAAGGTGGGAGGAGGGGAAATGAGGAAACTGGAGAAATCTGAGTTCATCCCTTGTGGTTGGAGGGTTCCTAGGCAGAAGATGAGGCGCTCTTCCTCCAACCGTCGTGTTGCTATGGTCTGCCGATGGAGGAGTCCAAGGACCTGCATGTCCTTGGTGGAGTGGGAGGGGGAGTTGAAGTGTTGAGACACGGGGTGGTTGGGTTGGTTGGTCCGGGTGTCCCAGAGGTGTTCTCTGAAACGTTCCGCAAGTAGGTGGCCTGTCTCCCCAATATAGAGGAGGCCACATCGGGTGCAGCGATGCAATAAATGATGTGTGGAGGTGCAGGTGAATTTGTGGCGGATATGGAAGGATCCCTTGGGGTCTTGGAGGGAAGTAAGGGAGGAGGTGTGGGCGCACGTTTTGCATTTCTTGCAGTTGCAGGGGAAGGTGCCGGGAGTGGAGGTTGGGTTGGTGGGGGGTGTGGACCTGACGAGGGAGTCACGGAGGGAGTGGTCTTTTCGGAACGCTGATAGGGGAGGGGCGGGAAATATATCCCTGGTGGTGGGGTCCGTTTGGAGGTGGCGGAAATGACGACAGATGATACGATGTATATGGAGGTTGGTGGAGTGGTAGGTGAGGACCAGTGGGGTTCTGTCCTGGTGGCGGTTGGAGGGGCGGGGCTCAAGGGCGGAGGAGCGGGAAGTGGAGGAGATGCGGTTAAAGTCATGAGGGGTATAGATAAGGTGAAGAGCAGGGGTAGGGGTGTTCAAAAGTAGAGGGCATAATTTTAAGGCAAGAGGAGATAAAATTTGAAAGGGATCAGCGGGGCAAGTTTTTCTCTCCAAGGGTGGTTCATAGGTGGAACAAAGTGCCAGAGTAAGTGGTAGATGCAGGTTCATTACAATGTTTAAAAGACATTTGGACAGGTACATGGACAGGAAGAGTTTTGAAGGATATGGTCCAAACATAGGCATATGGGGCTCCTTTAGTTTGGGAAACCCGGTTAGAATGGATGGGTTGGACCAAAAGATCTGTTTCTGTGCTTTTTGACTTTATGAAATCCTAATCGGTTTCGTAATTATTGGTTGGGGGAAAAGTATTAACCTGGCAAATGCGTAAGTCTACAATACTCCATGTACTGTCACAAAAATTTAAGTTCAGGTGATGAGGAAGGCAAGGGAATTCTGGCCATTATTTCAAGGTCAATAGAGTATAAAAATAGGAAAGTGTTGCTAAAGCGATGCAAGGCACTAGATAAACCAGAGCTGGAATACTATGCCAGTTTTGGTCCCGTTATCCAAGGAAAGAGACTGGCATTGGAAGCAGTCCAGAGAAGGTTCACCAGGTTCATTCAGGGTACATTCAGGGAGAGAGCTGTTTTTAGAGGAGATGGTGAGTTGGTTGGGCATATATTCTTGGAGTTTAAATTAAGAAGACAATCTTATTGAAACATACATTAATTGTAGGGGACTTTGTTTTCCTCTGTGGGAGTATCTAGAACCAAAGGGCATAATCTCAGAAAAGAGATTACCCACTTAAGAGACATGAGTAGGAATTTCTTCCCTCAAAGAATGTCAAATTCTTTATTGCAGAGGGTTCATAGAATTTCATAAAATCCCTACAGTGTGGAAGCAGGCCATTGACCCCATCAAATCCACACTGACTTTTCAAAGAGCATCCCACCTAGACCCACCCCACACATGTAGCCCTGCATTCCCCAAGGCTAATCCACCTAGCCTATACATTCCTGGACACTGGGGGGAATTTAGCTTGGTTAATCCACCTAATTTGCACACGTTTGAACTATGGGACGAAACCAGTGCACCATGCAGACACGGAGAGAACATGCAAACTCTACACAGGCAGTCACCTGAGAGTGGAATCAAACCCGGCTTCCTGGTGCTGTGAGGCAACAATGCTAACCACTGAGCCATTATGCCATGTTGTAAAGACTGGGTCCTTGAGTATACTGAAACCAGAGAGGGAGAGCTGTTTAATCCGTCGGGGTATCAAGAGTTACAGGGAGAAAGTGGAGTTGGGGATGATCAGATCAGCCATGATCTCAATGAATGGCAGAGTAGACTCGATGGACTGAATGGCCTACATCTGCTCTTCCATCTTATGGTGTTTTTTTTATATCAATTAAATCCATAATCATGAGGATAGACATATAACTGGAGACACATTTCTTTGCTTTTCTTTGAGCTGAATTACCTTTATCATGCCTGAAAAAATATCTGTACTCAGTTGATGAGGACCATTATATTCCATTTCAAAGTACTAAGATACCTATAATGGTGACAGTTGAGACACTCAGTACAGTGTTTTAAGCTTTGCAATTCCTTATTAACTTTCATTGATATTTTGTATCCTACAAATATATGTATATGTAGCTGCAGTTTCCAGCGTAAATGGCTTTTGCCTGTCATTTGAATATGTATTCACAATATACCTTTTAAAAAAAGAAACTCCTGATAATGGATAGCAAGTCTTTATTTTCACTTTTTCATTATTGGTATCAAATTTTTTTGTTGTAGGAATATGTGAATTAAAGGGTATTTATATTTAATACATGCCTTCTGGACAGTGATCTTAAATTGCTGGTTGCATTTGTATGGAATGGATGTTCCTTCAGTCATTTGACCACATAAATAGTTGCAGTTAGAGAACAGTTAGAAAAGAATGTTTGGAGACAAATCTACTTTCAAACTGAAACAATGTTGCATTTGCTTTACCAGTTTGCTATTGTCAGCGTCACTAGGGTTGCCACTTGCATGCCCTGCTGCACGCACAGATTATTAACATCCAACAGTAGAGTTACCTCTTGCAGCGAGGTAAATATACAAAGCAGGCATGTGTTCAACTGTGCTGAGCTCATCACATGTCCTTAGGATCTAGTGACAATCTAAGATTTCTCATACTCCTCTGCTCACTACTATAACTGGCCCTCTCTTTTCTGAGGGACATCATTATAGGCAAGTGAAAATATTCATTCAAGGGCTCTTGTGGAGTGGTGATAAAGCCCCTACCCCTGGGTCAGAAAGCTGGAGTCCCACCTGCTGCAGAAGTGTGTCAGTCTGAGCAGGTTGATTTAAAAAAAAATCTTAAATATGATTATAGAGATGTGGCTCAGTTATGGATAGGTCTGGCAGCTTAATGTTCCAGGGTACAGATGCTTAGTAAAGGATAGAAAAGGGAGCAAGAGAGGAGGGGGAGTGGTGTTTTTGATTGGGGAATAACATTACGGCTGTACTTCGACAGGATATTCCTGGGAATACATCCAGGGAAGTTGAATCATTAGAATCCCTACAGTGTGGAAACAGGCCATTTGGCTCAACAAGTTCACAAGGTCCCTTTGAAGGGTAACCCACCCAGACACATACCCCTACCCTATTATTCTACATTTCCCCTAGCCTGTACATCCCCCTCAGTCGAAGCAAAATGCTTAGAAACACAGAGCAGTTTTACCTCCTTCATCTTTATTCCGGACTCTGGAGGGAGAGAGAACGATTACCCATGTGCACAGGGACATTGGTTCATGGTCTTCTCTCGAACAACAGTTTCTCAATGAACTATATACTGTGGAAACTCGATTATCCAAACGAGATGGGCGGGCACTATTTCGTCGGGATAATTGATTATTTGGATAATTGATGAAATGTCTTTCCTCTGGGGCTTGGAGTTTTAAAGTCTGCTCCCAATTCAGGAGACTGCAGCACACAGTGCGTGGGACCCCGCCCTCAACACCGCCCCCCTCTCGTCAACCCCCCCCTCCCCCGTCCAACACTGCCCCAACCCTGCTCCCAACCCGGTCTAAACCGCCCCCCCACCCCCCAATCCTGCCTACCCACCCTGTCCAACCCCGTCGCCCAACCCCGTTCAACCCCACCCTCCAAACCGTTCCAAACCTGCCCCCGTTACAATCAATGAGTATCAATTGCAGAGACCAAGCCCTTTACTGTTATACAATGGATGTTCTTATCCTTGTTAACTGAATTCATACAATGGATATTTACAATGGATACTTTTTGCCTTGTTAGCTGACGTTACATACTGAATACTTCCAATATTGTTAAATGGCTGTTTTTCCACCTAGTTAACCCATTAGCCTTGCCTCCAGCACCCCATTGTTAACTGCAAGTTCTTATCTGATCTGAGTCATGCCCAGCTGAACCTCTTGCTTCACAAAACTCAGAACTTAACTCTTTCTCTGCCTGCTTATACCCTATACACATTCTCTGTATTAGACAAGGACTTTCAAAAGTTGATTGGGGGCAGATGTTCACAGATATAAAGGGAAAATGGGAAGCCTTCAAAAATGAGATAACAAGAGTTTAGAGTATGTTCCCGATGGGGTGAAGGGCAAGGCTAGTGAAGGGCAAGGGCAATGTTGGATGACTTGAGAAATTGAGATTTTGGTTAAGAATAAAGCATATGTTCAGTGTAGACAGCACCGATTGAGTGAATCCTAGAAGAGCATAAAGACAATAGGGGTATTCTTAAGAGAGAAATCAGGAAAGCAAAAAGGGGACATGAGATAGCTTTGGCAAATAGGATTAAGGAGAATCGAATGGAATTCTACAAATGCATTAAGGACAAAAGATTAACTAGGGAGAGAATAGGGCTCCTTAAATATCAGCAAGGCTGCCTTTGTATGGGACCAGAGGAGATGGGGGAGACACCTAAAAAGGAGTATTTTCCATCAGTATTTATTGTGGAGAAGGATATGGAAGATATAGACAGTGTGGAAATAATTAGCAACAAGTTGAAAATTGACCATATTACAGAGGAGGAGGTGCTGGATGTCCTAAAATGTACAAAGGTGGATAAATCCCTGGGACCTGATCTGGTGTATCTTGTCTCCCTAGCTTCCCAGCAAGTTCTGATTGCCAGGCCTTTTACTGAGATGTTTGTATCATAGATGAGGTACTGGAAGAATGGAAGTTGGCAAACACGGTGCCACTATTTAAGAAAGATGATAAAAAAAAATCCAGGAACTATAAACCAGTGATCTGACATTGGTGGGCAAGTTGTTGGAGGGAATCTTGAGGTAAAGGATTTACATGTATTTGGAAAGACAAGGAATGATTAGGGATAGCCAATGTGACTTGTTACATGGGAAATTGTCTCACAAGCTTGATTGGATTTTTTGAAGAATTAACAAAGAGGATTGATGGAGGCAGAATGGTGGACATGGTCTATATGGAGTTGAGAGTGTGGTGCTGGAAAAGCACAGCAGGTCAGGCAGCATTCAAGGAGCAGGAGAATCAACGTTTCGGGCATCAGGATACATGAACATCAACTAGTCACAAAAAGACATGACCCACGATAACTAGTATCCTTACATACAGATGAGGAAGGACACCACTTTGACTGGGACAGCACATCCATCCTAGGACAAGCCAAATAGAGACACACACGAGAATTCTGAGAAGCACGGCATTCCAACCGGAACTCTATTAACAAACATATTGATTTGGACTCCATCTGTCACCCTTTGAGAACAAGAACAGGGAATGACGTCACCAACACAGGAGATGACATCATCAACCCAAGCCGGCCATAACACATGATCTATATGGACTTCAGTAAGGCGTAGGACAAGGTTCCTTATGGTAGACTACGGTGTGGAAACTGGCCCTTCGGCCCAACAAGTCCACACTGACCCTCCGAAGAGTAACCCACCCAGACCCGTTCCCCTCCTCCCTACTAATGCACCTATCACTACGGGCAATTTAGCATGGCCAATTCACCTGACCTGCACATGTTTGGACTGTGGGAGGAAACTGGAGCACTCGGAGGAAACCCACGCAGACACGGGGAGAATGTGCAAACTCCACGCAGACAGTTGCCCGAGGCTGGAATCTAACCTGGGACCCTGGTGCTGTGAAGCAGCAGTGCTAACCACTGAGCCACTGTGCTGCCCTTAGCAAGGTTAAATCAGGATGTAAGTTTACTTGCTGAGCTGGAAGGTTCGTTTTCAGACGTTTCATCACTATACTAGGTGACATCATCAGTGAGCCTCCTGTGAAGCACTGGTGTTATGGCCCGCTTTCTAAAATACTTCAAAGTTTTGAAAAGATTTGTAGCTTGGGCTGTGGATGAGGTCAGTAGATTTGTTCTTTGAGCTGGTGTGTTTTACTGCAGATATTTCATAGCCTTGCTAGGTGACATTGTCAGTGTGTCTTCAATAAAGTATTGATGGTCAGTCCCACCTGGTATTTATATGTCCTTTCTTTAGTGCTTGGAGCGAGTACAGTGTAGGTTTGCAAAAATGATTCAGGGGTTAAGTGTGAGGAGGGTTTATACAACGTAGACATGTTTTCTCTTGACGTTAGAAGGTTAAAGATTGATCTGATTGAGGTTTTCAAGTATTAACAGGAAAAGACAATTCCCATTAGTTGGGGCTTCTCGATCAATGGAGCATAGGCAGAGAATGGCCAGACTGTTCAGAAGAGATGTTTGGAAACACCTCCATGCACAAGGAGTGATGGATGTTTGGAACTCTTCCATAAAGAGCAGTGGATGCTTGATTAGTCATTAATTTCAAATCTGAGATTTGTTTTTGTTAAGCAAAGGTATTAAGGGATATGGGCCAAAGGTAGTTATCTGGAGTTAGGCCACAGGTCAGCCATAATCTCTGTGAATAATGGAGCAGGCTCAACGGGCTGAATGGCCTACTCCTGTCCCTATGTGCCTAAGTATTAGCTAGCAGTTTCCTTTGTTTGCAATCAAGTACTGACCATATTCTACCAGGCTGTGCTTGCAAAACTCAAACATGGTGTCTTAGATGTTAGACATGAATTTGTATTTGGGCAATACTTGCTGAACGGTCCCAAACGTGCTATAATTAGACTAATGACCAATTTTAAATTTTTGATCAGGTTTGCCCTGTAGCCTACTAATGTTTAATCAACACTATGCACTTCATACAAGGGGGTAAAAACAATAACTGCAGATGCTGGAAACCAGATTCTAGATCAGTGGTGCTGGAAGAGCACAGCAATTCAGGCAGCATCCAACGAGCAGCGAAATCGACGTTTCGGGCAAAAGCCCTTCATCATACAAGGGGCCCGCCCTTTGCAGCCGAAAATAATTTGTTTAGGCATTGCACTTTGTGCTTGGATTAAACAAATGAAGTGTATGTTATTAACATCAAGATGACCAGCAAAGATGGTTGCCACCACATCCGCATCTGAATGTGATACCAGCGAAAAGTCATTGCTTCACTTTGATATCTCTGCAGGCAGCAGTCCACTTGAATTGTATTTATGGGTGTGTTTATTGTGAATGTCGTCACTAGGTAATGCAGTGTCAATGCAAGGGCAGGAACATGGAACAAGCAAGCGACTGCAAACACCCACACTGTGCCTGTGAATGGCTCTCTGCCATTGTGAATTATGGCTAGGTGGTGAGACTGTTATTCTGATGGAGGGGATTCTCCCTTCCCACCAGCCTTGCTGGCCTCTCGTGACTTCCCCCAGTCTCTTGCTCAACCCCTGTGGTGACCAGTGGGTGCAGTCTGTGCTTGCACCAGAACATGGCAACGCCAGTGACTCAAGCACAAACGCTTCCTGTAACTTATTAAGGCCAGCTGATATCACTGGATGCTTATGCTCATTTTCTGCATTCAGAGTAATCAGCATTTACGAAATATGAACGAATGAGGCCTGAAGTGGAATTGACTCTTTTGAACCAATTCCTTCTATGGCTTGCAAATTTGTCTGTCCTGATGAACACAAGATTAATAGCTTTGACAGCCATGTCTCTCCTTTTCAGTAAAACTCATGTTTCAAAAAGTATTTTGTTGGCTGTAGGAATGTTCTTGCAGTCATGAAAGATGCTACAGAAATGCAGTCACCTTTTCATAAAGTGTCTTTCATATCCCCTGGATGTCTCAAACTGATTAACTGCTGTTCAGTTAACTTTGAAGTATAGCCCTTGTTGTGGTGATGACAAATACACACAGCAAGGTTTCACAAACAGATGGAATGTTTCAATCATTGAGGGCTGTGTGTGCAGGGCACCAGAACATAGCTGTTTTTCTTCACAGTGCCATGCAATTGTTTCCATCTCCTTGAGCAGGCAGAGCCTTGTTTTAACACATCATCTGTGTGATATTATCTGGAACAATGCAGCATTCACATTTGCCACATTGCTGTCCTGGAGTGTCAGTCTAGATTATTAGGCGCCAAATCTCTGGCGTGGAGTTTCAACCAAAAATCTACATTTTAAAATGAAACACGCCATCATTGTGCTAAGATTATTGATAAAATCAAAGTATCACTCTTTGTAAGAACAGCTTGGACATATATGCCTGGCAGATTTTTAGAGCAGCAGGACTGGAAGCAGATCTTTAAGCAAATCACCTAAAGGGGAGCTGTGCAACAGTTTTTTCTCTTGATATTGAATGCAAACGTTTTAAATCAAAATTAGTTAATAATTTAATTTTTCAGGCTTTGATTTGATGCTTGAATCATGAAGCAAATGTGAAATGGCAATTTTCATGGTGTGCCTTCTTTTACCTTCCATGATTGTGTAGAAATGCTAAGATGCTTGATAGAAACAGGGAGGAAATGACCGAGTGGTGTTATCATGAGTATTAAAAAAACTGGAATTAAGAATTTAATGATTGTAATGAAATTATTGTCGATATTTGGAAAAACCCATCTGTTTCAGGGAAGGAAATCTGCCGTCCTCACCTAATCTGGTGACTATATGTGACTCTACACCTACAAGAATGTGGTTGACTTTTGATTGCCTAGCAAGCCATTCAGTTGTACTAATCGTTACAAAGTCTCAAAGAAACGAAATCTGGACAACCTGGCATCAATTTAGGCAGTGGAAAAGATCCCTGTCGACCCCGCAAAGTGCTCCTTACTGACATTCAGGGGTTACTGCCAAAACTGAGAGAGCTGTCTCACAGATCAGTCAAGCAACAGCCTGATATAGTCATACTTATGGAATCGTACCTTACGACAATGTCCCAGACACCACCATCACCATTCCTGGATATGTCCTGTCCCACTGGCAGGACAGATCCAGCTGAGATGGTGGCACAGTGATATACAGTCGGGTGGGAGTTGCCCTGGAAATCCTCAACGCTGGCTCCGGACCTCATGAAATCTTGTGGCTTCAGGTTAAACAGAGGCAAGGAAACCATACCATCCTCCCTTAGTACTTCTCCATGTTGAACAAAACCTAAGAGATCCTCAGGCAGAACCTTCCAAGCCCACAATCACTTCCATCTAAAGGGACAAGGTTAGCAGATACCACCCTCTGCAAGTTCCCCTCCACGCCACTCGCCATCCTGACTTGGAAATATATCGCTGTTCCTTCACCATAGCTGGGTCAGAATCCTGGAATTCCTTCCCTAATGGTATTGTGGGTCAACCTACATCAGATCGAGTGCAGCAGTTCAAGAAAGCAGCTCAGCCCCACTTTCTCAAGGGCAACTAGGGACAGGCAATAAATGCTGAGCAGCCAGTGATGCCCACATCCCAGAGAGGAATTAAGAAATATAGAGTAAATTGTGAGGTGTTACTAAAAAGCTTTGTCAGAGTTTTAGAAGGAGCCTTAACAAAGTGCATAAGAGAAGTCCAGGCATGAGGCCAAACAGCACTCGTGAAAACAAGCAATAAAAAGCATAAGCCATGGAAAGATTTAACATATGGGTGAGAATTTTAAATTTGAGATATTGGAATATCAGGAGCTCATTATCACTAGTGTGGACAGAGATGATAAGAGAGTTTGTCTTATTTTCCTCCAGATGAAATGAGGAATTGATTTGACCTTAAGTATTGTTTGTATCCAACTGAGAAGTATCATTGAGAGGAATGTATTGTTTTAATGCTGCATATGCTTTGAAACAACTTGCTACTTAGACTATCTGTATACACTTGATTGTAGGAGTTGATAGTAAAGATGAGGGCCTTCTGTGATAATTTGAAACTGCAGGTTTCTTTTTTCTTTTTCTTTTTGAAAAGGTGGTACTTGTATACTTGAGGGATTTTAATGCCGGCAAATAGAGCCCAGTGCTATAACTCAGTCAAATTGAATTAAAAATTCAGCAATGCCTGCTAATCTCTTATTGTTCGCCCTAATCATACGTGCACCAGGAATTGAAAATATTGTGGAAACATTCACAAATGATTTCACAAAATTGTATATGGGATCTATCATCTCTTTATTGGGCTTTAACACACAAATCCCAAATGAAAGCATGAACACATTTCTGTGGGGCAAGGGGAGATTGGTGTGGGTAGCAGCAAGGTTGATCTGCTTTCTGAAATTTTAAGGTGTCCAAGATTTAATTTTTTGGAGAAGGTCAGCAATGTGAATAATTGAAGTAGGGCATAATCTTCAGTGGCAGATGGTTAGGGGTATGTAGATGAGTAAAACTTGTAAAATTCTGAAATACCATATAATCTATCCACTTTGAGTTTCAGTAGAGTTGATTTTAGAGATGACCTTCCAGAGGTTTATAAAATCAAAAGGGGCATGGAGAGGGTGGACAGCCAAGGTCTTTTTCCCGGGCCAAGTGAGTTCAAAACTAGAGGGCATAAGGTTGAAGGTGAAGGGGAAATATTTAAAAGGGACCTGAAGGGTAACTTGAGTAGGGAGTCAGGTACATTTGTGGCTTTTGAAGTGCAAGAGCACCTCTGAATTTCATTCCTGCTGTATTCATATCTATGTGTACATAAGTGGGATGAGTTGAGTACTAAAGAAGAGTTGCATTTATGATTAGGGCGAACAGTAAGAGATTAGTAGTCAGGGATTAAAAACTGAAGAATCATCCAATGAGGCTTTGTGGGTGGAGCTAAGAAATAAGGAGGAGATGGTGACATTATTGGGGTTGTACTATAGGCCCCCCGAATAGTCAATGAGAATTCGAGGAACAAATATGCAGGAGATTAGGGAGACTTGCTGGAGCAGTAGGGTTGTCATAGTAGGAGATTTCAATTTTCCTAACATAGGGACTGCCATACTATTAAGGGCTTAGAACGGGCAGATTTTGTTATGTGCGTTCAGGAAGTTTCCTCAAGCAGTATATAGAGGGCCCTACACAGGAAGGGGCAAAACCTGACCCAGTCTTGGGAAATGGGGCAGGACAGGTGACTGAGGTGAAAGTTGGGGAGCACTTTGAGACCAGTGACCATAGTTCTATTAATTGTAAAATGGAAAAAACTGGTCCACAAGTTCAAGTTCTCAAGTGGAGCAAAGGTGAATTTTGATGGGAATTAGACAGGGGGTTGCAGAGACTGATTGGAGTTGTTTGTCTGCAGGCAAAGGAACCTCCAGCAAGTGAGATCCTTTAAAACTGAGATAGCTAAAGTTCCAGATCTGTATGTTACTGTGAGAGAAAAGAGCAAAGTTGACAGGAATAGAGTATCCTGGATCACAAGAGATATTGACGTTTTGGTTAGAATATAGGAAAAGGTATGGATCATGTACAGACAGCTGGGATCAGGGGAACCCCTAGAGGTATATAGAGGGTCCAGGAGTTTACTGGAGAGGGAAAAGAGGATGGGGAAAAGGGAACATGAGATGCTTTGACTTAGAAGATTAGGGTGAATCCAAAGAAGTTCTTTAAGTTTATTAAAGGATAAAGAACAACTTGAGAGAGAATAGGGCCCCATATGGACCAAAATGGACATGTATGTGTAGAACCGCAGCAAAGGGGCGAGGACCACAATGAATATTTCTCCTCTGTGTTTGCGCTGAAGAAGGCTTGGGAACTTGGGGAGGTTAGTGATCTATCTTGGGGATAGTCCATATCACAGCAGAGGAGGTGTTGGATGTATTAGCATGTATGAAGGTGGGAAAATCTCCTGGTCCTGACCAGATATATCCATGAACACTGCAAGAGGCTAGAGAAGAAATTGTGGGGGCCCTGGCTTATATTTTGCATAATCGTTAGCCACGGGTGAGGTCCCGGAAGACTCGAGAGTAGCAAATGTTGTGCTCTTATTCAAGAAGGGCTGCAAAGAAGAACCTGGGGACTATAGACCACACCTTGTTAGGTAAATCACTTGAGAAGATTCTGAGGGATAAGATATCCATGTATTTGGAAAGACAGGGTTTGATTAGGAAATGTCAGCATGGCTTTGTGCGTGTGAGACCATGCCTCACAAATTTGTTAGACCTCTTTGATGAAGTGACCAGGAGGGTTGACGAGAGCAGGGCAGTAGACACAGTCTATATGGATTTCAGTGACGCCTTTGATAAAGTTCCATATGATAAACTGCTCTGGAAGTTTAGATTGCATGGAATTCAGGGTGAGCTGGCCAATTGGATGCAACATTGGCTTGATGGGAGGAAGCAGAGGGTAATAGTCGAAGGAAGCTTATTGGACTGGAGGCCTGTGACTAGTGGAGTGCCTCGGGTCAACACTGGACCCATTGCTGATTGTTATCTGTATCAATGATTTGGATGAGAATGTACAAGGCATGATTAGTAAGTTTGCAGATGACGGTAAAATAGGCAGTATCGTGGACAGCGAGGAAGGTTGTCAGAAATTACAGTAGTACCTGGATCAGCTGTGGAAGTGGGCCAAGAAATTGCAAATGGAGTTTAATATAGATAAGTGTGAGGTCTTGCGTTGTGGAAAGTCAAATCAAGGTTGGAGTTTCATGGTGAATAGTGGGGCCTTAAGGAGTGTAGTGGAACAGAGGGACCTTGGAGTTCAGGTTCACAGTTCTCTGAAAGTGGAGTCACAGGTAGACAGGGCAGTGAAGCCGGCTTTTGGCACACCGGCCTTCATCAGTCGGGGCATTGAGTATAAAAGTTGGAAAGTTATGTTGCAGTTTTACAGGACATTGGTGAGACTGCACTTGGAGTATTGTGTTCAGTTTTGGTCACCTTATTGTAGGAAGGATGTTACTAAACTGGAAAGAGTGCAGAAGGAATTTACAAGGATGCTACCAGGACTCAAGAGTCTGAGTTATACAGGAGAGGTTGGGCAAGCTAGGATTTTTTCCTTCAGAACATAGGAGACTGAGGGGCGATCTTATAGAAGTGTATAAGATCATGAGATGCATGGATAGTCTTTTTCCTAGGGTTGGGGAATTGAAGACTAGAGGGCATCAGTTTAAGGTTAGAGGGGAAAGAATAAAAGGGAACCCGAGGGGCAACTTTGTTATACGGAGAATGATACGCATATGGAATGAGCCGTCAGCGGAAGTGGTTGAGATACGTTAGCAACATTTAAAAAGCATTTGGGTAAATACATGGATAGGAAAGAATTAGAAGGACATATGTGCCAAGTGCAGGTAAATGGGGTTAGCGTGGAAGGACATTTTGGTCGGCATTGACCAGTTTGGGCCGAAGGACCTATCTCCCGTGCTGTAGGACGCAACGACTCTGTGACACAATTAAGGACAAAACAGCCTGCTTGCATACAGTATTTGGCATCTCAGCCTGTACTGTCAACATTCACTCCATTTACTACAGACATACAGTGATAACAATGCTCACTGACTCCAAGATGCACTCCGATAAGTCACCAAGATGCCTTCAGTATTATTTTCTACAACTAGAATGTCAAGGACAGCATATGTGTATTAACACTACTACCTGCAAGTTCCTTTTCAAGTCGCACACTATGTTGACTTAAATTCATTCACTATTGGGTCAAAATCCTGGAGCTCTCTTCCTACATACCAGGGACTGCAGAGATTGAAGAAGGCAGATCAATTCCACCTTCTAACTACCACCTTTTATTAGGAAACAGTAATACATACTGGCTTCTGCCCACATCCTCCAAATATTTTTAAAAAAGAGTGAAACTTTGAAACTCAGCCGGGTGTTTATAATTGCATCATGTTACATAACAACTGCTGAGAAATCTTAACAGTGGAGTGTGTTGCAACTGAGAAACTGTGTTTTTTCTCCTAAACTATGCCAGACAGCTTGTCAATTAAATGTCCCAGTAAATGCTACTGAAAGATTTTTTTAAGTTTTAAAGTGTTCCAAGTATTTCAATCTCTTCAGCTTGTTCTGCTGGAGATCCCAAACACTGTTTATTTCAGTTTTGAACGCACCAAAGTAGCTTTCTTAATGTGACAGATACCAAAATGCATCTCAACACTTAATTGTAACATTAACAAATGTTGTTTAACTGCTTTTAACTGTAGTGAAAGCACATATGCATTACAATGCAGCATTTAACAATTACATTGAAGTTGTCAAAACCTTTAACAGTTTCATAAAATGTGAGCTCTATGTAGCCTTGCTCCTGCGGATGCAAACTCTCCATAAAGACTTTCTTCTTCGGGCTTCCAAAACTCCAAGATTAAACACGCAAAAATAATGGGTGAAGGGGATCAAAATTCAAATTTTCTATGATGCTCACCATGTTGGCCTAGACTTCATAAGACGTGTAACCCATGCTCTTCCTGACCTTTGACATGCAAATAACGGAGGGCCAGGAGAAAGTGGAAATCCAAATTTTGGATTTCTCAGTCCAAAGCCATCAAAATACCAAAATCTGGGCTGCGCGGATCCCTTAGAATCCTGGAAATTGAGAAGTGATGAGATAGTGTGTAACAGTAAGCTCAGTAAGAGGATACCCTGCATTTTTAAAAAGCCAGTTTCAACTCTACTGGAGTGTAGGTGAAGGGATTATTACTCTCAGATTATTATGAGCAGCAAAGTAGATAGTAAGAAGACAATAGAAAACAGGAAAACAAAAGGACAATTATCACTTTGAGTTCTATAATTCAGCAATGGTCAAAACGAATCTCAACCAAGCTGGATAACTAAGAATCTTGAAATCAACTTTTATTGCTGTAATATTTAACTAGCTACTGTTCTCAAACAATTCAGAGACTGAACCGTTTATCTATTTTCTCTGACTTCTATATTTTTGGATTCACCTCTTAATTTTAATCTGGCTCATTTTTCTCACATTTAACAAACTCACTCTTTGTTGACTCAAGAATGCCTGATTAATTTGTCTCTTTCCTGGCATAAAGGTATCTGTTTCTAAATTAATCTTGTGGCCAACCGAGGGTGTAGGTGAATAAATAATGGGAATAAATTATCCCTCCTTGCTGGGGTATTTTAATGATTTGTGATAATCTGTCTGGAACCATAGCAAATTGGAAAACCTCAGCTGGGATCTGGGTGTAATTGATAGGGATCGAATTTCTCTGGACTTCTCAGTAATGGATATTGTTGGGAAACAGATTGAAACATTATTTTGTTATATGATTTACGATCATTCTAACTGCTGTCTATATTTAGCTATACTCTTCTTTCTTCTGTATAATAAACTGCTGTTTTATTGTTAAGGAATAATTTCTGCCTTCTGTTAAACATGTTTCAGGAACTAACCATTATGTCACCAATTAAACATTAACAAAGATCTATCAAACCAGGTTTTATTCTGGAACCTGACTTTGTCCAGTAGTACAGTGCACTTATCATCTGTGATCATAACAATCTCTCTTTATGCATTTAAAATACTCCTCTAAGAAGTTAACTCTGGATATAATTTTTGATTGCCTGACCATTATCTCCCTTTGTAGCTCATTTTCAAATTTGATGTGACACTGCTTCTTCAGTTATGTATTTTGGGACTTCTAACTACAACATGCTAATGTATAAATGTAAGTTGTTGTCCAAGCCTGCTATGTTCTTGTGAGTACAAAGAGACATTTTTATGCATCACTTAACAATTGGGCATTAATCTGATTAGAATTAGTCTGAATACATTTCTTTGTATTTCTCCCAAAGGACAAGAGAGATATTGTACATAAATGTAACCTGATTTAATAGCAACATTTTGAACTATTGAAGCATTTCAACATTTTGTAGGCAGTGTTATTTATTTTACTTTTCCCCCTGATTTGATACTAGGTGGTAGAGGTTATGGATTTGGAAGGTGCTGATAAATGTGCTTTGGTGAGCTTGGATAGTGCATTTTGTAAATGGTATACAATCTGACCACTTCACTATTTTTTAATTATTCATTCACGTTTATGGGTGTTGCTGACCAGAACAGCATTTAGTATCCTTTTATAATTGTCCTTGAAAACTTTTTTTTTTGAACTGCTGTAGTCTATGTGATAGAGTGCTGTTAGGAAGGGATTTCCAGAGTTTTGACTGAACAATTGCGAAGGAATAATGGTATAGTTCCAAGGCAGGATGGTGCATGGTTTGGAGAGGAAGTTGCTGGTAGTGGTGTGTCTGTTGCCTTGTCTTTTCAGGTGGTAGAGTCATGGGTTTAGAAAGTCTTGTCAAAAGCTTTGGTAAATTGCAGCAGTGCATTTTACACATGGTGCACACTGCAGCCACTGTCTGTTTAATGTGATGGATGAGGGCCAATTTAAAAGGGATACTTTGACTTGGGTGGTGTCAAGATTCTTGAGTTGTTGGCGTTGTGGATTGGGAGGCAGTGGGGTAATGGTAATGTCACTGGTCTAGTAACTCAGAATCCCATGTTAATATTCTGAGGACGTAGGTTTGATGAACCTTGAATTCAATAAAATTTACTGTTTTTTTTTAAGAAAGCCAGCTCAGTGGTGCCCATGTAACCATTGCTGATTGTCTTAAGAGCAACTTTCCTTACCTGGTCTGGCCTACATGTGACTCAAATGCTCAGACACTTAACTGGATGAGCAACAAATGCTGGCCTAGCCAGCAGTGTCCACATCCCAAAAAAAATCTACTTATTAGGCAAGTGAAGAGCATTCCAATGGTATTTGTATTGCTTGTCCAGTTCAATTCCTGGTTAATGGTAACTCCCAGGATGTTGTTAGTGGGGGAGTCAGCAATGTTAATGCTATTTAATGTCAAATGGTGATGGTTACATTGACTTCAGTTCAAAATGGTCATTTGCACCACACAAAATGCTGAGTAATATTACCCGGCACTTATCAACCCAAGTTAGAATATTGTCCATGTTTTGCAGCATATGGACATGAACTTAATGAGGCAAAAGTGATAGTAAACATCATGCAATCAGAAGTGAACATTCCCACTTCAGACCCTATAAATGAGCTTCCCTCCATCATCAAGAAGGTTGGGATTAGGACACTAGGATATAATACAGTACAGCACAGGAACAGGCCATTTAGCCCCACATGATGCCAGATTCAACTAACTCCTTCTGCCTGTGCATGGCCCATTTCCCTCCATTCCTTGCGTATTCACGTGCTTATCTAAAAGTTTCTTAAATGCCTCTTTTGTATCTGCCGCCACGACTACCCCTGGCAGCACGTTTCAGACTCCCACCACACTGTGTTAAAAAGCTATCCTGAAGAACTCTTGCATTCAGATCTCCCAACGACTGAAACTATTTTCCTTTTGTGCTAGTCTTGATCCCAATCAACAGAAGTAAAGTTTTCTTTCTGCCATCCCCCTCTAGTTTTAGTAGGGTTCCTTAATGGAGAAAGTGAGGTCTGCAGATGCTGGAGATCAGAGATGGAAATGTGTTGCTGGAAACGTCGATTCTCCTGTTCCCTAGATGCTGCCTGACCTGCTGCGCTTTTCCAGCAACACATTTCCATCTAGGGTTCCTTAATGCCATACTGTCAATGTCTGCTTTCTCCTGAAGAAGAGCGATTGTCATGCCATGACTGGAGTTCAGGTCTTTTGTCCATGTTTGGTCCATAGCTGTATGAAGTCAGGAGGTAAGTGACCCTGGCTGAATTGAAACTAAAAATAAATATGTGGATTGACAATAAGTAAACATCAGTTATTGCACTGTCGAAAACAAATTTCATCACGTTAAAACCATAACACATAGGAGCAGAAATGAGGCCATTCGGGCCCTTCAAGTTTAGCTCTGCCATTCAATTATGGCTGAAGGGTTTTTCAAACCCATTTTACTGTTTTCTTCCCCTAACCACCGAGCTGATGATCAAGATAGGGCAGTCGTTTGTCTGGCTAAATTTATTTTGCATTTTGTGGGTAGGACATTTGGGAAACCTTTTCACATTGCCAAGTAGGCGCCAGTGTCTTAGCGGAACTGGAACAGATTGGATAGTGGCACAGCTGGCTCCTGAGCAAGGTGGACAGCTTGCATCTTGGCAGGACCAGGGATAGCATCCAGGAAAGTTTGCTAGACCTGTTAGGTTTAAGCAAAGAGGAAAGGGAACCTAAAAGGGAGTTCAGATTCAAGGGAAGCAAAACTAATAAAAGGAAGTAGAAGTTTAATTTTGATAAGTGTGAAGTCTTGCACTTTGGAAAGTCAAATCAAGGTGGGAGTTTCATGGTGAATGGTAAGGCCTTAAGGAATGACGTGAAACAGAAGGATCTTGGAGTTCAGGTTCGCACTTCTCTGAAAGTGGAGTCACAGGTAGTCAGGGCAGTGAAGAAAGCTTTTGGCACACCAGCCTTCATCGTCAGGGCATTGAGTATAGAAGTTGGGAAGTGATGTTGCAGTTGTACAGGACATTGGTGAGGCTGCACTTGGAGTATTGTGTTCAGCTTTCATCACCTTTGTTATAGGAAGGATGTTATTAAACTAGAAAGAGTGCAGAAGAAATTTCCAAGGATGTAGCCAGGTCTCAAAGGTCTGAGTTAAAGGAAGAGGTTGGACAAGTTAGGACTTTTTTTCTTCAGAGCGTAGGAGGCTGAAGGGGGATCTTTATAGAGGTGTAAAAGATCATTGGAGGAATGGATAGGATGAATACACTTAATCTTTTTCTCAGGGTTGAGGAATCGAGGACTAGAGGGCATCAGTTTAAGGTTAGAGCGGAAAGAATGAAAGGGAACCTGACGGGCAACTTTGTTACACAGAGGGTGGTACGCATATGGAATGAGCTGCCAACGGAAGTGGTTGAGTTACATTAGCAACATTTAAAAGGCATTTGGGTAAATACATGGATAGGAAAGAATTAGAAGGACATGTGCTAAGTGGAAGAAAATGGGGTTAGCGTGGAAGGACATTTTGGTTGGCATGGGCCAGTCTGGGCCAAAGGACCTGTCTCCGGGCTGTGGGACTGTAAGAATGATAAACAAAAAATAGCAATGTCAAATATCAAATAAAATCAAAATGGAGAGAAATTAAAAGCTGAATTTGCCAAAATGTGATTGATTTTAATTAATAAAACAAAGAGTTGCTGCAGTTATGAAAGAACTTTTTTTGATGACTTAAATGCATTGTTTTGAACCTGTTTGGTAATACTATAGAAACCAGCTCTCAGAATGAAACCTGGCTTGTTAGATCATATGTTTGCTTTTTTTTGCAGCTGGTGAATGTGGTGGTTAATGACTGAAACATAATCATGTGAGGCTGCGGACGTTTTTAACTTCAGCACAAGTTTATTACACAAAAAGAATAAACAAACAAAGCTGTGTTTATTTAAAAGATCTTAAGAAGTTAGAAGGGTCTTAACACTTGCACCTTGTGTCCAACATAGACAGTAGATGCAGGAGTAGGCCATTCGGCCCTTCGAGCCAGCACCACCATTCATTATGATCATGGCTGATCATCCCTAATCAGTATCCTGTTCCTGCCTTATCCCTATAACCTGTGATTCCACTACCTTTAAGAGCTTTATCCATCTCTTTCTTGAAAGTATCCAGAGACTTGACCTCCACTGTCTTCTGGGGCAGAGCTTTCCATATATCCACCACTCTCTGGGTGAAGAAGTTTCTTCTCAAAATCACCCATTACAGAGATTCAATCCCAGAGAAACACACTTCCATCTCAACTTTTTAAATCTTTGCTTAAGTCTGGTGCTTTCCAGTGGTTTTCCTTTGACTGTTGAGACTTTTTTTAAACTTTTGATTGCTTTCTAGGATCACTGGGATGAAACTGTCATATTTACCATGGCTTAAACCTTTCAGTTCTTGCAACTTGAAGACCTGCATTCATATTCTCCTGGCTTTGAAGCTCCATACTTTGAAGTCTTTTTGGGCTGATTGGTTTCCCTGAACTGACTTGATTCTTTTGCTGAACTGGACCATGTTTTTTCTGAGTTAAAAATCACACGACACCAGGTTATAGTCCAACAGGTTTATTTGGAAGCACTTTTGTGGGACTATAACCTGTTGGACTGTAACTTGGTGTTTTTTGATTTTTAACTTTGTACACCCTAGTCCAACACAGGCACCTCCAAATCGGGTTTTTTTGACTAAAACTTTTAATCTTCTGGTCTGAAGTAAAAATGCAAATCATTACCTTTAATGGGTTTAGTCTCTCTGACATAAATCTAAACAGATGATCTTTATCTTTTAACACTATAAAGAGTTCTCCCTGGTAGTCTACTGCAGTAAGATGCTTTCTTGGAACTGATGTATTCAGGTCATAGTCATACAGCACAGAAATAGACTGTTCGATCCAACTCATCCATGCCAACTAAGTTTCCCAAACTAAATTAGTCTCACTTGTCTGCCCATGTCTCTCTAAACCCTTCCTGTTCATGTACCGATCCAAATGTCTTTTAAATGTTGTAACTGCACCTACATCCACCACTTCCTCTTGCATGTCATTCCATATAGGATACGTCTTCTGTGGCCTGCAACAGTGGCAGACTGGCCAACTTTAAGGGCATTTAAATGATCATTGGTTAGGCACATGGACAAGAATGGAATAATGTAGATCAGATGTGCTTCACATTGGGTTCACAGCTCGGTGCAACATTGAGGGCCGAAGGGCCTGTACTGCGCTGTAATGTTCTGTGTTCTAAAAGGTTACCCTTCTGGTCCTTTTAAATCTTTCTCCTCTCACCTTAAAAACATGCCTGCAATTTTGAACTCCCCAACCATTGGGAAAAGACCTTTGCTCTCACCTTATCTGTGTCCCTCAAGATGTTATAAACTACTACACCATCCTGGTAAATCCTTTCTGAACCCTCTCCAATTTAATAATATCCTTCAACTAAAAGGGGCACCAAAACTGTATTCCGTACTCTAAAAGTGGCCTCACCAACATCCTGTACAACCTCAACATGATATCCCAACTCCTTTACTTAATGGTCTGAGCAAGAAGGCAAGCATGCTAAACGTCTTCTTAATCTCTTAGTACCTCCACACAACTGATCCCAATCCAAAAACATTATAGTACCCCTTTCATCATAACACAAGATGGCTAAATGTGATTTGACTGCAGGGAGAGATTATCCAAGGATATTCTATATTTGGGGGATAGATAAAAAAAAGAGATTGGGTAGCATTCGTAAGAAGGGATTACATTAGTACATTAGTAAGAAAGAATGATCACTCCAAGGACTAAGATGTAGAATGAGTTTGGTTGAAACTAAGAAACAGCAAGGGGAAGGAAACATTGATGGAAATTGTCTCGAGAACATCAAACTGTAGCTTTAGCATTGGGCATGCTTACAAGTAAGAAAATTAGAGATACCTGCAACTGGGATATAGTAATAATAGTGAGTTTAGTTAGCATTTAGTTTGGGCTTCGCCAAGTCAGTCTAATACTATGAAGTTTGAATGATTGGAATCTGCACAAGATGGGTCTCTGAGACAGAATATTAAAGAGCTCAGAGTCAGGTTTAATTGGATTTGGTCTCATAGAATGAGGAAGGACTAACTAAAAAGCTGTACCCTTAGAGTAAAGGAATCTTTTGGAAATCATGACCATTACAGAACATAGGTCAAAGCAACCTGCTTCATAAGTGCCCCATCCACCTCCTTCATTGTTCACATTAGCACTCAGCTGCAGTGAGTACCATCTAAAGATGTACTGCAGTAACTCACCATGGCTCCTCTGACATCACCATTGTAATTCCTTCACATGTACCATCCTAGAGTCATAGAGATGTACAGCATGGAAACAGACCCGTCGGTCCAACCCGTCCATGCCAACCAGATATCCCAACCCAATCTAGTCCCACCTGCCAGCACCCGGCCAATATCCCTCCAAACCCTTCCTATTCATATACCCATCCAAATGCCTCTTAAATGTTGCAATTGTACCAGCCTCCACCACATCCTCTGGCAACTCATTCCATACACGTACCACCCTCTGCGTGAAAAAGTTGCCCCTTAGGTCTCTTTTATATCTTTCCCTTCTCACCCTAAACCTATGCCGTCTAATTCTGGACTCCCCGACCCCAGGGAAAAGACTTTGCCTATTTATCCTATCTATGCCCCTCATAATTTTGTAAACCTCGATAAGGTCACCCCTCAGCCTCTGATGCTTCAGAGGCCTGTTCAGCCTCTCCCTTTGGCTCAGATCCTCCAATCCTGGCAACATCCTTGTAAATCTTTTCTGAACCCTTTCAAGTTTCACAACATCTTTCCAATAGGAAGGAGACCAGAACTGCACACAATATTCCAACAGTGGCCTAACCAATGTCCTATACAGCCACAACATGACCTCCCAACTCCTGTACTCAGTACTCTGACCAAAAAAGGAAAGCATACCAAACGCCGCCTTCACTATCCTATCTACCTGTGACTCCACTTTCAAGGAGCTATGAACCTGCACTCCAAAGTCTCTTTGTTCAGCAACACTCCCTAGGATCTTACCATTAAGTGTATAAATCCTGCTAAGATTTGCTTTCCCAAAATACAGCACCTCGCATTTATCTGAATTAAACTCCATCTGCCACTTCTCAGCCCATTGGCCCATCTGGTCAAGATCCTGTTGTAATCTGAGGTAACCTTTTTCGCTGTCCACTACACCTCCAATTTTGGTGTAATCTGCAAACTTACTAACTGTACCTCTTATGCTCGCATCCAAATCATTTATGTAAATGGCAAAAAGTAGAGGGCCCAACACCGATCCTTGTGGCACTCCACTGGTCACAGGCCTCCAGTCTGAAAAATAACCCTCCACCACCACCCTCTGTCTTCTACCTTTGAGCCAGTTCTGTATCCAAATGGCTAGTTCTCCCTGTATTCCATGAGATCTAACCTTGCTAATCAGTGTCCCATGGGGAACCTTGTGAAATGCCTTACTGAAGTCCATATAGATTACGTCTACTGCTCTGCCCTCATCAATCTTCGTTGTTACTTCATCAAAAAACTCAATCAAGTTTGTGAGACATGATTTCCCACGCACAAAGACATGTTGACTATCCCGAATCAGTCCTTGCCTTTCCAAATACATGTACATCCTGTCCCTCAGGATTCCCTCCAACAACTTGCCCACCACCGAGGTCAGGCTCACCGGTCTATAGTTCCTTGGCTTGTCTTTACCGTCCTTCTTAAACAGTGGCACCACGTTTGCCAACCTCCAGTCTTCCGGCACCTCACCTGTGACTATCGATGATACAAATATCTCAGCAAGAGGCCCAGCAATCACTTCTCTAGCTTTCCATAGAGTTCTTGGGTACACCTGATCAAGTCCTGGGGATTTATCCACCTTTAACCGTTTCAAGACATCCAGCACTTCTTCCTCTGTAATCTGGACATTTTGCAAGATGTCACCATCTATTTCCCTACAGTCTATATCTTCCATATCCTTTTCCACAGTAAATACTGATGCAAAATATTCATTTAGTATCTCCCCCATTTTCTGTGTCTCTACACAAAGGCCGCCTTACTGATCTTTGAGGGGCCCTATTCTCTCCCTAGTTACCCTTTTGCCCTTAATATATTTGTAAAACCTCTTTGGATTCTCCTTAATTCTATTTGCCAAAGCTATCTCATGTCCCCGTTTTGCCCTCCTGATTTCCCTCTTAAGTATACTCCTACTACTTTTGTACTCTTCTAAGGATTCACTCGATCTATCCTGTCTGTACCTGACATATGCTTCCTTCTTTTTCTTAACCAAACCCTCAATTTCTTTAGTCATCCAGCATTCCTATACCTACCAGCCTTTCCTTTCACCCTGACAGGAATATACTTTCTCTGGATTCTTGCAGTCTCATTTCTGAAGGCTTCCCATTTTCCAGCGGTCCCTGTACCTGCGAACATCTGCCTCCAATCAGCTTTTGAAAGTTCTTGCTAAATACCGTCAAAATTGGCCTTTCTCCAATTTGGAACTTGGGCAGCAGATGAATGAGAACACCATCAGCAGCAAATTTCTCAGTGTTGAATGATATGAATTTTTGCTGAATCACTTACCAACAGTAAGAAGAAGTTTTTTTTTATTCATTCATGGGATATGGGTATTGCCAGCTCGGCCACATTCGTTCCCCATCCCTTAATGCCCAGACAACAGTCAACCACATTGCTGTTGGTCTGGAGTCACATGTCGGGCAGACCAGGTTAAGGGCCTTAGTGAGCCAGGTGGATGTTTCCCCCCAACAATTGACCATGGTTTAATAGTCATCAAAAGAATATTGTGGGCATTTCTGGTCTCCCTGCAGTAGGAAGGAAATTGTGAAACTTGAAAGGGTTCAGAAAAGATTTCCAAGGATGTTGCCGGGGTTGGAGGATTTAAGCTACAGGAAGAGGCTGAATAGGCTGGGGCTGTTTTTCCTGGGGCATTGGAGGCTGAAGGGGTGACCTTAAAGAAGTTTATAAAATCATGAGGGGCATGGATACTATAATAGACAAGGACTTTTCTCTGGCGTGGGGGGAGTTTAAAGCTGGAGGGCAGAGGTTGAGGGTCAGCGGGAAAGATTTAAAATGGACCTAAGGAGCAACCTTTTCACGCAGAGGATGGTGTGTGTATGGAATGAGCTACCAGAGGAAATGGTGGCGGCTTGTACAATTGCAACATTTAAAAGGCATCTGGATAGGTATGTGAATAGAAAGGGTTTAGAGGAATATGGGCCAAATACTGGCAAATGTGACCCGATTTATTTAGGATATCTGGTCAGCATGGACATGTTGGACCAAAGCATCTGTTTTCATGCTGTATATTTCCATGAATTCAGATTCCAGATTTGTATTGAATGCAAATTCCACTATCTGTCATGGCCGAATTTGAACCCAGGTCCCCAGAACATTACTTGGGTCACTGGATTAATCGTATTAATGATCACCGCTGCATGTGGTCTTTTGAATGAGAGAGTTCTGGATTTCCAGGACAGAAAAATGGAAACAGAAGAGATTGACTAAATTCTGAATTCCCTGCCACACTAGTTTAAACCCTCCCTAACTACTCAGCCAAGTATTCCTCCGTCTCCCCCAGCCCCTGCCAAAAACTAGGACATCAGTCCCAGTCCTGCCCAGTCCGGTTTGCACAGGTCCCATTCCCCAGAACTGATCCCAGTGGATCTGAAACCCTCCTCACACCATCTCTTCAGCTGTGTGTTCATCCTATATATCTTGTTATTTCTATTCTGACTAGCTCATGGCACTGATAGTAAACCTGAGACAACTACCTTTTGAGGTCCTACATTTCAACTTTCTTCCTGGTTCTCTATATTCTGCTTTTAGTACCTCATTCCTTTTTTACCTGTATTGTTAGTACCAACATGGACCATAACCACTGGTTATTCGCCCTCATCCTCCAGAATGTCCTACAATACGTTCCAAGATATTCAGACCCTAGCACCAGGAAGGCAACACACCATCTTGCAGCCACAGAAACGTCTATCTATTCCCCTTACAATTGCATCCCCAATCACCAAAGCTTTTCTAGGTTTATTTCTCCCTCCCTCTGTCGCAGAGCCAATCATGGTGCCATGAGTTTGGCTACTGCTGCTATCCCCTCAGAGGCCATTCCCCTCAACAGTATCCTAAAAATTTTTTTTTTTCCCCGGGAATATCCACTGGAGATTCCTTTACTGCCTGCTTAGCCCTCCTGTTCTGCATGTAGAGTCTGAGTCTGCGGTGTGACCAACTCTCCATACCCGATATGCTCCACAGTATCCCCGGACACCACTCCAACTCTGAAACTCAGGCTTCCAAGAGCTGAAGCTGGAAACACTTCCTGCACATATGCAAGTCCTGGGCACTGGAAATGTGCCCAGCTTCCCAAAACGAGCAAGAGGAACTGACTCTAATTTGGAGTTCTCCTGTCATGTCTTACCCCTTTAACATAATTAATCCTTACAATGTCAAATACCTTCAGTACTAAATGAAGCTGCTGGCACTCTCTGCTCTGATAACAATTTCCCAAAACTTATCTGCTACTCACCAACAATATCAAGAAGCTGTTTCGGCTCATGCTCCGTTATTTGCTGGAACTCTCACTGCCAGCCTTCCTCTCACGATGCTCTGTCTCCTCTGGACATGGCCTCTCTTTGTTTTAGTTAGAGGGGCAAGGAGGGATGGGAACATTACAGCAGTGTAATGCTTGGGGCTGACTGTTCCTTAACATCAGGTTCTTCCATGATATCCTTCACACCCACGCTGACTATGAAGTCCACTCCCAGAATAAGTTATAGAACATAGAACATAGAAGAATACAGCGCAGTACAGGCCCTTGGGCCCTCGATGTTGCGCCGATCCAAGCCCACCTAAACTACACTAACCCACTATCCTCCATATACCTATCCAATGCCCTCTTAAATGCCCATAAAGAGGGAGAGTCCACCACTGTTACTGGCAGGGCATTCCATGAACTAACGACTCGCTGAGTGAAGAACCTACCCCTAACATCAGTCCTATATCTACCCCCCCTTAATTTAAAGCTATGCCCCCTTGTAATACCCGACTCAATACGCGGGAAAAGGTTCATACTGTCGACCCTATCTAACCCCCTAATCATCTTGTACACCTCAATCAAGTCACCCCTAAACCTTCTTTTCTCTAGTGAAAACAGCCCCAAGTGCCTCAGTCTTTCCTCATACGATTTTCCTTCCATACCAGGCAACATCCTGGTAAACCTCCTCTGCACCCGTTCCAATGCCTCCACATCCTTCCTATAGTATGGCGACCAAAACTGCACACAATATTCCAGATGCGGCCGTACCAGAGTCTTATACAACTGCATCATGACCTCAGGACTCCGGAACTCAATTCCTCTACCAATAAAAGCCAGTACGCCATATGCCTTCCTCACCGCACTATTTACCTGGGTGGCAACTTTCAGAGATCTGTGTACATGGACACCAAGATCCCTCTGTTCATCCACACTACCAAGTATCCGACCATTAGCCCAGTACCCCATCTTTTTGTTATTCTTCCCAAAGTGAATCACCTCGCACTTAGCTACATTGAATTCCATCTGCCACCTTTCTGCCCAGCTCTGCAGCTTCTCTATATCCTGCTGTAACCTGCCACATGCTTCCTCACTGTCAACAACTCCTCCGACTTTCGTATCATCCGCAAACTTGCTCACCCAACCTTCTAACCCCTCAACACTTTCTGGTTGGATCAACCACCTTCATGAGGAAAGAACATAAAGAGAAAATTCTGGCAGAGAGAACTCAAGTGTTTTGCTGTTACACAGAGATATGCCAGGGGTTGGAGGTTTTGAGCTCCAAAGAGGGGCTGAATAGGCTGGGGCAATATTTCTAGCAGATTCGGAAGCTGAGGGGTGACCCTAGAGATTTATAAAATCATGATGACATGGATAGGATAAATAAACAAGGTGCTAGAGGCCATAGGCTTAAGGTGAGAGGGAAAGGATTTAAAAGGGACCTAAGAGGTAACTTTTTCATGCAGAGGGTGGTGCAGTATAGAATGAGCTGCCAGAGGAAGTGGTTGAGGCTGGTACAATTACAGCATTTAAAAGGCAGCCGAATGGGTACATGAATAGGAAGGGTTTAGAGGGATATGGGCCAAATAGGGCGGCACGGTGGCTCAGTGGTTAGCACTGCTGCCTCACAGCACCAGGGTCCCATGTTCGATTCCAGCCTTGAGTCACTGTCTGTGTGGAGTTTGCACATTCTACCCGTGTCTGCGTGGGTGTGCTCTAGTTTCCTCCCACAGCCCAAAGATGTGCCTTGCTAAATTGTCCATAATGTTAGGTGCATTAGTCAGAGGGAAATGGGTCTGGGTGAGTTATTCTTCGGAGGGTCGGTGTGGACTGGTTGGGCCGAAGGGCCTTTTTCACACAGTAGGGAATCTAATCAAAATCATTCAAATTCTGGATCGCATCAGCCATTATCTTGAATGACAAACAGGCCTGAAGGGCTGATTGGCCTACTCTCCCTTTTTCATGTGCTGTGACGTGACATGTTGTCCCATCTTAATAGTGTGCTGGAAATCAAGCCCTTTTTTGGAGGTGTTGCAAAAGTTTTTTTAAAAAAGTTAATGTAAAATACCCAATTCACCTGTCTTTTCAGATCCAGAAAACGTAGTTTTTGACTCAATGGGCTCAAGATCCTTTGTTTGAAGTAAATGGAGTATATGGTTTGGGATATCTGGTCGGCATGGACAGGTTGGACCGAAGGGTCTGTTTTCACGTTGTACATCTCTATGACTCTATGACTCTAAATGGGACTAATTTGTTTAGGATATCTGGTCAGCATGGACATGTTGGACTGAAGCATCTGTTTCCACGCTGTATATCTGTTTGACTCTATGACTATATGGTTGTCTTAAAACACCAATAATTAAACTAAAACCCTGGTTCTATGAGAGCCTGACTCCACCTATTGTTGTATTGCTCCAACATTTCAAAAAGAAACACACCAAGGCCTCCCAAGCTGTTTATTGGCCTGGAGCAGACTGCTCCTCATCTCTGTCTCAACCTCTCTTCATAACAAAAGCAAAGTAAAAATGAACTTCTTAAAGCCATAGTATTTCACATTTGCCACTCTTCAGCTGAATCAAAGGGTGTGGTGCTGGAAAAGCACAGCCCGTCAGGCAGCATCTGAGGAGCAGGAGAGTTGGTATTCGAGCACAAGCTCTTCATCAAGAATGAGAGGATGGCCCAAGGCAGCTGAGAGATAAATGGAAGGTGGATGGCTCTAGGGGGAAAGGTACCTGGGAATGTGATAGATGAAGGTGGGGTGAAGGTGATAGGGTGGAGTGGATAGGTGTGAAGGAAGATGGACAGGTAGGTGGCTGAAATCTGAAAAAGTATCGTGCATCTGGAAATGTGCTGTTTCAGACCTGAGGAGGTGCAAATGATGCTGAACATTATGCAAGCATCAGTGATCATTCATACCTTTGACCTTTTTGATAGAGGGAAGATCATTGAAGAAGTTGGACCTAGGATACTCATCTGAGGAACTCCTGGAGAGATGTTCCAGAGCTGAGATGACAAATCTTTACCAGCCATCTTCCTTTTGTGCAAAGTATGACTCCAACCATTGGAGGGATTTCCCCCCATTCCCATTGTTTCAAGTTTTGCTCTGGCTATTTAGCCAAATTCAGTTATGTACTTTTTTGATGTCAAGGGCAGTCCCCCTGACCTCACCTCTGAAATTTGTCATGTGTCTTTAAATATTTTATTTGGTTGTCAACTTCTGGCAATCATTATTTTAAATTACAAGTTTATCAGTTAAATTCATAGGGAGCTGTGCATACAGTAAAAGGATCTTCAGCCCATTGAGTCGAAAAGAAACTATTTGAATTCTATTTTCCAGCAGCTGGCCCATGACCGTGGCACTGCAAGTGTATTTCTAAATGCTTCTTAAATATTAAGGTATTAACCGTTTCCATCTCAGATGGACAGTCTCCAGATGGATGTTTACTACAAACCCACAGACTCCTATAACAATCTGGACTACATCTCCTTCAACCCTGTATCCTGCAAGAACTCCATTCCAGTCTCCCAATTCCTCTGCCGCTGCTGCTTCTGCTCAAACGACAAAGAGACATTCCGCTCACGAGCATCACAGATATCAAGCTATTTTAAACAACATGCTTTTCCTCCCCTGGTCATCCAGACAGCCCTCCTCACACCCCCTCCATTTCCTGTCTCCCCAATGTATAGGAGGCCAAATCGGGTGCAGCGGATGCAGTAAATGATGTGTGTGGAGGTGCAGGTGAATTTCTGACGGATATGGAAGGATCCCTTGGGGCCTTGGAAGGAAGTGAGGGGGGAGGTGTGGATGCAAGTTTTGCATTTCTTGCGGTTGCAGGGGAAGGTGCCAGGAGTGGAGGTTGGGTTGGTGGGAGGTGTGGATCTGATGAGGGAGTCACGGAGGGAGTGGTCTTTCTGGAAGGTTGATAGGGGTGGGGAGGGAAATATATCCCTGGTGGTGGGGTCTGTTTGGAGGTGGTGGAAATGACGAAAGATGATCCGATGTATCTGGAGGTTGGTGGGGTGGTAGGTGAGGACCAGTGGGGTTCTGTCCTGGTGGTGATTGGATGGGCGGGGTTCAAGGGCGGAAGTGCGGGAAGTGGAGGAGATGCAGTGGAGAGCATCATCAACCACGTCTGAGGGGAAATTGCGGTCTTTGAAGAAGGAGGCCATCTGGGTTGTTCGGTATTGGAATTGGTCCTCCTGGGAGCAGATGCGGTGAAGGCAAAGGAATTAGGAATATGGGATGGCGTTTTTACAGGGGGCAGGGTGGGAGGAGGTGTAGTCTAGGTAGCTGTGGGAGTCAGTCGTTTATAGTAAACGTCCGTGTTGAATCGGTCGTCCGAGATAGAAATGGAGAGGTCTAGGAAGGGGAGGGAGGAGTCTGAGATGGTCCAGGTAAATTTGAGGTCGCGGTGGAAGGTGTTAGTAAAGTGGATGAACTGTTCAACCTCCTCATGGGAGCACGAGGTAGCGCCGATACAGTCATCGATGTAGCGGAGGAAAAGGTGGGGGGGTGATGCCGGTGTAGCTGTGGAAGATGGACTGTTCCACACATCCAACGAGGAGGCAGGCATAGCTGGGGACCATGCGGGTGCCCATGGCTACTCCTTTGGTTTGGAAGAAGTGGGAGGATTGGAAAGAGAAGTTGTTCAGAGTGAGGACCAGTTCAGTCAGTTGAAGGAGGGTGTCAGTGGAAAGGTACTGGTTGGTTTGGTGGGAAAGGAAGAAGCGGAGGGCTTTGAGTCCTTTGTGATGGGGGATGGAGGTGTATAGGGACTGGATGTCCATGGTGAAGATAAGGCATTGGGGGCCGGGGAAGCGAAAATCATGGAGGAGGTGGAGGGCGTGTGTGGTGTCCTGAACGTAGGTGGGGAGTTCTTGGACTAAGGGGGACAGGACCGTGTCGAGGTATGCCGAGATGAGTTCGGTGGGGCAGGAGCAGGCTGAGACAATGGGTCGGCCGGGGCCGTCAGGTTTGTGGATTTTGGCCAGGAGGTAGAAACGGGCGGTGCGGGCTTGTGGGACTATGAGGTTGGAGGCGGTGGAAATCCTCTTGAATTCCTCAATTAAACCAGCCTCTATCCTATTTCCATTCTCGTGCATTTGATACCCTTAACGACTCCTTGTGTGAAAAAGTTTTTTGTCCTATCACTCTTGCTTCCGTTGGATGTCACTTTAAATCTATACTCCCTTGTTTCTTTTGCAACTAAAAACAGCTTCACCCTATACTCTGTCCATCCCATTCATAATTTTGAAAATTTCCATCAGATTCAGGAGAAATGCAAAGTAAGCCTTCATCAACTTTGTTTTCTATATTTCAGTCGTATGGAAATTGTTGATCAACTTTTTAGTATGCAAAGTGTGCCAGTTTGCCAGTAAGTTGTGATCTTAATGGGTGGTGAATAATGGGTGATGGGAGAATAAAAAAAATTGTGTAAGGGCACTTCTGGATAGAAAATAATTTTAAAGTGGGAAGGGGCCACAGTTGCTGACTGTTTGCTCCTCTTCTGTGGCTATATTCATACTTTTGAGAAAGGTGGGCACCACAGAAGATGTAGTGGCTTATCTCTCCTTTTAAACTGCATTTTATTTGGCCTCGTTCTCTCTTCCCATCTCTCCTTCACCTTCATTGATTTTCATTGCCCTTGCTGGGCACTGCATTTAATTTCATTAATTTGATAAACGATGATTTAGTGGCGACGGATAATAGATAAAAAAGTAGCAAGAGTGATTGTGTTGTGGGGGGAATAAAATCAAGTTTGTGTAGAACTCTTCTGGATACAAGAAAAAGAATAAAACGAAAAAGAAATCTTGCTGAGTACATGAGACAACCTTAGATATCTTTGCTATGGCATCAGAAAATGTTGAAAACATATCTAGTAATATGTTGCAAAATTATTTTCCATAAAATGGTTTGTCATTTTGATAAATTGTAATATTTACCTTAGTCTTTCCTTCAGAAAAAAACCATATAGAAGGCATTAGTGGGACTATATCTTAAAGTTCCTTTTTCTTTAAATCTGAAAATAAACTTTGTTATTCCATGATTGCAATATCTCACCTAAAGAGGTGATTATCCACATTTTGACATGAGAAGCTATTTGTCTGTTGCTTGATGTAATGAGCAAATCTTTTCTTTGATTAGATTAGATTCCATACACTATGGAAACAGGCCCTTCGGCCCAACAAGTCCACACTGACCCTCCGAAGAGCAACCCAGCCAGATCTATTCCCCTACGTTTACCCCTTCACCTAACACTATGGGCAATTTAGCATGGCCAATTCACCTGACCTGCACATCTTTGGACTGTGGGAGGAAACCGGAGCACCCGGAGGAAACCCACGCAGACACGGGGAGGATGTGCAAACTCCACACAGAGAGAGTCGCCTGAGGCGGGAATTGAACCCGGGTCTCTGGCGCGGTGAGGCAGCAGTGCTAACCACTGTGCCAGCGTGCATCTAAAGACTTGTATCTCTACTGGGACTGCTGTATGGCATCTAGATGTGAGAGCTTAAAAATGTGTTGCTGGAAAAGCGCAGCAGGTCAGGCAGCATCAAAGGAGCAGGAGAATCGACGTTTCGGGCATAAGCTCTGATTTTTAAGCTCTGATCTCCAGCATCTGCAGTCCTCACTTTCTCCATCTAGATGTGAGAACCTGACCAATTTAAGATTTTAACCAGTCACATTGTTACTGGACTACATTAGTGTATTTCGCTCTTGAAAACTATGAAAGTATCATTTGGACTGCAAAGCACAAGCACACAATGGGAAACCTAAGAACACAGAGATAGATCAGGAAACAAGAATGGCGTGTTGTAGTGAACATATGCAGTTTTAAAAGAGAAGAAAATGTGCAAATGCTAGGAACACGCATCAAGTTTATTTAGCATTTGCAGAGAGAACAGATAGTGATGTGATGTCTTAATCCCTTCTGATGAATATAAATAAAGCACAAAGCATTTATAGCACAAGAAAAGAGAGGAATCCACAGTAGACAGAAGTATTATTGAACCTGAATGCTCTTCATTGAGGCAATTAAAAGGTACTGAGGAAGGTAACGATACTAGAGAAATAAACAACTAAATAAGACACTAAGAAGCACATCTAAGGAAAAATCCAACAAGGTGATAGAAATTCAAAAGACATGAAACCTGCAGATCAGATGTGAAATGAAAACCAGTAAAACTGACAAGTAGTGAGGCAAAGTTTGGACATTGCTGCTAATGTCTTAAGGAGATTAAGTGAATGTCATACAGATCAATTTCAGAAGGCACCACCCCAGGCTTGGCCAGTACCAGAAATATGGACATATAGGCATCTCCCCTGGCATCAGATGGAAATTTGCATTAAACTCCTTACAGATTGCTGTGCTGAATTGGTTAGTGGTGGATCTGAGTTTGACAGTTTGTCAGTAGTTTGTAAAGCCTAGTCATTGACTTCTATGTTTTATTTATTTACTAGTTGGATGTTGGCATTGCTGTCTGGCCAACATTCATTCCCGACTTGTTGAATCGTTTCAGTCTCCTGGATCCACAATGCAGTTAGGGAGGGTATTCCAGGATTTTCACACAGAGACAGTGAAGAAACTCTGATATATTGCTAAGTCAGGACTATTATTTCAATGGTAAAAGGTTGCAGCATAATGCTACGCAGTGTGACCTGGATGTCCTTGTACATGAATCACAGAAGGTTGGTCTGCAGGGGCAACAGGTAATTAAGAAGGCTGATGGAATACTGTCCTTCATTGCTAAAGGGGTTGAGTTTAAAAGCAGGGAGGTTATGTTACAGTTGAATAGGGTGCTGGTGAGGCCACACCTGGAGTACTGCGTGCAGTTTTGGTCTCCTTACTTGAGAAAGGATGCACTGGCACTACAGGGGATGAAAAAGAGGGTCACTGGATTGATGCCGGAGTTGAATGAGGTAAGCTTATGAGGAGAGGCTCGAGTAAACTGGGATTATATTCATTGGAACTTAGAAGAGTGAGGGGGGATCTTATAGAAACATATACAATTATGAAGAGAATAGATAAGACAGAAGTAGAGAGGATGTTTCCACTGGCGGATGAAACTAGGACAAGAGGGCATAGCCTCAAAATTAGGGGAGCAGATTCTGGACTGAATTGAGAAGGAACTTCATCACCCAGAGGGCTGTGAATCTATAATTTTCTGCCCAGTGAAGTAGTTGGGGCATCCTCATTGAATGCTTTTAAAGCTAAGATAATTCTTTGAACAGTAAAGAAGTTAAGGGTTATGATGAGAGGGCAGATAAGTGGAGCTGAGGACATGAAAAGATCAGCCATGATCTTACTGAATGATAGAGCAGGCTGGAGGGGACAGATGGCCTACTCCTGCTCCTCGTTCTTCTGCTCTTATATGAGTGGCTTTGATTGGAACTTGTTGATGACGGGGTTCTCATGTATCTGTTGTCCTTGTCCTGGAAGTGATCATAGATTTGGAAGGTGCTGTCTAAGGTTTTTGAGTGAATTTCTGTAGTGCATTTTGTCAGTGGTGGGGGGAGTGGATGCGGTGCCAATTGAGTGAGCGATTTTGTCCTGGATTGTGAGTAATTATAAATGCAAATTATAACTATGCATACTGGAGTTTGGAATTGAAAAGAGAAAATGCTTGCAAAACTCAGCATGTCTGACCACATGTATGTGCGAAGAGAAACAGAGTTACTGTTTCAAGTCCAACATGACCTGCCTCACAGCGCCTGAGACCCGGGTTCAATTCCCGCCTCAGGCGACTGCCTGTGTGGAGTTTGCACATTCTCCCCGTGTCTGCGTGGGTTTCCTCCGGGTGCTCCGGTTTCCTCCCACATTCCAAAGATGTGCAGGTCAGGTGAATTGGCCATGCTAAATTGCCCGTAGTGTTAGGTAAGGGGTAAATGTAGGGGTATGGGTGGGTTGCGCTTCGGCCGGTCGGTGTGGACATGTTGGGCCGAAGGGCCTGTTTCCACGCTGTAATGTAATCTAATCATGACCCTTCTTTGAAATTTCAATGGAGTTTAGAAGAATGAGAGGTGACCTTATTGAAACATATAACATTTTTGTGTGGCTTAAAGGCCAAATTTATATTCCTGGTGTGGAACTACTTGGTCATACATATTTAGTGATGAAAATCAATGGCAGCATACAAATGCGTTTGTGTAACATTCCCTGACATTGCCTCAGTAAACATGCTTTTGTGATTACTGTGAAATGGAGTTTTTGCAAATTATCCAACATGCTGTACTTCCTGTCAGTTTGCTGTTATAATTAAATGTAAAGTCTTGTTCGGCCATGCATTTGCATTCCTGCAGTATTGTCAAAGGCAATTTAGATTATTTTTTAAACTTATTCAATAATCAGTAAACGTTGACTCCCAAAAGGTAGGCAAACTTCCAGTCAGACTGGTTTTGGTATCTTCAGGCAAAATCCCACAACTAGCTGAAAAACAACTCTAGGAGACATGCAGCAACAACTTTGATAAGGAATTTACATCAAATTGTTGCCTTTGGATCAGAAGGTTGTATGTTCAAGGTCCACTCCAAATACATGAACGCCTAATCTAAGCTGTCACTCTGGTGCAATACTGAAGGTGTGCTGCACCTTTTGCTATTTTTTTAAAGTCTTTCAAACATAAATCTTAATCTTTTTATTTGTAAATCTACAATGGTGAGTAGGGTGAGGTTTTTTTAATATATGTTTTATTGAGATCTGTCTAGAGTGACGCATATGTGGAATGAAAGAGGAAGTGGTGGAGGCTGGTACAATTACAACATTTAAAAGGCATCTGGATGGGTACATGATTAGGAAGAGTTTGGAACGATATGGGCTAAAGGCTGGCAAATGGGAATTGATCGTTTTCGGATATCTGGACGGCATGGACAAGTCGGACTGAAGGGTCTGTTTCCATGCTGTACATCATTAAGAGTAAGGCGTTCGACACGGTTCCCCATGGGAGACTGATTAGCAAGGTTAGATCTCATGGAATACAGGGAGAACTAGCCATTTGAATACAGAACTGGCTCAAAGGTAGAAGACAGAGGGTGGAGGTGGAGAGTTGTTTTTCAGACTGGAGGCGTGTGACCAGTGGAGTGCCACAGGGATCGGTGCTGGGTCCTCTACCTTTTGTTATTTACATAAATGATTTGGATGCGAGCATAAGAGATACAGTTAGTAAGTTTGCAGATCACACCAAAATTGGAGGTGTAGTGGACATCGAAGAGGGTTGCCTCAGATTGCAACAGGATCTGGACCAGATGGGCCAATGGGCTGAGAAGTGGCAGATGGGAGTTTAATTCCGATAAATGCGAGGAGCTGCATTTTGGGAAAGCAAATCTTAGCAGGACTTATACACTTAATGGTAAGGTCCTAGGGAGTGTTGCTGAACAAAGAGACCTTGGAGTGCAGGTTCATAGCTCCTTGAAAGTGGAGTTGCAGCTGGATAGGATAGTGAAGAAGGCGTTTGGTATGCTTTCCTTTATTGATCAGAGTATTGAGTACAGGAGTTGGGAGGTCATGTTGCGTCTGTACAGACATTGGTTAGGCCACTGTTGGAATATTGCATGCAATTCTGGTCTCCTTCCTATCTGAAAGATGTTGTGAAACTTGAAAGGGTTCAGAAAAGATTTCCAAGGATGTTGCCAGGGTTGGAGGATCTGAGCTATAGGGAGGGGCTGAACAGGCTGGGGCTGTTTTCCCTGGAGCATCGTGAGGCTGGGGGGGTGACCTTATAGAGGTTTACAAAATTGAGGGGCATGGATAGGATAAATAGACAAAATCTTTTCCCTGGGGTTGGGGAGTCCAGAACTAGAGGGCATAGGTTTAGGGTGAGAGGGGAAAGATATAAAAGAGACCTAAGGGGCTACGTTTTCACGCAGAGGGTGGTACGTGTATGGAATGAGCTGCCAGAGGATGTGGTGGAGGCTGGTACAATTGCAACATTTAAGAGGCATTTGGATGGGTATATGAATAGGAAGTGTTTGGAGGGATATGGGCCGGGTGCTGGCAGGTGGGACTAGATTGGGTTGGGATATCTGGTCGGCATGGACGGATTGGACCGAAGGGTCTGTTTCCATGCTGTACATCTCTATGACTCTATGACTCTCTGACTGTATAAGAGATTCTGCTATCTAAATGGGCATATATAAAAAAAGACACCATGAAGAAGAAGGAGGGAGATTTTCTTTCTGTTTTTCTGGCCAACGTTATGTCCTTGGTCAGTGCCAATAACTTTAACATTAAAAATACTCTGGAAACAAAAATGTGCTTCTTCAGAGTATTCTTAAGCAATATCAGCTTGTGCCATATCAGGAGATATTAATGCAGATCAGATAGAAGTAGGATTTGAACAATGCCTTAACGAAGGAGGGTCAGGAATGTGGTGGAGAGTTTTGTGGAGGAATTCCAGAGCTTAGGACCTAGGAAGCCGAAGATATGGGTGCTGGTGATGGAACAATTAAAATTGGAGTGTGCTAGTGATACGATTTGAATGAGAGTGGATATTAGAGGATTGTAGGGCTGGAAGAGATTATGGAGATGAGGAGGGACAAGCCCCTCGTCGGATTTGAAAGTGATGGCCAGTTCATAAATTGAGCAGCCGCTTAACTGGGACAAAATACACGTCAGTAAGTATATGGGTAATAGGTGGGCAGAACTTGTGAGTTGTACATAGAATTTTGGATCACTTTAAATTTGTGTAGATTGGAAACTAGGAACCGAGTCAGGAACATGTTGGAGTTGGCTAAATTTAGAGGTGATAACTATAAATAATATGAAATAGCTGAATTGACACATTGACATATTCTTTTTCCTTTCTCTCCACCCAAAATGGAAGATGAATCCAAAATCTAGAAGGTGTGCTAAACCAATCTTTCTTCATAAATGCCTTGAAAGCAGTAATAACTAGAGGTAGAGACAGAGAACATTCACCTGCTTAGTTCTTTTCCATACAACTAAACATTTGGCCAGAAGACTTTAGTAGGTTATGATAAGCAGATGGAGTTAAATGAAAAATGAGTAAACAAAGTGAATATTGAAGCAGATATTTGAGGGTAGTTAAATGTGGAGGTGGAGCATTGTGTAGGGAACAATTTTTGTCCCTAAGTAAACTTGCTCAGCTTCCATCTTGAAGATCTAACTGCCAGTTGCAATGATCTGTCTGCTGTAATGCCAGGAAGGATATTACCTCTTCTCAAGAGGATGAATTGAACTCTCTAGTAATTGGCATGGGTGGGTTTGGGTGATCAGGAGGTGGAACAGCAGTCTACAATAATTGGAAAAGATTTATTGATGGTCATATACTGTTTTAGAAGATGTTTTGAGTGCTAAATTTCATAGAGAAAAGGCTGGAGGCTGAGAACTGTTGGAAGTACTCCATAATTTACATAATAATCATGTATATTCTTGCTAAGCATGAGGCCTAAACTTTCTTCAGGGTATCTACATTCTTATGTGATCATGATGTAATTGACAATCCAATAATTGGGAGGGCTGTACAGTGGTGACCATCAGGAAGTGAAATAACAGTGTCCATATTGTGAAAGGTGGGCAACATTTCACAGGCACCAAATTGCATTTCCAATGTAATACAGTTATTCTGCCCCATTTAGATATTTTTGGTCAACCTGTTCCATCATATTTCTGAAGCAGGTGGGATTTGAACCTGGGCCTGCACCATAAGAACCCTTTCTACCTCATTTATGTTGGAGATCATAACTGAAGTCAGGCTTCTGAATCAGTTGTGAAGTTTTAATTGATCAGAGATCAGTTCTTTCAGTGTTGCTGTGTCAAAATCCTAGCATTTCCTCCCAAGTATCATGGTACAAAGTTAAAAATCACACAACACCAGGTTATAATCCAACAGGTTTAATTGGAAGCACTAGCTTTTCGAGCGCTGCTCCTTCAATAGGTGGTTGTGGACCTGATGAAGGAGCAGCGCTCAGAAAGCTAGCGCTTCCAATTAAATCTGTTGGACTATAACCTGGTGTTGTGTGATTTTTTAACTTTGTCCACCCCAGTCCAACACCAGCATCTCCACATCATCTCTTGATGCTGATTGTTGTGTCACTGAGGTGTGTGCCCTGTTGCTTATCTTAACTTCATCAACTTGAGAAAAGCCTCACTCCATAATATGAATAGCTTATATGATATAGTTTTAAGACTTGAAATAGAAAACACCTTTCAGCTTTTGGTCTTCATCTTCCTTTTTGTTTTTTAAAAACCCTACTCACCTGGTAATCTTTTAATTGCCATGTGAAATACATTTTATTAAAACTATTCTTACCATCCTGGAAATCACAGTGCATGCCTTTGCTCACAACTGCTGTAACAGAAAATATTTTAAAAAATACATGAAGAGAAAAAGATATTGGTTGAACGGAACGTGAAGGATTAAAGATGATGCAGGAAAGATTAAAATGGGAAATGAAGAAATTGTAGATTTGTTACACAAGTATTTTGTACAGTGGACAAAGAAAGCAAAATGTCACTCAATTTGGTCGCAGAGGTTAAGCAAATAACAATTATGTAGTGACCAGTTGGTCTGTTTTAGTAATTCTAATGAAGGATAAAGGCAAATTGAATGCAGTGAGATCTGGACAATATCTAGGCTTGGGCTGACAAGTAGCAAATAATATTTGTGCCACAGGTGCCAGACAATGACCATTTCCAACAAGACATTCTAACCATTGCCTCATGACATTTAATGGCTTTACCATCACTGAATCCCCCACTATCAGCATCCGGAGGGTTACCATTGACCAGAACTGAACTGGACTAGCAACATAAATATATTGGTTACAAGAGCAAGTCAGATACTAGGCGTACTGCAACAAGTATGGATTCTGGATTAGTGGTGCTGGAAGAGCACAGCAGTTCAGGCAGCATCCAAGGAGCTTCAAAATCAACGTTTCGGGCAGAAGGCCTTCGTCAGGAATAAAGGCAGTGAGGCTGGAGCGTGGAGAGATAAGCCAGAGGAGGGAGCCTCTGCAGTCATTGTTCTTACCTCGTACTGCAACAAGTAACTCACCTCCTGACTCTGTTTGCCTTGATTGACACCATTTCCACAAACTACCTCTCCTCCACTAACACTCGATAGCAGCAGTGTGTACCAGCTACAAGTTGCAGAAATTTGTCAAAGGTCCTTAGCACCTTCCAAACCCATGACTGCTAACCTCTCAAAGGACACGGGTACTAAATACATGGGAAGTTGCCCCTGTATGTTCCCCTTCAAGCCATTCACCATTTTGACTTGGAAATATGTCAGGCGAAAGTGAGGACTGCCGATGCTGGGGATCAGAGTCTAGATCAGAGTGGTGCTGGAAAAGCACAGCAGGTCAGGCAGCATCCGAGGAGCAGGAAAATCAACGTTTTGGGCAAAAGCCGTTCATCAGGAATGAGTGTCCTGATGAAGGGCTTTTGTCCGAAACGTCGATTTTCCTGCCTGACCTGCTGTGCTTTTCCAGCGCCACTCTAATCTAGACTTGGAAATATATTAGAAATCAGACGACACCAGGTTATAGTCCAACAGGTCTTGATAGTAGTATTTTTGGATGCATTTACACTTGGTAAAAGGATGAGGAATAAGAACAAATCAAGTGACCGTTTTTATGCAAGTGTAGAACAGCTCTTCAATAATTAAATCATTAGCCATTCTGTGCTCACAATTTTACAGCAGCTTGGCAGGCAGGCTGTCACATCTCGTTGGGTTTTCCTTTGTTATTGCTATGGCATAAGGCAATCCATATTGACAGACTTACCTACCTTATCACTAAAAATGCTTGAATGTGCACAATTCTGGACTGTTATTCAAGAAAACCACTCTGAATTGCATTTATTTCCTTTTCTCTGAAACTTGAACTACAAGGAAGTAGAAAATAGGAATAGAAGTGGACTATATGGCCTGTTGAGCTGGCTCTGCCATTCAATATGATAATGGTTGATTTGGCCTTCAACTCCATCTTCCTGCCTGCTCCTCATATCCCTTTATTCCTTGACAGACCAAAAAATTGTCTATCTCAGCCTTAAATATATTCAGTATCTGAACATTCAGAATCCTCTGGGGTAGGGACTTCTGTAGATTCGCAGTTCTTTGAAGTAATTTGCCCTTAGCTCAGTTCCAAATGATAAAATTCTTATCCAAAGACTTTGGCCCCATGTGTTTGTTTCCACCGGTCGGGGAATTTATTTCTTGGTGTCTACCCTGTCAAGCCCCTATAGAATCTTGTACGTCTCATAGAAATATAGGTTGTAGGAGCATGAGTAGACTATATTAGCTCTTCGATCCTGCTCTCTTACTCAGTAAGATCTGTTGTTGTCTCAACTCCACTTCCTTGATTGTCCCCCAATGAAATCATCTTTCATTCTTCTAAGTTTCCAATTTAATCAGCTTCTCTTCATTGGACAATTCCCTCATCACAGGAAACCTTCATTGTACTGCCTCTGACCAGAGGGCGGCATGGTGGCACAGTGGTTAGCACTGCTGCCTCACAGCGCAGAGACCCGGGTTCAATTCTCGCCTCAGGTGACTCTCTGTGTGGAGTTTGCTCATTCTCCCCGTGTCTGCGCGGGTTTCCTCCGGGTGCTCTGGTTTCCTCCCACACTCCAAAAATGTGCAGGTTAGGTGAATTGGCCATGCTAAATTGCCCATAGTGTTTGGTGAAGGGGTAAATGTAGGGGAATGGGTCTGGGTGGGTTGCGCGTCGGTGTGGACTTGTTGGGCCGAAGGGCTTGTTTCCACACTGTAAGTAATCTAATGTCCAAACCATATCGAAAACAAGATTCCCAGTAGTGGGAATACCTGATAAGTTCACTTTTTGTTTTATGTCGCTAAAGCTACTTTCCCAATCATTGGGCCTACTGAAGAACAATGTACAGAGTAGACAGCCCAGGTACTTCCACAAATATGATCACAAAAATCAGAACGACAAATAGTGTTCCTTCTGACCTGACTTGGACTGAAGTTTAAATTGTGTGGAAACTGATTAGGTTGTGGTTACACGTCAAATAGCAGATGCAGCCGAGAAAGTTTGGAATGTTATGTATGTTTGGTTTTAGAATTACAAAACAGTACAGTCTTAAAAAGCGAAGAAAAAGTAATGGCAGTAAAAAGGTTGAAATTGGAGAAATCGAGATGAAAGACCAGATTCTATACTACAGGCCAATCTCAACGTTGGAAAATGTAAATGAATAGATAATGTAAAGTGCCATGTCAGTGTTGCATGATGCAAAATATGCGTTTTAAGTCGTGGTAAAATCAAAGGACATTATTAATTTCACAATTATTGTCTATATAATATAATTTTTAAAAGTTTCAATTACAATTGTCCTGCATGTTGTGAACAATACAAAAGTAGTTGAACTTGCTGAGGAAATTTATTAATCATTTCAGCGTAATTAAGTAATATGTGGGAGTGCGTGCTTCTTAGGTTGTCTTATTAAATTTAATTGAATTGTTGATGTGTTTAACATATTAGACAGACAAAAACCAACTCAGTGGGAGTTTCTGCTGAAGAGATTAAATGAGCCATAACTGGCTATTTTCATCCAAATGACTATTACATATAAACCCATAATCTATACTTCTGATTTTAGTATTCACATTAGAATCTGTTTAACAGATCTATCATTTTGTGGAATACCTTTTTTTTTGTTTTTGCAACATGAGATCACTATAATAATTTCAGATTGTAAAAGGAAGACTTAATTTATATATGATTTGGAGATGCCGGTGTTGGACGGGGTATACAAAGTTAAAAATCACACAACACCAGGTTATAGTCCAACAGGTTTAATTGGAAGCATACTAGCTTTTGAGCGACGCTCCTTCATCAGGTGATAGTGGAGGGCTCAATTCTAACACACAGAATTTATAGCAAAAATTTACAGTGTGGTGTAACTGAAATTATACATAGAAAAATTGATTGTCTGTTAAGCCTTTCATCTGTTAGAATAGTTTCACTTCTTCTTTCATGTGTAAATCACAAAACCTTTTTTTAAAAAGTTGCATTCACGGGTTAGCTGTTAACAATGGTGATAGCTAGACAATATGTTGAAGGTGTTCCCTATGTTCTCTGTCTATGACCTGATATTTAGATTGATTCTAATCTAAAAAATGAGATAACTAAAAGTGAGTTACATTTCAGTTACATCACACTGTAAATTTTTGCTATAAATTCTGTGTTAGGATTGAGCCCTCCACTATCACCTGATGAAGGAGCGTCGCTCCGAAAGCTAGTGCTTCCAATTAAATCTGTTGGACTATAACTTGGTGTTGTGTGATTTTTAACTTAATTTAACATAAGCACCTTTCACACCCATGGGATATTGAAAAGTACTTCACAGCTAATTTAGTACTTTTAATGTGTGGTCACTGTTGTAATGTGAGAAACACAGAAATCAATTTGATTATGGCAAAATTCTATCAATATGAACATGGTAATGACCAGGTAATTCATTGTTGTGAAATTAAAAGAGAAATAAATATTGACTAGGCCACTGTTGAGCCAAATATCTGCATCCCTTTTAGCATTCCTTCCATTTCTCGAGATTCTGATCTCTGGTCTTGCATAGAAGATTCTCACTTGTAAGGGTCTCTATATTTTGTTTCATCTTTCACTATCTTCATGGGTAATCAAGAAGGTCACAATCGATGATTTCCTAAGGAAATTGGATGTCCACTTGAAGGAAATGATTTTGCCTGACTTCTGGGAACCATCAAGAGGATGGTTGAAAAGGACTTGAACCAAATGGCCTCCGTAGTGTCTTAAAAATGTGTGGCTCATTGGGTGGCATGGTTCCTGTTGCAAATCTCCCATTGGTCCAAATATCCTCTGTGGTCATTGATGTGGAGATTGTTTGGATAACGGGGTCCCTCTAAACCCCTCCTATTTATGTATCCATCCAGCTGCCTTTTAACTGTTGTACCAGCCTCCACTACATCCTCTTGCACCTCATTCCATACATTCCCTATCCACTCCCCTCACGATTTTCTAAACCTCTATCAGGTCACACCTCAGCCTCCTTCACTCCAGGGAAAAGATCCCCTGTCTATTCAGCCTTTCTCTATAGCTCAAACCCTCCACTCCTTGTAAATCTTCACTGAACTCTTTCAAGTTTAACTACATAATATCTATAGCAGGGAGACCAGAATTGCATGCAGTATATCTATAGTGGCCTTATCAATGTCCTGTACAGCCACAAGGACTGTTATCAAATATTTAAAAGGATAAAAATAATGAGCCCACAAGACATCATTGTATTTCTGTCACATCTTTAATGTAATGAAATATCGCAGGATATTTCATAGAAAAATTTAAAAATGAAGTTTGCACTGTTATGACCATGTCTCAGACCAACCTCCCGATTCATCGCGCTTCCAGTTGGAGTGCCCCAAACTATTAGGCTCCTGGTGAGGAGGGATGAAATGGCTCCCTTTTTATTTTATTCTTTGGTTGTGTGCAACAAGATTAACTTTAAAAACAATCTCTTCCATTGTGGATACCTTTTCTCCCAGATGCAGATGAACTTATATTTTTATAAGGAACCAGTTCTACCAGACATTCTTGAGTGAACCATAAGGTTTGAGTTTATTAACCATCAGCTACGAGGAGAAATTAGTAAAGCAATACACCTATACACACAGGTTAGAGTCCATTAAGATAAAAGTTATAAAACAGATATACAGATCTTTAAATTGTTCATGAGAAGCAGCTATGGAACAGATATGTGGCTGTTGCAGTTAAGGTTGAAGGGATCAGTTAGCTCAGTTGGCTGGATGGCTGATTTGTATTGGGTTCAATACCTGCACCAGTTGAGGTTACCATGAAGGAATCTCTCCCCACCCCATCGCTGGTAATATCTCTAATGAGAGTGGGGGACCACGACGACTTGAATTGGTAAATGAACACTTTTTGAGATTTTGTTTGGATAGGCTGATTGAAGTTCCCTTGTACTGATTCCTTTTTTTTAACTGGTCTGTAGCATTACATGTGAGAGATGTTTCTTTTACCTCTAACAGAGGAGTAACCACGGGCTAGCTCTTCAACTGTGATTCACAACATGCCAAAGCTTGAACTTTGCTAGGTGTGCATGATTGCATTCAGTTCCACTTATCCACTCCAGGAAAAGTTGAACTGGCAACTTAATCCCTGTCCTTGTGTGTTCTTCAAAGAAAAAAGCACAATGCGTTTGCAGTTTGTAATCTGCAGGAGATGGCTTCTGTTGAGCAGGCAGTCTGAGAATCATAGAGATGTACAACATCTTTGGTTCAACTCATCCATGCCAACCCAATATCCTGAACTAATCTATTCCCACTTGCCAGCACTTGGCCCAGATCCCTCTAAACCCATTCTATTCATATACCCATCCAGATGCCGTTTACATGCTGTAATTGTACCAGCCTCCACCACTTCCTCTGGCAGCTCATTCCATACAAGCATCATCCTCTGCATGAAAGGTTTGCCCCTTAGCTTTCTATTAAAGTTTTTCCCCTCTCACCTTAAACCTATGCCCTCTAGTTCTGGACTTCCCCACCCCAGAGTCTATTTATCTTACCCATTCATGATGAAGGTCTTTTGCCCAAAACATCGATTTTCCTGCGCCTCGGATGCTGCCTGACTGCTATGCTTTTCCATTACAACTCTAATCTTTGCCCTGTCCATGCCCCTCATGATTTTATAAACCTCTAGAAGGTCACCCCTCAGCCTCCTATGCTCCAGGGTAAACAGCCCCAGCCTATTCAGCCTCTCCCTGTAGCTCAGATCCTCCAACCCTGGCAACATCCTGGTAAATCTATTCTGAACCCTCCCAAGTTTCACAACGTTCTGATAGGAAGGAGACCAGAATTGCACACAATATTCCAAAAGTGGCCTAACCAATGTCCTGGACAGCTGCAACATGACCTCTCAACTCCTATTGTCTTCTGCCTCTTGTTGTCTTTGTACTAATAAGAGATCACAATCCAGTCTATTTGAAGCATTTTTAACATCTTTAGTTGTTATATCCCATTGCTTGGGCACACAAGTTTTGATTTACAGCTGTAATTATTGTGTTGGTAATAGTTTTCTTTTAAAAATCATGTTGGAATTGAGGGCTTAAAATGTTCACAATATTTTGGGGTTCTGACCTGTGATCATAATGCCACCGAAGTAAATATAAGAACAAGTGCCAAAGCTTGGGAAAAGTAGGAAAAAGCAAGGAACGGAAGTTACCACGGCAGAGTGGTGTCGTGAGTATATTCCAAAGTTTGCAGCGTGGGTCACTGCAAGTGAGGTCATTAATGGTAGATTTAATTCTTAAATATTCTTAGATGGGAATATGGGTGTCACAAGCCAATTTAGCATTTATTATCCATCCCTAATGGACCTTCAGGTATTGCTGATGAGGCACCTTCTCAAACTACTGCAGTTCTTGGTGTGTTGTAACAAACACAGTTATATTAGAAAGGGATTGCCAGGATTTCAACCCAGTAACAGTAGAAGAACTTTCCAAGTCAGGGTGGTGTGTCCCTTGGAGAGAAACTTTAAGGTGGTGGTATTGCATGTTTCTGCTGTACTTCTGCTGGTAGAGGTCTTGGATTTGAAAGGTGCTGTCAAAAGTGCCTTTGTAGGTTACTACAGTACATCTTGTGGATGGTGTACACTACTGGTACTGAGTTTCAGAGGTAAAAGGAGTGAATGTTAAAGATGGTGGATTCGAGGTTGTTGCCTTGCACTTGTGTAGTGCACATATGACTTGCCCGGATGTACTCCATGTATTGCTACATATAGTCATAGACTACTTCAGTATCTGAGGAATCACAAATTTTATTTTTATTCATTTCTAAGATGAGGGCATCGCTGGCTGGATAACATTTATTGCCTGTTGGTAATTGCTCTTGGGAAAGTGGAGGCCAGCTGCTTTCTTGAACTGCTGCAATCTATGAGCTGTAGGTAGACTTACAATGCCATTAGGGAGTGAATTCCAGGATTTTGACCCAGCAACAGTGAATGTACAATGATATACTTCCAAGTCAGGATACTGAGGGGCATGAGGGGGCCTTGAAGGTGATGACATTCTCATGTGTCTACTGCCGTTGTCCTTCCAGATGGAAGTGGCCATGGTTTGGAACGCACAGTCTGAAGATCTTTGGTGAATTTCTGCTGTGCATCTTGTAGTTAGTATATTCTGTTGCTCCTGAGCATCGGCGGTGGAGGGAGTTAATGCTTGTGAATATGGTGCCTGTCAAGTAGCCTGCTTTATTCAGATGGTTTCACACTTCTCGAGTGTTGTTGGAGCTGCACTTACCAGGCAAGTGGGGAGTAATCGATCACACTCCTGACTTGTGCCTTGTAGATGATGGTCAGACTTTGGGCAGTCAGGAGTTACTCGCTGCAGTATTCCTAGCCTCTGACCTGCCTTTGAAGCCACTGTTTATATGGTGAGTCCAGTTCAGTTTCTGGTCAATTGTAACTCCCAGAATGTTGACAATGGGAGATTCAGTGATGGTAACACCATTGAATGTCATGGTGCAATGGTGAGATTGTGTCTCTTTGTAGGTCTTTTACTTTGCATAAGGTGAACGTTCTTGGGATGGAGCTACGAGGGGAGGCAGAGACAAGGACAGGATGGTGGCTTTCAGAGGTACTTCATCGGTTTCCTTACAAACCTATGAATGTTCACAGACGTGGGTGTGGATATGTTCTTATTACGTGGTAGCAGTAGCTTATAAACCAGTTTATGAATGTAGTACTCCCAATTTGAAAGGTGGGAAACTATCACAGCAGTCAGGTAGCCAGCACGAGGAACCCCGAATAGTCAGGATTCATGGTTCAATCAACATTGTCAACAGAAAGAACATGGGATAGAGCCACAGTAAAGCTCTAGAATCAGTCAGTTTAACAAAGTGCACGATAAGGGCCCGCAGCAGGAAGATGAGCTCTGAGTTAATCAACTGAACAGTTACAGAACAGGAAATATGAGCTTCCCCAGCCATCTAATATTCGCCTTTATTTTGAACCTATTCTAGTAAGAGTATGTGGGTCACATACCTGTTACTCTTCATTATGGTGGGGGAGAGAGAGGTCACTGACACTCTGTCATTTCTGATCATTATTGGTCCTAATGAAATGGAAACTCTTTTAAGCTTTTAAACTTTATTCAGCACAGGAAGGTGAAATTACTTCATATTGCTGTGAAGCAAACCCTATGCTTTCTTGATGAAATGTTATTTCTAGGTCGATGGGAAGTGTGGATTTTGCAATTTTTTTTGAGTTGTGTGCAATGCAGTAAGTGCTCAAGGTATGAAGGTATCAATTTCAAATAACCTCTGTCTCCATCTTCTGATTCCCTTCCCAGCCCCTCCCCATCCCTTCCACTGCTCCTTGCCACCAACCGGATTCATTCCTCCCACTGACCAACGAAGTCATACCCTCTACCTCTCTTCACTTATCCCCACTTCACCACCCTGCCTCCACCACCCCCTTATTCTGCAGCTCCCCCCCAGACCCACCCCCAGTCCTGAAGAAGGATTCTGCACCTTCTGATGCTGCCTTGCTTGCTGTGTTCTTCCAGCCTCCTGCCTGTGTATTTCGGATTCCAGCATCTGCAGTTTTTTGTCTCTAGCCATAAGATAACATGCTCAACTACAAATGCTGCTTGAGGAAAGAATGTATGCGAATGACGATGCCACTGATGTTAATGATTTGGTGGAGGAGGAAGCAGTCTTTCACATTATTGTGTTTGTAAGACACCATAGATACATCTACCTTTCTCCAAGTTTTTACGATCTCTTTTAAGGGATCTCAACATTTTGTTGATGCAGAATTCCATTTGTCTTCATGGTTCCATTGGTGTTTTCAATAGCAGCAATAACAATCTGATACAGCAACTCCTTTACAGAAATAAATACTGACATTAGAAATTCTTCTCACTACTGAGATGGCTGTTACAAAAATAATGATTTCCCAATCAAAGAATGAGAAATTCTAGTTTGAACAAATCGCATTTTTACTGGATTTTGAGTGCATATAGCAAGGAGCCTTAGAGACTGAAAAAAGAAACAGTTTGTTATCAAAATCACACATTTGCTGCAGCTACATAATATGTTAACACAGGAAATCTTCCAAGTCTCTCAATCCAACATAAGTGAGCTACTGGCATATGTTGTGATGAATAGTAAGGAAACAGGAGAAGAGCAAATACAACTGTCTCAAGAATAGGAAGAATTAACAGCCCACCAAAAAGTGATTAGAGAGGAATAGGAACTTTTAACTAGAAACGATTTCAGAAATTTCTACCGGTCATGTGCAGTGATCGGCATTGCAGTTGAGATGTTCCTGACAGAGTGAGGTGTTATGATTATGCAAACATTTCCCACAGAAATATTCAAAGCTTGAAGCTCAGAGTAAGTGTTCATCTAAGGGACAGCACTCTGTTGCAATCAACAAGTGATGAACTTATATCTTACAAACTCTTGAGAAACAGAAATATATAAGACAGGAGTAGACCATTTGGACCTTCAAGCCGACTCAGCTATTCAGTATGATTATGACTGATCGTCTATTTCCTGCTTTCTCCTTATACCTACTTAATATATGAATTTATGAGTTTCACGAGTGTGTATTAAGAGTCCAACAGCATGGAGTCAGCCGCAGTGACTGAGTTTGTTGGTGTGTTGCCCATGTGGACTGTAGTAAACAACAGGTATGGGTTGGTGAATCCTCCAGCTGTGTACAAAAACAACCAGAGGAGTAATATGCAGTTTTGCTCTCCTTACACATCGGGAGGAGCTGGTGCTGGACTGGGATGGGTGGACAAAGTTAAAAACATGCAATGCCAGGTTATAGTCCAATATTTGGAAGCATTAGTCATGACACTAATCTTCTTTGTTATAAATTATCTTATGGTCCTGCTCCACAGCTACCAGATGAAGGAGCAGTGCTCTGAAAGCTAGTACTTCCAAATAAATGCACTTTTTTACAGGTAGTTCTATAACACAGTAGTTGTGTTCTCATGCAACTCGGTATATTAGAAAATCGTGCAATATAAGTAATTGGGTCTGTGGGAAAAGCAGGGAACCACAAAATACCAGTAAAATTAAAACAAAAATAGTTAGTCGAACAAATATAGCATAGTCTAAGTAAATCTTTAAATCATATATTTTAATGTGATCTTAACACTTGAGTACTACGGTTACTGACTCCAGCACTGTAACTTCCATGAAACTCTTCACTAGAAAGCATGCAGGCTGACCACGCGATACTGATGTGCAAGTCAGGGTTGTCTTCAGGTTTGAAATAAAGTAACTTCTAACTGAAGAGTACAAGTTCTAGTTTCAAAGCTTGCAGAGCTGATTGCATTCCTGTTTTAGCTGAACACACTGAATTAGCATTTCGCGAACACATCTTGAGGCTGTTTTGCTGTTCAGCTGGTGCCAGGGTTTATAAAATTATTTGGTTACAGAATCTCTTGTCACTATCAGGAGCATAGCTCCTTGAAAATAGAGTCGCAGGTAGGTAGGATAGCGAAGAAGGTGCTTGGTATGCTTTCTATTATTGGTCAGAGTATTGAGTACAGGAGTTGGAGGTCGTGTTGCGGCTGTACAGAATGTTGGTTAGGCCACATCTGGAATATTGTGTGCAATTCTGGCCTCCTTCCTATCAAAGGATGTTGTGAAACCTGAAAGGGTTCAGAAAAGATTTACAAGGATGTTGCCAGGGTTGGAGTATTTGAGCTATACGGAGAGGCTGAACAGGGCTGGGGCTGTTTTCCCTGGAGCATTGAGGGCTGAGGGGTGACTTCATAGAGGTTTATAAAATCAGGAGGGGCATGGATAGGATAAATAGCTTCTCCTCTGGGATGGGTCTGTCGGTCTAGAACTAGAGGGCATTGGTTTAGGGTGAGAGGGGAAAGATATAGAAGGGACCTAAGGGGCAACTTTTTCACACACACAGTGGTGTGTATGGATTGAGCTGCCAGAGGAAGGGTGGAGGCTATACAATAGCATTATTTAAAAGGCATCTGGATGGCTGTGTGGATAGGAAGGGCTTAGAAGGCTATGGGCCAAGTGCTGGCAAATGGAACTGGATTAGGTTGAGATATCTGGTTGGCATGGATGAGTTGGGCCGAAGGGTCTGTTTCTGTGTTGTACATCTCTGACTCTGTGTGTGAATTTTAAGATTCACCCATTGGTGCAACCAAGCCGAGGGCCTATGAACAATTCCATGCATCACTTTATAAACATCCAGGAGAAGAGCATTATTGTGCACTTTATTCCGTTAGAAGAAGTACATTTCCTGGTTAAGCTAACTGCTGATTTGCAAACTCAAGCGATATATTAATTATGCATAATACTTTTAAAATAGTCTATGCCCTAGTTGATTCCTCAACAAATTGCTCTAAAAGTGATCTCAAGCACATTCTGGAGAATACAGAGGATTGAAAAATTGCTAATGTGATACTCCTATTTAAAAAGGGATGGAGAAAAATAGCAGGTTAACTGTAGGTTGATAAGCTTAACATGTATTTTTTGGAAAAATGTTAGAATCAATAATTAAGGAAGTAATTGCAGCACATTTGGAAAATCATAATTAATCAAGCAGAGCCAGCATGGCTTCACAAAAAGGAAATCATGTTGAACTAATTTTTAAAAGATTTTCAAGGAAGTCTCAACCAGAGTAGATATGTGAATACAGTAGGCTACGGGGAGAATGCGGGTAAGTGGAGTTGAAATGCCCATCAACCATGATTGAATGGCGGAGTGGACTCGATGGGCTGAATGGCCTTACTTCCACTCCTATGTCTTATGGTCTTAAGATACCTCACAAAAGGTTAAGTCATAAGACTTGGCTAATGGATAGGAAATGGCGACTAGTAGTAAAGGTTTCTTTTTGCGGTGCTTTTTCAAGTTAGCAACCTGTAACCAGTGGGATTCCACAGGGGTCAGTGCTGGGACCATAACAAAGATTGTCAGACAGCACCTTCATAACCCACGACGACTTCCATCTAGAAGGACAAGGGCAGTGCACAGATACAAGGGAACACCTCTTCCTGCAGGTTCGTCTCTAAGCCTGTCACTATCCTGACTTGGAAATATTTTGCTGCCTTCACTGTCACTCGTCAAGATCCTGGAATTCCCTCCCTAATAGCATTGTGAGTCAACCGATAGTAAGTGGACTGCACTAGTTCGAAAAGGCAGCTCACAGCCACCATCTTAAGGGCAACAAGGATGGGCAATAAATGCTGCTCAGCCAACGATGCCTGCATCCCACAAATGAGTTTTTAAAAAAAGTACACAAATCAAGGGTTATAGGGAAAAAGAGGGGAAGTGGACATATGGAATGTTGAATTAGCCATGATCGTATTGAATGGTCTATTGAATCCTATTGAAGAGTTCCCAAAAATTCCCTCTCTAACCCTCTCTCATTATGTGTGTTATGAATAATGAAATCAATAATGTTCCCTAACCTGGATGGTGATATGTTGTTTCTATATTGTCTGAAGCAAAAATAAGAGAAAAACTAAAGTAAGCAAAGAAAATAAAATGGGGGTGGAGATTATGATCTGAAGTTCTGCGAAGAAGTGAAATAGGTGGGAGCACAATGGCAGGAAATGTGACAGACAAGCATGTCAGTGTTAACCAGACTGTGGAAGAAAGAAGACCGCAAGAAGCCTTTCCGACAGCATTCAGCTTAAAACAAACCCAACAATATTTTACTGATATAAAGAGAAAATGCAGAAATTTGTAAGATGCACATCAGTGATTTCTCGTGCATGCTGTGTAGGTTGAAGTAGTTGACTTATCAGAATGGCTAACCAGATTTGTCTTTTACACATTTGAGTTTGGAAGACTGATGGATGTTCTTGTTGAAAAATGCAGTATTTTGGGTGCTTTGGCAAGGTGAATGTTGAGAGGATGTTTCCACTAGTTGGGGAATTTCAAACTCGGAGACACAGTAACAGAGTGGGAGGATATTCATTTGAGGGTGAAGTGCGATGGAGTTTCTTCACACAGCCAGGAAATGTGCTATGTCTATCTGAATAAAGTGTACAATAATGCTCTTCTCCTGGATGTTTATAAAATGATGCATGGAATTGTTCAGCTTGGTTGTGCCAATAGGTGAATTATAAAGTTCATACATGACACTCATAAATTCATATATTAAATAGGTATAAGGAGAAAGCATAAATTGATGATCAGCCGTAATCATACTGAATGGCTGAGTAGGCTTGAAGGGCCAGATGGTCTACTCCTGTCTTATATATTTCTGTTTCTCAAGAGTTTGTAAGATGTAAGTTCATCACTTGTTTGTAACTATGCTGAGCTGGCATGAAAAATAAGTTGAGGTCTGAGGCAAATCGGCCATGATCTTGTTGACAGGCAAAAGACCCACTCTCGCTCTTATTATTTACTTTAAATACATAGGCTAAGGTACTGTGCAGAATAGATCTGGAATGATGTTAGAACATGTTAGTTGCATCTTGGTAATTGGGCTACATCCTCAATGAAACATGTTTTATATCCAGGGACAGAAGCAGACTGGTTAAGAAGTTAGACTGGACAGTTAATTCAGACTAGACCGATTGGACCAAAGGGTCTGTTTCTGTGCTGTATGACTTTATGACTGTAGACCTGATGCTATTTATGGTGTACTACTGTATCCTGAGAGCAAATAAAACATTAAAGAATTTAATTCAGAAAAATATACTTGTAATTTGGTGGGAAAAAAAAATAAACGTCCACTAACCTGAGTAGTGAAAAAAATAAAATAGGTAGGTAAAAGCATCTTACCTAGTACTCATGTGGACAAGAAAACCTAGTACTCATGAAAACCTAGTACTCATGAAAACCTAGTACTCATGTGGACAAGATTTTTACCTCTGGCAATTTCAAGTGTTGTCAAACATGAACCAAGTGCTCCATGCCACCTTGTTTGTCTAATTTGTTGTTTGATGCAGTTGGTTCTGCTATAACAAAGTGCAAGTTGGTTTTAATGTGATTGAAGAATTTAGACCGTTATTTGTAGAATGCAAACTTTTCTGTATTGGCTATATTCCAGTCCCATTAGTTTGAATGGCACGGCTGTTGCGCGATTATCTTATAATATGAGATTGCACGAGAATGAAACTGTCCCGTTATATCAGAACTGACTGTGTCTAATTTGACAGTCAGTGGATGGAAACACACCAGATTCAATATAAATGGAGTCTCTATCTGCCTATCGCTTATGCTACCTTCAACCTCTACTGGGAAAAGTTAGGACACAGCACTCGAGTGGTAGTAATAAACAGATGCTATGACCTTGAGGGAGGGGAGCAAATTGAGGCATGTGAGTGTCTCTGCAGATTTTAAATTGTAAGTTATAATGCCATTAGTCTCATGGTATGGAGTCAAACATCAGCAAGGAAAAATGATGTTTTGCCACCCCTGCTGATGACGCAACTTCCTCCATGTTAAAAAGCACCTCAAGAAGCATTGTGTGTGACCAGGGCATAGAATACTGTACACCTGAATGTGGAATTTCAATGTCCATCATCAAAAGTGACTTGGTAGCACACCCACTGATCAATTTCCTGATGAAGGGCTTTTGCCTGAAATGTCGATTTTCCTGCTCCTTGGATGCTTTTCCAGCACCACATTCTCGCACTGATCAAACTGGTCAAGTCTGCAAGGATATTGCTGCGAGACTGGACAGTTGGTGAGGGATCCAACAATGGGGAAAAAACACATTTCATCACTCCTCACCAATCTGCCTGCTGCAAAGGCATCTGTCCACTGTGTAGTCCTTCTGAAGAAATGATGTCTTCACATTAATAATATCTTTCTTGTGACACTATTGAACAGATCCAGCAACTTGAGCCTGAACATACTTAGCAGAACCCAAATTGTACCTGCAGCCTCATAGATTCGTACGCCCCATGTTCTACAGTTACCATTAAGCTAAGGGATCAACCCTTGTTCAGGGAAGAGTTCAGGAGAGCATACCAGGAGCAGCATCAGGAATAAAAAGGTGTCAACCTGGTGAAGCTACCAAAGATGACTATAGGTGTGCCAACAAGCATAAGCAATGAGTGATAGTCAAAGCTAAGCAAATCTACAAGCAACTGATCACATGTAAGCTCTGCAGTCTGCCATATCTAGTCGTGAATGGTGATAGACTGTTAATTAGAGGGGGTGGCATCTCCATCCTCAGTAATAGGGGAGAGCTTTACTTCAGTACAAAAGATAAGAATGAAGCAATCGTCAACAACCTTCAGCCAGAAAACTGAGTAGATGATCCATCCTGGCCTCCTCCAGATGTCCCCAGCGTAATGGATATCAGTCTTCAGCTAATTCGATTTATTCCACGTGATTTCAAAAAAATGGTTGGAGGCACTGGATACCGCAAAAGCTATGGGCCCTGACAACATGATCCTAATAGTACTGAAGATTTGTGCTCCAGAATGTGCTGTACCATGAGTCAAGTTGTTCCAGTTCCAACACTGGTATCTACCCAACAGTGGGGACAATTGCCAGGTATGTCCTGTACACAAAAACAAAAGCAGGATAAGTTCAATGTGGATTGGAGGTCAGTCATCTCAGCTCAAGGATGTCTCTGCACTTGCTGTAATGTCATATCATGTTAATGATTAGATGGACTGCTAATATTGGAGGGAACAAGCACATACCATATGCTGTGATTCTGTCCAATAAGTTCCTTTCATTTGCCATTGGGGGAGCCTTTCGATCCATTTGCTTTTGTTTCTGCCAATCTCTGTAGTTCTTTCTGTAGACTTAGAAGGTTCTGGAGCATGTGGTTGCTATGGCTCCCATTTGGAAGCTCAGGCTACGACCTGTGGTCAGAGTTCATCCAACTTCTACATTATGTAACAATCAGTTTAAACAAGACATGGCCCAAGGTGATATTTAAAATAAACCCAAAATATTATTTTTAAATAAATGTAAGAACGAGTGTACAAGTATTAGGTACAAAATGGTTACAGCTTACTTTAATTATAGTGACTTCTGATTTACCAAAATAAGGAAGCAGTGTTGAATTTGTAAAAGGCTAAGTTGTCTGTAATTCTGAGAATCTCATTGTGGTTTTCTACTTAGCCAGTGGGGTTAATAACAAGGCTTTGATTAAATCTTAAACAACATGTATTAAAGGTTCAACCAACCAATCAGCACTATATTGAGAAAAGCATGGAAGGTAGTGATGTTGTAGTAATGTCATTGGATAGTAATCCAAAGTCTCAGACTACTGCTCTGGCAATATTGGTTCAAATCCCAATGTGGGAGTTGTTCAAATTTGAATTCAATAAAACAATCTGAAATTAAAAGCCGGTCTAATAGCAACTATGTTAAAAGGAAATCTTCACTTGTGTACCATCCTTACCTCGATGTGACTCCAGCCCACAACAATGTCACTGACCCTTAGCTGCCCTGTGACATAGTCTAACAAACCACTCAGTTATATCAAACTACTATCAAGTGAAACAAACCAGACAGACAATCCAGCATTGACCAAGGCATTAGAAACAACAATGGCAGAAAAATACAGAACTAGTGATGCAAAAAAAGTCCTTCTTCTGGACATCTGGGATTTTTGTCCCACAGACTAGTCAAGCAACAGAATGACGTAATCATACTCTCAGAATCATGCCTCACAGACACTGTCCCAGGTACCACCCACTCACCAGCAAGACAGACCCACCAGAGGTGGTGAGTCAGTTCTGTACAGTTGGGATGTAGTTGTTCTAGGAATCCTCAATTCCATACCCCATTCAGGACAAAGAAATCTTCTGCTGATTGCCACCTACTACATCTGCAATCTTGACTGATAAAAATTGAGGCCCACTTTTCCTGGGGGTGTACCAAATGTTAGTATTTTTAAGGTACGCACAGTATCCCAAAAACTCTAACTTTCAGACCAAGATAGAAAACACAGACAGGCTTTTCTACTAAAACAAATTTCTTTATTTATTATAAGTAATTAGTCTGAAGCTACAGGTAAATAGATTTAAACCATTGGTATATAACACTGCTGACCAAAAGTCTAATCCTCTCACAAACTTCCTCCTTACACACCCCATACAGACAGAAAAATCAGAAAAAATTATTATCGGGGGAGATAGAGGAAACACTGGAAGGTCACCCTAGTGGTCTTTGCTTCTCAAGATGATCTTACTTCAGGGTAGTTCAGTTGTCTCTCTCAGAAGCTTTCACTGATTTGTAAGAAGAGTGATTGATTCACTTGGAAAACGTTTCTGAATTATCAATTCAAAAGTCACAGCTCACAGCAACTGCTGCAGGGAAAGTAACTGATATTCTTTAAGATTAAACAGTTTTTGTTTACTGCAGAGAACAAGTAGCTGTTGCTGGGATGAACAACAGCACACATCTATGTGGCTTTCTCTCTCTGTCTTTCTAGTTCTATACAATTTGCTGAGAGCAGTCAGCTCCACTTGCAAGCAGCACCTCAGCTCTTCGTCTGTATAGTGCAGGAACTCACAGCCACAAAAAAAGGAAGTATACAATTTTAACACATTCTTTGCTGTTAACGTATATAGCTATCCTGGTAAATCTTTTTTTAAAGCAGTTCTTTCTGTTTGCAGCCCACAGTTATTAAACATATCAAAGTGAAAAAGTATGATTCTTACACAGGCAATGGCCATCTCCAACAAGAGCAAATATAACCATCACTCCCTATCATCGCAGAATTTCCTGTTATCAACATCATAGGGTTACTATTGACTAGATACAGAGTTCAGATCTAATCCATTAGATGATTTGGAATTGGGGACCATACGTAGCGTTTCAAAGTTTGCAGATGACACTAAGATGAATGGCAGAGGACTGTGAATCTTTGCAGAGGAACGTAGATATTTTAAGTGAGTGGACAAAGGTCTGTCAGATGGAATACAATGTTAATAAATGTGAAGTCATTCATTTCAGTAGGAGTAACAGTAAAAAGGACTATTAATTGAATGGTAAGAAGTTGCAGCATGCCGCTATGCAGAGGGACTGGGTGTCCTTGTGCATGAAACACAGAAGGTTGGTCTGCAGGTGCAACAGGTAATTAGGAAGGCAAATGGAATTTTGTCCTTCATTGCTAAAGGGATTGAGTTTAAAGGCTGGGAGGTTACGTTGCAGGTGTATAGGGTGCTGGTGAGGCCACACCTGGAGTACTGTGTGCAGTTTTGGTCTCCTTACTTGAGACTGGATGGGGTGCAGAGGTTGATTCATTAGGTTGATTCCAAAGTTGAGGGGGTTGGCTTATGAGGAGAGACTAATTGGGCTAAGATTATATTCATTGAAATTTAGAAGAGTGAGGGGGGATCTTATCGAAACATATAAAATTATGAAGGGAATAGATAAGATAAATGTAGAGAGGATGTTTCCACTGGCAGGTGAAAGTAGGACAAGAGGGCCTCAAAATTAGGGGGAGCAGATTTAGGACTGAATTGGGAAGGAATGTCTTCACCCAGAGGGTTGTGAATCTATGGAATTCCCTGCCCAATGAAGTCGTTGACACTATTTCAGTAAATGTTTTCAAAGCGTAGATAGATTTTTTTTGAACAATAAAGGAATTAAGGGTTATGCTGAAAGGGTGGGTAAGTGGAGCTGAGTCCATGAAAAGATCTGTCATGATCTTATAGAATGGTGGAGCAGACTTGAAGGGCCAAATGGCCTACTCCTGCTTCTAGTTCTTATGTCCTTATGCATATGTTGGTAGACTCACAGTGCCTTTGTGGAGAAAGTTCAAGGTTTTTGACCAAGCAACAGTTAAGGGAGATCGATATATTTACAAGTCAAGATGGCAGGGAACTTGCAAGTGGTGGTTATCCCACATGCCTGCTGCCTTTGACTTCTAGATGACAGGGTTTAGAAAGTGCTGTTGAAGAAGCCTTCATGTATTTCTGCACTGTCTTGTAGATGATACATACTACTGCTATTAAGCATCAGTGGTGGAGGGAGTGAATGATTATTGCCAAACAAGGAGCTGTTCTGGCCTGGATAGTGCCAAGCTTCTTCAGTGTTGTTGGAATTGTTCTCCTGGGGAGTATTCCATTGTACCAATGACTTGGTAACGGTGGATAGGCTTTGGGAGTGAGGAGGTGTTATTTGCTGCTGGATTCCTAGCCTCTGACATGCTATTGTAGCTACAGTATTTATAGAGCTAATCCAGTTCAGTCTCTGGTCAATAGTAATTTCCCAAATATTGATTGAGTAGGAGGTTAGATAAACAAAAGTAAGGTCTCAAGGAGCACAACAAAAAACTGTTTGTGAGAGCTGGACCTAGCAGATAATACCATGGGCTGAATTTTTACAACTGTGTTGCGGTGAACATAATGGCAAGAAAGGTGACAAAATAGGATGAGAATGAAAAAAGTTTTCAAAACAATTCCTGATAATTTCACGTTCAGTTTCTATTGTAATAAAGATGTGGAGATGCCAGAGTTGGATTAGAGTGGACAAGTTCAAAAATCAAATGATGCCAAGTTATAGTGCAACAAGTTTATTTGAAATTGCGAGCTTTCGGAGCTCCCCTCCTTTTTCAAGCGTGGTATGACAGGGAGGTATAAGACACAGTATTTATAAGCAAAAAGTTAACAACTTTAAAACTAGCTGCCCTTGTTTAATCCTTTAATCAGTTAGAAGAAAGACTGCAGTCTACCTCCCGATCATACCACTAGTAGAAAGTGAGGACTGCAGACACTGGAGGGTCAGAGCTGGAAAGTGTGGTGCTGGAAAAGCACAACTGGTCAACCAGCATCCGAGGAGCAGGAGAATTGATGTTTCGGGCATAAGCATCAATGCAGTGGTGGGCGGCATGGTGGCACAGTGGTTAGCACTGCTGCCTCACAGCACCAGAGACCCGGGTTCAATTCCCGCCTCAGATGACTCTCTGTGTGGAGTTTGCACATTCTCTCCGTGTCTGCGTGGGTTTGCTCCGGTTTCCTCCCACAATCCAAAAATGTGCAGGTTAGGTGAATTGGCCATGCTAAATTGCACATAGTGTTAGGGGAATGGGTCCGGGTGGGTTGCGCTTCGGCAGGTCGGTGTGGACTTGTTGGGCCAAAGGGCCTGTTTCCACACTGTAAGTAATCTAATCTTAAAAAAAAAGCCTGATGTAGGGCTTATGCTGAAACTTCGATTCTCCTGCTCCTTGGATGCTGTCTGAACTACTCTGCTTTTACAGCGCCACCATTTTCGACCCTTTCATACCATGTCTGAGGATGGAACGGAGCTCCGAAAGTTTGCAATTTCAAATAAACTTGCTGGACTATAACCTGGCATCATTTGATTTTTGATATTGTAATAAAGATAACCTTATAGAATAATACAGCGTGAAAACAAACTCTTTGATCCACTCAATTACTAATTGATAGATCTGCTACATTTTTGTTGAGTTCCTTGAGAAACATATCTTTCATGGAATGAAATTCAACAGTGCTCAAGAAACAGGAGCTCAACCTTTTCACTGGGCACTTTACATCCTTTTGGACTTGACATTGATTTAACAATTTTACAATTATAACCTCTGCCCCATATTGCTTTGTATTTTTATGCTAGTTGAGTTTTTACTCCCGTTTCTTTTTTAATCTCTTTTCTTTGAGATTGAACGGCTGCTATTCCGTCATTCACACATCTTGACACATTTTTTGTTTTCTTTACATGTCCTGTTACCACTCTCCTTGGTTTTGTAGAGTGATAGATCTTGTCATTTAATCTGTTCTGTTACCCTATCTCGCACCATCTGTTTTGTTCCTCCCCTGCCACTCACATTTCTAACTTTTCTCAGCACTAAGATCACATTGCTGTATGGTTAAAGAATTCACGTCCAGATTTACTTCTTTATTGAAACTCCGAACTGTTATATCTTGGAAATCTTTCAGCTGTCTTGTTTGGAAGATTGTGTTATTTAGTGGGTTCATTTGGAACACTTATTGCCTGCGCAGTACGTTTTGATTATCTCGTGACTGATCATGATAAAGAAAATCTCTCAGTATAGACACATTTGAGAATGAACAGAGATTGGTATTTAGTCTCCCCTCCTGTTTTCAGATCTAAATTATGTGCAGTTGAATTGACTGTCTGGGCTTAACAGTTAAAGAATGTTTACATGGGCAAAGTTTTGGCTTGGCTTGCCAGGCCTGGGTGAAAACCCAGGATGCTAAGAAGAAAGGGAGGAAATAACATACCTTGGATCATCACTTTCTAAACCTAACTGGTTTTATATGTAATACTGAAGGATTGTGCTGTTTATTGTTGAGGATGATGAGTAGACAAAGTTGTTACAGATAAATGATTCGGAGATGCCGGTGTTGGATTGGGATATACAAAGTTAAAAATCACACAACACCAGGTTATAGTCCAACAGGTTTAATTGGAAGCACACTAGCTTTCGGAGCGACGCTCCTTCATCGCTCGGAAAGCTAGTGTGCTTCCAATTATACCTGTTGGACTATAACCTGGTGTTGTGTGTTTTTTAACCTTGTCACAGATAAAGGCAGTCTTACCTCAGTGCTGTGCAAATTGCTGGAAAAATTCTTAGGACCATGTAATGTAGAAAAGTACTTAACTAAGGACATCAGAGTGGATTTGGAATAGAGCTGTCGTGCTTAACTAATATAGAGTCATAGAGATGTACAGCATGGAAACAGACCCTTCGATCCAAACTGTCCATGCCGACCAGATATCCCAACCCAATCTAGTTCCACCTGCCAGCAACCGGCCCATATCCCTCCAAACTCTTCATATTCATATACCCATCCAAATGCCTCTTAAATGTTGCAATTGTACCAGCCTCCACCACTTCCTCTGGCAGCCCCTTCCATATATGTACCACCCATTGTGTGAAAAAGGTGCTCGTAGGTCTCTTTTATATCTTTCCCCTCTCACCCTAAACCTATGCCCTCTAGTTCTGGACTCCCTAACCCCAGGGAAAAGACTTTGTCTATTTACCCTATCTATGCCCCTCATAATTTTGTAAACCTTGATAAGGTCACCCTCCCAGCCTCTGACGCTCCAGGGAAAACAGCCCCAGCCTGTTCAGCCTCTCCCTATTGCTCAAATCTTCCAACCCTGGCAACATCCTTGTAAATCCTTTTTGAACCCTTTCAATTTTCACAACATCTTTCCGACAGGAAGGAGACCAGAATTGCACGCAATATTCCAACAGTGGCCTGACCAATGTCCTGTACAGCCGCAACATGACCTCCCAACTCCTGTACTCAATACTCTGACCAATAAAGGAAAGCATGCCAAATGCCTTGTTCACTATACTGTCTACCTGTGACTCCACTTTCAAGGAGCTATGAACCTGCACTCCAAGGTCTCTTTGTTCAGCAACACTCCCTAGGACCTTACCTTTAAGTGTATATATCCTGCTAAGATTTGCTTTCTCAAAATGCAGCACCTCGCATTTATCTGAATTAAACTCCATCTGCCACTTCTCAGCCCATTGGCCCATCTGGTCAAGATCCTGTTGTAATCTGAGGTAACCCTCTTCACTGTCCACTACACCTCCAATTTTGGTGTCATCTGCAAACTTACTAACTGTACCTCTTATGCTCGCATCCAAATCATTTATATAAGTGACAAAAAGTAGAGGATCCAGCACCGATCCTTGTGGCACTCCACTGGTCACAGGCCTCCAGTCTGAAAAACAACCCTCCACCACCACCCTGTCTTCTACCTTTGTGCCAGTTCTGTATCCAAATGGCTAGTTCTCCCTGTATTCCGTGAGATCTAACCTTGCTAATCAGTCTCCCATGGGGAACCTTGTCGAACGCCTTACTGAAGTCCATATAGATCACATCTACCGCTCGGTCCTCATCAATCCTCTTTGTTGCTTCCTCAAAAAACTCAATCAAGTTTGTGAGACATGATTTCCCACGCACAAAGCCATGTTGACTATCCCTATGATTTACATTTTTTGACACGGTAGCAAGAGAGTGATTGAAGGTAGTGAATTTGATGTAATCTGTTTGAATTCTAGCAAGACTTTTGACAAGATTTTGGGCAGCAGATGGATTAGTAAATTTAAACTGTAATCTGAAGTCAAATGGCTGGAAGTTGGATAATGATTGACTAGTATTTTTGAGTAGGCTGTTTCTGGCTGTTCTGTGGGGTTCATCATCAGGTCAATTACTTTTTTGTAGCAAATCCTGTAGATGATATTGGGAAAACATTGAAGATGCTTTCCTTTATTGGTCAGATAATTTTAAAAAAACAGTTGTTTGGTTGGTAGTTAAGGAAAATTGCTGTAAACTGCAGGAAGGTATCAATTGACTGATCAAGTGGATAGAAAATTGCCAAATGGGTTTCTTTTGGAGAAACGGGACATTGGTGAGGTCACTTTTAGAATGCTACATGGAATTCTGGTCACCATTCTTTAGGAAGGATGTTGTTAAACTTGAGTGGGTGTGGAAAAGATTTACAAGGATGTTGCCAGGACAGGAGGCTATGAATTATAGGGAGAGGCTGAATATGCTGGGTTTTTTTTCTCTACAGCATTGGAGGCTGAGGGGGTGACCTGATAGAGGTTTTAAAAACATGAGGGTCATGGATAGGGTGAATAGTCAAGGTCTTTTTCCTCAGGTGGAGGTGTCCAAAACTCGAGAACATAGGTTTAAGGTGAGAGGGGAAAGATTTAAAAAGGACCTTGGAAGTAACTTTTCATGAAGAGGGTGGTGCTTGTATGGAGTGAGCTGCCAGAGGAAGTGGCAGAGTCTGGTAGAATTACAACAGTTGAAAGGATCTGCATGGGCATATGAATAGCAAAGGTTTAGAGTGATCTGGGCCAACTGCTGGCAAATGGGACTAGGTCAGATTAGAATGTCTGTTTGATGTGGGCAAAGGGTCTGTTTCCGTGCTGTATGACTGCAACTCAAAATATGAGGCAATGTATTTTGGAAGGTGAAACAAGGTAAAGGAATACATGATAAATAGCAGAATACAGAAAATCAGAGGAACATGGAGTGTATGACCACAAATGTCTGATGGTAGCAAAGGCACACCTCTTTTTAAGAAAGGAGGGAGGCACAAGATAGGAAACTGGTTAGCCCGAGCTTAGTTGTTGCTAAAATTTTAGAGTGCACTACTAAGGATGAGATTGTGGTGTATTTGGAAGTGCATGGACTTGAGTCAGCTCGGCTTCATCAAAGGCTGGTCATGCCTGACAAATCTGTTAGAGTTCTTTCAGACGGTAACGAGCAAATTAGACATATGAGAACCAGTGGATGTGATCTATCTGGATTTCCAGAAGGCCTTTGACAAGGTGACGCACTGGAGGCTGTAAAATAAAATAAGAGTCCACGGTGTTAGGGGCAAGGTACTGGCATGGATGGAGGGCTGGCTGACTGACACAAGCCAGAATGGGGGTAAAGAGATCTTTTTCAGGATGGTAGCTGGTGAATTGTGGAATTGACAGGGCCTACAACTATACATGTTATACATTAATGACTTGGATGAAGAAACTAAGGGCATTGTTTATAAGTTTTCAGATGACACAAAGGGAGGTGAAGGGACAGTAAGTGTTGAGGAAGTGAGGAGGTTGCAGAAGACTTGGACAGGCTAGGAGAGTCGGCAAAGAAGTGGCAAATGGAATACAATGTGGGAAAGTGTGAGGTTATGCACTTTGGTATGAAGAATAGAGGCATACACTGTTTTGTAAATTGGGAAAGTCTTCAGAAATCTGAAGCACAAAGGGACTTGGAAGTCCTCATTCATGATTCACTTAACATTAACATTCAGGTTCATTTGGCAGTAAGCAAGGTAAATGCAATGTTAGCATTCATTTCGAGAGGACAAGACATCAAGAGCAGGGATGTACTGCTGAGGCTGTGTAAGGCTCTGGTCAGACTGCATTTGGAAAATTGTGAACAGCTTGGGCCCTTTATTCAAGGAACGATGTTCTGGCCTTTGAGGGGATCCAGAAGACATTTATAAGAATAATCCCTGGAACAAGAAGCTTCTCATATGAGAAGTGGTTGAGGATTCTGGGTCTGTACTCGATGGAGCTTAGAAGGATGAGAGGGGAACTGATTGAAACTTACAAAATACTGAGAGGCCTGGATAGAGTGGACATGGAGAAGATGTTTCCACTGGTGGGAGAGACTGGTACCTGAGGGCACAGCCTTAGAATTAAAGGACAGCCCTCTAGACCTGAGATGAGGAAGAATTTCTTCAGTCAGAGAGTAGCAAATCTTTGGAACTCATTGTCACAGAAGGCTGTGGAGGCCAAGCCACTAAGTGTATTCAGGACAGAGATGAATATGTTCTTGATTGGTAAAGGGATCAAAGGTTACAGGGAGAAGGCAGGAGAATGGGTTGAGAAATATGAGCTGTGATTAAATGGTGGACTAAACACAATGGGCCAAATAGCCTAATTTTGCTCATATATCATATGGTCTTATGTAGTTAAAATGGTCAAGAAGGCAAACAAGGTGCTCTTCTATTAGATAAAAGCAAAATACTGCAGATGCTGAAAATCTGAAACGAACACTGAATGCTGGAGAAATTCAGCAGGTCTGGCAGCATCTGTGAAAAAAGAAACAGAATTAGCATTTTGAGTGTGATATGATGATGCCATAGCAGTAATGTCACTGAGCTAGAATTAAATTTAAAATTAAAACGCTAATCAAATGATTACTATGTAACCACTGTTGGTTGTTGTCAAAGTCCATTTGGTTCACTCATGTCCATGAAACCTGCCATCCTTGCCTGACCTGGCCTACATATAGCTCCAGATACATAACAACACAGTTGACTCATAGCTTCTCTTCAGAGCCATTGGTGTTATGCAATAAGAGCTTGGCCTAAACCGTGTCCCATGCAAAAAAGAAGTGATTCCTAATTACTGAGAATCACAATATAGAATCATAAAAGTTTACAGTACAGAGGAGGCCATTTGATCCATTTTGGCTGTACCAACTCCCAAACGAGCTATTGAACTGGTCCTCGTCTCTAACCATAGCCCTTTAAAATCATCACCTTTCAATATATATCCAGCTCTCTCTTGAAACCTCATATGGAATCCACTTCCACCACTCCCCCAGACAGTACATTCCAAATCCTAACTCTGAGAAAAGACGATTCTCCTCATTTCCCTCTGACCAGTCTTTCTGATAGTCTTAAATTTGTAACCTATTGTTACTGACATAGCAACTAGTGGATACAGAATATCCTTCTTTACTCTATCAAAATTGTTCATAATATTGAACACCTGAATAAGGTCACGTCATAACCTTGTCTATTCCAAGGAGAATAAACCTAATTTGTCTGATCTTTCCATATGTGTAAAATTTCCCATTCCTGGTATCATTCTAGTGAATCTACTTTGCTCTCTTGCAAAGGCTTTAACATCATTCCTTCAATAGGTACCCAGAACTGAACAGAATACTGCAAATGTGGCTTGACCAATGATTTGTACAGGTGTGGCATTACATCCTGTTGCAACTACAAACCTTTTGTTCAGCCTTCTAAAAATTATACAATTTAAAGTTGAAAATCCACCCCCACCCAGGCTATAAACCTCATAAAGGTTTGTGGTACTGAGACACTTCGCCATAAAGTTGCTGACATTGTTCCTTTAGAAGAGTTTATAGCTATGACAATTAGAGTCTAGGTTTATTGCGAGTTGTTTGCAGTGCCAGGTATGATGTAATTTTTCTGAAGTACCTGATTTATTCCAGACTTTGGTATTTTTAAAAAACACTTGACTCACTTGTGAAATGAGAATATTACTGGTCTCAGAAAGATGTTGTGAACTGTCTTTTGAACTATTGCAGTCATGTTGTGCAGGTACCCACTGTGATGTCCAGGGGAGAGTTACAGTAAATCTTCTGTATCCGTGAAATCACAAATCACAAATTCACCTATCCACGCCAAAAAATAAGTAACAACAAAAATCAACAATCAGCATCAAAAATTGCATATCTGTGATGTTTCTTAAACTATTTGAACCTATTTTTAATAAGCTCTGCTTTGCACATTTCATCATTCCTGGGGGTTCTCAGGAATGGAACAGCCGCAGATACGGAGGAATGATGTACAGGATTTTGACTGAAATAATGGCAACATTTTTCTAAATCATTAGAGTCATAGAGATGTACAGCATGGAAACAGACCCTTCGGTCCAACCCGTCCATGCCGACCAGATATCCCAACCCAATTAGTCCCACCTGCTAGCACCCGGCCCATATCCTTCCAAACCCTTCCTATTCATATACCATCCAAATGCCTCTTAAATGTTGCAATTGTATCAGCCTCCACCACATCCTCTGGCAGCTCATTCCATACATGTACCACCCTCTGCATGAAAAAGTTGCCCCTTAGGTCTCTTTTATATCTTTCCCCTCTCACCCTAAACCTATGCCCTCTAGTTCTGGACTCCCCGACCCCAGGGAAAGGACTTTGTCTATTTATCTTATCCATGCCCCTCATAATTTTGTAAACCTCTATGAGGTCACCCCTCGGCCTCCGACACTCCAGGGAAAACAGCCCCAATCTATTCAGCCTCTCCCTGTAGCTCAAATCCTCCAACCCTGGCAACATCCTTGTAAATCTTTTCTGAACCCTTTCAAGTTTCACAACATCTTTCTGATAGGAAGGAGACCAGAATTGCACGCAATATTCCAACAGTGGCCTAACCAATGTCCTGTACAGCCGCAACATGACCACCCTGTACTCAATACTCTGACCAATAACAGGATGTTGTGTGACTTAGTAAGATTTAGGTGATGGTATCTGCCCTTGTTTTCTCTGTGGCATAGTTTATGCGTCTGGCCAAGGTTTCTGGTGGAGCTTTAGCAAGTTGCATCAACTGATCAGTGAATAGACTGATTTTACTATCCCTGTCCAGGGATACTAGGCCATTTGAACTGGTCTAAACAGCATTTGAACTAAGATTGGGTAATGTTGACTATGTAAATCTAACCTGATAACTTGTGGTATGTATTCCTTAATGAGTCACTGAAAACATCACTGATGTGTCTGCGGAACCACTTGTAGAGTTGTTTATACATGTCTTCATGCATAACTGCAGACATTCAATATCCAGTTTTTTTTCTTGTCACTTATAGCATCTGTCTCCAATCAGTATGAGTAGTGAAAAATAAGCTATTAATTATTGTGTTAAGCATTTCGTCCACAGTTCTAACAGGAGCTGTTTTGAGTTGAGTGTTCTTATTTAATTTTTCTTTGAATTCACCTCAGACATGCAGCAATGGTGGGAGGGAGCATTCGTCTGCATTCTGTTAACATTGAGAAAATAGACATCTGACGAACAGCTGCAGGCTATATTTATCTCCCACTTGTAAATTGATCTGATAGCTTGTGTAGAATCAGACCTTTCCTTCCCCATTCACAGGGTTAAAAATTGGAGATAAGTGGATTTATTTGCTTCAAAAGCCAACCATTTTGAGTGTACATTTTGTAGACCGGTTCTCCCACTTGCCACAATATTGTCAATCCGTTGTTTTATCATTTCCAATTTTACCTGGAATGTGGGGTGTGAAAGTCATAGAGATCAGCATCATTTGTGGTGAAAATACAGTTATGTCTGTATAAGGTAAATTTCCTGGTTAAGTAAATGTAAGTAAAAACCCAATTTGATCTAGTAACTGTAATATCATTCATTATAATTTAAGAACCGGTAAGATTCCTTTAAAATAAGCTGTCAAATTAATGGTACAAAGAGTACCATTACTGAGAGAAACACTGTCCTTAGAAATGTTTATAGCTAGCTGGCTTTCGAAACAATTATTTCAAAGCTTTTTCCCACAAGTACAAACAAGTAAGAACAGTGCTAAGAAAGCATTACTTGTACAGGCAGTCCCTGAGTTGTGAGTAGGTTCCGTTCTGCAGACCATCACAAGTCAATTTGTATGCTAGTCGGAACACAATGCAGGACAATATAAAGAAGCTGTTTGTAAGTATAGGCAAAGTTCATGTTGGATCTGTAAAACTTACACCTCTGTATAAGTTTGCATTTGTACATATGAGCATTTCGAAGTCAGACATTTGTAAAAGGGGGACCCCCACGAAGGAGTCTATTCAGTACATCATCTTTAAAAGAGGGTTTTAAATGAGGGTTTTTGACAGAGTAAATAAAGGAAAAACTGTTCTCAATAGCTGGTGAGTCCGTTGCCAGAGCACTTCGTTTGAATAACAGTTTTCTACAGCAAGTTATGATCTGAAACAGACTACTTGGCGGAGCAGATTCAATAGTTAACTTTGAAATGAGAATTTCATACATACTTGAAAATAAAACTGAATTGCAGGGTTTTGAGGAAAGTACTGCAGAGTGGGCTTCATTGAATCTACTGTCTACAACATAGGCGTATGGCAGAATTTCTTCACTTGCCTGAATGAATGCAGCTCAAATAGTACATCAAAATGGTTCCCGTCTCTGTCTTAAATGGGCCACCACTTACTTTCAAACTGACCATGGCAAGTGTTTCAATACATGGAATGACTTTTTGGCACTTAAGTCTTTTTAGAATATTTACTTAGACAGCAAGCTGCACTGTTCATTTCAAGTATAAAATTCTGAGCATGTCCCATCATCAAGTCATTTGGCTTAATCATTAGGTAGGGATAATTCAATCTAAAGGAATCATTGAATCACCTGGCAAAAGGCGTAGGAACAGTAATAGGACATTTGTCCCCACAAGCCTATCCCACCACTAAACAAGATCATGGCAGACCTCCCCTGGCTTCAAGTTCTCTTTTGTGCCAGCTCCTCATATTTCAAAAATTAATCTACCCCCTCTTTAAATTCTTCCAGTCATCTAGTCTACATAACTCAGAGTGATAGAGAATTCTAGATATTCAGTACCTTCTGAAAAAAGAAATTGCAATTACAGATAACTGTCTATGTAACCTCCTGTCAGCATGTTATGTACTGCACTGCACATGGCAGTTAGTCATATGGTTTACATCCTTACACTTGGCTAATTAATATATCAGAGCTGAAAATGTGTTGCTGGAAAGGCGCAGCAGGTCAGGCAGCATCCAAGGAGCAGGAGAATCGACGTTTCGGGCATGAGCCATTCTTCAGGAATGAGGAAGGTGTGCCCAGCAGGCTAAGATAAAAGATAGGGAGGAGGGACTTGGGGGAGGGGCGTTGGAAATGCGACAGGTGGAAGGAGGTAAAGATGAGGGTGATAGGCCGGAGTGGGGGCGGAGAGGTCAGGAAGAAGATTGCAGGTTAGGAAGGTGGTGCTGAGTTCGAGGGTTGGGACTGAGACAAGGTGGGGGGGAGGGGAAATGAGGAAACTGGAGAAATCTGAGTTCATCCCTTGTGGTTGGAGGGTTCCTAGGCAGAAGATGAGGTGCTCTTCCTCCAGCCGTCGTGTTGCTATGGTCTGGCGATGGAGGAGTCCAAGGACCTGCATATCCTTGGTGGAGTGGGAGGGGGAGTTGAAGTGTTGAGCCATGGGGTGGTTGGGTTGGTTGGTCCGGGTGTCCCAGAGGTGTTCTCTGAAACGTTCCGCAAGTAGGCGGCCTGTCTCCCCATTATAGAGGAGGCCACATCGGGTGCAGCGGATGCAATAAATGATGTGTGTGGAGGTGCAGGTGAATTTGTGGCGGATATGGAAGTATCCCTTGGGGCCTTGGAGGGAAGTGAGGGGGGAGGTGTGGGCGCACGTTTTGCATTTCTTGTGGTTGCAGGGGAAGGTGCCGGGAGTGGAGGTTGGGTTGGTGGGGGGTGTGGACCTGACGAGGGAGTCACGGAGGGAGTGGTCTTTTCGGAAGGCTGATAGGGGAGGGGAGGGTCCGTTTGGAGGTGGCGGAAATGACAATGGATGATATGATGTAAATGGAGGTTGGTGGGGTGGTAGGTGAGGACCAGTGGGGTTCTGTCCTGGTGGCGGTTGGAGGGGCGGGGCTCAAGGGCGGAGGTGCGGGAAGTGGAGGAGATGCAGTGGAAAGCATCGTCAATCACGTCTGGGGGGGAAATTGCGGTCTTTGAAGAAGGAGGCCATCTGGGTTGTACAGTTGGAACTGGTCCTCCTGGGAGCAGATGCGGCAGAGACGAAGGAATTAGGAATATGTGATGGCGTTTTTACAGGGGGCAGGATGGGAGGAGGTGTAGTGTAGGTAGCTGTGGGAGTCGGTCGGTTTATAGTAAACGTCCGTGTTGAGTCGGTCGTCCGAGATAGAAATGGAGAGGTCTAGGAAGGGGAGGGAGGAGTCTGAGGCGGTCCAGGTAAATTTGAGGTCGGGGTGGAAGGTGTTGGTAAAATGAATGAACTGTTCAACCTCCTCATGGGAGCATGAGGCAGCCCCAATACAGTCATCGATGTAACGGAGGAAAAGGTGGGAGGTGGGGCCAGTGTAGCTGCGGAAGATGGACTGTTCCACATATCCTACGAAGAGGCAGGCATAGCTGGGGCCCATGCGAGTGCCCATGGCTACTCCTTTGGTTTGGAGGAAGTGGGAGGAGTGGAAAGAGAAGTTGTTCAGAGTGAGGACCAGTTCAGTCAGTCGAAGGAGGGTGTCAGTGGAAGGGTACTGGTAGGTACGGCGGGAAAGAAAGAAGCGGAGGGCTTTGAGTCCTTCGTGATGGGGGATGGAGGTGTACAGGGACTGGATGTCCATGGTGAAGATAAGGTGTTGGGGGCCGGGGAAGCGAAAATCATGGAGGAGGTGGAGGGCGTGTGTGGTGTCCCGAACGTAGGTGAGGAGTTCTTGGACTAAGGGGGACAGGACCGTGTCGAGGTATGCAACGATGAGTTCAGTGGGGCAGGAGCAGGCTGAGACAATGGGTCGGCCGGGGCAGTCAGGTTTTCCAACCAGCCTGCGAGCTGAAATCCTTCTTTGGTGAACCACTCTGGTAAATCTCTGTACCCTCCCAAGGATACTGCATTCTTTCAGTTAAATTTACCACAATGAAGATAATCTGTTAAAGCTCAGAGAAAATTCATTGCTGATTTTTTCACTCCCGGATATGAGTAATGAATTCTTGGACGTTTTATCGTTTGCCACTCACTCTCTAATCCCTAGCATTACAAATGAAAATGAAACTTTCACTGTGTGAGTAAGACAATGTGCATGATGAGGTGTAGATTTTACTCATCTATATCAGGCACAATGGAAAATCTAAGTGTAAGTCAGTTATTTTATTCCAGAGTAAATTTCATAAATGCTGCATATGTCCTGAAGTTACCTGCATTCCCAGCAGGATTTCTTTTTGCTTTCTTACTCTCTCTCTCTCTCTCCACCACAGGAATGCTCAATAGGGCATACATTAGCATTTTTCTATGTCTTCCTAAAATGATGATTTATTTGATGAAATTTTTAGAAAACCTCTTTCAGTTTTGTTCCTATAAAGCTAATTTCAATATATAGGAGGAATTATGTACGAAAGACTTAGCACAGCACCTCAGAATTGAGATGCTGGATCAGAAACCTTATGAAGGTGGGATGTTTAATCAGAAACCCAGCTCGGCATATGGTTTGGGGTCAGGAGCTGTCTGGGAACGGAACTTAAAGGTCAGAAGGCTGAAATGAAGATGGTAGGACCGAGAATCTGAATAAAGTCAGAACATACTGAAAATTCTCAATGGAGGTCAGAAAGCATCTGTGGAAAGAGAGAAGTTATTTCATGTCGATGACCCCTCACTGTTTGATTTGGGAGGTTTGGGACCACAATGACCCAATACAGGCATTTGGCCATTCTCAAGGAATTTCCAGATAGTTTATTGAGTTGTTTAAAGAGCAGCAGCTTAGATATGATACATTAGTCAGTTAGGCAAAAAGATATTCCCATTGTCTTCTCTCAGTCTATTCTAGTTCATCTTCCATCTGACAGTTCACCCACTTTGACTCTGAGCAATTGGTGACATCCCTATTTTTGGAGTAGGACATCTACTTTGCAAATATCAATTGTTAAATTTTTTCTAGCCAATGAACACTGGACAGTTACTGTTTAACCCCCATTGCCCACCTCTGTTGTAAAGTCAGTTTTCATTTTTCTTAAGAAGAAACTGCTGCCTCACAGCGCCTGAGACCCGGGTTCAATTCCCGCCTCAGGCGACTGACTGTGTGGAGTTTGCACGTTCTCCCCGTGTCTGCGTGGGTTTCCTCCGGGTGCTCCGGTTTCCTCCCACAGTCCAAAGATGTGCAGGGTCAGGTGAATTGGCCATGCTAAATTGTCTGTAGTGTTAGGTAAGGGGTAAATGCAGGGGTATGGGTGGGTTGCGCTTCGGCGGGTCGGTGTGGACTTGTTGGGCCGAAGGGCCTGTTTCCACACTGTAATGTAATCTAAAAAAAAATCTAAAACCTTTCTGTTTTACTTGAACAACTTTGCATAACAGGCTTCACTATACTGGTATACTGAATTCATAATATTTATCTTTAACTTGTCCTTTTTTAAGAAATTGGAATTCAGTTTTAAAGGGACACCAGTTTCCAGCATCATTAGAACTGTTTCTTTGTCTCTCTCTGTTCACAGGTGCTGCCTGAGAAGCTGAGTATCCCTTGTATTTTCAGCATTCACAGGATTTTGCTGTTTGTCTGGAATGCTCCAGTATAACAGATGAAGATTTCTAACTGTCCTTGTAAAGTTAGCTGTAGGTAATAGTGAATAGTGAATGCACTGAACTGGGAATGCAAGTTAGTAGTCAGATCAGTAATCTGAGAGAATTGTTATAAAGCATATGCCAGGTACAGACAGAACAGATCGAATGAATCCTTAGAAGAGTATAAAGAAAGTAGGAGTATACTTAAGAGGGAAATCAGGAGGGCAAAACAGGAACATGAGATAGCTTTGGCAAATAGAATTAAGGAGAATCCAAAGGGTTTTTACAAATATATTAAGGACAAAAGGGTAACTAGGGAGAGAATAGGGCTCCTCAAAGATCAGCAAGGCGGCCTTTGTGTGGAGCCACAGAAAATGGGAGAGGTGCTAAATGAATATTTTGCCTCAGTATTTACTGTGGAAAAGGATATGGAAGATGTAGACTGCAGGGAAATAGATGGTGACACCTTGCAAAATGTCCAGATTACAGAGGAGGAACTGCTGGATGTCTTGAAATGGTTAAACGTGGATAAATCCCTAGGATCTGATCAGGTGTACCCAAGAACTCTGTGGGAAGCTAGAGAAGTGATTGCTGGGCCTCTTGCTGAGATCTTTCCTGAAGAAGGGCTTATGCCCGAAACGTCGATTCTCCTGTTCCCTGGATGCTGCCTGACCTGCTGCGCTTTTCCAGCAACACATTTTCAGCTCTTGCTGAGATACTTGTATCATCGATAGTCACAGGTGAGGTGCTGGAAGATTGGAGGTTGGCAAACGTGATGCCACTGTTTAAGAAGGGCGGTAAAGACAAGCCAGAGAACTATACACCAGTGAGCCTTACCTCGGTGGTGGGCAAGTTGTTGGAGGAAATCCTGAGGGACAGGATGTACATGTATTTGGAAAGGCAAGGACTGATTCGGGATAGTCAACATGTCTTTGTGCGTGGGAAATCATGTCTCACAAACTTGATTGAGTTTTTTGAAGAAGTAACAAAGAGGATTGATGAGGGCAGAGCAGCAGATGTGATCTATATGGACTTCAGTAAGGCGTTCGACAAGGTTCCCCATGGGAGACTGATTAGCAAGGTTAGATCTCATGGAATACAGGGAGAACTAGCCATTTGGATACAGAACTGGCTCAAAGGTAGAAGACAGAGGGTGGTGGTGGAGGGTTGTTATTCACACTGGAGGCCTGTGATCAGTGGAGTGCCACAAGGATCGGTGCTGGGTCCTCTACGTTTTTTCATTTACATAAATGATTTGGATGTGAGCATAAGAGGTACAGTTAGTAAATTTGCTGATGACACCAAAATTGGAGGTGTAGTGGACAGCGAAGAAGGTTACCTCAGATTACAACAGGATCTGGGCCAGATGGGCCAATGGGCTGAGACGTGGCAGATGGAGTTTAATTCAGATAAATGCGAGGTGCTGCATTTTGGGAAAGCAAATCTTAGCAGATCTTATACACTTAATGGTAAGGGCCTCTGGAGTGTTGCTGAACAAAGAGATCTTGGGGTGCAGGTTGATATCTCCTTGAAAGTGGAGTCGCAGGTAGATAGGATAGTGAAGGCGGCGTTTGGTATGCTTTCCTTTATTGGGGTCTGAATATTGAGTACAGGAGTTGGGAGGTCATGTTGCGGCTGTACAGGACATTGGTTAGGCGGCTGTTGGAATACTGCGTGCAATTCTGGTCCCCTTCCTATCAGAAAGATGTTGTGAAACTTGAAAGGGTTCAGAAAAGATTTCCAAGGATGTTGCCAGGGTTGGAGGATTTGAGCTATAGGGAGAGGCTGAACAGGCTGGGACTGTTTTCCGTGGAGTGTCGGAGGCTGAGGTGTGACCTTATAGAGGTTGACAAAATTACGAGGGGCATGGATAGGGTAAATAGACAAAGTCTTTTCCCTGGGGTCGGGGAGTCCAGAACTAGAGGGCGTAGGTTTATGGTGACAGGGGAAAGATATAAAAGAGACCCAGGGTGCAACTTTTTTACACATAGGATAGTATGTGTATGGAATGAGCTGCCAGAGGAAGTGGTGGAGGCTGATACAATTGCAACATTTAAAAGGCATTTGGATGGATATATGAATAGGAAGGGTTTGGAGGGATATGGGCCGGGTGCTGGCAGGTGGGACTAGATTGGGTTGGGATATCTGGTCGACATGGACGATTTGGACTGAAGGGTCTGTTTCAATGCTGTACATCTCTATGACTCTGTAAGTCGCATTGATCGTGCAGAACTTGCTACCCTGAGGTGTAGTTGAGGCAAACAACATAGATCCATTTAAGGGAAAATTAGCTAACATGGAAAAATGGAATGAAAGGATAAGTTGACACAAGAAAATGGAAATAGGATGGAAGGATGCATTTGTTAAATGTAGAATCAGGCATAGACCAGTTTAGCAAAATTCGTTGTTTTTGTGCTATCATTTCTATGTGATCAGAGTTCCCATTCCTGTGCAATTCAGTACAGTCCATTTTTGGCACTAGTATCATTGTGCTTTAGTTTCAATTCAATGGATCTCTCTGTTGGCTGGATTTACAACATAGAGATTAAAATTTAATAATATCTTCTTATTCTTTGGCAGTTTCTCAGCATTATGGATGACATGATTTCACTCCAATTCAGTGTGTTTTGAAATGTTTAATAAGTCCAATGCATGATCTGCAGACTCTTGTCACATTTAGGGCAGGTGATGCTTGTTGGAAGTTTGTGTACTTTCTGATGCCTCCAAATTCATAACACATTCATATAATGGCTGACATTTCCTTCTCCCAAAATGCTTCATTGCTATTTTTCATACTTTCTGACAAACATTTCAGCTATTCTGAGAACAGCAAGACTTATGAAACAATCACAAAAGACATGCACAGAAATCCAAACCACTTTGAGACTCAAACTCAACCAGAAGTTGATCGCATTGTTGCTTTGTTATACGGAAACGGGATATTGCTGAAAAGAGAGACATGAGTCTTTTGTCCTAATGAGTGTAAGACAAAATGCAAGAATACAAAATTTCCAATGGGCACAAGGTTGGTTAGTCCAACTCTGATTTCCGGAATGCATTCCTCTGGAGAAAGCAATGGGGGATTTATAATCTCCTTCAGGCTCCAGGTAGTTCAAAAACAATTATAAGATTTGCATATATTCCGTTTGTTTGCAGGGAACAAGTTACTTTGTATGAATATGTCACTTCCAACATGAGGCATCTTACGAGCTCAACTGATTATCTTGAATTGGTTATGATGGTAGTTGTTAACACACTCGGGATTGTTCCACAAATATTGCTCAAACATGGAGTCCTATTTAACAAGATGTTGATTTTGGGTTCAAACAAATGAAGGATTTAATCAGCCCACCACTTTGATGTATGGTTGATGTAGCTGGTAGCCTATTGTGAACAATGCCACTTGTTGGGTATGTCAGTGCCAAACAGGGTGCTGTCATTAGTCTGAATCGTCATTCTGCTTACCATACAACTGAGCAACAAAGTGCATCAATTTTAGTGCTGATTTCAACCAATTTAAGATAATCAGTAGAGAGCTCATAACATGTTTCATGAACATTTGCAAGGGGCAACACATTCATACAAAGGAAAACAATTTCTGTGAACAACTGTTCAAAGTTTACAACTTTTTCTCAGGATTGCAGTATCGAGGACTAGAGGGCATCAGTTTAAGGTAAAGACTAAAGGGGCAATCTTTTTACACAGAGGGTGGTATGCATGTGGAATGAGCTGCCAGCAGAAGTGGTTGAGGCAGGTACATTAACAACATTTAAAAGACATTTGGGCCAAGACATGGATAGGACAGGATATGGGCCATGTGCAGGGAAATGAGGGTTAGCGTGGATGGACAGTTTGGTCAGCACTGAAAATCGCTAAAGTGACACCACTATTTAGGAAGAAATCCATTATAAAGGATGAGATTTCTGAATATTTGGAAGTGTATGGTAAAATAGGGCAAAGTCAGCATGGTTTCATCAAGGGGAGTTCATGCCTGACAAATCTGCTAGAATTCTTAGAGGAAGTAACGAGCAGGTTAGACAAGGAGAGCCAATGGATGTTGGATTTCAAGAAGGCCTTTGACAAGGTGCCACATAGGTGGCTACTGAGTAAGATAAGGGACCATGGTATCTGAGGCGAAGGGCTAATATCGATAGAAGCTTAGCTGTCTGGCAGGAAGCGAAAAGTGGGGATAAAAGGGTCCTACTCAAGACGGGAACCAGTGGCAAGTGGTGTTTTGCAATGCTCAGTGTTGGAGCCACATCTTTTCACTTTATACATTAATGATCTAAATGAAGGAAGTCAGGGCATTCTACCTAAATTCGCAAATGATACAAAGATAGGTATAGGGACAGGTAGCATTAAGGAGGCGGGGATGCTGCAGAAGGATTTGGACTGGTGAGGAGAGCGGGCAAAGAAGTAGCAGATGGAGTACAGTTTTGGAAAGTGTGAGGTCATGCACTTTGGTAGGAAGAATAGCGGCATGGACTATTTTCTAAATGGGAAGAAAATTCAGAAGTCTGAAGTGCAAAGAGACCTAATCTAGGATTCTCTTAAGGTAAACTTTCAGGTTGAGTCATTTGTTAGGAAAGCAGATACAATTTGATTACTTACAGTGTGGAAACAGGCCCTTCGGCCCAACAAGTCCACACCGACCCGCCACCCACCCAGACCCACTCCCCTAAACCTAATACTATGGGCAACTTTTTTAGCATGGCCAATTCACCTAACCTGCACATTTTTGGACTGTGGGAGGAAACCAGAGCACCTGGAGGAAACCCATGTAGACACGGGGAGAATGTGCCAACTCCACACAGTCGCCAGAGGCAGGAATTGAACCCGGGTCTCTGACGCTGTGAGGCAGCAGTGCTAACCACTGTGCCACCGTGCCGCCCACAATGATGACATTTATTTTGACAGGACTTGAATATAAAAGCAGGGATGTAAATCTGAGGCTCTATAAAGCTGTGGTCAGACCACATTTGGAGTATTGTGTGCAGTTTTGGGCCCCCATATCTCAGGACGGATGTACTGGCCCTGGAGCATGTTTAGAGGAGGTTTACGAGAATGGTCCCAGGAATGAAAAGCTTAACATATGAGGAATGTGTGAGGACTTTGGGTTTATACTTGATGGAGATTAGAAGGATGAGGAGGGATCTAATTGAAACATATACAGTACTGAATGGCCTAGACATTCAGATGTTGGGAAGACGTTTCCATTGGTAGGAGAGACTAGGACCCAAGGGCATAGCCTTAGAGTAAAAGGAAGATCTTTTAGAATGGAGATAAGGAGTAACTTCTTCAACCAGAGAATGGTGAATCCATGGAATTTACTGCCACAGAAGGCTGTGGAGGCCAGGTCATTGGGTATATTTAAGACTCAGATTGACAGGTTCTTGAGTATTAAGGGGATCAAAGATTACAGGGAGAAAGCAGGAGAATGGGGATGAGAAACTTGTCAGCCATGATTGAATGGCGGAGCAGACTCAATGGGCTGAATGGCCTATTTTCATCTCCTATATCTTATGGAAAGCGAATAAAGTGTTTTTTAGATTAGATTACAGTGTGGAAACAGGCCTTTCGGCCCAACAAGTCCACACCGACCCGCCGAAGCACAACGCACCCATACCCTGTTATTGTTTATTGCAAGGGGAATTGAACACGAAGGTAGGAGTTCATGTTTCATATACAGGGCACTGGTGAGACTACATCTGGGATGCTATGCACAGTACTGTAAAGATTTTCCAGACCATTGAACTGCTCGTCAGAGAGACAGGAATGTTACTGGTGGTTTTTAACTTGAGGGTCACTCCACCTCTGAGGGTGAAGTTGAAAAGGAGAGTACTTCATGGTAACCTCCACCAGTGCAGGAATTGAACTCACACTGTTGATATCGCTCTGTATTACGAATCAGCCAGCCAACTGAGCTAGCTAACACCCTTGCTAGTACAACATAGATCATCTTATTTTGAAGAAATGTGTAAGTGCATGAAAGGCAACAAATTCAGACAAACTTCAAAACACTAATACCTGGAACAGGTGGATTGTCTTATGACAAAGGCTGTATATGCCAGGTTTGTATCTGCTAGAGTTAAGAAGAGTAAGAGAAGATTTGATTTATGCATATAAGATCTGAGGGGGCTTGCCAGGGTGGATGTGAGGAGGATCCTTCCTATTGTTGGAGAATCTAGAACTAGGACTCATTGTTTAAAAGTAAGGAGATCCCCATTTAAGACAGATATAATATGAAGTTTTATTTTTATCAGAGGGTCATAAATGTTTGGAGCTCTGCTGAAAAGATGGTGGAAACAGAGTCTTAGAAATATTCAAAGGCAAGAGTGGATAGATTCTTGGTATATGAGAAGTGAAAAGCCGTAGATGTGATTATAAAGCTGAGATTACAGTCAAACTAGTAATGACCGTATTAAATGACAAAGAGGTCTGGAGGGGACAAATAGCCTACTCCTCCTGTCAACTGACATGTTGGTACAGCTCTTCATCGTTTTCTCCTGAACAGTTGACTTGCTAACAAATCAGCACCTATTTTTGTAGTATAAATGTTGTGATAAATTAAATTTTGACATTCTTGTGTTGGTTTGATGAGTGCAAGACGGCAGTAGGTCTTTTCAGTAACACTCAGTTGACCTGAGCAGAGCACCTCCTGGCGTCTGGGTCAAGCATGATGATGGCTAGGGCCCTTTGTCAGTCTGTTGTAGCACACACAATAATCTGGAAGGAACATAAGAGTATTTCCAGTTCTGAAGCAATACAAATTTATGAGTTGGTAGAGATAAAAAAGCAGGATTCTCAGGAATTAGCTCGCTGCACTTAATCTCAAAAGTAAGTAAAATAGCTGTACATCCCAGAGATCTGCTCTCCCATTAGAAAGAAATAAATGGTGATGAGCTTAACCCAAGAGTTACCACACCTCAAGCAAGGGGCGAGTTTGAGAAGGCAGATTTCATTGTATCTTCAGCCAGTGTAGAAATTGGATCTACTCTGTTGGTATCACTGCATCACTAGCCATTTGACCAACTGAGCTAACTAACCCCCCCCCCCTCTTCAAAGTACACAAGAATTGAGGAGAACCATAATTTTATGTTGAGTTATGCTGCAGGAAGTACAAATCTCAGTATGAATTATTTTAAAACGTGATTATGTTGGTATGTGTTGCAGTGCATACCAGTAAAACAATAAAATGTTTCCAACTTTAATGGCATAATAGCTGTCCATCACGATCCCAGGTTAGATGACTGGTCAGTGATGAGTTATCTGATATTAGCAGAGACAGCAGGATCTGTATTCGATTAGACTGCTGTTCATATGAATCGGACTTGGTCTGGTCACAGCTACAACCTCCAATGTTGAGAATGTCACAAATATTCAGACTGAATTTCCTTTTTAAAGTATTAATTGTTGTCTTCTAATAAACTTTAAAACTAACTTTTGTTATAAATTTTCTTCTAGTTTCTTGATGTATTTCTTTTTTTCAAATTTCAGAACTTCAGCAGTTGACATCAATGAAAAGTTTCTCCTACCCCAGTACTACCTTCACCACCTTTTTGGTAAATGAGTTACAAAACCGTCTCTACGTGGGAGCAACTAACACCATCTTTGTTCTTAATTTGACTTCAGTGACGCAGGATCCATTTATGGTAATTTCTTCAAAAACAAATCCATAATTCAAAAGTGCCTGAATGGTCAGGGATATGATCTGTTGACTGCAACTAGACATGATTTGTTCATGATTTTTTTCTGCAAGTGAGCTTTATTGTGTTTTTAGATCTATTATGAAACCAGCTGATGTTATTACTCAAGAAGTCAGGTTCCAGACTGAAATCTAGCTTGTTAGATTATATTTTGTTTTTTTTGACTTTAATGAGGATTAACTAATTACTACAAAACTCACGAAAATTTCGAATCAAAATAAGTTATGTTAGGAATATGTTGTGGTTCTGTTCGCCGAGCTGGGAATTTGTGTTGCAGACGTTTCATCCCCTGTCTAGGTGACATCCTCAGTGCTTGGGAGCCTCCTGTGAAGCGCTTCTGTGATCTTTCCTTCGGCATTTGTAGTGGTTTGAATCTGCCGCTTCCGGTTGTCAGTTCCAGCTGTCCACTGCAGTGGTCGGTATATTGGGTCCAGGTCGATGTGCTTATTGATTGAATCTGTGGAGGAGTGCCATGCCTCGAGGAATTCCCTGGCTGTTCTCTGTTTGGCTTGTCCTATAATAGTAGTGTTGTCCCAGTCGAATTCATGTCGCTTGTCATGGCATGGCACTCATCCACAGCTGGAACTGACAACCGGAAGCGGCAGATTCAAACCACTACAAATGCCGGAGGAAAGATCACAGAAGCGCTTCACAGGAGGTTCCCAAGCACTGAGGATGTCACCTAGCCAGGGGATGAAACGTCTGCAACACAAATTCCCAGCTCGGCGAACAGAACCACAACAACGAGCACCCGAGCTACAAATCTTCTCCCAAACTTTGAATATTAGGAATATATATAAAAACTATGCATCACAGATCTGCTTTTGCCTATGGGATTTATCAGAATGGCGGAGCTAAAATTTAATGATCAATGGGATTGCTTTAAGTATGTTTTAGCTACATTAAGTAGAATGTGCCAAATTTCAATTCAGACCAAGTGACAATCGAAAAGGGTGAATATACATCTAAGTAAAGGCAAGATTTTGAAATGTCTTTTCAAACTTCATCATTCTATGAACTAGGAGCAGGAGTAGTCCGCCTGGCCCTTTGAGCCTGCTCCTCTATTCAATAAGGTCATGGCTGATCTTTTTGTGGCCTCAGCTCCACTTACCCGCCCGCTCACCATAATTCTTTATTGTTCACAAAAAAATCTATCTTCACTTTAAAAATGTTTACTGAAGTAGCATCAACTATTTCACAAGGAATTCTGTCGATTTACAACCCTCTTGGTGAAGACGTTCCTTCTCAATTCAGTCCGAAATCTGCTTCCCCTAATTTTGAGGCTATGTCCTCTTGTCTGAGTTTCACCTGCCAGTGGAAACGTCCTCTCTACTACTTGGTTATCTATTCCCTCATTCCTCTATTTCCTCATTCTCCTAAATTCCAATGAATATAAACCAGTCTACTCAATCTCTCCTATAAGCCAGCCCCCTCAACTCCGAATCCACTGAGTGAACCTCCTCTGCACCCCCTCTAATGCCAGTACATCTTTTCTCAAGTAAGGGGATCAAAACACCAGGTGTGGCCTCACCAGCACCCTATACAGCTGCAACATAACCTCCCTGCTTCTAAACTCAATCCCTTTAGCAATGAAGGACAAAATTCCATTTGCCTTCCTAATTACTTGTTGTACCTGCAGACCAACTTTCTGTGATTCATGCACAAGGACACCCAGGCTCCTTTGCATAGCAGCATGCGGCAACATTTTACCATTCAAGTAATATGGGTGGCACGGTGGCACAGTGGTTAGCACTGCTGCCTCACAGCGCCAGAGACCTGGGTTCAATTCCCACCTCAGGCGACTGACTGTGTGGAGTTTGCACATTCTCCCCGTGTCTGCGTGGGTTTCCTCCGGGTGCTCCGGTTTCCTCCCACAGTTCAAAGATGTGCAGGTTAGGTGAATTGGCCATGCTAAATTGTCCAGAGTGTAAGGTAAGGGGTAAATGTAGGGGTCTGGGTCGGTGTGGATTTGTTGGGCCGAAGGGCCTGTTTCCACACTGTAAAGTAATCTAATCTAATAATCCTTTTTACCGTTACTCCTACCAAAATGGATGACCTCACATTTATTAACATTGTATTCCGTCTGCCTAACCTTTGCCCATTCAGTCAATGTATCTATGTTAATCTGCAAAGTTTCACAGTCCTCTGCACACTTTGCTCTGCCACTCATCTTAGTTCATCTGCAAACTTTGACTCACTACACATGGTCCCTGACTCAAAATCATTTATGGATTAGTGGTGCTGGAAGAGCACAGCAGTTCAGGCAGCATCCGGGGAGCTGTAAAATCGACGTTTCGGGGAGGGTGGAGTGGATAGGTGGAAAAGAACAAAGGCAGGTAGGACAAGTCATGGGGACAGTGCTGAGCTGGAAGGTTGGAACTAGGGTGAGGTGGGGGAAGGGGAAATGAGGAAACTGTTGAAGTCCACATTGATGCCCTGGGGTTGAAGTGTTCCGAGGTGGAAGATGAGGCATTCGTCCTCCAGGCGTCTGGTGGTGAGGGAGCGGCAGTGAAGGAGGCCCAGGACCTCCATGTCCTCGGCAGAGTGGAAGGGGGAGTTGAAATGTTGGGCCACGGGGCGGTGTGGTTGATTGGTGCGGGTGTCCTGGCGATGTTCCCTAAAGCACTCTGCGAGGAGGCGCCCAGTCTCCCCAATGTAGAGGAGACCACATCGGGAGCAATGGATACAATAAATGATATTAGTGGATGTGCAGGTAAAACTTTGATGGATGTGGAAGGCTCCTTTAGGGCCTTGGATGGAGGTGAAGGAGGAGGTGTGGGCGCAGGTTTTGCAGTTCCTGCGGTGGCAGGGGAAAGTGCCAGGATGGGAGGGTGGGTCGTAGGGGGGTGTGGACCTGACCAGGTAGTCACGGAGGGAACGGTCTTTGTGGAAGGCGGAAAGGGGTGGGGAGGGAAATATATCCCTGGTGGTGGAGTTCGTTTGGAGGTGGCGGAAATGTCGGCGGATGATTTGGTTTATGCGAAGGTTAGTAGGGTGGAAGGTGAGCACCAGGGGCGTTCTGTCCTTGTTACGGTTGGAGGGGTGGGGTCTGAGGGCGGAGGTGTGGGATGTGGACGAGATGCGTTGGAGGGCATCTTTAACCACGTGGGAAGGGAAATTGCGGTCTCTAAAGAAGAAGGCCATCTGGTGTGTTCTGTGGTGGAACTGCTCCTCCTGGGAGCAGATACGGCGGAGGCAGAGGAATTGGGAATATGGGATGGCATTTTTGCAAGAGGTAGGGTGGGAAGAGGTGTAATCCAGGTAGCTGTGGGAATCGGTGGGTTTGTAAAAAATGTCAGTGTCAAGTCGGTCATCATTAATGGAGATGGAGAGGTCCAGGAAGGGGAGGAAGGTGTCAGAGATGGTCCAGTTAAATTTAAGGTCAGGGTGGAATGTGTTGGTGAAGTTGATGAATTGCTCAACCTCCTCGCGGGAGCACGAGGTGGCGCCAATGCAGTCATCAATGTAGCGGAGGAAGAGGTGGGGAGTGGTGCCGGTGTAATTACGGAAGATCGACTGTTCTACGTAGCCAACAAAGAGAGAGGCATAGCTGGGGCCCATATGTGTGCTCATGGCTTCCCCTTTGGTCTTGAGGAAGTGGGAGGATTCGAAGGAGAAATTGTTAAGGGTGGCTTGGCCAAACGAACGAGAGTGTCGGTGGAAGGGTACTGTTGGGGATGTCGGGAGAGGAAAAAACGGAGGGCTTGGAGGCCCTGGTCATGGTGGATGGAGGTGTAGAGGGATTGGATATCCATGGTGAAGATGAGGCGTTGGGGGCCGGGGAAACAGAAGTCTTGGAGGAGGTGGAGGGCGTGGGTGGTGTCTCGAACGTATGTGAGGAGTTCCTGGACTAGGGGGGAGGGGACAGTGTCGAGGTAGGTAGAGATGAGTTCAGTGGGGCAGGAGCATGCTGTCATTTATATCATTTATATCAGTTGTGAATAATTGCGATCCCAACATCTATCCCTGAGGCACACCACTGATTACCGGCCAGAATAGCACTCATTTATTGCAACTCTTCGCTTCCTGTTAGTCAACCAATCCTCTATCTATGCAATACTTTACCCAAAACACCATGCATCCTTATCTTCTGCAGCAGCCTATTCTGGAAGGCCTTTTGGAAATCTAGGTGCACCACATCCACTGGGTCCCAGTTGTCCACCTTGCTCGTAATGTCTTCATAGAATTCCAGTAGATTAGTTAAGCATGGCCTGCCCTTCATGAACCCATGCTGTGTCTGCCCAACAGGACAACTTCTATCGAGATGCCTTGCTATTTGTTCCTTGCTAATGGACTCAAGCATTTTCCCCACTACAGAGGTTAAGATAACTGGTCTATAATTCCCCAGCTTTTGTCTACTTCCCCTTTTAAACAGTGGTATCACATTTACTGTTATAGAGTCATAGAGATGTACAGCATGGAAATAGACCCTTCGGTCCATGCCGACCAGATATCCCAACCCAATCTAGTCTCACCTGCCAGCACCCGGTTCATATCCCTCCAAACCTTTCCTATTCATATACCCATCCAAATGTCTCTTAAATGTTGCAATTGTACCAGCCTCCACCACTTCCTCTGGAAGCTCATTCCATACATGTACCACCCTCTGCGTGAAAAGTTGCCCCTTAGGTCTCTTTTATATCTTTCCCCACTCACCCTAAATCTATGCCCTCGAGTTCTGGACTCCCCAACCTCAGGGAAAGGACTTTGTCTATTTATCCAATCCATGCCCCTCATAATTTTGTAAACCTCTATAAGGTCACCCGTCAGCCTCCGACGCTCCAGGGAAAACAGCCCCAGCCTGTTCAGCCTCTCCCTATAGCTCAGATCCTCCAACCCTGGCAACATCCTTGTAAATCTTTTCTGAACCCTTTCAGGTTTCACAACATCTTTCCGATAGGAAGGAGACCAGAATTGCACGCAATATTCCAATAGTGGCCTAACCAATGTCCTGTACAGCCGCAACATGACCTCCCAACTCCTGTACTCAATACTCTGACCAATAAAGGAAAGCCTACCAAACGCTTTCTTCACTATCCTATCTACCTGCGACTCCACTTTCAAGGAGCTATGAACCTGCACTCCAAAGTCTCTTTGTTCAGCAACACTCCCTCGGACCTTACCATTAAGTGTATAAGTCCTGCTAAGATTTGCTTTCCCAAAATGCAGCTCCTCGCATTTATCTGAATTAAACTCCATCTGCCACTTCTCAGCCCATTGGCCCATCTGGCCCAGATCCTGTTGTAATCTGAGGTAACCTTCTTCGCTGTCCACTACACCTCCAATTTTGGTGTCATCGGCAAATTTACTAACTGTACCTCTTATGCTCACATCCAAATCATTTATGTAAATGAAAAAACGTAGAGGACCCAGCACCGATCCTTGTGGCACTCCACTGGTCACAGGCCTCCAGTCTGAAAAACAACCCTCCACCACCACCCTCTGTCTTCTACCTTTGAGCCAGTTCTGTATCCAAATGGCTAGTTCTCCCTGTATTCCATGAGATCTAACCTTGCTAATCAGTCTCCCATGGGGAACCTTGTCGAATGCCTTACTGAAGTCCATATAGATCACATCTACTGTTCTGCCCTCATCAATCTTCTTTGTTACTTCTTCAAAAAACTCAATCAAGTTTATGAGACATGATTTCCCACGCACAAAGCCATGTTGACTATCCCGAATCAGTCCTTGCCTTTCCAAATACATGTACATCCTGTCCCTCAGGATTCCCTCCAACAACTTGCCCACCACCGAGGTCAGGCTCACTGGTGTATAGTTCCCTGGCTTGTCTTTGCCGCCATTCTTAAACAGTGGCACCATGTTTGCCAACCACCAGTCTTCCGGTACCTCACCTGTGACTATCGATGATACAAATATCTCAGCAAGAGGTCCAGCAATCACTTCTCTCGCTTCCCACAGAGTTCTCGGGTACACATGATCAGGCCCTGGGGATTTATCCACCTTTAACCATTTCAAGATATCTAGCAGTTCCTCCTCTGTAATCTGGACATTTTGCAAGATGTCACCATCTATTTCCCTACAGTCTATATCTTCCATATCCTTTTCTACAGTAAATACTGATGCAAAATATTTATTTAGTATTATTATCTTATAATATTATCTTCCCCATTTTGTGTGGCTCCACACAAAGGCTGCCTTGCTGATTTTTGAGGTGCCCTATTCTCTCCCTAGTTACCCTTTTGTCCTTAATATATTTGTAAAAACCCTTTAGATTCTCCTTAATTCTATTTGCCAAAGCTATCTCATGTCCCTGTTTTGCCCTCCTGATTTCCCTCTTAAGTATACTCCTACTTTCTTTATACTCTTCTAAGGATTCACTCGATCTATCCTGTCTATACCTGACATATGCTTCCTTCTTTTTCTTAATCAAACCCTCAATTTCTTTAGTCATCCAGCATTCCCTATAGCTACCAGCTTCCCTTTCACCCTGACAGGAATATACTTTCTCTGGATTCTTGTTATCTCATTTCTGAAGGCTTCCCATTTTCCAGCCGTCCTGTTACCTGCAAACATCTGCCTCCAATCAGCTTTCAAAAGTTCTTGCCTAATACCGTTAAAATTGGCCTTTCTCCACTTTAGAACTTCAACTTTTAGATCTGGTCTATCCTTTTCCATCACTATTTTAAAATGAATAGAATTATGGTCACTGGCCCCAAAGTGCTCCCCTACTGACACCTCAGTCACCTGCCTTGCTTTATTTCCCAAGAGTAGGTCAATTTTCCAATCTACTGAGATTGCCCCAGAGTCCAGCGAATTTTGGAAAATTGCCACCAGTGCACTTGCTTTTTATCCTTCCATCTCTTTTAGTACCCTAGGATGTATTCCATCAGGGCTAGGAGACTTGTCTATCCGTAGCTCCATTCGGTTGCCCAACGCTTTCTCTTCCGTAAGATTGATTGTTTCTAGGTGCTCACCTACCCATGTCGCTTTGTCAATTACTGGCATGGTATTCGTATCCTCCATTGTGAAGACCAATACTAAATACCTGTTCGATGCCTTGGCCATTTCATCATATCGCATAAGTAAATAACCCTTCCCATCCTCTTGGCCACTCTTCTTCATTTTATATATTTATAGAAACTTTTGTTATCTGTCTTTATATTCTGTGCTAGTTTATTTCTCATGTTCTATCTTTTATTTTGTAGCTCTTTTTGTGGCTTTCTGTTGACTTTAACGTTTTCCCAATCTTCTAGTTTCATGCTGTTTTTGACCACTTTGTATGCCTTCTCTTTCAATTTGGTAGCCTCCCTTATTTGCTTAGACACCCATGGCAGATTACCCCTTTTCTTACTGTCCTTTCTTTTCACTGGAATATATTTTGCTGAGCATTTTAAAAAATTGCTTTGAAAGTCCTCCACTACTTGTCAATTGTCCCACCATTAAAATCTTTGTTTCCAGTCTACTTTAGCCAACTCCTCCCTCATTCTTTTGTAGTCTCCCTTGTTTAAGCACAGGACCCTGATACTGGACTTTATCTTCACACTTCCCATATGTATTCTAAATTCAACCATGCCTAACTATGAAGTCATTAATTATTCCTGTCTCATTACACAGGATCAGATCTAGGATGGCTTGCTCCCTCATTGATTCCATTCCATTCTGTTCAAAAAAACTATCACAGATACACTCAACAAACTCCTCCTCAAGGCTACCCTGACCGAGCTGGTTCGACCAATCGACATGTAGATTAAAATCCCCCATGATAATTGCCGTACCATTTTTACGGGCATAAGTTATTTCTTTGTTTATTGCCTGCCCCAGTGGCCTATAGACTACACCTGTCAGTGACTTTTTCTTCTTAGAATTTGTAATTTACACCTGAATGGATTCAACCTTACTCTTCATACAATCTGAACCATCTCTCAGCACCACCCTGATCACATCCTTGAATATCAGAGCTACACCATCTCCCTTACCTTCCTGTCTGTCCTTCTGAATAGTCTGGTATCCCTGGATATTCAATTCCCAGTCATGACCATTCTGTAACCAAGTTTCCGTAATGGCTACTAAATCATATTCATTTGCAATGATTTGTGCTGTTAACTCATCAACCTTGTTACGAATGCTACGAGTATTCAGGTAAAGCCCTTATGCTAGCTCTCTTCCCCTCATGATTTCCAACATCTCTAATAATATCTCTTGAATTATCCTTCCTTTTTACTTATTCCATCGTCTGCCATGAACTTAAACCATCCTGTACACATACTAACCTGCTGCTTACCGTTTTATTTACCATCATGCATCCTGCCGTTTTCCCTTTCCCTTCCCCGACTCACAAGTTTAAAGTCTTCGTGACCACCTTATTTATCCTTTTCACTAGAATACTGGTTCCAGATCAGTTCAGGTGGAGACTGTCCCATCGGTACAGATCTCTCCCCGTTCCGACACTGATGCCAATGCCCCATGAAATGGAACCCTACTTTTTCACACTGATCTCTTAGCCACGTATTTACTTCCCTAATTTTCCTATCCCTAAGTCAATTTGCATGTGGTTCAGGCAGTAACCCGGAGATTATGACTCTTGAGGGCCTGTTCCTTAATTTCGTTCCTTGTGCTTGATAATCCCCAAACAGGTCCTCCATCCTCGACCTGTCTATGTTGTTTGTTTCAGTGTGGGCTACAACAACTGGATTCTCATATCTCAGCTCTCCCTGTCGAGAATCCTACATTATTAATGAGTCCAATTGTCATAAACTGCGGAGAAATCTGTGTACTGGGCTTTATCAGAGCTAAATGGAAGCAAAGACAAGCAGCCTCTTGGAAAGGGATTAACTGTGAGAAGAGAAGATGCTGTAGATTAGCTATTCATTCAATAAGATCTTTGAATCCATATTGGAAGTGTGCTGTAGCATTTATTTTACATGACTTCAATCTAGAAGAAAATGTATTTTTTACTTTAATTTATTGTGAGTGGCTTGACAAAAAAAAAGCAATGTTTTGTTTGTTACTTGTTCCAGTTTGCCAGGAAAGTGGAAGTAAGATGTGTTCTCCAGTGTTTCAGTCTGCTTACTTGCATACTCATCCTGTGGGGTGCAGTCCCATCCTGTGGGGTGCACAGTCATCCTGTGGGGTGCAGTCCCATCCTGTGGGGTGCACAGTCATCCTGTGGGGTGCAGTCCCATCCTGTGGGGTGCACAGTCATCCTGTGGGGTGCAGTCCCATCCTGTGGGGTGCACAGTCATCCTGTGGCGTGCACTCCCATCCTGTGGAGCATCTACCTCAGAAAAGGAAATGTCCATTCTAACTAGCAATCTTGTAGCTTTCAGTTTAGTGACTCATTCTTCCCAGTAACTGACTTCTGCATCAGAGGCAAAGTGGAAGGAAATGTATCTTGGAGGATGTGGTCATCAATGAGCTGTAGTAATGGTTGAATTACTGTCCTGAATCACCTCTTTCTTATAATAAATGCCAAAGAAACGTCTCCTTTCTATGACATGGCTACTGTTTAAATACTAATTTTCTTTCCTGATGCTGCATTTTAGGCAATTGCTCTAACATGCACTTAGTCTCCTGTTTAAATTCTAGCAATCTTTGTTTTGTCATAGAGTCAGAGAGTACAGAGTAGAGTAGCTTTTATTTGTCATTTCTACCATATGCAACTGATACAGTAAAAATGAGACAGCATTCCTCCAGGACCTTGGGTGTTACATGGACAGCACAAATTACACAGCAGTACACAGCATAAAGTGCTTAAGAAGTGCAAAATACACAAGTTACAGTGTAACAGAAGAATGATAAATAATGGACATTTTCCAAGCAGCAATAGAAAAGAATTTCAGATGGGAAAGAGTCTGATTATACTGTGTTAAGGAGCCTGTTACCTTGGGGGAGGAAACTGTTGCACAGTCTGGCCGTGAGAGACCTGATGCTCCAGTATCTTCTGCCAGATGCCAGGACGGAGACGAGTTTGACTGAGAGGGGTGTGGGGTCTTAGCCTTTTGGATGCAGCGTGTGGTGTAAATATCTGTAATGGAGGGAAGACAGACCCCGATGATCCTCTCAGCTGTCATTAGATTAGATTAGATTAGATTAGATTAGATTAGATTAGATTAGATTAGATTACTTACAGTGTGAAAACAGGTCCTTCGGCCCAACAAATCCACACCGACACGCCGAAGCGTATACCACCCAGACCCATACTCCTACATTTACCCCTTCACCTAATACTATGGGCAATTTAGCATAGCCAATTCACCTAACCTGCACATTTTTGGATTGTGGGAGGAAACCGGAGCACCCGGAGGAAACCCACGCAGACACGGGGAGAATGTGCAAACTGTGGCGTGCACTCCCATCCTGTAGAGCAGTCACCTGAGGCGGGAGTTGAACCCAGGTCTCTGGCGCTGTGAGGCAGCAGTGCTAACCACTGTGCCACCGTGCCACCCACTATCCGTTATAGGGTTTTATGATCCAAGACGGTGCAATTCCTGAACCAAGCAGTGGTGCAGCAGCTCAGGGTACTCTCAATGAACCCTCTGTAGAAGGTGGTGAGGGTTGGGGTGGTGAGAGGTGGGCTTTCCTCAGTCTGCGCAGAAACTAGAGATGCTGCTGGGCTTTCTTGTCTATAGAGCTGGTGCTGAGGGACCAGGTGAGATTCTCTGCCAGGTGTACGCCAAGGAATTTGTGCTCTTCACATTCTCCATGGGGGGGGGGGCCATGGATGTCCAGCGGAGAGTGGCCGCTCCGTGCCCTCCTGAAGTCAACAACCATCTCTTTTGTCTTGTCCACGCTCTGCACCACTCCATTAGCCGCTGCACCTCCTATCTGTATGCTGACTTGTTGTTCCTGCTAATGAGACCCAGTACAGTCATGTCACCAGCAAGCTTAATGATATGATACGATTTGTGCATCGCTGCACAGTCGTGTGTCAGCAGGGTGATCAGCAGTGGACTGAGCACACAATCTTGGGGGTCCCCTGTGCTCAGTGTTGGAGATGCTGTTCTCAATCTGGACTGACTGCGGTCTCCCAGTCAGGAAGTCTAGGATCCAATTACACAGGGAGGTAATTAGGCCCAGCAGACTCAGGTGCTGAGGAATGATGGTGTTAAATGCATAACTGAAGTCTATGAACAGTAGTCTGATGTAGGTGTCCCTCTTCTCCAGGTGGGTGTGGGCCAGATGGAGAGTGGTGGAAATGGCGAGATGTACAGCATGGAAATAGATCCTTCTGTCCAACTTGTCCGTGCCACCCTGATATCCTAAATTAATCTCATCCCATTTGCCAGCATTTGGCCCTTCCTATTCATATATCCATCCAGATGCCTTTTAAGTGTTGTAATTGTACCAGTCCCCTTCGCTTCACCTGGCAGTTCATTCCATACCCACATCACCCTCTGCATGGAAAGGTTCGCTGTTAGGTCTCTTTTAAATCTTCCCACTCTCACCCTAAACCTATGTTGTCTAGTTTTGGACTCCCCTACCCTGGGAAAAAGACCTTGTCTATTTACTCTATTCATGCCCCTCATGATTTTATAAACTTCTATAAGGTCACCCCTCAGCCTCTGATGCTTGAGGGAAAATAGCCCCAGCTTATTCAGCCTCTCCCTATAGCTCAAGACTATTTTGCTATTATTCTTACCAAAATGGATGACCTCACATTTACTAACATTGTATTCCATCTGCCAATCCCTTGCCCACTCACTTAATCTATCTATATCCCCCTGCAGACGTTCAAGATCTTCTGCACATTTTGCTCTCCCACTCATTTTGGTGTCTTCTGCAAATTTTGACACTTTACAATTGGTTCTCAACTCTAAATCATCTATGTAAATTGGAAACAATTGTGGCCCCAACACTGATCCCTGAGGCACAGCATTAGCCACTGATCACGGACCAAAAAACACTCACTTATCCCCACTGATTGCTTTCTATTAGTTAACCAATCTTCTATCCATGCTAATAAATTGTTTGTAACGCCATGCACCTTTATTGTATGCAGCAGCCTTTTGTGGGGCACCTTGTTGAATGCCTTCTGAAAATCCAGATGTATTTGTAGAATGTATTTATAGAATCCCTTAGGATTCTCCTGAACTCTATTTGTCAAATCTATGTCATGTCCCCTTTTTGCCTTCCTGATTTCCCGACTGCCTTTATACTCTTCCAGTGATTTACTTGATCCCTGCTGTCTATAACTGACATATGCTTCCTTCTTATTCTTGACCAGAACCTCAATTTCTGTAATCATCCAGCATTCCCTGCATCTATCAGCCTTGTCCTTCACCCTAACATACTGTTGCTGGACTCTGGTTATTTCATTTTTGAAGACATCCCACTTTGCAGCCATCCCTTTATCTGTGAATATCTGCCCCCAGTCAACTTTTGAAAGTTCTTGCCTAATATCATCAAAATTTGCCTTCTTCAATTTAGAACTCCAGCTTTTAGATCAGGTCTGTCTTTTTCCATCACTATTTTAAAACTAACAGAATTATGATCATTTGCCCCAAAGTGCTCCGCTGACACTTCAGCCTTGCCTTATTTCCCAAGATGAGGAGGTGCTGGTGTTGGACTGAGGTGGACAAAGTTAAAACTCACATAACACCAGGTTATGGTCCAACTGGTTTATTTGGCAATACTAGCTTTCGGAGCGCTGTTCCTTCGTCAGCTTCCTACCCATGTATTTGTCCAAATTCCTTTTAATTGTTGTTAATGTACCTGCCTCAACCTGACAAAGGAGCATGCTCCAAAAGCTAGTACTTCCCCATAAACTTGTTGGACTATAACCTGGTGTTGTGTGATTCTTACTTCCCAAGAGTAGGTCAAATTTTGCTGCTTCTCTAGTAGGTACATCCATATACTGAATGGGAACATTTCTTGCAAACACTGAACAAATTCCTCTTCATCTGATCCCTTAACACCATGGCAGTCCCACTCTATGTTTGGAAAGTTGAAATCCCCTATTATTACCACTCTATTATTTTTACAGATAACTGAGATCTCTTTACAAATTTGTTTATCAATTTCCCACTGCCTATTGGAATGTCTATAGTACAATCCCAATAAGGTGATCATCCATTTCTTATTCCTCATTTCCATCCAAATAACTTTATAATATGTCTAAATTTATTACATTAGAAGGATGTTATAGAACACAGAACATAGAAAAATACAACGCAGTACAGGCCCGTTGGCCCTCGATGTTGCGCCGATCCAAGCCCACCTAACCTACACTAACCCACTATCCTCCATATGCCTATCCAATGCCCATTTAAATGCCCATAAAGAGGGAGAGTCCACCACTGCTACTGGCAGGGCATTCCATGAACTCACGACTTGCTGAGTAAAGAATCTACCCCTAACATCTGTCCTATACCTACCACCCCTTAATTTAAAGGTATGCCCCCTTGTAATAGCTGACTCCATACGTGGAAAAAGGTTCTCATGGTCAACCCTATCTAAACCCCTAATCATCTTGAACACCTCTATCAAGTCACCCCTAAACCTTCTTTTCTCCAATGAAAACAGCCCCAAGTGCCGCAGCCTTTCCTCATATGATCTTCCTACCATACCAGGCAACATCCTGGTAAACCTCCTCTGCACCCGTTCCAGTGCCTCTTCGTCCTTCCTATAGTATGGCGACCAAAACTGCACACAATACTCCAGATGCGGCCGCACCAGAGACTTATACAACTGCAATATGACCTCAGTACTCCGGAACTCAATTCCACTACCAATAAAAGCCAGTATGCCATATGCCTTCCTCACCGCACTATTTACCTGGGTGGCAACTTTCAGAGATCTGTGTACATGGACACCAAGATCCCTCTGCTCATCCACACTACAAGTATCCGACCATTAGCCCAGTACCCCATCTTTTTATTACTCTTACCAAAGTGAATCACCTCACACTTAGCTACATTGAACTCCATTTGCCACCTTTCTGCCCAGCTCTGCAGCTTATCTATATCCCGCTGTAACCTGCCACATCCCTCCTCACTGTCTACAACTCCTCCGACTTTCGTATCATCCGCAAACTTACTCACCCAACCTTCTAACCCCTCCTCCAGGTCATTTATAAAAATGACAAATAATGTTATTTTCTTTACATTATGTTAAGTTCTAGTCTTTCTTCTTTATTATTTTGGCACTCTGTCTGTTATAGAGTCATAGAGTCCCACAGCACGGAGTCAGGCCCTTTGGCCCAGATTGGTCCATGCCAATCAAATGTCCTTCCACACTAACCACATCTCCCTGCACTTGGCACGTATTCTACTGAAGAAGGGCTAATGCCCGAAACGTCGATTCTCCTGTTCCCTAGATGCTGCCTGACCTGCTGCGCTTCTCCAGCAACACATTTCCATCACATATTCTACTAATCCTTTCCTATCCGCGTATTTGTCCAAATGCATTTTAAATGTTGTTAATGTACCCGCCTCAACCACTTCTGCAGGCAGCTTATTCCATATGTGTACCCACCCTCTGTGTAAAAACGTTGCCTCTCAGGTTCCCTTTTATTCTTTTCCTTCTAACCTTAAACTGATGCCCTCTTGTCCTCAATTCCCCAATTCTGGGGAAATGTCTGAGTGCATGCACCCTATCTGTGCCTGTCATGATCTTATTCACCTTGAAAAGATCCCGCCTCAGTCATCTACGCTCTAAAGAAAAACGACTTCGCTTGTCCGACCTTTCCCTATAACTCAGACCATTGAGTCCTGGCAACATCCTTGTAAATTTCACCTGCACTCTTTTTCCAGTTTAATAGCATTCCTTCTATAATAAGGTGACCAAAACTGAAAACAATTCTCCAAGTGAGGCCTTACCAACATCCTGTATATCTGCAATGTAACTTTCCAACTTCTTTTCACAATGCCCTGACTAATGAAGACCAGTGTGCGAAATACCTTCTTCACTGCCTTGTGTATCTGTGACTCCACTTTCACAGAGCCGTGAACCTGAACTCCAAGGTCCCTCTGTTCCACTACACTCCCTAAGGCCTCCCATTCACCATGAAACTTGATTTGACTTTTTAAAATGCTTATCTATTCTATATCTATATCTCTTACTTATCTATATTAAATTCCATTTGCCACTTCACCAGCTAATCAAGGACCTGCTGCAATTTCTGAGAACCTTCCTCACTGTCCATGAGACCATCTATTTTAGTGTGTCATCTGCAAACTTAGAACATTACAGGGCAGTACAGGCCCTTCGGCCCTCGATGTTGCGCCGACTGTCATACCAATCTGAAGCCCATCCCACCTACACTATTCCATGTATGTCCATATGCTTGGCAAAGCATTCCATACCCTTATTACTCTGAGTAAAGAAACTACCTCTGACATCTGTCCTATATCTATCACCCCTCAATTTAAAGCTATGCCCCCTCGTGCTCACTGTCACCATACTTGGAAAAAGGCTCTCCCTGTCCACCCTATCAAACCCTCTGATTATCTTATATGTCTCTATTAAGTCACCTCTCAACCTTCTTCCCTCTAACGAAAACAGCCTCAAGTCCCTCAGCCTTTCCTCGTAAGACCTTCCCTCCATACCAGGCAACACCCTAGTAAATCTCCTCTGCACCCTTTCCAAAGCTTCCACATCCTTCTTATAATGCGATGAACAGAACTGTACTTCAAGTGCAGCCGCACCAGAGTTTTGTACAGCTGTAGCATAACCTCATGGTTCCGGAACTTGATCCGTCTATTAATAAAAGCTAAAACACTATCTGCCTTCTTAACAACCCTGTCAACCTGGGTGGCAACTTTCAAGGAACATAAGAGGTACAGTTAGTAAGTTTGCAGATGACACCAAAATTGGAGGTGTAGTGGACAGCGAAGAGGGTTACCTCAGATTACAACAGGATCTGGACCAGATGGGCCAATGGGCTGAGAAGTGGCAGATAAAGTTTAATTCAGATAAATGCGAGGTGCTGCATTTTGGGAAAGCAAATCTTAGCAGGACTTATACACTTAATGGTAAGGTCCTAGGAATTCTTCCTGAACAAAGAGACCTTGGAGTGCAGGTTCATAGCTCCTTGAAAGTGGAGTTGCAGGTAGATAGGATAGTGAAGAAGGCATTTGGTATGCTTTTCTTTATTGGTCTGAATATTGAGTACAGGAGTTGGGAGGTCATGTTGCGGCTGTACAGGACATTGGTTAGGCCACTGGTGGAATATTGCGTGCAATTCTGATCTCCTTCCTATCGGAAAGATGTTGTGAAACTTGAAAGGGTTCAGAAAAGATTTACAAGGATGTTGCCAGGGTTGGAGGATCTGAGCTACAGGGAGAGGCTGAACAGGCTGGGGCTGTTTTCCCTGGACCGTCGGAGGCTGAGAGGTGACCTTCTAGAGGTTTACAAAATTATGAGGGGCATAGATAGGATAAATAGACAAAGTCCTTTCCCTGAGGTTGGGGAGTCCAGAACTAGACGGCATAGGTTTATGGTGAGTGGGGAAAGATATAAAAGAGACCTGAGGGGCAACTTTTTCACGCAGAGGGTGGTACGTATATGGAATGAGCTGCCAGAGGATGTGGTGGAGGCTGGTACAATTGCAACATTAAAGAGGCAATTGGATGAGTATATGAATAGGAAGGGTTTGGAGGGATATGGGCCGAGTGCTGACAGGTGGGACTAGACTGGGTTGGGATATCTGGTTGGCATGGACGGGTTGGACTGAAGGGTCTGTTTCCATGCTGTACATCTCTATGACTCTATGACTCTATCTGTGTACCTGGACACCGAGATCTCTCTGCTGATCTACACTACCAAGAATCTTACCATTAACCCAGTGCTTTGCATTCCGGTTACTCCGACCAAAGCGAATCACCTCACACTTGTCCGCATTAAACTCCATTTGCCACCTCTCAGCCCAGCTCTGCAGCTTATCTATGTCTCTCTGTAACTTACAACATCCTTCGTCACTATCCACAACTCCTCCGACCTTAGTGTTGTCTGCAAATTTACTAACCCACGCTCCTGCGCCCTCATCCAGATCGTTTATAAAAATGACGAAAAGCAGTGGACCCAACACTGACCCTTGCAGTACACCACTGGTAACTGGACTCCAGGATGAACATTTTCCATCAACTACCACCCTCTGTCTTCTTTCAGCAAGCCAATTACTGATCCAAACTGCTATATCTCCCACAATCCCATTCCTCCGCATTTTGTCCAATAGCCTTCTGTGGGGAACCTTATCGAACGCCTTGCTGAAATCCATATACACCACATCAACCGGTTTACTCTCATCTACCTGTTTGGTCACCTTCTCAAAGAACTCAGTAAGGTTTGTGAGGCACGACCTACCCTTCACAAAACCGTGCTGACTATCCCTAATCAAATTATTATTTTCTAGATGACTATAAATCCTATCTCTTATAACCTTTTCCAACACTTTACCAACAACTGAAGTGAGGCTCACTGGTCTATAATTACCAGGATTGTCTCTACTCCCCTTCTTGAACAGGGGAACCACATTTGCTATCCTCCAGTCTTCTGACACTATTCCTGTAGACAATGATGATTTAAAGATCAATGCCAAAGGCTCGGCAATCTCCTCCCTGGCTTCCCAGAGTATCCTAGGATAAATCCCATCCGGCCCAGGGGACTTATCTATTTTCAAATTCTGCAGGATTTCTAATGCCTCTTCATGTAAACCTCAATCACACCTAATCTAGTAGCCTGTATCTCAGTAATCTCCTCAACAACATTGTCGTTTTCTAGAGTGAATACTGTCGAAAAATATTCGACAAACTGTCGACAAACTTACTGATCATCTTGTGTATTATTATCTAAATCATTGATATAGATAACAAAATGTAATAGGCCCAGCACCGACCCTGCAGCACTCCACAAGTCACAGGCCTCCAGTCTGACAAGCATCCTTTCACTCTTACTCTCTGCTTCCTTCCATTAAGCTGATTTTGTATCCAATTTGCCAGCTCACCCTGGATTCCATGCAATCTAACCTTCCAGAGCAGCCTACCTTGTAGAACCTTATGGAAGGCCTTACTGAAATCCATACAGACTACGTCTACCACCCTCCTCTCGTCAACCTTCCTAGTCATTTCATCTAAAAACTCGAACAAATTTGTGAGGCATGATCTCCCACACACAAAGTCATGCTGACTACTCCTAATCAAACTCTGTCTTTCCAAATGCATGTTATCTTATCCTTTAGAATCTTCTCAAGTAACTTACCTCCCACAGATGTTAAACTTGTGTATAGTTCCCAGGCTTTTCTTTGCAGCCCTCCTTGAGTAATGCCACAACATTCGCTATCCACTCGTCTTCCGGAACCTCACCCATGTTTAACGATGATGCAAAAATATCAGGCAGGGCCCCTGCAATTTCTTCTCTAGCCTCTGGCTGTGTTCTTGGATATATCTGGTCAGGACCAGGAGATTTATCCACCTTCATACATGTTAATACATCCAACACCTCCTCTACTGTGATATGGACTGTACCCAAGATATTTTCCTCTTGCAGATTCTGCAATGTCGACTCCTGTGCCCTCATCAATCCTTTTGGTAACTTCCTCAGAAAACTCAATCAAGTTTGTGAGACATGATTTTGTACAAAACTGTGCTGACTACCCCTAATCAATTTTTGCCTCTCAGCAAAGCAAGAGGCAAAATTCAAGCCCTTGCTTCCTATCCTGCAGCAAAAGTTACATTTTAAGAATGAACTCAGCAAATATGCATTTTGTAGTTCAATTATCTACTTTACTCAAATGTTGACTTTTAATGTGAGATACCAAACCTTAATCACTAATGCCTGTGGAATTGGACTTTAATAAAGAAGTTAAGCCATTAGGAGAGGATATCACTGCATGGAAGGAGACAAAATAAAGACTCTGGCTCTTGCATTTTTTGTTAAAATGTCATGATTTGGAGACGTCAGTGTTGGACTGGGGTGTACAAAGTTAAAAATCACACAACACCAGGTTATAGTCCAACAGGTTTAATTGGAAGCACTAGCTCTCGGAGCAACGCTCTTTCATCATGTGGACAATCACCTGATTGAAGGAGTGGTGCTCCGAAAGCTTGTGTGCTTCCAGTTAAGCCTGTTGGACTATAACCTGGTATTTGTAATACTATAGATGTTGGAGAATACGTTCACCATTGAAGCCTTGAAAGTCCATGGAACATCTGGGGTCAACTTAGACACTGAGTACAAAAATAAAATGCCAGAGAGGGTGTGGATGGCCACCATTTTGAAATGTTATCAGCATGTGATGCAAACAAAAGGCAGCATTGGCCGCAGTTATAAGTTGATAGTCAATCAATCATGCATTTGTGTGATGAAAAATTAAATTGGAATACTAATAAAAGTATAATATGTCAAGGTTGAAAAGAGAGATTGACTTCTATGCCAAGTATGTGTGAAAATGAGTCAATTTTTAAAGATTGTATATGCAGCACTATCTGCTTTGGAGTTGGGAAAATGGGGTTGCTTGATATGCCAGGTTGACTATATATAGTAATTGAAAGTTGCAAATGCATTTGTTTTTCAGATAAAGTGGAATGTTACAGAAACTGAGCATAAAGCCTGCACCGGAAAAGGCAAGGCAAAGGTCTGTCCTCAGAACTTTCAATTATTCTGTTCTTAACCGAAATAAAATCTGTGATACCAGTCACTCCTTGGCAGATTATCTTGTATCCAATAAATGACCATATACTGTAATAAGTTGAATTTGATGTGCAAAGTCTCGTGCAGAGGGGAGGTGTCCAAGCTTTTTGTTTCAAATCACATTTTGGGAAGTTATGATATTAAGCACAAAAATGTAAAAAATGGTGAAAAACAAAATGACTGGCAGGCTGTTATAAAAGCACAATTAGTTCATTGATTCAGGATGTAAGCTGATCTAGCTAATAAACATGTGCATGAATACTGGGTGAACTTAATGTCCTTCCCAAGGCAAGCTTAGAGTCAGAGAGAGCATTACATTAGCTAAGACAGTGGCAGATGTGGGAACCTTGAGTCTGGGATGGGATATCAAACCTGACAAATTTGAGTTTTTCAAGGAAGTCTCAACCAGAGTGGCTAGAGGGAAATTAGTAGATGCATTGTACTTAGACTTCAGAAGGCTCTCAGCAAGGTAACTCATAAAAGGTTAAGTCATAAGATAAGAAGCCATGGTGTTCGAGGTAGCATATTGGCATGGAAAGAGAAGAGGCTCATGGGTGAGTGTAGTATTAGAACTCATTGACTATGAGATCCTTGATTGGTGTTGTTAACCAGGTCAGTCAGGGAGCCCTGGGGGCGATAGATGTAAACAGGAGATTCAAAATCTCTCACTTCAGGGACTGACTCCGAGCTGACTGGCCACAACCAATGCATAGTGTGATTGCAAATGAAGTATGACTTGGTGATGGGACATTAATTTCACCCAGTATTCATGCACATGTTTATTAGCTAGATCAGCTGAAATTCTGAATCAATGAACTAATTGTGCTTTCCCACAGTGAAACATCAGACTCTGAATATAGGATTCTTCAGGGTCTTGACTGGGTAAATGACGAGTGAATGTATGGGATAGTCCAGGGATAGAGGGCATAGTCTCGGAATAAAGGGGAGCCAATTTAAGACTGTGTTGAGGAGGAAGTTCTTCTCTGAGGGTGTGGGTCTTTTGAACTCGTTGCCACAGAGAGCTGTCAGAGCAGAATCCTTTTGTGTATTTAAGATTGAGATAGATGTATTTTTGATCAGTAGTGGACATGGGGGAAAAGGCAGAAAAGCAGATGTGTGGGAAGTCACATCAAACATGATCCTATCGAATGTTGGGACAGTTTTAAGGAGCCAAACAGCCTACTCCTGTTTCTATTTCTTATGGTCTCACGGATGCCATTTATGGACCTCATCTTGCTGCTGTTGGTATTCAGCTAGCTTCAGGTCACCCATGCCGTGGGTGACCTGGCTTAGCTGAGAGCCCAGATTTCCATTTTTTTTTTGAATAAGTGCAGAGAAATGAAACATTGTTTGATAGCTCAAGCTATTTTTCTTTGATATCTTTTGTCATTTAGACAAGATAAAGTGGCATCAATGTTTATGTTTTCTGTTATTGATACTTGGGTGCTCTCATTGATTGCTGCTACAATGACTCTATAAAAGTTATTTATTGGAAAAAAACATTTTGATTAAACTTTTCATATGTTATTAATACTGTCAGGTTAACTGGTTTTCTGTAATGTTACTTAAACGTGGATGGGAATGGGCATGCAAGTGGCGGCACGAAAGATCAGAAGGGACATTTAGGATGTGTAGTGGGTCATGATTAGCATAAGTATAAATGTGGTCAGAGGGAAGGCAATGGCAGAGTAGCATTATTGCTGGACTGTTAATGCAGATTACCCCATTAATGCTCTGGGGACCCAGTACGAACTCAGCCAGGCAGATGATGGAATTTGAATTCAATGAAAATCTGGAATTAAAAGTCTAATGATAATGAATCCATTGTTGATTGTTAGAAAAACCTATCTGGATCACTGAAGGGCCAATGTCCTTTAAGGAAAGAAACTGCGGTCCTTACCTGGTCTGGCATACATGTGAGTGCAGACCTACAGCAATGTGGTTGACTTTTAACTGGCTTCTGGGCAACTCGGGATGGGTAATAAATGCTGGCCTGGTCAGTGATACTTCAAGCGAAGGGAGTGGGCGAGGTGTAATAGGGTGTGAGGTTTGTGGGCTAGAGGACCTAATATTTAACAGAACCATCAGGATAAGATATGTGAGACACGTCTTTTTACTAACCTGCATCAGCATTTGGCACGTCCTGCTACTACCTTCAGTTGGGGAGGGGGAGATACGTGTACAGATCCTCTTGCCACCACCAGGACACGGTTGGACTATTTGGAACTCTTCATCTGTTGAACTTGTGCTGAGGGAGCATGGCTAATCCACCCAGCCTGCAAATCTCTGGACACTATGCACAATTTAGCCTGGCCAGTTCACCTGACCTGCACATCTTTGGATTGTGGGAGGAAACCCTCGCATACACGGGGAGAACGTGCAAACTCCACACAGACAGTAACCAGAGGGTGGAATTGAACATGGGTCCCTGGCTCAGCAGCACTAACCACTGAGCCATCGTGCCACCCCTACTCTCTCAAGAGACAGAGGCGACTGGTGGTGACTTAAACTGAGGGTCACCATGCCTAATGTGAGGGGAGAGTTTGAGAAGAAGTGCCCATCTTGGTGACTTCAGCTGTAGCAGACTTGAATCCATGCTATTGGTATTACTCTGCATTGCAAACTAGCCGCCCGTCAAACTGAGCTAACTGATCCCCTGACACATAGAAATTATGCAGAGTGTGTTTATTTTTTATTGAGGTTACTTCAGTGTGGCTGTTTGTAAAGAAACATAGAACAGCCCATAAGGATCAGATGGGCCTGTGGTGCAGAACCAATATGTGTGAAATTAGTTGACATAGATCAGGTTGGAAATGGAGGCATTGACGGTTTGGTCTGTGTTGTTGTGTAGAGAAAAAGCAATCCAGTCCTGGTTTCCTGCTGTTGATCATTTTCTAGTGACTCTGCTGCAAAAGTCTGTTTGTGTGAATATTGGATAGTGTCAGGATTGAGCTGCATACGATTTCCTGTCTTAGAAAGAAACAACAAAAAAACACCAGTGATGCTGATCTGGTGTTCCCAGTGGAAAACAAGGGGTTCATTATGAGAACACAGCTTGTAATTTTCCATCTAGTAAAATGAATGGATGGACTCCTGGGATACGTTGTTAGGTCATATTTTCCTCTGCTCCTGTTGTACTATAAATCCACACTACATTAATAATTGAGGAACTTTTATTGTTGGATGTATGAAATTATATGTCCACATGAAGTATGAACAAATATCAAGAGGCATCCTAGATTCTCCCAAGTTGAACTTGACTGTGAGTTATGTGGTTATATGTGCTAGTAGGGCCAATTTAGTTCAGTAGCTGGATGGTTAGGGTGTGAAGTTATATGGGAACAGTAGACCATTCAGTCCCTCTAGCCTGCTCACTGGTCAATACATTCATTGCTGATCAGTTTGTGTTTTGAATTGCATATTCACATCTACCCTCAAGATCCGTTGATTCCCTTGCCTAACATAAATCCACCTTTTAAAATAGTCAATGACCCTGCTGTACTGCTTTCTAAGTCAGAGTTCTAAAGTCCCTGAGAGGTGAAAGAAAGCTTCTCCTTATTTCTGTTCTGGAAGAGTGGCCACTAATTTTACAACAGTACCCCCTAGTTCTGGACTTGCCAAAGAGGGAATGTCCTTTTCGCGTCCATCTTGTTGAGATTATTCAGGAACTTAGGAACATAGGAAGAACATTGCAACAGGAGTAGACCATTCATTGAGATCATGGCTAATCTGTGGCCTAACTCCATATGACTGTCTTTGGCCCCTTTACCTTAATATTTTTGCTTAACATAAAAAAAAAGTCAAATTTAAAATTTAATGATCCAATGCTGTTGCTGGAAGAGAGTTCCAAACATCTACCACTCAAACATCTACCACATCTACCCAATTGAAGTTTGTCAACAATCACTGTTCTAATCTACAGTAAAAACAATGCTGCCTGTTCTACCTATCTCATAAGGCAATTCATTTATTCCAGTTATTAATCTAGTAACCCACCTCTTCACATCGTCCAGCACATTAATATCTTTCCTTAAAGAGGTTGAAACTACACAGTATTCGAATGTGGTTTCACCAATGTCCTGTATAACTAAAGCATAACATCCTTACTTTTATATTCAATTCCTGCTTTATTCTAATAAATGACACCATCCTATTCACCAGCTTGATTGTATGTATTAGCTGCATATTCCCTTTGTGTGACTCACGTACGAGGACACCAAAATCTCTCTGAACTTAAGATGTCTTCAATTATTTTCTGGTAGAGTAATACACTGCTTTTCATTTATCCTGTCAAACTGAACAACATCACATTTTATGAGATTGTACTCGATCAGCCAGATTTTTGTCTACTCACTCTACCTGGGAGAAAGTGAGGACTGCCGATGCTGGAGACCAGAGTTGAAAAATGTGGTGTTGGAAAAACACAGCAGGCTAGGCAGCATCCAAGGAGCAGGAAAATCGACGTTTCGGGCATAAAGGGCTTATGCCCGAAACGTCGATTCTTCTGCTCCTCGGATGCTGCCTGGCCTGCTGTGTTTTTCCAGCACCACATTTTTCAACTCTACTCACTCTACCTATCTATATCAGTCTAGAAACTCCTTATGCCTTCTTCACAGCATAATTTCCTATCCTTGTGTCATCTGCAAATTCAGCTACTGTGCCTTCAGTCCCCTCATCTAAGTTATTGATATAAATTGTAAAACACTGGGGGCCCAGCACATATCTTTGTGGTACACTGCACTTCAATTCATATCAATCAGACTGCCTACCTTTTTTAATTTGCTGACAGGATGCGAGAGTCACTGTCTGGACTAGCGTTTTTGCCAGACCTTTGTTTCCCTTAAGAAGCTGCTTTCGTGAATGGTTGCAATCCATGTGCTGTAGCTAGATCCACAATGCTGTTAGGGAAGGAGTTCCAGGAATTTGACCTGGCAATACTGGCACAGTGATTTGTTTCCAAGTCAAGCCAGTGAGTGGCTTGGAGGGAACTTTGAAGGTGGTGGTGGTGTACCTGATGGCAGTTTTAGATGGAGTGCTCATGGATTTGGAAAGTGCTATTTAAGAAGCCTTTTGAAGTGATTTTTGCAGTGCATTTTTAAGATGTACATTCCGGCTACTGAGCATGAGTGGTGGAGGGAATAAATGTTTGTGGATGTGGTGACAATGAAGTGGCCTGCTTTGGCCTTGGTAGCATCCAGCTTCTTGAGTGTTTTTTGAGCTACACTTATTCAGACAAGTGGGAATATTCCTTTACACTTCTGACTTGTGCCTTAAAATGGTGGACAAGCTCTGGGGAGTCAGGAGGTGAGTTACCTGCTGCAGAATTCCTAGCCTCTGACCTGCTATTGTAGCTACTATATTTATGTGGCTAGTACAGTTGAATTTCTGATCACTGGTAACCCCAAGATGTTGATGATGGGGGATTCAGTGAATGGTAACACCATTGGCTTTCATTTGTAATGGCACTGTGGGCTTACTTAACAGTATATTGACCACAGTGGTTCAAGAAGGCAGCTTTTCACCACCACCTCGAGAGCAACTGGGAATGAATAATAAATGGCCGCCTATGCAGTGGCAGCCAGATCCAGTAAATGACTAAAAATATAAATTGGCCAGCTTTTTATTCCAAATTTTACTGAATTCAAATTTCACCATCTCCAGTGGTGAGTTTCAAACCCATGTCCCCAGAACATTGGCCTGGTGTTCTGCGTTGCTGACCCATGTGTGTATATCACTGTGATACTGCCTCCCCCTAGTTCTGGTCCTTTATCATGAGCACCCATTTTTGTTTCCTTCTTGTATATTTCATCCTACATTGTGACTACTGTCAAGGACTTGTAGACCATAAGACATAGGAGCAGAAATTAGGCCATTCGGCCCATTCTGCCATTCAATCATGGCTGATAGGTTTCTCAGTCCCATTTTCCCACTTTTTCCCACTAACCTTTGATCTCCTTGGCAATCAAAAACTTATCTCTTTTAAATACACTCCATGACCTGGCCTCCACAGCCTTCCGTGGCAATAAATTCCACAGATTCACTACTCTCTGGCTGAAGACGTTTCTCCTTCTCTCTGTTCTAAAAGGTCTTCCCTTTACTCTAAGGCTGTGTTTCAGGTCCTTGTCTCTCCTGCCAATAACTATCTCAAATATAAAATTTAATGATCCAATGCTATTGCAAACACCTACCACCCAAACATCTATTACATCTACCCTCTTCACTCTTGTCACCCCTCACTGTCCATCTTCCCAAACATCTTCCCAACACCTTGTCTGTCCAGGTCATTCAGTGTTCTGTAAGCTTCTATCAGATCCCTTCACCCCCCTATTCGTCTAAACACCATTAAGTATCATCCCAGAGTCCTCAAGCATTCCTCATATGTTAAGCTTTTCATTTCTGAGATCATTGTCATGAACCTTTTCTGGATCCGCTCCAGGGCCAGTACGTATATCCTGAGGTATGTGGTACAAAATTGCTCACAATACTCTAAATGTGGTCTGACCAGAACTTTGTAAAACCTCCGAAGTACATCCCTGCTTTTATATTCTCGTCCTCTCGAGATGAATGATGTTGTATTTGCCTTACTAACTACCAACTCCTGGACTAGGACTCCCAAGTCTCTTTGCATTTCGCATTTCTGAATTTTCTCCCCATTTAGAAATTAGTCTGTGCCTCCTCTTCCTACCAAAGTGCAGGACCTCACATGTTCCCATGTTGCGTTTCATGCCACTTCTTTGCCCACTCTTGTCAAAGTCTTTCTGCAGCATCCCCACCTCTTCGCTGCGACCTGCCCACTAGCGCCAACAAATTCAAGAGAGAATATGTATTCCATTTTGCCAGTAATAAAAGATTAATACTACATTTTTTTGGACCTCTGAGGCCCCATAATAGACTGTAAACTTTTTCCAGTTTTGTACATATGCATAGTTACTGTTTTAGGAAATAAAACTCATGCCAAACTAGAATCTGGTAGTGCATAATGTTATCAATTGGAACTAAGCGCAGATGGAATGATTGTTGAACAATCTGGTGACAGAAGTCTCAGTGTATCAATTCGATTTCACAGTCAGTCTCGATACAGTGTTAAATGTTCTATTTACCCTATAATGTTCTGCTGGTAATTCTTTTGATGAGATTAGTGAGGGAGTATACTGCCACTTCTTAACAAGTACTCCTTTGTAGATGTTAGGAAACGAGAATAATGGGATACATTACCCTGCTGTCTGTTTTAATAGTCTGATTATTCTCTGAAGAGGCCACATATTTACCACATACGTACTACAAAACGAGAGAATAAATATGCATATTTGAAATGTTTTCTGTTTGAGTAAAAAGGAAAAGTTAAAGTGGAGCTTTACTTTGTTACTAAGTCATCCCTTTAACAGATTTAAAGCAAGATAAATATTCTACTTTTGGAGTATAGCTTTTCAGTGCTAATGTTCAGAGGGAGTTGGTTCTGCTCGTGCAAGTTATTTAGAAAATTAGCATGTAGTTGCCATGAGCAATTCGGATAGTGCAAGGCTTTTTGACCTTTATTGTAAGGGGATTAGAGTACAAGAAAAAGAAATCTTGTTACAATTGTACAGGGTTTTTGTGAGACCACATCTAGAATACAATGTGCAGTTTTGCATTCCATATTTAAGAAAACTTCATCTGTTGAAGGACCAGTTTCTGAGGGCTTGTGATTTCAAATAAATCTGTTGGACTATAACCTAGTGTAGTGTGACTTCTGGCCATATCTAAGAAAAGATATACTTGATTGCCCCTTTTTTTCAAGGGATTTGGAGTATGAGAGTCTGGAACTATTACAGCATGTGTGGACGGGGATGGGGTGGGGAGTAAAAGAGGGGGTGGGGTTGGTGGTGGTGGTGGTGCAGAGTCCTTGTGTATATTTAAGGCTGAGATACATTAGATCAGCCATGATTCATTGAATATTGGAACAGGATTGAGGGGCTGAATAACCTCTTCCTATTCCTATTTCTTATGGTTTTATGGAGTCACTAAACTGGACCCCGAAATGAAAATGGTATCCTATGATGAGAGGCTGAGGAGATGGACTCCATGTTCACTGGACTTTAGAAGTAGAAATATATAAGGTTCTGAAGAGTTGTGGCCATGTCAATTGTTTTCATTGGCCAAGGAATCTAAAATGTGGAGCAAGGGCTCAGGATAAGGAGTTTGAGATAAGGAGGAATTTATAAAACTCAAAGCATTGTGAATCGCTCAAATTCCCTTTCCCATTAAGTTGTAGAGTCTCCATTGTTAAATACATTCAAGATTGGGACGGTCAGACTGTTTTTGTCCCTCAGGAAATCAAGGAATATGGAGAATGGGAAGGAAAGTGAACTTAAGGCCCACAAAGTAAAAAAATCACACAACACCAGGTTATAGTCCAACAGGTTTTATACTCCACAACCACCTGATGAAGGAGCAGCGCTCCGAAAGCTGATGCTTCCAGATAAACCTGTTGGACTGTAACCTGGTGTTGTGTGATATTTACACCCCAGTCCAACACTGGCATCACCAAATCCTGAGGCCCACAATCAGCCATAGTGTATTGAATGGCAGAACAGGCTCAATGGACCATGTGGTCTATTCTGCTCTTATTTCTGTGTTCGTGAAAACAGAAAACAATTACCCTGTGGACAGCAGGTCATACAGCAGCTGTGAGAGAAAAGCTGCATTAATGTTTCAAGTTGATGACCTTAAGAACTGAACTGATTGTGAAAGACTAAAGCTATTGTGTCTTTACACCTACAGTCAGGTCTGCTGAGTACTTTTTGCATTGCTATTCTTGCTGCCCATTTAGGGGCTCAGTTAAAGAACAACTAACAGAATAAACAGGTACCTGACTTCTACTAGATGCAATTAACACCCCAACCCTGCTCCATACCCATCTGTACTACTATTATTATAGAACATAGAAAGGTACAGCACAGAACAGGCCCTTTGTGCTGAGATTTAATCCTAATGTAAAATATAACTTAACTCAACTTATTCTGCTCTAATGTTACATGGGGTCTACTCAGTTTGTTAAAGCTTCAAATAGCATAGCTGGTTTACAGAGTCATAGAGCATGTTGACCAGGGTTCCCAAACTAAACTAGTGCCATTTGCCTGCATTTGGGCCATATCCCTCTGAATGTCTTTTAAATGTTGTAACTGTATCTGTATCTGTATCTACCACTTCCTCTGGCAGTTTATTCCACTGATATTGCCCATCCTGAACTGCCCAGTTAGGAGTGAACATTGCTGTGGGTCTGGAGTCACACGTAGTCCAGACAAGGTAAGGAGGTCAGTGGGCTTTTCCCAACAATGGATTCATGATAATCATTAGATTTTTAATTCCAGATTTTGATTGAATTCAAATTCAACCATCTGCCGTGGCAGGATTCAAACCCAGGTCCCCTGAACATTACCTGGGTCCTTGGATTAATAGGCCAGTGATTATACCACGATGCCGTCACCTCCCCTAGTAGATGAATGACATATAGCCCATTAAGCTTATTGTGTATGACCCATTAAACATGAAATTTACAACCTGTGCTTGTCTACAAATCTGAAAGCACAGTTTTGCTTTTTCTCTATTCACTTGTGGATCGTGGGCGTCACTGGCTGCTACCTTTTTGAACCGCTGTGGTCCATGTACTGTAGTTTGCCTCACAATACCTGAAGAAAAGGAATTCCAGGATTTTGACCAAGTGACAGTGAAGGAACAACAATATACTTACAAGTCAGGATGAAGAGTGGCTTGGAGGGAACTAGCAGATGGTGGTGATGCCATATTTTTGATACCCTTTTCCTTCTGGATGGAAGTTATTGTGTGTTTGGAAGATATTGTCTGAGGATCTTTGGTGAATTTCTGCAGTGTATCTTGATGATACACACTACAGCTACTGAGCATCAGTGGTGGAGGGTGGAGTGATTGTGGATGTGGTGCCAATCAAGTAGGCTGGTGATAAGTTTTTTTTTATGTTCTTGGAGCTACACCCATCTAGGCATGTGGAATATTCCATCACATTCCTGGCTTGTACCTTGTAGATCATGGACAGGCTTTAGGGAGTTAGGATGTGAGTTACTTGCTGCGGTGTTCCTAGCCTCTGACCTGCTCTTGTAGCCATTGCAGCCTTGATGGTAAGGACTGTCACTCTCACCTCACCTCTGGAATTCAGCTCTTTTTTCCATATTTGAACCAAAGCTTTAGTGAGATCAGGAGCTGAGTGGCCCTGGTAGAACCCAATCTGGGTGTCACTGGGCAGGTAATTGCTGAGTGCTCGATGTTTGCTAGCACTGTTAATGACTCCTCCCATCACTTTACTAATGATTGGGAATAGACTGCTGGGGTGGGAGATGGCCTTGTTGGATTTGCCCTGTTTTTCATGTACGGGTCAAACTGTTGCAAATTTCCACATAGTTGTGTAGATGCCAGCATTGTTTGGCTGGAGTGACATATTCTAGAGCACAAGCTTTCAATACTGTTGCCAGAATGTTGTCAGTGCCTTCAAACCTTTCTTCATGTGCAAGGTGGTGAATATGGGAACTAGCTGAGCCATGTAAGCATTTCAGGTGGAGGATGTTATGGATTCTAGTAAGGATAAATAAATATTGGGTCAACAAGGTATGTTAAACAATATGCTACATAAAGTTGGTTATTCATTTGGTGTTTTTTAAGTATTGTATAAATGAAATAAACTTCTTCAATTAGAAGATGGAATTCCCAGAGATCTTCATTGAAAATGTTACATCTCACTGGAAATCAAGCTCCACTATTAATAGTAATCATAAAAGTTTGACTTTAAAAGTATGTAAAATTCCACAATTTACATCTATTTTTGACCCAGGTTGATGGAAGGTTGCGATATTTAATAAGAATGGCTACTTACTAGAAATAAATAGACTCCACTTACTTTTACATGATTAGAGTCATAGAGTCCTACAGCATGGAGACAGGCCCTTTGGCTGAAGCTGGCCCTTGTCGACCAAATTGAGCACCCACCCACCCTAATGCCATTTTCCTGCACTTGGCCCATATCCATCTAATCCTTTCCTATCCACATATTTGTCCAAATGCCTTTTAAATGTTGTTAATATACTCCCCTCAACTACTCATTCCATATGCTTACCACCCTCTGCATAAAAAAAGTTGCCCCTTAGGTTTCCTTTTCTTCTTTCCCCTCTAACCTTAAACTGATGCCCTCTAGTCCTCGATTCCCCAACCCTGGAAAAAAGACTGAGTGCATTCACCCCATCCATGCATCTCATGACCTTATACATTTCTATAAAATCCCTCCTCTGTCTCCTATGCTCTAAAGAAAAAGGTCCTAGCTTGTCCAACCTCTCCCTATAACTCAGACCATTGACTCCTGGTAACAGCCTTGTAAATTTCTTCTGTACCCTTTCCAGTTTAATAACGTCCTTCCAATAGCAAGGTGACCACAAAACTGAACACAATAATCCAAGTGCAGCCTCACCAACCTCGTGTACAACTGCAACATCTATGATCAATGCCCTGACTGATGAAGGCCAGTGTGCCAAAAGCATTCTTCACTGCCCTGTCTACCTGTGACTCCACTTTCAGAGAACCGTGCACCTGAACTCCCAAGGTGCCTCTGTTCCACTACACTCCTCAAGGCCCTACATTCGCCATGAAACTTGATTTGACTTTCCAAAGTGCAAGACCTCACACTTATCTATATTAAACTCCATTTGCCATTTCTGGGCCCACTTCCCTAGCTGATCAAGGTCGTGCTGCAATTTCTGAGAACCTTCCTTACTGTCCACGGTACTGCCTATTTCAGTGTCATCTCTAAACTTACTAACCATGCCTTGAACATTCTCATCCAAATCATTGGTATAGATAACAAACAGCAATGGGCCCAGCACTGACCCCTGAGGCACTCCACTAGTCACAGACCTCCGGTCTGACAAGTATCCTTCCACTATTACAGTCTGCTTCCTGCCATCAAGCCAATTATGTATCCAGTTTGCCAGCTCGCTCTATATTCCATGCAGTCTGACCTTCCAGAGCAGCCTACCATGTGGAATCTTATGAAAGGCCTTGCTGAAATCCATATAGACTATATCTACTGCCCTACTCTTGTCAACCTCCCTGGTCACTTCATCAAAGAACTGTAACAAATTTGTGAGGCATGATCTCCCATGCATAAAGCCATGCTGACTACTCCTAATGAAACCCTGTCTTTCCAACTGTATTATATCCTATCTCACAGAATGTTCTCAAGTAACTTACCCACCACAGATGTTAAGCTTACTAGTCTATCGTTCCCAGGCTTTTCTTTACAGTCCTCCTTGAATAAGGCACAACATTTACTACCCTCCAGTTTTCTGGGACCTCACCCATGGCTAATGATGACGCAAAAATATCAGCCAGGGTCCCCGCAATTTCTTTCTATCCTCTTGCAATGTTCTTGGATACATCTGGTCAGGACCAGGAAACTTATCCACCTTCATACATTCTAATACTTCCAATACTACCTCTCCAGTGATATGGACTGTCCCCGAGATATCTCCACTAACTTCCCCAAGTTCCCAAGTCTTCTTGTCTTTCTCTATGGTAAACACAGAGGAGACATATATCTAGTTATTCTTTTTCCTTTAATATATTAAAGAACCTCTTTGGATTCACCCTGATCTTGCCAGCCCAGACAGTGAGGAAGGTAATCTCGTGTCCCCTTTTCGCCCTCCTGACTTCCTCTTTCAGTAAACTCCTGTATCCCCTATATACCTCCAGGGGTTCTCTTAATCCCTGCTGCCTGTACCTGAGCCACGCCTTCTTTTTTTTTCTGGTCAAAGCCTCAATATCTCTTTGTCATCCAGGGTTCCATATTCCTGCTAACCTTGCCTTTCACCTTCACAGGAACATAGCGACCTTGAGTCTAGCTTTCTCACTTTTAAAAGCCTCCCACTTGCTGAAGGTCCCTTTGCCTGCAAACAAACTCCTCTGATCAACCCTCGCAAGCTCCTAATTCCATCAAAATTCACCTTGCCCCAGTTTAGAACTTGAACCTGTGAACCAGTTTTGTCCCTCTCCATAACTATTTAAAAATTCATATAACTATGGTCACTGCTCCACCACTTTACCTCCATCATCTGTCCTGCCCTATTTCCCAAGAATAGATCGAGTTTTGCTCATTCTTCTTGCCTATTGCTTCTGCAAGTCTCCCTAATCTCCCTGTATATTTGTTCCTCTAATTGCTGTTGACTGTTTGGGGGCTATAGTACAACCACGATAATGTCACCATCTCCTTCTTATTTCTTAGCTCTACCCACAAAGCCTCATTGGCTGATTCTTCAATTATTTCACTTCTGATTACAGTTGTGATACTCACCCTAATCAAAAATGCAACTCTCCCTCCCTTCAGTAAGAACTATCAGCATATAACTGTACCAGTTAGATCTCTAGACACCTTATAAATTCCTATTCTACATCTGCATACAAAACAAATGGGCAGTAAGAGCAGAGTGAAAGACTAGACAGCTGTTCAGTGGTTTCTAGAATCAGAGAATCCCTATTGTGTGGAAGGAGGCCATTCGGCCCATCGAGTTCACATCGACCCTCCAAAGAGCGTCCCATCCAGACCCACCTCTCACGTAACCTGTCCCTTTAACCCTGCATTTCCCTTGGCTGATCCACCTAACCTGCACATGCTTTGGACTGTGGGAGGAAACTGGAGCACCTGGAGGAAATACATACAGACCTGTCCGCAGGGTTTGCTGAGATGACCCTTTTGCTAGTCAAAACGTTGATCTGCGTATCTTAGTTCATGCCTCATAGAAGGTTAGTAAGTAGGAAAGCTAATAGAATTTTATGTTTTATTTTGAGGGGAATGTAATGCAAGAGTGTATTTATTAAGTGCATTTTGTTTCAGTTATATAAAGCATTGTTTGACACCTCATCCCGAGCTGTTTACAGTACAGATTGAAGGCGTAATTTGCTCTTATATCTTATCATCACTGTACTTGGTGAAGGATTTTATTCTCTGGGAAGCAGTTCAGGAAAAGCTTACTCAACTAATACCTGAATGAGTGGATTGCCTTATGAGGAAAGGCTAGGTTTGTGTCCACTGGAATTTAGAACAGTCAGAGATGACTTAATGAAACAAGTGAGATCCTGAGAGGACATGACCAGGTGGATGTGGAAAGGGTGTTTCCTCTTGCAGGAGAATCTAGAAACAGGCGGATATAGTTTAAAAACAAGGGAATGATCTTCACAGTTTACTGTACTACTGCATTGTCTGGGTAATGAGAACCATTGAATCCCATTTGCCTGTCTGCTCCTGGTGCTGTTCGTGTGCATTCAGATACAGTTCCTGGTTGGTGACACCATAGTGTCATCTCCTGCCTGGGACTCTGCAGGTGTCTGGTCTGTGGCAGCCCTCCGACTGCCAGCAGTCTGAGCTGGTTCTTCCAACTGTGGAGTTCTCGCAGTGAGGTGCTCGCCACGTATTGAAGCCTGTGATCTGCATACCAGCATTTATATCCTTTTGCACCCAGATGTTTCCTGGATATCACTTAGTGGCTTGCCGAACCTGCAAGACAAGCGAGAGAGAAGGTGTCACGACCAACATTTGCCATGACTGGGAGTGGCAGTGGCATGCAATGTGGCACTGAATCATTTGGCAGAACATCAGTGTCTCGGTGCCCCTGCAGGAGTGGTGACCTGGGACTAGGCTAGAAGGGTCTGGTGGCACAGCCTCCTCTGGTATCCTCCATAAGCAAAACTCCTTTTATGAACCCGCTCTATCCTGCAGGTATCTGTCAAAGATGTGCAATGTCATCTTTCCCTTCTCCATCTTGTTCCGATTCTGATCATTAGTAAGCGAGGCAGTTTCAGAATGCCAGCGTTCATTTGCTTGCATGTAATGTCTTAACGATGGCACAGCCACAAGAGATGTTGATATTTGGGAGATAGCTGCTGAGAGGTGAATTGTTCCAGGAAGGACAAGTGGTAAAATGGGACAGAAAACTGTCGGGATTCTATGATCCTATACTAGGTTAGGGGAATGGATCTGGACTTTGAAGGGTCGGTGTGGACTTGTTGGGCTGAAGGTCTGTTTCCAAACTGTAGGGATTCTATGATTCTATGAAAGTGGATGTGATATATGCCACAGAGTTGAGTAATGTAATTAATGAGACGAGTGTGGTAAGAGAGGGTGAGAAAGGTTTCTAGGCCTTGTGGCAACAAATCCTAACAAAGAACTTTGACTCAAACTTGCAAACAAAACTAAGAGTTTGCCATTACAATTACACCACAATTGCATCTCTCTCTGACCCTCACCTCACCCCACATACTCTTGTTTCGCAGGTAACTGCCGCATAAGTGCCATTCCACATTGAGATTAGAACTATCTATTCAGTCTGTTTTCTTGTGGAGCTGTTTCAGTGAAGATTTCCCTCTTCCTGTTGTTGTGAACCCTGAGGGCTGACTGTACCAATCTGTTACATTGCTTGTAATAATCCAGTTGGTTGACCGTGTGTCGCATTCAAGTCCCAGTCTGGTTCTCAAGTCCTAATGAACTGACTTCCTTTCTCGTTTGGAGCTGTTCGACAGGGATGCTTGACCCCAATCTAGCTCTTGCCTTTATTGGTGACATTTTTTGTGAAGGCCTCAGTGATGTTGAATTTGAATGCAAGTATTCAAGCAACCATAGTCTGGTTCTTCTGAATTGATTTTTTTATGCACTTGTTTTGTACTTTGGCCAACATAAATTGATATTTTGGAGCCATTAATACCAAACTGAGAATATTAGAACATGGAACAGTGCAGCCCATCATGTCTGTGCCAATCATGATGCTATTCAAAACTAATCCCATCTGCCTATAAATGGCCTGTAACCCTTTATTCCTTATCTGTTTATATATCTATCTAAATATCTCTCAAACATTGCTATCGCATCTGCTCCTACCACCTCTCCTGGCAGTGTGTTCCAGACACCGACCACACTAGATTAGATTCCCTACAGCATGGAAACAGGCCCTTTGACCCAACGAGTCCACACTGACTCTCCGAAGAGTAACCCACCCAAACCCATTCCCCTACCCTGTACTTACCCCTGATCAATGCACCTAACACGGTGGACAATTTAGTATGGCCAATTCACCTAACCTACACATCTTTGGACTGTGGGAGGAAACCCACGCCGACATGGGGAGAATGTGCAAACTCCACAAGACAGTCACCTGAGACTGGAATTGAACTGGGGATCCTGGCGCTGTGAGGCAGAAGTGCTAACCACTGAACCACTGCCACCCAGTGTGTATACCACTCTTGTGTATAAAAAAAACTTTCCTCACTTATCTGCTTTAAACTTCCCCTGCTCTCCATAAACCTATTATGGAGAGCCATTAAATTCTATTAGTTCTAAAATAGTGATGGAAAAGGATAGACCAGATCTAAAAATTAAAGTTCTAAATTGGAGAAAGGCCAATTTTGACGGTATTAGGCGAGAACTTTCGAAAGCTGATTGGGGGCAGATGTTCGCAGGTAAAGGGATGGCTGGAAAATGGAAAGCCTTCAGAAATGAGATAACAAGAATCCAGAGAAAGTATATTCCTGTCAGGGTGAAAGGGAAGGCTGGTAGGTATAGGGAATTCTGGATGACTAAAGAAATTGAGGGTTTGGTTAAGAAAAAGAAGGAAGCATATGTAATGTATAGACTGGATAGATCGAGTGAATCCTTAGAATATAAAGGCAGTAGGAGTATACTTAAGAGGGAAATCAGGAGGGCAAAAAGGGAACATGAGAGAGATAGCTTTGGCAAATAGAATTAAGGAGAATCCAAAGTGTTTTTACAAATACATTAAGGACAAAAGGGTAACTAGGGAGAGAATGGGGCCCCTCAAAGATCAGCAAGGTTGCCTTTTTGTGGAGCAGCAGAAAATGGGGGAGATACTAAATGAGTATTTTGCATCAGTTTTTAGAGTTATAGAGTCATAGAGATGTACAGCATGGAAACAGACCCTTCGGTCCAACCTGTCCATGCCGACCAGATATCCCAACCCAATCTAGTCCCACCTGCCAGCACTCGGCCCATATCCCTCCAAACCCTTCCTATTCATATACCCATCCAAATGCCTCTTTAATGTTGCAATTGTACCAGCCTCCACCACTTCCTCTGGCAGCTCATTCCATACACGTACCACCCTCTGCGTGAAAAAGTTGCCCCTTAGTTCTCTTTTATATCTTTCCCCTCTCACCCTAAACCTATGCCCTCTAGTTCTGGACTCCCCGACCCCAGAGAAAAGACTTTGTCTATTTATCCTATCCATGCCCCTCATAATTTTGTAAATCTCTATAAGGTCACCCCTCAGCCTCTGACGCTCCATGAAAAACAGCCCCAGCCTGTTCAGCCTCTCCCTGTAGCTCAAATCCTCCAACCCTGGCAACATCCTTGTAAATCTTTTCTGAACCCTTTCAAGTTTCACAACATCTTTCCGATAGGAAGGAGACCAGAATTGCACGCAATATTTCAACAGTGGCCTAACCAATGTCCTGTACAGCCGCAACATGACCTCCCAACTCCTGTACTCAATATTCTGACCAATAAAGGAAAGCATATCAAATGCCTTCTTCACTATCCTATCTACCTGCAACTCCACTTTCAAGGAGCTATGAACCTGCACTCCAAAGTCTCTTTGTTCAGCAACACTTCCTAGGACCCTACCATTAAGTGTATAAGTCCTGCTAAGGTTTGCTTTCCCAAAATGCAGCACCTCATATTTATCTGAATTAAACTCCATCTGCCACTTCTCAGCCCATTGGCCCATCTGGTCCAGATCCTGTTGTAATCTGAGGTAACCCTCTTCGCTGTCCAATACACCTCCAATTTTGGTGTCATCTGCAAACATACTAACTGTACCTCTTATGCTCGCATCCAAATCATTTATGTAAATGACAAAAAGTAGAGGAGCCAGCATTGATCCTTGTGGCACTCCATTGGTCACAGGCCTCCAGTCTGAAAAACAACCCGCCACCACCACCCTCTGTCTTCTACCTTTGAGCCAGTTCTGTAGAAAAGGATATGGAAGATGTAGAATGTAGGGAAATAGATGGTGACACCTTGAAAAATGTCCATATTACAGAGGAGGAAGTGCTGGATGTCTTGAAATGCATAAACGTGGATAAATCCCCAGGACCTGATCAGGTGTGCCCAAGAACTCTGTGGGAAGCTAGAGAAGTGATTGCTGGGCCTCTTGCTGAGGTATTTGTATCATCAGTAGTCACACGTGAGGTGACTGGAGGGCTGGAGGTTGGCTAATGTGGTGCCACTGTTTAAGAAGGGTGGTAAGGACAAACCAGGGAACCAGGGAACCAGGTGGTGGGCAAATTGTTGGAGGGAATCCTGAGGGACAGGATGTACATGTATTTGGAAAGGCAAGGACTGATTAGGGATAGTCAACATGTCTTTGTGCATGGGAAATCATGTCTCACAAACTTGATTGCCGTTTTGGTAGTATTGCTGAAGAAAGAGACCTTGGAGTTCAGGTTCATAGCTCCTTGGAAGTGGAGTCGCAGGTAGCTAGGATAGTGAATAAGGCACTTGGGATGCTTTCTTTTATTGGTCAGAGTATTGAGTACAAGAGTTGGGAGGTCATGTTGCGGCTGTACAGGACATTGGTTAGGCCACTGTTGGAATATTGCGTGCAATTATGGTCTCCTTCCTATCGGAAAGATGTTGTGAAACCTGAAAGGGTTCAAAGAAGATTTACAAGGATGTTGCCACGGTTGGAGGATTTGAGCTATAGGGAGAGGCTGAACAGGTTGGGGCTGTTTCCCTGGACCATCGGAGGCTGAGGGGTGACCTTATAGAGGTTTACAATATCATGAGGCATGGATAGGATAAATAGACAAAGTCTTTTCCCTGGAGTGGGGGAATCCAGATTTAGAGGGTGAGAGGGGAAAGATATAAAAGAGATCTAAGGGGCAACGTATTCACACAAGAGGGTGGTACATGTATGGAATGAACTGCCAGAGGAAGTGGTGGAGGCTGGTACACTTTGTGAAGAAGGGCTTATGCCCGAAACATCGATTCTCCTGCTCCTTGGATGCTGCCTGACCTGCTGCGCTTTTCCAGCAACACATTTTTCAGCTCTGATCTCCAGCATCCAGTCCTCACTTTCTCCTAGCTGGTACACTTGCAACATTTAAGAGGCATTTGGATGGGTATATGAATAGGAAGGGTTTGAAGGGATATGGGCTGGGTGCTGGCAGGTGGGACTAGATTGGGTTGGGATATCTGGTCGGCACGGATGGGTTGGAGCGAAGGGTCTGTTTCCATACTGTACATCTCTATGACTCTAAGTAACAAAGAGGATTAATGAGGGCAGAGCAGTAGATGTGATCTATATGGACTTGAGGAAGGCATTCGACAAGGTTCCCCATGTGAGTCTGGTTAGCAAGGTTAGATCTCACAGAATACAGGGAGAACCAGCCATTTGGATACAGAACTGGCTCAAAGGTAGAAGACAGAGGGTGGTGGTGGAGGGTTGTTTTTCAGACTGGAGGCTTGTCATCAGTGGAGTGCCACAAGGGCCTCTACTTTTTGTCATTTATATAAATTTGGATGTGAGCATAAGAGGTATGGTTAGTAAGTTTGCAGATGACACCAAAATTGTAGATGTGGTGGACAGCGAAGAAGATTACCTCAAATTACAACAGGATCTTGACCAGATGGGCCAATGGGCTGAGAAGTGGCAGATGGAGTTTAATTCAGGTAAATGCGAGGTGCTGCATTTTGGGAAAGCAAATCTTAGCAGGACTTATACACTTAATGGTAGGGTCCTAGGGAGTGTTGCTGAACAAAGAGACTTTGGAGTGCAGGTTCATAGCTCCTTGAAAGTGGAGTTGCAGGTAGATAGGATAGTGAAGAAGGCGTTTGGTATGCTTTCCTTTATTGGTCAGAGTATTGAGTACAGGAGTTGGGAGGTCATGCTGCAGCTGTACAGGACATTGGTTAGGCCACTGTTGGAATATTGCATGCAATTCTGGTCTCCTTCCTATCGGAAAGATGTGAAACCTGAAAGAGTTCAGAAAAGATTTACAAGGATGTTGCCAGGGTTGGAGGATTTGAACTATAAGCGGAGGCTGAACAGGCTGGGGCTGTTTTCCCTGGAGCTTCGGAGGCTAAAGGGCAACCTTATAGAGGTTTACAAAATTATGAGGGGTATGGATAGGATAAATAGACAAAGTCTTTTCTCTGGGGTCGGGGAGTCCAGAACTAGAGGGCATAGGTTTAGGGTGAGAGGGGAAAGATATAAAAGAGAACTAAGGGGCAATTTTTCACACAGAGGGTGGTACATGTATGGAATGAACTGCCAGAGGAAGTGGTGGAGGCTGGTACAATTGCAACATTTAAGAGTATATGAATAGGAAGGGTTTGGAGGGATATGGGCCGGGTGCTTGCAGGTGGGACTAGATTGGGTTCGGATATCTGGTCGGCATGGACAGGTTGCACCGAAGGGTCTGTTTCCATGCTTTACATCTCTATGACTCTATGTCTCCTAGTATTTGACATTTTTACCCTGGGAAAAGACTTTGACTATCCACCCTGTTTAATGTTGTTTGTGATTTTTAAACATCAGTTGAATATCAGTACACCAATGCAATTGATTCAAAAGTTCTTAATGTCACAGGTCCAGCTTGATAACCTGTCCGTTTGGAAAGAAGTCATCTAGCAGTGTCAATTTTTATTGTACTCATCACTATGGTTTTCAAATCTGGGAGTATGACAGTCCAACAGAGCAAATAATTTCTAAAATTATTTCCTTTTCTGTGACTTGATTTCTGGTTAATTGACTAATGCTGTTGTTTTACTTTTGTTAATATAGACCAAATGCCATAACTATATTCGAATTCTGAAAGCCTGGAATGAGACACATCTCTTTGCCTGTGGGACATATGCTTTTGATCCTCAGTGTGCATACATCGTAAGTGTATTTTTAATAATTTTCCTGCTGAAACCTAAGGGCAAACAAATCTCACCTAAATTAATAAACATCCCTCATTTAAAGCAGTGTAAATGTATTTATAAAGGATTCCTGAATTTAAATGCCTTGAGGGTGGCAGTAGGTTAATTCGTTCCTCAACGAGGAAAGTTGTGAAGAATGGTGACTGCACATGAAATGTTAAATGTACTTTCTCTCCACAGATACTGGCAGACCTGCTGAATTTTACCAGAAATTTCTGTTTTAGTTTCTGATTTCCAGAGTCTGCAGTTCATTTTTTTTGTTAATAAGTTCCCCATTCTGTGAACCACATCCACCTACTTCCTATTTAGGTTGGTAGTGGTAAAACTGAGCAGTAGAAAATGCAGTACAATTACTTTTACATGCAGTGAGAAAGGGAGTCTGAAACTAGGAGTTGGAGTTAACCAAGTTAATTAAGGGACTGCTTCCTCCCAAGTGACGGCAGGAGCAGTACTTTTGACAGATGGGAACAGAGCAGTAATTAGCGTCCTCCACCTTAAGATCTACTTCAATGGCTACAGGCCAGAGCTAGAATGAAGCCTCAAAAAGGAATGAAATCAGGCAGATGACATGACACAGACCAAATAACTGGAAATACCAACAGCAAACACAGCACTATCGACTCTGCAAAGAAAGAGTTAACGTTCCAATTCCTATATGACCCCTCTTCAGAAAACAGTTCTGACTCCTGTGATACTGAAGCAGTCCATGTTCAAATGTAGCAAAACATGGACAATATTTGGGCTTGGGCTGAAAAGTGGCAAGTAACATTCACGTGATACAAGTGCCAGGCATTGACCATCTCCAATAAAAGAGGTTAAACACTGCCCCTTGAAATTCAATGGCGTTACCATCAAAGAATCCTCCATTATCAACATCTTGGGGGTTGCCACTGACCAGAAACTCAACTGGGCTCACCATATAAACACTATGCCTGCAAGAGAAGATCAGAGGCTAGAAATACTACAGCAAGTAACTCATCCCCTGACTCCTCAAAGCCTGTTGCAATCTACAAAGCACAAGTCAGGAGGGTGATGGAATACTCCCCTCTTGCGCAAATGAGTGCAGCTCCAACAACACTGGAGAAACTGGACAGCATCCAGGATGTCAGGGGTAGGTTCTTTACCCAGAGAGTGGTGGGGGCATGGAATGTGCTGCCTGTGGGAGTGGCAGAGTCAGAATCATTGGTGACCTTTAAGCGGCAATTGGATAGGTACGTGGATAGGCGCTTAAGCTAGGACAAATGTTCGGCACAACATCGTGGGCCAAAGGGCCTGTTCTGTGCTGTATTGTTCTATGTTCTACGTTCTATAAAGCAGCCTGAATGTTTGGTACCACATATACAAACGTGTAGTCACTCTACCACCAACTCTCAGGTGTAGCAGTGTGAGCTGTCTTCAAACATCTTTAGGCATCACCTTCCAAACACAGAACCACTTTCATCTAGAAGGACAAGGACAATAGCTAAATGGGAGCAACACCACCTGCAAGTTCCCATCCAAGCCATTCATCATCTTGACCTGGAAATATATTGCCTTTCCTTCATTGTTGCTGGGTCAAAATTGTTGAAATCTCTCTCTCAAGCATTGTTGGTCTGTCTGCATCACATACAGTCCGTCTACAGTTATTTGAAACTTGGCTCAGCACCACCTTCTTAGGGCATTAAATGTTGAGCAATAAGCACTGGCCCAGCCAGAGATGCTTAAATCATACAAGTGAATTAAAATGTTTAAATGAAATGGCTATAAGAGCAAGACAAATTCCAATAATCCTACAGTGAATAGATCACCTACCAGCTCCCCAAAGTCTATTCACCATCGACATGGTACAAGTAAAGATGGAATATTGCCATTTACCTGGATGAGTGCAGCTCCAACAGCACACAAGCCTGACACCATCTAGAATGGCAGCACGGTGGCTCAATGGCTAGCACTGCAGCCTCACAGTACCAGGTACCCAGGTTTGATTCCAGCCTCAGGCGACTGTCTGTGTGGAGTTTTGCATATTCTCCCATATCTGCGTGGATTTGCTCCGGTTTCCTCCCACAGTCCAAACATATGTGCAGATCAGGTGCATTGGTTATGCTAAAATTGCCCAGAGTGCGAGTTGTATTAGTCAGAGGGAAATGGGCCTGGGTGGGTTACTCTTCGGAGGGTCAGTGTGGACTTGTTGGGCTGAAGGGCCTGTTTCCACACAGTAGGGAATCTAATTAAACAAAGCAGCCCACTGATTGGCACCACATCCACAAACATCCACTCCCTCCACCACTGACGCTCAGTGGCAGTAGTGTGTACTGTCTACAAGATGCATTGCAGAGCATCAGAAAACTACTTAAATTGAGTAAGCTGCAACGCAAAAGGACTAGGGCTTACTTGTATATTAAATATAGAAAGCTAAACACAGATACAGCAGGGAATTGGGAAGGGTAATCGAATGTTGTTTCAAGGAGATTCGAGTATAAGAGTAAGGAAGTCTCATTGCAACTGTGCAAGGTGCTGGTGACAGCACATCTGGAGTGCTGTGAGCAGATTTGTTCCCCTTATTTAAGGAAAAATATTGTTTTATTGGAGGCAGTTCAGAGACAGTCCTCTAGGATGGTCCCAGGTATGGTGGGATTGTCTTATGAGCAAAGGCTACTCACTGGAGTTTAAAAGATTTTAGGATTCCCAAGGACTCGAAAGAGTAAATGCTGAGAGTTTGTTTCCCCTCATGGGAGAGTCTAGGACATAATCTCAGGATAAAGGGGCCCCAATTTAAGAGTAAGGTATAGAGGAATTTCTTCTCTCAGAAGGTTTGAGAGTTTTTGGAACTCCTGCCAGAGAGAGATGTTGTAGTGGAGACATGATTTATGTTTAAGGCTGAGATGGAATCTTGATCAGCTGGCATATCCAGAGTTATAGAAAAAGGCAGAAAAGTGGATGTAAGAATTGTCAGATCTTATTGAATGACAGAACAGGCTCGAGGGACTGAACAGAGTTTAGATCAGAGTGGTGCTGGAAAAGCACAGCAGGTCAGGCAGCATCCGAGGAGCAGGAAAATCGAGCCCTGATGAAGGGCTTTTGCCTGAAACGTCGATTTGCCTGCTCCTCGGATGCTGCCTGACCTGCTGTGCTTTTCCAGCACCACTCTGATCTAAACTCTGGTTTCCAGCATCTGCAGTCCTCACTTTTGCCTCGAGGGACTGAACAGCCTACTCCTGTTTCTAATTGTTATGGTCTGTGCAGACATTGACATTCTTAGACAACACCTTCCAAAACAATGACCACTTCCATCTGGAAGGACAAGGGAAGCAGTTACATGGGAACACCTTCATCTATAAGTTGTCCTCCAAGCCACTCATAATTCTGACTTGGAAATATTGGTATTCCTTCAGTATTGCTTAGTCAATCCTGGAATTCATTCCTTAACAGAATTGTAAGTGTACCTACAGCACACGGCCTGCAGTGATTCAAGAATACAGCTCACTGCCACCTTTTTAAGGGGAACTATGGTGGGCAATAAATACTGTCCCAGCCAGCGATACTCACACCTCATGGATGAATTTTTAAAAATTCAGTGATTGTGATTCACATCAGGATGAGCACCATTAATAGAACTGGAAGAGAGGTACTGCTGAGGGAGTGTGAGGTTAAATTCGAAAGGGGAACCTTAAAGATAATAATCTCTGAATTTCCACTTGAACCAAGTGTGGATTGGCAAGAGATTAGAGAAGTGAATGCATACCTCACGGACTGGATGTGAAAATTGGATTCTGGTTGGCAGGCCCCTGGCACCAGTACTGGAGATTGTGGGGTCTGTACTATTTGGGCAGTGCACATTTGAATTGTGCTGGATGGGTGTTCTCATGAGTCATATAGTCAGGGAACCAGTGTGATGCTGGAAAAGCACAGCCGGTGAGGCAGCATCAGAGGATCAGGAGAATCGACGTTTCAGGCATAAGCCCTTCATCAGGACTTATGCCTGAAATGTCAACTGTCCTGCTCCTCGGATGCTGCCTGACCATCTATGCTACTCCAGCAGCACACTCTTCGACTCTGATCTCCAGCATCTACAGGCCTCACTTTCTCCGTACAGTTAGGGAAGTAGAGAAGGCTTTATACAAAACGGTTGTGAGGGATCAAATTTGAGTAAACTATCAAATCAAGGAATGGAGTTGTGCCAAAAGTACTTCGATGAGAAATGAAAGTCAAAGAATGGCAGGAAGGAACAGAAAATAAAATCCTAAGGCCATCAAATGCCATGAAGATGACCAAAAAAGCTAAAAGATATATATCTGAATGTGCTTAGCTTTCATAACAAAGTAAACAAATTGATAGTGTGCGTTGAAGTGAATAAATATGATCTGGTCACAATTATGGAGAGATGGCTACAGGATTATTATGTGCAGCTTTCAGTATAGTACATATTTTTCACAGATGTGCAATGCTGTATTTCAGAACATCTTCAATTCTGTCAACACATCAGAGAGTAGAGTACAAGGAATGGAAAAGGGACGAGGGAAATGCCCATTTGAACCAAAGGACCCATTTGCTGCTACCCTAGCAGGTAAGTGATTCTACATGGGAAGATGCTAATCTGACCCTTTTTATGTCTCCTAAAATGGCTATCACTTGCTGTGATTTCATTCCAAGCATACATAGAAATATAGGAAATAGTACATCTCCTGCAGTCCTCTAGTCATAGAATCATAGAGGTCGACAGCAAAGAAAACTGCCTTCGGCCCAATGTATCTGAGCCAGTCAAAAGCAACCATCTAATTATTCTAATCCCATTTTCCAGCACTTGGCCCATAGCCTTGTATGCCTTGATATTGCACATGCACATCAAAATGCTTCTTAAATCTTTTGAGGGCTTTTGTCTCCACCATCCTTAAAGGCAGCAAATTCCAGATTCACCACTCTCTGGGTAAAAAAGTTTTTTCCTAGCATCTCCTCTAAACCTCATCCTCCTCAACTTAAATCTATGCCACCAGTGATAGGAGAGACTAGGACCCGAGAGCATAGCCTGAGAGTTAGGGGAATACCTTTTAGAATGGAGATAAGGACAAATCTCTTCAGCCAGACATCAGTGAACCTATGGAATTCACTGCCACAGCAGGCTGTGGAGGCCAGGTCATTGGGTATATTTAAGACTGAGATAGGTAGGTTCTTGAGTGTCAAGAGGATCAAGGGTTATAGGGAGAAAGCAGAAGAATGGGGTTGAGAAACATATCAGCCATGACTGAATGACAGAGACTGAATGGGACTGAATGGCCTAATTTCATCTTCTATATCTTATTGATCCCTCCATCAAGGGGCAATTTCTTTTTCTTGTCTACCCAGCCTATGCACCTCCATTTTATACATCTCAATCATATTTCATTCAAACTTACAGAATGCTGGGAGTGGATATATAGAAGATGTATGCATTAATAGGAAAACTAGAACCTGAGGCTAAAGTATCTGAGTGAAGTGATGACTCTTGGAATGAAGGCGAGGAGAAATTTCTTCAGCCAGAGGGTGGCAACTCTGTGGAACTCATTGCCACACAGGGCTGTGGAGACCAAATCATTGTGTGTCTTTAAGACAGAGGTAGAGAGACTCTTGATTCATGAGGAGACCAAAGGTTATGGGGAGAAGGCAGAAAAATGGATTTGAGAAACATATCAGCCATGATCGAAAAAGCAGGCTCGATGGGCCTCATGGCCTAATTCTTCTCCTATATCCTATGGGTCTGGTGTCCCCTCTCAATCTCCTCTGCTGTAAGGAAAACAACCCCAGTCTGTCCAATCTCTCTTCATCACTGAAGGTCCACAGTCCAGGCAACACCTGGTAAATCGTCTCTGCACCCTCTTCAGTGCGAGCACATCCCTCCAGTAATATGTATGCCAGAACTTTTTGTTTCATATTCATTCACACGATGTGCACATCACTGGCCAGCCAGCATTTGATGCCCATCACTAATTTCCCAGAGGGCAGTTGAGAGACAACTACACTGAGTGTCTGGATTCACATGTAGGCCAAAGTATATAAGGATGGCAGATTTCCTTCCCTGAAAACATTGATTAACCAGATGGGTTTTCCAACAATCAACAATGGATTCATGGTCATTATTAGTTTCGTAATCCCAGATTTTTATGCAATTGAAATTCCACCATCTGTTTGATTTGAAGCATGGTCCCCAGGACATTACCTAGATCTCTATATTAATAGTTTAGTGATACTATCACTCGCTACGATCTCCCTATACATACAATACTCTAGTTGTGGCCTAAGCAATATCTACACAGCTCCAGCATAACCTCCCTGCTCTGAAACTCTGTACCTCAGCTAATAAAGGCACGTATCCCGTATGCCTTTTTAACCACTTTATCAACCTATCCTTATACCCGAGAGGATCAGAGTATTTGCATACCTAGATATTTGTGATTGTTTGTCCTGCCCAAGTGCATTTCTTCAGATTGAATTCCAGTCAAATGAGGCAACAATAATTTAGTTGTTGACCAATTAGATTCAGTGTTCATCCATTAGTGCTTGATGTTATTGTGGCAAGAAAAATGGCAGTGATAGAATGATGCTAAGTCACGTCCTGCCGGATTCATCCCAATGATGTTGCTCCAAGTCATGTCACAACTCACCTTCTAATATAGCCATGTAGTGATAAAGCTACATCTGACTTCTGTTTCTATTGCTATTGTTCACAGACTACTTTATGATGACTGCTAGGTTGAATTCCAAAAAAAACAAAGAAGTGGAGCAAGAATTGGTAATTTGGGTCTTTGAGCCTGCTCAGCCAGTCATTATGGTCATGGCTGATCATCCAAGATTCAATAGTATATTCCTGCTTTTCCCCAGTACCCTTTTTCTCCAAGTGCTTTATCCAGCTCCTCTTTGAAACTATGCAATGTTTTAGTCTCAAATGCTTGGTAGCAAATTCCACAGGCTCACCACTCTCTGGGTGAAGAAATTTCTCCTCAGCTCAGTGCTAAATGGTTTATCACATATCCTTAGATTGTCACCCTTGGTTCTGTACTATCCCACTCCATTCAGAACATCTTGAACATTTATCTTGTTTAGAATTTTCTAGGTTTCTATGAGATCCCTCCTTCATGCTCCTAAACTCGGAAACATTAGCCTAATCAATTCAATCTCTCCTCATACATCATTCCCAACACATCAGGATTCAGTCTGGTAAAGCTTTGTACTCCCTCTATAGCAAGAACATCCTTCCTGATAAGGAGACGAAAACGGCACACAATATTCCAGTGTTGTTTTACCAAAGCCCTGTATAATTGCAGGTTGATTGGAGTTACATGACCTACCCTTCCATCTGTTGGAACTGTTCCAGAGTCTATAGAATTTTTGAAGATTACCACAAAGACATCCACTATTTCTCAGGCCACTTCCTTAAGTCCTTCCTTAAATGATTATTGGGGCCTGGAAATTTATCGGCCTACTATCCCATCAATTTCCCCAGTACCATTTCCCTATTAATACTGAGTTTCTTTAGTTCCTCCCTCTCACCAAACCCTGTGTTCTCCTCTGTGAGCACTGCATCAAATTATGTATTTTGTTTGTCAGCCATTTATTTGTTCCTCATTATAAATTTCCCTGTTTCTGACTATAAGAGTCTTACATTTGAGGTCACCAATCTTTTAATATCAAGAGAAACTTTTACAGCCAGTGTTTATGTTCCCTGCAGACTTACTCTCATGCTCCCTTTTTCTTTCTTAATCAATCCCTTTGACCTCCTTTGCTGAATTCTAAACTGCTTCCACATGGGCGGCACGGTAGCACAGTGGTCAGCACTGCTGCCTCACAGTGCCAGAGACCCGCGTTCAATTCCTGCCTCAGGCATCTGTCTGTGTGGAGTTTGCACATTGTCTGTGTGGGTTTCCTCTGGGTGCTCTGGTTTCCTCCCACAGTCCAAAAATGTGTAGGTTAGGTGAGTTTGTCACGCTAAATTGCCCGTAGTGTTAGGTGAAGGGGTAATTGTAGGGGAATGGGTCTGGGTGGGTTGCTCTTCGGAGGGTTCGGTGTGGACTTGTTGGGCCTGTTTCTACACTGGAAGTAATCTAATCTAAATCCCACGTCTGTTTGTTTCTCGTCACTTTGTAGCTCTTTTTACTTCAATGCTATCATTAACTTCCCTAGTACACCATGGTGTAGCCGCCTTTACCATTTTATTCATGTGCCAGGCCAGAATGAGCAGTTCACCTGTGTGCTCTATAAATGTTTTACCATTGCCTTTCCATTGTCAAGTAATGTTCCCAATTTACTGTAGCCAAATTCAAGCCTCATAACATTGTATTTCCTCCTTCAGGATCGTAGTCTCAGAATCAACTGTGTCACAGTCCATCTTGATGAGGGATTCTATCAGATTGTGATCACTCATCCTCAAGGAGCCTTGTACAATTAGATTGTCAATTATTTCTTTCTTATTCCTGTTCTCTACTTTTTCCTGACAGTATGTGTTTGGGGTGGCATGGTGCCTCAGTGGTTAGTACTGCTGACTCAGTGACAGGGACCTGAGTTTAACTCCTCCCCCTCAGACAGTTGTCTGTGTGGAGTTTGCACATTGTCCCTGTGTCTGTGTGGGTGTCCTCCTGGTGCTCTGGTTTCCTCCCACAGTCCAAAGATGTGCAGGTGGATTGGCCAAGCTAAATTGCCTATAGTGTCCAGGAAGGTGCAGGCTAGGTAGATTAGTCATGAGAAACGCAGTGTTACAGGGATGGGGGTGGGTCTGGGTGGGATGCTGTTTGGAGGGTTGACGTGAACTCGATGAAAACCATCTTATATATACTTAAGGAATTCCTCCTCCATGATATTATTACTAAGTTAATGCATCCAAACTGCATACAGATTAAAGTCACCTCAATTGTCCTTTATTCTTGGTTACTACCATTCCAAACATCATCCCAACAGTTTGGAGGTCTATATTACAACCCCCACCGATGTTTTTCAGCTCTGCCCATACAGAATTCCACATTAATGGAGCCAGTATCCTCTTTCACTCAATGATTTGGACCAGCAGTGTTCTGTTTTCTCAGATGAAAGTGTAATATTTGCTTTTAGCTGCAATAACAGCGGTTTTTCCCAGGAAATGTTTGAATGGATGCATTTTTAAATGCGTTATAAGTCATGACATGGTTATTTCATGGCTGTTTGGTTCTTTCATACACCATTATCCCCTCCAGACTGATCTCAAAATCTTTAAACTTTACGATCATATCTGCCTGTTGACACCTCCCCTGACAGTGTGTTCCAGGCTCTACTTGCCTCTGTGTAAAAATCTTACCTCGCATATCTCCTTTAAACTTTCTAGGCAAAAGTGAGGACTGCAGATGTTGGAAACCAGAGTTTAGATCAGAGTGGTGCTGGAAAAGTACAGCAGGTCAGGCAGCATCCAAGGAGCAGGAAAATTGACATTTCAGGCTAAAGCCTTTCATCGGGAATTGAGGCAGGGAGCCTCCAGGGTGGAGAGATAAATGGGGGGGCTGGGGAGAAGGTAGCAGAGAGTACAATAGGTGAATGGGGATGGGGATGGGGATGGAGGTGATAGGTCAGAGAGAGGGTGGGGGAAGGTAGTAAAGAGTACAATAGGTGAATGGGGGTGGGGATGGAGGTGATAGGTCAGAGAGAGGGTGGGGGAAGGTAGTAAAGAGTACAATAGGTGAATGGGGGTGGGGATGGAGGTGATAGGTCAGAGAGAGGGTGGGGGAAGGTAGTAAAGAGTACAATAGGTGAATGGGGTTGAGGATGGAGATGATACTATTGTACTCTTTGCTACCTTCTCACCAGCCCCACTCTCCCCATTCATCTCTCCACCCTGGAGGCTTCCTTCCTCTATTCCTGATGAAGGGCTTTTGCCCGAAACGTCGATCTCCCTGCTCCTCGGATGCTGCCTGACCTGCTGTGCTTTTCTAGCACCACTCTGATCTAAACTCTTGTTTCCAGCATCCGCAGTCCTCACTTTTGACTAGTTGATGTTAACCCTACTGCAAATCCTCTTGCAAGGATGCCTACCTTGAAGAAGTTCTCCTCCTCTCTCCACAAGAATCTCAGTGAGTCTCTCTCTCACTGCAACCCCCAGGTCATCTCCTCTGCCTGAAGCTCTTCAACCATGTACTCTTTGCTATCTACCCACACTCTCCTCTCTGACCTATCACCTCCATCCCCACCCCCATTCACCTATTGTACTCTCTGCTACCTTCTCCCCAGCCCCCCCGCATTTATCTCTCAACTCTGGAGGCTCCCTGCCCCCTTCCTGATGAAGGGCTTTTGCCTGAAACGTCGATCTCCCTGCTCCTCGATTGGTGGCTGACCTGCTGTGCTTTTCCAGCACCACTCTGATCTAAACTCCTTCAAACTTTCTCCCATTCACCTTAGACCTACACTCCCTTTTATTTGACATTTCCACGTTGGAAAAGAAACTCCCAACTATCCACGCTATTCACAACTCTCATAATTTTATGTACTTCTGTCAGGTCACCCCCTCAGCCTCCAACTCTAGTAAGATCAATTTAAGTTTGTCCTTATAGCTGACACACTCCAATCCAGGCAGAATCCTGGTAGGCCTCTTTTGCACCCTCTCCAAGCCCTCCACATCTTTCTTATGGTGAAGCAAACAGAACTGCACACAGTACTCCAAATGTGACTTGACTAAAGCGTTATTTTTACTTTTATACTCAATTCCCTGACCGATGACGACAAGCATACCGTATGCCTTATTTATCACCTTATGCACTTATGTTGCCATTTTCTTATCATCTCATTTAAGGGAGCTATGGACTTGGATCTCAAGATGTTTCTGCATATCAGTGCTCCTAAGGCTCTGGCCATTTACTGTATACTTTTCTTCTTCATTTGACCGCTTAAACTGCAGCACCTCACACTTGTCTGGATTAAACTCCGTCTGCCATTTCTCTGCACAACATTTCAACAAATCTATATCTTGCCTAATATTTCTCATTCCTTTGACATGATTGATTGATTGATTGTTGTCACATGTACCAAAATACAGTGAAAAGTGTTGTTTTGTGCATTATGCAGACAGATCATACCATACAAAGTGCATACAGAGTGCAGAGTACAGTGTTACATCTGCAGAGAATGTTTAATAGAGAGACCAGAATTAACATTTGGGAGGTCCTTTTAAAAGTCTGATAATAGTAGGGAAGAAGCTGTACTTGAATCTGTCCATACATCTATTCAAATTTTTGCCTTTTGGAAGAAGATGGAAATGTGTATAACCTGGGTGGGAGGGGTCTTTGATTATGTTGGTTGCTTTCCTGAGGCAGCAGGAAGTATAGATGAAGTCAGTGGATGGAAGGCTGGTTTGCGTGGACTGCATTGTGCTCACAACTCTCTGTAGTTTCTTGAGATCTTGGGAAGAGCATTGCCATACCAAGCCGGGATGCATGCAGATAGGATGCTTTCAATGGTGCATCTATAAAAATTGATAAGAGTCTTTGTGGACGTGCCAAACTTCCTTTAACCTCCTGAGGAGAGAGAAAGAGAAGCTGTTGTGGTTTCTTGAGTGTCACATTGACATGAGTGGACCAGGACAGATAGTTGGTGATCATCACTCCCAGGACCTTTTACTCTCTCTCCACCGTCTCCACCTCAGCACCATTGATGCGGACGGGTGCATGCCCTCCAGTCTGTTTCCTAAAGCCCGTGACAAACTCCTTCATTTTGCTGACATTAATGGATTGTTCTTTACACCTTGCCTCAATCTCTTTCCTGTATTCTGACTTGTCGTACCTCTGTGTTTTCCCAATTAACAAAAAGTCTCTTAACTGTTGCCACAGACATTGCCTAATCTGTGGAACTTTTCCAGATGTTGCACAGTTTGGATTTTCATTGTAATTTGCACTTGGTGTTTGTTGTGTTTCCTTGAATAACCTTAATGAATGCAACTAGCATGAACCTGGATTTTGGTGGCTGGATCGTGCTTGAATGATTTATTTCTCCCATTTGTGCATTTGCTTTCAGATGGAGTGCTATATGCAGCAACAGCAATTGATTTTCAGGGCAAAGATCCAGCTGTAGTTAAGAATATAGGATGGCAAGAAAAGATCCGCACAGAGGACTCTGTCAAATGGCTGAGTGGTGAGACTTTCTCTTTGTCTTTTAGAATCTTAGAGATGTACAGACCTTTCAGACGAACTCGTCCATGCCAACCAGATATCCTAAATTAATCTAGTCCCATTTGCCAGCACTTTGCCACTATCATGTATAGTAGATGTAAAGTCAAAAGGATTATTCCAAAATGGCACAAAAAATCAAGATTATCAAACTTCTGCTTATCAGCCCTAGTATCTCTTTTGCATGACTTGGATTTTCTCAGTTGCTGTCTGAAACATTCCTGTGAAGATTTTTGGAAGTTTTTATTTGCTATGTTAAATATCCATTTAAAGATCCATGCATTGTGAAATCAATAAGCAGTGATTCAGTTATACCAACATTGGATTTTAAAAATCAGTAGATCATGGAGGGAGTGAAACCCGAGGAGACAATCATGCTTGTGTGGTCTTGAATAAGAAAGTGAAAGGAGATTTTAGCGCAATGTGATTTTTATTTTATAATGAGTGAGAGAGCAGGATCTGCATGGGAAGTAGTCTATTTAGAGCTTAAACAGAGAGACCAAGAGAGACAGAAGGAAAGAATAAAATAGTATCTGCAAAGACAGTTCAGGATGGGCTGCTGGTCTTATGAACGCCTCACAAATCCAACAAGAGCATTAAAGCAAAGTACTACATATGCTAGAATTCTGAAACAAAAACAAAACGTTTTTGGAAATAGTTCTTATAAGAATCATATTTGACTTGAAGGATTAACCCCATTTTAATTTTTACAGAGGCCACCAGGTCTGCAGTTTAAACAAAAGACAAAAAGTAAAAGTACGTAATCTAATTGGTGTGTGCTTTAAATGGCATCATGATGAAGCAAACTAGGATATGTATGTCAACATCACAGTGATGCAGCCTGAGAAGAGTGTCTTCACAGTCAGCATCACCTTGAACCAGTCTTGGATGGCTGTCATTGCAGTTGGGGACATGGTGAAGCAGGTTGGCAAGAGTGACCTTCCAGTCCACCTCATGGTGAAGCACTTTGGGAAAGGTGTCCTGTTTGTTGAGAGGGAACAAATAGTGCCGTCACAGGAAGAACTGGAGTAGTCTTAGCCTATAACTTTTCTCATGTATAGTTTGTAAGGGCCTTATTCTGTAGTAAGAAGGATCAGTTAAGAAGAGCATGAGAGAAACTGATATTTTTTGACATATGCATCCTCCAAAAGGTTTGATTTAAAAGGGTAAGTCATGGCAGGAAAGCTCAAAGCTGTGGTGTACTCTTTCCTCTCTATGTGGGGAACTGGGCACATTTCTGGCAAAGCAGTCTTGAAGGGCTGAATTGCCTACTCCAAATTCCTGGGACCATCATGTGTGCAGAATGTATCTCCAGCTGCAGTGGCGTTGGATACGCTGTTGGAGAATCATGGATAGCACATATGGAGAGGCGATCACACCGAAGGCTAAGACTCCACAAGCGGAAAAGGAATAGATGACCAGAGATAGACGACTAGACAGGAGAAAGTAAGGACTGCAGATGCTGGAAATCAGAGTCGAAAAGTATGGCACTGGAAAAGCACAGCAGAACAGGTAGCATCTGAGGAGCAGGAAAATTGACATTTCGGGCATAAGCCCTTCATCAGGAATCAAGATTGAAAGAGGACTTGGCAGACAGGAATTCCCTGTTGCCATTCCCTTGAAAATCAAATATACCACTTTGGATACTGGGCTCATCCGGGCTTTGAAACCGGGACCTCTTGCTTGTCTACCATACACAAGCCCCAAAGCTAGACTAACAAGTGGTTGCCCATTAAAAACAAAAAAAAAGGGAGAAGGTAGGACAACTTAAGGATAAAGGAGGGAACTTGTGCTTGGAGGCAGAGGGTGTGGGTGAGATCCTAGGTGAGTACTTTGCGTCAGAATTCACCCAGGAGAAGGGTATGGAGAGTAATGAGATTTGAGTGGAGCATGCAAATATGCTAGGGCATTTTGAGATCAAGGAAGAAGTGATGTTGGGTGTCTAGAAGAACATTAAGGTGGATAAGCTCCCAGGGCCCAATAGTATTTACCCCAGATTATTGAGAGAAGCAACAGAGGAGATTGCTGGGGCATTGACCAAGATCTTTGACTCCTTGCCAGCCATTGGAGAGGTCCCGGAGGACTGGCGATTAGCTAATGTTCCTCTGCTCAAGAAGAGGAATAGGAATAATCCAGGAAACTTTAGATCAATGAGTCACACATCGGTGGTTGGGAAACTATTGGAGAGAATTCTTTAGGATTTATGCACATATAGAAAAGCATGGCCTAATTCGGGACATGTAGAGGTGCTGGTGTTGGACTGGGGTGAACAGAGTTAAAAATCAGACAACACCATTCTAAAAGATCAAAGACTTAACAGCAATCAAGGTTTGTTCAGTATATCATTTCAATTGCGTGACACTGCGATTGAATTGTTTGAGGAGGTGATTGATGAGAGTAGACCAATGGATTTTAGTAAAATCTTTCGACAAGGTGGCTCATTTTAGGCTCATCCAGAAGATTAAGATGCATGGCATCCAAGGTGACTTGGCCATGTGGGTTCAGAATTGGCTTGCCCGTAGAGGATAGTGGTGGGCGGGTGTTTTTCTGGTCTAAGGCCCATGACTAGTGGTGTTCCGCAGGGATCCATATTGGGTGTGTGTGTGTATATAAAAATTACTTCTCTATGTGGATTGTCACCTTGTCGTGGAGAAGCTCGTGTGGTCCTGAAGTCTCGTGAGCAATACTGTCTGGAGCTATGCTCCTGGCAGGGTCACCCATGGCGGTAAGGTCAAGGGTGAGGATCCAGACGAAGATCAATCCAACCAAGACCTCAATGGTGGAACAGCCGGGTGAAGTTACTTTGAATTCAATGGCTGTGAAGGCGGACGAAGGCTGCAACAAATCCATCAGCTCCAATCATTGGGACCTCTATGCCATTGGAATCAGTTGGTTGCTTTGTGAATTATTGTGTGCTTCTTGGAGTGCAACATCAAAACAGCCCATTAACAACTCCCTAAGCAAAATGCCAACACTTGAAGAAGTCACAGAAGCCATCAAAACCTTGAAAAACAATATGGCTGCTGGACTCGATGGAATACCAGCTGAGGTCTACAAAATTGGAGGTAACCTGCTTCATTACCAACTGCATCAACTTCTCATCAAGATCTGGATAAATTAAGATGTACCAGCAGACTTTAGAGACTCAGCAATCGGTACCATCTACAAAAGGAAAGGCGATCGATCCGAATGTGGAAACTATCATGGAATTTCCCTCTTAGCAACAGCAGGAAAGATCCTAACCTGCATCTTGGACAACCAGACTCAAGCCTTTAGCCGAGAAGATCTTTCCGGAGACACAAGCCGGTTTCAGATCATCACATGGAACAATCGACATGATCTTCACTATGCAACAATTGGAATAAAAATATTATGAACAGTTCCAACCTTTGTATATGGCATTCATCGACCTCACCAAAGCTTTTGACTCGGTATCAAGGGAACTCCTATGGGATTCTCTGTCTACCCATGGATGCCCTGAAAAGTACATTTGAATCCTGAGACTCCCCCATGATGGCATGCTTGCCAACAGTCATGGTCAGCAACAGTAACTGTGAGCCTTTTCAAGTCAGATCAGGAGTAAAACAGGGATGTGTGATTGCCCCAACTTTGTTTACCATCTTTGCTGCGACAATCATCCACATCATCAAGGAAGACCTATCTCCCAGGAATCAAAATTGTCTACAGAAGACATGGCAGACTTTTCAACCTTGCCCATCTTAAGTCCAAAAACAGGACATCTCTGAGTTTCATATCAAGTTCCAATACGCAGATGATAACACTGTTGCAGCTCTTTCAGAAAACCACCTACAATACATTCTGACTGCCTTCAACCGTGCATATGTGAAACTTGGACTTGCCATCAATTCTAAGAAGACTCAGATCATTTATCAACCATCACCAACTGAGACAAATCAGAGAATCATCAATTCAATTTGGCAAAACAACCCTGGAAAACGTGGACCACTTTCTGTATCTTGCAAGTCACCTATCCTTCAACGTCGACTTCAATGACAAGATCCAACATCGTCTTAAATGCACTTTTGGACATCTCCAAACAAGTGTCCTGCATGATTGTGACATCTGGACAGACACCAAAATGTTACTGTACATAGCAGTGATGATCCCAACTCTCTTGTCTGCATCAGAAACTTGGACAACATACCGACAACATCTGAAGACACTTGAAAAGTTCCATCAATGCTGCCTTTGAAACATCTGGAACATTATCTGGGAAGCTAGAAGAACCAATATCAGCATTCTGAATGAAGCCAAAAGCAACAGCATTGAAGCCTACGTAGTCAAGAACTAACTAAGATGGAGCGGTAATGTTGTTCGGATGAAAGAAAAATGTCTGCCAAAACAAATCTTCTACTCCCCAGCTTCAAGAAGACAAACATAAAAGAGACAGAAGGCAACAGAAGAGATTCAAAGATGCTTTTAAAAGCTAAGATGAAGAAATGTAATATCGACATCAACAATTGGGAAACCAATGCCAAGGACAGGAAACTCTGGCAAACCATCATCCGAGAAGGCACAGCAACTTTCAAAGCCAACAGATGTACAGAACTAGAAGAAAAGGGAAAAAAATGGAAAGCGAGGCAGCAACAGCCAAAGCCCAATGTGCCATTTGGAACGACTTGTCCTGAATGGGAAGAACTTTGAAAGCCAAGATTGGATTCGTAAGCCACCTGAGAGGCCCTCAATGTAAAAACAACATGTCCTTCACATCTTCTGTGAACTTTCCCCCTCTCACCTTAAATGCATGCCCCCTAGTTTTAGGCATTTCAACTCTCAGAAAAAGATTCTGACCATGAACGCTATCTACGCATCTGATCAACAGAACGAAGACCTTCATCCTCGACCCGAAGAATAGCCATGACGATAAATGACTTGGATGAAAATGTTGATGGATGGGTTAGTAAGTTTGCAGATGATACAAAGATTGATGGAGTTGTGGATAGTGTAGAAGGTTGTCAAAGGATGCAGTGGGATGTAGATCGGTTACAGATATGACAGAGAAATGGCAGATGAAGTTTAATCTGGGTAAGTGTGAGGGCTGCACTTTGGGAGATCAAGTGTTAAGTAATAGTATAGCTAATGCAGGACTCTGAACAGCATTGATATATAGAGGGACTTGGGAGTTAAATTCCACAGCTCCCTGAAAGTGGCCCTGCAAATTGATAGGGTGGTAAAGAAGGTGTATGACATGCTTACCTTTTATTGGTTGGGGAATTGAGTACAGGAATCAGGATGTCATGTTGTAGTTTTGTAAGACTTTGGTTAGGCCACACTTAGAGTATTCAATTTTGGTCGCACATTAGGAAGGATGTGGAGGCCTTGGAGAGAGTACAAAAGAGCTTTACCAGGATGCTGCCTGGATTAGAGGGTATGAGCTATAAGGAATGGCTAGAAAAACATGTTGTTTTCTCTTGAGCAGTGGAGGCTAAGGAGAGATTTGATAGAACTCTATAAAATGATCAGATGTGTTGATAGCGTTCATGGTCAGAATCTTATTGAAATGCCTAAAACTAGGGGCATGCATTTAAGGTGAGAGGGGGAAAGTTCACAGAAGATGTGGAGGACATTTTTTTTACAAAGAGGGTAGTAGGAGTCTGGAATGCGTGGTCGAGTGGTGGTGGAAGCAGCATGATCAGGGCATTTAAGAAACTTTTAGATAATCACATGAATATGCAAGGAATGGAGGGCTATGGATCAAGGGCAGGCAGAAGGGATTGGTTTAATTTAGTGTCATGTTCAGCATAACATCCTGGGCCAAATGGCCCATTCATATGCTGTCCAGTTCTGGGTTCTTTGGATACTATTGAGGGTAATAGCCTCATAGGGGATAGGAACAGCCAAATTCAAGGCACCATAGGTGCTATGAAGGGGTAGGTGTGTACTGTACCTTTACAAGAGAGTGAAAGCTGGCGCGTACCTAAAAAGGCACAGAGTATGCTGAAAAATTTTAAAATGTAACATTTGGTTGTGAAACAAATAGCGGAGCTACACAACAAATTCGAATTTGGCCAATCAGTTTAAATTAAGCCCCAAGATACCAAAATCCAATTGAATTTGAATTTTACTGTTTTGATGACATGAAACTAATGAGATGGTCTGATGTTTTGGGGGATAAAACCAGGCATTTAGAACAACTAGCCAGAATGACAAAGAACACCAACAAACCGAAGGCCTGCAGAGCCTCTCTGTGAAAGCTGCCTGTTCATATGAAATCTGTGCAGCAGAAGACTGAAGAAAAGACGACCCAGGAAAAATCTACAGAGGAAGATACAAAGGAAAGACATAGCTGACTGGTTTTGAAATTTAATTTATTTTTGTAAAACTTAATCGGGGTTTTTATCGGATCAGTATGTTGTTGTAGTGTGGGAGGTAGATAAATCAATCAGACGAAGGAGGCTTACAGTGTAGAAAATTGTTGTTTAATGTGCTTTTCTTCCTTGAGTTAAAGAATAACTTCTTAATTTTTTCATTAAAATAGTGGAATTTGGTAGTTCTTTGTCACTCATACTTTAACACATTATGAGGCGAAATGAGTTTTTCTGTGTGTCTGGTTTAAATTAGCAGAAAGGTTTACTCCACGTTGTAACAAGAGAAAGGAACGAAAGTGTGAAAGTGCAATAGTCCCAGGTGATTCAATTGTAAAGGGAACTGATAGATGTTTCTGTGGCAGCAAACAAGACTCAAGATGGTATGTTGCCTCCCTGTTGCTAGGATCAAAGATGTCTCTGAGCAGCTGCCGGACATTCTGAAGGCGGCGGGGGGGGGGGGGGGGGGGGGGGTTTGAGCAGCCAGTGGTTCTGGAATGCATTGGTCCCAATGTCATAGGTTTACAAAAAGGGGTGTTAAAGCAGAATGCGGAGCTTTAGGAAGCAAGCTGAAAGAATCCCAAGATTACTATCAGTGCGACATTTTAGACAGGCAAAGGAGAAAATATGGTAGAGTTGCATTATTGGTTAAAGAGAATATAAACGCAATATTGAGGAAAGACATTAGCTCAGACATTAGCTGTGTAGGTAGAATCTGCTGCTTCACAGAGGGATGCCTACACATTTGAACATGCTGTCTGTTCCTTCAGCTGATCAGACATTGGCATTACTTGGAAGAAGGGCAGTGGGTAGTTATCCTCTGTATTCACAAAGGAGGGTATAAGTAATATACCAGAAATGATAGAGTTTAGTGAGAGGCAATAACTGAAACAAATCTCTAATGGTAGAAAAATGGTGTTGGGGGAATTAATGGGATTGAAGGCCGATAAATGCCCAGCACCTGAAATTCTACATTCCAAAGGACTTAAGGAAGTGGCCCTAGAAATAATGGATAGTCACCTTCCAAAATCCTTTAAAATCTGGAACAGTTCCTACAGACTAGAGGGTAGTTAATGTAACTTCACTACTTAAAAAGGGAGGTAGAAAGAAAAGAGAGAATTATCAACCAGTGAGTTTGATGTCCATTGTGGGAAAGATGCTGGAATCAATATTAAGGATTTTTTTCGCAAAGCACTTGGAAAACAGTGGTAGAATGAGGCATGGATTTACAAAAAAGAAATAATGCTTGACATATCTCCTGGAATTCTTTGAGCATGTAAGTCATGGAGTTGATCAGGTAGAGGCAGTGGATATGGTTGATTTGGACTTTCAGAAGGCTTTAGACAAAAATTAAAATTAAAGTAAAATTGGAAAATTACTGACAGTTTTTAATAGCCAACTTCTGCAATCTGCTTAAATGTAATGCTCTTCCCTACTGATGAAGCAGCTACAGAACCTTTTGATCAAGAACCAGGTTAACTTCCAGACCTGGCCTCATGACTAAACAAATGCTTGTTTGCCTTTTCTAAGCTGTTACCCACCGCTCCAAACCAAAATTAATAAAAGAGTACGGCAAAAAATAATGAAAGATCAATGATCAACTTGGATGGAATTAAGCATAACGAAGGTCAGAAAACATTGGTGGGAGTAGTTTATAATATTTCCTCCCTGTTCCCCCTACATTTGTACCAGGAACAATTGTAGTTCATAAACCACAATGCAGTATTTATGGGGGATCTTTGATCTTCACATCGAAAATGTGGGACAAATTAATTTTCAAAGAGTCCACATTTGTAGAATGCTTTTGTGACTGTGACCTCGAACAATATGTTGTGAAAGCAACTTGGGAAAAAGCTATTTTAGATCTATTATTATGTAATGCAGTTGTGTTAATTAATGATCTCATGGCAAAAAATAATCAGCATTTTTGATCCTTGCCAAGAGTCTTAAATTTAAACAAAGTCTAAATAAAAACATTAGTGTCAGGGGAGCCAACTTAGGTTAAAAGGATAAATAGACTGAAAGATATGGTGGTAAATAAACAGATACATTTTTCAAGGAACTATTCAAAAGCTTCAACAAACATGCATTCCATTAAAAAGTCAAAGCTTAATGAGAAGCATCAGCCTGTGATTAACCAGGGAAGTTGAGGCTTGCATGAGGTTGAAAGCAGTAGTTTTTTTTAACATGAAGGATAGTAGTATTTCTCATGGTTGAGAGAGTTTTGAAACAAATAAAACATGAGCCAAAATTGATTCGAAAAAATCTTGAAGATGGGATATTAGAGTAAAACAGTCAGAGATATAAGCAAATAGTAATACCTTCTAAAAAGTACATAAAGAGTAGATTAGGTAAAGTTAGGGACAGAAAAAAAAGAAATTATCATGGTGGATGAGAAAATTACACTGACTAAACGAATATTTTGTTGGTGTCTTCGCAGTGGGAGTAAAAAGAGTTACAGTAGAATTGGAGAGTAACTACAAGCGAATGAAATAATAGTTTGTGTTATTTGTTCAAGTAATTGAATTGAATTGAATTGAATTTATTGTCACGTGTACTGGGGCACAGTGAAAAGCTTTGTCTTGTGGGCAATACAGGCAGATCACAGAGTTAAGTAGCATAGATAGTAAATAATAGGTAAACAGCGGCAAAAACAAAACTCAGGTACAGGCGAATGCTCAGAGTTTATGAGTCCACTCAGTATTCTAACGACAGTAGGGTAGAAACTGTTGCGAAACCAACTGGTGCGTGTGTTCAGGCTTCTGTACTTCTGTAGAGGTTGTAGAAAAACATTGCCAGGGTGGGATAGATCCTCAAGAATGCTGGCTGCCTTTCCTTGACAGTGGGCCTGGTAGATGGATTCTATAGATGGGAGGTCGGCCGTTGTGATTGGCCGGGCCGAGTTCACCACTCTGTGTAACCATCTCCGATCTTGAATGGTACAGTTGATACATCCAGACAGAGTGCTCGATGGCGCACCTATAAAAATTGGCAAGGGTATTTGCCGTCGTGCCAAATTTCCTCAGATGCCTGAGGAAGAAGAGACATTGTTGGGCCTTTGTAATCAGTGCGTCCACATGAAGAATCCAAGAAAGCTTGTTGTGGATGACCACTCCCAGGAGCTTGACACTCTCCACTCCTTCCACCTCTGTGCTGTTAATGTGTAGGGGGACATGAGTAAAATCCGGCCGAAACTCAATAATGTGTTCCTTGGTTTTGCCGGCATTGAGAGCTAGGTTGTTCTCAGTGCACCATTTTTCCAGGTCTTCTACCTCCCGTCTGTAGTCTGTTTCATCGCCGTCTGAGATTCGACCAACTATGGTGGCATCATCAGCAAACTTGCAAATGGCATTAGTCTGGTATTTGGTGACACAGTCACGGGTATATAGTAGGGGGCTGAGTACGCGCCCCTGGGGGTCTCCAGTATTGAGTGTTAGTGAGGATAAAATATTGTTCCCAATCTTCACTGATTGTGGCCTGTGGGTCAGGAAACTGAGGATCCAGTTACAGAGACTGATGTGGGCTTCCATGCCATAAGAGCAAGTATTTCCTTCCCTATTTACCCTTCATAAAATTGTGATGAACAATGTTCTTAAACTGCTGCAGTCTAAATGGCATAGGTACACTCACAGCACTGTTAGAGAAGGAGTTCCAGAATTTAGCAGTTAAAGAACTGCAGTATATTTCTTAGTCAGGACTGTATATTTCCTGTTTCTTAACACAGGAGAGTATCAGGATTTGGAGGATGACTTGCAGGTTGTGGAATTCTCAATCAAGTATCACCCTTGTCCTTCTTGGCATCAGAAGTTGCAACCTTGGAAAAATCTGATGTAAGTGCCTCCAAGAATTCAAAGTAGATTATGTGAATGGTACACACTGCTGTCATTATGTGCCAATAGTGAAAGGAGTCAGTGGTGGTTGCAGTGCTTGTCAAATGGTCTGCTTTGTGGAGATAAAAGAATGTTGATGCAGTTACACTCATCTAAGTAAATTCAGAGCATCCTATTGAACTGATTTGTAGACAAGATATAGGAGGTCAGAAAGTTAACTCTTGTAGCTACAGTAGTCATGTGACTGTCCTAAGTTAAATTTCCAGTCATTGGCAGTCCTCACAATGTGAACATTGGTGACAGCATTGCTATTGAATGTCCTGTGAAGAGGTCTGATTGAATTCTGTCTTGTTGAAAATGATCATTGGCTGGCAGTTATGTGGTGCAGTTGTTACTTCCCATGTGTCAACACAAGGCTGAATGCTGCTCAAGGCTTGTCACAGGTATTGATTGCAGGGATGTTGGTACTGTTCTCCTGAACATGCAGTGGAATTTTGGGATAGGTGACGACAGTGGCCATTAGTCTTCTCCAGTGCCTCTGGGAAAGTATATGTCAGAGGCAACAGATATACATTGTACAAAAATAGATCTTTGTACGGGATAAATGTGCAAAAGCTGTTGACCAACTAGACAGAATCTAACCAGACGTCTTGACATTCAACAACAGTTATAGTTTAACGTTGGCCAGTGAATGTTAGAGAAACTCAGTAAATCTGTGGGGAGAGAGAAAGAGAGAAATAACTAGTTTGAAAAAGGTATAAGAGAGTACAATAGTCTTGATATTTAAAAGGAAGAGCTGATTGCTGGTACATGTGGAGAGCCAGCTAATATTCACAACCAGGTCTTATCAATATAAACGGCAATGGAGCTCTGCCTGGATCAGACACTTTCTGGGGACCGCAGGATTAGTTCCCAGAAGTTACGTCATTTGTAAGAAGGAGACGTGACCGAGATTGTGGGGGACTAGAGAATATGTGAAAGGAAGACTTAAGACTTTCTTGTGAGACGATAAGACTGTTCTAAGACTACAACGAGATAATATTATTAATACTATCAACTTTGGGGAGATGAAACGCAGACAGGTGCCTCACATGAGGCTACTGAGTAAGATAAGGGCCCATAGTATCAGAGGCAAGATGCTGGCATGGATGGAAGCTTGGCTGTCTGGCAGGAAGCAGAGTGGGGATAAAAGGGTCCCTCTCAGGATGGCAGCTGGGTAACAAGTGGTGTTCCGCAAGGCTCAGTGTTGGGACCACAACTTTTCACTTTATATATTAATAATGATCTGGATGAAGGAACTGAGGGCATTCGGGCTACGTTTGCAGATGAGACAAAGACAGGTAGAGGGACAGGTAGCATTGAGGAGGCAGGGAGGCTGCAGAAGGATTTGGACAGGTTAGGAGAGTGGGCAAAGAAGTGGCAGATAGATGTACAACGTGGGAAAGTGTGAGGTCATGCACTTTGGAAGAATAGAGGCTTGGGCTATTTTCTAATTGGGGAGAAAATTCAAAAGTCTGTAAGTGCAAAGTGACTTGAAAGTTCTAGTCCAGGATTCTCTCAAGGTAAACTTTCAGTTTGAGTCACTTGTTAGGAAGGCACATGCAACGATGGTATTTATTTTGAGAGACCTTGAATATAAAAGCAGGGATGTACTTCTGAGGCTGTATGAGGCTATTGGTCAGACCACATTTGGACTATTATGTACACTTTAGGGCCCCATATCTTAGGAAGGATGTATTGGCCCTGGAGCGTGTTCAGAGGAGGCTCACGAAAATGGTCCCAGGAATAAAAAGCTTAACATATGAGGAACGTTTGAGGACTTTGGGTTCATACTTGATGGAGTTTGGAAGGATGAGGGGGGATCAAATTGAAACAAGGTACCTTGCAAGAAATGTAACAAACATGACATTGGACAAATAGGCAGAAAACTAGCCACCAGGATATGGGAACAGCAACTGGCCACAAAAAAACATGATCCACTCTCATTAGTATCCTCACATACAGATGAGGAAGGACACCACTTCAACTGGGACAACACATCCATCCTAGGACAAGCCAAACAGAGACACGCACGAGAATTCCTAGAAGCATGGCATTCCAACAGGAACTCTATCAATAAACACATTGATTTCGATCCCATTTGCCACCCCCTGAGAAAAAGAACAGGAAATGATGCCACCACAGGAAATGACATCACTAACCCAAGGAGACCTAAACACATAAATAGAAAGCAGGGCAAACCCCGGTGTTTCATCTGGAGGCTCACTGATGATGTTACCTAATATGGTGATGAAAACGTCTGAAAACAAACCTTCCAGCTCAGTGAGCGAACCTGCATCCAGAATCAACTAAGTTTCTCCAGCAATTTCTGTTTCAGATTTCCTGCATCCGCTGTTGTTTTGTTTTGTCAAAAAAAAATTGGTCATGATTGTTGTCACTTGGAGCAATGCAATTTAGTTCCCATGTTTGTTGCATTACAACAACGATTGCATTTCAATAAGTTCTTTTTTAGTTCATGGTCACAAAAGGCAATTTAAGAGACAAGTCTTTCTTTCCATTAATATTCAAGCCATTTTATAATCCACTGTAATCAAGGGAGGGATGGAGGAATGCATTCTGTCAATATTGATTCTCCCCACTTACTTTCTGACGTGTGCTGGTAGTTATAAAAGTAAGGGGTGGGGTTGCAGATGGAGTGTGGCATAACAGAAATAAATTGGGGTATTGTGTATTTCACAAAATAGTGACTTGTGGGCTTACTGACTGGAGTTTAGAAGTGTGTAAGTTTTAGGAAGGAAGTAGTTCACAGCTTTATTTATGCTAATCATGTTAACATACTTGTTCTGAGAAAATCGCAGTGACAAAGGTCAGGACGGTTTCTTAGAGCTAAGGTTGGTTTGCAATATTGAGGAATGTTAAGTCACTTCTGAGAATATTCACACTAGAGTCTGTGGAAAGAAATATAATTGTTGGGTCAAAAAGCCAGAGCTGTTGGTCACCTTTCTATACAAAGGATGTTGTAAGTAGGCTGAGTTTTTTTCCTGGAACATCAGAGCCTGAGCGAAGTCTATAAAATCACGAGGGTGTTGAATAGAGTGAATAGCGAAGATCTTTTACCTAAGTTAGGGAAGTCCAAAACTAGAGGGCATAGGTTTAAGGTGAGAAGGGATGGATGTGAAAGTGACCTGAGGAGTAACTTCCTTTCACTCAGAGGTTGGTGCATGTATGGAACGAGTTGCCAGAGGAGGTGTAGGTGGGTACCATTCCAACATTTAAAAGGGATCTGGATGAGTATACGAATAGGAAGGGTTTAATGATTCCTTCACTTTCCAGTTTCCTGATTTCTGCTTCTAGTTTTGCATATGAAGCAAATGGCACTGGGCGGGCCTTGCAGAATCATGGAATTGCTTCCTGGTCAACACGCAAGGTTGCGGTAACCAAAAAAAGCTGCAGGTCCACAAGATGTCAGAATTACTCATTGACTTTCATATGCCCCAATGTCATTTGCCCGGGAAAAATAACACATTGTTTCCACACACTGGGCCTAGTCTTCGGCAGCAGTATAGAACAAGTCAAGCTTCCCAAATAAAGGCATGATGCCAGAAATGCTTACCCAGCTCAAAGACAATTGTTGCGAGCAAATTTCTCCAGGACTGAATATATTTCTGTCATTGCCACTAAAATAACTCAGTAGGTGCCAGTATCCCATTACCAAGTGACTCTTGATTTGTAGGTTCATAGTACTTGACACTGGTCCGGCTTCGTCAGGGTCAGCTCTGAGTGAGCAGACCCTCTGACACTCCTGCTTATATTTGTCAGCCAAGGCTCCCTGATTGGACCAGTTAACAGCATCATTCAAGGAACTCATATTCTATGAGGCTCATTTGGCTGACTTCGTTGCAATCACTATGTTCCTTCTTTGGCAATTTTGTCACAAGTCTCCTAAATGTTCATAAGAGAAAATTGCAGGGCTGACTGGGCTACTTTCGCTTTGTTTCCATCTCAATCTACTTCACTCCAACTCACTCAGCAAATTTCAGAGTCATTATGGAAAGAGATAAGGTTAGTGCAGAAATGAAGTGTCTAAATTGGGGGAAAGGTCAATTTCAAGTTCATTAGACAGGATTTGGCAAACATAGACCACAGCTAGAGATGTCACTTGCGGTAGTAAGTTTCTAGAGTGCGTTTAGATTAGATTAGATTCCCTGCAGTATGTAAACAGGCCCTTCGGTCCAACATGTCCACACCCACCCTCTGAAGAGTGATCCACCTAAACCCATTCCCCTGCCCTATTTTTTCTTCTGACTAATGCACCTAACACGATGGACAGTTTAGCGTGACCAATCCAACTAACCTGCACATCTTTGGATTGTGGGAAGAAACCGGACCACCTGGATGAAACCCACGCAGACACGGGGAGAATGTGCAAACTCCACACAGGCAGTCGCCTGAGGTGGGAGTTGAACCCGGGTCCCTGGTGCTGTGAGGCAACAGTGCTAACCACTGAGTCACCATGCCACCCGATTAATAGATTAATATGGAGGAGTTATTAGATGTTTTAGCGAGCATAAAAATGCACAAATCCCAGAGCCTAATGAGATGTATCCCAAGCTGCTATGGGAGGCACAGGAGGAGATTGCTGCGGCTTTGGTGGAGATAATACCTCACTGACCGTAGGTGAAGTGTCAGATGAGTGGAGAATAGCTAATGTGGCTCCTTTGTTCAGGAAAGGCAGCGGGGATAGGCCAAGTAATTACAGACCAGTTAGTGTGACATCAACGGTAGGGATATTAGATTAGATTAGATTAGATTACATTACAGTGTGGAAACAGGCCCTTCGGCCCAACAAGTCCACACCGACCCGCCGAAGCGAACCCACCCATACCCCTACCCCTACATTTACCCCTTACCTAACACTACGGGCAATTTAGCATGGCCAATTCACCTGGCCCTGCACATCTTTGGACTGTGGGAGGAAACCGGAGCACCCGGAGGAAACCCACGCAGACACGGGGAGAACGTGCAAACTCCACACAGTCAGTCGCCTGAGGCGGGAATTGAACCCGGGTCTCTGGCGCTGCGAGGCAACAGTGCTAACCACTGTGCCACCGTGCCGCCCACGGAAAGATTTCTGACAGACATGATTAATCAATATTTGGAAAGGCAGGGATTGATCAGGAATGGTCAGCATGGATTTGAGAGGGAGATTCTGTCTGACTAATTTTATTTTGCAAAGATGACTAAATATATGGATGAGGGTAGTGCAGCTGTTGTGGGTTACCTGGACCTCAAGACTGCCTTTGACAAGGTCCCACGTGGAAAGGTAAGAGCCCATGTGTCCAATGCAAGTTGGCAAAGTGGATCTGACATTGGCTTGCCAACAAGAGGCAAAGGGAGGTTTGGGTTTTGTGATTGGAAGCCTGTGACCAGTGATGTACCACAGGGATTGATGCTGAGTTTCTTGCTGTTTGTTATTTACATTAACGATTTGGATGTGAATGTAGGAAGTATAGTTAGTATGTTTGCAGATGACATGATAATTGGTGGCGAAAGTGAGGACTGCGTTTGCTGGAGATTAGAGTCAAGATTAGAGTGGTGCTGGAAAAGCACAGCAGGTCAGGCAGCTTCTGAGGAGCAGGAAAATCGATGTTTCAGGCAAAAGCCCTTCATCACGTGTTGTTGATAGTAAGGAAGATGGTCTCAGGCTACAGTCTGATATTGATCAGCTGGTAAATTGGACTGAGAAATGCCAGATGGAATTTAATCCTGATATGTGTGAAGTGATGCATTTTGGGAAGTCAAATCAGGGACAGATCTATGCAATATATGATCCTTTGGGAGTACTGAGGAACAAAGGGATCTAAATTACAAGTCTATAGATTCCTGAAGATAGAGTGGTGAAAAAGACACATAGGATGCTTGCTTTCATAGTTGGGGTGTAAAATACAGAGCAGGAAAATTTTGCTGAAACTTTGTAGAGCATTAGTTAGGCCACAGATGGAATAATGTGTCCGTTTTGGTTGCCACACTACCAGAAGGACATAATTGCACTGGAGAGGGTGCAGAGGAAATCACCAGAATGGTACATGGCATGGAAAGTCTCGGTTATGTGGAAATACTGGGTAACCTGGGTTTGTTTTCCGTGGAACAGAGGAGGTTGGGCTGGGATTTTCCCCATAACGGATGTATCTAAAACCAGAGAACATAAGCTTAAGATAAGGAGTAAGTGGTTTAGAGGGGATCGGAGGAAAAATGTTTTTACCCAGATGGTGATAGAAATATGGAACGGGCTGCCTGAGAGAGGGTATTGGAGGCAGACACCCTTGCAACATTTAAGAAACTCTCGATGAGTCCTTAAAATACCAAGGCATAGTAGGCTCTAGAGCAAGTGCAAGCAAATGGGATGAGTGTAGTTTTGGATTTCCTGGTCAGCATAGATACGGTGGGCCGAAGGACCTATTCTTTATGACTTTATAACTAAGATAGTAGAAAAAAATCAGTTGCACTGTACTGGTAATGCTGGTTACAGAGCACTATAGCATTGAGAAAGTACATTAAAACAAGCACCATAATCAAAGACCTCCACAAGACGGTGCACAACTTCAGGTAAACAGCCTCAGCAGTTGAAAGTACCTCAGAGCTGTTTAGAAAACTTTAGCACACACAAACAGCATATTGCAGTCTAGATTAGAGTGGTGCTTTTCCAGCACCACTCTAATCTAGACTCTGGTTTCCAGCATCTGCAGTCATTGTTTTTACCGAGCATAATGCAGTGACAGTACTTGCATAAATAGAATGAGTCATACATCACTGTTACTGACTTGAACAAGCCATGTCATCTTGCACTGCAACATGCTCAGCAGCATTTGTGCAAAGCCTCAGCCTTTTGTAGGAAAGCTTGTTGTTGTTAGTGCTGCCTTGTTCTAATTTATGCAGCTGACCCAGAAATTCAAAACACTTTAGTCCCTAGTTATTCTGGACTGACAAAGGTTTTCTGGCATAGAGGGACTGAGGACACAATGTGATAGACTGTCACACTCCGGATTTCCCACCATCAGTGACAATACATCCTTTCATTTATGGGTGGGCATATTGTTAAGATATGCAAATATGCTCGGTATCCACTGTTGCTGCAGACACATGAGGAACCATTTAAAGCTTAAAGGTGCCAGAAAGTTTTTTGTGCCTTTCTGAAAATGTGAATATATTGAAAACCTCCGTACGGAGTCAACATCACGCACTGCATCAGGCTTCTGAGGCAAGTCATGGAGAGTCTCCATATCTTAAATACTTCCGGCAGAGATGGAAGATCCTCTCTTAAACAGTTTGTGTTCTCTGAAAGCAGGTTATGGATCAAACAAAAGTGGGAGGTTGGAGGGCAAAAAGGTAAATGTTCATTTTTTTAATATAGATATTTTTATTGAAAGTTTAACATATTTTTACAAGTTTACAAATAAAAAAACCCCAAGTATAAACATTGATATACAATTAAATCTTAAATAGATAATAACCAAAATTTAACAAGAAAATTCCGAGAAAAAAAAAACTCAACTAACTACTAATCTAACCTACAACTAACCTGAGTGTATAATTAAGTCTCTTACATTATTCAAATAAGAGAAAAAAACCCGACGGATAACACAGAAATTGGGTAGTGAGATACATGCTCGGAATGTGTTAACATCAAATGTAACAAAACCTTCGTGCGGGATTCCTCTGCCAAGGGGCCCCGGACCAGCCAGGTTCACCATCTCAATTAAATAAAAGCCCTTCTTAGGATGGCCGAAATATCTGTATTTATGTAATTCAAGAAGGGCTGCCATATTTTATGGAATAATGCGGTCTTTTGGTGCACCATATTTGTAAGGAAGTCAAGGAGAATACATTCCATGATTAATCTGTGCCAATTTGAAGGTTCAGGGGGGCCCTCAGCCACCCAGTTCACCAAAATATTTTTCCTTGCACAGAAAGAGAGAATAGAAAATCTATTCCCGTGCATATCCAGGGAGGGTAAGTTCGAAAAGCCCAAAAGGAGAGATACAGGGTCCACTCTAATTTCCATTCCTAAGATTTCTGTCAGAGCACTTGCTACTTTAGTCCAATATCTACGGATCTTATGACAGGTCCATAAGCAATGTACAAGAATGCCCACCTCTATTTTACATTTGGGACACATTGGAGATGCTCCTGCCTTAAATTTTGCCAATTGGTCCGGTGCTATATGGGCCCTATGAAGTATCTTCAGCTGGATAGCCTGAGTTCTGTTGCAGATGGTGATTCTTCTGGCGTTTTCACAAATGTCATTCCATGTTTCTATAGAGATTTCTAGTCCCAAATCCTGACCCCATATTTTAAGCAGATTGTCCATATCTCCCGATACTTCATCATGTAGTAAATGATAAATAGTGCTGATGGAAGATACCCCCATTGGCCATAGCACTCTATGTTCTCTATCTGATTTATAAAGACTATCTAATAACGTAGTCTTCTTCTGTATGTAATCTCGAATTTGAAAGGTCTCCAGTAGGTAATCCAAATTTCTGACGCAGCTGTTCAAAAGACATCAGGACCCCTTCTTTAAACAGATCCCCTAAACATGAGGTACCCCTGGATCTCCAGAGTTTGAAAGTGACATCTGTAAGCCCCGGTTGAAATCCCCATGCTCCCACTATCAGAGCATAGGGGGATGTTTTATGTGAGTTGCCCTCATTTTGCCGCATTATATTCCAAGCTTTAATTGTGTTCAGTATTATAGGGTTATTACATTGATCCGTGATGATTTTCCTCTTGTCTGAAAATAAGAGGTTAATAAATGGGCATTTTACTTGAGAAGCCTCGATGTCCAGCCAGATTGATTGCGGGTCAGACAAGACCCAATCAGCTATGTAACTTAATAGACAACTTAACTGATATTTCCTAAAACCTGGGAAATCCAGTCCATCCTTACCTGTGGAAGCTGTAGCTTCTTCAGCTTAATGAGGAGCCATCTATGATTCCAGATAAAGGAACCCAACCAGCCATATAATTTACGTAGTGCCAGCCTCGGCAGCATCACCGGAAGCATTCTCATAGGGTATAGGAGACGGGGCAGGACATTCATTTTAATTAGTGCTATTCTACCCAGCCAGGAAATTGGAAGGTCTCCCCATCGCTGGAGGTCCTGCCTTATCCTTTCCAGTAAATGCACAAAGTTAGCCTTGTATAACTGACCAAATACTGGGGTAATAAAAATGCCTAAATATAAGAAACCCTCCAGGGACCACCGAAAGAGAAAGTGGGATCCGTCCAATAGATGGGATATACTAGCAAGGCCACCCATTGGCGTATGCTCCGATTTTGAGAAATTAATTTTGTAGCCTGAAAATACACTAAATGTATTAATAACTTGGATTAAGCGAGGTATGGACATCAAAAGATTACTGAGAAATAGAAGTTAAAAATCACACAACACCAAGTTACAGTCCAACAGGTTTAATTGGAAGCACACGAGCTTTCGGAGCGACGCTCCTTCATCCGAAAGCTAGTGTGCTTCCAATTAAACCTGTTGGACTATAACCTGGTCTTGTGTGATTTTTAACTTTGTACACCCCAGTCCAACACTGGCATCTCCGAATCATGAGAAATAGAAGAACATCATCTGCATAAAGGGTAATTTTATGTTTACCTGCACCAATCTTCAGGACCGTTATATTAGGGTCAGTCCGTATAGCTTCTGCTAGTGGCTCAATTATTAGCTTAAATAACAATGGCAAAACAGGACATCCCTGACGGCAGCCCCTATCCACACTGAGCTATCTGAGCCTAATCCATTGGTAATCACAACTGCTTTGGGATCACTCTGTACTACATCCTCAGGAGAATTCATACTCTCAACAAACAGTATTTCAATTCCATCTCAAACACCAAAAACTGTAAGTACAACAAACTTTTATCTACCCATCTCCATAACCAGCGCTCCTTAAACATTCCAAAAGATTCCCCTGGCCTCGGAAACTACTCAGACGCCATTAGCCATGCGGCTGATGCAGCTGCCATCCCCACGCTGATTGAAGATGTCACTTCCGCCCCCATAATGGCCACTCCCACAACCACTTCCGCCCCTCACAATTCCTCATGCATCTTACGTGATATCACTTCCATCCCTCACATCATCGCTGATGCCACATGCTCAGTGACTTCCGCCACCCCTACTGCCGTGGTCACCACCACTTCCGCCCCCACCAGCGCCACTCACCTGCATTCTGCTGACACTCCCCCCACAGACCCCACTGTCACAATCCCCACCCCCCAGAACCCGAGGGGAACACTACCCCTGCTCATGACTCCACTCCCATCCCCCCTACCACCACACCCACTCCAGTTACAGGTTCCGCCCCCACTCCCAGCTCCACACCCACACCAGATCCCAGCTCCCAGACCTGCCGAGTTTTCACCATCCCTCCAGACCTCCCCCTCACTGAGGACGAACGGTCAGTCCTCAGCAAAGGACTCACCTTCATCCCCCTCCGTCCACGCATCAATGAATTTAATACACAACCGTGACGTCGAACAATTCTTCTGTCGCCTCCGCCTCCGAGCTTACTTTCACAATCAGGACTCCCGCCCACCATGCAAGGACCCCTTCGCCCACCTCCAACACACTGCATCCACCTGGACACCCCGCGCTGGCCTATTACCTGCCCTCGACCTCTTCATTTACAACTGCTGCCGGGACATTAACCGCCTCAACCTGTCTACCCCCTCCCCCACTCCAACCTCTTACCCTCACAACGCACAGCCCTCCAATCCCTCTGCTCCAATCCCAACCTCACCATCAAGCCAGCGGATAAAGGGGGCGCAGTGGTAGTCTGGCGCACTGACCTCTACATCGCAGAAGCCAAACGCCAACTCGAGGACACCTCTTCCTACTGCCCCCTCGACCATGACCCCACCCCCCATCACCAAATCATCATCTCCCAGACCATACAGAACCTCATCACCTCAGGAGATCTCCCACCCACAGCTTCCAACCTCATAGTCCAGGAACCCCGCACTGCCCGGTTCTACCTCCTTCCCAAGACCCACAAGCCTGACCACCTTGGCCGACCCATTGTCTCAGCATGCTCCTACCCCACTGAACTCATCTCTACCTACCTCGACACTGTCCTATCGCCCCCAGTCTAAGAACTCCCCACATACGTTCGAGACACCACCCACGCCCTCCACCTCCTCCAAGACTTCAGTTTCCCTGGCCCCCAACGCCTCATCTTCACCATGGATACCCAATCCCTCTACACCTCCATCCACCATGACCAGGGCCTCCAAGCCCTCCGTTTTTTCCTCTCCAGACATCCCCAACAGAACCCTTCCACCGACACTCTCATTCATTTGGCCGAACTGGTCCTCACCCTTAACAATTTCACCTCCGAATCCTCCCACTTCCTCCAGACCAAAGGGGTAGCCATGGGCACACGTATAGGCCCCAGCTATGCCTGTCTCTTTGTTGGTTACGTAGAACAGTCGATCTTCCGTAATTACACCGGCACCACTCCCCACCTCTTCCTCCGCTACATTGATGACTGCATTGGCGCCATCTCGTGCTCCCGCGCGGAGGTTGAGCAATTCATCAACTTCACCAACACATTCCACCCTGACCTTAAACTTACCTGGACCATCTCTGACACCTCCCTCCCCTTCCTGGACCTCTCCATCTCCATTAATGACAACCGACTTGACACTGACATTTTTTACAAACCCACTGACTCCCACAGCTACCTGGATTACACCTCTTCCCACCCTACCTCTTGCAAAAATGCCATCCCATATTCCCAATTCCTCTGCCTCCGCCGTATCTGCTCCCAGGAGGAGCAGTTCCACCACAGAACACACCAGACGGCCTCCTTCTTTAGAGACCGCAATTTCTCTTCCCACGTGGTTAAAGATGCCCTCCAACACATCTCGTCCACATCCTGCACCTCCGCCCTCAGACCCCACCCCTCCAACCGTAACAAGGACAGAACGCCCCTGGTGCTCACCTTCCACCCTACCAACCTTCGCATAAACCAAATCATCCGCCGACATTTCCGCCACCTCCAAAAAAGACCCCACCACCAGGGATATATTTCCCTCCCCACCCCTTTCCGCCTTCCGCAAAGACCGTTCCCTCCGTGACTACCTGGTCAGGTCCACGACCCCCTACAACCCACCCTCCCATCCTGGCACTTTCCCCTGCCACCGCAGGAACTGTAGAACCTGCGCACACACCTCCTCCCTCACCTCTATCCAAGCCCCTAAAGGAGCCTTCCACATCCATCAAAGTTTTACCTGCCCATCCACTATTATCATTTATTGTATCTGTTGCTCCCGATGCGGTCTCCTCTACATTGGGGAGGGTGGACGCCTCCTAGCAGAGCGCTTTAGGGAACATCTCCGGGACACCCGCACCAATCAACCACACCGCCCCGTGGCCCAACATTTCAACTCCCCCTCCCACTCTTCCGAGGACATGGAGGTCCTGGGCCTCCTTCACCGCCGCTCCCTCACCACCAGACGCCTGGAGGAAGAACGTCTCATCTTCCACCTCGGAACACTTCAACCCCAGGGCATCAATGTGGACTTCAAGAGTTTCCTCATTTTCCCTTCCCCCACCTCACCCTCGTTCCAAACTTCCAGCTCAGCACTGTCCCCATGGCTTGTCCGGACTTGTCCTACCTGCCTATCTCCTTTTCCACCTATCAACTCCACCCTCTCCTCCCTGGCCTATCACCTTCATCCCCTCCCCCACTCACCCATTGTACTCTATGCTACTTTCTCCCCACCCCCACCCTCCTCTAGCTTCTCTCTCCACGCTTCAGGCTCACTGCCTTTATTCCTGATGAAGGGCCTTTGCCGGAAATGTCGATTTCGCTGCTTCTTAGATGCTGCCTGAACTGCTGTGCTCTTCCAGCACCACTAATCCAGAATCACCATACAGTGTTGAGGCCCATTTGGTAAAATGTTCATTTTTAGGTAAAGCTACTACAGTTAGCTGTAACATCCTGATACAGGGGGGGAAAGACCTAACCATATCAGAATATTGGTTTTTATCATTGTGCAGTATGCTTGCAGGGGTATTATACTTGCTGAAAAATGTGTTGCTGGAAAAGCGCAGCAGGTCAGGCAGCATCCAAGGAACAGGAGAATCGACGTTTCGGGCATAAGCCCTTCTTCAGGCTGATTCTCCTGCTCCTTGGATGCTGCCTGACCTGCTGCGCTTTTCCAGCAACACATTTTTCAGCTCTGATCTCCAGCATCTGCAGTCCTCACTTTGTCCTAGGGGTATTATACTTGTTCAAGATTGGATTTGCTGTGATAGGGTCACACTCAAAGCATGGTCACTTGGGCACAATAATTATCAATGTTTTGATTTGCAAGCACTAGGATAGAGTCAAAACCATGCTCGCTTAACTTCATGGCTTGAAAATAGATATTGAAACATTAGCCACGTATTCAGAAAGAAAGCAAGCACGCACAGGTTCATATTAAGCCATACAAATGGCTCATTGTTTATTCTTGAACCAGCATCATTAAAAGTAGATTATCTGTACGTTATTTCTGCACAGATTGGTAGCTGGACTGCCTACATCAAAGCAGCAGCTACAAGTACTGTGATTACCTATGTTAGTTACCAGTGAGTATCTTATATTAACATAGAGATGACCTCGATTACAGCAACTGCATCGGTGGCAGCAAGCGTGCCCAGCGTGAACTCGTGACAGTTGGCCCAGTGCAGACACAGCTTCCACATTGATGAGGCAGTCCCAGCGCCTACTCATGGCTGCTGCGGCAGGGGCAGGGAGGAGTTTGGGTTCCTGCCGACATCTGCGTCCAGTGCAGATTCATAGAGGCAGTGGCAGAGGTGAGTTTAGGCCCAGTACATGACCTGGTGGCAGCGGCTGCATCAGCGAAATGGACCTGAATTGGACTCGTGGCGGCAGTGGAGTCAGGTTTGGGCTAGTGTGGTAGCCAGCAACATCGGCAGTGAGGTTCAGTGAGGACTAAGTGGCAACGATGTTAGTAGAGGCAAGATACTACCGAGGAGTGGTGACTTTCATTCCAGTAGTGGCAGAATGGCGAAGTGGGCTCATGCTGGTGCAATGAAGTTGAAGGTGTGTACCTTTAAGAGAGCGTGAATGCTGTTCTGAACTGAGAGATTATAAGCACCTGTGTATATGACTAGATGGCAGTCCCAGAGTGCACTGGAAAATTGCAAATATGTAATATTTGCTTGTGATATGGATACCTGAGTTTTGGTTGCTGTTTTGACAACAATTTGAATTTAACCAATCAGTTTAAATTATACACCAGGATACTAAAACCCGATCAATTTTGAATTTATTATTTTGCCAACATCAAACCAATGAAACAATCCGATGTTAGGGATATGAAAAAAGGCAGGCATCAGACAAAGTAACTGCTATTGAGACAAATCCAAGAAATTAGGATCGCTCTCTATCAAAGATACCTTTTAATATGAAACATCTTCACAGTAAAAAGAAAGGCGACATCCCAGGTAGATCTTAAGCCAGAAGAAGGAAGACAGAGAAGATGACAGCCATTGTATGGTTTTGAAATTAACCTGATGTAATTTTAATAAGCGTTTTATTGGAACAGTATAATGTTACAGAGTTGGAGGCAGGTAATAAGCAGTTAAGAGAAAAAGGCACAGAGAGTTGTGAATAGCTGTTGTTCAATGTTCACTTCTGGAATTAAAGAATGAATTGATGTTATTTTCTTTAAATAGTGGAATTTGGGAGTTCATTGTCATGCATATTTTAACCAGTTCTGAGGTGAAGTGAGCTTTTCTGGGTGTTTGCTTTAATTAGCAGAAATGTTCACCACTGTGTCATAACACTGGCCACTAGGCAACACTTAGCAAGAAGGATTGTAAAGCTGAACGCTTCGTCTGCATTTTTCTGCCTTTATATTCTGTGTTTTGAGATGGCACTGGAGAGTGGTGACAATATACAGCACTTTTCACTGTATTTTATAAGAGAATACAATTGACAGTAAATCAAATCTACAACTGAAGGATCCAGGACTGATACAAGGTCAGTGCTGCAATAGGCAATCTCTAATTGATAGCAGTGGAACTTCCTTCGGGTTAGGAATGGCAGAATTCAACAGGATTCATGACTCTATTGCAGAATACATATACCTGGATATGTGGTGATGCCCTCCTACTGATAAATACCTGAGATTTGAATTTCCATGGTTCACATAAGAATGAACACTTGAGTATGACTTCCAGAAAATGCAGTCACCTTTGCAACTGTATTCTGTCATAAGTCAATGCATTTAGGATTGGAGAAAATGGATCAATAAGAAAACCTTACATATACAACAAAGTGACATTGTTGACTTCATGGAAATAGCTGTGTTGGATGTTACTCCAGTGTTGTCCTGCCTATATGAAATAAAGAACTGTGTCTCGCAAAAATGAGGTGACCATTTCAAAATAAAGTTCCAAGTTATGAAACCCATTAATTGTACCATTGTGAAAGGAGCTACCATGTTTGTGGAACTCTTACCCACTAATCATTATGTAGACTGTCATGTCCAGCATTTAGTCAGGAAGTTTAAAAGTTCAAATTCTCAATCGAAGGGATGTGGACATTTTTGACAATGACAGCATTTATTACCCATCCCTTATTATCCTTGAGATGATGATGACGTAAGTCCTTAAACTGCTGCAGTGCATGTAGGTATACCCACAGTGCTGTTATGGAGAGAGTTCAAAAATATTGATTCAGTGACAGTGAAGCAACAACAATATATTTCCGAGTTTGGGTAGTAGTTGACTGTAAAGGGAAGTTGAAAGTGGTGGTGTCCCCATGTTTACATTGCCCAATATTTTTTAGTTGGTCGCAACACCCCAGTGCAATACTGAAGAAACATCACACTGTTTGAGGTGCCATCTTTCAGATGAAATGTTAAGTCAAATCACATTTTAAAAATCCTGTGCCCTCTTTGATGGACAGCTTTTACTGAATATAATATGTTCTTAAAATTGTGTTTGACATTAAGGCGTTCCAATGCATACTTCGGTCAACTGAATTGAGGTGAGTTAAAGCATTACTTTATGGTGTACCCATTTCTTGGTTTATTGATATTGTACTTTCATGGCAGCTGATGAGAACAAAATAGGCTGCAGAGTGAAAACAACTCTTAAGATAGCAAGAGAATAGCTCTTTTAGTTTGTTTGATCTTATTGCTCCACAGTAAAGGTTACAAAACCTTAAGACATAAGTGCAGAAATACACCAGTCAGCACACCACATTTGCTTCATCATTCATGGCTGATTTCATAATCCTCAAATCTACTTGGCTGCCTTGATTCCTTTAGTCTATCTCAGCCTTGAATATACTTAATGACCCAGCCTAATTACCAAAGTCGGATTTAAGTCAATGTACCCACAACATTAACCTGGGCTCTGGGTTACTAGTCCAGTGACATTGCCACTACACCAATACCTCACCAAATCATTCATGGTACTGCAATTTTTCTCGGAACTTTTCAAACGAGGTGGAAAGGAAGGGTTGACTCCGAGTCTAAAGAGGGATAACAGGCAATATGGTGGCTCAGTGACACCTCACAGTGCCTGGGACTCGCATTCAGTTCCAGTCTTGAGTGACTGTGTGGAGTTTGCACATTCTCCCCATATCCATGTGGATTTCTACTGAGTGCTCTGGTTTCCTCCCACAGTCCAAAGATGTGTAGGTTAGGTGGATTGGTAATGGTAAGCCATATCTAGTGATTTGAGATATGCAGGCTAGGTGCATTAGTCATGGTAAATGTGGGGTTAGGTGGATAGGGAAGGGAGGGGATCTGGGTCTGGGTGAGATGCCCTTTGAAGAGTTGGTGTAGACTTGATGAGTCAAACTACCTTTTTCTGCACTAATTCTATTCTGTGATATAGACATGTTAAACAAGTGGGCAACAATTTAATCGATGGAATATAATGCGGCAAAATATGAGGTCATGTACTTTGGCAGGAAGAAGAGGAGCTAAATACTATTTAAGGCTGCAGAAAATTGTAGAGCAGAGGGATTTGTGAGTCCATATGTGTGCATCACAAAGACTAGCATCAAGTTCAGCAAGTAATAGGGAAGGCAAATGAACTGTTGCTTTATGTTTTGCAGGAAGTGAAATATAAAAATAGGGAGATCTTGCCTGAAACACAGTGCAAAGTTTATCTCAGGCAAGATATACTGGGATTGGAGACAGTTCAGAGAAAGTTCACTAGGTTGTTTCTGGGGTTGGAGAAATAGCCTTATGCTGACAGGTTGAATACTTTGAGCTTGGACTTTCAAAGAATGACAGGTGACCCTATTGAAACCTGCAAACCTGTAGAGAATATAATCAAAATACTGCAGATAATGGATGAAATACCACTCCAGAGGTTGGTATCCCATCACCAAATCACTCTTTACTTTAGACATGAATAGTCCTTGACTATAGTACTGTGTTATACCCATTCAGACACCAGAGTGTCAGTAGCCTTTCTATGTGAGCCAGGGCTCCTTATTTGGGCCTTGCAGAATCGCAGAACTGCTTCCTACCCAACATGCAAAGTGGCCTTTGCTCCTCTGATAGTCCTTAGACCTTTCTGGTAGACATTAATTAGAACTTCGTGTGGACAGCCATTTTATAATTGAAAAATGTTAAGCCAATTGAGGTGAATCTCTTGCAACCAATTTCTCCCCCTTAAGCTTCGGCCTGAGATCAATGATAACCGAACCAGTTGTCTTTCATAAGAGACCGGAACTGAAGTTGTATTCTTAATATGTAAAGTTCATTCAGCTTTGCTGAGGTCTTGTGCGAATTTAAGGACTGGGGTCCAGAGCGAATTTTACTAAAATCTGTTTCTACGATCATTGATAGGGCTGTCGATCAACAACTATTACAACTGGATGACTATTTAACCAGGTCTTTATATTGATTGGTTCTGATTTGGATGTTGCTGAGCAATTTAGGTATTCTAAGCCAGGGCATGTACTCTCTTGGACATCTTCCTGGATACTGGCCTGTGAGTTCTCTTACTCAATTTAAATCTAGTAGGATTCTTTTGCTGTCTCGAGTCCATATGCTGGCAACAGCTACAATGGTTTGCCAGCTAGGATCCTGAAGAAAACTTTTAGTGTTTGGCTGAAACTTGGCTTGTTTGGGGGTTTTGTTGTTGGTAATGGGCTACTGGCTTCTGTTCAGTTGTTTCAATAGTGACACAAGTAAAGTACAATCCTAAAGAAACTCACTTGCAACAGTTATTTTTGAGGTAGGGTAAATATTTTCTTACATCATGCCTTTGTTTGGGAAGCTTGACTCATTCAACCCTACCATTTGAGGATTAGGTTGAAGAAAGAATGTAGAAAGAATCTGTTATTTTTCCAGCAAACGACATTGTGCCAACCTAGAGTCACTCTAATCAGGATAACACCTGAATGAGGCTGTGCAATTGCTTGCACTCAAGTGATATTCTCCAAGCTAAGTCAGACTGGCGAAGGTGTCTGCTTTCATCGGAATAACTTATATACTTGACTTGCCACATTATCCAAAGATAAAGCCAGCTGTAGCGCATGTTTGAAATCTAGTTGAGCTTCAGCTAGTAGGCATTTTTGCATAGTTATATCATTAATCCCACATATCAGATGGTGTCTAAGCATCCCATTAAGAATTAAACAAAATTTGCAGGCTTCTGCCAGTTTTCTAACCTAGTCAGATTTCCCGGTTCTCGAATTGCCCAGTAAAAGCAATAGCATCTCAGAATTAGAGGAGGTGAGGCCGTAATATTCCTTAACTATTTCAGTTAATCCTTGCAAGATTTTAGTATCTGGTGCTTCAGGGAAATTCAGCCTCATAATGACAGAAAAAGCTGCAGCTCCACAGGCTGTCAGGTGAACTTCATCTGGCACAATGTCGTTTGCTGAAAAAAATAACAGATTCTTTCCACATACGCAGCCCAGTCCTCAATCGTAGGGTTGAATGAGTCAAGCTTCCCAAACAAAGACATGATGTAAGAAAATACTTACCCTACCTCAAAAACGACTGTTGCAAGTGAGTTTCTTCAGGATTGAGCTTTACTCTTGTCACATTTTGAAATAACTCTACAGAGGCCAGTATCCTGTTACCAAGTCACCTTTTATTTACACATGAGCAGTCCTTGATTTGTAGTACTGCCTCATACTGAGGCAGGCACCAGAGTGGCACTGAAGTTTATATATTAGCCATGGTTTCCTGATTGGACCAGATTAACAGCCCCAATCAAGGAATATATATTCTATGAAATCCAGTAGCTGACCTTGTTACAATTACGATGCTAGAAGTCTGAAATGTAAAATGAAATTACTGGAGAAACTCAGCAGGTCTGGCAGCATCTGTGCAGAGAAAAACAGTCAGCATATCGAGTCCAATGTGACTTCAGAACTAGACAAGGTTGAAAAGTTTCTGTTTGTTTTGCTGGAAATAGGGTGGGAGAGGGAGCAAGTGAACAGATAGTGAGGGTGCTCAGCGCCAAAGTCAGAGGAGTTGCTGATGACAGTGAAGGAAGGTGAAATGAAGGTGTGAAAAGGAAAAAAGTCAAGAAGACATGGATGTGTGTGCGTGTGTGTGTGTGCGCGCGTGTGCGCAAAAGGAGAGAGAGAAAAAACAAGATAAAGTGAGGTGGAGAGGGTGATTGGAGGATATAAGAAGAGTTGAGCATATGATCTGAAGTTGTGGAATTCAGTTCCGCTTGTTTCACCTCCCCCTCTGCTGGCAACATAACTCAATTTTCAAACCCTCAGGTTATTCAGGGACTGGAGATGTATAAAATTATGTGGGGCATGGACAGGAACGTTTCCCCTTGGTGGAGGGATGGATTACCAGGGAGCATGGATTAAGGTAAGGGGCAAAGGTTCAGCGAGGATGTGAGGAAACAGTTTTTCACCCAGAAGGTGGAATTCACTGCATGTAAAGGTGGTAGAGGCAGGACCTCCATCACATTGAGATGTGCACTTGCAGTTCCAAGGCATACAATGGGCCAAGTGCTCAAAAATGAGATTAGAATAGTTAGGTGGTTGTTTCTGAACTGGTTCAGATTCAATGTACTGAAGGTCATAGAGTCATAGAGATGTACAGCATGGAAACAGGCCCTTAGGTCCAACCCGTCCATGCCGACCAGATATCCCAACCCAATCTAGTCCCACCTGCCAGCATCCGGCCCATATCCCTCCAAACCCTTCCTATTCATATACTCATCCAGATGCCTCTTAAATGTTGCAATTGTAACAGCCTCCACCACATCCTCTGGCAGCTCATTCCATACACGTACCACCCTCTGCGTGAAAAAGTTGCCCCTTAGGTCTCTTTTATATCTTTCCCCTCACCCTAAACCTATGCCCTCTAGTGCTAGATTCCCCGACCCCAGGGAAAAGACTTTGCCTATTTATCCTATCCATGCCCTTTTCTATTTTGTGGATATCTGTGAAGCTATGATTATTGACAAGGTGAGTGCTGAGAGGGTGTTTTCGAAGTCCAGGACCAGAGGACAAAATCTCAGAATAAGGAGTTGTTCATGTAAAACAGAGAAGAACTTTTTTTTCTCTGAGGGTTTTTTGAATCTGTGGAATTCTTTACCACAGAGGATCATTAAGGCAGGGTCATTAAGTATTCTCAAGAGATAGATTTTTAAACATCAGTTAGGGAACTAAGCATTACAGGGATATGGCAGGAAAGTAGAATTTGGGCCAACATTCTATTTGCCTTCCTTATTATCCGGTGAACTTAAATTCTGGCTTTTCCTGAGTTTTGTATGGCACCCCCACATTCCTCTCTAGTCAATGTCAACCCCAAGGATGTTGAAATTGGAGAATTCAACAATGATAATGCCATTGAATGTCAACACAGCTCTCTTGTGTTGGAGACGGTCATTGCTTGGCACATGTTTGACATGAACGTTTGCCCAAGCATTTGCGCATATGTTGTTTCAGTATCTGAGGAATTGCAAATGGTGCTAAACATCAGCAAACATTTCCATGTCTGACCTCATGATAGAGGGAAGGTCATTGATGAAGCAGCTGAAGATGGTACCCTGAGGAACTGCGTCAGAAATATCCTGAAATTGACATGACTGACCTCTAGCCACCACAACCACCACCTTATGGGTCAGGTATGACTGCAACCAGAAAGGAATTTTTCCCGTGATACCCACTGACTTCAATTTTGTTCTTGGTTCTTGATGTCACACTCAGTCAAGTGCAGCCTTCATGTCAAGGATAGTAACCTTCATCACTTTACCTCCTCGATCACCATCCTGCTCACCTCCCACTCACTGTCCTTCTTGTCAACTTTCTCACTGTCTTCCTCCCAACTCTCAAGCTGTCACTGCCTCACCCATCTTCACACTTGCTGTACCCCTTCCTGAGTGGTGGTAGGTCAGCCCACAAGCTGGGTAGCAAGTGGAGCAGTGAGTTAAATGGAGATTGGGGCAATGAGTTGCAGGCAGCAGGTGATACAGAAGAATCAAAATGCAAGTGGGAGGCAGCAGGTGTACAGTGGTGACGGAAACAGCAACAACTCCTTTCTTTGTGCGATGGTAGAAGAGAGTGTTTTAAAACTGAAGTGTTGCTAGATTGAGAGCATTAAGCGTGGGATGATGAGAGAATGAGTTGTGTTTGAGTACAGGTAGTAGAATTTTGGATGAAATAAAATATCAAATACACTTTCAGCAACCAATGTGCTGAAGCATGGACAGGTATGCATTTTATTGTGAAGATTAGAATTTGATGGTTTAGCTTGGTTACCTTGGAATAAAAGAATTGTACAAACTGTCTGTTTAATTTAGCTGCATTTTTAATTGTGGAGTTAAATAGGAAAATAACTCATTTAAAAATAAGAATTGTTGTAAGTCTTTTTTCCGCAGTTGTTGTAAGCTGTGACATTTAATTAATAAATTAGAGACCCATTAAGAATAATAGGGTGGTTACGGTAGGGTATTTTAACTTTCCAAACATAGACTGGGACTGCCATAGTGTTTAGGGTTTAGATGGAGAGGAATTTGTTAAGTGTGTACAAAAAGTTTTCTGATTCAGTATGTGGATGTACCTACTAGAGAAGGTGCAAAACTTGACCTACTCTTAGGAAATAAGGCGGGGCAGGTGACAGATGTGTCAGTGGGGGAGCACTTTGGGGCCAGCGACCATAATTCTATTAATTTTAAAATAGTGATGGAAAAGGATAGACCAGGTATAAAAATTAAAGTTCTAAATTGGAGGAAGGTTGATTTTGACGGTATTAGGCAAGAACTTTCAAAAGCTGATTGGGGGCAGATGTTTGCAGGTAAAGGGATGGCTGGAAAATGGGAAGCCTTCAGAAAGTATAATTCTGTTCGGGTGAAAGAAAAGGCTGCTATGTACAGGGAATGCTGGATGACTAAAGAAATTGAGGGTATGGTTAAGAAAAAGAAGGAAGCATATGTCAGGTATAGATGAGATAGATTGAATGAATCTTTAGAAGAGCATAAAGGCAGCAGGAGTATACTTAAGACAGAAATCAGGAGGGCAAAACGGGGACATGAGATAGCTTTGGCAAATAGAGTTGAGGAGGATCTAAAGGGTTTTTACAAATACATTAAGGACAAAAGGGTAATTAGGGAGAGAATTGGGCCCCTCAAAGATCAGCAAGGCGGCCTTTGTGTGGAGCCACAGGAGATCGGGCAGGTACTAAACAGGTATTTACTGTGGAAAAGGATATGGAAGATATAGAATGTAGGAAATTAGATGGTGACATCTTGAAATATGTCCATATTACAGAGGAGGAAGTGTTGGATGTCATGAAACGCATAAAAGTGGATAAATCCCCAGGACCTGATCAGGTGTACCGTAGAACTCTGTGGGAAGCTCTGGAAGTGATTGCTGGGCCTCTTGTTGAGATATTTGTATCATCGATAGTCACAGGTGAGGTGCCAGAAGACTGGAGGTTGGCTAACATGGTGCCACTGTTTAAGAAAGGTGGTAAGGACAAGGCAGGGAACTATAGACCAGTGAGCCTGACGTCAGTGGTGGATTGTTGCAGGGAATCCTGAGGGACAGGATGTACATGTATTTGGAAAGGCAAGGACTGATTAGGGATAGTCAACATAGTCAACATTTGTGAAACCATGTCTCACAAACTTGATTGAGTTTTTTGAAGAAGTAACAAAAAGGATTGATAAGGGCAGAGCGGTAAATGTGATCTCTATGGACTTCAGTAAGGCGTTCGACAAAGTTCCCCATGGGGACTGGTTAGCAAGGTTAGATTTCCTGGAATACAGGGAGAACTAGCCATTTGGATACAGAACTGGCTCAAAGGTAGAAGACAGAGGGTGGTGATGGAGGGTTGTTTTTCAGACTTGAAGGCCTGTGACCTGTGGTGTGCTACAAGGATCAGTGCTGGGTCCTCTGCTTTTTGTCATTTATATAAATGATTTGGATGCGAGCATAAGTGGTATAATTAGTAAGTTTGCTGATGGCACCAAAATTGGAGGTGTAGTGGACAGCGAAGAAGGTTACCTCAGATTACAACGGGATCTGGATCAGATGGGCCAATGGGCTGAGAAGTGGCAGATGGAGTTTAATTTAGATAAATGCGAGGTGCTGCATTTTGGGAAAGCAAATCTTAGCAGGACTTATACACTTAATGGTAAGGTCCTAGGGAGTGTTGCTGATCAAAGAGACCTTGGAGTGCAGGTTCATAGCTCCTTGAAAGTGGAGATGCAGGTGAAGAAGGCGTTTGGTTTGCTTTCCTTTATTGATCAGCGTATTGAGTACAGGAATTGGGAGGTCATGTTGCGGCTGTACAGGGCATTGGTTAAGCCACTTTTGGAATATTGCATGCAGTTCTGGCCTCCTTCCTATCAGAAGGATGATGTGGAACCTCAAAATGTTCAAAAAAGACTTAGAAGGATGTTGCCAGTGTTGGAAGATTTGAGCTATAGGGAGAGGTTGAACAGGCTGGGGCTGTTTTCCCTGGAGCTTGGGAGTCTGAGGGGTGACCTTATAGAGGTTTATAAAATCATGAGGGGCATGGATAGGATAAATAAACAAAGTCTTTTCCCTGGGGTTAGGGAGTCCAGAACTAGAGGGCATAGGTTTAGGGTGAAAGGGAAAAGATATGAAAGAGATCTAAGGGGCAACATTTTCACTCAGAGAGTGGTATGTTATGGAATGAGCTGCCAGAGGATGTGGTGGAGCTGGTACTATTGCAACATTTAAAAGGTATTTGGATGGTTTTATGAATAGGAAGGGTGCTGGAAGGTGGGACTAGATTGGGTTGGGATATCTGGTTGGAATGGATGAGTTGGACCGAATGGTCTGTGTCCGTGCTGTACATTTCTATGACTCTATGACTTTTATAAACCACCCTGTGTCTTTTGCAAATCAGTGGGAGCATCTGGAAAATGTAAACCAAGTACAAGTGTTCAGCACAAGAAACATCTCAGCAGATCCTAAGAACAGAGACCACAGAATTGCTTTCCCAGTTTTCCCTTTGTCCAGAACACAATTCCCCCCACCCCGTGTCTGTGTTTAAGAGGAAGTTTATAAGGGAGCTGAGGTTTTATTTAGTAGCTGTATACCAATGGTTCATTATCGTTTGCTGTTGCGAGAATCTATTTTTTTTTATTAATGGGATGTGAGTGTTTCTGGTTAGGCCAGCATTTATTGCCCATCCCTAATTGCCCAGAAGGCCGTTTAGGGGCAACCACATTGCTGTAGATCTGGAGTCACATGTAGGCCAGACCAGGTAAGGAAGGCTGTTTCCTTCCCAAAGGACAGTATTGGTCTTTATAAATAGTAATTCTTGTTAAAAGTACAGAAACTTCATCCATGCTGCCTGTCAGCTTGGCACTAAGAAGGTGGTTTGTGCCGGGAACATTGGGGCATGATTTCCAGCATGTTTCCTCCGTGAGGTGTGTCAAGGCGTAGAGAGGCAGCTGAAGGAATGGTGTGAATATTTGAGACAAAGAAATCCAGTAGTCTGCACTGTTTGGAGGTGAAGGTAAGCTGGAATGCGGGATGTAACTTCAGGAGAAGAGGGAAGGGTGCTTGAGGCAAGAATGGAAGCTGGTTTCATTACCGAAACATTTCTTTCTGTTGTGAAGTTTCACTTTCTGGATTTGTGGAAATTGATGAAGCATTCTGCTTCCCTGGGCACAGTGGCTCAGTAGTTTACAAATGAGAGTTGTTTACAAATGAGAGGGACCGTATGTTGAAGAGGAGAGTATGTAACGGACTGGTAAGCTAGAGGAGATACTTGTTAGGAAGGAAGATGTGTTGGGCATTTTGAAAAACTTGAGGATAGACATGTCCCCCGGGCCTGACGGGATATATCCTAGGATTATGTGGGAAGCAAGAGAGGAAATTGCAGAGCCGTTGGCAATGATCTTTTCGTCTTCACTGTCAACGGGGGTGGTACCAGGGGACTGGAGAGTGGAGAATGTTGTGCCCCTGTTCAAAAAAGGGAATAGGGATAACCCCGGGAATTACAGGCCAGTTAGTCTTACTTCGGTGGTAGGCAAAGTAATGGAAAGGGTACTGAGGGATAGGATTTATGATTATCTGGAAAGACATTGCTTGATTAGGGACAGCCAGCACGGATTTGTGAGGGGTAGGTCTTGCCTTACAAGTCTTATTGAATTCTTTGAGGAGGTGACCAAGCATGTGGATGAGGGTAGAGCAGTGGATGTAGTGTACATGGATTTTAGTAAGGCATTTGATAAGGTTCCCCATGGTAGGCTTATGCGGAAAGTCAGGAGGCATGGGATAGAGGGAAATTTGGCCAGTTGGATAGAGAACTGGCTAACCGGTTGAAGTCAGAGAGTGTTGGTAGATGGTAAATATTCAGCCTGGAGCCCAGTTACAAGTGGAGTTCCGCAGGGATCAGTTCTGGGTCCTCTGCTGTTTGTAATTTTTATTAATGACTTGGAAGAGGGAGTCGAAGGGTAGGTCAGTAAATTTGCAGACGATACGAAGATTGGTGGAGTTGTGGATAGTGAGGAGGGCTGTTGTCGGCTGCAAAGGGACTTAGATATGATGCAGAGCTGGGCTGAGGCGTGGCAGATGGAGTTCAACCCTGTCAAGTGTGAGGTTGTCCATTTTGGAAGGATAAATAAGAATGCGGAATACAGGGTTAACGGTAGGGTTCTTAGTAAGGTGGAGGAGCAGAGGGATCTTGGGCTCTTTGAAAGTTGCCATTCAGGTGGATAGAGCTTTTAAGAAGGCCTATGGTGTATTAGCGTTCATTAGCAGAGGAATTGAATTCAAGAGTCGTGAGGTGATGTTGCAGCTGTACAGGACCTTGGTAAGGCCACATTTGGAGTACTGTGTGCAGTTCTGGTCACCTCATTTTAGGAAAGATGTAGAAGCTTTGGAGAGGGTGCAGAGGAGATTTACCAGGATGTTGCCTGGAATGGGAATAGGCCGTACGAGGATAGGTTGAGAGTGCTAGGCCTTTTCTCATTGGAACGGCAAAGGATGAGGGGTGACCTGATAGAGGTTTATAAGATGATCAGGGGAATAGATAGAGTAGACAGAGACTTTTTCCCCGGGTACAACAGAGTGTTACAAGGGGACATAAATTTAAGGTGAAGGGTGGAAGGTATAGGGGGGATGTCAGGGGTAGGTTCTTTACCCAGAGAGTGGTGGGGGCATGGAATGTGCTGCCTGTGGGAGTGGCAGAGTCAGAATCATTGGTGACCTTTATGCGGCAATCGGATAGGTACATGGATAGGTGCTTAAGCTTGGACAAATGTTCGGCATAACATCGTGGGCCGAAGGGCCTGTTCTGTGCTGTACTGTTCTATGTTCTATGTTCTATGGTTAGCAATTTTGCCTCACAGCACCAGGGACCTGGGTTTGATTCCTGCCTCAGGCGACTCTCTGTGTGGAGTTTGCACGTTCTCCCCGTGTCTGTGTGGGTTTCCTCCAGGTGCTCTGGCTTCCTACCACAGTCCAAAGATGTGCAGGTCAGGTGAATTGGTCATGCTAAATTGCCCATCGTGTGAGGTGCATTAGTCAGAGGGACATGGGTCTGGGTGGGTTACTCATCGGAGGGTCGGTGTGGACTTGTTGGGCCGAAGGGCCTGTTTTCACACTGTAGGGAATCTAATCTAATCTCATCTGTGTACACTCAGTAAATGTTGAACTAGTATGTAGTTACTTACGCTGTCAGTTAATGATCAAATGCCATCTCTCTCCTCAGACCCAGAGTTTGTGGGATCAACATTTATCAGAGCAGACAGTGGCACCGGTGATGATGACAAGCTATACTTCTTCTTCAGCGAGACTGCCCGAGAATTTGAATACTACAAAGTGGTGCGTGTTCCGAGAGTGGCTCGTGTTTGCAAGGTATGCACTGCCTGGCCCTCCATCCCCAAAAGGGTTATGTGATAAAAGGACAACATCACCAAGATCAACAAGACTTTTCCACTAACATCAAATCTTACCATCCCTCGTCACTTTTCTTATTCTGTGCTTTCTTTTAGAATGTATTTTTCTTAATCCTTTGGGATATGTGCGTCATTGGCAAGGTCTTCGTAGTCAAGCTTAGAGTAGTGCTGGAAAAGCACAGCAGGCCAGGCAGCATCCGAGGAACAGGAAAACCAATGTCTCAGGCAAAAGCCCTTCATTAGGAATGAGACCCTCAGCCTGCTGTGCTTTTCCAGCAATATTCTAATTTTGACTCTGAACAGTATCTGCAGTACCCACTAAGGCCTTTGTAGTTACCTATCCTTTAAAGTACCCTTGAGAAAGTACTGTTGAACAGCTTTCTTCAACCACTGCAATCCATGGACTGCACCAGCATCCAAATATAGAGAGGGTCGTAAGCAAGGGATCAAATTTGCCCAGCAATTACGATGTTCTTAGAAAGTGTGTGGACTCCAGGGAGTCTGAGCAAACTGACCACGCTACCATAGTACAAGGAGCCATTCAAATGCAAGAGATAAAAGCCGTGTAGTAATGGTAGGGGGCAGTATAATTAGGGGTACAGATATTTTCCCCTACAACCATGAGCATTAGTTCTGAAGGCTGTGTTGCCTGCCCATTGCCAAAGTTAAGGGCATCGAATGAGCACTTGAAGTGTCATGAAAGTCAAGGTCATGTGTGGAAAAGTGTAAGTAGAGCGTTTTTCTTTGGTGGCAAAAACTGATGGGTGAAAGGGCTTCTTCTGTACTGTATGATTCTATGTTTCTATGAAGATCATGGAGAAAATTTACTGTTGAAACTATTGGAAGCATGGTTAGGCAGTTTGCAGATGCCACCAAAATTGGTGGTACAATGGATAGTGAAGAAAGTTATCTAAGATTATAAAGAGATCTTGATCAATTGGGTCAATGGGCTGAGAAGTGGTAGATGGAGTTTAATTTGGATAAATGCGAGGTATTAATTTTGGTAAGCAAACAAGGACAGGATTTATACAATTAAAAGTAGAGCCCTTGGTGGTGTTGGAGAACAGAGACTTGGAGGTTCAGGTATATAATTTGAAGTTTGAGCCACATGTAGACAGGGCAATTAAGAAGTCATTTAGCACACTTGCCGTCATTGCTCAGACCTTTGAGTATAGGAATTGGATCATCGTGTTGAGGTTGTACAGGACATTGGTGAGGCCTCATCTGGAGTACACTTTACATAATTCTGGTCACCCTGCTATAGAGTCAGAGAGAGGTACAGCATGGAAACAGACCCTTTGGTCCAACTTGTCCATGCCAACCAGATATCCTAAATTAATCTATAGTCCCAGTTGCCAGCACTTGGCCCATATCCCACTAAACCCTTCCTATTCATTTACCCACCAGATGACTTTTAAATGTTGTAATTGTACCAGCCTCCACCACCTCATCTGGCAGCTCATTCCATACACACACCACCCTCTGTGTGTAAAAGTTGCCCCGCAGGTCCCTCTTAAATCTTACCCCTCTCACCCTAAACCTATGCCCTCTAGTTCTGGACTCCCCCACCCCAGGGAAAAGACCTTGATTATTTATGCTCTTCATGCCCCTCATGATTTTGTAAACCTCTATAAGGTCACCCCTCAGCCTCTGACGCTCCAGGGAAGACAGCCCTAGCCTATTGAGCCTCTCCCTGCCGCTCAAATCTTCCAACCCCAACAAACTCCTTCTCAATCTTTTCCGAACCCTTTCAAGTTTCACAACATCATTCCTATAGCAGGGAGACCAGAATTGCACACATAATTCCAAAAGTGGTCTAACCAATGTCCTGTATAGCCACGTTATTAAGTATGAGAGGATTCAGAAGAGATTTACCATGATGTCTCTGGGACTGAAGGGTTTGAATTATAAGGATGGGCTGGCACATTTTTTCACTGGAGCGTAGGAGGTCAAGAGGTTAGCTTACAGTCGTTTATACAATCATGAGGGGCATAGATAAGCTTAATAGTAAGGGTCTTTTCCTTAGGGTGGGGGAGTTCAATACTAGGGGCATATTTTTAAGCTGCAAGGAGAAAGATTTAAAAAGGACATGAGGGGTAACTGTTTTACACAGAATGGTTTGTGTTCGGAATGAACTGCAAGAGGAAGTGGTGGATGTGGGTACAGTTACAATGTTTAAAATACATTTGGATAAGTGCATAAGTACAAAAGGTTTAGAGGGATATGGGCTAAACTCAGGCAAGAAGACTAGTTTGGTTTGAGAACATGGTCAGCATGGACTTTATAAAAAATCTTAAAGTAAGGGAACACTTTGGAAGCAGCGATCATAATATGATAGAATTCAGTCTGCGGTTTGAAAGAGAGAAGGCAAAATCGGATGTAATGGTGTTACAGTTAAATAAAGGTAATTACGAGGGAATGAGAGAGGAACTGACGAAAATAGACCGGAAGCAGAGCCTAGCAGGGAAGACAGTAGAGCAAAAATGGCAGGAGTTTGTGGGTATAATTGAGGACACTGTACAGAGGTTCATCCCCAAGAAAAGAAAGATTATCCGGGGAGGGATTAGACAAAGGAAGTCAGGAAATGTATTAAAGAAAAAGAGAGATCTTATAAAGTGGCCAAGAGCACTGGGAAATCAGAAGATTGGGAAGGCTACAAAAACAAACAGAGGATAACAAAGAGAGAAATAAGGAAGGAGAGGATCAAATATGAAGGTAGGCTAGCCAATAATATTAGAAATGATAGTAAAAGTTTCTTTCAATACATAAGAAACAAACGACAGGCAAAAGCAGACATTGGGCCACTTCAAACTGATGCTGGAAGCCGAGTGATTGGAGATAAGGAAATAGCAGGAGAACTTAATAAGTACTTTGCGTCAGTCTTCACAGTGGAAGACATCAGTAATATCCCAACAATTAAAGGGAGTCAGGGGGCTGAGTTGAGTATGGTTGCCATTACAAAAGAGAAAGTGCTAGAAAATCTAAAACGTCTTAAAATTGATAAATCTCCTGGTCCCGATGGGCTACATCCTAGAGTTCTGAGGGAGGTGGCTGAGGAAATAGCAGAGGCGTTGGTTGAGATCTTTCAAAAGTCCCGGATGATTGGACGATCGCTATTGTAACCCCATTGTTCAAGAAAGGATCAAGACAAAAGATGAAAAATCATAGGCCAATTAGCCTAACCTTGGTTGTTGGTAAAATTCTAGAATCCATCATTAAGGATGAGGTTTCTAAATTCTTGGAAGAGCAGGGTCGGATTAGAACAAGTCAACATGGATTTAGTAAGGGGAGGTCGTGCCTGACAAGCCTGTTGGAATTCTTTGAAGAGGTGACAAGTAGGTTAGACCAGGGAAACCCAGTGGATGTGGTCTATCTAGACTTCCAAAAGGCCTTTTATAAAGTGCCACACAGGAGGCTGCTGAGCAAGGTGAGGGCCCATGGTGTTCGAAGTGAGCTACTGGTATGGATTGAGGATTGGCTGTCTGACAGAAGGCAGAGAGTTGGGATAGGAGGTTCTTTTTCGGAATGGCAACTGGTGACAAGCGGTTCAGTGTTGGGGCCGCAGCTGTTCACATTATATATTAATGATCTGGATGAAGGGACTGGGGGCATTCTAGCGAAGGTTGCTGATGATACAAAGTTAGGTGGACAGGCAGGTAGTACTGAGGAAGTGGGGAGGCTGCAGAAGGATCTAGACAGTTTGGAGGAGTGGTCCAGGAAATGGCTGATGGAATTCAATGTGAGCAAATGCGAGGTCTTGCACTTTGGAAAAAAGAATATAAGCATGGACTACTTTCTAAACGGTGAGAAAATTCGTAAAGCCAAAGTACAGAGGGATCTGGGAGTGCTAGTCGAGGATTCTCTAAAGGTAAACATGCAGGTTGAGTCCGTGATTAAGAAAGTGAATGCAATGTTGTCATTTATCTCAAGAGGGTTGGAATATAAAAGCACCGTTGTGCTACTGAGACTTTATAAAGCTCTGGTTAGGCCCCATTTGGAGTACTGTGTCCAGTTTTGGTCCCCACACCTCAGGAAGCACATACTGGCACTGGAAAATGTCCTGCGGAGATTCACACGGATGATCCCTGGAATGGTAGGTCTGACATACGAGAAACGGCTGAGGATCCTGGGATTGTATTCATTGGAGTTTAGAAGATTAAGGGGAGATCTAATAGAAACTTACAAGATAATACATGGCTTGGAAAGGATGGACGCTAGGAAATTGTTTCTGTTAGGCAAGGAGTCTAGGACCCGTGGGCACAGCCTTAGAATTAGAGGGGGTAAATTCAGAACAGAAATGCGGAGACATTTCTTCAGCCAGAGAGTGGTGGGCCTGTGGAATTCATTGCCGCAGAGTGCAGTGGAGGCCGGGACGCTAAATGTCTTCAAGGCAGAAATTGATAAATTCTTGATGTCACAAGGAATTAAGGGCTACGGGGAGAATGCGGGTAAGTGGAGTTGAAATGCCCATCAGCCATGATTGAATGGCGGAGTGGACTCGATGGGTCGAATGGCCTTACTTCCACTCCTATGCCCCATATGGTCTTATGGACTAATTGGACTGAGGGTGTCTGTTTCCATACTGTATGACTGTATTACTCTATAATATGAGACCCTAGGGATGTATCAGCTTTCAGTTCCATTAAGTACTCCAACTAATACCCATTTTCTGTTCCTTTTTTTAATAGACTCTTGCTCCTCTGGCATTTATGAAAAGTTACTTATGTTTTATTTTAAGAAGACCAAATCAAAGCAATTTTTAAATTGCTCTGAAATTTCCTTTTTTTTCCAATTATCAATTCATTTGTTTCAAACTCTGAGACCAACATTAACCTTCATTAATCCTTTTCTTTTTATTATAAGTTCTTGCAATCTACTTTCAAGTTCCTCACAAGTTTACTCTATTTTCCGCACTTAATCCATCTCTTGGTCCTACCTTAAATGACTCCTCTTTGGGTATAATATATCCATAATTCCTCTTGTTAGCACGATTGGGCCATTTTTCCTGTTATATTTTAGAAAGGAACTGTTGCAGTGCATACAGTCATTCTTTAAATATTAGCCATTGCCTATCGACCATCGCACCTTTTAATGAAGTTACCCAGTTTATCACAAGCAGATTTTCTTTCCTAAAATATATCAGTGAACCAGAAGAATTGTTCTGATAACCAAACAAAAATGGTCTTAGACTTTAATTCCAGATTTTTAAAAAATTCAAATTCCACCATCTGCCATATTGGGATTCAAACCCAAGCATTACCTGGGTCATTGGACTACTATGATGTGGTGGTGCTGGTGTTGTATAGGGTGGAGAAAATCAGATGTTACACAATGCCATGTTGTGGTTGACCTCACCTGATCAAGGAGCAGCGCTCCGAAAGCTTGTGATTTCAAATAAACCTGTTGGACTGTAACCTGGTGTCATGTGACTTCTGATTTTGGATTACTAGTCCAATAACAATATCACTACACTATCACCAACTAACCATTGCCAAATTGCCACGTCGAAAAAAAACCCAGCAAAGACTACTGTTGCCAGATACAGGGGGATCTATTTTGTGAAGTAAAATTCTGCACCTCACAACTGGTACGTGGTTCTCACCTGAAAATCAGTAGCACTGACTTCCAAGTGAACCTGTTCCATAACTCCTGCGAGGCTCTCGGCCTGGAGAGAATCATTCTAAACATACCCTCAAACTAAAATAATTGGAACTGGAAATGACATGCAATTTGTGTGCAGTGTGGTAAGATTGGAAGTGGAACCTGAAGTGAAAGCAAGGCTGGGGGAAAGCCCCTAATATTTGGTTAGGGATTTCAGCATGAGAATATTTACCACTGATTTCAATCATTGAAAAAAACAAGTGTCCTTATGTTACTTACTGCATAATTTTGATGCATTACAAATAAATCACTGAACGATTTTTATTTCTATTTTCCTGTTCCTATCTTCAGGTTTAAGGAGTAAGCACAACGGTTTCCAATCGCATGTCTTTATCTTTGACAGACTTCAGTCTTCTGTGATGAATTTCACTTCTGTACTTAACTGTTGGGTATTGTCTGGTGTGGCTCAGTAGGCCCGCTCTGGCATAGCAGCTTCTGCCACATTTGTTACAGATGACAACAGTGGACAGTGAGCTTTCTCTGAACCCTCTTCTTGCTTTGTGAGTTTTCTATTTCTCCTCATGTGTGGCTTGAGGAGCTACAGCTCAGAGCCAGATGGAGACTGAGCTTGGATATCTGATTGCAAACCATTGTATTGATGGTAATTGCCTCTCTTCCTGCGGGCGGTTTAGTCACATGATTCTCACAGTACTGAATCCAACTGCCTTTTTAAAGTACTGCTTTGAAATAGTAGTCAATTAAGGGTTGAGTGCTGCTCCATAAGGCATCTACTGACAATAATAACTAACACTGGGCCACAAAAGGAAATCTGTCCTGGAGAAAGTAATCCGGAACTTGCATTTGTGCTCTCTGCAATTAATTCCTTCTTGTGTCAATACAGTGAAACAGTGGTTACAATTTAGCAAACTTTGTCAGGAGACTTCTAAAATCTGTTGGTGCGTGTCCTCAAACTTTTGTATCTTCTGTCCAGTGAAAGAGGATGAAGAGAGTATAGCTGGGGTTTGAGAATCTTTGATTATGTTGGCTGCTCGTCTGAGGTAGCAGCAAGTGTAGACAGAGTCAATTTGAAGGAAGACTGGCTTTTGTGATGGTCTGGGTTGTGTTCATATATCTGTAAGTTCTTATGGTTTTGGGCACAGCAGTTTCCATACCAAGCTGTGATGCAGGATGCTTTCTATGGTCCATCTATAAAAATTGGTAAAAGTCATTGCGGATATGCTGAATTTCCTTAGCCTCCCGAGGAGTCATAGAGCCATAGTGATGTACAGCATGGAAACAGACCATTCGGTCCAACCCGTCCATGCTGAGCAGATATCCCAACCCAATCGCGCCCCACCTGCCAGCACCCGGCACATATCCCTCCAAACCCTTCCTATTTATATACCCATCCAGATGCTTTTTAAATGTTGCAATTGTACCAGCCTCCATCACTTCCTCTGGCAGCACATTCCATACACGTACCACTCTCTGAGTGAAAAGGTTGCCCCTTAGTTCTCTTTTATATTTTTCCCCTCTCACCCTAAACCTATGCCCTCTAGTTCTGGACTTCCCGACCCCAGCGAAAAGACTTTGTTTATTTACCCTATCCATGCTCCTCATGATTTTGTAAACGTCTATAAGGTCACCCAACAGCCTCCAACGCTTCAGGGAAAACAGCCCCAGTCTATTCAGCCTCTCCCTGTAGCTCAAATCCTTCAACCCTGACAACATCCTTGTAAATCTTTTCTGAACCCTTTCAGGTTTCACAACAACTTTCAGATAGGAAGGAGACCAGAATTGCATGCAATATTCCATCAGTGGCTTAACCAATGTCCTGTACAGCCACAACATGACCTCCCAACTCCTGTACTCAATACTCTGACCAATAAAGGAAAGCATACCAAACATCTTCACTATCCTATGTACCTGTGACTCCACTTTCAAGGAGCTATGAACCTGCACTCCAAGGTCTGTTTGTTCAGCAACACCCCCTAGGACCGTACCATTAAGTGTATAAATCCTGCTAAGATTTGCTTTCCCAAAATTTGGCACCTCGCATTTATCTGAATTAAACTCCGCCTGCCACTTCTCAGCCCATTGGCCCATCTGGTCAAGATCCTGTTGTAATCTGAGGTAACCCTCTTCGCTGTCCACTACACCTCCAATTTTGGTGTCAGCTGCAAATTTACTAACTGTACCTCTCTTATGCTCGCATCCAAATCATTTATGTAAGTGAGGAAAAGTAGAGGACCCAGCACCAATCCTTGTGGCACTTCACTGCTTATAGGCCTCCAGTGTGAAAAACAACCCTCCACCACCACCCTCTCTCTTCTACCTTTGAGCCAGTTCTGTATCCAAATGGCTAGTTCTCCCTGTATTCCATGAGATCTAACCTTGCTAATCAGTCTCCCATGGGGAACCTTGTCAAACGCTTTACTGAAGTCCATATAGATCATATCTACCGCTCTGCCCTCATCAATCCTCTTTGTTACTTCTTCAAAACACTCAATCAAGTTTGTGAGACATGATTTCCCACACACAAAGCCATGTTGACTGTCCCTAATCAGTACTTGCTTTTCCAAATACATGTACATCCTGTCCCTCACGATTCTCTTTCTGGGTAATCCAAATTTGGAGGAGTGTAAAAATTTCTGACTGGACCAGCTGCTCCTTTTTTGAGGTATTTTAGGTGCTGAAGGTGATTTCCTCGAATTCCAGGAGCAGCAATGACTGTTTTATATGTTGTTGCATTGTTTTTTGAAGTTGAGGAAGTAGAGGCATTGTTGTGTTTTCTTGACTGTAGCATCAACATGGATGGACTTGGATAGAACTTGAAGCTTTTAACCCCCTCCACCTCAACATCACTGATACAGACAGAGGCATGTCCTCCACTCTGCTTCCTGAAGTCGATAACCAGCTCCTTCATTTTGCTGATATTGAGAGAGATATTGTTAGTTTTGCACCATGCCATCAAGCTATCTTTTTCCTTTACTCTGTCTCATTGCTGTTTAATATCAAATATGGTGGTATCGTCAGCAAATTTGTAAATGGAGTTGGGGTTGAATTTGGCCACACAGTTATGAGTGTATAAGGAGTAAAGTAAGGAGTTGTGTACAACCGTTGAGGGGCACTGGTGTTGAGGATTTTCGTAGAGGTGGTGTTGTCACCAATCCTTACTGAGTGCTGTCTGCAGGTAAGGAAGTTGAAGATCCAGTTGCATGGGGGGGAAGCAGAGACTGAGGTCTCGGAGCTTGGAGATGATAGGTTAAAATTATAGTGTTAAAAGTGGAGCTCAGATTAATAGATAGGAACCTGACATGGGTGTCCTTGTCATCCACATGTTCCAGGATCAGTGTAGGGTAACAGAGGTGGTGTCTGCTGTGGACCTGTTATGACAGTACGTGAATTTTAGTGGATTAAGGAAGTCTGGGAGGCTGGAGTTGCTGTGTGCCATTGCTAAGTTCCTGAAGTACCTCATAATGATGGATGTCAGAGCCACTGGGCAGTAGTCATTAAGGCACATTGCCTGATGTTTTATTGGGGACTAGGATGATAGTGATCTTCCCTATATCTTATAATTTAAGAGACCTGAGAGGCAGAAAGGCTGGGAAGGAGAGAGAAAGAGAAAGCAGGAGCTAGCAAGAGGAGTTGGGAGAGGGATTTAGGTAGTAGAGTGGAGGGAAGGATGGGCAAAAGGTGGTGTGGGAGAACGAGGATGGCTGCAGAGACTGGGAAGCTTTACGAGATGCGAGAAGAGAGTGAGACAAAAAAAGAGTGTGAGACCAAAGAAGAGATTGAGACCAGTACAAATGCAAACCTGTCAACAAAGGAACATGTCACTAATTACAAGTTAGGAAAATGTAAAATCACTGAGGTGATGGCTTACATTCAAATGAAGGTGGAATGGAACCTGCATTCAAGGACCATTATGGTGATATTAGCTAGTGCTAGGCTCACAGACAGATGACTGCAGGAAATTCTTCTGCATGAGGGTGAACAGCCAAAACTCATGGTCCACATTGGTCCTCACAACAGAAAGGAGGGAATGTGTGGTCATGCAATCATAATGCAGGGAGCTAGGTAGAAAATTAGCAAACAGGATCTTTGAAATAGTAATCTTTGGGTTACTCCCAGTATTGTACTGAATTGAATTGAATTGAATTGAATTTATTGTCACGTGTACTGAGGCACAGTGAAAAGCTTTGTTTTGCGAGCAATACAGGCAGATCACAGAGTTAAGTAGCACAGATAGTAAATAATAGGTAAACAGAGGCAAAAATAAAAACACAGGTACAGGCGACCACAGGCAAGTCAGTATAGAATTAGGAAGATGAGACAGATGGAATGCCTACTAGATTGTATTTACTGATTTATAGTTTCCCTTTTAGTTAATCTGTTTCATTTCGAATGTTATATGCATTTAGATACAGAACCTTCAAATTTTTTTTATGCTTTTTAAATTTGAATCTTATCTGTTAGTTGACTCTTACATTTGACTCTATTCCTTCCTGTCACACTTTGTTTATCATTTCTGACACTAAACCTTTTTTCTTTGGCCTTGCTCTACTCTTCCCAAGTTTCAAAATTCCATCATCTGTCTTGACAAGATTCAGGCCTGGGTCCCCAAGACATTACCTGGGGCTCTGGATTAACAATCCAGTGATAATACCACTAGGCTATCACCTCCCCGCTGCGGACACTATTACTGAGAGTTATTGTAATCCTTCTGCTACGTCACTAGATATGGACTATCACACGGAAAGTTCCCCCCTCAATCTCAAATTTCCATTTGTCAGTAACCCTCTATCATACTAATATCCTGTCCGAGGACCACAGGATATTAAGTATCCTAAAGTGTAGTACCTTGTCAAATGCCTATTGGAAAACCAAAAATATTACATCTACTGATTTGCCTTTGTTCATCCTATATACAATATAATGCAGCATAGGAACATGAGAACATAAGAGCTAGGAGCAGGAGTAGGCCATCTGGCCTCTTGAACTTGCTCCACAATTCAATAAGATCATGCCTGATCTTTTCATGGACTCAGCTCCACTTACCCACGCACTCACCGTAACTCTTAATTCCTTTATTGTTAAAAAAAAATCTTAGCTTTAAAAACATTTACTGAATTATTGTCAACTACTTCACTGGCTAGGGAATTCCATAGATTCACAATCCTCTGGGTTAAGAAATTCCTCTTTAATTTAGTCCTAAATCTGCTCTCACTAATTTTGAGGCTATGCTGTCTTGTCGTAGTTTCACCTGCCACTCTACTTGTATCTTATCTATTCCCTTTATAATTGTTTATGTTTCTATAAGATCCCCCACCTCATTCTTCTGAATTCCAATGAATATAATCGCAGTCTACGCAGCCTCTCCTCACAAGCCAATCCCCTCAGCTCCGGAATCAACCTCGTGAACCTCCTCTGCACCCCCTCCAGTGCCAGGCCAAAACTACACGCATCACTCCATGTGTGACCTCACCAGTGCCCTATACAGCTGCAACCTAACATTCCTGCTTCAAAACTCAATCCCTTTAGCAATTAAGGACAAAATTCCATTTACCTTCTTAATCATTTGTTGTACCTCCAGCTCAACCTTCTGTGATTCATGCACAGTGACACCCAGGTCCCTCTGCACAACAGCATGCTACGGCCCTGCAGCCCACCAAGCCTACACTGATTCCTAATCCTTATTTAGATCCGTTTCTTATTGCCTATAAATGGAATCTAGCCCACTGCCTCACATTCATGTGTGAATCAAGATACGCCTTCAATGTTGTTAATGTGTCTGCTTCCACCACATCCACTGACTGTGCACTCCAGGCATCCATCACCCTCTGTGTGAAACATTTTAGGGGAGAAGTGCAGGGAAACTTACCCTCTTTCCACCCTAGAAAAAAGCCTCTGACCATTCCACCCTATCTATGTCTCTCATCATTTTGTAGACCTGTCAGGTTGCCCATCAGCCTCCGTCTTTCCGAGTTTATATATCCTCTCCTCATACCCTCCAGACCAAGCAACATCTTGGTAAACCTTCTCTTCACCTTTTCCAAAATACCCACATCCTTCTGGTAGTGTGGTGACCAGAGCTGCATGCAACATTCCAAATGTGGTCTCACAAAGTTTTGTACAGCTGTAACATAACTGGCCAACTTTTATATTCGATGCCCTGGCTGATTGAAGGCAAGCATGCTGTATGTCTTATTGGATCACCTCATCCACCAGTGTTGCCACTTTGAGAGATCTGTCGACCTGTACACCCAGATCCCTCTATGTCAATGCTCCTAAGGGTTCTGACATTTATTGTAGAATTTGCACCTGAATTTGATTTTCCTAAATTCATCCTCTTCCATTTGTCTGGATTAAATTCAATCTGCCATTTCACTGCCCAAATCTGTAATCTATTGTGGATGACACCAAAATTGGTGGCATAGTAGACAGTCAAGAAGGTTTTCTAAGATTACAAAGGATTTTGATGAAATGGGTCAATGGGCTGAAAAATGGCAGATGAAGTTCAATATAGTTAAATGTGAGATGTTGCATTTTGTTACAATAGACAAGGGTAGGGCCTTCGATAGTGCTGTAGAACAGAAGGACCCAGGGATGCAGATACGTAATGCTTTAAAGTTTGTGTCACATATAGACAAGATGATTAAAAAGGCATTTGGCATGTTTGCCTTCATTGCTCAATCCTTTGAGTATAGGAGTTGGGACATTATGTTGAGGTTGTACTGAACATTGGTGAGGCCTCTTCTGGAATACTATGTTCAGTTCTGGTCGTCCAGTTATAGGAAGGATATTATTAAGCTAGGCAGGTTCAGAAGATATTTAGCAGGGTGTTGCTGGGTATGGAAGGTTTGAGTTATAAAGAAAGGCTGGGACATTTTTCAGTGCAGTGTAGGAGGTTGAGAGGTAACCTGATAGTAGTTTATAAAATACTGAGAAGTGGGGAACGGGGAACTTCAAGACTAGGGAGCTTGTCTTAAGATGAGAGGAGAGAGATTTAAAAAATACGTAAGAGGCGCTTTTTTTTAAACAGAGGTTGGTTTGTGAAAAATGAACTTCCTGAGGAAGTGGTGGATTCAGGTACAATTACAATGTTTAAAAGACATTTGGATGAGTACATGAATAGGAAAGATTTGGAGGGATATGGGCCAGGAGCAGGCAGGTGGGACTAGTTCAGTTTGGGATTAAATTTGGCATTGACTGGTTAGACCAAAGACCCGATGACTCTAGGATTTAGTCTATATCCTACTGCATCATTTGACAATCCTGCTCACGATCTGCAACTTGGCCAATTTTGGTGTCATCCTCAAACTTACTAATCCGACTGAAAGTGTAGTGCTGGAAAAGCACAGCAGGTCAGGCAGCATCCAAGGAGCAGGAGAATCGACGTATTGGGCATATTCCACCATTTATATATATATTACAATCTAAGAAGGTCATAGCACTGATCCCTGTGGACCATCACTAGTTACTGATCTCCATTCTGAGAAACACCCTTCCACAACTACTCTTTGTTTTCTATGACCAAGCCAGTTTTGTATCCACTTAGTCAGCTCACCCTGGATCCCATGAGACTCCACCTTATGTAGCAGCCTGCTATGAGTTATCAAATGCCCTATTGTAATCCGTGTAGATAACATCAAGTTCCTCATCAATCGTCCTTGATAACTTCTCAAAAAACCCAAGTTAGTGAGACATGACCTTCCCCTCACAAACCCATGCTGCCTTTCACTAACAAGTCCATTCGCTTCCAAATGTGAATAAATTCAGTCTCTCAGTATCTCCTCCAATAACTTGCCCACCACTGACATCAGGCCCACCTACCTCTAATTACCTGGGTTATCTCTGTTTCCATTCTTAAGAAAAAGAAACAACATTCTTCAGTCTTTTGGAATCACACAAGAGGACAAAGAAGATGCAAAGATATCTGTTAAGGCCCTAGCTATTTCTTCCCTTTCCTCCCACTGTATCCTGGAATACATTCCATCTGCCCCTGGGCACGTCTTCCTTAATGTATTTCAAGGCATCCTTCATTATTTTGACCTGCCTGAGAGTATTCACAAACCTACCCTCACCTTAACATCCATCACATTCCCCTCTTTCTGAATATTGATGTAAAGTACTCATTAAGGATATCCCCAATTCTCTGGCTCCACACATAACCTCCTTCCTTTATCTCTGAGTCTGCCTACTCTTTCCCTAGCTACACTGTTGCTCCTAAGATATGTATAAAGTGCCTTGAGTTTCTCCTTAACCCTGCTGGCCAAAGACATTTTATAGCCCCTTTTAGCCCTCCTAACTCCCTATTTGAGCTCCTTCCTATTTTCTGTAGATTCTTCAAGGATATTCTTCTGGTTTTAGTTGCCTAGACCTTAGGTATGCTTCCTTTTTGTTTCGACTAAACTGATCATTTTCCGTGGCACCCAAGGTTCCCAAATTCTGCCATTCCTCGCTTTTGTTTTCTGAGGAACATGCTTGTTCTGCACACCAGTTAAACTGGTCCTTAAAGCCTGCTATATGGATTTACTTTCAAACAGCCACTTCCAATCGACATTGTCCAATTCTTGCCTAATTCATTTACAGTTGGCCTTCCCCTAAATTAAGCTTCATCCAAGGTCCACTCTTGTCCTTATTCATAAGTATCTGAAAACTAATGGAATAATGATCACTATTCCCAAAATGCTCCCCCCATTTAAACTTGGCTGGGCTCATTTCCCAATATCAGGTCTAGTATGGCCCCCCTCCCTCATTGGACTATCCACGTACTGTTTCAAAAAAACTGGATACACCTATCAAATTTCTCCCTGTCTAAACCCCTGTCATTAAGGGAGTCCCAGTCAATATGGGGGAAGTTAAAATCACCCACCACAACAATCCTGTTATTTTCCCATCTTTCCAGAATCTGACTATGGATTTCTTCTCAAGTTCCTGCTGGCAGCTGCGAAGTCTAGTACAATCACAGCATTCTGATTGCATCCTTCCTATTTCTGAGCTCTACCCATAATGCTTTGCTGCAATATCCCTTCAGGATGTCCTCCTTCGACACAGCTGTGATCTGCTCCCTAACCAGTAATGCAACTCCTCCATCTCTGTTGCTTCTTCGTCTGTTTTGCCTTAAACATTGATATCTTTGAACATTAAGCTGACAATCCTGTCCCTCTTTCAATCATGTCCCTGTCATAGCAACAATATCATAATTACATATATTAATCCAGGCTCTTAAATTAATCTCTCCATCCCTATCAGCATTCCTTAAAGACCACTCCCTCCGTGACTTCCTCGTCAGATCCACACCCCCGACCAACCCAACCTCCACTCCCGGCACCTTCCCCTGCAACTGCAGGAGGTGCAAGACTTGCGCCCACACTCCCCCCTCACTTCCCTCCAAGGCCCCAAAGGAAACTTCCATATCCGCCACAAATTCACCTGCACCTCCACACACATCATCTATTGCATCCGCTGCACCCGATGTGGCCTCCTCTATATTGGGGAGACAGGCCGCCTACTTGCGGAACGTTTCAGAGAACACCTCTGGGACACCCGGACCAACCAACCCAACCACCCTGTGGCTCAACACTTCAACTTCCCCTCCCACTCCACCAAAGATATGCAGGTCTTTGGACTCCTCCATCGCCAGACCTCACCACAACACGACGGTTGGAGGAAGAGGGCCTCATCTTCCGCCTAGGAACCCTCCAACCACAAGGGATGAACTCGGATTTCACCAATTTCCTCATTTCCCCATCCCCCACCTTGTCTCAGTCAAATCCCTCAAACTCAGCACCGCTTTCCTAACCTGCAATCTTCTTCCTGACCTCTCCCCACTCTGACCTATCATCCTCACCTTGACCTCTTTCCACCTATCCCATTTCCAACGCCCCTCCCCCAAGTCCCTCGTCCCTACCTTTTATCTTAGCCTGCTGGACACACTTTCCTCATTCCTGAAGAAGGGCTTATGCCCGAAACGTCGATTCTCCTGTTCCCTGGATGCTGCCTGACCTGCTGCGCTGTTCCAGCAACACATTTTCAGCTCTTAAATTAATCTCTCATACCTCTTATTCTTCTTGCATTAAAACAAATACAATCCAAGCCTCCAGTTCTGCTGAGCTCAGGAGCCTCTCCCTGACTGCTCTTCCTCTTAGCTATGTTTGCCTTAGACTCAAGCTCTTTCCCAGTTTCCACACTCACTGACCTGTTGCTCTGGTCCCTTACAGAGAGAAGCCAGGGGAATTGTAATGGAGAACAAAGAAATGGCAAAATAATTGATCACAAGTTTGGGTTCTGTCTTCACAAAGGTGGACACACATAATCTCCAGGATTTGTTAGGGAACCAAAAGTCTCATGAGAGGGTGGAGCTGAAGGAAATCAGTATTAGTAAGGAAGTGATGCTGGGGAAATTAATGAAGTTAAAGGCTAACAAGTCACTAGAGCTTGATAATCCAAAATATTAAAGGAGGTTGGAGGATTTGAGCAATAGGGAGAGGCTGAACAGGCTGGAGCTGTTTTCCCTGGAGCGTCAGAGGCTGAGGGGTGACCTTATAGAGGTTTACAAAATTATGAGGGGCATGGATAGGGTAAATAGGCAAAGTCTTTTCCCTGGGGTCAGGGGTGTCCAGACCTAGAGGACATAGGTTTAGGGTGAGAGGGGAGAGATATAAAAGAGACCTACGGGGCAACTTTTTCATACAGAGGGTGGTACGTGTATGGAATGAGCTGCCAGAGGAAGTGGTGGAGGCTGGTACAATTGCAGCATTTAAAAGGCATCTGGATGGGTATATGAATAGGAAGGGTTTGGAGGGATATAGGTGAAGTGCTGGCAAATGGGACTTGATTTTGTTGGGATATCTGGTCAGCATAGACGAGTTGGACCGAAGGGTCTGTTTCCGTGCTGTGCATCTCTACGTCTCTAAGTAGCTTTGGAAGTATTGTCAATGAAAGTATCCAGGGCGATACAGTAGGAATTAGGAAGGTAAATGGTATGTGTGGTACATGCCAAGAATTTTGAATGTCTTACTGCAGTTACACAGGGCCTTGTTGAGACAACACCTGGAGTATTACATGCAGTTTTGGTCTCTCTTCCTCAGAAAGGCAGTGCAGCTGAGGCTCTTGCCACAGAGGGAGTGCAGTGGAGGCTGAGGTTGGGAGGACTGTTCCAGGAGGAGAGACCGATTCGACTGGGTTTGTAATCACTAGAGTTTAAAAGATTTGAAACATATAAAATTCTAACAAACAAGCAGGGAGGATGTTTTCCCTGGTTGGGAACTCTAGAACCAGGGGACACAATCTCAGGAGACCATTTAGGGCTGAGATGAGGAAACATCTCACTCCTGGTAATTTTCTACCACAAAGTCTGTGGAGGTAGTCACTGAATATATTCAAGAAAGAGATAGATATTTGTTTTGAATTTTAAAGGTATCAAGAAGTTTTTATTCATTAAAGGTGAGGAAGGCATCGCCTGCTAGGCAAGCATTTATTACCTATCTCAGGGGTCAGTTGAGAGTCAGCCACATTGCTGTGGGTCTGGAGTCACATATAGTCTCGACCAGGTAAGAATGGCAGTTTCCTTCCTGAAAGCACATTGTTGAATGAGATGGGTTTTTTTGACAATCGGCAATAGATTCATTATCATCATTAGACTCTTAATTTCTTTATTGAATTCAAATCCCGCCATCTGCTATGGCTGGATTTGAACCCGGGTCCCCAGAGTGTTACCTGGGTCTCTGGACGAACAGTCCAGCAATGTTACCACAGTGGGAAATTAAAGGGTGACAAGTCACCAGGACCTGTTAATCCAGAGTACTAAAGGATACAGCCCTGGAAACACTGGATAAATTGGTGATATGAAGAGAAAGCATATTGAGTTAGAATATAAGTGACGAATAGTGGAGCAAGCTTGAAGAGCTGAATGGCTTACTCCTGTTACTAGTTTCTATGTTTCTCTTTCTATGTGTTATGACATGGTGTGCTAACCTAGTATTGCAAAGCATCTAATAGGTCTTCCTTTACTTAGGGAGACATCGGTGGTCAAAAAACACTCCAGAAGAAATGGACCTCCTTTCTCAAAGCCCGTTTGATGTGCTCTGATGAGAACAATGAGATGTTTTTTGAAAAGATTCATGATGTTTTTACTCTTCAGTCTGACAAGAATGACAAGAGTTCCACTGTTTTCTATGGGGTCTTTTCCACGAGATGGTAAGTAAGATAATTTGGGGGATAGAACAGTATACTTCTGTTTTCCATTCTTAATTTGCAGTTTACTCCTTCAACTGTGCCAATTTCTGCTGTCAGAAAGGCACTGGCCTTTGCTAACATATGAATATATGGGTAATTCATAATGACTCTAGATGGTAAATTTGGTGAACAGCGCTCCCTTCGAAAAACCATCAACACTAAGTTCACATCACTGCACCACATGCATTTCTTCGATTCAGTCCATTCCATAGTGAACTGTTCTCTCTCCTTCAACCTATGAGAACAAATAAAGAGAAATTGGCTTGGATTTTCATGTTAAAGGTAAGATATTAATCCAAGATGAAGAAGGTAATCCAAGATGGAGGATGGGAAAAATTTCTGGCTGTAACAGCTGCACCTTTTTTTGAGGTATTTTAGGTGCTGGAGGTGAATTCCTCAAATTGCAGGAGCAGAAATTACTGTTTTATATGCTGTTGCATTGTTTTGGAACTTTGGGAAAAAAAGTCAAAACAACAGCAGTTTTAAAAGGGAGAAGAGCGACAAAGGAAGCACATGGTGAGGTCAGTGCAGGAGAGAGGGAGAGAGAATTTGTACAGTTATTGCTTTTGCTGTTTTGAATTCATGTATCACTGGACATCGGAGTGCGTCTGGGAAAATTAACAAACAGTGAAAATCACAACTAATCTTGGAGGAACCTGTTTGGGCGAAGTTCACAGCACAGAATCAGATAAGTTAACTGTTGTTTAAGTGTGTCCAATAGAAAGGCTGCAGCAGTGAGTGGAGTGGATTCTTTCTTGATCGTATGTTTTTGGAGATATGTCTCTTGATTAAACTAAAAATATAGGTCATAACTATTAATTTAACCTGGAGCAGTGTTTGTAGAGGAATAAGATGGTGTTATTTCCTGGGTCTGTATATTGTGAAGGAGCAAAAATGGCCTTTAATAGAGTGATATGTACTTCTTGTCAGATGTGGGAGTGTAAAGAGAGTTTAAGGGTTACTGCGGATTATATCTGCCATAAATGCTGTTGGATGCGAATCTTATCAGATCGAATGGATCAGTTGGAGAGACAGTTGGAAGAAATGAAGAATTTGCAACAGCAACAGTATGTGATGAATGGCAATTATAGGAAGGGGGGAAAATCTCAGATAGAGTCACATAAATGGGTTAACTCCAGGAAAGGTAAGAGAGGTAGGCAGCTAGTGCAGGAGTCTTTTGTGGATATACCCATTTCAATCAGGTATGCTGTTTTGGAAAATGTAGGGGGTGATGGATTCTCAGGGGAATGTAGCACGAACAGCCAAGGTTTTGATATTCAGACTGGCTCTAATGCAATGAGGGGTATGTCGGGTTCCAAGAGATCAATTGTGTCAGGGGATTCTGTAGTCCAAGGTACAGACAGACGTTTCTGTGGCCAGCAGAGAAAGAGCAGAATGGTGTGTTGTTTCCCTGGTGCCAGGATCAAGGATGTTTCAGAGAGGGTGCAGAATGTTCTCACGGGGGAGAGGGACCAGCAAGAGGTCATTGTCTACATTGGAACCAACGATATAGGAAGGGAAAAGGGAGACTCTGAAGGGAGATTACAGAGAGTTAGGCAGAAGTTTAAAAAGGAGGTCCCCGAGAGTAGTAGTATCTGGATTACTCCTGGTGCTACGAGCTAGTGAGGGCAGGAATAGGAAGATAGAGCAGATGAATGCATGGCTGAGGAGCTGGTGTTTGGGAGAAGGATTCACATTTTTGGATCATTGGAATCTCTTTTGGGGTAGAAGTTATCTTTATAAGAAGGACGGATTGCATTTAAATCGGAAGGGGACTAATATACTGGCAGGGAAATTTGCTAGAGTTGCTCGGGAGGATTTAAACTAATAAGGTGAGGGGGTGGGACCCAGGATGATAGTGAGGAAAGAGATCAATGTGAGACTGGTACAGTTGAGAACAGAAGCGAGTCAAACGGTCAGTGCAGACAGGGACAAGGTAGGACTAATAAATTAAACTGCATTTATTTCAATGCAAGGGACCTAACAGGGAAGGCAGATGAACTCAGGGCATGGTTAGGAACATGGGACTGGGATATCATAGCAATTACAGAAACATGGCTCAGGGATGGGCAGGACTGGCAGCTGAATGTTCCAGGATACAAATGCTACAGAAAGGATAGAAAGGGAGGCAAGAGAGGAGGGGGAGTGGCATTTTTGATAAGGGACAGCATTACAACTGTGCTGAGGGAGGATATTCCCAGAAACACATCCAGGGAAGTTACTTGGGTGGAACTGAGAAATAAGGATGATCACCTTATTGGGATTGTATCATAGACCCCCGAATAGTCAGAGGTAAATTGAGAAACAAACTTGTAAGGAGATATCAACTATCTGTAAGAATAATAATGTGGTTATGGTAGGGGACTATAACTTTCCAAGCATAGACTGGGACTGCCATAGTGTTAAAGGTTTAGATGGAGAGGAATTTGTTAAGTGTGTACAAGACAATTTTCTGATTCAGTATGTGAATATACCTACTAGAGAAGGTGCAAAACTTGACCTACTCTTGGGAAATAAGGCAGGGCAGGTGACTGAGGAGTCAGTGGGGGAGCACTTTGGGGCCAGCGAACATAATTCTATTAGTTTTAAAATAGTGATGGACAAGGATAGACCAGATCTAAAAGTTGAAGTTCTAAATTGGAGAAAGGCCAATTTTAGCAGTATTAGGCAAGAACTTTCGAAAGCTGATTGGAGGCAGATGTTTGCAGGTAAAGGGACGGCTGGAAAATGGGAAGCCTTCAGAAATGAGATAACGAGAATCCAGAGGAAGTATATTCCTGTCAGGGTGAAAGGAAAGGCTGGTAGGTATAAGGAATGCTGGATTACTAAAGAAATTGAGGGTTTGGTTAAGAAAAAGAAGGAAGCATCTGTAAGGTATAGACAGGATAGATCGAGTGAATCATTTTGGGAAAGCAAATCTTATCAGGACTTATACACTTAATGGTAAGGTCCTAAGGAGTGTTGCTGAACAAAGAAACCTTGGTGTGCTCCTTGAAAGTGGAGTTGCAGGTAGATAGGATAGTGAAGAAGGTGTTTGGTATGCTTTCCTTTATTGGTCAGAGTATTGAGTACAGGAGTTGGGAGGTCATGTTGCGGCTGTACAGGACATTGGTTTGGCCACTGTTGGAATATTGCGTGCAGTTCTGGTCTTCCTATCGGAAAGATGTTGTGAAACTTGAAAGGGTTCAGAAAAGACTTACAAGGATTTTGCCAGGTTTGGAGGATCTGAGCTATAGGGAGAGGCTGAACAGGGTGGGGCTGTTTTCCCTGGAGCATCGGAGGCTGAGGGGTGACCTTCTAGAGGTTTACAAAATTATGAGCAGCATGGATAGGGTAAATAGGCAATGTCTTTTCCCTGGGGTTGGGGAGTCCAGAACTAGAGGGCATAGGTTTATGGTGAGAGGGGAAAGATATAAAAGAGACCTACAGGGCAACTTTTTCATACAGAGGGTGGTATATGTATGGAATGAGCTGCCAGAGGAAGTGGTGGAGGCTGGTACAATTGCAACATTTAAGATGCATCTGGATGGGTATATGAATAGGAAGGGTTTGGAGGGATATGGGCCGAGTGCTGGCAGGTGGGACTAGATTGGGTTGGGATATCTGGTCAGCATGGGCGGGTTGGACCGAAGGGTCTGTTTCCATGCTATACGTCTCTATGACTGTATTGGCTGGCGTAGTACACCCACCTTTGGAAAAATAGGCACAGTGGCTTAGTGGTTAGTACTGCTGCCTCGCATTGCCAGGGACCTGGGTTCGATTCCGGCCTGTTTGCATGGCGTTTGCACATTCTCCCTGTGTCTGCGCGGTTTCCTCTGGGTGCTCCGGTTTCCTCCCACAGTCCAAAGATGTGCGGGTCAGGTGAATTGGCCATGCTAAATTGCCCATAGTGATAGGTGTGATAGTCGGGAGTAGGTTAATGGGTCTGGGTGGGTTACTCTTCAGAGAGAGTCGGTGTGGACTTGTTGGGCCGAAGGACCTGTTTCCGCACGGTAGGGAATCTAATCTAAAAAATGCTTCAGAAATCATAATGTGCATTCGTCCTAATATTTTTGCAATATTTGTCCCTCTAGCCCTCACATCTGCTTAGCCTCTCCATCCACTGCCAAGTCACGTCTAACCTACTTCCACTCGCACTTCCTGCCAAGCCATGCACTCTACCTCTCCCAGACTCCCCCTGTCATTTTTAAAGATTCTTCACGTCTACCAGTTTTCCTCCCTGAAGGACATTGAGAACCAGATGGGTCTTTTCCTGACAATCTTTTCGTAGTCATCATTGGATTCTTAATTCCAGATTTCACCATGATGGGATTTGAACTCGGGTTCCCAGCATATTGTCTGGGTCTCTGAATTAACAGTCGAGTGATAATACCGTTAGGCCACACCTCCCCACTTTCAGAAAACTGTGGTTTCATTGCCTCTTCCTTTACTATAATATCCTACGGGTCGTTCTGCTATAGCGTGTATTTCATTCAGGCAAATTTGATGTAATGTGATTGACGAATTAGGGACACTTTCTAAATTGCGAACATTTAAAACGTGTGTTGGCGGTAACGCGATTACATCGCCAACACTTTATAAGCGCTGTTTCTAAAGCATGATTTTTTTTCTTTAATGCGAGGTTGTGCAAGAATGCACCCTCCGTGTTATAGAAAAACTACCTGCATTGATGGAGTCCAGCTCACCAAATTAAAATGCAAACTGTCTATTTAACCACAGAGTGCATGCTAATTATCTGCTTCATCTGCATGCATAAAGAAACCTGCATGTCTAATTGCATCTGTGAGAGAGAAAAACAGAGCTAATGTTTCAATTTTGGGAGAGACCTTTTCTCAGAATTGGGCGTACCCGGATGGAAGAGTTTTTAAACCAACCAGAGAAAGGACAGACTGCAACACCTGTGATAACATAGAAGGCTGGAGCAATTAAATGACAGGGAGAAAGTGAGCACAGCAGATATTGAAATCTGAAGTAAAGACAGAAAATGTTAGAAATACTTTGCAGGTCAGGCAGCATCCGGGAGAGAGAAACAGTCAATGCTGTAAGTGCAGTAATTTTAGGTCAACAATTTGAAACATAAATTCTGGTCCGCTTTTTACATTCCTGGCTTAAAAGCCTGCTTAATATCTGCGCACTGAACACAGATTTAAAGTGATTTGCAAAAGAAGGAAATTCCAATGTAAGAAAAAACATTTTCACACAGTGTGTGGTTTGAGTCCGGCATATACCATGTGACATGGTGTGTAGACAGATTCAAGAGAGCATGAGATAACAATTTAAATAGAAATAATATGCAGAGTTATGGGGAAAGGGTGTGAGAATATAGATAAATCATGAGGCTAATTTGGAGAGCTGGTGCTGACACCAAGGGCTCAATGACTTCCTTCTACACTGTAACATTCTGTGACTGAATTCTGACAATTGCTCAGTGATCTTGTAAAGTATCTTTATGTTATGAGTAGGCACAGTGTGCAATGGTGTCATTATATGTGTGAATGTGTCATCTTAGTGTCTGTCTTTGTCAGTGCCTCCCTAAATGTTGGAGACTTGAAATATTAAATGTTTATCTGACATGCTGCAAAACCTGCTGAAAATTTCTATCACTTTTGTTTTATATCACTGCTAAGATCTTGCAATGATGTAAGAAACTGGATACAGTGAAGGGAGAATTGTTTTTGTTGGAGGAGCTATGGTGGATCCACTGGTCTTCCTCATTCATGCCTAACTTGTGGCTTCCAGCAGTCATTTGGAAGCAATGGCTTATAATCAGATTTATCTGAGATTTTATTACCAATTGAACATTTCAAATGCTGCAAACAGTGGCAATTTGTTTTTGCATACTCAGTTGTAATTGAAAATTGCTGGCAAACCATTAAGTGTGTAATTATATGTGAGGATCTGGCTGTTTCTTGTTTTCCCAGGTGATTTCCTGCCTCAGCTCAGTGGCAGTGAATCTTTGGTATAGTGGTCTGCTATCCTGCTTGCCTGTCAGACCATAAGATGCAGAAGCAGAAGTTGTCCATTCAACCCATCAAGTCTGCTCCAACATTCAATGAGATTGTGAATGATCTGATCATCCTCACCTCCATTTTTTGTGTCTTTTCCCCATAACCATTAAGAATCTATCTCAACTTTGAATATACTTAATGATCCAACATCAACAGCGCTTTGCGGTAAAGCATTCCACAGATCTACTATTCGCTAAGAGAATATATTTCTCCTCATCTCTGTCTTAAATGTGATTCTTAACTCTTGATCTCTCATTCTTGAGATTACACTGGTGTTTCGAAGTTTTCCCAAAGGAGGAAACAATCTTTTTGCTTCTATCCAATCAAGTCCCTCAAGAATCTTCTATGTTTCAATAAGGCTTATTCTTCTATATTCCAGCAAGTACAGGCCCGGTCTACTTCACAACTACCCAATCTACTCACAACTAAATTCTCCATCCCAGCCTTTTTTATAATAATCACTCATGAGACGTGGAAATTGCTGACTGGACCAGTTTTTATTGGCTGTCCCTAGTTACCGTTGAGAGGTTGGTGGCAAACTGCCTTCCTGAACTGCTGCAAAAAATAAACAACAATACAGCACGGGTATAGGCCCTGTGGCCCAACAAGCCTGCACTGACAAATCCATACTAAATCTGTCTTCACTTATAGGATCCATATTCCTCTATTCCCTTCCTATCCATGTATTCGTCCAGGCGTTTCTTGAACACTTCTATTGTGTCTGTTTCCAACCGCTCCTCTGGCAGTGCGTCCCAGGCACTCGCCACCACTGCAGTCCATTTGGTGCTGATAAAGCCACAATACTGCAGAGGAGTTCCAGGATTTTGACTCAGTGAAGGAATGGCTATATATTTCCCCGTCAAGATGGTGAGGGGCTTGGAGGAGGACGTTGCAGGTGGTGGTGTTCCTATGTATCTGCTGCCCTTATCCTTTCGTGTGGAAGTAGTTGTGGGTTTGAAAGGTGCTGTCTGAAGACTTTGGTCTAAATATTTGAGTTGGGGTGGTGGGAAACAGGTGTTGTAACTGCTTCTGTGTGCCAAACCCATGGAAGAGACAGTCACTGATCTGGGATTTTTGCAGAGTTGCCCCCTTAATTTGACATGAAAACAAGATTTCCTAATTAATGGGAAAACCATTTAGTTAGTTACTACAGGGAGAAGTCCATCTTCAGCATTCAGTCCCACGACAGACACTCAGTAGCAGCAGTGTGTACTATCAATTAGATGCACAGCAGAAATTCACCAATGATCCTCCGACAGCACCTTCCAAACCCACGATGGCTTCCATCCAGAAGAACAAGGGCAGCTGATACATGGGAACACCACCACCTGCACATTCCCTCCAAGCCACTCACCATCCTGACTTGGAAATATATTGCTATTCCTTAAGTGTTGCTGGATCAAAATTCTGGAATTCCCTTCCCGAGGATATTGTGGAATGTAACATGTGGACTGCAATGGTTCAAGAAGGCAACTCACCACCACCTTCTCAGGGGCAACTAGGGACGGGCAATAAATGCTGGCCCAGCCAGCAACACCCACAAGAGAATGAAAGAAAGAAACTCTCAGGTGCCTTTGACATAGTTATTGTTCGGTCTCCTTGATGTGGGTTGTGATGATGTTTCTTTTTATTTGGGCGAATAGTGGAAACTCTAAGGGGAGTGTATTTATAACATAGTAATCATGTTATTTAGAATAAAAGCTGTAGAGTGTATTAAAAACTTATTCATGTTTCTTCTGTCTGACTCTATCTCCAGGGACAACCAGGACGTTTCTGCAGTGTGTGCTTACAGCATCACAAATGTGCAGAAAGCTTTCGATGGGCAATATATGGAGTATAAAAGAGAGTCTGACAAATGGGGCATTTACCGAGGTGAAATCCCGGATCCCCGTCCTGGCACAGTAAGTGGGGTATCAATTAAAGCAAGTGATTTCTACCCATTGCAATGAAGGGATTTACTTTACAATAAGGAAACAGCTGGATGAAACATCTCAAGTGTTAGATCTGGTGTGGGGATTAAAGCACATGGGATTAGGGATAGTGTATTGAGCTGAATAGAAAACTGTTTGGCAGACAGTAAACAAAGAATAGGAATAAAGGGGTCTTTTTCCAAGTGGCAGGCAGTGACTAAATGGGTATCACAGGGATCTGTTCTAGGACCTCTTCAGAATATACATTATTGCTGTGGATGACGGAACTAAAAATAATGTCAGCAGATTTGCAGATGACACAAAGTTGGATGGGAGGATGAGCTGTGAGGAGGATACAGAGACTTCATGTGATTTGAATAAACTGAATGGACAAATGTATGGCAGATGCAGTGTATAATGTGAATATTTGAGAGGTGATCCACTTTACTGGCATGAACAAGAAGGCGGATTGCTATCTGAATGGCTATAAATTTAAGAAAGATGATTGAGCAGCGAGACTAGGGTGTCGTTATACACCAGCGACTGAAGCTAACACACGGTGTCACACACAGGCAGTGAAGAAGGTGTGTTGATCTTCATAGTGGCAGGATACAAATAGAGGTGCAGGGGTGTCTTGCTGTAATTATATAGGGACTTGGTGAGACCACAGCTGGAATACTGTGTATGGTTTTGGTCACCTTATCTGAGGAAGAATACTCTTGCTTTGGCGGGAGTAATGGTTTGTCAGACTTATTCTTGGGAATGGCAGGACTAATGTGTGAGGAGAGGTTGCATTGGTTAGGATTATATTCGCTAGAGTTCGGAAGAAAGGGAAGAGGGGGGCGGGGGAATCTCATAGAAGTGTACAAAATTTTAACAAGACCACACAGGGTAAATGCAGGGAGGATGTTCCCAAACAATGCGGAGTCTAGGATAAGGCGTCACATTCTTAATGATACAGGACAGACGTTTTAGGATTGAGATGAGAAGAAATTTCTTCACTTCGAGAGTGGTGAGCCTTTGACTCTCACCACAGCAGGCAGTTGAGGCTAAAACATTGAATGTTTTCAAGAAGTGGTCAGATATAGCAGTAAAGGGATCAAAGGATATGGGAGAAGAATGAGAGGGAGAAGTGCAACAGGGTATTGATTTAGGTGATCAGTGAAAGGCAGTGCAGACTCAAAGGGCTGGATGGCTTACTCCAGCTCCTATTTTCTGTGTTTCTAAGGCACACAGGACGGAAATCTTAAGGATTGATAATTTGTGGTGACTGCTGCTGACAGGGCATGTGATTACGTCCCCCTCTAAGTTGAATAGCCTGCTCATTCTCGGCTATAGATTCTTGAAGGATGCAGACTTGCAACACCATTGAACACACATGGAACTCCATTCCAGCAACAGAAATTTTCAGTACAGTAGGATCAATATCCTTCTTGAGTATTTGCTCATGCTATTGATAGGGGTTTACACTAATTTGGCAGAGGGACAGAGTGGACATAAGTCACTTTGGAAGACAGAGCATTATATCATCAAATTTAGACACAAGGAAGCATGTCAAGGCTGGATGGCATTAATTTTAATGCCTTGCAAGTAAGGCAGATGAGTTGAGGGTGCTGATTAGTACAATGGGGCATGAGGTAATTGCTATCATGGAGACATGACAAGCTGCAAGTCAGGCAGCTCAATATTCCAGGATATAGAATCTTAGGTGAGATAAATTAGGAGGTGGTGATGTAATATTGATCAAGGAGTGATTACTGAAATAAGGAGAGATGACATTTTAGGAAGTACAGCAATAAGGAGAGATGATACCTTTGAAGGTTCCTCACTTAAGGCTATAAATCCTTGAAGCAGAAGTCGATAATTTGGCACATCGAGTCTGTTCTCCCAGTCAATGTTCTACCAGACTCGGACAGACAAATCTGTAATTAGTAAGGGAATCATCACTTATGGGGATAGGCAAGGAAAGTGAAATCGAGGATTATCAAATCAGCCATGGTCAGTAAATTTGCAGACGATACGAAGATTGGTGGAGTTGTGGATAGTGAGGAGGGCTGTTGTCGGCTGCAAAGGGACTTAGATATGATGCAAAGCTGGGCTGAGGAGTCTTGAGTCCTGAGGAGCCTTGTCCGAGTCTTGAATACATATTACAACACAACGGCAGAATGGCATAGATTTGTATCGTAAAATTCTATGGATTCCAGAAATTTAGTACCCTCTTTACTATCTTAAATGGGCAACCCTTACGCAAATATTTTACTCTCTGGTTTTTGACTCCCCTCCAAGGGGATACAATCTCTCCTCAATTACCTGTTAAACCTCTCAGAAGCTGATATGTCGAAGAGTGTGGAGCTGGAAAAGCACAGCTGGTCAGGCAGTGTCCGAGGAGCAGGGGAGTCAACGTTTTGAGCATCAACTCTTCATTTCTGATGCTCAAAATCTCCAAATCATAAATGCATAAGAAAAGTCCTCCATGCTCAAAATAATAGTGAACCTTCTTTGGACTGCTTCCAGTGCCAGTATAGCTTTCCTTAAGTATGGCAACCAAAACAATATTTTGGGTGTGGTCTGACATAGTGCCATGTGTGACTTTAGCAAGTCCTTCACATTTTTTATACTCCATTTTCTTTTAAATAAAGGCTAAGTGTAATACCGTCTCTATTACCTGTTGAACATTGTTGCTAGCTTTTTGTATTCACGCACAAGACTCCCAAATCCCTCTGTGGTGCAGTATTCTGTGCTTTTTTTTTCCCATGTATATTTTATTTGCCAAGGTTTTTGTCACTCACTCAACTTGCTGTATCCCTTTTTAGACTCTTTGAGTCATCCTCACTGCTTGCTTTTTCACCTATTTCTGTGTCATCCACAAACTTGGAAGTGGTACATTACTTTGCTCATCCAAGTCGTTAATATGTATAGTAACTAATTATGCCCCCTGCAGTAATCCCTGTGGCACTCCACTTGTAATAGATTTGAAATAGAAAAGAGGAAATCCTTAGTCTACAGGATGGTCAGATAGACACAGAAGAGTAGCAAATGATATTAAACATGGAACATAGAACAATACTGCACAGAACAGGCCCTTCGGCCCACGATGTTGTGCTGAACATTTGTCCTAGCTTAAGCACCCATCCATGTATCTATCCAATTGCCACTTAACGTTCGCCAATGATTCTGACTCTGCCACTCCCACAGGCAGCGCATTCCATGCCCCCACCACTCTCTGGGTAAAGAACCTACCCCTTACATCTCCCCTATACCTTCCATCCTTCACCTTAAATTTATGTCCCCTTGTAACACTCTGTTGTACCCGGGGAAAAAGTTTCTGATTGTCTACTCTATCTATTCCCCTGATCATCTTATACACCTCTATCAAGTCACCCCTCATCCTTCTCTGTTTCAATGAGAAAAGGCCTAGCACGCTCAACCTATCCACGTACGACCTATTCTCCATTCCAGGCAACATCCTGGTAAATCTTCTCTGCACCCTCTCCAAAGCTTCCACATCTTTCCTAAAGTGAGGCGACCAGAACTGCACACAGTACTCCAAATGTGGCCTAACCAAAGTCCTGTACAGTTGTAACATCACTTCACGACTCTTGAATTCAATCCCTCTGCTAATGAACGCTAATACACCATAGGCCTTCTTACAAGTTCTATCCACCTGAGTGGCAACTTTCAAAGATCTATGAACATAGACCCCAAGATCCCTCTGCTCCTCCACCTTACTAAGAACCCTACCGTTAACCCTGTATTCCGTATTCTTATTTGTCCTTCCAAAATAGACAACTTCACACTTGGCAGGGTTGAACTCCATCTGCCACTCCTCAGCCCAGCTTTGCATCATATCTAAGTCCCTTTGCAGCCGACAACAGCCCTCCTCACTATCCACAACTCCACCAATCTTCGTATCGTCTGCAAATTTACTGACCCACCCTTCGACTCCCTCTTCCAAGTCATTAATAAAAATTACAAACAGCAGAGGACCCAGAACTGATCCCTGCGGAACTCCACTTGCAACTGGGCTCCAGGCTGAATATTTACCATCTACCACCACTCTCTGACTTCGACCGGTTAGCCAGTTTTCTATCCAATTGGCCAAATTTCCCTCTATCCCATGCCTCCTGACTTTCCGCATAAGCCTCCCATGGGGAACCTTATCAAATGCCTTACTAAAATCCATGTACACTACATCCACTGCTCTACCCTCATCCACATGCTTGGTCACCTCCTCAAAGAATTCAATCAGACTTGTAAGGCAAGACCTACCCTTCACAAATCCGTGCTGGCTGTCCCTAATCAAGCAGTGTCTTTCCAGATACTCATAAATCCTATCCCTCAGTACCCTTTCCATTACTTTGCCTACCACCGAAGTAAGACTAACTGGCCTGTAATTCCCGGGGTTATCCCTATTCCCTTTTTTGAACAGGGGCATAACATTCGCCACTCTCCAGTCCTCTGGTACCACCCCTGTTGACAGTGAAGCCGAAAAGATCATTGCCAACGGCTCTGCAATTTCCTCTCTTGCTTCCCACATAATCCTAGGATATATCCCGTCAGGCCCGGGGGACTTGTCTATCCTCAAGTTATTCAAAATGTCCAACACATCTTCCTTCCTATCAAGTATCTCCTCTAGCTTACCAGTCCATTTCACACTCTCCTCTTCAACAATACGGTCCCTCTCGTTTGTAAATACTGAAGAAAAGTACTCATTCAAGACCTCTCCTATCTCTTCCGACTCAATACACAGTCTCCCACTACTGTCCTTGATCGGACCTACCCTCGTTTAATACTATACATATTAAACTCTGAGAAGTGTGAAAGGAAGCATTTTTGGGAAGACAGAACAAGACAACAGATTGTACAATGAATGGTGGGACCTTCAGAAATACAGAGCATCAAAGAGACTTTGGTGTTCATGTCCATACACCCAGAAAGCAAGAATGCTGTAGAAAGTAAGGGAGTAAATTACAAGGTCCCCTGCAGAAATAGTTATATCATCTATAACTATGAGTGAGGTGCCTAATGATTGGAGTGTGGCTAATACAAAGACCAAAGAACAATATGGCACACAAACAGGCCCTTCAGCCCTCCAAGCCTGCACCAGCAGATTCTGTCCTTAGTTGCTGAAACTGTCTTCACTTCCAGGATCCATGTCCCTGTATTCCCTTCCTATTCATGTATTGGTCCAGGTGCTTCTTGAATGCTGCTATTGTGTCTGCTTCCACCACCTCCTCTGGCAGCAAGTTCCAGGCACTCATCACTCTTTGTGTGAAAGACCTGTCTCGCGCATCTCCCACCCACCCCATATCCCACCCCACACCTTGAACATGTGTCCCCTAGTAATTGAGCTGAAAATGTGTTGCTGGAAAAGCGCAGCAGGTCAGGCAGCATCCAAGGCGCAGGAGAATCGACGTTTCGGGCATGGAGCTATTCTTCAGGCTCATTCCTGAAGAAGGGCTCATGCCCGAAACGTCGATTCTCCTGCTCCTTGGATGCTGCCTGACCTGCTGCGCTTTTCCAGCAACACATTTTCAGCTCTGATCTCCAGCATCTGCAGTCCTCACTTTCCCCTAGTAATTGACCCCTCTACCCTGGGACAAAGCCTCATTCTTTCCACTCTATCCATGCTATTCACAACCTTATAAACTTCCATCAGGTTGCCCCTCAACCTCGTACATTCCAGTGAAAACAAATCCAATCTATCCAACCTTTCTCCATAGCTAAAATCCCCAAAGTTCTAGTAAATCTTTTTGTACCCTCTCCAAAGTATCCACATCCTTCTGGTAGTGTGGTGACCAGAATTGTATTCAATATTCCAAGTGTGGTCTGCTACATCTCTTAAACAGTGGAACAACGTTGGATGTTCTCCAGGCCTCTGGGACCTCACCAGTGGCCAAAAAAAAAAATAAGATATCTGTCAGTGCTCTGGCAATTTGTTCTCTAGCTTCTGGGATAGATCCCGTCAGGATCTTTTTAGTCTTTTTAGACTCCATCAAGACCCAGGATTTCTTAAGATACATAACACCTCTTCTTTTTTAATAGCAACTTGGCTTAGAAATTTGACACTCCTTCCCTGAGATTATGCTCCTCCGATTCCTTCTCTTTGGTGAATACCAACACAAAGTATTCATTTAGGACCTCACCTACTACCTCTTCTGGCTCCACACATAGACTGCCTCCTTTGTTCTTTAATGGGCCAACCCTTTCCCTGGCCACCCTCTTGTTTGTTATATCTGTTAAAAAAAAGCCTTGGGATTTGCCTTAATCCTGTTTGCTGTTGCATTTTCATGACTTCTTTTAGCCTTTCTAATTACTTATTTAAGTTCTTTGCTACCTTCTGACATACCTCAAAGGTTTTGTCAGTTCCCATCCTCCTCAACTGTACGTATGTTTCGTTTTTCTTTTTGACCAAAGTCCTAACCTCACAGGTCGTTCAAAGATTTTGTAACTTGCCATACCTCTCCTTCCTTTTCACAGGAATGTGCCGCTCCTGAACTCTTATCAACTGCCATTTGAAATGCTCCCTTATGTCCAATGTGGATTTACCCTCATTTTGCCTCCAATCAAAATTTGCCAGTTCCTGCCTAATGTTGTTGTAGTTTGCCTGCCCCCAATTTAACTCCTTCACCCGAGGACAGCTGTTATTCCTATTCATGAGTATCTTAAAACTCATGGTAATATGATGACTACTCCCGAAATGCTCCCCCATTGAAACTTCACTCACCTGGCCGGGCTTATTTCACAAACCCAGGTCCAACATAACCCCTTCCCTGGTTGGACTGTTTACAACTGTGTCAAGAAACCCTCCTGAATGATCCTTACAAATTCGGCCCCATCCAAGCCCCTAGCACAAAGTGAGTACTAGTCAATATAGGGGAAGTTAAAATGTCCCACCACAACACCCCTGTTGGCTTTACGTCTTTCCAAAATCTGTCTGCATATTCATTCATTTATCTCCTGCTTTTGGGAGGCCTGTGGTATACCCCCAGCATTGTCATATCATCTTTCCTATTTGAGTTCTACCCATAATGCCTTGCTGCATGAGTCCTCTGACGTATCCTCCCTCAGTACAGCTGTGAGATACTCTTTTACTAGGAATGAAAACTCCTCCTTTCACTGGAGCATAGGAGGTTGAGAGGTAACCTTATAAAATGTTATAGCATAATGAGGGATATAGATTGAGTTAATGTCTTTTCCGTAGGGTGGGGGAGTTTCAAATCTAGGGGACATATTTTTAAAGTGAGAAGAGAGGAATTTGAAAAAGACAAGGGCAAATTTTGTACCCAGGGTGGTTTGCATGTAGAATGAACTTCCTGAGGAAATGGTGTATGTGAGCGCGGTAACAACGTTTAAAAGCCGTTTGGATAAGTACATGAATAGGAAAGGTTTTGCGGGATATGGGCCAGGAGCAGGCAGGGGGGACTAATTTAGTTTGGGATTATGTTTGACATGAACAGGTTGGACCGAGGGTTCTGTTTCCATGCTGAATGACGCTGTGACGCTATGACAGGTAGTTCAGGTGGTTAAGAAGCCATATAGAATATTTGCTTTTATTAATTGAAGTGTTGACTACAAGAGCAGGGAAGCTATATTAAAGCTATGTATATTATTAGTTATGCCACAGCAGCAGTACTGTGTGCAGTTCTGGTCACTACACTATTGAGTGGATATAATTACATTAGAATGGGTGCAGAAGAGATTCACTGGGATGTTGCCAGGGCTGTGGCAATTCAGCTATGAAGAGAAATTAGGTAGGCTGGGATTGTTTGCTTTCGAACAGGGAAGGAAAGATCACCGGACCCGAAACGTTACCTCTGAATTCTGTTCACATGCTGCCAGACCTGCTGGGCTCTTCTAGCAACTTCTGTTTTTGTTTCTGATTTACAGCATCTGCAGTTCTTTTGTTTTTTTATTAAAGCTGGGGGAGGATCTGATTGAGGTATACAAAAGCTCTGAGGGGTGTAGGGAGAGAAATATTTCCTTTAATAGAGGGATCAATAACTGGGGTTTAATTTAAAGAAAGGGGCAGAAGGTTTAGAGGATATTTAAGAAAATAATTTTTCAACTATGTCATGGTAGTTATGTGGAACTCACCCCCTAAAAGGGTGTTAGAGGTGGAAACTAACATAATCTCTAAGAAGTATTTAGATGAACACTTGAAATGCCATAGCATACAAGGCAATGGACCAAGTACTGTCAGATGGGACTAGAGTAGCTAGTGTTTATTGATGTGCGCTGACACAATTGGCCAAAGGGCCCTTTTCCATGCTGTAAAATTCTATGATCATATGAGACAGCAGGCTGAGGAAAAAAAAAAGCTTTTTCTGGGGATGTGGTTAGACAAGATGCAAACCTTCCTGCCAACGGTAAAAAGCACCAAATAGCATAATGTTATTGGAAGTTACATCAAAGTTGTAGACTTTTAAAGAACAACGTCTTGCAAAAACAAACTGTTACAAAGATTTGTGGTCAGGATTAATTTCCGTTTGGTTCATTGTTTTCTATTTGTTTCAGTTAGAGAGCTGAAAACATTGTTATTGGAGGGGGATTGAAATGGGTCGCTAATTTAAGTGATTTATAGAAGTTCAGAAAGGATTAATTGTGGGTAAGTTGGGTTAACATCATTAAAGATATAATCAGTAACTTTAATGCTGAGATGGTGAGGAAGGCAACGGATGCTGGATTTTCATCAGTAGATATACAGTCATACTCGTATACAAAAATAATGTAATAGGGTTGGCCATTTAATCTTGCTGCTATTCAGTATTATCATAGCTAATGTTTTGAATTTCAGACTTCCATCTCTCCCCAGTGGCCTTTGATTTCCTTACTTAAAAAGAATCTACTTAACACTGCCTTAAAATTATTAATTAATCCATCTCCATCACTTTCTGAGGTTGCAAAGCTCTCTGAGAGAAAAAAAACTGTCCTAAAAGGTTAACTTCCAATTTAAAAACATTGTCCCTAGTTCTGGATTTATCCACAAGAGTAAACATCTTCTCCACATTCATCTTATTAAGAATATTGAGGATCTAATAAATTTTGATCAAACCTTCTGATTTATGGTAAAATCAAACTCAGTCTATCCAATCTTTCCTCATAAGACATCCCACTCATTCCAGATATCAATCTGGCAAACCTCCTCTGAATCACTTTCACTGTATTTGCATCTTTCCTTCAATAAGGAGATAAAAGGCTGCACACAAAATTTGAAATGTAGTTTCACCTAAATAACTGAAGGTGAACTCATTTGTTCAGTTTCTCTCATGATAAAGGCTAGTATCCCATTAATCTTTCTGCTGTACCTGCAAAATAATATTTTGTGACTCATGAGGAAGCAATGAAATTGTCCCTGGACTGGTAATCCGAACCCCAAAGTTCTGTTGATTGTCATAAAGACCATCTGATAATGCCCTTTATGGAAGCAAGTTTGTCATCCTACCGCTACCCTGGCCTATATGAGATTCCAGATCCACAGCAATGAAAATCCTAGAATCATATAGCATGAAAATTGACTCTTAACTGCACCCTGATAATTAAGGCTAGGTAATAAATGTTGGCCTAACCAATGATGACCACATTGAACAAATAATTTTTTAAAAGTACACTAATCACTCTGCATCTTTGGGTTGCTGTTCAGGCTGGTTGGAAGAGTACTTTAGTCTTCTGGGTTTTTAACGAGGGACTTTTTTTTGAATGTATTGTTTGGAAAAGGAGTTCAAAATGACCTGGAGCTCAGTTTCTGAATGAGCATGCACACAAGTGTAATCTGTGTTTTGAATGTCTCTGACTGAGGATGGGTGGAATGATTTATGATCAGTGGCAAGATCCTGGAGATTCACGTCTCGGAGCCTTCACTGAGCAGGTGGAGACAGTATGCATCATTGCAATGCGACATTACTTCCAATATACTAGCTCACCCTTCAGATGACTGTGGAAAAGTGTATTTTAGGGCTAGGATCTCAAACCCAAAGCTCAAATCATGGTTTTTCTGGCAGCGATGCTGCTGCTCTCCTATATGCTTCGGTGAATCAACTAATCTCCAGAAGATACCTCAAAGCACAAGATAAGCGTTATGGTGCTTTCACATGATTGTTCTCATCCAAGAAGGGCAGTTCACTAGCAATGTCCTCTCTCAAGCTAATTGTCCAGCTTTGAGGAGCTAATACACTCAAGACCAGTTCTATTGGACAGGACTTGATATCCATATGCTTGACACCTGTACTCCAAAGCAACCATTTGGACCTCAGTCACGGCAGAAGACTCCCCCCAGAAAGTCAGCAGAATCATTTTAGGGATGTCCTCAAAACATTCCTGAAAAGACCAAACATTCCCACTGACTCCTGGGAGTCCCAGGCTTGTGACTGACCAAACTCAAGAAGGCTCATACAGGAGAGCATTGAACACTGGAGATTTTTTTAGGAACATGGAGAAATGAAGTTAAGGCATGTGAGGGAGTGTACATGCCTCCAAATCCAATCTTTATCCAACCCTTCAATCAAAATGAGTTCGTGTCGGTTTTTGTCTGAATGAATGCTCCTGAAACATGGGACTAGAGATCTCAGTCAAACAAAAGTTTAAACTTATTATTAATAATGACAAAGCTACTGCATTGTCACAAAAACCTGTCTTGTTCAGTAACTTCCTTTAGGGGCAAAAATCTGCTGCTCTTTCTCAGTCTGACATAGCTGCAACTACAGACCCATGGCAAAATAGTTAACTGATAACTGTCATAGAACAACACAGAACATAGAACAATACAGCGGAGAATAGGCCCTTCAGCCCTCGATGTTGCGCTGACCTGAGAACTAATCTAAGCCCATCCCCCTACACTATCCCATCATCATCCATGTGCTTATCCAAGGACTGTTTAAATGCCCCTAATGTGGCTGAGTTGACTACATTGGCAGGTAGGGCAATCCACACCCTTACCACTCTCTGAGTAAAGAACCTGCCTCTGACATCTGTCTTAAATCTTTTACTCCTCAAATTGTAGCTATGCCCCCTCATACAAGCTGACATCATCATCCTAGGAAAAAGACTTTCACTGTCTACCCTATCTAATCCTCTGATCATCTTGTATGTCTCTATTAAATCCCCTCTTAGCCTTCTTCTTTCCATTGAGAACAAACCCAAGTCTCTCAGCCTTTCCTCATAAGACCTTCCCTCCAGACCAGGCAACATCCTGGTAAATCTCCTCTGCACCTTTTCCAATGCTTCCACATCCTTCCTGTAATTGGTTGACCAGAACTGTACACAGTATTCCATATGTGGCCGCACTAGCGTTTTGTATAGTTGCAGCATGACATTACGGCTCCGGAACTCAATCCTTCTACCAATGAAACCTACACACTATATGCCTTCTTAACAGCACTATCCACCTGGGTGGCAACTTTCAGGGATCCAAGATCCCTCTACACATCCACGCTACCAAGAATCTTTCCATTCTGCCTTCCTGTTATTCTTCCCAAAGTGCATCACCTCACATTTATCTGCATTGAACTCCATTTACCATCTCTCAGCCCAATTCTGCAGTTTATCCAAGTCCCCCTGCAACATGCAACATTCATCCACACTGTTCACCACTCCACCGACTTTAGTGTCATCTGCAAACTTACTAACCCATCCATCTATGCTTGTGTAAGTCATTTATAAAAATGACAAACAGCAGTGGTCCCATAACAGATCCTGGTAACCGGACTCCAGGCTGAATAGTTTCCATCAACCACCACTCGCTGCCTTCTTTCAGAAAGCCAGTTTCTAATCCAAACTGCTAAATCACCCTCAATCCCATGCCTCTGCATTTTCTCCAACAGCCTATCATGTGCAACCTTATCAAAGGCTTTGCTGAAGTCTATGTATACCACGTCAACTGCCCTACCCCCATCCAAATGCTTGGTCACCTTCTCAAAAACGTTCAGTGAGGTGTGAGAGACACGACCTGCCCTTGACGAAACCATGTTGACTATCTGAAATCAAATTGTTGCTTGCTAGATGATTATAAATCCTATCTCTTATAATCCTTTCCAAAACTTTTCCTACAGCAGACGTAAGGCCCACTGGCCTATAATTATCTGGGTCATCTCTACTGCCCTTCTTGAATAAGGGCACAAAATTTGCAATCCTCAAGTCCTCTGGTACTAAACCTGTAGACAATGCTGACTCAAAGATCAAAGCCAAAGGCTCCAACACCTCCTCCCTAATTTCCTAGAGAATCCTCGGATAAATCCCATCCGGCCCAGGGGACTTATCTACTTTCACTCATTCTAGAATTGATAACACCTCTTCCTTACTAACCTCGATCCTGTCTAGTCTAATATCCTGTATCTCATTCTTCTCCTCTACAATATTCTCCTTTTTCTGAGTGAAAACTGATGAGAAATATTCGTTTAGCACCTCTCCAATCTCCACAGGGTCCACACTCAACTTCCCACTTCTGTCTTTGACTGGCTCTATTCCTACTCCAGTCATCCTTTTATTCCTTGCATACCTATAGAAAGCTTTAGGGTTCTCCTTTATTCTAACTGCTAAAGACTACTCATGTCATCTCTTTGCTCTTCTTAACTCTCTCTTTTAAATCCTTTCTAGCTAATCTGTAACTTGCCATCGCCTCATCGGAACCATCTCGTCTCATTGTCACATAAGCCTCCTTCTTCCGCTTAACAAGAGATGCAATTTCTGTAGTAAACCACGGTTCCCTTACCTTATCACTTCCTCCCTGCCTGACAGGGACATACCTATCAAGGACACACAATATCTGTTCCTTTAACCAGTTCCACATTTAGATTATTACCATCCCCTGCATTTTGCAATCCCATTCTATGCATCCTAAGTCTTTTGCATTATAATTGCTCTTGCCCTGTGGCATGTACCTATCTCTTTCCATCGCTAAACTAAACATAAACAAATTATGGTCACTCTCTCCAAAGTGCTCACCTACAACTAAATCAAACACCTGGCCTGGTTCATTACCAAGCACCAGATCCAGTGTGGCTCCCCTATCGTCAGCCCTTCGATCTACTGTGTCAGGATACCCTCCTGTACACATTGGACAAAAAACTGATCCATCCGACGTACTAGAGTTATAGCATTTCCAGTCAATGTTGGGGAAGTTAAAGTCCCCTATAATGACCACCCTGTTCCTTTCACTCCTACCTAGAATTGTTTTGAAATCCTCTCCTCCACATCCCTGGAACTCTGCAGACCCTGTAAAAAAACTCCCAGCGGTGTGACGTCCCCCCTCCTGTTTCTAACCTCAGCCCATGCAACCTCAGTAGATGAGTCCTCGTCAAAAGTTCTTTCAGCCTCCATTACACTGTCCTTGACTAACAAGGCCACACCTCCCCCTCTTTTACCGCCTTCCCTATTCTTAATGAAAGATCTAAACCCTGGAACCTGCAGCATCCATTCAGCACCCTGCTCTATCCATGTCTCCAAAATGGCCATAGCATTGAAGCCCCAGGTACCTATCCATGCTGCAAGCTCACCTACCTTATTTCAGATACTTGTGGCATTGAAGTAGACACACTTCAAACCAGAAAAGTGCAGCAGGTCAGGCAGCATCAAAGGAGTCGGAGAATCGACTTTTTGGGCATAAGCCCTTCTTCAGGCTTATGCCCGAAACGTTGATTCTCCTGCTCCTTTGATGCTGCCTGACCTGCTGCGCTTTTCCAGCAACACATTTTTCAGCTCTGATCTCCAGCATCTGCCGTCCTCACTTTCTCCACACTTCAAACCAGGTTGCTGTCTGCCAGCACATTCCTGTGACCGTGAAATCCTGTCCATGCCCTCCCTACTCTCATCCTCCTGTGTACTGGAACTACACCTCAGGTTCCCATCCCCTGCTGAGCTAGTTTAAACCCACCCGAATAGCACCAGCAAATTTCACACGCAGGATGTTAGTACCCCTCTGGTTCAAGTGAAGACCGTCCTGTTTGTAGAGGTCCCACCTTCTCCACAATGAGCCCCAATTATCCATGTACCTGAAACCCTCCCTCCTGCACCATTCCTGCAGGATTTTAAATGTCCTTTGAAATGTTCAAACACAACCAGCTATATTAAAATATTACAGGAAAAAAAGGCACAATGGGTGTATCTTCACCATAAAGACTGCAGTGGTTCAAGAAAATAGCTTGCCACCATCTTCGGATGGACAATAAACGCTCATCTTTCTGTGATTTTTGACATAGCCAGAACTAATGAAAAAAAACGTAAAGGTGCTGGTGTTGCTGAAGATTAGAAACTCAGGGCTACTGAAATTAATGTTTCATTTTTTTAAATTTTTGTTTAGTGCATCACTAACCAGTTGAAAGAGAAGGGCTACAACACATCCTTGGACCTCCCAGACAATGTACTGATGTTTGTTCGAGATCATCTTCTGATGGCTGATTGTATCTACCCAATTGGTGGGAAGCCACTCCTCATCATGAGAGACACTCTATATTCCAAGATCCTAGTGAAGAAAATGAATGCTGGGACTGAGGTTTTGTACTTGGGTACAGGTGAGCAAGTGTAATCCTTTTTTTTACATCTGCGGTTTGATTTATCTTCTGTTATTTGTGATCCAACTAAACAGAGTGATCTGTCTCTGCTACTGACTACTTGGACGGACTGTATATTGTATTTGAAGTGTCCAAACATCTTCAGCTTCATCAATGAACTTGCCTCCATACTAAGGTCAGAAGTGGAGATATTCCTGATGATGAACCATTTATGACTCCTAAGTTACTGAAGCAGCCTTTGTCCAAATTCAGAGCTGAAAATGAGTTGCTGGAAAAGCGGAGCAGGTCAGGCTGAAGAAGGGCTCATGCCCGAAACGTCGATTCGTCTGCTCCTTGGATGCTGCCTGACCTGCTACGCTTTTCCAGCAACACATTTTCAGCTCCGATCTCCAGCATCTGCAGTCCTCACTTTCTCCCTCTGTCCAAATTCAGCAAGGCTGGACAATATCCATGTTTGAACTGAGAAGTGGCAAGTAACATCTGCACCACATCAGTGCTAGGAAATGGCCACCTCCAACAAGAGAGAACCTAATCACCGTCCCTTGACATTCAGTGACATTAATATCACTAAAACCCCACTCTCAACAAACTGGGGTTCCGGTCACCAGAAATGTAAAGGGACTGACCATATAAATACAGTGACCACAAGAGCAGGTTAGAGGCTAGTAATGCTGGAGAGAGTAACTCACATCCTGACTCCCCAAGGCCTGTCCACCACCTACAAGGCACAAGTCAGGGGTTCGATGGAATACTCCCACTGACCCAGATAGGTGCAGCTCCAACAACACTCATGAAGCTTGACAGCATCCAGGATAAGAAGCCTGATTTATTTGCATCACATCCACTCCCTCCACCACCAATGCTCAAAGCATCAGTGTGTATCATCTACAAGGTGCACTACACAAGTTCACACAAGATCTTTTCTGGTGAAAAGTAAACCCCCCCAAGATATCCACTGTAAGGATTCAATGATGGTATTGCCATTGAATGTCAATGATGGTTATGTTGTCTCTTATTGGAGATGGCTGTTATATGACACTTGTGTGGTGTAAATGTTGCTTGGCACGTTTCAGCAAACATGGTTATTGTCCAGATCTTATTGCATTTGAACATAAACTACATCAGTATCTGATCCCCACTTCTGATCATCCACAACCAGATTCCAATGTACCAGGTATAATTCCTACTAGAAGCAAGCTTTCCCCCCAATTCCCATTTTTGCTAGGGTCCTTGATGCCACGCTCGATCAGATGCAGCCTTAATGTCAAGGCAGTTACCTTTGTCTCAGAAGTTCAGCTCTTTTGTCCATGTTTGAACCAAACTGTAGTGAGGTCAGGAGCTGTGCGGCCCTGGTGTAAACCAAACTGGGCATCAGTGAGCAGATTATTTTTTCCCTGAAGCTGTATTTTATTAGTAACATCCATTGGTAAAGATTTATCTCCTAAACAGTATGATTCTGCCCAAAGAAGTGTGCCAGCTGATGGAAGCAAGTGCTGATTAATAATATTGATGAAATTTCCATTACTTTACCAGTGATTTAAAGTTGACCATTGGGACAGTTATTGGCCAGGATAGACTTGTCATACTTTTTGAGTGTAGGACATACCTGGGCAGTTTTCTTCATCAATGCCAAAAAGGTGACAGTGTTGGAACTATATTGGAACAGCTTGAAATGAGAAGGAGCATAAATCTTCAGTACTCTGGAATGTCATCTTCCATAACCTTTGCAGTATCTAGTGTGTCCAGCTGTTTCTTGATATTATGTGGAGTAAATTAAATTGACTGAAGATCAGCATCTATCATGGTCGGGACATCTGGATGAGGCTGAGATGGAGATTTTTGCAAATGTGACAGATTATCCTTACGTTTTGATTTTCTGGTCTCCCCCACTATTAAGAATGGGCCTATTTGAGTAGTTGTTTAATTGTCCACCACCATTCGTGCCTGGATTTGGCAGGACTGCAGAGCTTAGATCTAATCCGTTAGTTTGGAATTATTTAGCTCTGTCTATTCCAGTATTCCAGCAGCAGTATCAGTGCTTCCTGGGAGAAATGTAGAGGTATACTGGGAGAGCAATGCGGTGCAATGTTATGCATAATCTTGTGTGTTAGAGTCTCCATTGGTTTAGAGAGGTATGTACCCTCTCCAAATCAACACCTCGAAGAGAGAATGGGAAGATTGGTGGAGGCATTTTGTTAGTGCTGGTGGAACAAAAAAATGTAAAATGGGAGAGCTTGCATTTATTGAGTATCTTAAAAGCATTGGAATGGACTATCTGTAGGCCCCTTCTGAATGTAATTAGAGTTTCCAGTTGATACCCTACTCCATAAATTAGTGAGAAATTGGGGATCGGAAAGTGGAAGCATGCACTCCAGTTCTGACAACAAGTCTCAACCTGTAATACCAGGCTTACCACTTCTCTTTTTTGTTTAGGCAACATTTCCTGTTGTTAAGGTTATATACTTCAGAATGGCAGAAAAGTCTGGAACAAATGACATACATTTGCTGGGATTGATACATGACATGTTACAACCCAAGGAAGAGAAACCAGGGTTACAGTGGTGTACAGGAATTATTGATATTTGAGTATATTGACTGTACATAAAACTCCTGCAATCATAGTTAACAAACTGGAATATTACCATTGCCTGTATTTCGGTGATATAGTGGCAACGTCACTGGATCATAATGATGAAATACATCCAACAATACTGAAAGAAGTGAGAATGGAAATTGCAGAGGCACCAGCAATAATCTTTTATTCTTCAGATGTGGTGCCAGAGATGTGGAGAATTGGCTTTAGTGACACTTTTGACAAGGTCTCATATGCATAAGAACATAAGAACGAGGAGCAGGAGTAGGCCCTCTGTCCCTTCGAGCCTGCTCCACCATTCAATAAGATCATGGCTGATCTTTTCATGGACTCAGCTCCACTTACCTGCCCTCTCAGCATGACCCTTAATTCCGTTATTGTTAAAAAAAAATCTATCTACACTTTAAAGACATTTACTGAAATAGTGTCAATGACTTCACTGGACAGAGAATTCCATAGATTCACAACACTCTGGGTGAAAAAGTTCCTCCTCAATTTGGTTCTAAATCTGTTCCCCCTAATTTTGAGGCTATGCCCTCTTGTCCTACTTCCACCCGCCAGTGGAAACGTCCTCTCTACATCTTTCTTATCTATTCCCTTCATAATTTTATATGTTTCGATAAGATCCCCCCTCATTCTTCTAAATTCCAATGAATATAATCTCAGCCTACTCAGTCTCTCTTCATAAGTCAACCCCCTCAACTCCAGAATTAACCTAATGAATCAACCTCTGCACCCCATCCAGTCTCAAGTAAGGAGACCAAAACTGCACACAGTACTCCAGGTGTGGCCTCACCAGCACCCTATACAGCTGCAACATAACCTCCCTGCCTTTAAACTCAATAGTTTTAGCAATAAAGGACAAAATTCCATTTGCCTTCCTAATTACCTGTTGTACCTGCAGACCAACCTTCTGTGATTCATGCACAAGGACATCCAGGTCCCTCTGCACAGCAGCGTGCTGCAAATTTTTACCATTCAATTAATAGTCCTTTTTATTGTTACTCCTACTAAAATGGATGACTTCACATTTATTAACATTGTATTCCATCTGCCAGGCCTTTGCCCACTCACTTGAAATATCTACGTTCCTCTGCAAAGATTCACAGTCTTCTGTCACTCCTTAGTGTCATCTGCAAACTTTGACACACTACACATGGTCCCCGACTCCAAATCATCTAATGGATTAGATTTGAACTCTGTATCTAGTCAATATTAACCCTATGATGTTGATAACAGGAAATTCTGCGATGATAGGGAGTGATGATTATATTTGCTCTTGTTGGAGATGGTCATTGCCTGTGTAAGAATCATACTTTTTCACTTTGATGTTTACATTACATTACCTACAGTGTGGAAACAGGCCCTTCGGCCCAACCAGTCCACACCGACCCTCCGAAGAGTAACCCACTCAGACCTATTTCCCAGGCACCTAACACTATGGGCAATTTAGCCATGTGTTTAATAACTGTGGGCTGCAAACAGGAAAAGCTGTTTTAAAAAAAAAGATTTACCAGGATGGCTATATAAGTTAACAGCAAAGAATGTGTTATAATTGTATACTACCTTTTTTTGTGGCTGTGAGTTCCTGCACTATACAGACGAAGAGCTGAGGTGCTGCTTGCAAGTGGAGCTGACTGCTCTCAGGTATAGGTTAGAACCAGAAAGACAGAGAGAGAAAGCCACATAGATGTGAGCTGTTGTTCATCCCAGCAACAGCTACTTGTTCTCTGCAGTAAATAAAAACTGTTTAATCTTAAAGAATATCAGTTACTTTCCCTGCAGCAGTTGCTGTGAGCTGTGACTTTTGAATTGATAATTCAGAAACGTTTTCCAAGTGAATCAATCACTCTTCTTACAAATCAGTGAAAGCTTCTGAGAGAGACAACGGAACTAGCCTGAAGTAAGATCATCTTGATATCAGAATTGAGAAGCAAAGACCACTAGGGTGACCTTCCAGTGTTTCCTCTACCTCCCCCCAATAATGATTTTTCTGATTTGTCTGTCTGTATGGGGTGTGTAAGGAGGAAGTTTGTAAGAGGATTAGACTTTTGGTCAGCAGTGTTATATACCAATGGTTTAAATCTATTTACCTGTAGCTTCAGACTAATTACTTATAATAAATAAAGAAATTTGTTTTAGTAGAAAAGCCTGTCTGTGTTTTCTATCTTGGTCTGAAAGTTAGAGTTTTTGGGATACTGTGCGTACCTTAAAAATACTAACATTTGGTACACCCCCAGGAAAAGTGGGCCTCAATTTTTATCAGTCAAGAGTGCAGATGTAGTAGGTGGCAATCAGCAGAAGATTTCTTTGTCCTGAATGGGGTATGGAATTGAGGATTCCTAGAACAACTACATCCCAACTGTACAGAACTGACTCACCACCTCTGGTGGGTCTGTCTTGCTGGTGAGTGGGTGGTACCTGGGACAGTGTCTGTGAGGCATGATTCTGAGAGTATGATTACGTCATTCTGTTGCTTGACAAGTCTGTGGGACAAAAATCCCAGATGTCCAGAAGAAGGACTTTTTTTGCATCACTATTTTTCTGCCATTGTTGTTTCTAATGCCTTGGTCAATGCTGGATTGTCTGTCTGGTTTGTTTCACTTGATAGTAGTTTGATATAACTGAGTGGTTTGTTAGACGATGTCACAGGGCAGCTAAGGGTCAGTGACATTGTTGTGGGCTGGAGTCACATCGAGGTAAGGATGGTACACAAGTGAAGATTTCCTTTTAACATGGTTGCTATTAGACCGGCTTTTAATTTCAGATTGTTTTATTGAATTCAAATTTGAACAACTCCCACATTGGGATTTGAACCAATATTGCCAGAGCAGTAGTCTGAGACTTTGGATTACTATCCAATGACATTACCACAACATCACTACCTTCCCATGCTTTTCTCAATATAGTGCTGATTGGTTGGTTGAATCTTTAATACATGTTGTTTAAGATTTAATCAAAGCCTTGATTTTAACATTAATTGGTCATGGCGCTGCCATCGAGAATGCACCAGGGTCCACTTGTCAACCTCCGTATTCTCCTCTCATCCAATATAAATGTTGATTTTCCCTTTGAATTGGTATTATTATAATTGTTTGGATGACTGCAAAATGCAAAGCTTCATCAAAATGTGTCATTTTCCAGCAATACTCAAGTTCTATACTGTAAAACCACTTTAGCTTCTCGGGCTGTGGGTTCCTTCTCCTACTGTGGCCATGTAGGTCAGAAGTGCAAAGAAAATCATAGTGCTGGCATCTGAAGTAGTCAGTCTGCCTCTCTTATATTTATTACTTCTCAGAGCAGGCTATTTCTGAGTAAAATTGTGCTTCAATACCTTTGCTACTAATTCTTTCAACAACCAAGGACAATATTCAACTGTTTACTCATCACTTATTTTAAGAACTGTTATCAATCCCACTGGCTAGGTAGAAAAACCACAATGAGATTTTCAGTATTATAGACAACTTGGCCTTTTACAAATTCAACACTGTTTCTCTTATTTTGGTAAATCAGAAGTTGCTATAATTAAAGTAAGCTGTAACCATTTTGTACCTAATATTTTTACACTTGTTCTTAAATTTATTTAAAAATAATAGTTTGCTTTTTTTTTAAAGTATCACCTCGGGCCACGTCCTGTCCAAACTGATTGTTGCATACACATGTGACTGGTTCAGAAGCTCGGAGCCCATGGGATCTAGGAATGATAGGCAAATTGGCTTCTAAATTGGCTTAGCGGCAGGAAGCAAAAGGTGATGGTTGAAAGGTGTTTTTGTGACTGGAAGCTTATGCCCAGTTGTGTACCACAGGGTTCAGTGCTGGGTCCTGTGCTGTTTGCTGCTTACGTTAATGATCTAAACATGAATATTAGAGGTATGATCAGTAAGGTCACAGGTGACTTAAAACTTCATGGGGCATAAATAGCAATGAAGAAAGTCAGGGTGAACAGTGGCAAATATAATTTAATCCTTCAAAGTACGAGGTGATACATTTAAGAGAACTAACAAGGTAAGGTAGTACATGTTGAATGGTAGGATCCTCGGATCAGAACGACCTCAGTGTGCATGTCCATAGATCTTTGACAGGATAGGTAGATGAGATGGATAACAAAGTATATGGAATACTTGCCTTTATTAGCCAAGGTACTGAATATGAGAACAGGGAGGTTATGATGGAGCTGTATGGAATGTTAATTAGGCCACAGCTGGAGCACTGTGTACAGATCTTGCTGCTCCATTCTAGGAGAGATGTATTCACAGTAGACAGGCTGCAGAGGAGATCTACCAGGTTGTTGCCTGGACTTCAGTGATTCACCTATGAAGAGAGACAAGTCAGGTGTGTTTTCTTTAGAGAAGAGAATGCTGTGGAGGGATCTAATTGTGGCGTACAGAGCTTTGAGTGCCATAGACAGAGTAAGCAGGAAGAAACATTACTTCTTGGGAGAGGGGTCAGTTACCAGGAGGGCACAGCTTTAAGGTAAGGAGCAGGAGATTTAAAGGGGATTTGAGGATGTTCTTCACCCAAAGGGTTGTGCATATCTGGAATTCACTGCCTAAAATACTCTCCAGGTATTTTAATTCAGATGACCACTTTAAAATGTCATCGTTTATAAGGCTGAGGGGCAAATGCTGGAAAACAGGAATAGAACAGATGGACCCTCAGTGGTAGATGTGACCTATATGGACTTCAGTAAGGCATTCGACAAGGTTCCCTATGGGAGACTGATTAGCAAGGTTAGATCTCATGAAATACAGGAAGAACTAGCCATTTGGATACAGAACTGCCTCAAAGGTAGAAAACAGAGGGTGGTGGTGGAGGATTGTTTTTCAGAATGGAGGCCTGTGACCAGTGGAGTGCCACAAGGATTGGTGCTGGGTCCTCTATTTTTTGTCATTTACATAAATGATTTGGATGTAAGCATTAGAGATTATAGTTAGTAAGTTTGCAGATGACACCAAAATTGGAGATGTAGTGGACAGTGAAGAGGGTTACAACGGGATCTTGATCAGATGGGCCAATGGCCTGAGGATTGGCAGATGGAGTTTAATTTAGATAAATGTGAGCTGCTGTATTTTGGAAAATCATATCAGAGCAGGATTTACACACTTCATGGTAAGGTCCTGAACAAAGAGATCTTGGAGTGCAGGTTCATAGCTCCTTGAAAGTAGAGTCCCGGGTAGATAGGATCATGAAGAATGCATTTGGTATGCTTTCCTTTATTGGTCAGAGCATTGAGTACAGGAGTAGGGAGGTCATGTTGTGGCTGTACAGGACATTGGTTAGGCTACTGTTGGAATATTGCGTGCAATTCTGGTCTCCTTCCTATCAGAAAGATGTTGTGAAACTTGAAAGGGCTCAGAAGAGATATACAAAAATGTTGCCAGGTTTGGAGAATTTGAGCTATAGGGAGAGGCTGAACAGGCTGGGGCTGTTTTGCCTGGAGCGTCAGAAGCTGAAGGGTGACCTTATAGAGGTTTATAAAATCATGAGGGGCATGGATAGGATAAATAGATAAGGTCTTTTCTCTGGGTTGGGAGTGTCCAGAACTAGAGGACATAGGTTTAGGGTGAAAGGAGAAAGATATAAAAGGGACCTAAGCGGCAAAGTTTTCACACAGAGAGTGGTGCATGTGTGGAATGAGCTGCCAGAGGACGTGATGGAGGCTGGTACAGTTACAGCATTTAAAAGGCATCCGGATGGATATATGAATAGGAAGGGTTTAGAGGGATATGGACCAAATGCTGGCAAATGGGACTAGATTAGGGTATCTGGTCAGCATGGACGAGTTGGACTGAAGGGACTGTTTCCGTGCTGTGCAGCTCTGTGACTCTATGACTCTATTTGATGACTGACATGCAAACAATGCACTGCAGGGCCTCTTTCCATAAAGCCTATAACTCTATTGCAAATGTAACACCCTTGTTCAAAAACCTGATAAGGTCAAGCAACATTGGCGGGGGGAAGCCTTCTTGAAACAATTGCTGTGAATAGTAGTAATAGTTAGAAAGATTAACTAGGAAGAACCGGTACAGATTAGTTTTAAGGGAAATTTGTTCAACCAAATCGCTTGAGTTTTTGTTTGAAGAAATAGCAGAGAGCTGATAAGGGTAACTGTTGATGTGGTTTATATGGAATTCCAAAAGGCATCTGATACACTGCCATGCTACAGACTTATGAAAGTAGTTGTTGTTCATGGACACAAGCAACATGGATAAGAAACAAAGAATAATGGCTATTGGATTTTGTTTGGGGTTGGAGTTCCCAAGCAGTTGGTGTTTGGACCCTTGCTTTTCCTGATATATATTAATGATCTAGATCTTGACATGTAGGAACCAATTTCCAAGTTTATTGATGATACAAACATTGTAAACTGTAAGGACAAAACTGTAGAACTACAAAAGAACATTGACAAGTTGGCATAGTGGGCTGATAGGTGGCATATGAAGTTCAGAGAAGTGCAGAGAAGTGTGAAGTGAAACATTTTGGTGGCAGTAGATGGAAATACCATATAAAATAAAGGGTGCTGCCCTAAAGGATGTGCAGAAGCAGTGAGATTGGATGTAAAAATGCGTAAGTCACTCAAGTTGGTAGGATGTCCTATGACATGTAGGGTGAGCAATTAATAAAGCATATCTTATCCGAGCTTCATTAATAGGGGAATATGTTGCAGGACCAGAGAAGCTATATTGAACTTGCATAAGGCATTAGTCTCAACTCAGCTGGAGTAATGTATACAATTCTAGGTGTCATTCTTTCGGAAAGTTATGAATACATTAGGGAGAATGTGAGTCCACATTCAGCCACCAAAACATAGCTCCTGGCTATTTCTTTCACTCGCACCACATGGGTGCACTTGTTCCAACATCTTTCCACTTAATAGGGGAGGGATAGCAACTTTCATTCCCCACATTAAACACCTGTCTGACACAGACAACTCCCACCTCCCGGACAGGTAAGGGCATAATTCTGGGTGGTTTCTATGACAAGTCTTTTCTCTCAGGCCTATGTCCATCATTAAATTAATCAAGACTGAGTAATTCCAAGTAGCGTTATGCATCTGATTTGCTGGCACTGTTACCTTGTCTTCCTGGGAAAAGTACATCACTTTCAGGTTCCAATTGGGAACATTCTTACTTCCCAGTAGTGGTAACCTTGACAAAGCATCTGCATTACCGTGCTTCTCTGACTGTCAGTATCTAATTTCATATGAGTAGGCTGACAGAGCCAGTGCCCGTCTCCATAATGCCACCACTGATAATATTCCCATGTAGGGGCCAAAAATGAAGGTTAGTGACCAGTGGTCTGTCAGTAGCACAAAGTGGCAGCAGTAAAGGAAATGGGTGAACTTCTAACACCAAACATGATGCCCAATCCTTCCTTTTCCACTTGGGCATACGTCTCCATCTTTGTTTGTGACCTTCATGCAAACACAATGGGTATTTCTTCTTTGTTGGCTGACATTATAGCGCCAATCCTATAAAGAGAGGCATTGCACACCACTCCATTGGCAACTTGTGGTTGAAATGAGTTAACAATTCTGACCTTTTTAGGGCTTGTTTCATCTCCTAATAAGACCCCTCACATTCTTGGATACATTTCAACGGTTGCCCTGTTCCCAGCAGTCCAGGGGTTTCAGCATGGTTGGCAGACACAAACTTGCCATAAAATTGACAAATCCCAAGAATGATCTCAGTTGAGACAAATTATCTGGCTTAGGACCCTTCATGATAACCTCCATTTCCTTGGGCACCTTGTGTAGTCCCACACTAGTGATGGCCCTGGTACTCTATGGAGTCTTTAAAAGATTTTTTGAAGTATCCAGTAACTAAACCATCATCCATATTATGCTGGATACCTGGCAATCTACTCAAAATTTGCTCCATGGCCCGCTAGAATGGAGCTAGTGCTGACATGATGTTAAAAGGCATTAGCTTATTGAAGAACGGTTCCCTTTGTGTCACTATCATCAGTGGCAGCTGGGACTCCTTCACAACTCCCCCCTGTGACAGATCCAATTTTAATTATTTCATTCCCCAGCCAGTCCACTGAACAGGTCCTCAATTTGTGGAAATGGGTATTGATCTGCACACAGAGGGCTGGGTGGAATGTGAGTTTAAAGTCACCACAAATCCTCACTGTGCTATCTGTTTTTAAGATTGGGATGATTGGAGTGGCCCATTCTGGTGCTTACTAGTTCCAATGCTCCGCTTTGAGCCAGATGGCCGTGCCTCAAGACTCTTTGGACAAGCGTTCCATTTCAAGCGAAGTTTAATTTCTGCTCCTTTCATTTCACCAGGGTTCCCTTGAAGACATCCTTATACCTGTCCAAAATCTCTTGCAGACTTGTTTTTGAATCCAAGCCCCAATTTACCTTTAATTTTTGTACTTTGGAGCATCTAAGTAATGCAGGGTAGTCGCCTTTCACTACGTGCAGAGGCAGTTCTGCAACTGGTCCCTTAGCTATACTTGTACCAGTACATATACCTTCAGTGGCATGAAAGAACAAAGAAAATTTACAACCCAGGAACAAGCCCTTCGGCCCTCCAAGCCTAAGCCGATCCAAATCCACTGTCTAAACCTGTCACCCAATTCCTAAGCATCTGTATCCCTCTGCTCCACCACCTACTCATGCATCTGTCCAGATGCATCTTTCATGAATCTATCATGCCTGCCTCTACTACCTCTGCTGCCAATGCATTCCAGACACACACCACCCTCTGCGTAAAGTACTTGCCACGTGTATCCCCCTTAAACTATTCACCTCTCACCTTGAAAGCGTGACCTCTCGTTATTGAATCCTTTCTCCTGGGGAAAAAACTTATCTGTATCTACCCTGCCTATACCCTTCATGATTTTGTAAACCTCAATCAGGTCTCCCCTCAATCTCCTTTTTTTCGAATGAAAACAATCCTAACCTACTCAACCTCTCTTCATAGCTAGCACCTTCCATACCAGGCAACATCCTCGTAAACCTTCTCTGCACCCTATACAAAGCATCCACATCCTTTTGGTAATGTGGCGACCAGAACTGTACACAGCATTCTAAATGCAGCCGAAACAACGTCGTGTACAATTTTAACATGACCTGCCAGCTCTTATACTCAATACCCCGTCCGATGAAGGCAAGCATACCATATGCCTTCTTTACCACTCTATCCACCTGTGCAGCAACCTTCAGAGTACAATGGACCTGAACTCCCAGATCTCTCTGCTCATCAATTTTTCCCAAGGCTCTTCCGTTTACTGTATAATTCACTTTAGAATTAGACTTCCCAAAATGCATCACCTCACATTTGCTTCCATCTGCCACTTCTCTGCCCAACTCTCCAGTCTATCTATATTCTTCTGTATTCTTTGACAGTCCCCTATGCTTTCTGCTACTCCACTAATCTTCGTGTCATCTGCAAACTTACTGATCATATCAACAATGTCTTCTTCCAAATCATTTATGTATATCACAAACAACAGCAGCCCCAGCACTGACCCCTGTGGAACACCACTGGTCACCTTTCTCCATTTCGAGAAACTCCCTTCAACTACTACTCTCTGTTTCCTGTTGTTCAACCAGTTCTTTATCCACCTAGCTAGAACACGCTGCACACCATGTGACTTCACTTTCTTCATTAGTTTACCACAGGGAACCTTATCAAACGCCTTACTAAAGTCCATGTATATGACATCAACAGCCCTTCCTTCATCTATCAACTTGGTCACTTCCTCAAAGGACTCTATTAAGTTGGTAAGGGACGATCTCCCCCGCACAAAACCAGTTGCCTATCGCTGATAAGCCCATTCTTTTCCAAATATAAATAGATTTTATCCCTCAGTACCTTCTCCAGCAACTTTCCCACCACTGACATCAGGCTCAGTGATCTGCAGTTATCCGGAATATCCCTACTACCTTTCTTGTCCAGGGAGACAACATGAGTCTTCCAGCACCTCACCTGTGTTTAAGGATGCTACAAAGATGTTGGTCAGGACCCCAGCAATTTCCTTTCTTGCCTCTGTCAGCAACCTGGGATAGATCCCATCCGGTCCTGGGGATTTGTCTACCTTAATACCCAACACATCTTCCCTACTTATGTCAACCACTTGTTCCACGTATGTCCATAGCAGGCTTCAATGGCAGTGCCATTAACTTTTCCCTATATATTGATTCGTGAATCAGAGACACAACTGAGCCCATATTCACTCCATCTGTACAATCTTCCCCTCTAATTTGGGAATATCCCAGAAAAGATCCACCTCACCCTGTACCTACAGGTTGTTTAACTGGAATTCTGCTGATTCTGGGCTTTCTGCTTCTCCTGCAGATCTGGCTGACTCCTGGTCTACTACTGGTTGGCAGCATGTTCCTTATGCCTTGACCTCTGAATTGTGTCCTTTAAGCAACCATTTTCTTGCTTGAGTTGAAATTGGCAATTTTGGCCACATAGCCACTTACACCTGTGCCCCTAGGCATCTCAAATCCAACACATTTGACCCCTTGTGGCCACTCTTGCCAACTTGCATTCTACAGTTGACACTGCTGTTTTGCTGAGTTTCTGCTGTTTTGTGCATCTGGGCATCTTCACTCAACTGCGTTGCTTCACTATTGGCCAACTCCATTGAGATAGCAGGTTTGAAAGCTGCTTTGAAATCTAAATCTCACCTTGTTAGTAGCTTCTGTTGGATGGCTTTGTGTCAAAGGCCATTACGAAACAGTTCCGCAAGGCATCCTGGAGGAATCCTCTGAATTCACAATGTTCCACTAACTCTAGGGTAAGCACAAATTGGGCGATGGGCTCTCCTTTGTGCTGTACCTGTTTATAAAAACAGAAACATCCTTGATCATCAGTGGCATTGCTGCAACATAACTCCCCAACACTTTGCCTGGTGCTTGGTATGTACTGTCTATGGTCTTCGCTGGTTGCCCCAGACTCCTTAGAATCATAATGGTCTTGTTGCCAACAGTAAAAAACTGGTACTATTTCATCTTCAGCCACTTTATTTGTCTTTAAATACGCAACAAAACATTCTGTGTACAGCATCGGATTTTCAGTTTCTTCATTAAATAGTCCCATCCTTCCAAATGGGCCCGTCAATTTGGTTTTTCTCGCTGGCATGAATTTTTCCCACCACTCAAGTCTAATATGGATGTGCTGGTGTTGAACTGGGGTGTACAAAATTACAAATCACACAACACCAGGTTATAGTCCAACAAGTTTAATTGGAAGCACTAGCTTTCGGAGCACCGCTCGTTCATCAGGGGGCAACCACCTGATGAAGGAGCAGCACGCCGAGAGCTAGCGATTCCAATTAAACTTGTTGGACTATAACCTGGTGTTGTGTGATTTGGAACTTCGAGTCGAATAGACATTCACAGCCCGAGTCCCCTTGGTGAATGGTCTCCATGCCAACCACTCCCTCACCAACTGTATTAAGATACCAGTCTTCCCTGACATCACACTCAACCCATTATCTCTTGCGACCACTCTCTGAGATGACTTTGGTAAGCTCCAGGTTGAATACTCCCCTCTTCAGTCGTCGGCCTGGGTTCCCTTAGGACTGTAGCTCTCTGCCCACTCCTCGGTGCATACCGTTCTTCCCTGGCGCTGACTTACCGCAGCCCAAGTCCCCTCACAAGCATTTCCCTCAATATTATGTCCACATTCCTGCACCGTTTTCAAAGAGCAGGTGATGTTTTTCCTGCTGACAAAAAAAATGGTGTTTGCACACAGTTTGTGGCCCAGGTCACATCCTTGTCGTCGGTTGCTAGTTTATGGTTCACCAGGAACATAAACAGAATACAAAGTAAACATGAACAGGGAATATTTTATTGTGCGTCCTCTCAGCTCCACAGTCAATCTTAGACTTTGTTCTGCTTCTGCCTCTGGGTTACCTAACCCACTGTCTTAAAGGGGCAACATGCACCCAAATACATACATAATGCCTATCACTCTTGATTCTCTGTCACTTACTTTAAATCTATGCTGTATATAAAAACAGAAAGGGCAGAGGTCTGATAGCAGAGTGGAGAGAAAAGAGAGTTAACTTTTCAGGTCTTTGACCTGTTCCCTCTAGTCTTGACTGTTCTCACCAAAAGAACATTTTCTGTCTCACATACTCTGTTTAGATCTCTTATCATTTGAACACTTCTATCAAATATTCTGTCTTTTCTGGCAAGAACAATGCTAGCTTCTTTAATTGTTTCATACAGGGGATGCATTGGTGTGGTGATATAGTCACTGGACTTGTAATCCAGAGGGTCACGCTAATGCTTTGGCAACATAGGTGTAAATCCTACAATGGTTGATGTCAAAATCTGAATCTACGCAAAGCTGCTAGCCAAATGGTGACCATTGTTAATTGTTTTTGAAAACACCCATCTAGTTTACTAATGTCCTTCAGAAAGAAAAGCTGCTGTCCTTATCTGGTCTGGCCCATATGTGACTCCAGACCCGTAGCAATGTGGTTGTCTTTGGACTGCCCCAGCCAGTGGCAATAAAAGATGAGCAATAAATGCATGCGACACCCACATGCCATGAGTGAATAAAGCAATTAATTGGATATCCCTCATCCCTGGAATCATTCTTATAAATTCTTTCTGCCTTCCTATTATTCCTGAAGTGCCCAAAGTTGGACCCAATGTGCTAGCCGATGTTGCACCATTGTTTCTTAAGAGAGGGTAAAGCTCTTAGTGCTTTGAGATGCATAGTCACTTGGAAGAATATAATGCTCACCATATGTCACTTATTAAATTGTTCAAATACTGTATCTGAAATTGTGATTTACTTGAGAAGGTTGTATCCTTGTTTGTTATAGAATCTGGACATTTGCATAAAGCAGTTAGAAGTGGCTCTAAAACCCATGTAGTGGAGGACTATGCAATCTTCAAGCCAGCTGAGAAAGTTCTGAACATTGCTCTAAATCAGGTAAGGAATATAGTAAATGCCAAAACCATTACTCTTAAGGTGTGGCTTCACTTTGAACTTGCTTTATTTGAACATTAACTTCTGGATCAAGTTGATTTTTTTTTAAAAAATCATTCATTTATGAGATTGGGAGTGGCAGACTGGGTTACTGTAATTATCCATGATGACCTGTTTGTGTGCTGTCTTCTTGAAACGCTGCTGTCCATTTGATAATCTCATAATAATTAATTTTGTTTTGAACCATGAATTTAGAGGCTACATGAGTCTTGATACCTCCTGCCCTTCAGCGTCCTCCATCTTTAATTGGTAATGCCATTGTTGAATCATAGAATAGCTACAGGTTGGACTTTTATGGCACGGTGGTCCTGTCCGTATATCTGAGCTAGGAGGTTGAGTTCAAATGTCTCCTGCAGTACAGAGGTATTAAAACATGTCTAATCAGGTTTTAAAACTTTAACCATGTGAATAGTCAAAGAAATTGAATGATAAGTTGCATATTGATAGTGTCCATACCTCTGAACTTGGAGGAAGATGGTGAACTTTTTTTAAAAAAAAAACTGATGATGTACGTGAATCTATTGTTGATTGTCAGAAAAACCCGTCTGGTTCACTAATATCCTTTCGGGAAGGAAATGACATGTGACTCTGACCTATAGCAATATGGTTGACTCAACTGCCCTATGGAGTGAGCAATAAATGCTGCCCTAGCCAGTGATGCCCTCAGGGAAAAAAAAACCTTCTTTTAGGTCAACAACTCGGTCCATTCAGTCTGTGCTAGCTCTCTTCTGGAACAACTTAGTTCGCTCCACTAGCTTTTCCCCATAGCCCTTCAATTTCTCTTTCGTCAAATTATTTTTCTGTTTCCTTACAAAGAACCTTTCTAGTGGTTCTCGATCCTTCTATTAATGGCAACACTTCTTGTGTATCTGTTTTGGGTGGATAGCTCAAAATGTGAAGTCCTCTAATAAATCTCATATCTCTAAGGAGAGCAATCCTAGCTTCTTCTTTTTGTTTTATGGAGTATGTAAATCTCTGGCAAAGCAAGAGCCATTGAGCCCGTGAGTCAGCTTCTTCAGCCACTGCAATGGTACACAGTGCCGTGGTAGCAATGCCACTGAGCTAGTAATCCAGAGGTCCAGGCTAATACTCTAGGGACATGAATTCTCATGGACCATAGCAGTGGGTAGAATTTAAATTCACTTCATAGAAGTGTATCAGTGCATCTTGTCAAATTTGATCCCTTATCCATACTATTCAGTTTAAACGCTTCTCTACTTCCCTTATTATGCGATTGGTAAGAACTCTGGCCCCAGTGGACTGCATGGTGGAGACTATCCCATCAGTATAGATTCAATGTTACCTAGTACCAGTTTCAATCTACTTCTCCCACACCAGTGTTTGAGCCATGTATTCATCTTTCTAATCTGATTTACCTTATGGCAACTTGCACATGGCTCAGGTAACAATGTCGATTATGATCCTTGAGGGTCTCTGATTCAAACTTTGGTACTCAGCTCTACATACTGATGAAACAGAACCTCCTCTTTTGTCCTGTGGTGATAGGGAATAGGCATGAAAATGGAGTTGCAGTTAGAGGGAATATGTAAGAATATAGAGCTGCGGTTATACGCAAGAAGCAAGAATGTGGAGCTGAAGCCATTGTTGAATTGAATCATTTATTGTCACATGGATTCAATATAAAATACAGTGAAAAGTGTTTACCTTTGCCAAGCATTAACTTAAATAACCAGCCCATACCATGCCACTGCCAGAGTCCTGCTCTGGGTTTCACTAGACTATGCCATTGCCACCACCAAAGTCCTGCTCTGGGCTTCCCAGACCATGCCATTGCCACTGTCCGAGTCCCGCTGTTCACACCACGTACCCACCAGGGGCCCACTCCATGCAGAAGCAGAGTTCAGCCCCAGGCTTCATGGACCGGCCGACTCTAGCCACGCTGCTGCCTCTGTGGAACCCATCCAGGCTGCCTTCCAAACAGCAGTCTGGGAATAGCTTCACCACACAGACTTCCGCAGTTCAAGAAGTTCAAAGAGGTGCAGAGTGATTTTGGAAGTCTCTGGACTGGCTGCTCTGTCTCATTTTCTATCCTAATAACCTGCTGTTATTCAAAAGTCCTCATTTATGTACATATGTAGGTGCCCTCCATGACCAATGTACAGCGGCAGCAGTATGCACTGTGACGGCTCTCCAAAGCTTATTAAACAGCACTTACCACACCCATGACCTCTATCTCCCAGAAGGACATGGGCAGCTCTGTTGTTGGGTCAAATCTTGTAAGTCCCTTCCTAACCACACTGTGGATGTAGCTACATTGTATGTGTTTCAAAAAGGGAGCTCAATCTTACTATCGCAGGGGTACTTAATGGTAAATGACAAATGCTAGCCTTGATAGTAACATTCACATCCCATTAAAGATTTTTTTCTTTAAAAAACTGCCAGTTCTTGAATTCTCTTTATTAGATTCTAGTCCCTTCTCATAATTCAGTACACAGCAGGTGGACTACAGCACTTCGAGAAGCTGCTCTCCTTTGCTTTCTCAAGGGCATTGAGAGATGGGAAATGAATGCTGACCCAACCAGTGACATCCACATCCCATGAATGAATTACAAAAAACTGTCTTTGTGCCCTTTTGTTTCTTGTTCACTCACCTTTTGAAATTTCTTATGTCTTGGTAGAAGAGCTTTATGAGGAAATAGGTTATTGAAAAAGAACCTGAGTGAATTTGTTGCTGATGGGGGATAATTTCTTTCAGGAATTTGTCTATGTTGGATCACAAAACTTGGTGGTTCAGCTTCCAGCTGTAAACTGCAGCAGGTATTCCCATTGTGAGGGCTGCCTTTTGGCCAGGGATCCGTCTTGTGGCTGGGATGTGCAAAAATTGGAATGTGTTCAATCCAGGAACAAAACAGCTCATTGGTGAGTATTAATGGAGAACTTGGATCTTCTCTATGACGTTGTGGCCATTACGGAGACTTGGATATCACAGGGGCTGGAATGGTTGTTGGATGTTCCAGGGTTTAGATGTTGCAAAAGGAATGGGGGAGTGGGGGAAGGTAAAAGAGGTGGGGAGTGGCATTGCTAATAAGGGAGAGTAAGACAGCTGCAGAAAGGGAGGTCATCAGGGATGGCTTGTCTACAGAGTCAGTATGGGTAGAAGTCAGAAACAGGAAAGGAGTAATCACTTTATTGGGAGTTTTCTACAGACCCTCCAGTAGCAACAGAGACATTCTGGAGCAGATTGGGAGGCAGATTATGGAAAGGTGCAGAAGTAACAGGGTTGTTGTCATGGGTAACTTCAACTTCCCTAATATTGATTGGAACTTCCTGAGTTCAAATAGTTTGGATTGAGCAGTTTTTGTCAGATGTGTCCAGGAGGGATTCCTGACTCAATAAGTAGTTAGACCAACTAGAGGGGAGGCCATATTGGATTTGATGCTTGGCAATGAGCTAAGCCAGGTGTCAGATCTCTCAGTGGGAGAGCATTTCAGTGATTGTGATCACTGACATATACTCCATGACATATACTATAGTCATGGAGAGGGATAGGAGCAGACAGTATGGGAAAGTATTTAATTGTGGCACAGGGAATTACAATGCCACTAGACAAGAACTGGGGTGCCTAAATTGAGAACAGATGTTCTCGGGATAATGCACGACAGAAATGTGGAGCTTGTTTCGGGAGCACTTGCTAATAGTGCTGGATATGTTTGTCCCACTGAGGCAAGGAAGGGATGGTAGGGTGAAAGAACCTTGGGTGACAAGGGACGCTGAACATCTAGTCAAGAGGAAGAAAGAAGCTTACTTAAGGTTGAGGAAGCAAGGATCAGATAGGGCTGTAGAGGGTTACAAGGTAGCCAGGAAGGAACTGAAGAATGGACCAATGAGCTAGAAGGAGGCATGAAAAATCTTTAGTGGGTAGGATTAAGGAAAACCCTGAGGCATTCTACACTTATGTGAGGCACGATAGGGTTGGGTCCATAGGGTTCAGGGATGCGTAGGTTAGGTGCATTAGTTACGGGTAATGTCCCCATGACTTGTCCGGACTTGTCCTACCTGCCTATCTCCTTTTCCACCTATCCACTCCACCCCCTCCTCCCTGACCTTTCACCTTCATCCCCTTCCCCACTCACCCATTGTACTCTATGCTACTTTCTCCCCACCCCCACCCTCCTCTAGCTTATCTCTCCACGCTTCAGGCTCACTGCCTTTATTCCTATGAAGGACTTTTGCCCGAAACGTCGATTTCGCTGCTCCTTGGATGCTGCCTGAACTGCTGTGCTCTTCCAGCACCACTAATCCAGAATCTGGTAGCGGAAAGGGCCTGGTTGGGTTTCTCTTTGGAGGGTTGGTGCAGACTTGTTGGCCTGTTTCCACACTGTCAGGATTCTATGATTGAATTACACCAGGGCAGGGAGAACTACAGAAATGTCAACGACAGCTGCTTTTCTGGAGAGAGAAGAAACTAAGGGAAATAGCGGATAGGTGGTACTGCTGAAATCTGCCTAGTCCAAGGGTTAATACCTGGGTCAGTGCAGTCTCAGCCATCTAGAATAATGCATGTTAATATAGGAAGAAGGTCATTGATTGTCTCCACTTCACCAGAGTAAATGCCACCATCCTCTCTCCGATACTTCACGCTCAGTCTATCTCTGCAACTATACTAACTTCCCACCAAGGCTGAAACTGTCACTATCGCTCCCACCTGAACCATAAAATACAACTGTTCTACCCATTTCATCTCCCTTAATACCTACCTTGGAGGGGGTCCAGAGGAGGTTTACAAAAATGATCCTTGTGTTGAAAAGCTTGTCTTTAGAGGAGCAGTTGAGGACTCTGGGACTGTACTCCTTGTTTAGAAGGAGGAGAGGGAACCTCATTGAAATTTAGAGTCCCGAGAGCCTGGTTAGAGTGGATGTAGTCAAATGTAAGGTTATACATTTTGGACCAAGAAAGGATAGATCAGGGTACTTTCTAGATGGGATGAATGTAGTGAATGTCCAAAGAGACTTGGGGACTCAGGTACATAGGTCTTTAACATATCATGAATAGGTGCAGAAAATAAAGTTTAAAAATCACACAACACCAGGTTATAGTCCAACAGATTTATTTGAAAGCACTAGCTTTCAGAGCAATGCTCCTTCATCAGGTGGTTAGAGGTAAACAGTCCCCATTAGAGCAGAAAGAGTCAGAATGGGAGATGAGCTGCCTGACCTCTGGCTCTTCATCCCTTTTGTGGAAAGCATCTAGGCTGAGTGGCTTACTGACGGTGCCCAAGCTCCTGGAGGTATCAAAGGCTGCCCTTGACTTAGTGCGCTCGAAATCCCCTGACCAAAAGACTTTCTCCCTTGACTTGACTGAGGACTTTTGACAACCATTTTAAGCTGTCTGGCTTTGTGACTGTGCTAAATGGCACCATAACACAGCAGTACTCTGAGCCTGGTATCTTTTGCTTAGAGGAAGGGTATGAAAAGGCAGGGATGCTGAGTATCCAAGTAGGCTGAGTAAGTAAACATGATCAGCACGTGGAATAAAGTTGCAGCCTAGTCCTAGCTGGTATCGGAGGGGGTCCAGAGGAGGTTTACAAAAACAGTCCCTGACAACATAATTTCCTTGCTGCAGCATTACAATGAGAGTTGCAGTGCTGAAATGCTGGAGCAACCTGTAAGTGCATTGGAAAAGTGCTTTAAGGGTTGTGAGATGCCAGTTGCCAGTGTCCATGGTATTGGGGTGGGGGTGCATGTGACCAGTGCCCTTGAAGCATAAACTGAGATATTGGAATCCAGTGTCCAACGTGGAGATCCTATGGAACACACCCCAGAGTTCCCCCGGTAGGAGGAGATTGTAGAGGCATTGGTGGTAATCTTTCAGGAATCACCAGAGTGAGGGACAGACCCAGAAGACTGGAAGATGACTAATATAATACCCCTGTTTAAGATGGGAGGGAGGCAGAAGACAAGAAATCATAGGCTGGTTAGCCAGACCTCTCGGTTGTTGGCACGATTATAAATTCCATTACAAAGGATGAGATTACGAAGTACTTGGAAGTGCATGGTAAAATAAGGCTGAGTCAACACAACTTCATCAAGGGGAGTTCCTGCCTGACAATTCTGTTAGAATTCTTAGAGGAGGTAACAAGCAAGTTAGACAAAGGAGAAGCATGGACGTGATCTATTTGGATTTCCAGAAGGCCTTTTACAAGGTGCTGCTAGCAGGAGGCAGAGTTTAGGGATAAAGCAGTCTTTTACAAGATGGCAGCCAGTGACTAGTAGAGTTCCTATTCATATTATATATTAATTATTGGGATGAAGGAACTGAGGGCATTGTTGCTAAGTTTGCAGATGACACAAAGGGAGGGACAGGCAGAGTTGAGGAAGCAAGCAGGCTGCAGATGGACTTGGACAGGCTAGGAAACTAGGCAAGGAAGTGGCGATGGAATAGAGTGTGGGAAACTGCAAAGCTATGCACTTTGGGAAGAATAGAGGCATAGACTCTTTTCCACATGGAGAAAGGTTTTCAAGATCTGAAGCACAAAGAGACTTGATTCAGTATTCTTTTAAAGTTAACATGCATTTTCAGGTGGAGTTAGGAAGGCAAATGCATTCATTTCAAGAGGACAACGGTGTATTGCTGAGGCTGTGTCAGGCTCTGGTCAGGCTGCTTTTGAAATATTGCGAGCAGTTTATTGGGCCTGCTATCGAAGAAAGGATTTCCTGGTGTTGGAGGGGGTCCAGAGGAAGTTTCCAAGAATTATGTTTGGGTTGAAAGGCTTCTCATTAGAGGACCAGTTGAGGACTCTGGGTCTTTACTTGATAGAGTTTAGAAGGATTGAGAGGGAATTCCTCTCAATCCTTCTAAATTTACAGAATCCCGAGAGCCTGGTTAGAATGGATGTAGTCAAATGTAAGGTTATACATTTTGGACCAAGAAAGGATAGATCAGGGTATTTTCTAGATGGAATGAATATAATGAATGTCCAAAGAGACTTGGGGACTCAGATACATAGGTCTTTAAAATATCATGAATAGGTGCAGAAAATAAGGAAGCTGTTGAAATGTTAGCCTTTATATCTCGAAGACTGGAGTATAAGGATGCAGAAATTATGCTGATGTCATACATCCCCGTTGGAGTACAGGGAGCACAGCTGGGCATCCCGCCTTAGTGAGGATATACTGGCGTTGGGGGAGTACAACATAGGTTTACCGGGATTTCAGAGGTTAAGTTATGAGCAGAGATTGTACAAAATAGGCCTGCTTTTCAAGAATTTAGCAGGTAAGGGGGTGATCTGATCGAAATCTTCAAAATATATTAACAGGAAAAGACAGAGTAAATAAAGTTAAACTATTTCCACTGGTTGGAGACTGTAAAATTAAGGGCCAGACTATTCAAGAGGAATGTTAGGAAGCACCTCTACCCACTAAGGGTGATGAAAGGATTGGAACTCTCTTCCACAAACAGCAGTGGATGCCAGATCTGTTGTTAATTTTAAATCTGAGATAAATAAGTATTTGTTAAGAAGAGGTATTATGGGATATGAGCCAGAGTTGGCAGAACTAAGGCGTTAGGCCACAGATCAGCCATGATCTCATCGATAGGCAGAACAGGCTCAAAGGGCTGAATGCCCTACTCATGTTCCTGTGTTCTCATGATAATCATAGATGTGGCATCACAATCTAAATTTATTATTATAGTATGGGAGAATCAGTATTGGATGAGGGTGCCCCAAGGTCTCCAATAGCCCTGTATCTTTCATTGGCATATGGCTTAAGCAATAGAGGAAGTCAGTGTGTCTAATAACAGGAAGAGTGTGTTTGCAGTGCATGGATGACCTCCTCTTTGTATCTGTTAGTATATGCCATCACACACTAGAGATGATACAATTGCCAGAAGCCATAATAGTTGGACTTAAGATTAACCCACCTTAACGGTGGCTCAGTGGTTAGCACTGCTGCCTCACAACACCAGGGTCCCAGGCTCGATTCCAGCCTCAGGCGACTGTCTGTACATTCTCCCTGTGTCTGCGACGGTTTCCTCTGGGTGCTCTGGTTTCCTCCCACAGTTCAAAGATATGTAGGTCAGGTGAATTGACCATGCTAAACTGCCCATAGTGTTAGGCTCAGTAGTCAGAGGGAAATGGGTCTGGGTTGGTTACTCTTCGGAGGGTCGGTGTGGACTGGTTGGGCCGAAGAGCCTGTTTCCACACTGTAGGGAATTTAATCTAAACTCAAATAGGTCAAGAAAAGGTTATGTATCAAGGGTACACCATACTTAAGGGAGGGAAGGCCCACACACTGGAACAGAGACAAGCATTCTTACACCTGCAGTGCCCAGCAATGTACAGGTAGTAAGACAAAATCTGAGACTTCTTAGTTACTACCGAAACTTTATTGTCATTATTATGACAAAGTCTGAGACTTCTTAGTTACTACCGAAACTTTATTATTAAGCTGCTATAAATATGAAGGGCTGAATGGCTTCTTTCTGTGCTGTAACTTTTCAGAGTTTCCTGTTTCAATGTGGAATGCTTGTGCAACAGTAACCGTGAGCTCCTGCTGGGTTCAGCTGTTGTGTTAGAATGAATGCTGTTTAATCAAATTATCAAAAATGTATTGCAGAATTTCAAACTGTACACACTACATGTTTACTTTTCATCATAAATGCCTTTGTGTGCATATATAATTGAACCTTGTTAACTGTATTCATACCTTTACTGCACCTCCTTTAAGCAAAACAAAAAGCTCGAATACTTTAGCAGGATTATATTTTTTTTAAATTTGTTTATATGATGTGGGAATTGCTGAACAGGCCAGCACTTATTGCCCGACTCACATTGTCCAGAGGACAATAAAGGATCAACCACATGTCGGCCAGTCTGGGGACGAATGAAGGCCGTTAGTGAACCAAGTGATTTTTAAACAACAGTTGAAAGTGGTTGCCATTTGGTTTAATTTTTAATTCCAGAACTTTATTGTTGAATTGAAATTTCACCATTTGCCTTGGTGGGATTCAAACCCATGTTCCCAGATCTGGATCGCTAGTCCAGTGACGTTATCACAATGCTACAACCTCGCCAGTAATAATAATTATTTTTTAAAACAGATGATAATTATTGCTTCAAGGATTTTCTGAGCTTTCGAAAACCAAAATAATTTTCTTTCTTCCATTTAGGAATCTGCAAGATTCACAGACTAACACCCCATGTAAAACTGAGAAAGGTATGTTTGTTAAGATATTCAACTCTTATATGCCTATCTGATTTTCAACACCTTTCCACCTCCCACCTCTCTCCTGATGCTATTAATGTGACTGTAGCACATAAAAGGAGAGAAAATAGGAGCAGATGTCGGCCATTCAACCCATCGAGTTAACTCTGTCATTCAAACATGATAAGGGCGGATCCTCTATCTCAACGTCATACTCTTGCGGTCTTTCCATACTCTCTGATGCCATTTGCCTCTTGAAATCTGTCTGTTTCTTTCGTAAACATATTTTGTGGCTTGACCTCCACTGACTTCTGCAGTAAAGAATTCCACAGGTTTACCACACTATTAGAGAAGAAATTTCTACTCATAGCAGCATAAACTGAGAGCCTTGTACTGGATCCCTCAGCTCAGGTAAACATCATTCCTGCATTCAACCCTGTCAGAATTTGATATGTTTAATGGGATCCCCTGTCAATCTTGTAAACTGGGTGCAGGTCTAGTTAACGTAAGCTTTCTTCATACAAGAAACCTACCAAGGTAGAAATCAGTCTGGCAATATTTGTTCTTGGGTAAGGAAATCAAAACCTTACCCCTGCACTCAAATCCTCTTCCATTCAAAGCCAACATACCATTTGCTCTCCTAACTGCTTGTTGCATCTGTATGCTCGCTTGACTGGTGTATGAGGACATCCAGATCCCCTTCTTACATCAACATTTCTTAATCTAACACTGTTTCAATAATATTTTGCCATTCTGTTTTTAAATAATTGTTTGGTAGTACAGAACTTAAAATTTGCTAAAAGGACACAATAACTTGAAGCTTATGTTTAATACTTATCAAAAATACAACACAAGAAACAGATTTGAAGAAAATGGTATTTCTTTATTCAAATCTATTCCTTGTGTCCTCATTCTGATGAGTCCAAGACAGAGTCATACAGCATGGAAACAGACCCTTTGGCCCAATTCATCCATGTCAATTAGCTTTCCTAAATTGAGCTAGTCACATTTGCCTGCATTTGGCCATATCCCTCAGAACATTTCCTGTCCTTGTACATCTCCAAATATCTTTTAACAGCTTTTTGACTCCCTTTAAATCGTAACATTGACATACTCCTCACAGCGTAAGTGTCATAACTGGGAAGGGTTCAGCCTTAATCACAGCCCTCTGCACCACAAGCTCTTTCACAATGTGTAAATAAATGAAATCCCAAGACATCTAATTCATTTTTCTGACTGCTACTCAGGACTGAAGCAATTCATACTGGCTGCTTCCATAATGATAACGCAAAATTCCACTTCTAGCTCAGCTTCTCCACTTCAGATCCTTGTGTCCATGCTGCTGAACCGTAGACAGTGCTACAATCGTGCGTTGCCACAACAGGAACAAAGAGTTGCCACTCTCCAGCACCATCTCGCCTCCACTAATGCTGCCTCTTCCATGAATTCACGCTGGGCTGACCTTACAGCTGTCAGCGGTACCACAGGGGTCTGTGTTGGAACCAGATTCACAATATCTGCCATCAGGTGCCTGGGCCTAACCGCAGACCTAGAGCCTCAGGTCAGCCTGTGACTCTGGACCAGGGCATTAACCCTGGGACCTGCTCCTCACTCAGTGGGAGGCCTGGAACCTCATAAACAGTTCACTGCATAATCAATGGCTGGAAAAGGGATATAGACAGGATAAACAAAATCCTAAAAAATCAAAAGCCCAGACCACAAGGTGGAAAATTATTTTTATCACGGCCCTTTTGATTCTTTAAAAATGTTTTTTTTGCTTTCCAGGCATTTCACTGCCAGTGAAGATGGTGCCAGTGGTGAATGGGACCATGGTTTTCCTTCAGTGTGAACCCAGTTCTGCCTGGTCAACTTGTCACTGGACAACACCCAATGGAAATTTGAGTAACAACGATAATGCCAAGGGAATTGGCGTGACAGCTGCACCGAGCAGCCTGGGTGATTACAGGTGCATGTGCGTTGAGGACAAAATTCAAGCTCTTACAGCGTTCTACATGCTCGAGTTTGGATCTTCAACTGATCCAAGGAAGGAAACTCAATCTGTTAGTTATGTACTGCTGCTTTTCTTATTTATCCTTGGCTTTTTTCTTGGTGCCTTTGCTTACAAACTTGGTGATTGGTATTGCAGCAAGAAAAAGGCACCTCAGAGCAGCCATAAGGGGAATTGTACAGATGCAGCCGGAGGAGCTACAGTCCCCAGTTTGGACTCCACTGATGAAATCCGACCCCTGACCATCAGCCAGAAAAGTGAATCAGGTCTAAATGGAACCAGTGAAAAAGACGATGACTATGAAACTATGGATAAGGAAGTGAATGGAGTAAACATGGCCCCTTTGAGAAACCACACCATTTCTATTATATCATGCCAGGATGAAACCTCAATTTAATCACTAGCTGACAGACGAACCACCACCCTTTATGAAAATGCCCCAAAAAAAGCAGTCAAAAACCTGCTTTACAAAAATGTGTTGCTTTGAACTCTGTCCACAGGTGTTTCTTTGAAGTAAGAAAGTAAAAATTTTGGGAATGTGATGCCCACTCCACATCACAGTTTTGGTAACACCTTCAAACATGCCTTGTACAGAATCCTTGCCTTGGAAGTGGAAGGGAAAGTGATTTACTTTTATTATGTGACCATTTAACCCTCTGAAGATTACCCAAGTTGCCCGGTTTAGTTTAAACCAAAACATTTAAAGAACTGGCATTGTTTAAACCTGTGAATATGTATTTTTTTAAGAGAGTATAAAAGATGGAATTTAGTTGAGTGGTCAGGTCTCTGGGATGGACTCTTGTTCTGTAGCGAGCTCATTGATCTCAGTCCAGGGTGTTACTGAGTATTACAAGGAGAGTAAATGGCAACCCCAAATTTCTGCTCTTGACCACCATTCCATGACCATTTAGCAGCTATAGAGGACACATATACATATGGCAAGTGGTCAAGACTAGTTTTGATAGCTCTGTTAATGGTGAAATTACTTGCAGAGCTGTGAAGAAAAATTGGGACAGTGAGATTAATTGGATAGCTCTTCCAAAGAATCAGTCCACACACAATAGGTCAAAAAGACTCCTTCTGTAATGTGTCATTCTATGACTGTTTAGGAGTATCTGTGAATCAGTGACCACTGGCCGAGATATTATTGTTACCTTGCACTTAAAGATTCACACTGAAAAAGGAGTCAACGTCTTTGAGATAGGAGAATTAATAGAAGCAAAGACAAAAATGACCACTAATATTAACACCTAATACCACTCATCTCATAGGATTGTCAAGAACTTATTACGTCTTCAAAATGCTTTGTCTGTGGAGATGCATGCTTACCAGTGGGACAGCTCAGTCCGAACTTGGAATAAGGATGTTGCTGCGTATAGTGCTCCAGTAGCACCAGCATGCAGTCAGCACTTCTGCTGTGTGACTACTGAGAAGAAGAATGCAATCGGAGACATTGTAACACCTGGCATCTGCATTCCTTTCATTGTCATTGGAATCTCGGGATTCACAGAATTAAGAATGTTCCTAAGCAGAAAGCAGAACTGAGCACAACCACCACTGTCCTCACTTGGCCTTCCATACTGCTTCAATGTTGCTCTTGCTATTTTCAGTGGAAGGACCAACTACTCAACTATTGTAAACATTAGTCACTGTTTATTTTAGCCCTTGGACTGCTATTATTTGATATTTAGTTATTACTGTTATCAGTTTTACTCTTGCTTCTCTCCAAAACTTTTTTATAAGGATCCCACTTAACAGAAATTGACTGATGCTCTTCCAGTGCACTTTTGGCAGCAGTGGAAAGGGGGTCAAGTGAAATATGAGTTGATGTGTAGCATTATGTCTTAACTTTTGTCCATTGCATCAGGTTTAACCTGGGAGAGCAGTACCTTTGGGAACATCACAGCTATCTTTAAACTTATTTAGTAGACTGTGTGTGGGAGTGAAGGACTCGCACTTGAAGCCAATAAATATCCTTTATGTGCGATGTTCTTAATTCACCATCTCACATAACTTCTAAAACTATTCACTTGTGATCACTATTACATGAGATAATATTAACAGTCTACAATGAATGATTTTGAAATAGCCATTCATTATACATCTGATGTACCCTTCCATTGGCTTTAATTGATAGGAAGATCAGGCTGGATATTTAATGCCTGAGTAATCTGCATTTTTCCAGTTTTAGAATGTTTCTCAAAATTTAAGTCCTTTGTCTTTTACAGTTCAAATCATTCACTTCAAATGAAACCATTTGAAACGACATAGTGTTCTTTTCATAGTTAAACTGGGCTTGTTATGAAAACCGCATGGCTCCTGATGTACGGGAGCTAATGTAAAATATCAGCAGTGTCACAATACTGCGTGCTTTAAGTGCAGTTCTGGTGAGATTACTGGTGTCCGTCCCTTATCTCTATCAGTATTCAGCAATAAGCCTGAGCCTTTCCAGTATTGTTCTTTATGAATTTTGATTTATAATTTTATTTGATGCAGATTGTAGGAGGTTGAAAATTGATGGGAGGGTTGGGGGAGGGATGGTAGAGATTTCTGATGGCTAAGAGGGTAGAACTACCTTCCTAGTTGGATCTGAGCTATGTGGAGGAGGACAGGTCAGGTTGTGTCAGTCTAGTGTCAGCTGAGACAGCATAACGGACCATAGAGTGTCCCTGAGAGACTCAGAGAAAAAATATGAAGAGATTCTGTACTTGTGTCTTTGACCTGATGTCAGATATTTGGGTGCACATGCGAGGTCAAGATTTTCAACACTGATGCATTCCTTGGAGAATGAGCAACCGACACACTCTCTGTATAGTCTCTGGTGTGACAATTGGGCACATGAACAAATGACTTGAGGGGCTTGCCTTTTATATCTGCAGCTCACTGGAAATTGGTACTTTGTGAAGAATGGGGGAATAATTTAGGGAGGGTTGGGGTGTGGGGATTTATGCTTGGGACAATTAATAAATTCTGAGCGTTTGACTGGCTTTTTATATATAATCAATCTATTTGTTGCACCTCTGTTGTACATTTGTTTCAGAAATTATCTGTCATTATTACATGCTGTGGTGCAAAGGTGACTGTGCACATCTTCAGTTTAATGCAGTAGCAGGGGATCTAGGTAACTGGTAGATAAAATGTTTTAACCAGTTGTATAGAGAAATTCTCAGAGTCCAGTTACCAAAATTATGTTTTTTTAAAATAAATGACTATTTTGTGGTATCTCAAAAATATGTTGGATGCTATTTAGCCTCTTTGGTAATGTAAAGTGTTGTAACGCAGCTGAACACTTCTTATAAAAGTAGTTTTAGTTCTTAATCTTGGATGTTTACCATCAATTCGAGGCTGGATTGATTACAGAGCTGAATTTTACCACTACTTTGAGAGAGGCTAGAAGGCTGGCTAGCAAACTGGCATAGAAAAGCTTACTGGTTTCATGCTCATTTGTCTTTCTCCAGCCACACTGACTGCAAGAGGGATGTGAGGTAAAAACAATGACTGCAGATGCTGGAAACCAGATTCTGGATCAGTGGTGCTGGAAGAGCACAGCAGTTCAGGCAGCATCCGAGTAGCTTCGAAATCAATGTTTCGGGCAAAAGCCCTTCATCAGGAATAAAGGCAGTGAGGCTGAAGCGTGGAGAGATAAGCTAGAGGAGGGTGGGGGTGGGGAGAAAGTAGCATAGAGTACAATGGGTGAGTGGGGGAGGGGATGAAGGTGATAGGTCAGGGAGGAGAGGGTGGAGTGGATAGGATGTGGCCCATCCACTGAGAACCCAGTTGGGTCAATTAGATAAAGGTGTCTCTACTGAGGAGAAAGTGAGGACTGCAGATGCTGGAGACCAGAGTTGAAAAGTGTGGTGATGGAAAAGCGCAGCAGGCCAAGCAGCATCCGAGGAGCAGGAGAATCGACGTTTCAGGCATAAGCCCTTTTTCAGGAATGAGGTGTGCCAACCGGGCTGAGATAAAAGTTCTTGTTGGGGAGCGACGGGCGTGGAGTCACCCCTCCCCCAAATTCCCCCTCCCCCCAACCTTTTATCTCAGGCCGCTTGGCACACCAGCCTCATTCCTGAAGAAGGCATTATGCCCGAAACTTCGATTCTCCTGCTCCTCGGATGCTGCCTGGCCCGCTGCGCTTTTCCAGCACCACACTTTTCAACGGTGTCTCTACTGACTCAGGACCAAGATGCTCATGGAGGAGATTGAGGTGCCAATGGCTCTCTCCATGTCACAAGGTGCTACTTTTATGACCCAGATGAAAGTGAGGACTGCAGATGCTGGAGATCAGTTTTCTTTTTGTGAGGACTGCAGATGCTGGAGATCAGACCCTTCTCATTCCTGAAGAAGGGCTTATGCCCGAAATGTCGATTCTCCTCCTTTGATGCTGCCTGACCTGCTGCGCTTTTCCAGCAACACATTTTTCAGCTACTTTTATGAGCTCCTACTCAGGTGGATGTAAAATATCTAAAGTACTATTTTGAAGAAGAGTTAGGTGAGTAATCCCCTGTGTCCTGATTAATATTTACTCCTCAATCTCTGGCTCTCTCAAAAACAACCTGGTGATTATCACATTGCTGTTTGGAGGAGTTTGATGTACGTTTACTTACAGTTCCTACATAAATATAGTTATATAGGAACTATCTAATCACACAACAGCAGCTTATAGTCCAACAGGTTTATTTGGAAGCACTCGTTTTCAGACCGCTGCTCCTTCATCAGGGAGCTGTGAAGCAGGATCAAAAGACAGAATTTATAGCAAAAGAGCACAGTATCATGCAACTGAAATGAGGTATTGAACAAACCTAGATTGCTGTTGTGACTTTCATCTTTTCGAATGGGTTACAGATTTCAGTTCATTAATATGTAAGTCCCAGACCTTCTTTCCAGTCACATTCTCGAGATAGCTTCAGGGTTTATAAAAAACAGTGACCTCTCATCTCAGACAGTGCATTAAAGGTGTGAGGTTAGAGTCTGGCTATATCTCAATCTTAAGTCAGACTGGTTCTATTTCCAAAGTAGGAATTTATAAAATGTTACATAGATGGACTGCCTGCAGATTGTGTGCTTTCTGAACAAAATAGAATGTATCTGCAATTACAATTCTGCGAATGCACATTCTCCCCATAGAATTAGATGTGTATGTGCATGCATGTGAATGTATGAGTATGTGTGAGTGTGTGTTTGCACGTGTGTGTGCATGAGTGATGGAGTATAAACATATGAGTGGGTGTGGGGGATGTGTCTGAGAGAGTGTGTGTATGAGAAAGGATCTACGTTAGTGTATGAATGTGTAAGAGTGTGTGTGTGTGTGAATGTATTGTGTAGTGAGGTCACCTATAGTGTGACCTAAACCCAAGATCCCGGTTGAGGCCCTCCTCATTGGTACCTCATGACGATCAGCCTCTGCTCAGCCAGCCTGCGTTGTTGCGATGTTCCCTCCCAGTTAGGGTCCAGACATTCAGCCTTGGACCTTTAGGTGACCATTCTCCAAGGTGTACTTTGGGATGTGCAACAACGCAGAGTGGCGTTGCGTATCCTGAGATCCACCTTGGGAGGACGGTCCACCCAAAGATCTGAGGCCAAATGTCACTGGCCACTGAAGTGTTGCCCGTTTGGGAGGGAACATCCCTGTCTGGTGATTGTTGCGTGGTGTCCATCCATCCGTTGTCGTCGTATCTGGTCGATCTCACCAATGATACCATACCTTGGGGCATCCTTGCCTGCAGCGTATGATATAGACAACGTTGGCCGAGTCACATGATTTCCTGACGTGTATATGGTGGGTGGTGTCCCCATGTATAATGATGGTATCCATGTCAACACTCTGGAACGTCATGCAGTGGCTACCGTGACGGGGTTACACGGTGTTGTGGTTGATGTTGTCCTGAAGTCTGGATAGTTTGCAGTGAACAATGGTCTGTTTAAGGTTTGGTGGTTGTTTAAAGGCAAGAAGTGGAGGTTTAGGGAAGGTCTTGGCAAGGTGGTTATCCTCATCGATAATGGGTTGCAGACTGCAAAGAACATGGTGCAGTTTCTCCACTCCCAGGAATACTGGACAACGAAGGGTACCCAATCGGTCGCATGCCATGTTTGTTGCCTGAGGAGGTCATTACAGTTTCTCGCTATGGCACGTCGGAACTGGCGATCGATGTTGAGCATTGTATCCTGTTCTTATGATGGTGACCTTCACTGTCAGGTTTAATTCATGTTCATCCTCATCTGAACAGATTCTGTGCATGTGTAGGGCTTGTCCATAGGGGATGGTTAGGGTGGAAGTTAGAGAATTACAGCATCATGAGGTTATCCATGGGTTTGCAGTAGATTGAGGTACTGAAGTGCCTATCCTCGATGGAGATGATTGTGTCCAAGAATGAGACTGATACCAAAGAGTAATCCACGTTAAGTCTGATGGTGGGATGAAACTTGTTGGTATCACTATGTAGTTGTTTCAGTGACTCACCACCATGGAGCCAGAGGAAGAAAATGTCATATACCTGGTGTATTATGTGGGTTGGAGGTCCTGTGCATCAAAGGAGTCTTGTTCAAAGTTGTGCACGAAAATGTTGACATATTAGGAGCAAATTTGGTCCCCATGGTTGTTCTGTGTGTCTGGATGAAGGACTGGTTGTCAAAGGTGAAAACGTTGTGGTCGAGGATGAAGCGGATGAGTTGTAGGATGGTGCTAGGAGATTGACAGTTGTTGGTGTTGAGTACTGAGGCTGTTGCCACAATGCCGTCATCGTAGGGGATGCTGGTGTAGAGGGCCGAAACATCCATTGTGACGAGGAATGTTCCTGGTTCGACTAGACTGTGGGTGCTGAGTTTCTGTAAGCAATCTGTAGTCTTGCTACAGAAACTCCTGTACAATGGGTTTCAAGATTCCCTCATCATAGCCTGAGAGGTTCTCACACAGGGTTCCATTGCTTGACCAGGTGTGTTGGTTTTGTGTATCTTTGGAAGGCAGTAGAAACCTTCTACGCGAGAAGTGCGTTGGATGAGAGGGCAGAGGAAACTCTTAAGGACTGGATCAAAAATCTTGATTCATCTGTTTAGTTCATGGGTGTGTTCTTTTGTCGGATCAGTCAGTAGTCGCCTGTTCCACTTCCCCCACACTCCGACACACACACACGCCCTCTCACAAGCTTATACTCCGTCACACTCATGCACACACTCTACCAAGCACACATACATGCAAATACACAAACTCACATCCACAAACAGTCTCTCTCTCTCCCCCTCACATACACACACACACACACAAGTCTATGGGGTGAATGTGCATTTGCAGAATTGTAATTGCAGATACATTCTATTTTGCTCAGAAAACACACAATCTGTAGGCAGTCAGTCCATGTAACAATTTATAAATTCCTACTTTGGAAATAGAACCAGTCTGATACAAGGTTGGAATACAGACAGACTCTAACCTCACGCTTTTAATGCATTGTCTGAGTTGAGATGTCACCTTTTTTTAATAAAACCTTGTTATCTCGAGAATGTGACTGAAAAGAAGTTCTGGGACTTACGTATTAATGAACTGAAATCTGGAACTCATTCTTAAAGATGAAAGACTTAACAGCAATCTAGGTTTGTTAAATATACCGTTTCAGTTGCATGACACTGTGATCTTCTGCTTTAAATTCTGTGTCTTTTGATCCTGCTCACAGCTACCTGATGAAGGAGCAGTGCTCCGAAAGCTAGTACTTCCAAATATACCTGGTGTTGTGCGATTTTTAACTGCATCCACCCCAGTCCAACACTGGCACCTCCACATCATACTTAAGTATTTTTGAGGTGTCGTTATTATTATTAATTGGTTGTAAAATGCCTTGAGACTTCAGCTGGAATATTCTATACAATTCTGGATGCCACACTATAGGAAGCAATTGGAGAGGGTGCAGAGGAGATATACAAAAATGGTTCCAGGAATGAGAAAATTCTGTTAGAAGACAGATTGGAGAGGTTGCAACTGTTCTCACTGGAGTGAAGAGGGCTACAGCAAGATTCCATTGGAAGTTTCAAAATTTTAAGATCTGGATATAAAGGTAGAAACTCTTTCCACTCATTATAAAAAAAAATTGAGAATGAGAGGGCACAAATTTTAAAATAATTTGCAAAAGTAGTAAATGTGACCTACACAAAAAAAATTCTTACAAGTTGTTTGGGTCTGAAATGCATGACCTAGAACTGTGGTTGAAGGGGGGTTTCATTGGAGCATGAGAGCATTATTTGATTATTTGAATAGAAACAACAGCAAGGATACAGTCACTTCTCCTATAACGCAATAGTTCGTTCTTGTGCAATCCATGTTATAAGAAAACTGTGTCATAGCGGCACCATTTAAACTAATGGAGCCGGAATCACATTATAACCAATACACACTTTAAAACTTAGCGCTATACAAACAGCGTTCCCAATTCATCAATCACGTTACAGTGAATTTGTGTTAACAAAATTATACCAGAATGACCCATATAGGGAAAAGGCAGAACTGTGGCATAAATCATAATGCTTATTTGGACAACTGGCAGAAACATGGGCTGAATGGCCTTTTCTGGCACAATAACATTTCTGTGATTCTATGAGACATCCAACATCAAAAAAGATTTACAAAAATGTTGCCAGGATTGGAGGGTTTGAGCTACAGGGAGAGGCTGAATAGGCTGGAGTTATTTTCCCTGGAGCGTTGGAAGCTGAGGGGTGACCTGATAGAGGTTTATAAAATTATGAGGGGCGTGAATAGGATGAATAGACAAACTCTTTTCCCTGGAGTGGGCGAGTCCAGAACTAGAGGGCATAGGTTTAGGGTGAGTGAGGTAAGATATAAAAGAGACTTAAAGGGCAATGTTTTTACGCAGATGATGGAATGAGCTGCCAGAGAAAGTGGTGGAGGCTAGCGCAATGACATCATTTAAAAGACACCTGGATGGATATGTGAATATTAAAGGTTTAGAGGGATATGGGCCAAGTGCTGGCAAATGGGACTAGATTAATTTAGAATATCTGGTGGGCATGGATGAGTTGGACTGAAGGGTCTGTTTCTGTGCTTTACATCTCTATGACTCTAGTTGAGAAAATGATGGTCCCCAAAATGTAATAGAACAAAAGAGAACAAAGAAAATTACAGCACAGGAACAGGCCCTCCAAGCCTGCACTGATCCAGATCCTCTATCTAAACCTATCGCCTTTTTTTGTAAGGATCAGTTTCCCTCTACTCGCTGCCCATTCATGTATCTGTCTAGATACATCTTAAGTGACGCTATCGTGACCACCTCCGCTGGCAACGCATTCCAGGCAACCACCACCCTCTGCATTAAGAACTTTCCACGGGTATCTCCCTAAAACTTTTCCCCTCTCACCTTGAACTCGTCACCCCTAGTCATAGAGATGGAGAGTATGGAAACAGATCCTTCGGTCCAATTCGTCCATGCCGACTAGATATCCCAACCCAACCTAGTCCCAGCTGCCAGCACCTGGCCCAAATCCCTCCAAATCCTTCCTATTCATATACCCATCCAAATGCCTCTTAAATGTTGCAATTGTACCAGCCTCCACCACTTCCTCTGGCAGCTCTTTCCATATATGTACCACACTCTGTGTGAAAATGTTGCCCCTTAGGTCTCTTTTATATCTTTCCCCTCTCATCCTAAACCTATGCCCTCTATTTCCGGACTCCCCAACCCCAGGGAAAAGACTTTGTCTATTTATCCTATCCATAATTTTGTAAACCTCTATAAGGTCACCCCTCAGCTTCCGACGCTCCAGGGTAAACAGCCCCAACCTGTTCAGCCTTTTCCTATAGCTCAAATCCTCCAACCCTGGCAACATCCTTGTAAGTCTTTTCTGAACCCTTTCAAGTTTCACAACATTTTTCTGATAGGAAAAAGACCAGAATTGCACACAATATTCCAACAGTGACCTTACAATGTCCTGTACAGCCGCAACATTACCTCCCAAGTCTTGTACTCAATACTCTGACAAATAAAAGTTTAATTGAGTCCCCCACTCTAGGGAAAAAGCTTCTTGCTATCCACCCTATCTGTACCTCTCAAGATGTTAAAGACCTCAATCAGGTCCTCCTCAACCTCTGTCTTTCCAATAAAAATAGTCCTAATATATTCAACTTCTCTTCATAGCTACCGCTGTCCTCTGTACCCTCTCCAAAGCATCCACGTCCTTTTGGTAATGTGACGACCAAAACTGTATGCTGTATTCCAAATGTGGCCAAATCAAAGTCCTACACAACTGCAACATGACCTGCCAACTCTTGTACTCAATATCCTGTCCAATGAAGGAAAGCATGCCGTATGCCTTCTTGACCACTCTTATCGACCTGTGTTGCCACCTTCTGGGTACAATGGACCTAAACATCAATTTTCCCCAGGACTTGTCCATTTACCATCTCAGCTCTAGAATTGGATCTACAAAATACAACACCGCGCATTTACCCAGATTGAGCTCCATCTGCTATTTCTCCACCCAACTATCTATATTGTGCTGTATTCTCTGACAGTCCCCTTCACTATCTGCAAACTTGCTAATCAGACCACCTATACCTTCCTCCTGATCATTTATATATATAACACGCAACAGTGGATCCCTGTGGAACACCACTGGTCACAGTTCTCCATTTTGAGAAATTTCCTTCCACTACTACTCTCTACCTACCATGCAACTTTCTACCATGAGGAACCTTATGAAATGCCTTACTGAAGTCCATGTACATGACATCTACAGCCCTTCCCTCATCAATCAACTTTGTCACTTCCTCGAAGAATTCTACTAAATTAGTAAGATATGACCTTCCTTCCACACAACCATGCTGCCCATCACTGATAGAGACAAAAAAACTGCAGGGAGGGGCCAACCGGATCTCCCAGTCACCAATTTTAATTCCATTCTCACTTCCTTTCCAACGTGACCATCCTTGGCCAACTCCATTACCACAATGAACCAAACTGCAAATTGGAAGAACAACACCTCATCTGCCTGGACAGCCTACAGCCCAGAGGATGCAACATTGAATTCTCCAATTTCAAATAACCTCCCTTCCCAGCCCCTCCCCCTCCATTCCATCCCTTCCTGCCACCAACTGGATTTATGCCTCCCATTGACCAACCAGGTCATACCCTCTTCACCAGCCTGTCCCCGCCTCACCCTTTATCAGCAGCTCCCCCTACACCCATCCCCAGTACTGAATAAGGGTTACACCCAAAACGTTGACTTCTCCGCATGATGCTGCTTGGCTTGCTGTGTCCTTACAACCTCCTGCCTGCTTATCACTGATAAGCCCATTTTCTTCCAAATGTAAATAGATCCTATCCTCCAGTATCTTCTCCAACAGCTTCCCTATCACTGATGTCAGGCTCACCGGTCTAGAATTACCTGGTTTATCCCTGCTACCCTTCCTAAATAAGAGGACAACATTAGAATTCTCCAGTTTTTAGATTAGATTAGATTACTTACAGTGTGGAAATAGGCCCTTCAGCCCAACAAGTCCACAAAGGCCCACTGAAGCGCAACCCACCCATACCCATTCCCCTACATTTACTCCTACACCTAACACTATGGGCAATTTAGCATGGCCAATTCACCTAACCTGCACATTTTTGGACTGTGGAGGAAACCGAAGCATCCGGAGGAAACCCATGCAGACACGGGAGAATGTGTAAACTCCACACAGTCAGTCGCCTGAGGCGGGAATTGAACCCAGGTCTCTGGCACTGTGAGGCAGCAGTGCTAACCACTGTGCCGCCCAAAGCTCTCCAGGACCTCATCAGTGTTCAAGAATACTGCAACGATATCTGTTAAGGCCCCAGCTATTTCCTCTCTCGCTTCCCTCAGCAACCTGGGATAGATCCCATCCGAACCTGGGGACTTGTCCACTTTAATGCCTTTTAGAATACCCACTTCCTCCCTCCTTATGCTGACTTGACATAATGGAGAACCCTGAAATAATTCAGATTGTAATAGATATTACAATGCAAGAATGTTAGGATCTCTCAGGATTAAGATCTTTACAGATGGAGACGATCTTGGATTTGTCTAACTTCATTGCTTGAAGACACTATAACTACTTATTTTTTAAATACAATAGAGCTGTGGTGGTGGTGGCAACACTGGATGAGTAAGGTACGAGTGGCATATGCGCCACCAGGCGAACATGGGTAACTGTGCACAATGAGTTTTGTGATTTGTGCCCTGACATTAGTTTTTCACACCAATGACGTGGCCTAGAGAGCTCATTATTAAGATGCATTCTGGTTCATCCTTTAGGTAAGGAAATTTGCTGTTCTAACTATGTGCAACTTTAGACCCATAGCAATGCAGCTGACCATTAAAAAAATTTCAAGGAACTACTCATACTCAAGGCAGTTTAATATTCATTGATGGAGACAAAAATAAGATTGCAGAATTTTGAAAAGGAAACAATATTAGAAAATGTCTAATTAAGTCTAATAACTTCCTTGAATCAAGGAGGATCTCTCATTATTTACACTGGAAAGGCAGCTGATGAATTGAATATGATTTTTCTGTTTCAACCTTCATGGTTCTGCCACTTCCTATGTTCTCCCACGCAGCCTCTTCCAGCTTCTCCAGCTACCCATCTTCTAGTTCATCACTGTCTAAATCCTCGTCATCTTGTTCCTCAAGAGTCGGCTCTTCCTTAGTTTCCGATGACTCCTTGGTGTCTGATGACTCCTCAGTATCAAGTGTCACCTTGACTTTTGGCAGCTCCTTGGTTTCTGGCTCTCCCTTGGCTTTTGACAGCTCCTTAGTTTCTGGCTCTCCCTTGACTTTTGGCAGCTCCTTGGTTTCTGGCTCCACCTGTTCCTTTGGCTGCTCCTTGGTGTCTGATTCCTCCTTGACCCTTGGCTCCACATACTCACTAAGCTGCTTCCTGTACCGCAGTGTCCTCAACTTGGTGCAGTAGTCTCTCTCCTGGAGCAGCTGCGTGTGCTGAGCCTCCAGCTCCTCCTGTTGCACATGGAGAACTCGGGACCGTTCGATCAAACACACCAATACCTCTCTCAGCTGCTGGTTCTCCATCTTGATAGATTCAATATGCTCAATTAGACAGCAGACTGCCTCCTGTGGGATAGACACAGGGCACAATTTGAAACTATATATGTATATATTATATATATCAGGTTGCTCCCTGCTCCTATTAATATTCAGCCTTTTAAAACCACCTTTGTGCTACCTATTTGGATCTTGTTATTTACAGCATGTACAGCCCCATTTTGGTTAAGCGTATTCACATCTTGCATTATGGAGTTTGACTCTGCCTCTGAGCACTTGTCAAACTTGTGAACAGCCAGGATTTTACTGACTCCCGGGAGCAGGTAGACAGTCTCATTGAATCCTTGGAGTGGACAGCCAATTAAGGATAACCAAGGCCCATCCAGGGGCTTTTCTTTTTGCAGTGCTACTGGTGTTTTGCTGAAGGCTTGGTTGAGTGGTTAAGTCAATGGATTAGAAAACCATGTAGGTTTGAATCTTGCCAACGATGATCCCCATTTTACTGGCTTTACTAAAGCAGTGCCTACCCAGTTGATGATGAAACAAACACAGGGAAAGCAGTGCCATGAAGGGAGGCCACCATAGAAACTCTGATGGTCTCCCATGGTATCTTGGGGTTGACTTTGCAAAATTGCAGGGGCGTTCCCTCTGAGAAAATTCTCGACAGCATTCCCCTCCAACTGGCACTCCTGAGGCTTCTCAGCTGCCTGCCCCAATTGAACATGAGCCCAACATATAACCAATTAGGAGCTGGCCTGAGGTTATAAACTGCTGAGCAGATTCCACTGCTGGCACTTTCTTTTTTCATTTGTTCGATGAACTTACTGCTGATTTTTAATTGCCCAGAGGGCAGTTGAGTCAACCACATTGCTGTAGATCTGGAGTCACACATAAGACCAGGTCAGGATGGAGGTGACCTTTCCTAATGGGTATTAGGGAACCGAATGGGTTTTTATAACACTGAACAACGGTTGTCATTGGCTAACTTTTTATTCCAGACTTTTTACTGAATTCCCAGAACATTAACTTGGGGTTCAGGATGATTAGTTCAATGACGTTACCATTATAACACTGCCTCCCCTACAGGCTCATGATTTTCCTTCAACCCCAACGTCAGAATATTGATGACTGCCAAGATGTTTTCCACACGTTGGATTTCGGATGCATTTTGCATTTCTCATGGATTCATCCAGTTTTTAGCCCGGAGAAGATAAGTCGGCACATTGAACTCAAACTGGTACTAGCTCTTTAGTTATGGAATCCTACTTCCCTTACTGTGTGAAAATTGGCTGTGATATTTCCTGACATTACAACACAGCCAATGTCTCACTGAAGGTAGTAAGGTAAGTTGAGAAAGTGATTACAAAGGCTCAGACACCCTGGGTTTATAAATCAAGTATTAACAGTACAGAAAGAAGTGAATGTGCCAGAAATACCTAAGAAATTAACAGTGAATCAGAGACTCACCAGGGGCAACACGGTGGCTCAGTGGTTAGCACTGCTGCCTCAGCACCAGGGACCCAGGTTTGATTCCATCCTCAGGCAACTATCTCTGTGGAGGTTGCACATTCTCCCTGTAGCTGCGTGGGTTTTCTCTGGGTGCTGTGGTTTCCTCCCACAATCCAAAAATGTGGAGACCAGGTGAATTGGCCATGCTAAATTGCCCACAGTGTTAGGTGCATTAGTCAGGGGTAAATATAGGGTGGGGGAATGGGTCTGGGTGGGTTACTCACCGGAGGGTCGGTGTGGGCTTGTTGGGCCAAAGGGTCTGTTTCCATACTGTAGGGAATCTGATCTAATCAATATAACTGAGACAGAGTTAACTGGTCCCTTATGCAGTGTGATACTGACAGAAACACGGAGTCCAAGCTCAATCCTTGGACTGCAGTTTAATCAGCTCATTGCAGTCATGAATGAGAACCTCCTACTGTAACTCTGGGTGGATGAGGTGCAGGCAAGGGAATGAACAATTATTTACTGCAGCGGGGTTATACCCACAGAGAGATCACTCTATTGTGATGCCCTTTGATTATCCAACAAAACTCAATGGACCCATAGCAGAAGGCTGAGGGAATGGATTGCCTCAAGTGAATCATATCTGAGACAGAAATCTGAAGAGAGAAGAAGGGAAAGTAATGATAATGATAAACTACCTGCACATGATATCATTACTTCGGGCTGCTTTTGGAGTTTGAAAGACTGAGACTCCTGTTACTCACCTTGTTCGCATCCTTCTCCAGCTGTTTCACCATCTTCCTGGCATTCTGTTTATACTCAGCCTTCTCCTTGTTGAAGTTGAGTTTGAGATCATGTACACACTGAGAATGTTTGGCCCGGGCTTCCATCACCAGACCGTCCAGTTCGCTGATTCTTGCCAGCTGCTGCTCCCGCAATTCCTAATTAGGGAGGACAAAACCATTTAGTTTGCAATTGTTTTTTAAATTTCTCATTGATTCCTCTTTCCCCTGGCCAATCTTATTCCCAGTGCAGTCCAGTTCCACAGGCATTTCCCAATGGCTCTGTAGTCTACTGCATATTTTAGAGGTGGCTGTTCGGTACCTCAACTGTATGAGCTGTCAGACCGTACATGGATAAAAGCAAAATACTACAGATGCTGGAAATCTGAAACAAATACAAAAAAAATGCTGGAGAAAATATTCTGTGGAGAGAAAAACTTAACATTTTGAGCTGAGCCTTGTTAGGATGTGGGAGATAGAGATGGAGGTATTGGAAAGAAAATGGTTGGTCGTAGAATATCATTGACCTTCTTGCTACACAATGCAGGGCATTCCTCCAAACAGTTGGTGTTTCGTGGTTGAGTGGTTAAGTCAATGGATTAGAAAACCATGTAGGTTTGAATCCTGCCAACGATCCCCATTTTACTGGCTTTACTAAAGCAGTGCCTACCCAGTTGATGATGAAACAAACACAGGGAAAGCAGTTCAAACACACCCACATTTACTCGTGGCCTTTCAAGGAACTTTGTAGCATTAAATGGTGCATTAATTAGCCCAGTAAGCTACCCTCTTAATGGAGCATGTGGCCTGTCAGGTAAGGCAGATGAACTCAGGGCATAGATGTGAACAAGGGACTGGGACATCATAGCAATTATAGAAACATGACTGAGGGAGGGACAGGACTGGCAGCTCAATGTTTCAGGGTACAGGAACAGGTATAGGGAGGACAGGAGGGATTCAGGAGAGAAAAGGGAATATTATTTACCTTTTCATAAGGTAAAACATCACGGCAGTATTTACAGAGGATACTCCTGGAGGATTGTCTATATGGGTGGAAGGTAGAAATAATAAGGGGGTGAGAATTTTGATGGGATTGTGCTAGAAGCCTCCCAACAGTCAGCAGGAAATTGAGGAGCAACTATGTAGGGAGATCACAGATGGCCGTAAGTGTAGGACTGTAATAGTAGGGGACTTGAACTTTGCACTTCGACTGCCATGGGGTTAGGGGCTTGGATGGGTAGGAATTTGCTTGTGTTCAAGAAAATCTTCTCAAATCAACATGTAGATGGCCCTAGTAGAGAAGGGACAAAACCCAACCTCCTCTTGGGGAGTAAGGCAGGGCAAGTGACTGAGGTATTAGTGGGTGATCACTTTGGGGCCAGTGACCATAATTCTATTAGTTTTAAATTAGTTATGCAAAAGGATAGGTCCAGTCCACAAGTTTCAAGTTCTAAATTGGGGCAAGGCCAATTTTTATGGTATTAGGCAGGAACTTCCAAAAATTGATTGGGCGAGACTGTTCACAGGTAAAGGGACATCTGGCAAGTGGGGGAGAGGGAGGGGGAGTTGAAGTGTTCGGCCACAGGGTGGTGGGGTTGTTTGGTTCGTGTCCCAGAGATAATCCTTGAGTTGGCGCCGTCTCCCTGATGTAGAGGAGACCACATCAAGAGCAACAGATACAGTGGAAAGGAAAATCTCTGCTGGATGTGAAGTGATCCTTTGGGGCCTTGGATGGAGGAGTTGGGGGAGATGTGGGCACAGGTTTAACTCCTTGTGGCAGCAAGGGAAGGTGCTGGGAGTGGAGGGTGGGTTGGTGGGGTGTAGACCTAACGAGGGAGTCATGTAGGGAATGGTCTCTGCAGAACACAGATGGGGTTGGGGAGGGAAATATATCCCTGATCTTACTGTAGGTGACCAAAATGGAGGATGATGCGTTGTATCTGGAGAATGGTGGGGTGGAAGGTGAGAATCGGGGAGGAGGGGGGGGAAGTAGGAGCAGTGTGGTTCAAGGGTGGAGATGCAGGGAGTCATGGAGATGCGCTGGAGGATTACAGTCCCTGAAATAGGAAGCCATCTGGGAGGTCCTGGAGTGGAAATATGGAGGAGGAATTGGGAGGAAGGGATCGTGTTTTTACTGGGCGGGGGGGGGGGGGGGGGGGAGGTGTAGTCAAGATAGCGGTGGGAGTCAGTGAGGTTAAAATAGATGTCCGTGTTGAGTCAGTTGCCGGAGACAGAGGGGTCCAGAAAGGGAGGTGGAGGGAGGGAGGTGTCAGAAATGACCCAGGTGAACTTGAGGTCAGGGCAGGAGGTATTTGTGGAGTTGATGAACTGTTCAATCTCCTCATGGGACCATGAGGTGACTCCAATACAGTTATCTATGTAGCAGATGAATAGGTGGGGGATGGTGCCGGTGTACCTGTGCAAGATGGTCTGTTTCATGTATCCGACGAAGAGGCAGGCACAGCTGGGGCCAATGCGGGTCGCCATAGCTACCACTCTGGTCTGATGGAAGTGGGAGGATTCAAAGGAGAAGTTGTTGAGGGGGAGGACCAATTCAGCCAATCGAATGAGTGTGTCAGTGGAGGAGAGCTGGTTGGTTTGGTGAGAGGAAGAAATGGAGGGTTTGGAGGCCTACATCATGCGGTGTGTATAGGGACTGGATGTCTGTGGTCAAGAAGAGGAAAGTCATTGAGGAGGTGGAAGGCGTGGTTCAAGGGGGAACAGGCTTAAGCCTGAAACATTGACTCTCCTGCTCCTCAGATGCTGCCTGCCCTGCTGTGCTTTTCCAGCACCACAGTTTGACTCTGACTCTCCAGCATCTCCTGTGTCAGGTAAAACAGCTGGGATCAAGTGAATTCCTCGATGAGTATAGGGGGTGTGGGAGTACACCTCAGAGGGAAGTCAGGAGGGCAAAACGAGGACATGAGATAGCTTTAGCAGAATCCAGCGATTCTTCAAAATATTAAAGGCAAAAGAGTAGGAGAGAATAATCAGCAAGGCCATCTATGTGTTAAACCACAGGAGATGGGTGAGATCCCCTAAACGAATATTTCCCATCAGTATTTACTGTGGAGAAAGACATGGAAGCCAAGGAACTTATGTTAATAAATAGTGATGTCTTCAAAAGATCCACATTACAGTAGAAGAGGTGCTGGAGATCTGAAAATGCATAAAGGCAGACAAATCCCAGGACCTAATGTGTATTACAGGCCACTGTGGGAGGCGAGGGAAGAAATTGCGGGGCCCCTAGCAGAGATATTTGTATCATCAACAGCCATGAGTGAGTGTACATTCTCCCTGTGTCTGTGTGGGTTTCCTCCGGTGCTCCAGTTTCCTCCCACAATCTTATAAATATGCATTTAGGTGAATTGGCCATAGTCTTCAGGAATGTGTGGGTTAGGTGTAGGGGAATGGGATTGGGTAGGTTACTCTTCGTAGGGTCAGTGTGGACTTGTTGGGCCAGATAGACTGTTTCCACACAGTAGGGATTCTATAACATTATCTAAAGACGAGTACAACGGGGTCTTGATCAACTGATGTTAATGTTAATGGGAGAGCCCTGAGGAGTATGTTGAACAGAGTGACTTAGAGGTGCAGATACACGGCTCCTTGAAAGTGGCATCACAGGAGAGTAAAGAAGAGTTTTAGCACATTTAGCTTCATCAGTCAGCACTGATTACAGGATTTGGCACATCACTTACAGCTGTAAGGGCTGTATTTGGAGTGCTGTGACCAATTCTGGTCACCCTTCTATAGGAAGGATATTATTATGTTGGAAAAATTGCAAAACCGATTCACAAGGATTTACCGAGGCTGGATGATTGAGTTAAAAGGAGAGGCTGGATTGGTTGGGATGTTTTTCCTTGGAGCGTAGGAGGCTGAGGGATGACCTTAGAGGTATATAAAGTCATGAGGGGCATAGAGGCTATAGGTTTAAGATGAGAGGAAAAGGATTTAAAAGAGTCCTGAAGGGCAATTTTTTCACCCAGGTGCTGGTGCACATACAGAACGAGCTCCTGGAGGAAGTGGTAGAAGTGAGTACAATTACAACATTTTGAAAGACATTTGGACAGGTACAGTGATTGTAAAATTTAGACTTGATATGGACCAAATGCAGGCAAATGGGACTAGTTAAGTTTGGAAACCCCTGTTGGCAGGGATGAGCTGGGCTGAATGGTCTGTTTCTGTGCTGTATGACTATGAGGCTGCTTTAACCTGATTTGTAACCTCAGAGCAGGCTAGCATGATCTGGGCGTCAAGGCCTCCACTGTTAGCCCTGAGGGAAGAAGGATTCCTGCCTGTGTACCACCCCATCTTCCAGAACCATACCCACAAAGCAGGGTGCTGAATGTCTTGAACTGCCATGTCAGGCACTGTGCAGGACAGCTCCAGACTGACCAGGCTTGTCCAGGAGTACAATAACCTTTTAAACACGGCACTGGTGCCAAGGATGCCAGTCAATTCCAGGATCCCCAGTTGGTGAGTTGATCCAGGAATGACACATGGTAAGATAGGGCAGACATCAGACATGCCGCTCGCCATAAGGACTGAAACGCCAAATAAGTGGGTCTTATCAAACTCAACTGATAAAAACTTGCTCATGTACACCCTTCAACCAGGACCACAGCAGAACAGGCCATCAGTTTTGATGGCTAGACTGGTGCCATGCAGTATACCCCAGACAGGGTTTCCCACATTATAGTTGTTTGCTACGGCCCACAATTCAGTCCCAAAGGAGTAATATATTGGATGAGGAAGGAACACAGGTTTGTGATGAAACCTCGGAGGATGAAGACCAGGATGAGAATCTGGACATGGGCCTGGATAAGAGAGGAAGGCAGGGCACTGGCTTCAGGTGTCATGTTGTAACGTGGCTGTGAGAATCCTAGACTGAGACCAGACCTTTCTCTCCTGAAGCCTGTAAACACATGATAGACTCGACAGTCCCTGTCTTAAGGAGAATATATAGAGTTGACCAGTTAGACACCCAAGACCTAGTTCATCAACAGCATCTTGACTGCAATCTCCAACCTATATATGCTTCTCTGAGAGTGAGAAGATCTGAAGTCACCTACATTGCTGAGTGTGACAGAGGTTCTAAGATACATGACTAAAAAGCAGGTCTTTTAGCTGAAGATGCACAACTTGAGGGCAGCATGATGGCTCAGTGGTTGGCACTGCTGCCTCACAGCACCAGGGACCCGTGTACAATTCCCGCCTCGGGCAACTGTCTGTAAAGAGTTTGCACATTCTCCCCATGTCTGAGTGGGTTTCCTCCGGGTGCTCCGGTTTCCTCCCACAATCCAAAGATGTGCAGGTTAGGTGAGTTGGCCATGCTAAATTACCCATAGGTGGATTAGTCAGGGGGTAAATGTAGGAGAATGGGTCTGGGTGAGTCAGTTGCTCTTCGGAGGGTCAGTATGGACTTGTTGGGCCGAAGGGCCTGTGTCCATACTGTAGGAAATCGAATCTAAACTTTCGCTTTGGAGAACTTTCTCAATCTACAGATGAAAATAGGTTGACTGATACTGATGAGGGAGACAATCACAACTGCACCAAAGGAGGGCCCATCCATCGAGACCACATGGGTAGAGCTCAGGAACAGGAAAGGATGCAATCACTTTGATGGGATTGTACTACACGCCTGCCAACAGATGCCAGTCAGCAGATGATAGAGGAGCAGAGAATGTGGACAGATTATGCACAAATGTGAAAACAGCAAGATGCTGTGGTGGGTGATTTTAACTTAGAGCTGGGATGGGGATGGGGGATTGGGGTGGGGGGGGGGGGGGGGGGAGGTCTTTGTTAGGTGTGGCCAGGATACACTATGTATCCAACTAGGGAAAGAGCATAATAGTCCTGTTGTTGGGGAATGTACCCAGCCAAGTGATCGAACTTTTAGTAGGAGAGGATTTTGGGAAGAGTGACCATAATTCTCTAAGTTTAAAGTTACTTATTGATAAGGACAACAGTAATCCTTGGGTTAAATTGGGGGAAGGCTAACTACCACAACAGGCAGGAGCTGGGCAATGTAGGTCAGGGCGATTGTTTGAGGGTAAACCTATATCTGGCATGTGGGAACATTTCAAAGGCCAGTTCACTGGAGTTCAGGACTAGCATATTCTTGAGAAAATGAAGGATAAGGATGGCAAGATTCAGAAATCTTGGATGGCAAATGAAAATGAGACTTTAGTCAAAAAGGAAAAGGAAGTTACATAAGGTTTAAGGAACAGCAGAGAGACAGAGCTCTCGAAAAATACAAAAAGAGCGGGAAAGAGCTCAAATAAGGAATTCAGAGGGCTACGAGGGGCGATGAAAGGTCTTTGGCAAAAACAATTAGGGAAAATTCCAAGGTGTTTTACATGTATATAAGGAGCTACTAGAGGGTAGCTAGGGAAAGGGTACGTCCATTCAAGGTCAAAGAAGGGAATTTTGTGTGGAACTGGAAGAAGTGAGTGATCTCCTTGACGAATGAGGAGGACATGGTGGATGGTGAGTCTTGGAATAGATATGTTGATATTATGGGGTACATAAATATGAAAAAAAGTGGTTCTGGGTGTTTTGAAAAAAGTATTAAGGTAGACAAGTTCCCAGGAGCTGATGAGATCTATTCCAGAATGCTGAGGGAGGTAGGTGAGGAAATTGCTGGGGCCTTGTACGAAATCTTTGTATCCTCTTTAGTCACAGGAGAGGTCCAGAGGACTGAAGAATAGCCAGTGTTGTTCTTTGTTTACAAAGGGTAACAGGGACAATCGGAAAATTACAAGCCAGTGAGCCTTGGAAGTTCTTGGAGAAGATTCTTAGGGATAGGATTTACTCATATTTGGAAAAGTATGGACTTATTAGCAATAGGCAGCATGGCTTTGTGCAGGAAAGGTATGTCTCTCAAACCTAATTGAGTTTTTTGAGGAAATGACAAAGATGATTGGTGATGGCAGGTCAGTAATTTTGTTGACATGGACATTAGTAAGGCCTTTGGCAAGGTTCCTCAAGACAGGTTGATAGAAAAGGTGAAATTAACATGGATCTGCAATGATCTGGTAAAATGGATACAAAACTTGCTTAATCATAAAAGACAGAGTATCAGTAGAAGGGATCTGCGACCAGTGGTGTTCTGCAGGTATCAGTGCTGGGACCCCTGTTGCTCATAATATAGATCTAATTGATTTAGAGGACGTATGTGGGCTGATTGGTATGTTTGCAGATAACAAAGGTAGTGAAGAGGACTTCCAGACGACACAGCAGGATATTGGCCAGATGGAAACTTGGGTGAAGAAATGATAGATTGAGTTTAATCTGGACAAATGCGAGGTGATGCATGCTGGGAAATCTTATGTAGGACAGAAGTATATAGTAAATGGCAGAACCCTTAGTAGCATCAGAGGCATCTGGCCGCATAGGTCCATAGTTTTCTGAAAGTGGCAACAGAAGTGAATAAGGTGGTCAAGAGGCATATGGCTTGTTTGCCTTCACCAATTAGGGTAGACAGTATAAAACTGTCAAGTCATGTCGCAGTTGTATAGAACTTTAGTTCGGCTACATTTGGAACATCATGCACAATTCTGGTTGCCACACTACCAGAAGGATGTGGAGGCTTCAGAGAGGGTACAGAGATGGTTTCCCAGGATGTTGCCTGGGGGGCTTGGAGGGTATTAGCTATGAGAAATTGGACAAACTTGATTTCTTTTCACTTGAACATCAGAGTCTGAAGGGTAACCTGACAGAAGTCTACAAAATTATGAGAGGTGTGGACAGATTGGATAGTCAGAATCTTTTTCCTGCGGTAGAAATGTGAATTACTAGAGAACATAGGTTCAAGGTGAGACATGATGTGACATGCAGATTTTATTTTAACCCAGAGTGTGGTAAGTGCCTGGAATGTGCTGCCAGAAGTAGAGTGGAGGCTGCAATAGCAATGCTAAAGAGGCATCTTGACAGTTCCATGAATAGGCAAGGAATACAGGGCTACAGACCATAGAGAAACAAAAGGTTTTTAGTGCAGAAAGGCATCATGTGTCAGTCCAGTCTTGGTGGGGCTGAAGGGCCTATTCCTGCGCTGCAACTGTTCTTTTGTCTATAACAGGTTAGAACAGAGCACATGAATGGATATTAACAGAAGTACAGAACATGCACAATGATTGAACATCACTTGCACTGATTGGTTCTTACAAATTTCTTTTTGTCTTCCATTTACTATATCCAGGGGCAGCCCAGATATCTGCAGTTGGAGCTGGAGGAGAGGAACCCCACTGACTGGGACATCCCAATGAACTTGAAGACTTTGGCAGGCATCCTTTGAAGCTCTAGCCATGCCAACCTGCTGACAGTGCCCAACCTGCAGGGTCCCAGGAAGAAACTGCCAGGGGACCTCTCTCATTTCTCACCCGTCTCCATGTCAGATCAGGCACTTGGAATACATTTTCAGAGGAAAACGTGCCCCTTGGAGTGGTCATCATGAATTCGATGAAGGACCTTGCTGCCAATGACTGTGCAGCAGCAGAGTCAAGTGATGCCCCTGTGAACGTGTGGTCACAGAGAGAAGATAATGCCACCCACTCCTGTAGGGCAAGCATTCACTTTCTGCATGCCATCACTTTCACGTGATGCCATCCCCTGGGAACTGGATGAGACCTTCCTTTGGCGACTCCATCCAGCAGCACCACTAAACCTGACTTCTTCTTGGAAGTCAGTTCTGGATTTTTAATGACAACCACCACAGATTCATAGCTTGCAGAAACTGAAATGGTGTCCAGTTGACTTTTAAATATTGCATTAGAACTTGCAGCACTAGAAAGTCCTGCCAGTGGCAAGAATTCCTAGCTCACTTGTTACAAGTGACTCGCTGAATAACTTAGACAGTTAATGATCTGACAAGCACATGATCATGTGAGGTACCTCATCTGGCCACAGGAAGATACGATGCTATCTAAACCATTCTTGGCCCATACCTTGAATTTGCAAAGTGTCAGACAGGTCACTTTTCCTGTGACCAGCTTTATACATGCGGATTTTTAAAACAGCAGTGAGGAGTTTTGAACTCTCATCGCTAATGGTTACTTTATTGGACAACAGAGTATTGGATAAAGATTTGGTTAGATTGCCAAAATAAAATCCTGTCCAGCTGAAATGCTTTGCTCAGGCGAGGGGTTCACTTACTTTATATTCCCCCAGGTCTTCAATCTCCTTCTTAAGCTGAGCCAGATCATTTTCTTTCTGTATTTGTGTGATTTCCAGTTCTGAAGAAAGCAGAGAGGAACAAAAATAGATGGGTATTTCCCAGCTTTGTGACTATCCGCATTCAGTACCATCAATGCTATAAATGTTCATAAATTACACTTCAGCTAAAATATTTCCTGTATGTCACACCAAAGGAAGTCTTACATTTATAGACCATATTTCACATAGTCAAAGAAGCTCTAAGGACAATTTGTAATGTAGTCATTGTTAGATAGAAACAGCAGCTCATGATATTGCCAGACAGGCAGGCGCTGACAGTAATGATTAATTGAAGGTCTATAAGGTTGGTCAGCAAGTCTATTGAGGAGGATAAGGCATTATCCACACCATTGTCCAGGCAGGCAGGCAGGCCAGAATGGGCAGAGTGTTTTTTGTGGTCCAGACAAAAAATGGTAGGAATAAAGAGTGGCACCTTACTCAAAAGATACCCTGTACACATCCACCACTCAAATATCATCTCAATTACATATAAGCTGCCTATCCTCCAACACCTCCAGTGATGACCTGACTGTTTTAAAAGTTAAATGAAAACAATTTGTGAGATGTGTTTGTTAAAGCATCCTCTCACCCTTTATTGAAACCTCTGTGCCTCTGAAGCTGGAATGTCTCACACGAGATCTCAGGCTTTATTCTAGATTAGACAGGAATCTTGTCTCCATGTCAATTAAGGAGGCAACTTTTCAAAATTCCCAGACTAGTAACTGTCTCTTCCATAGATTCAGCATCTGTTTGTTTCACCACCCCAACTCAAATATTCAGCCCCAGGTCCTTCGGTAGCACCTTCCAAATCCATAACCACTTCCATCCCAAAGGATAAAGGCAGTAGACACATGGGAACACCACCACCTGCAAGTTCCCCTCCAAACCACTCACCATCCTGACTTGGAAATATATTTGGGAGAGGGGGTGGGACTGGGGGAGGTAGCTGGGAAAGTGATAGGTGGATGAAGGTGAGAAAGAAGGTGATAGGTCAGAGGGGGGAGTAATGGACGGGTCTGGAGGGCGGTGCCAAGTTGGAGGCTTGGGACTGGGATAATGTGCTGGGGGGGGAAGGGAAATAAGGAAGCTGTTGAAATCCACATTTATCCCGTGTGGTTACAGGGTCCCAATGTGGAATATGAGGCGTTCTTCCTCCAGGTGGTAACAGTTTGGTGGTGGAGGCGGCCCAGGACCTGCATGGCCTTGACAAAGTGGGAGGGAGAATTGAAGTGTTCAGCCATGGGGCAGTGGGGTTTGTGGGTGTGGGTGTCCCAGAGATGTTCTCTGAAATGATCCAGGTTTTAGGCCTCTTCCACCGCCAAACCGTTACCGCCCGATGCCTGAAGGAGGATTGCCTCATATTCCAAGCCCACACTCTCCCATTTATCTCTCAGCCCTGACCCACAAGCCTCATTCCTGATGAAGGGCTTATGCCCGAAACGTCGAATCTCCTGCTCCTCAGAAGCTGCCTGACCTGCTGTGCTTTTCCAACACCACTCTCTCGACTCTGATCCCCAGCATCTGCAATCCTCACTTTCTCCATGGAAATACATTTCTGTTCCATCACTGACACTGGGTCAAAATCCGAGAATTCCCTCCCTAATAGCATTGTGGATCTACATACAGTACATGGACTGCAGCAGTTCCATCCCCACCTTCTCATCGAGAGATGGACAATAAATGCTGGCCTAGCCAGCGTTCCTTGAACAGTTTAAATAAAACGTCAATATAACTCAGTAACACTGTTGCCTCTTAAGTCAAAAGATTCTGGATTCAATTCCAGTTCTAGGCCTAAAACAAGAAGTCAAGGCCATCCCACCAGGGCAGTCCAGAGGGAATGCTGCATTGTTCAAAGTGCCATCTTTTGGTTGCAATGTTAAACTAAGATCCTGTCTGCCCTCTCAGGTGGATGCACAAGATTCAAAAAAAAGTCAAGGAGTTTCTCTCTTTTCTTGTCACTATTTATTGATTATATACAAAAACAGATTATCTGGTCATTATATTGTTGGTCATGATTATTATGAATATAATTATTATATCGTTATTCCATGTGAATTGGCTTCTGGGTTTCTGACATTACAACAGTGATGACACCTGAAAAGTGCTTCATTAGCTTTAAAAAATGCATTCAAACACCTGGTGCTTGTGAAAAGTACTAAACAAATGCAGTATTTTTTTTCTTTCTTTTGAACTTGCAAACACTTCAGAAATTTAAAAATTAAAAACCTGCAATGGACCCCAACCTCAGCACTGGCCTTGCCATCAATTCTCAAACCCCATGAAAAAAAACTTCTAAAAATTAAGCTTTTCTCCCCGTCCTGGATTCTCTGAGCAGCAAAACGATTATCTCTCTCAGTAACCTATCAACCCCTTAGTACAGACTTCTGCTGTACTCATTACAAGTAGCACCCTTTAGAAAGAATGTCAAGGCTTTTTAGAGGAGGTTTAGAAGAGATTTACAGGAACTGTTCCATTGATAATTGGACAACACTTACGGACAGAGATTAGAGGAACTGGAAAATCTCTCCTTGGAGGATTAAAGAGTGATTTAACTGAAAATGATGAGGTGTTTTAGTCAAGTAAGTAGGGAATAACTGCTTCCACTTCCAGGAGGATCAGTGACCACAGGATATAATTGGCTAATAATCAGGGGAGAGATGAACATTTGTTCCGACCCAACCAGCTGCAATGTGGAAAGCACTGCCTGAAAAGATGAAAGCAGATTCACTCATAACTTTAAAAAGTGAGAACTGGAGAAGCACTTACAAATAACAGGTGTGCAGCACTATTGATAAAGAACAAGGGGAGTTACTAATTGGAAAGAACATTCATAAAGCCAAATGTAATGGATCAAATAAAGGCAGAATAAATGGGAGTAGGAAAAGACCTTTAGCCCCTTGAGCCAGTCAACAGGATTTATTTAGGGCCTTGATTCCAATTTCCTGCCTGCTCCTAGAACCTTTGTGCCTTGTAATTTAAATCTCTCCTTAAGTCAGCCCTGATAAGGAGCAGGTACCAGGATTAGGCAATTCAGCTCCTTGAGCCACTTAATATTTGACTTCATCTCAATTCTCATGCAGAGCCTGCTTTCCCTACTCTCTGTGGAGGAGATCCCAAGCACTAACAATCTCTGAGACAAGGAATTTGTCACTTCCATTTCAAATGGGACACTCTCTTATTTTGAAACTGTGTCCCATTGATCTTGACTTCCCATCTCCCCCACCCCCATGAGGGCAAACACACTCTCAACTGCCACCCTGTGAAGCCCCCTCAGAATCGTATATGTTTCAATAAGGTTCTCATTCTTCTCAACTCCAAGTAATACAGGCTCATCCTGTCGTTCCTTCCTTCGTAAGAGAACCACCTCATCGCAGGCATCAGACAGGGAACTTCCAATGAATTGCTTCCTATATGAATCTTATTTGTGGGGAATTATGGTTGGTGGCTATTGCAATGCAGAGTGAAGAATGAGGCAATTTGTCTCTCATGCCAAAGAGTATGATTTGCATTTGAACAAACCTTGTTTCTGTACCTCAAATTCAGCCAGTATTTTCTCCTTTTCAGTCCTGATTTCTTCCAGGCTCTGGCGATTCTGATCATTAAGCGTAATAATCTGACTCTGCCTTTTCTCAGTCCTTTTGGACATTTGTACGATGTATTCGTGCTAAACCAGTTAGAATTAAAATGTGTCAAACTTTAGAAATCCATGTTTACCTGCACAGTCAAAAAATGCTGATTAACTAATAATATTGGAGGAGTTAAATGATTTATGTATTGGCTAATGCTTAGTTTGTCTTGTATTTCAGAAACCATAATACACACTAGGTAATGGGATAATGCACTGGCAGCAATTGCAGTCATGTAAAACAAAGAAGTGTGATACTCAAGATCTGGGAAAAAAACTGAAATTTCTGGAAAAATTCAGCAGGCTTGACACCATCTGTAGATGGAAAACAGTGTTAGAAAACAGCATTCAGTGACCATTCTTCAGAATATAAGATCAAAAGAAATAGGAAGAAGGGCAGACTGTTTGGCCCCTCGAGCCAGCTCCGCTAGTCAATAGGAACATGGCTGATCTGACATTCCTCATATCCACTTTCATGCCCTTTCCCCTAATGATCAAGAATCTATCTCAGCCTTAAACATACATAAGGACGGAAGGAGCTAGCCAAAGAGGTAGCACAGGCTTTACTGGTGAGCTTTCAGGTATCACTGGAATCAGGGAGGATCCCAGAGAACTGGAAAATTGCTAATATAACACCCCTGTTTAAAAAGGAAGTCAGTTTAAAAGATGGAAAATTACAGGCCAATTAGCCTGACCTCAGTTGTTGGGAAGATTTTGAAATCCATTGTGAAGGATGAGATTTTTGAATACTTGGAAGTGTATGGTAAAATAGGGCAAAGTCAGCATGGTTTCATCAAGGAGAGGTCATGCCTGACAAATCTGTTAGGATTCTTTGATGAAGTAATGAGCAGGTTAGACTAAGGAGAGCCAATGGATGTTAACTATCTGGACTTCCATAAGCCTTTGATAAAGTGCTGCACATTAGGCTGCTGAGTAAGATAAGGGTCCATGATGTTACAGGCAAGGTACCAGCATGGGTAACAACTTGGCTGTCTGGCAGAAGGTAGAAAGTGGAGATAAAAGGGTCCTTCTCAGGATGGAAGCCTTTCCCACATTGTATTTCCACAAGGGTCAATGTTAGGGCTACAACTTTTCACTTTATACATTAATGATCTGGATGAAGGAACTAAGGGTATTCTGGCTATGTTTGCAGATGAGGGACAGGTAGCATTGAGGAGGCGGGGATGCTGCAGAATGATTTGGACAGGTTAGGAGAGTGGTCAAAGAAGTGACAGTTGGAGTAAAACGTGGGAAAATGTGAGGTCTCTTGCACTTTGGCAGGAAGAATAGATGCTTGGACTATTTTCTAAATGGGGAGAAAATGCAGAAATCTGAAGTGCAAAGGGACTTGGGAGTTCTAGTCCACGGTTCTCTTAAGGTAAATTTGCAGGATGCAAATACATCTTGAGAGGACTACAATATAACAGCAGGGATGTACCTCTGAGGCTTTATAAGGCTCTAGTCAGACCACATTTAGAATACTGTGAGCAACTTTAGGCCCCATACCTTAGGAAAGATGTACTGGTCCTGGACCGAGTCCAGAGAGGTTCACAATCATGATCCCAGGAATGAAAGGTTTAACATGAGGAACTTTTGAGGACTCTGGGACTATACTCAATGAAGTTTAGAAGGATATGGGAGGAATCTGACGGAAACTTACAGAATACTGAATAGCCTGGTGAGAGTGGACGCAGGGAAGATGTTTCCATTGGTAGGAGAAACGAAGACCTGAGAGTTCAGCCTTAGAGTAAAGGGAAGACCCTTTAAAATGGAGGTAAAGACTGTGGTGAATGTGGAATTCATTGCCAGAGAAGGTAGTGGAGGTCATAGTGGAGTATATTTAAAATAAGAGATAGATAAGTTCTTGATGCCAAGGGGATCAAAGGTTACAGGGAGAAAGCAGGAAAATGGGGTTGATAAACCTATCAGCCATGATCGAATGGCGGAACAGACCCGATGGGCTGAATGGACTAAGTTCTGCTCCTATGTTTTATGATCTTATGGACTCTGCCCCCAGAGTTCTTTGAGTTCCAAAAACTCTCAGTCTCTGAGAAGAGAAATTCCTCCTTACTTCACTCTTAAATTAGCATCCCTTTATTCTGAAACTATGATCTTTGGTCCGAGACTCTCCCATTAGGGGAAACATCCTCTCAGTGCTTACCCTGTCAAGCCCCTTAAGAATTCTATATATTTCAAAGAGATCACCTCGCATTTTTCTAAACTCCAGGAAGTAAAGTCTCAACCTATTGAACTTGTACTTATAAGACAATCTCTCCCCTTTTCAAATTCGTTCATGAGACTTGGGCATCACTGACTGGTCATCGAATTTTTTGCCCAGCCCTAGTTACCTTTGAGAAGGTGGTGGTGAGCTGCCTTCTTAAACTGCTAGTGTTCAGCACTGTACATTGACCTACAATTGCCCAAGTTCCAGGACTTTGACCCAGCAATAGTGAAGGCATGACGATATATTTCCAAATCAGGATGGTTTGTGGCTCAGAAGGGAACTTGCAGGTAGTGGTGTTCCTAGGTGTTTGCTGCCTTGTCCTCTAGGTGGAAGTGGTCTTGGGTTTGGAAAGTGCTGTCTGAGGATCTTTGATGAGTTTCTGCACTGCATCTTGTAGATAGTAGACACTGCTGCAACTCAGCATCAGTGCTGGGGAGAGTGGATGTGGTGCTGAAAATGTGTTGCTGGAAAAGCGCAGCAGGTCAGGCAGCATCCAAGGAACAGGAGAATCGACGTTTTGGGCATGAGCCGAGTGGATGTGGTGCCAATCAAGCGGGCTGTTTTGTCCCGGATGATGTCAAGCTTTTTCGGTGTCGTTGGAGCTGCCCCATCCAGCCAAGTGGAGAGTGTTTCATAACAATCCAGACTTGTGCCTTGTAGATGGTGGACAGGCTTTGGGGAGTCAGGAGGTGAGTTACTCGCTGCAGTATACCTAGCTCTGACCTGCTATTGTAGCCAGTGTTTTGTGGTGAATCCAGTTCAGTTTCTTGTCAATGTTAACTCCAAGGATATTGATAGTGGGGGATTCAGTGATGGTAATACCATTGAGTGCGAAGGGACAGTGGTTAGTTTGTTTCTTATTGAAGACGGTCATTTGTGTGGTGCAAATGTTACTTGCCACTTGTTAGCCCAAGCCTGGATATTGTCCAGGTCTTATTACATTTGAACATGGACTGCTTCAGTATTCTCAGTGTGAAGGCAGGACTTTGTCTCCACAAAGACTATGCAGTGGTCACTCATACTAACACTGTCATGGACAGATGCATCTCAAGCTGGCAGATTAGTAAGGGTGTGGTTAAGTATATTTTTCCCTCTTGTTGGTTCCCTCACCACCTGCCACAGACCCAGTCTAGCAGCTATATCCTTTGGGACCTGACCAGCTCAATCAGTTGTGCTGCAGCCAAGTCATTCTTGGTGGTGGACATGGAAATCCCCCACCCAGATGGACTTTATGCCCTTCCTTCCTTCAGTGCTTCCTCCAAGTGTTATTCAACATGGAGGAGTATCGATTCTTCAGACGATGGGAGGACGGTACGTGGTTGTCAGCAGGAAGTTTCCTTGCCCACGTTTAACATTAAACCAGGAGACTTCATGGGGACTAGAGTCAGCGTTGAGACTCCCAGGCAATGGTGATAGGATCCAGCTTCAGAGAAGCTGATTGGTCTGAAATTTCACATGGGAGCTTCAGTCAGCTGATCACACAAACAGTGAACCATCCAGCAGAGAAAGAGGTCATTCGGCCTATGTTGTCTTTGATGGGTCTTTGAAATATTAGTCCCATAGTGCAAATTTCTATCCGATTCTCTGTTGAAAGTTCCAACTGAATCAACCTCCACTACCCTATCAGGCAGTGTGTGCCAGATGAAGGGGAGAAATTGGTTTAGTGGTCATGTCACTGTCATCTGGAAATGCAGGCTGATACTCAGGGCACAGGGACTCTATTCAGACCCATAGCAGCTGGTTTAATTTAAATTAAATCAGTGTGGGATATAAAGGCAGTGGTGACCTTTGCCACATCCTAAGAAAAGGATAAAGAAAAAAAATCATAACAGTGCATTGGGTTAAAAAGAGTTCTCTGATTCTTACCTCTAATTCTTTTCTCAATTAAATCTGTGTCTTCTGTCTGTCTCATCCCCTGCTTCATAACTGCCTCTAACCAAACCCCTCTTAAATGTTAAAAGCATTCTGCCTCCCTCTAATGGTTACAATCCTGTACTGTGACTGCTTTTCACATCACACCCACTGAACTGGAGACATAAACAACATACTGATATCAGGAAAAATACCCCATTGTGGCTTCACAGGAGCGAAATAAAACAAACTGTGTAGCAGCCTAAGAGAGAGATGCATGGGACAATCAATGTTTTGTCAAAGAGGTATGTTTTAAAGATGGCCTTAAAAAAGGAAGGGGGGGGGGCACGAGTTGTTTAGGGATAGAATTCCACAGCTTTGGTCCTGGATAGCCTCCAATGGTAAGGAAGTAATGTGGATGTGCCAGTGTTGGACTGGGGTGAACAAGGTCAAAAGTCACACAACACCAGGTTATAGTCCAACAGGTTTATTTGAAATCACAGACTCTCAGAGCACTGCTACTTTGTCAGGTGATGTCCCTGGTGTCATGTGGCTTCTGACCAGTGGTGAAGAGGGGAGAGGAGGCAATGAGCCACAATCAAATCGAGAGAGACTAGATCAATGAGGACTATATTTGCTGGAGTTTAGAAGAATGAGGGGAGATCTCATGGAACCTTATAAAACTCTAACAGGACTAGACAGGGTAAACACAGGAAGGGTTTAGATTAGATTAGATTACTTACAGTGTGGAAACAGGCCCTTCGGCCCAACAAGTCCACACCGCCCCGCCGAAGCGCAACCCACCCCCCTACATTTACCCCGTACCTAACACTACGGGCAATTTAGCATGGCCAATTCACCTGACCTGCACATCTTTGGACTGTGGGAGGAAACCGGAGCACCCGGAGGAAACCCACGCAGACACGGGGAGAACGTGCAAACTCCACACAGTCAGTCGCCTGAGGCAGGAATTGAACCCGGGTCTCTAGTGTTGTGAGGCAGTAGTGCTAACCACTGTGCCACCGTGCCGCCCACCATCAGGTGTTCCTGTTTACCATGGATTTTTGTCTAAGGATATGAGGTGGGCCATTTAGGACTGAGACAAAGAGAAATTCCTTCACCCAGAGAGTGATGAGCCTGTGGAATTCTCTGCTGTTGAGACCAAAATACTGAACATTTTCATGAAGGAGTTAGATCATGTCCTTAGGTCTAAGGAGGTCAAAGGGTATGGGGAACAGGGTGCTGAGCTGGACAATCAGCCACAATCATATTGAATGATGGAGCATGCTCAGAGGATTGATGGCCTTTTCCTATTTTCTAGGATTCCTCAGGTCCTGACCCTCTTTGTTAGACACTAACTTCCCTTTACTAGGCGTGGAATAGGCTACTTCCTCGGGTCTCGACCATATTCCTCAGGTCTAACATCCCTGTCCCAGGTCCTAACAGATTGGCCATGGTACAAAATCTTCTCTAGCTCTGCCATCATCCCTGTGCCTAAGAAGACTCATGCAGCATGTCTCAATGACTACCACCCAGTGACCCTAACTTCGGTGGGCATGAAGTGCTTTGAAAGGTTGGTCATGGCATTAATCAACTCCAGCCTCCCCACTACTCTTGACCCACTCCAATTTGCCTACCGGACCAACAGATCCATGTCAGATGCCATATCACTTGCCCTTCACTCCTCCCCAGAACATCTTGACACCAAGAACAGCTACGTAAGAATCCTACTCAGTGACTACAGTTCAGCCTTCAACACTATCATCCCCTCATTACTAATTACTAAACTTAGTGATCTTGGATGAAGCCTCAATCTTTGCAACTGGATGCTCAGTTTCCTGACACACAGGCCACAATCAGTGAAGACTGGGGACAATATTTCATCCTCACTAACACTTAACACTGGAGCCTCCCAGGGGCGCGTACTCAGCCCCATACTGTACTCACTGTATACCCATGATTGTGTCACCAAATACCAGACTAATGCCACTTACAAGTTTGCTGATGACACCACCACAGTCGGTTGAATCTCAGATGGTGACAAAACAGACTACAGACAGAAGGTGGAAGAGCTGGAAAAATGGTGCACTGAGAACAACCTAGCTCTCAATGTCAGTAAAACCAAGGAACTCATTATTGACTTGCGGCGGCATGTTACTCATGCCCCTCCCACCTGTACACATTAACAGCACAGAGGGTGGAACGAGTGGAGAATTCAAGCTCCTGGGAGTGCTCATCCACAACAAGCTTTCTAGGATCTTCACGTGGACGCACTGGTTACAAAAGCCCAATAACGTATTTTCTTCCTCAGGCAGCTGAGGAAATTTGGCATGATGGTGAATAGGAGAAAGTGAGGACTGCCTTTGCCAACTTTTATAGGTGCACCATCGAGAGCATTCTGTCTGGATGTATCACTACCTGGTATGGCAACTGTACCATTCAAGATTGGAGACGGTTACAGAGAGTGGCCCGGACAATCACAAAGGCCAACCTCCCATCTATAGGATCCATCTACCAGGCTCGCTGTCAAGGAAAGGCCGCCAGCGTTCTCAAAGATCCATCCCACCCTGGCAATGTTTTTCTACAACCTCTACCATCGGGGAGAAGGTACAGAAGCCTGAACACACACACCAGCCGGTTTTGTAACAGTTTCTACCTTACTGTTGTTAGAATACCAAATGGACTCACAAACTCTTAACATTCGCCTGTACCTGTGTTTTTGTTTTTGCCGCTGTTTACCTATTATTTACTATCTATCCTACTTAACTCTGTGATCTGCCTGGATTGCTCACAAGACAAAGCTTTTACATGTGACAATAAATTCAATTCAATTCAATGGGATGCAGATTGGCTACTTACAGTTTCCAGGCGCGTCTGCTGTGCTTCCTTTTCAAGGAACTCATTCTCCTTTCGCCTGTGAACTGGTGGCTAAAGTACACAAATCAAACTGGAGTTTCAGCGCGAGCTCATGACACAGATCTCAGCACGGGTGAGGGAGCCCATTCAGTGTCGCAAGGTCACCTTGTAGTGACCTCTTCCAAAAGCCTTCCCTTGTAACTGTGGATACTGAAGGCCGGAAGAACAGCTATGAATGCCAGCTCTGGGTTTATCCACTGGCCGGAGAGGCCTATAACACTTGAATTCTATTGATAATAAGTGCTTAGAAGACCATATCCCAGAGACCCAATGTGACTAGCTTGCTATGCCCTAGCATTTTAAGAACTCATCCAGATGCTTCTTAAATGTTGCGAGAGTACCTGCTTCCCCCACCCTCTCAGGCAGCTCAATCCATATTTATATCACCCTCTTGGGCAAATTTTAAAAATTCTCAGATCTCCTCTAAATGACTTGCTCCTTACTTTAAACTTAGACACATCAGCCATGGGGTAGAGATTCTCATGATCTACTCTGTTGATGCCTCTCCATAATTTTGTATACCTCAAACAGATCCCCCCTCAGCCTCCTTTACTGCAAGGAAAGCAAATCCAGCCTATTCAGTCTCTCTTCATTGCTGAGACTTTTCAATCCAGGCAACAGCTTAATGAATCTCCTCTGCACCATCTCCAATGCAATCACATCCTTCTGACAGTGTGGCAACCAGAACTGCAAACAGTATTCCATCAGTGGCCTAACCATTCTTTTTAAATAAAGTTGTAACAAGACTTTCTTGCTCCTATATTCTATGTCCCAGCTAATGAAGGCAAGCATCCCTATATGCCTTCCTCATCACCCTGTCTACTTGTGCTGACACCTTCAAGGATCGATGGACTTGTACACTAAGGTCACTTTGTTGCTCAGGATTAAGTTCCATCTGCCCAATTTACCAGCTGATTACTATTAGACAGTAGCCTGAGCCCATCCTCCTATCAATAACACCATTAATTTTCTTGTCATTTACAAATTTACTAATTATACCTTTTACGTTCCTCTCCAAATTATTAATGTATATAACCAACAGCAAGTGTCCGAGCACTTAACCCTGTGGTCACAGGCTTCCAATTACAAAAACATCTCTCCAGCATCACCCTTTGCTTCCTTTACCAGATCCTGACTAATGATATCGAAATTGACCCTCTCCCAATTTAGACACTTCAATTCTGCATTATCCTTATCCCTTTCCATAATGACTTTGAAATTTACAAGAGTTATGGTCACTGTCCCCAAAAGGCTTGCCAACTGAAACATCAGGCACTCGACCGTTTCATTCTCTAGGATTATGTTGAGCATTGCCCCACCTCTAGTAGGACTCCACATACTGGTACAAAAAGCTCTCCTGAATTCAGTTTAAAAGTTCCACCTTGACTAATCCTTTCACATTAATGTGATCCCAGTAATGTTAGCAAGGCTATCTCGTGCCCCCTTTTCGCCCTCCTGATTTCCTTCTTCAGTAAACTCCTGTTCCCCTGTATACCTCCAGGGATTCCCATGATCACAGCTGCCTGCGCCTGAGCCATTTCTCCTTTTTTTCTGGTCAATATCTCTTGTCATCCAGGGTTCCCTACTCCTGCCAACATTGCCCTTCACCCTCAGAGGAACACATAGATCTTGAACTCCTGTTATCTCTCTTTTCAAGGCATCCCATTTGCCAGAGGTCCCTTTGCCTGTAAACAAACTAATTAGACAAACTCCTGTCTAATTCCATCAAACTTCACCTTGCCCCAGTTAAGAACTTGAACCTGTGGACCAGTTTTCTCTCTCTTCATAACAATTTTAAATAGAACTATTGTCACTGTTCCCAAAGTGATCCCCCCCACTGTCACCTCAGTCATCTGTCCTGCCCTATTTCCCAAGATGACGTTGAGTTTTGCCCTTTACTGAGTAGGACCCTCTATATATTGCTTGACGAAACTTTCCTGAACGCCCTTAACAAATTCCATCTCATCTAAGCCTGTAGCACAATGGCAGTCCCAGTCTATGTTAGGAAAATCAAAATCCTCTACTATGAAAACTCTATTGCTCCTACAAGTCTCCCCAATCTCCCTGCATATTTGTTCCTCTGCTTCCTGTTGAGTATTTGGGGGCCGATAGTACAACCCCAATAACATTACCATCCCCTTATTTCTTCGTTCCACCCACAAAGCCTCACTGGACGATCCTTCAGTTATTTCATCCTGATTACTGCTATGATACTCGCCCTAAACAAAAATGCAACTCCCCCCTCTCTTCTTTCCACCACCTCTGTCTCACCTAAAGCACCTGTACCCTGGTACATTAAGCTGCCAGACCTGTTCCTCCCTTATTAGCCATGCTTCGGTAACGGCTATAATGTCACAGTCCCACGTACCTATCCACGCCCTGAATTCACTGGCCTCATCCATCAGCCCTCTTGCATTGAAATAGATACAATTTAATCCAACAGGCATTCCTCACTCCCTGTCGTGTTCCAGTCGGACCGGTCTCTTCAACTTACTATTTCTGAATACTGACTCCCTGCTGTTGAGGATCCCACCCCTTGCTAATCTCATTTAAGCCCTCCCTTGTAGCACTAGCAAACCTGGCTGCCAGGAAATTGGTCCCTCGTCAGTTCAGGTGCAACTCATCCCTCTTGAACAGGTCACCTCTGCCCCAGAAAAGATCCAAGCCACAGGTGACATCCCGGAAGACTGAAGGGCAGTGAATGCTGTGCCATTATTTAAGTAGGGCTGCAAAGAAAAACCTAGGAACCAAAGACCAGTAAGCCTGAGATAAGTTATACATGCATTTGGAAGGGCAAGGTTTGTTAGGAGTAGTCAGCTACTACTTTGTGCATGGTAGGTCATGCCTCACAAATTTGTTAGAGTTCTTTGATGAAGTGACCAGGAAGATTGATGAGGGCAGGATGGTAGATGTAGTCTTTATGGATTTCAGTAAGGCCTATGATAATGTTCTACATGGTAGGCTGTTCTGGAAGGTTAGCTCTCATGGAATCCAGAGGGAGCTGGTAAATTGGATGCACGATTGGCTTGATGGTAAGAAGCAAAGGGTAATAGTGGAAGGATGCTTGACACACTGGACACCTGTGACTAGTGGAGTGCCTCAGGGGTTGCTGCTGGGCAACAAACAGTATATCTGTATCAATGATTTGGATGAGAATGTACAAGGCATGATTAGTAGGTTTGCAGATGACGCTAAAATAGGCAGTATCGTGGACAGCGAGGAAGGTTATCAAAACCTGCAGCAACACCTTGGCCAGCTGGGGAAGTGGGCCAAAAAAATGACAAATGGAGTTTAATATAGATGCGTGAGGTCTCACATTTTGGTTAAGGTGGGTACATTAACAACATTTAAAAGGCATTTGGACAAATGCAGAGGAACCTCAATTATCCAGCATTCGATTCTCCAAATTTCGGATTATGCGGCAAGATCGGAAGGTCCCAATGCTTGACTAAATTATATTATCCAGCACTCGATTAACCGAATGAAATACTCCCTGCCTGTGTCCTTCAGATATTCGAGGCTCCTCTGCACATGGATAGGAAAGGTTTAGAAGGATATGGGCCAAGTGCAGAGAAATGGGGTAAGAGTGGATGGACATTTTGGTTGGCATGGACCAGTTTGGACCAAAGGGTCTGTCTCAGTGCTGTAGAACTGTATGATTCTCTGACTGTAAGTTGAAGTCCCCTGAAACCCTGTTTCTCTCATTCCTTCTTGCGATTTGTCTGACTGTTGGAGGCCTGTAATATAATTCCAGCATGGTAACTGTCCTTTTTATATTTTTGAGCTCTATCCAGATGCCTCATTTAAACACCCTTCTTCAATGGCCTCCATTATTACTGCAGTGATAGTTTCCTTTATTAATAAAGAAATGTCCCTACCTCTCTTTCTTCCTCCCATCACACTTTAAACTGCTACACCCTGGAATGTAGAGCTGCAAGTCCTGTCTGTCCTTCAACCAAGTCTCAGTGATTGCAACAATACCATATTCCCAATGCTGATCATGTTCCCACATGCTGAGCATATTTACTAAATCACAGCAAAGGATACAGGTTATAAATCTTCAACTTCATTTGTTTTAACTCTTTCACCATTTCATCGTACCTTTCAAAATAAAATTAAAGATTTCAGAATATTCCCCAAACCTTTACAGTATTCTTGCACTTTAACTTGTCCTTAATAACTTAACACTTCCAGGACAGGTACAGGATCTGTTAGATAGAGACCAAAGCCTCCCCTACACTGCCACCAATAAACACTCCCAGGACAGGTACAGCACAGGGTTATGTACACAGTAATATACTATGTAATCTAATTTTTAACCTGAAAGTAAAGAGCCCTCTACACTGACCTATTAAACACGTATATCACGAGGTTAGATACAGAGTAAAGCTCCCTCAACTTTAGCCTATCAAACACTCCCAGAACAGGGAACAGCAAAGGGTTACATATAAAGTAAAGCCCCCTCCACACTGTCCTATATACCATCTGTCTATTCTGGAAAGTATTCTATTATCCAGTCTAGTCAGACTAGTCCTCTTGCTATGGACAGGCTGAAACATACTGCAAAGTTCAGTGCATTTATAACAATGAAAAAGACATGTTGATAATGCTAGTTATGATCTTTCTCAAATATCTCAAAGCAAATTGTATAGGATAGATATTCCAGAGCAGCTTTGTGTCCTAGGAGACAGAATCATCGCATTATTTCAGCCTGTAAGGCAGCCATTCAAACATGTTCCACTGGCTGTCTGATCAATTCAGCTAGCATCAATCTCACATGAGTAAAGGGTTAGTTCGGAGAAGTTTGATCCTGTATCTAACCCTGTGTCATCTCTGTTCTGGGAGTGTTTAATGAGAATGTGTCGAGGTAGCTTTACTTAAAATTTACTTGTAGTTTGAATACAGTAAAGCTTTACTTGCAGTTTTACAGAAAAGAGAAATTTTTATTCTGTATCTAACCCCATGCTTTCCCTGTCCTGGGAGTGTTTGATTGAGATTCTGCAGAGAAAGCTTTAAATTCAGTTTAAAAGAGTAGAGGGAGATTTACCCTGTATCTCGTCCTATGTTATACCTGTCCTGGGAGTATTTGATGGAAACAGTGTACAGTAAGCTTGACAGGGTTTCTAACCCTGTGCTGTCATTGTCCCAGGAGTGTTTGATGCAGAGTGTCAAGGAAGTTTAACTTACAGTTTACTGAGTTTAGAGAGTACAGGCAGTTTTAGTCTGTATCTAACCCATGCTGTCCCTATCCTGTTATTATATAATTGTCATTATGAGTGTAGAGAGAGCTTTACTTTGTATCTAACCCCATGTTGTACCTCTCCTGGGAATATTTGATGGGGACAGTATAGAGAGAGCTGTTAGATGAAAACTCTGTATCTCATCCCATGCTGTCCCAGTCCAGGAGGAACACGTTGAATGGTTTCCTTACAGACTGAAATAATGTGATGATTCTGTCTCCTAGGATCAAAGCTGCTCTGGAATATCTTCAGACGTGGCCCCAGTGGCCTAATGGATAAAGCTCTGGCTTCCTAAACCAGGAATTGTGGGTTCAAGTCTCATCTCGAGTAGACTGAGATTTGTCCCACTCTGGGTCATGTTTGATGGGTACAGTGTAGAGAGAGTTCTACTCTATCTAACCCCATGCATGGGATACTGCAAAATCCAGACTGGGGCTGCGAGATGGAAGATCATACCAATGTGTCATCTGCCTATGGAGATGTACAAGTTCCCACAGCCACTAATGATAGAAAAGCAGGGGCGTTCACCCGATGGGCTGACTAACATTGCCCCAAACATCTCCAGAACAGAGTCATTGCTTCTTCAGCACAGTAATAGCAATGGGATCTTCGTCTGCGCAAAATACAGCTTCAATATAATTGATTCTATGTACGAATGTGTAAGCCAAAAGATGACAATAATCTTCTACAATAACTCGTGCTTCATATCTTGGACAGTTGCCATGCAATACCCCCCCCCACCCCCAGCCCCCACTTCCTCTAACACTGGTTATTAAATGCTGTTATCCTCACTCGTTCTGCAGTGCGACAATCCGTTCAGTAGCTGTTGTCAAAACTTCCAACTCCATTCCTACCGCCTTGCTCTTGCCTTCTGCACGTCCCTTCTTCTTCTTTGACATGCTTGCAGTTGTTCCCTTTTCTTCTTCCCTGGATTAGAATGTTAATGAGAAATTACTTTGATGAAAATGCAAAATGCTTTCTCGGTCAACTTTTTCACCCCGTTCTTCACCCTGATGACTAGGACCTTCATTGTGTGCCATCCCCATCACCAGCTGGTCATCTTTTCTGTTTATGTGAAGACGGTAAGATGGAAAGGATGGGGGAAATTACAGCCCTGCCTTGGTGCCCTTGGTCATACGGGAACGAGGAGGAATTTCACATAGACGTGGTGTTTCCCACATCGTGATAACGGTTACTAGGGACAAGGCCATTGAGCCCTCAGAACAAGACAAAGGCATATCAGGCCAAACTATCCGACTCTTGTGCTGCATTCTTGTGCAATACAAAGAGGTCAGTTGGACCAAAGAGTCTGTTTCTGTTGCGTTTGATTCTACAACTCTATTTGTGTGGTAAAAACAATGACTGCAGATGGTGGAAAGCAGATTCTGGATTAGTGGTGCTGGAATTGCACAGCAGTTCAGGCAGCATCCAAGGAGCTTCGAAATCGATGTTTCCACATCCATCAAAGTTTTACTTGCACATCCACTAATATCATTTATTGTATCCGTTGCTCCCGATGCGGGCTCCTCCTAGCAGAGCGCTTAGGGAACATCTCCGAGACACCCGCACCAATCAACCACACCTCCCTGTGGCCCAACATTTCAACTCCCCCTTCCACTCTGCTGAGGACATGGAGGTCCTGGGCCTCCTTCACCGCCGCTCCCTCACCACCAGACGCCTGGAGGAAGAACGCCTCATCTTCCGCCTCGGAACACTTCAACCCCAGGGCATCAATGTGGACTTCAACAGTTTCCTCATTTCCCCATCCCCCACCTCACCCCAGTTCTAAACTTGCAGCTCAGCACTGTCCCCATGACTTGTCCGGACTTGTCCTACCTGCCTATCTCCTTTTCCACCTATCCACTCCACCTTCTCCTCCCTGACCTTCCCCCATCCTTTCCATCTTACCTTCATCCCCTTCCCCACTCACCCATTGTACTCTATGCTACTTTCTCCCCACCCCCACCCTCCTCTAGCTTATCTCTCCATACTCCAGGCTCACTGCCTTTATTCCTGATGAAGGGCTTTTGCCCGAAACGTCGATTTCGAAGCTTCTTGGATGCTGCCTGAACTGCTGTGCTCTTCCAGCACAACTAATCCAGATTCTATTTGTGTGTTCCTGTACACAAAAGACAGTTTACAGGTACAGGAAGTAATTAGGAAGTCAAAAGAATTGTTTGTCTTTATTGCAAATGTAATAATGTAAAAAAGGGAAGGTTTGCTACAACTGTACAGGTGATTGATGAGATCTAATTTGCAATGGTTATCTTACTTATAAAGCAGAAAAGAACAGAGAAGGTTTATTAGGGTGATTCCTGGGATGGAAAGGGATGTTACATAAGGAAAGATTGAGCTTACATCCCTCAACGTTTAAAAGAATGAGAGGTGATTTTATTCAAACAGATGAGATTTTTGAAAGCATTGATGCACTTTAGGTAGCTCAGAGGAGTGTGACCAGACTAATGTGGGCGGCACGGTGGTTAGCACTGCTGCCTCACAGCAGCAGAGACCTGGGTTCAATTCCCGCCTCAGGCAACTGTCTGTGTGGAGTTTGCACATTCTCCCGGGTCTGCGTGGGTTTCCTCCGGGTGCTCCGGTTTCGTCCCACAGTCCAAAGATGTGCAGGTCAGGTGAATTGGCTATGCTAAATTGCCCGTAGTGTTAGGTGAAGGAGTAAATGTAGGGGAATGGGTCTGGGTGGGTTGCTCTTCGAAGGGTCGGTGTGGACTTGTTGGACAGAAGGGCCTGTTTTCACACTGTAAGTAATCTAATCTAATACCGGGAATGACAGGTGTAAATTTTATGAGGAAATGTCCAACAGCCTAGGCTTCTCTCCGCTGAGGTTGAGACAATTAAGAGGTGACTTGACTGAAACATATAAAATCTTGAAGAGTCTTGACAGAGTAGATGAGGAGAGGACTTTTTCTCCAGTGGGAGAACTTAGAACAGGGGCGGCAGGAGGAGTTGTCAGTCACTGTGTAAAAAACAGGAGTTGCCCATATAAAGTAGGTGAGATGAATTTTGTCTCTCAGAGGGTCATAAGGCTTTGAGAATCACTTTCTGAAAAAGAACCACTGTCCCTGAATATTTTTAAGGCAGAGCAAGCCACATTCTTGTAAAGTGGGAAGGTGTTATCAGGATGGGCAGGTGTGTTGTTGGTAGAAAAGGTGCAGAATGTTCTGCTAATTAGTTTTCCATTTGTACATGACAGGATGCTTTTTCTGATGAAAGGCGGGGGGAAACACTACAACGGAGAGAAAGGGTCTCCATTTAAGGCAGTTAGGAACAGGAATTTCTCTCAAAAGCAATGGATGCTGGGTCACTGAGTCATCTCGGGGAGGTGATGACCGAGTTGTACTACCGCTGGACATCAATCCAGAGACCCAGCTAATGTTCTGATTTGAATCCTACTTGGCAGATGGCAGAACTTGAATTCAATAAAAATCAATCATAGTAATTCTGGAATTAAGAGTCTAATGATCACCATGAATCCATTGTTGATTGTCAGCAAAGACCGGTGTGGTTTCCTTTAGGGAAGAAAACTACCATCCTTACCTTGTCTGGCTTACATGTGACTCCAGACCCACAGCAATGCGGTTGACTCTTAACTGCCCATTAAAATGGGTAATAAATGCTGGCCTCGGATGCTGCCTGAATTGCTGTGCTCTTCCAGCACCACTGATCCAGAATAAATGCTGGCCTACCTAGTGATGCCCTCATCTTGTGAATGAATGACAAAAATTCAAGGCTAAGTGAGACAGATGTTTGGAGGGTTTGAGCTGTAGGGAGAGGCTGAATAGGCTAAGGCTGCTTTCTCTGGAGCGTTGGAGGCTGAGGGGTGAACTTATAGAGGTGTATAAAATCATGAGTGGGATAGACAGGATAAATAGACAAGGTTTTTTCCCTGGGGTGGGGAGTCCAGAAATGAGGGACACATGTTTAAAAGGGACCCAAGGGGCAACTTTCTCAAGCAGAGGATGATGCATGTATGGAATGAGCTGCCAGAGGAAGTGGTAGAGGCTGGGATATTTATAACATTTAAAAGGCATCTGGCTGTGTTTATGAATAGGAAAGTTTTAGAGGGATATGGGCCAAATGGGACTAGATTAGTTTAGGATATGTGGTCAGCATGGACAAGTTGGAATGAAAGGTCTGTTTCCGTGCTTACATCTCTATGACTCTAAGGAGTAAACGATTACAGGAGATCCCCCTTGCCAAAATCAGATCAGCCATGATCTTAAAGAATGCTGGGCCAAACAAGCTACTCGTGTTCCTATTTCATACAATCTCATATATCATCCGATTTTCCACGGCCACAGCAGTAACTCAGGAACTCCAACACCGGCTAACACCGAACTCATAACACACAATAATAAGGACTAGACCTACTAATTTCCCAATACACACTCTTGCCCACCTATAATGGGGAAATTCCTATGTAAACACGTAACACCGCAATGACAGGCAACCACCAGCAACAGCAGCAGATCACAGAGGGCCACGGCCCCAGAATCCACTCTGTGAAGTGACTCTTATGTTTCTCTGCTCTAAGTTTATTGCTGCAACCCTCAACATAAAACCAAATGTTGTGTTTTTAAAAAAAAACGCACAAGGACAAGGTAGGATTGGAAAAGGGAATCAGCACCAAACATACAGGTCTTTTTTCTTAATCCCACAACATTGCCTTCAATCTCCCCGCAACCCCACACCTAGATGTCTACAATGAATTATAACAGACTGTGGTCGATGAGCTTTAACTCCAGGCAGTAAGTAGTTGGGAATTATTCCTGTTACCTGCAGTAGGCCTCAGGCTTGACAAACAGCCGTCACCATGACAACGGCCCGGCCCCGCCCCCCACTTGCTTGCTCCACCCTCACCCCACACGTCGTCATCAACAAAACACTATTTTCCAGCGTAGAGAAACGTAAGTGAAACGACTGAAAGGTGACTCCGCCCTGGGAGTTCAAACCCGATATTGTCCTTTCCGAATGAAGGTGTGAACTTAGTTTTTTTGAAATTCGGTCGCCGCGGCAACAGGCACAGGAAGTGAGCCGCCGCCATCTTGCGGCGCGCTCGGCACGCCGGGAAACCGGATGTCAGGCACGCCGCCTCCGCGCATGTGCTCGACCGGCGGCCTGACGTGACGGCGCATGCTCTTTGCCCTCACGCTCCTCTTCCACACCTTCCCCTCCACCTCTCCAATCAAAAAAAACCTTGACTGAATGCTGAGGAAATTGGGACCATTATACTTTAACATAGACAACAAAAGCATAAGAATTGAACTGCCTTGTCATGATTTGGCGTTCTTTAGTGAAATATTTCACCCCCAATGGTTTATGTTAAATCCTCTGATTCCAGACTGAAGCTGCAGTGCTGTGCTGGGGGAGTGCAGCACTGTCAGAGGCCCCACCTTTCCAATGAGATATTAAACTAACACCCTCTCAAAACAACTGAAAATATTGTATATGGAGATTAAAGGGAATTCCTCTCTGCAGTGTAAGAGCTGATATTTATCCCTTAATCAGCTCATAATGGAGCTCATCCAAGGATTTACAACTTATCGAAAAGACAGGGAGGGGCGGGGTGGCCTTGTTAGTTAAGAGCAAAATTAAATCTATGGCACTGAATGACATAGGGTCGGATGATGTGGAGTCTGTGTGGGTGGAATTGAGGAACCACAAAGGCAAAAAAACCATCATGGGAGTTATGAACAGACCTCCTAACAGTAGTCAGGACCAGAGGCGCAACATGTACTGGGAAATAGAAAAGATATGTCAGAAAGGCAAGGTCAAGGTGATCATGGCGGACTTCAATATGCAGGTAGACTGGATAAATAATGTTGCCAGTGGATCCAATGAAAGGGAATTCTTGGAATGCTTACAGGATGGCTTTTTGGAACAGCTTGTCATGGAGCCCACATGGGAGCAGGCTATTTTGGACCTAGTGCTATGTAATGAACCAGACTTTATAAAAGATCTTAAAGTAAGGGAACACTTAGGAAGCAGCGATCGTAATATGGTAGAGTTCAGTCTGCAGTTTGAAAGAGAGAAGGCAAAATCGGATGTTACAGTTAAATAAAGGTAATTATGAGGGCATGAGAGAGGAACTGACGAAGATCGACTGGGAGCAGAGCCGAGCGGGGAAGACAGTAGAGCCAAAATGGCAGGAGTTTGTGGGTATAATTGAGGACACGGTACAGAGGTTCATCCCCAAGAAAAGAAAGATTATCCGGGGAGGGATTAGACAGCCATGGCTGACAAAGGCAGTCAGGAAATGTATCAAAGAAAAAAAGAGATCCTATAAAGTGGCCAAGAGCACTGGGAAATCAGAAGATTGGGAAGGCTACAAAAACAAACAGAGGATAACAAAGAGAGAAATAAGGAAGAAGAGGATCAAGTATGAAGGTAGGCTAGCCAATAATATTAGAAATGATAGTAAAAGTTTCTTTCAATACATAAGAAACAAACGACAGGCAAAAGTAGACATTGGGCCACTTCAAACTGATGCTGGAAGCCTAGTGATGGGAGATAAGGAAATAGCTGGAGAACTTAATAAGTACTTTGCATCAGTCTTCACAGTGGAAGACATGAGTAATATCCCAACAATTAAAGAGAGTCAAGGGGCTGAGTTGAGTATGGTTGCCATTATAAAAGAGATAGTGCTAGAAAAGCTAAAAGGTCTTAAAATTGACAAATCTCCTGGCGCTGATGGGCTATATCCTAGAGTTCTGAGAGAGGTGGCTGAGGAAATAGTGGAGGCGTTGGTTGAGATCTTTCAAAAGTCACTGGAGTCAGGGAAAGTCCTGGATGATTGGAAGATCGCTGTTGTAACCCCCTTGTTCAAGAAAGGATCAAGACAAAAGATGGAAAATTATAGACCAATTAGCCTAACCTCGGTTGTTGGTAAAATTCTAGAATCAATCGTTAAGGACGAGTTTCTAAATTCTTGGAAGAGCAGGGTCGGATTAGAACAAGTCAACATGGATTTAGTAAGGGGAGGTTGTGCCTGACACCCTGTTAGAATTTTTTGAAGAGGTGACAAGTAGGTTAGACCAGGGAAACCCAGTGGATGTGGTCTATCTAGACTTCCAAAAGGCCTTTGATAAGGTGCCACACGGGAGGCTGCTGAGTAAGGTGAGGGCCCCTGGTGTTCGAGGTGAGCTACTGGCATGGATTGAGGATTGGCTGTCTGACAGAACGCAGAGAGTTGGGATAAGAGGTTCTTTTTCGGAATGGCAGCCGGTGACAAGCGGTGTCCAGCAGGGTTCAGTGTTGGGGCCGCAGCTGTTCACATTATATATTAATGATCTGGATGAAGGGACTGGGGGCATTCTAGCGAAGTTTGCCGATGATACAAAGTTAGGTGGACAGGCAGGTAGTACTGAGGAAGTGGGGAGGCTGCAGAAGGATCTAGACAGTTTGGGAGAGTGGTCCAGGAAATGGCTGATGAAGTTCAATGTGAGCAAATGCGAGGTCTTGCACTTTTGAAAAAAGAATATAAGCATGGACTACTTTCTAAATGGTGAGAAAATTCATAAAGCCAAAGTACAAAGGGATCTGGGAGTGCTAGTTAAGGATTCTCTCAAGGTAAACATGCAGGTTGAATCCGTGATTAAGAAAGCGAATGCAATGTTGTCATTTATCTCAAGAGGGTTGGAATATAAAAACAGCGATGTGCTACTGAGACTTTATAAAGCTCTGGTTAGGCCCCATTTGGAGTACTGTGATCAGTTTTGGGCCCCACACCTCAGGAAGGACATACTAGCACTGGAGCGTGTCCAGCGGAGATTCACACGGATGATCCCTGGAATGGTAGGTCTAACATACGAAGAACGGCTGAGGATCCTGGGATTGTATTCATTGGAGTTTAGAAGGTTAAGGGGAGATCTAATAGAAACTTACAAGATAATACATGGCTTGGAAAGGGTGGATGCTAAGAAATTGTTTCTGTTAGGAGAGGAGACTAGGACCCGTGGGCACAGCCTTAGAATTAGAGGGGGTCAATTCAGAACAGAAATGCAGAGACATTTCTTCAGCCAGAGAGTGGTGGGCCTGTGGAATTCATTGCCGTGGAGGCCGGGACGCTAAGTGTCTTCAGGACAGAGATTGATAAATTCTTGATGTCACAAGGAATTAAGGGCTACGGGGAGAATGCGGGTAAGTGGAGTTGAAATGCCCATCAGCAGTGATTAAATGGCGGAGTGGACTCGATGGGCCGAATGGCCTTACTTCCACTCCTATGCCTCACATGGTCTTATGGTGGTGTAGTGCTAATGTCACTCAACCAGTAATTTAGGAACCCCCAGGCTAGTGACTTGGAGACATAGAGTTGATAGAATTAAGAGCTAGCCTAATGTTGACCATATAAACACTGTCAATTGTCATAAACCCCATCCTTTCTTTTAGGGAAGCAAAGCCAATCCTATTGACAGCACGGTGGCTCAATGGTTAGCACTACTGCCTCACAGCAGCAGGGTCCCAGGTTCAATTCCAGTCTCGGGCATCTGCCTGTGTGGAATTTGCACATTCTCCCCGTGTCTGCATGGGTTTCCTCCCACAGTCTAAAGATGTGCAGGTGGATTGGCCGTGCTAAATTGCCCATAGTGCTTGGTACATTAGTCAGAAGGAAATGGGTCCGGTTGGGTTACTCATCGGAGGGTCGGCGTGGACTGGTTGAGCTGAAGGTCCTGTTTCCACACTGTAGGGAATCTAATCTAAATCTCACAACCTGACTTGATCTGACCTATTTTTTTTTCCTGTTTATAATATTTTATTAAACAAATTACAAAACAAATTACAAAAATCAGTTAACATTGACAGCTGTATACAACAGCAATTTTACAAGGGAGAGGAGTAGCAAAGCCAGACCCCAAACCCTACCGTTCAACTAGTTTACAGGGAGATGAGGACAAACCTCAAATCCCAGTTTCACATATAAAAGACAGTGACAATGACGTTTGTACATAAAAAGGACAATCCAGTTACATAAATGGTGCATACAATACAGACCCAGCAAGCTCCCGTCCCTCTCACCTTCCGGCCACTCTAAGGCAGCCCGCCCCTACACACCTTCCGGCTCTCGGTCCACCCCATGCCCTTTCCAGTTCTCAGTCCACCCAGACATCTTTTGACCACCTCTAGGACAGCCCATCCCGGTACCCGTCCAGGGTGACAGCGGTCAGGATGGCCTACCCACCACCTGGCTTCACTAACCACCCTCAGCACCTTTCAACCACCTCTGGGGCAGCCCGTCCCAGTACCTGCCCAGGGTGACAGTGCTGAGGACGGCTACCCGCCTTCTGGCTCTCGGTCTGCCCCTACGTACCATTGGACTCTCAACCACCCCGATGTGCCATCCGGCCAGTGGGCTATCCTGGCACACCTTCCGGCCACTTCGAGGACCTTTGATCTGACCTATATGTGTCTCCAGACCCACAGCAATTGCTTGACTCTCAATTGCCTGTTGGTAATTAGGGATCAATAAACAAATGCTCTCTTAGACAGCAACACCTATGTATAAATAAAAAGAAACAAGTGTTATGGAAACACCGGATTTAACTGGATTGGTACTGGCTTGTCAACCCCCCACCAATATTCAATTCTGTGAGATATTTCTAATCAGCATGCACACCTCTGGAATAGGTAGGATTTGAACCTAGGCCACATGGGCCAGAGATAGTATCACTACCACAAGAACAACTACTCCTTTATTCTAATTTTTAAAAACATTTTAATTAATCTATTTTTCTAATTAACTTGTTCAGAGATGTTCTTACACATCTCTGAAGCAGATGGGACTTTAACCTGGTGTCCTGGTCATATTCCACGATTCTATGATTCTATTCTCAATGATTAACTTGGGGCCTGTCATGTGGGTGTTGTCTGAGCAACATCAGAAGACGTGGATCCCTTAGCCAACGCCACCAGGTGTCATTTATCTCTTTGTGAGAGTTTATTATGTGTCAGTTGCCTGCTGTATGTATCTACACATAGTGATTTTTAAAGTAATTACACTTTTAAAAAGCGCATTTACACTTGGCTGTGAAATACTTCGACACATCTAAAAAGTGTGACCCAAAAGTCGGGCATGCACTTGAGGGATTGACATGGTTATGAACAGAAAGCCAGGCATTGATTTGATTTATTTATTGTCATGTGTATCATGTTACAAAATACAGTGAGAAGTGTTGTACAGTGTCAGCGCGATCCGGCACTACCTTAAAACACAGAAGAATAACCAAAACATAGAATATATAGATAGAAACATTAAGGAGTAAAGCAAGTGTCCAACTTTACAGTCCTTCTTGTTAATCATGGGCCATGGGCCTGGTGGCCAGGCACGAGTCCACTTTGCCACATTTCCACTGGAACAGTGCCCTCATCACGATGAGTCTTAAAGTCACAGAGATGTACAGCATGGAAACAGACCATTTGGTCCAACTCGTCCAAACTGATGAGATATCCCAACCTAATCTAGTCCCATTTGCCAGCATTTGGTCCATATCCCTCTAAACCCTTCCTATTCAAATACCCATCCAGATGCCTTTTAAATGTTAAAATTGTACCATCCTTCAGCACTTCTTCTGACAGCTCATTCCATACGTACCACCCTCTGTGTGAAAAAGTTGCCCATTAGGTCTCTTTTATATCATTCCCCTCTCACTCTAAACCTACACTCTCTATTTCTGGACTCCCAGGGAAAAGACCTTGTCTATTTATCCTATCCATGCCCCTCATGATTTTATAAACCTCAATAAACCTCAGCCTCCGACGATCCAGGGAAAACAGCCCCAGTCCATTCAGCTCAAATTCTCCAACCCTGGCACCTTCCTTGTAAATCTTTTCTGAACCCTTTCAAGTTTCACAACATCCTTCTGATAGGATGGAGACCAGAATTGAATGCAATATTCCAAAAGTGGCCTAACCAATGTCCTGTACAGCCGCAACATGACCTCCCAACCTGATGCTCTGACCAATAAATGAGGGCGGCACAGTGGTTAGCACTGCTGCCTCACAGCGCCAGAGACCTGGGTTCAATTCCCGACTCAGGCGACTGACTGTGTGGAGTTTGCACATTCTCCCCGTGTCTGCGTGGGTTTCCTCCGGGTGCTCCGGTTTCCTCCCACAGTCCAAAGATGTGCAGGTCAGGTGAATTGGCCACGCTAAATTGCCCGTAGTGTTAGGTAATGTTAGGGGAATGGGTGGGTTACGCTTCGGCGGGTCGGTGTGGACTTGTTGGGCCAAAGGTCCTGTTTCCACACTTTAAGTAATCTAATCTAAAGTAATCTAATCTAATCTAAATCCTCGCTGAATCTTGCCAACATAGATGGCATTGATTATGCCAGGTACCTCACCAGCCCAAACTCAACTCCATCGCCAGTAGTCCGCTTAAGGCTGCAGACATTGCTGATGCTGCCAGTTTCTCATGCTGGGCCCAAACCCGTCTCCATGAATCTGCACTGAATGCAAATGCTGCAAGGAACCCAAACCCAAACCCAAACCACAACAGCAGTCATGAGTCAGCGCTAGGACCTCCTCGGTGATACAGAAGCTACTGGGAACCCGAACTCACCTCCAATGCTGCCAGCATGAGTCTGTGTTGCTGGGCCCACTCCAGTCCATGCTACTGGGCCTATCCAATCTGTGCTGCTGGGCCCACTCCACAATCCCTCTTACCCTCTACATACAAACAAGGACCAACAAGTAGGCCCACTTCAAGCTTGCTCCATCATCCAGTTAGATCATGGCTCTTACTCATGATATTAACCTCAAATCTACATCCCTGAATATCCCTCACAATGTTTCATCCCATTGGTCATCAGGATTCTATCTACCTATCTTCCAGAGGAAGTGGTGGATTGAGGTAGAGTTTCAAAAACATTTGGGTGGATACATGAATAGGAAAGGTTTGGAGGGATATGGGTCAGGAGCAGGCGGGTGGGACTAGTTTAGTTTGGAATTATGTTCAGAATGGACTGCGGGGTCTATTTCTGTGCTGTTTGACTCTATGATTCTCTACCTCTGCCTTAAAAAATATTTAAAGATTCTGCTTCCACTGCCTTTTGAGGAAGGGAATTCTAAAATCTCACAATCTACTGAGGAAACGAAAGTAGTCACTGCTTAAAATAGGAAAAATGGCTATCAATTTCCTCACAACAAGCTCTGGCAAACAGCAATATTCCTGGCCCCCAGAACCCTGTGGGGACCACCACCCCTGCTCATGACTCCACTCCCATTCCCCCCACCACCACACCCACTCCAGTTACTGGCTCCGCCCCCACTCCCAGCTCCACACCCACACCAGATCCCAGTTCCCAGCCCTGCCAAGTTTTCACCATCCCTCCAGACCTTCCCCTCACTGAGGACGAACGATCAGTCCTCAGTAAAGGACTCACCTTCATCCCCCTCCGTCCACGCATCAATGAATTTAATACACGCCGTGATGTCGAACACTTCTTCCGTCGCCTGAGCTTACTTTCACAATCAGGATTCCCGCCCACCTTCTGCGAACCCCTTCCCCCACCTCCAACACACTGCATCCACCTGGACACCCCGCGCTAGCCTATTACCTGCCTTCGGCCTCTTCATTTCCAACTGCCACCGGGACATTAACGCCTCAACCTGTCCACCCCCCCCCACTCCAACCTCTCACCCTCACAACACGCTGCCCTCCAATCCCTCTGCTCCAATCCCAACCTCACCTTCAAGCCAGCGGATAAAGGGGGCGCAGTGGTAGTCTGGCGCACTGACCTCTACACCGCTGAAGCCAAATGCCAACTCGAGGACACCACTTCCTACTGCCCCCTCGACCATGACCCCACCCCCATCACCAAACTGTCATCTCCCAGACCATACAGAACCTCATCACCTCAGGAGATCTCCCACCCACAGCTTCCAACCTCATAGTCCGGGAACCCCGCACTGCCCGGTTCTTCCTCCTTCCCAAGATCCACAAGCCTGACCACCCTGGCCGACTCATTGTTTCAGCATGTTCCTGCCCCACTGAACTCATCCCTACCTACCTCGACACTGTCCTATCCCCCCTCATCCAGGAACTCCCCACATACATTCGAAACACCACCCACGCCCTCCACCTCCTCCAAGACTTCCATTTCCCCGGCCCCCAACGCTTCATCTTCACCATGGATATCCAATCCCTCTACACCTCCATTCGCCATGACCAGGGCCTCCAAGCCCTCCATTTTTTCCTCTCCCGACGTCCCCAACAGTACCCTTCCACTGACACTCTCATTTGTTTGGCCGAACTGGTCCTCACCCTAAACAATTTCGCCTCTGAATCCTCCCACTTCCTCCAGACCAAAGGGGTAGCCATGGGCACACGTATGGGCCCCAGCTATGCCTGTCTCTTTGTTGGCTACGTAGAACAGTTGATCTTCCGTAATTACACCGACACCACTCCCGACCTCTTCCTCCGCTACATTGATGACTGCATTGGCGCCACCTCGTGCTCCCGCGAGGAGGTTGAGCAATTCATCAACTTCACCAACACATTCCACCCTGACCTTAAATTTACCTGGACCATCTCTGACACCTCCCTCCTCTTCCTGGACCTCTCCATCTCCATTAATGACGACCGACTTGACACTGACATTTTTTACAAACCCACCGACTCCCACAGCGACCTGGATTACACCTGTTCCCACCCTACATCTTGCAAAAATGCCATCCCATATTCCCAATTCCTCCGCCTCCACCGTATCTGCTCCCAGGAGGACCAGTTCCACCATAGAACACACCAGATGGCCTCCTTCTTTAGAGACCGCAATTTCCCTTCCCACGTGGTTAAAGATGCCCTCCAACGCATCTCGTCCACATCCCACACCTCTACCCTCAGACCCCACCCCTCCAACCGTAACAAGGACAGAACGCCCCTGGTGCTCATCTTCCACCCTACCAACCTTCGCATAAACCAAATCATCCGCCGACATTTCCGCCACCTCCAAACAGACCCCACCACCAGGGATATATTTCCCTCCCCACCCTTTCTGCCTTCCCCAAAGACCGTTCCCTCTGTGACTACCTGGTCAGGTCCACGCCCCCCTACAACCCACCCTCCCATCCTGGCACCTTCCCCTGCCACTGCAGGAACTGCAAAACCTGCACCCACACCTCCTCCCTCACCTCCATCCAAGGCCCTAAAGGAGCCTTCCACATCCATCAAAGTTTTACCTGCACATCCACTAATATCATTTATTGTATCCGTTGCTCCCGATGCGGTCTCCTCTACATTGGGGAGACTGGACGCCTCCTAGCAGAGCACTTTAGGGAACATCTCCGGGACACCCGCACCAGTCAACCACACCGCCCCGTGGCCCAACATTTCAACTCTCCCTCCCACTCTGCTGAGGACATGGAGGTCCTGGGCCTCCTTCACCACCGCTCCCTCACCACCAGACGCCTGGAGGAAGAACGCCTCATCTTCCGCCTTGGAACACTTCAATCCCAGGGCATCAATGTGGACTTCAACAGTTTCCTCATTTCCCCTTCCCCCACCTCACCCTAGTTCCAACCTTCCAGCTCAGCACTGTCCCATGACTTGTCCTACCTGCCTATCTTCTTTTCCACCTATCCACTTCACCCTCCACCGCCCCCGACCTATCACCTTCATCCCCTCCCCCACTCACCTATTGTACTCCATGCTACTTTCCCCCCACCCCCACCCTCCTCTCACTTATCTCTCCACCCTTCAGGCTCTCTGCCTTTATTCTTGATGAAGGGCTTTTGCCCGAAACGTCGATTTCGAAGCTCCTTAGATGCTGCCTGAACTGCTGTGCTCTTCCAGCACCACTGATCCAGCAATACCATAACTCAATGGTCTAATGACCTGAAAATTAACTGGTTTCTTCCTCCCTGATGAAGAGCTTACGCTCGAAGCGTCGATTCTCCTGCTCCTCGGATGCTGCCTGACCGGCTGTGCTTTTCCACCGTCGACTCTGATCTCCAGCATCTGCAGTTTTCTTTGTCTCCAGTGAGGCTTTCTAACATTCTTTTTATAATATTTCAGATTCCCAGCATCTGCGGGATTATTTTGGCACAAGCTGATCACTGTTACTGTGTTGGCCCTATATGTTGAGGCTTCATGTTTAGCCCTTGCTGGGGGACAATTGTCCCCTGCTCTTCTTACAGTGTCAACTGGAACTTTTTACACCCCACTGAGGGGCAGAGAGAGAGAGAGAGAGACAGGGTGGCACTCCCTCAGTACGACACTGGAGTGGAGTCTGAAGCCCTTGAATATGTTTAGATCAACGCTGACTAACTCGGTGTGCCTGAATCGAGTGGATATCCAGTCCCTCATGTTCAAACCTGTGGTGGGCTATTCTAAAAGAGTTTGATATTGCAGACATCTGCAGAGGTCAAGATCCGTTCATATTTCTGACAATCCCTGAGTTTTTTTTTCTTTGTTTTTGCAGGTGGTCTCGGTGTGAGATGATAAACTGAGGAAGGTCAGGCTAGTGCGGTGTTCATAGACACAGTGTGGGCTGACAGAGACACAGAGAGAGTCCGGGGCCAGTCACTAAAGAGTTACTCAGCAGATTTCCGCCTCCGAACAGACTCGCTTCAACTTCAGCTCCACCCGCCTGTGATCCCAGAGGAGAGAGGGACAGAGACAGAGAGGAGAGAGGGACAGAGACAGGGAGGAGACAGACAGACACAGAGAGGGAGGTATACACAGTCAGACACAGATACAGGAAGGGAGACAAAAGCAGGGAAGGAGACAGATAGATACGGCGGATGTAAATGTCGGGGAGCAGAAGTGAGACAGAAATAGACAGAGGTAGATATATTTAGAGAGAAAGACGGGGTGGGAGATAGGGAGAAGAAAGACTGGAATACAGAGAGATAGAGATAATGATGGTGAAATACAGACTCAGACAGTGAGTGAGAGACAGAGCGAGGGAGGGAGACAGATCCCTGAGAGGGAGTCACAGTCTCATGCAAATCCTGAGCAGCTAAAGTGCCATCAGCTCCTCCCCAGCATTTCACTCTCCCTCCTCCCTCTTTCCTCCTCCCTCCTCCCTCTTTCCTCCTCCCTCCTCCCTCTTTCCTCCTCCCTCCTCCCTCTTTCCTCCTCCCTCCTCCCTCTTTCCTCCTCCCTCCTCCCTCTTTCCTCCTCCCTCTTTCCTCCTCCCTCTTTCCTCCTCCCTCCTTCCTCCTCCCTCTTTCCTCCTCCCTCCTCCCTCTTTCCTCCTCCCTCCTCCCTCTTTCCTCCTCCTCTCCTTCCCCCTTTTCCTTTTCCCGTCCCTCCTTCCTTCCCTGTCTCTCCTTCCTTCCCCCCCGCCTCTTCTTGCACTTGCCTTTGCTGTGAGAGTAGTTCAGGGAGCTGACAGTGGCTGGAGCGGTATGGAGAAGACGCTACCTTTCCTATGTGGGATTGTGGAAGGTCAGTGACAGTTCCTGGCAAACGGAATGTCTTGCAGTTTTCCCGTGCTGTATAAACCTGAGAGCTGCAGTGGGAGCTTATTGAGCAGGCCCTATCATCAGCAGCCAACATTGGCACTACCTCCACCGTGTCCTTACACTGAAGCTGTGCCTCTTAAATTAAAATGTGGGACGGAGAGAAAAAGAGAGAGGCCTTTACCCTCTGGCAGCACTTAAGTGCTGTCCAGGAATCCCTAAGAATGAAAGTTTAAACTGGCCACAGCTGGCAAATAGAACTTGGGGGATGCTTTAACATTGGTTAAGAACATTATTGTTGTTTTAAAGTTTTCTTGGCTTAATATTGGCAAGAATCCTAAAGGCAGGGGTAGGGTGTTTGACCTGATGCAGCAGTTTGACAGAGATCATGTGATAAACCTCCAGGAATGCAGCCAGTGAAAGTTGGCAATCCCCATCTGATGAGAGAGAGAGAGAGCGACACCATAGTGCACTGCGTGACAATGGGAATCCTTGGCATTGTTGTATTAATTTGGCAAATTGGTAAACAAGGAAGCCTGTCTGACGGGCCCTTAGTTTACACGTGGAGTCAGTGACCCTTCTAAAGAATGCAGATGATTAATTCGCCAGTGATGTCGACGAGCAGGGTGCAACTGAGATGATTCTTCCCAGGAGCTGTTACAGGACAGGATGGGCTGAATGTCCTCCCCACCAGGAATGTGAAAATCTCCCATCCCTTTTGTGGTCAGAGGGAGGAAAGGCCCCCTTGCCCGCTCCCACCCAGTGTCTCCCCTCCCATGCAGCTAAGACAGTTTTGGCTTAAGGTTTAGTAGAAGCTGAGGCAGAGACAGAGAGCTTGGTGATGCACCCACATCATCACATTGAGCTTGGCGTCTGTTTTTAGAATAGATTCCCCTACAGTGTGGAAGCAGGCCCTTTGGCCCAACAAGTCCACACCGACCCTCCGAAGAGCAACCCACCAAGACCCATTCCCCTATATTCACCCCTGACTAATGCACCTAACGCTACGGGCAATTTAGCATTGCCAATTCACCTAACCTGCACATCTTTGTTGCCCGAGGGGGGATTTCAACCCGGGTCCCTGGCGCTGTGAGGCAGCAGTGCTAACCACTGATCCACCGTGCTGCCCTTAAACTAAATAAAATGTTATTCATTGGTGTGAGTGTTGCTGGGAAGACTAGTCATTATTGCCTGCGAGTACTGGCCCTGCCAAAGATTATTGTTTAGTTTTATTCATGGAATGTTGCCATCACATCATTTATTGCCTGTCCCTAGTTGCCCTTGAGAAGGTGGGGGTGAGCTGCCTTCTTGAACCGCTGCAGTCCACCTGCTGTGGGGTGACCCACAATCCCCTTAGGGAGGGAATTCCAGGATTTTGACCCAGTGACAGTAAAGGAACGGCGATATATTTTCAAGTCAGGATGGTGAGTAGTTCAGAGGGGAACTTGTAGGTGGTGTTCCCTTGTACCTGCTGTCTTTGTCCATCCAGATGTAAGTAGTCATGGGTTTGGAAGGTGATGTCTGAGGAGCCTTGGTGAAATTCTGCAGTCCTTTGTGTCCCTACCAGTTCCAATTGCGCTGGAGGTCATAATATCCCTGAACAGGTTAATTAAAAATGCTTAGCCTCGGTTAAACATTTATGATGCAATGGTAGTATGCCTACCTGTGTATGAGGATGCCCCACCTACTCCAGAGGTGTGTAATATCCTTGTTTGAAATGTGGGTAACCAGGAGAGATAGATCTGAAGCAATTGACCAAAGAACAAGAGTTGTGGTGAGGACAGTGTCTAGGTGCTGAGTGTTAGTGATCTGGACATTGCAGCCTGAAAGGGTGGTAGAAGAGCTTTAGTATGAATTTCGACAAAATACTTGGAAATGTAAAATCTGTAGGTTAATGGGGAAAGAGCTGCAGTGGATTGGTGCGAATTGGTTGATTGTGTCAAAAAGCTACGCTGGGGATCGAATGAACTTTCTTCTAAGATTCACTCTGACTGGTACAGTAGTGGTACTGCACCAGATTCTGGGACTCCCTCTATCTTCCCTAACCTGCCAGAGCAGCTGATCTCAACGGGAGTTGACTCTTGCTACCCTGTAGTGGCTTGAGCACTAGTGACCAAAGAGCTGTTGTTCCATTGGCATCACTGGCTGGGCCCAGCAATTGTTGACTATCCCTAATTGCCCCTGGAGAACGTAGTGATGAGCTTGAACCTTGAACTTCTGCAATCCATTAAGTAGACATGATATCATTAAGGAAGGATTTCAGAACTTAGTGACACTGAAGGAACAACAATATATTTCCAAGGCAGGATGGTGAGTGGATTGGAGGGGAACTTCCAGGTGGGTGATGTTCCCATATATCCACTGCCCTTGTCCTTCCAAATGGAAGTGGTCATGAGTTTGGAAGGTGCTGTCTAAAGAAATGTAGTGAGTTACTGGAATGTATCCTATAAATCGTGCGTACTGCTGTCACCTTATGTTGGTGGTCAAGGGAGTGAATATTGAAGATGGTAGATAGCATTGATGGTAAGTCAAACAGTCAAGGATGTCATCAAACTTCTTGAGTGTTGTTGGAGCTGCACCCATCCAGGCAAGTGGGGAGTATTCCATCACACTCCTGACTTGTGCCTTTGCAAATGATGGACGGGCTTTGGGGAGTCAGGAGGTGAGTTACTTGCTGCAGTATTCCTAGTTTTTGACCTGTTCTTGTAGCCATTGTATTTCTATGGTGAGTCCAATTCAGCTTCTGGTCAATGGTAAACCCCAGGAGTTTGGTAGTATCGATGTATTTGAAGGGAATTTAGACAAGCATTTGATGGAGAAGGCAATAAAAATGGTGTATGATAATCGATTCAGTTGCAGAAAAAGTGGGAGAAAGCTCAACCAGAGAAATAAGACCCACACGGCCTGTTTATCTGCTATTTATCCGATATCATTCCGTGAAAAATAAACACACCGGCCTCTTTAACTGGATCATTTTCCTCCACCTTGCTCCATTTAACCCAGTTGGAACATTTTGCCATTGTTGTCTTTCTCCTGTATTTACCTTGCTTCCCCTTAAATGCAGGTTAACAAATACATTTTCACAAGTTTCTCTTCTGAGATTTAAACTCACAAGGTGGGTCTGCCCAGTACAATAACCGCTAGACTAGCTGTGCCTCTAACTCTTTGTTGTCACTGGGAAATGTTAACCAGTTCTTATCTCTGTCTCTGTGTAGGTTTCTATGGCAGGCCATGGTCCATGGAGCAGAGGATGGTGCTGTTCAAGTGGTAATGTAGACAGAATTTAGACTGCTGACATTACACACTCTAGGATTTGTTAATCCCTGACCATAACTTTGCTTTTACCCCAGTGTTCAATCAACATTGTTCTCCAGTTACAATGACTGTGTTAATGTAGCCCAAGGGGGGCAGGAGCCTTTAAATAATGTGAGTAGATGGTGTAGTCAGCTGCTCATGGGAAGTAGAGTGGGTTCCCACTGCGTGATGATCCAGTGGACTTCTGCTACAGGCTCTGAACTGGAACATGTCTCCTTGTTTGATACCTGGTGTGTTAAAGGAAACCGAGCTGGCAATCACTCAGTTCTTGTTGCTGTGTGGATAACTGCTGTGAAATGGAGGGCCCATTGTTGTGTTGACAACTGTGAGTCCTGTCACATACACAGCAAGATCCACAAGGCACCGTGAGGTGAAAGAGATACTTGTATTTATTGATCACCATTCTGCTCAAAGAACATACGGTCACTGATTCTTTAAAAATTAATTTATGGGACGTGGACTTTGCTGGCTAGGCTGAGTCGGCTGTTATTGCCCATCCCTAGTTGCCCTGGAGAAAGTTGTGGTGAGCTGCCTTCAGTTTAGCAATCTCCACAATGCCCTTTGGAAGTGAATTCCAGGATTTTTACGCAGCGACAGTGAAGGGACAGCGATATATTTCCAAGTCGGGATGGTGAATGGCATGGAGGAGAATGGGCAGGTGGCAATGCTCCCTCTCATGCCCAAGCGGCAGATGGCTCCTCGATTTAAAATCTTACCTGAAAGATGGCACCTCCAACAGTGTAGCACTCCTTCAGTCCTGCATGGCTGTGCCAACTTGATCCCAGTGCTCAACTCCTGGAATGAGACTCGAACCCAAAACCTTTTAGTGCAGAGGCATGTGTGCCACCCACTGATTGACAGCTGAGAGAGGAATGTTATGGGGTCTTTCGGGTGTTGTTTTCAAGTGATGAATATTGGACAAGACATGGGGGGGCCATTTTCTTGAAATAGTACCAAGAGATCTTCAGGATCCACCTTAGTGGCTCTTGTGTTGAAGCTCAATACAATGCTAACTGTTTGACTTGGAGGCAACCATTTTATTCACTAAATTTGGAGGAGCAGGTGGGCTATGGGTTATCTCGTCACTGGTAGGCAGCTGAGTCGGGTAAGCAAGTGGATGTGGAAACAACCTCCCCCTGAATGGTTTTGAAATCCTCACCATTTCCACAGTTCTGTCGGTGCAAGGCTCCTGGTATGAGATGGACTGACTTTTGACTGAACCTTTTTCTGATGGTTTTGTTGACTTTGCTAGACGCTGTGTCAATGTGATGCAAAACTAAATGTGGGCGGCACGGTGGCACAGTGGTTAGCACTGCTGCCTCACAGCGCCAGAGACCCGGGTTCATTTCCCGCCTCAGGCGACTGACTGTGTGGAGTTTGCACGTTCTCCCCGTGTCTGCGTGGGTTTCCTCCGGGTGCTCCGGTTTCCTCCCACAGTCCAAAGATGTGCAGGGTCAGGTGAATTGGCCATACTAAATTGCCCATAGTGTTAGGTAAGGGGTAAATGTAGGGGTATGGGTGGGTTTCGCTTCGGCGGGTCGGTGTGGACTTGTTGGGCCGAAGGGCCTGTTTCCACACTGTAATCTAATCTAATCTAATCTAATCTAATCTAAATCGGAAATTTCAGGAGAAACTCAGTAGGTCTGGCAGCGTCTGCAGAGAAAGAAACAGTTTAATGCTTCGAGTCCAGTGACATTCAGCAGTTATGGGGAAGGGTCACGGACTCCAAAACATTAACTCTGTTTGTCTCTCCACAGATGCTTCCAGACCTGCTAAGTTTCTCCTCAAATTTGATTCGCATCTGGTGAAATCAGTTGCTTGGTGGATGCAGAATTTGAAAATAGAGAAGGGCTAATAAAGTCCTTTTGTCTTGTACTCATCAGGACAAGTGTGAAAATGCCAAATTTCAAACAGTCACAATAACTTCGAGTCATACATTTAGACAGCATGGAAACCGACTCTTCAGTTCAACTCATCCATGCTGACTAGGTATAGAGCCATAGAGATGTACAGCATGGAAACAGACCCTTCGGTACAACCCGTCCATGCCGGCCAGATATCTCAACCCAATCTAGTCCCACCTGCCAGCATCCAGCCCACATCCCTCCAAACCCTTCCTATCCATATACCCATCCAAATGCCTCTTAATTGTTGCAATTGTACCAGCCTCCACCACTTCCTCTGGCAGCTCATTCCATACACGTACCACCCTCTGTGTGAATACGTTGCCCCGTAGGTCTCTTTTACATCTTTCCCCTCTCACCCTAAATCTATGCCCTTTAGTTCTGGACTCCCCAACCCCAGGGAAAAAACTTTGTCTATTTATCCTATCCATGCCCCTCATAATTTTGTAAACCTCTATAAGGTCACTCCTCAGCCTCCGACGCTCCAGGGAAAACAGCCCCAGCCTGTTCAGCCTCTCCCTGTAGCTCTGATCCTCCAACCCTGGCAACATCCTTGTAAATCTTTTCTGAACCCTTTCAAGTTTCACAACATCTTTCTGATAGGAAGGAGACCAGAATTGCATGCAATATCCCAACAGTGGCCTAACCAATGTCTTGTACAGGCGCAACATGACCTCCCAACTCCTGTACTCAATACTCTGACCAATAAAGGAAAGCATACCAAACGCCTTCTTCACTATCCTATCTACCTGCAACTCCACTTTCAAGGAGCTATGAACCTGCACTCCAAGGTCTCTTTGTTCAGCAATATTCCCTAGGACCTTACCATTAAATGTATAATTCCTGCTAAGATTTGCTTTCCCAAAATGCAGCACCTCGCATTTATCTGAGTTAAACTCCGTCTGCCACTTCTCAGCCCATTGGCCCATCTGGTCAAGATCCTGTTGTAATCTGTGGTAACCCTCTTCGCTGTCCACTACACCTCCAATTTTGGTGTCATCTGCAAACTTACTAACTGTACCTCTTATGTTCGCATCCAAATCATTCATGTAAATGACAAAAAGTAGAGGACCCAGCATCGATCCTTGTGGCACTCCACTGGTCACAGGCCTCCAATCTGAAAAGCAACCCTCCACCACCACCTTCTGTCTTCTACCTTTGAGCCAGTTCTGTATCCAAATGGCTAGTTCTCCCTGTATTCCATGAGATCTAACCTTGCTAATCAGTCTCCCATGGGGAACCTTGTCGAACGCCTTACTGAAGTCCATAAAGATCACATCTACTGTTCTGCCCTCATCAATCTTCTTTGTTACTTCTTTAAAAAACTCAATCAGGTTTGTGAGACATGATTTCCCACGCACAAAGCCATATTGACTATCCTGAATCAGTCCTTGCCTTTCCAAATACATGGAGAAAGTGAGGACTGCAGATACTGGAGATCAGAGCTAAAAATGTATTGCTGGAAAAGTGCAGCAGGTCAGGCAGCATCCAAGGAGCAGGAGAATCGATGTTTCGGGCATTCCTGAAGAAGGGCTCATGCCCAAAACGTTGATTCTCCTGCTCCTTGGATGCTGCCTGACCTGCTGCTCTTTTCCAAATACATGTACATCCGGTCCCTCAGGATTCCCTCCAATAACTTGCCCACCATCGATGTCAGGCTCACCGGTCTATAATCTGGACATTTTGCAAGATGTCACCATCTGTTTCCCTACGGTCTATATCTTCCATATCCTTTTCCATACGAAATATTGATGAAAAATATTCATTTAGTATCTCCCCCATTTTCTCCCACACAAAGGCTGCCTTGCTGATCTTTGAGGGGCCCTATTCTCTCCCTAGTTACCCTTTTGACCTTAATATATTTGTAAAAACCCTTTGGATTCTCCTTAATTCTATTTGCCAAAGCTATCTCATGTCCCCGTTTTGCCCTCCTGATTTCCCTCTTAAGTATACTCCTACTTTCTTTATACTCTTCTAAGGATTCACTCGATCTACCCTGTCTATACCTGACGTATCCTAAATTAATCTAGTCCCATTGTCTGCATTTGGCCCATATCCCTCTAAACCCTTCCTATTCATATGCCCATCCAGGTGCCTTTTAAATGTTGTAATCGAGCCAGCCTCCACCACTTCCCCTGGCAGCTTGTTCCATACACACACCACCCTCTGTGTGAAAACATTGCCCCTTAGGTCCCTTTTCAATCTTTCCCCTCTCACCCTAAACCTGTGTCTTCTAGTTTCGGACTCCCCTACCTTGTCCATGCACCTCATGATTTTATAAACCTCAGTAAGGTCACTCCTCAGCCTCCAATCCTCCAGTGAAAATAATCCCAGCCTATTCAGCCTCTCCCAATAGCTCAAATCCTCCAACCCTGGCAGCATCCTTGTAAACCTTTTCAAATTTAACAATATCTTTCCTATAGCAGAGAGACCAGAATTGCACACAGTATTCCAAAAGTGGCCTAACCAATGTCCAGTACAGCTGCAATACTTCAAAACTCCTATACTCAATGCACTGACCAATAAAGGCAAGTACTTTTCTTTAATATATGTATAATATTATGAGTTGACAACATTTCTAGCAACCTTAACACAGAACTGTGTTAATCAAAAGCAGGTACGGAAACCTGTTCTTTACCTTGCATCTTTTCTGAGTTACCTTCAAACACGCAGAGCTGATTGTTTATTGTTGCTTTCTCCATGATCACACCTGAGTCAAGCAAACTCGACTTGCCAGCACATTGGCACCTTTTACCCAGGAGCAGGAATTGTTGTCATTTCCGTGAGGTTTGGCAATTCTTGCAGTTCTCCTGATGAGTGCAAAATGAAAAGCTTTGTCAACACCTGTCTCCTTTCAATAGTGTTGAAAGGCTTTGCAACCAGGCTGCTGAATTCATCAGATATTTTGGCTGAAATGATCAGAACAATGTATAATCAAAGCTGGACCATGTTATACCAAAATAGCATGCACTGATGGGACTGTAAAAATTGTGTGGACTGCAAAAGGCCTGGGGGCAATGGTTGATTGTTGGCCCTTTACTGAGGAACTAAATAAAGACAAGGTACCATTAAAGCAGCAGTGCAGATTTGGTCCTCTGAGCTCTGCTGGGATTGAGAACTGCCTGAAGGCTACAATGTGCCATTTATTTGCAAACGACCCTTGCTTTTAATTAGACCTTGTGGCTGAACAGGATGATTGATTTGAGTTCTGAAATGGAGCTGATCTCCCAACGTGAGTGTGTTGTTCCCTAATTAGAATGATTCGATCATCAGGAATAACCCTGACATTGCCACAGACCAGTTACTTATATTCTCAATGTTTCCATTGAGATAAAGCAGGTTAGCACCCGTGTTTCCATCAAACACTCCAAGGACAGCACGGGGTCAGATACAGAGTAAAGCTCCCTCCACACTGTACCTATCAAACACTCTCTGGACAGGTACAGCACGGGGTTAGATACAGAGTAACGCTCCCTCTACACTGTACCTATCAAACACTCCCAGGACAGGTACAGCACGGGGTTAGATACAGAGTAACGCTCCCTCTACACTGTACCTATCAAACACTCCCAGGATAGGGACAGCACGGGTTAGATACAGAGTAACTCTCCCTCTACACTGTACCTATCAAACACTCCCTGGACACGGTTAGCACAGGGTTAGATACAGAGTAAAGCTCCCTTCTGCGCACCCAGGACAGGGACAGCACGGGGTCAGATACAGAGTAAAGCTCACTCTACACTGTACCTATCAAACACACCCAGGACAGGGACAGCACAGGGGGGTTAGATACAGAGTAAAGCTCCCTCAACTCTGTCCCCATCGAACATACCCAGGACAGGGACAGCACAGGATTAGATACAGAGTAAAGCTCCCTCTATACTGTCCCCATCAAACCCTCCTGGTATAGGGACAGCATGGGGTTACATACAGAGTAAAGCTCCTTCTACACTGTCCCCATCAAACACTCCCAGGACAGGGACAGCACAGGATAATAGAGCGTAAAGCTCTTCCTACTCTTTTTATTCACTTGCAAGATGTGGGTATCGCTGGTTGGGCCAGCATTTGTTACACACCCGTAGCAGCCCTTGAGAAGGTGGTGGTGAACTGCCTTCTTGAACCACTGCACTTCATTTAGTATAGGTATTCCCCAATTCAAATCCTTGCATGTAGGCAATTTCTATAAATGGTGAAATGTTGGAGCCTCTGCACTTATCCCTGAGGCGTACCACTTGTTACACCTTGTCAATCAAAAACAAAACACATTTTTGTCTACACTCTGCTTCGTGTTAGCCAGCTGAATATCTATCCATGCCTATACGCTACTCCCTACACCATGAATCTATATTTTCCCCAATGTGGCACCTTATCAAATGCCTTCTGAAAATCTAAATCTCGTACATCCACTGGTTCCCCTTCATCCAGAGCATGTAGTCCTTCAAAAAAATTCCAATAAATTCTTTAAATATGATTTTCATTTCTCAGAACCATGTTGGTTCTGCCTGATTACCTTGAACCTTTCTAAGTAGCCTGCAATAAGATCTTTAATAATCATTTTGAACATTTCTCCTGTAATTGATATGAAGTTAATTGGCTTGTAGGTTCCTGCTTGCTGTCTGCCTCCCTTTTTAAATTGTTATGGAGCAGACTCCCTCAAAATATATTAAGAAGGTAGCCTAGACCTAACTTTTTCTTATTTTAAAGGTAAATGTGAGGTGTAGTGTTCGAGATGCAATTTGAGGCCAAACTCTCGACATTAAGGAAAACATAATTTATTAAAACATAGTTAAAATACAACAAAAGAAAGAGGGACTTGGAATAACTTATCTCTATTGGGCAACTTAACAAGATGTTAGATTTTACTACCAAGCAGTAACTGTTCTAATATTTGACAAAAGGCAAATTTAGAAAACAGAATTGTCTCACGTGCAACTCCCATAACTCAGGAGGAAACAACATCCAGAGAAAACTCAGACACAGTTTAGTATCCAGGAGAGAGTCACTGCCTTCCAAACTTGATGAGAACAACTGCTGAAAGCCAAATTAGTTCTGTAGGAGCTTGACCACACCCAGTCAGGCTGCTTCTATTGTTCCAACTTTAAAAATATCTCAAGGCTTCACAAGTTGCTTATCTTGCTGTAGACTGCTCGTTACCTGTCTCATAATCTCTCTCTAAAAGAAACCAGGACAAAACACACCCCTTAAAGCCACAGTATCGTCACAAAATAAAAAACTTATGTTGTGATTTTCCAATCGAAAGGAACTTTCCCCTAGACTACAGAATTTTGGGAACTAAAACCAACCAATCAATCACCTCCAGAGCCAGGTATTTAAAGAAGCCTGACGTATAGTCAATGGTGGCACATTCCAAAGTTTCATTTGAGAACATTTCTCCCCACCTCTGTCAGAAATGTTCATACTCCAGCAATCCTATTTATGTTTCTGGAGAATTGATTATTCATTGATTTAAGCAAGAAAAGGCGATGGTTATACCTTTTCTTTTATAGAAACCCTTTCCAATAGGTCAATGCGCTGCTGCTTCCCAGTGAATTCCAATACTGGACATTGACAGAAATTTAAAGGCAGATAATTCTGGAACATTCTGGAAGTTCTTTATGAATGGGAGTGAATATGAAGCGATTAGATTCACTGGCATTCAACATGATAGAAGTTATTTTAAATGACCAAAAGTGGATGTGATGAATTTGAGTCCTTTTGACTCAGAGAGGGAATGGATCTTTTATGTTGGTGGTAGGTTTGACCCCACAGGAATTGTTTCAAATAGAGAATTACCGTGCACTGGGAGTAAGTGGGAAGTGGTTTGGTTATTTACTTGTTCTTGAGTGGAGATTACAATCACCTTAAACGTGCATTAATAAGTGTGCAATAGTGGAGCACTGGCTCTGATTTTCCAAAATTCTGGAATGATCCCAGCAGATTGCATGTTAGAAAATGCAACACTTAGTTTACAAGAAAGGATGGAGAGGGAGACAAGCCAGTTATCAAGAAAGTGCTGGACTGTACAGTTAGTGAATTCCTAAAGTGCAGTTAGAAAGGTATCAGATGGTTATAACAAGCTAACATGATTTTACTAAAGGGAATTGACAAATTGATTAGGTTTTTTTTGAGGGTGCAACGAGTAAGTAGATAAAGGGGAACCAGTAGATGTTGAATACTCTGACTCCTTATGGAATACTTTTAGGAAATCATACTAAAAGTTAGTATACATCCGAAGGGCTCATCAGGTAGATTGAAATGTTTTGCATAAACCTACCTTAATAAAGCATCGTCACATTTGTAATGTTGGAGACAGAGCAGACAATTTACTCACAACAAGATTCTGCAATTTGTCAGGATTTCTTCAGAACAGTGCAATGGGATCTTTTACATGCATCGCGACAAGGAATCCCTACGCAGTGTGGAAACTGGCTATTTGGCCCATCGTGGCCACACTGCCCCTCCAAAGAGCATCCCAGCCAGACCCACCCTCCACCTTATTGGGCAGAATAGATGGGACCTTAGCTTTGTGCTTCTTCGGAAAGGCAGCACCTCTAACAGTGCCGTGCTGCCTCAGCACTGCCACTGAGAGTGCCATTGGCATCATCTCTGCCTCTTCAGTCCATGTCCCAATCCAACCAACTGAGCTTTCTGTTTTTACCCTCGGTTTCTCCTTCAGGAGATGGTTCAGTGATGGTAATGTCACTGGGCTGGTAAGAGACCCAGGCTAATGCTTTCAGGGTCATGGGTTCGAGTCTGAATCAGAGCAACTTATGCAAATTAAATTAATTGATAGGAAAAATTATCTTAAATACCCAACCCCTTCACTATTCTCCTCTAGGGAAGGAAACTGCCATCCTTACCTGGTCTGCCGTACAGGCGACGCCACAACAATGTAGTTGCCCTCTTAACTGCCCTCTGAATTGACCTGGCAAGCCACTCAAAGTGCAGTCAGGAAAGGGAAACTACTGTTGGCCCAGTCAGTGATGTCCACACCCCAAGAATGGATAAAAAGTAATCCTCTTCCATAGACTGAAACACTCCACACTAGTGACTGGCGGAGTGAGCTTAAATCTCCGGAGTGAGAGTGCAAGAATTTGACACCTAGGGCCCTGACCACCCACAGTGACCCTCCCTCCCAGTGTAGCAGACTGTCACTTACCAACTTGTCTTTGTCTTATCCCAGGATGCAGAGATGGGGACTCAACGTCTACATGTACGGCCCGAAGGACGACCTGAAGCACAGGCTGTTATGGAGAGAGACGTACTCAGCAGAAGAGTCAGGTAAGTAGCGAGTTTGAATGGAGGCGAGGAGATTGCTGAGCGAGGTTTTGGGCTGTAAGCTTAGTTCTTGGTGGCGATCTGTTGTGCTGCGTTGCCGGTCTGTGTTTTATTTCCTGATGCTCCTCAGCCGCTGCCTGACCGGCTGTGCTTTTCCAGCACCACACCCTCGGTCTGTGTTTTCTGTTCGAACCTGAGGAACTGGGCTATTGTTTCATTGTTTTCCAATGGATTTTACCTTACACAATGCACAGGAGGAAAGGTAGGCCATTCAGCCCATTGATTCTGCTCCACCATTCAATGAGATCATGGCTGATCTGACGACTGACTCCATTTTTTCTGCCTTTGTCCCATCACTCAACCCAAAATGTTATTTCTCTCCACAGATGCTGCCAGACCTGCTGAGCTTCTCTAGCAATTTCTGCTTTTTTTGTTTCTGATTTACATCATCTGCAGTTCTTTGGTTTTTTTATTGCTCTGGCAGATCATTCTGTACATGCACCACCTTCTGCGTGACAAAGTTGCCCGTCAGGTCCCTTTTAAATTTTCCCCCCTCACCTTAACCCTATGCCATCTGGTGTTGGACTCCCTTACCTTGGGGAAAAGACCTTTCTTAATCACCCTATCCATGCCCCTGATGATTTCATAATCCTGTATAAGGTCACTCCTTAGCCTCTGGCACCCAGGAAAAACCACCCCAGCCTATTCAGCCTCTTCCTGTACCTCCAACCCTCCAACTCTGGCAACATCCTTGTAAATCTTTTCTGAACTCTTTCAATTTAACTTGCATAGAATCCCTACAGTGTGAAAGCAGGTCATTCAGCCCATCGAGTCCACACCAACCATCCTACCCAGACTATCCTATCCCTGCAAGGTTGCGTTTCCCATGGCTAACCCACAGGTCCCTGGATACTGTGGCAATTTAGCATGGCCAATCCACCCTAACCAGCACATCTTTGGACTGTGGGAGGAAACTGGAGCACCCGGAGGAAACCCACGCAGACACTGGGAGAATGTGCAAACAGACCTGGAAGTGGAATTGAACCTAGGTCCCTGGGGCTGTGAGGCAGCAGTGCTAACCACTGTGCCACCCAGCCTCTTTAGTTAACCTCAGATGGTGGGTCTTCCCCTTTTGAATTTATCTCTCTAGCAGCAATTCTCAAGCATCCCCTGTCACTACATCACAAGGACTGTTTGGTCTCATTCAGAGTAAGGTGGGGAGATGAAAAGTTTATGAAAGGAATCCCAGAGGTCAGTACCGATAATGGAATGAAGAAAGTGGAGGTTGCTTTAGCCTGATGATAAATTTCTGTCAAAAATCACACGGCACCAGGTTATGGTCCAATGGGTTTATAGAACATGGAACAATATAGCATGCTGCAGGCCCTTCGGCCCTCAACGTTGTGCTGACCTTTTATCCTATATACCTATATACCCTGCATTGTATTATCATCCATGTATGGTACAGGCTCTAAAGGGTCAAGTCAACATTTACAGATATGATTTAAGAGTTGGTGAGCTCCTGACCTGCAAGTAACCTGTTTACTACAGTTTTGCTCTCATTGATGTGAGTTCTGTCGAGGGGTCCTTTGTCTTTATCTCATTTTCAGTTTTCTTTTACTTATTTTCTGTCGACAGTGCAGCTGAAGGCCTTGGTCTTGGCCGCCCAGGAGTGTGGGGTTGAGTTTGTGTACGCGATCTCCCCGGGACAGGACATCACCTTCTCCAGCTCGTGTGACCTGAGCTTACTGAAGCAGAAACTGAGGCAGGTAGTGTGAATCTTGATGTGTTCAGAGAGATCAGTGAGAGTTGGGTTAATGACAGGACAGACTTTAGGGGCTGTGTTCATGTTGGTCTTCTGAGAACCAGACCCTCATTCCACCCAAGCTCCACGTGGAATAAAAGGAATTGCTGTTAGACATAGCTTGCTGGTCTTTGTGACCGAAAACCAGGGATTCAAATCCCATTCTAGAGCACATAATCTGGGTTGTCGATCCAGTACAGTACTGAGGGAGTGCTGTTCTGCCGAATTCACCATCTTTTAGATGAGGCACAAAACTAACTGGGACCCTCTCGGGTGGATGTGAGAGAACACATAGAGTTACATGGAGAGGAGCAGGGGTGTAGTCTTGGTCAGGATTTATCATCCATCCAACACCCTGGTCAAAAATCGCATGACCCCAGGTTATAAAAAATGAGTTTATGGAATATGGAACAGTACAGCACAGTACAGGCCCTTCAGCCCTCGATGTTGTGCCAACCTTTTATCCTAGGAGGAGAAAGTGAGGTCTGCAGATGCTGGAGATCAGAGCTGAAAATGTGTTGCTGGAAAAGCGCAGCAGGTCAGGCAGCATCCAGGGAACAGGAGAATCGACGTTTCGGACATAAGCCCTTCTTCAGGCTCTCCTGTTCCCTGGATGCTGCCTGACCTGCTGCGCTTTTCCAGCAACACATTTTCAGCTCAACCTTTTATCCTACTCTAAGATCAGACTAACCTACACACCTTTCATGCTATGATCATCCATGTGCCTATCCAAGACTTGCTTAAATGTCCCTAATATATCTGACTCTCCTACCACCGCTGGTAGTGCATTTCATACACCCACCACTCTCTGTCAGAACATACCTCTGACATCTCCCCTAAACCTTCTTCAAATCACCTTAAAATTATGCCCCCTCATGCTAACCATGGGAAAAAAGTCTCTGGCTATCCACTCTATCTATGCCTCTCAATATCTTGTACATCTCTGTCAAATCACCTCTCATCCTTCTTCACTCCAATGAGAAAAACAACCTTTCTTTGATTAGATTAGATTAGATTAGATTACATTACAGTGTGGAAACAGGCCCTTCGGCCCAAACATGTCCACACCGACCCGCCGAAGCGCAACCCACCCATACCCCTACATTTACCCCTTACCTAACACTACGGGCAATTTAGCATGGCCAATTCACCTGACCTGCACATCTTTCGACTGTGGGAGGAAACCGGAGCACCCGGAGGAAACCCACGCAGACACGGGGAGAATGTGCAAACTCCACACAGTCAGTCGCCTTTCTTCTTAAGACATGCCCTCCAGTCCAAGCAGCATCCTGGTAAATCTCCTCTGCACCTTCTCTAAAGCTTCCACATCCTTCCTGTAATGAGGCGACCAGAACTGAACACAATATTCCAAGTGTGGTCTAACCAGGGCTTTATAGAACTGCAGCACAACCTCGCTGCTCTTAAACTCAATCCCCCTGCTAGTGAAAGCCAATGCATCATGCACCTTCTCAACAACCGTATCAACTTGGGTGGCAACTTTGAGGGATCTATGGACGTGGACCCCAAGATCCATCTGTTCCTCTACACTGCCAAGAATCCTGCCTTTAACCCTGTAATCTGCATTCACATTCAACCTTCCGAAACGAATCACTTCACGCTTTTCCAGATTGAACTCCATCTGCCCCTTCTCAGCCCAGCTCTGCATTTTGTCAATGTCTCATTGCAACAACAGCCCTCTACAACTCCTCCAATGTGTTTGTCATCAGCAAATTTACTAACCCACCCTTCCACTTCCTCATCCATGTCATTTATAAAAATCGCAAAGAGCAGCGATCTCATAACAGATCCCTGTTTATTTGAAAACACTAGCTTTCGGAGCGCTGCACCTTCATCGGGTGTTAACGAGATGTTAACCTTAGGCACAGAATTTATAAGGAAAATGGGTCATACAACTCATGAGAACAAATTGAATTGTATGACCCTTTGATCTTTTCCTTATAAAGTCTGTGTCTAATGTCTTCCTCTCTCACGAATAACTGATGAAAAGAGCAGTGCTCCGAAAGCTAGTGTTTTCAAATAACCTGGTGTCGTGTGATTTTTGACCTTGGCCAACCCAGTCCAACACCGGCACCTCCGCATCAAAAACGTCAACCTGAACAGAGAATCGGGTTGTTGATGCGTGTGGAAGCTTACTTTGGGGAAAATGGACTTTCAGCAATGACATGGAAATGTGCCATGAAGCACTTTGGAATTTTAGAAGTTAGTCTTTTTTTTTAAATTCAATTATGGTAGAGCATTGGTCCAACTGGAGTGGTTGTATCAACTCTGTAGCAGTTATACAACAACAACTTGCATTGTTGCGGCACCTTTTAATGCAGACGTATCATTAAACAGATGAACCAAATTTGGATACATTAGAAAGGGTGACTTAAAGCTTAGTCAGAAGGTAATTTTGAAGAGTATTCTGAAAGTAAGACAGGGATTGGAGAGTATGATGAGCTAACAGACAGGGGCATGGAGTCAGGCCCTAAAGGAATTTAAACACGAGAAGGAGAGTTTTTATTGTAGGAACGAGAACCTGGTGGAGATTACTGCATGTTAGAACACGCAAACAGACGTTCATGAGCTGAAACTTACCCCCTCAGTTTGGAATACAAAATGGGAGGAAGTATTGCTTCATTTATTCAGAGTCACGGTCAGTCCTCACAGTCAATGGTTTGATATAAAAGTGGATTGATGTTTTGGTAGTCACTGGTGCTATGGGCATTATTGCTGTTTACCACTGTTGCTCTAATTGAGAGTTTCTCACCACTTGCCCTGCTAACCTTTCGGGCACCCTTTGCCCTCCTGCAGGTCAAAGGATTTGGGTGCATGGCCTTCGCCATCCTGTTTGATGACATCGACCACGCCATGTGCCCCACCGACAAAGAAACCTTCAGCTCATTCGCTCATGCTCAGACGTCAGTGGCCAATGAAATCTACCAGTACTTGGGGGAGCCTCCCATCTTCTTGTTCTGCCCGACTGGTATGTCATCAGGCTGCCCGTTCCCCCGGTCCAGGCAGAGGGTACTGTGTCAAAGGTCTGGTTAGTGGTGCAGATCCAGAGACAATGGCTACTTCCAAAATACATGCACTTAGGTTATAGGTTATAGAGTTGGATGTTGCTGGGACTGAAGGGTTTGAGCTATAGGGAGAGGCTGAATAGGCTAGGGCTATTTCCCTGGGGCATCGGAGGCTGAGGGATGGCCTCATAGAGGTTTATTTTAGGGGCATTGATAGGGTGAATAGATAAAGTTTGTTTTCCCCCAGGGTTGGGGGGAGTTCAAAACTAGAGGGCATGGGTTAGAATGAGAGGGGAAAGCTTTAAAAGGGACCGAAGGAGCAACGTTTTCACGCAGAGGGTGGTGTGTGCATGGAACGAGCTGCCAGAGGAAATGGTGGAGGCTGGTACAATTACAACATTCAGAAGACATCTGGATGGGTACATGAATAGGAAGAATTTAGCGGACATGGGCCAAGTGCTGGCAAATGGGACAAGGTTAGGTTAGGATATCAGGTCGGCATGGATGAGTTGCACCGAAGGGTCTATTTCTATGCTGTACATTTCTGCCACTATGACCTGACGGGTAACTTTTACACGCAAAGGGTGGTGCGTGTATAGAGCAATTTGTCAGAGGAAGTGGTGGAGGCTGGTACAATTACAACATTCAGCAGGCATCTGGATAGGTACATGAATAGGAAGCGTTTAGAGGCATATGGGTCAAATGCTGGCAAATGGGACTAGGTCAGATTGGGGTGTCTGGTCGGCATGAATGAGTTGGATCGAAGCGTGCATTTCTGTTTTTGATTGGGATTCATGAATTGGGTGATTCAGAAGAAATGTCTTTACCCAGAGAGTGATGAGAATGTGAAACTTTCTCCCATAGCATGTGGTTAAGATGAATTGTGTAGTTGTATTTAAGGAAAGCTGGATAAACACATTAGGATTTTGATGACAGGTTGATTTGAAATAGATTGGGTGGAAGATTTTGTGGCTATAAATGCTAATATTGATCAGTTGGGCCGAATGGCCAGTTTTTGTTCTCCTTGCCCTCTTCCTATCTCTCCTCCCTTTACACAACAATGGCAACAACTTGTTTGTACATAGCACCTATGACATAGAAACATAGAAAAACAGGAGTAGACTATTCAGCCCTCAAGCCTGCTCTCTCACTCAGTATGATCATAGCTGGCCATCCAACTGTCAACAGTACCCATTTTTCACTCATTACCTTTTATCCCTTTTGCTCTAAGAACTGTATTGAACTCTTTCTTGAAAACATTCAATGTTTGGCCTCAACCACTTTCTCAGGCTCTCCACCCTCTAGGTGAAGAGATTTCTCCTCATCTCAGTCCTAAATGCTCCATTCTGTATCCTTAAACTGTGTCCCCTGGTTCTGGACTCCCCAGTTGTTGGGAACACCCACCTGTATAGGTTTCTATGAGATCCCCATCCCAAGCTTTTAAACTTCATTGAATATGGTCGCAAATGATCCAGTCCCTATTCATATCGAGTCATGGAGACGTACAGCACAGAAACAGACCCTTCGGTCCAATCCGTTCATGCCGACCAGATATCCCAATCCAATCTAGTCCTACCTGCCATCACCTGGACCATATCCCTCCAAACTCTTCCTATTCATATACTCATCCAAATGTCTCTTAAATGTTGCAATTGTACCAGCCTCCACCACTTCCTCTGACAGCTCTTTCCATACAAGTACCACCCTCTGCGTGAATACGTTGCCCCTTAGGTCTCTTTTATATCTTTCACCTCTCACCCTAAGCCTATACCATCTAGTTCTGGACTCCCCCATCCCAGGGAAAAGACTTTGTCTATTTATCCTATCCATGCCCCTCATGATTTTATAAATCTCTGTAAGGTCACTCCTCAGCCTCCGATGCTCCAGGAAAAAAAAAACCCAGCCTATTCAACCTCTCCCTATAGCTCAGATCCTCCAACCCTGGCAACATCCTTGTAAATCTTGTCTGAACCCTTTCAAGTTTCACAATATCTTTCCGATAGGAAGGAGACCAGAATTGCATGCAATATTCCAACAGTGGCCTAACCAATGTCCTGTACAGCCGCAACATGATTTCTCAACTCCTGTACTCAATACTCTGACCAATAAAGGAAAGCATACTAAGCGCCTTCTTCACTATCCTATCTACCTGCGACTCCACTTTCAAGGAGCTATGAACCTGCACTCCAAGGTCTCTTTGTTCAGCAACACTCCCAAGGATGTTACCATTTAAGTGTATAAATCCTGCTAAGATTTGCTTTCCCAAAATGCAGCACCTCACATTTATCTGAATTAAATTCCATCTGCCATTTCTCAGCCTATTGGCCCAATCATATGTCAACAAGGTTAAAACATTCCTAGGCAGGCACTTCATAGGACTGCTATGGGATGGAGTTTGTATCGATATCAGCACTATGGCCTTGTGGTATCATTGCTGGACTGTTAATCCAGAGACCCAGGTAATGTTCTGGGGACCCGGGTTTGAATCTCAACACTGCATATGATGGAATTTGAATTCAGGAATTAAGAATCTAATGACCATGAAACTATTGCCAATTGTCAGAAAAACCCATCTGGTTCACTAATGCCCTTTAGGGAAGGAAACTGCCATCCTACCTGGTTTGGCCTACATGTGACTTCAAATCCACAGCAATGTGGTTGACTCTTAACATCCCTCTAGGCAATTAGGGATGGACAATAAATGCTGGGCGAGCCAGTGACACCTTCATCTCATGAATGAATAAGAAAAAAACTTGGTCACAAGAGCATGGCCAAATGGGTTTGGGAGGGAATTCAGGAGTTTACTGTACAGTCACTAACTGGGGAGCCAATAAATCGTGGGTGTGGGGGGAGGGGGAGCGGTGGTGCAAGATACCTTGGATTAGAAAAACTCTGATACCAAGGAGTGATGTTATGTCGGACAATGGAACAAAGATTGGGAGAAGGATGAACCTGAAAACTGTGTTACTCCTTTCTCCCTCAGAATTCAACAGGGCCGCTCCATTCAGATCTAATGGGGTCCTGTCCCAGGCACTTTAATGAGGCTTTTCAATCCAGTGGGATAAACAATGGGCCTCATCAGGAGACATAGGCGAGAGTGCAAAGAGCCGTTGTTGGGTCAAAACACCCCCTCGCTGGTCATACTGTGCCTTGTGGCTCTGTGTACAGTATAGTTCTGGCACTGAGGGTTGTTGTCAAAATGTTCAAAGAACTGACTTGTATTGACAACAAGAATGATGTTGACATTGTATGGGTCATTACAGGAAGGATATTAACATCATGATTAGTTTGTCAAACACATCCTCATTGTCCTCCATCCCTCACACCAACAAGGCACACAGTCTACAAGACAGAGTAAGGTAAACAAAAGACTTGTGGCTGAGCCTGGTAAAATCTCAAATTCCTCCCCCTTACCTGAGAAGGACCCCCCCTCCGTATCTTTCTAAACCCCTTCAAACATTGGAGATCGCTACATGCCACTATTTCATGTCCCTTGAGTGTCCCTGTTATGAATGTTTACTGCTCAAGCAGCTTTGTCTTATAGTCCGTGAGCTGGAAGACACTGATGCCACACACTGAGGATGGCGTTACGATACAGCGATTGAACCCCTCTGATAATTAAAATGTAACACCCAGAAAAGCTTGCCTCCCCTCATAATCTGTTAAAATGTATGACAGAGAACTCCTAATTTCCACTATTTAAAGAAACATAACAATTTATTTTCCTAACTCTAATAGTGAGCACTAAACAAAAACTATTCACTAATACAAGCCCCGTTTTCTTAACTACTTATGATCTGACCCCAACTCTCTAAAAATGTAATTCCAATAACAGACTTATTAATGTTCAAAATGTTGACTCTCCTGCTCCTCAGATGCTACCTGACCGGCTGTGCTTTTCCAGCGCCACATTTTTTGACTGATCTCCAGCATCTGCAGTCCTCACTTTCTCTTTATTAAACATTACATTAACTTCATCTCAAGTCCACACAGTCTCTGTCTTCTCTGCTTTCTTCAGTCTTCCTGATCTCCCTGGCTCTACGTTTTACTGCAAATATGTTTTACATGAAAAGGTACTTTTTTGATAGAGAGTGACTTCTGATGTTAGATGGACAGTTAGCTCTCCCAGTGTGGTAGTTATTTTCTTGATTGGCGGCAGTTGCTTTCTGACCAAATTTCGAAGTGCTCTGGTTTTATACCCCGCTATCTCGTTCCCTGTCATTGGTCTAATGTTGTCAAAACAGTAAATTCAAACTCAATTGGGTTTGAGTATCCTGGGCATAATTTAAACAAACTGGTTATATTTGAACTGTTGTCAAAACAGCAACCAAAACTCAGGCATCCACTTCACAGCCTAATGTTACATGTATCTATTTGGAACAACCCATCTGCCAGCTTTTCCATTCAGGCAGCTGAGCCTGAATTTCAAGCTTACTTCAATATTAAGAAAACACTTTCTATTTTAAAGTGAACATACATGCTGTCGATTTAGTAACAATAGTGTTACCTGATGGGGGTCACTGGTCAAGGGATGGAGGGTGTGTGTGACTGCAAGTGAGGAAGATAAGGGAACACCGTGGGCAGGACCCATAACCTCAGTTATCGATTGGATTTGAGACTCTTTCTCCTTGTTTGGACAAGAGCTACAGAGTGGATCAACTGACTGGCCATGGCCCCATGGTACAGGAAACCATTCAACTGGAAGTTGGCAACCAAAAAGGAATGGAATAGTAGATGGGGAGAGTATGGTGAGGAGGATTGATATTGTTCTGTGCAGTAAAGAGTGAGAGTTCTGACTGCTGTGTACACAGGGCCAGGGTCTGGGATATCTCATCAAGGCCAGAGATGATCTTGCAGCAGGAGGGGTCAGATCCACTCGTCCCGCTCCAGGTGGATCCCAGTGACATAGGCAGGACTTGGAAAGTAGAGAATAGGCATCAAACCAACAAGCAGAACCCTAAAGGTAGTCAATTCAGGCTTATTACTGAAGCAGGTGGCACAGAGTAAATTAGGCAAGAAAAATGAAGACATGGCTCAAAGACTGGAGCAAGGGATTCCAGTTTAGGGCCACAAAGGCCAAGGGGGAAGTGGGAATAAAACATGGGGTTAGTCTACATCTGGATCATTCTGAGTCGTAGAGTCATACAGCACAGAAACAGACCCTTTGCTCCAACTCACCTATGCCGACTATGTTCCCAAAGTAAGCAAGTCCCATTTGCCTGTGTTTGGACCAGATCCCTCTAAACCCTCCCTTTTCATGTACCCATCTAAATGTCTTTTAAATAACTGTACCGGCATCAAACTGCAATTCTGGTCTCCTTCCTATCGGAAAGATGTTGTCAAACTTGAAAGGGTTCAGAAACTATTTACAAGGATGTTGCCAGGGTTGGAGGGTTTGAGCTACAGGGAGAGGCTGAACAGGCTGGGGCTGTTTTCCCTGGAGCGTCAGAAGCTGAGGGGTGACCTTATAGAGGTTTATAAAATCATGAGGGGCATGGATAGGATAAATAGACAAAGTCTTTTCCTTGGGGTCGGGGAGTCCAGAACTAGAGGGCATAGGTTTAGGGTGCGAGGGGAGAGATATAAAAGGGACTGAAGGGGTAACCTTTTCATGCAGACGGTTGTGCGTGTATGGAATGAGCTGCCAGATGAAGTGGTGGAGGCTGGTACAATTGCAACATTTAGAAGGCATCTGGATGGATATATGAATAGGAAGTGTTTGAAGGGCTATGGGCCAAGTGCTGGCAAATGGGACTCGACTAGGTTGGGATATCTGGTCAGCATGGATGGGTTGGGCTGAAGGGCCTCTTTCCATGCTGTACGTCTCTATGACTCCATAGCTTCCTCTGGCAGTTCAGTCCAAAGGAGAGGTGGTGGCCTAATGGTATCATCAATGGACTGTTAACCAAGAGGTGTTCTGGGGACCTGGGTTCAAATCCCACTTCGGCAGATGGTGAACGTTGAATTCAGTAAAAATCTGGAATAGAGAGTTTAATGATGCTGATCATAAATCTATTGTTGACTATTGGAAAAACCTGTCTGCTTCATTAATGACCTTTTAGTGAAGGCAACTGCCATCCTTACCTGGTCTGGCCTCCATGTGACTTCAGACCCACAGCACTGTGATTGACACTTAACTGCCCTCTGGGATGGATAATAAATGCTGGCCTAGCCAGAGACGCCCTCATCTGTGAATGAGTTATAAATAAAAACATCCTCTGTGTGAAAACGTTGCTGCTCAGGTCCCTTTCAAATCTTTCTCCCCTCGCCTTAAAACTTTGCCTCTAGTTTCACCCACTCTGGGAAAAATAGAGTGATTCGTCTTAGATTCACTACAGTGTGGAAACAGGTCATTTGGCCCAACAAGTCCACACAGATCCTCCAAAGAGTAACCCAGCCCTTTTAACATTTTGGGTAATTTAACATGGCCAATTCACCTATCTTGCAGAATTTTGGATTGTGGAAGGAAACCCATGTAGACACGGGGAGAATGTGCATACTCTACACAGAGAGTCGCCTGAGGTTGGAATCGAACTGAGGTCCCTAGTGCTGTGAGGCAGCTGTGCTAACCACTGAGCCATTGTGTCACCACAATCTATGCTCCTCACAATTTTGTAAATGCCTAAAAGGTCACCCCTCAACTTCCTACATTCCAGTGAAAAAGTCTCAGCCGATCCAGCCTCTCCTTATAATTCAAACCCTCCATTCCTGGCCATGTCCTGGTAAATCTTTTCTGAACTGTCACCAATTTATTATAGCAAGGCATCAAGAACTGTACACAGTACTCACCAACATCCTGTACAACTGCATGCTTACTTTCAGTGACTGATTTACGAGGACACCCAGGTCTCGTTTCATCTCCCTCTTTCCCAAGTTATTGATAATTGAGATAAACTGCCATCCTATTTTTGCTACCAAAGTGGGTAACCTCACATTTATCCACATTGTTCGGGGTGGCATGATGGCTTAGTGGTTAGCACTGCTGTCTCACAGCACCAGGGACCCAGGTTTGATTCCAACCTCGGGCAACTGTTTGTGTGGAGTTTGTACATCCTCCCCGTGTCTGTGTGGGTTTCCTCCGGGTGCTCCAGTTTCCTCCCACAGTCCAAAGATGTCAGATGAATTGGCCATGCTAAATTGTCCATAGTGTTAGGTGCATTAGTCAGAGGGAAATGGGTCTGGGTGGGTTACTCTTTGAAGGAGCGATGTGGACTTGTTGGGCCGAAGGGCCTGTTTCCACACTGTAGGGAAACTAATCTTGTATTTCATGTGCCCACTCACACAACTTGTCCAAATCACCCTGCTGCATCTTCCTCACAGCTCAGCTAGCTTTATGTTGTCTGCAAGCTTGGAGGTATTACATCAGGGGTAGGCAATGGCCTGGTGGTATTATTAATCCAGAAAGTCAGCTAACGTTCTGCGGACCCGATGTTTGAATCCTGCCACGGCAGATAGTGGAATTTGAATTTGATGGAATTTGAATTTGATAAAGAATCTGGAGTTAAGAGTCTAATGATGACAATAAAACCATTCTCAGTTATCGGAAAAACACATCTTGTTCATTCATGTCCTTCAGAGCTGAAAATGTGTTGTGGGAAAGTGCAGCAGGTCAGGCAGCATCCAAGGAGCAGGAGAATCGACGTTTCGGGCATGAGCCCTTCTTCAGAAATGCCCGAAATGTCAATTCTCCTGCTCCTTGGATGCTGCCTGACCTGCTGTGCTTTTCCAGCAGCACATTTTCAGCTCTGATCTCCAGCATCTGCAGTCCTCACTTTCTCCACTCATGTCCTTCAGCAAAGAAAACCGCTGTCCTTACCTGGTCTGGCCTTCATGTGACTCCAGACCCACAGCAATATGGTTGACTCTTAATTGCCCCCTAGGCAGTGAGTAATGGGCAATAAATGCTGGCCTAGTCAGAGGTACCCACATCCCATGTGTGAAAGAAAATGTATATCATCTATATCATCACTAACTGATCCCTACATGTCCTTGTGGTCACTGGTTATCCCTCAGAAAATTGACCTGTTTATTCCTGCTCTTTCCTGTCTGCCAGCCAATTCTGTACCCGTGTTGGTACACCACCCCCAATCACATGGGTTTTATGTTTACCTGCTGTTCGTTATGTGAGACTTTACTGGAATCCTTCAAAATGTCCATGTAAACGACTACCACTGGCTCCCCCTTATCAACTCTATTTTTTATATCCTCAAAAAAAATTCCAGTAGATTTATCCAGTAGTTTCCTGCATACTTTCTGGTCCCAGGCACTGGAACACTCTAATTTCCCGCACAAGAAGCAGACCTCTGCACTATTACCCTTAGAAACTGTAGCCCCAAAATAGAGACATTCCATTCTATAAAATATAGTATAAATGATCACTCAATCTTGCTCACCCAATCAGCTGCTTTGTCTCACCTGCGTCACTGTTTAACACTCTTCCCAGAATGCTTCACGGTGATACTGACTGCAGGACACTTTTTCCAGATTGTATTAATACAGTAGAACTGACTGTAATGGGGGTACTAAGATTTTCAGTTGTATTTTCAACTTTTTTTTTTGCAAATAGCACTAAAATGTATACATACTATTTTCAACTAAATAAAATAAGTGTCAGCAGTTTGCTGGTGCATTTCCCAGATCTAATCAGAATCAACACACTTAGTTTAAAATTGGCAGTTAACTGTCAGTTGTCACTAATTAGTGCAAGCTCCTTGGCAATGCTTCCACAATCAGTGTCCTTTTATCAACCAATCACCACTATCGTTGCATGTAATAGAAATATTTTCTCTCCTCCCCCCAACTTGAATTGGTATTCTTGTAAAGTGTCCTGATGAGTGCAAGACAGAAAGCTTCAACAAAATGTCTTTTTTTCAGCAATACTCCAGTTTAAAAATATACACGTAGCAGACACACATCACTCACTTGCAGCGCGCATGTGCGTGTATATATACACACACACACACACACGCATACACACAAACACAAAACCTCTCCCTCTCTCCCCCTCACTCCAGAAGCCCCTATATCTCTAACTAGCTAATCTGAATGAAACAATGTACAAACTCATTTCCTGATTTTAGATTTTAGCCAAGAATGCCCCTCCCCCAAGACCCCACCTAAACCTGTGCTTTCCCCATAGCCACAGGCAGAACCTCAGGTGTTACGTTTCTATGATTGCTGTGATTCTAATGGAAACAGCCTCCCTCTGATATTGTTTGTTTGGTAATCATTCCTAAAATGCACTTGCCAGAAAGAACAAGTGAACCTCTTCTGCCTCCTCTGTGTCTCTGATTGTGTTTCAGAATACTGCAGCTCCCTGTGCTACCCCAGCCTCAGCAAGTCCTACTACCTGAAGGTCATAGGGAACGAGCTTCAGCCTGGCATCGGTATCATCTGGACAGGTACGAGGCAGACACTGCTGCGACTCTGCACTGAGATGTTCTGATAGCTTTGCTCTAAACTGCCTTATCAGACGTTTTCACATAATTCCATCGGCACTTGGGCGGCTTTGGCAAGGTCACATTTAATAACTGCTATCGGTTGATCTCAGGGTTTAAGTATCGACTGTGTGCCAGTAAGGTAAAGGCTAGGTGAGGGTGAAAACTTCCCTTCTCCGAAGGAAGGAAGGAAAGAACTAGCATTCATTTCGAACTGTGCACCACCTCAGGGTTTCCAAATGCAGTGCAAGGCAATGAACTGCTTGAGAAGCTGCTTGGTGAGTGAGCACTTGAATGCGGCTGAATCAAGAAACGTGTTGCTGAATCTTCTCACCTTGCACTCATCAGGGCAGAATGCAAGAATGCCAAATTGCAAAGAGCCATGATAATTAATCCTGCAGAGCAAAGGATGCTGCTTTATAGGCATGTTAACATTGATTAATTGAGAGATTGTCATTACAGAATGCAAATATGCGGCATGGTGGTTAGCACTGCTGCCTCACAGCGCCAAGGACCCGGGTTCGATTCCAGCTTCGGGCGATTGTCTGTGTGGAGTTTGCACATTCTCCCCGTGTCTGCATGGGTTTCCTCCGGGTGCACCGGTTTCCTCCCACAGTCCAAAAGATGTTCAGGTTAGGTGAATTGGCCATGCTAAATTGTCCTTAGTGTCTAGAAAGATGCAGGATTAGCCATGGCAAATGCAGGGATAGGGTAGGTGGGTCTGGGTGGGATGGTTTTCAGAGGGTTGGTGTGGACTCAATGGGCTGAATGGCCTGTTTCCACACTATAACAATTCTGTGAAAGGGTCGCCAATGTCTAACTTTGCACTTCACAACTATTGCTGAAATGGTTTTTGTGATGGCTTCATGTGGCCCAGCCATAAGCACTGGAATTCCTCTTAAACTCTACTTCCCTCTCCTCCTTTTAAGAAACTCCTTAAAACCTACACCCTCAAATGAGATTTTAGTCACTTGTTTTCACATCTCCTTCCTCAGTTTAGTGATCTGAATGATCCATCACCATAACCCTTGACCCCTTTACTAATCAAGAACCTATCCATCTCCACTCAATGACTTGCCTTCCATAGCCCTGTGCCCTGTGGCAATGAGTTCCACAGATTCACCACGCTCTCTAAGAAATTCTTCCTCATCTCGGTTCTTCACTATGCCCTCTAGTCTGTCCTACAAGTGGAAACATCTTCTCGACTTCCAGTCTATTCAGGCCTCTCAGTATTCTGGAAGTTTCAGTGAGATCCCTCCTCATCCTTGTGAACCTCATCAAATACAGAGCCAGAGTCCTCAACTGCCCCTGATATGATGAGCTCTTCATCTCTGGGATCATTCTTATAAACCTCCTCTGGAGTCCCCTCACCAGCGCATCCTTTCTTAGCTACAGGTCCAAAACTGCTCACAATAGTCCAAATGCGGTCTGACCAGAGCCTTGTACAGCCTCAGCATACATCTCTGCTCCTGTATTCTAGCCCTCTTGAAATGAATGCTAACGTTACATTTACCTTCCTAACTGCCAACTGAACCTGTATGTTAACCTTAAGAGAATCCTGAACTAGAATTCCTGAGTCCCTTTATGCTTTAGACTTCCAAGGCCGTTGTCTGTTTAGAAAATGGTCTATGTCTCTATTCTTTCTACCAAAGTGTAGAACCTCACATTTACCCATTTTTTTATTTCTTCTGGAACTTAATTCCCCACTCTCTGGCCTGTGCAAGTCCTTCTGTCCCCGTTTCCTCAACACTACCTGTCCCTCCACCTATCCACAAACATAGCAACAATGCTCTCAGTTCCTTCATTAGTGGAAAACATGAATAGCGGTGGTCCCAACACTAACCCCTGTCACTGGTTGCCATCCTGAAAAATGCCCCTTTATCTCCACTGTCTGCCTTCTGCCAGTCAGCTAGCCCTCTATCCGTGCCAACTTGTCCCTGTCACTATGGGCTCTTCTCTAATTTAGCAGCTTCATGTGCAGCTCCTTCGAAATTCAAATAGCCCATGTCCACTAGCTCTCCTTTGTCTAACTTGCTCAGTGTCTCCTCAAAGAATTCTAACAGGTTTGTCAAGCATGACCTCCTTTTGACAAAGCCGTGCTGACTCAGCCCTATTTTACCATGCACTTCTCAGCACTTTGCAATCTCATCCTAATGGACTCAACTCCTGAGAACAACCGAGGGCAGGCTAATCGCCAATGGCTACCTGTCTTCTGCCTCTCGCTCTTCTTAGCCACTTTCCAGTCCTTTGGCACCTTCCATGAAAGATCACCATCAATGCTTCTACACTCTCCTCAGCTATCTCCTGCAGAACTCTGGGCTGTAGTCCATCCAATCCGAGTGATTTATCCACCTTCAGACCTTTCAGCTTCTTCAACACCTTCTCCTTAGTGATAGCCATTACAGTCACCTCCTGACTCTGGAAGTCTGGTATGCTTCTACTATGAAAACTGATATAAAATACCTATTCAGTTCCTCTGCCATTTCTTTGTTCCCCATTACTACTTCTCCAGCCTCATTTTCAAGCAGTCCAATACCTACACTTGCATCTCTCTTACCTTCTATATATCTAAAATAACTCTTGCAGTCTTCTTTTGTATTACTAACTAGCTTACCCTTATATTTCATCTTATTGCTACTTGTTAGTTATCCTCTGCTGGTTTTTAAAGGCTTCCCAATTCCCTAGCTTCCCACTAATCTTCACCACATTGTTTTTTCTTTTTTATGCTATCCCTATCTTCCCTTGTCAGCCGTCATTGCCCCATTCTTTCCTTAGTGTTTCTTCTTCCTTGGGATGAATTTCTGCTGTGCCTCCTGAATTACCCCCAGAAACTCCTACCATTACTGCTCCATCTTCTTTCCTGGTAGACTCCCTTTCCAATCAACTCTGGCCAGCTGCTCCCCCATGTCATCGTAATTACCTTTGCTCAAATGTAATGCCATCTGATTCCAGCTTCTCTCGCTCTAACCGTAGGATAAATTCTATCATATTATGATCACTGGCCCCTAGCGGTTCCTTGCCTTAAGCTCCCTAATCAAGTCTACATCATTTCCCATCACCATATCCAGAATTGCCTGTTCCTTAGTGGGGTCTATCATAAGCTGGAGAAAGTGAGGTCTGCAGATGCTGGAGATCAGAGCTGAAAATGTGTTGCTGGAAAAGTGCAGCAGGTCAGGCAGCATCCAAGGAACAGGAGAATCGACGTTTCGGGCATAAGCCCTTCCTGAAGAAGGGCTTATGCCCGAAACATCGATTTTCCTGTTCCTTGGATGCTGCCTGACCTGCTGCGCTTTTCCAGCAACACATTTTCAGCTCTATCATAAGCTGCTCCAAAAACCCAACTCATAGTCGTTTTGCAAATTTTCTTGCGATCTGCTGCCAACCTGAATTTACCTGTATATTATTGTAATAGTGCCTCTCCCACATGCCTTTTCTATTCCCGATTTAATTTCTTCCCCACATCCTGTCTACTGCTCGGAGGCCTGAAATGGGGCCTTTTCTCCTTTGCAGTTCCTGAACTGTATGCATCCAGATTCTACACTTTGTGATTCTATTCACCTCTTGTTCTCGATTTAATTTCATTTATTACTGACAAAGTGATCCCATCCCCTCTGCTTGTGCTTTCAATAGGACCCTTGGATGGTTAGTGCCTGGCCTGGCCTGGCCTGGCCTGGATCACACATCTTGTCCAATGGTGCTTTCGTATTCTCTGGTGTGTATACTCGAATGCTGTTCTGGATCCTATCCACATAAAGGCTGCTGTTGATTGTGGAGCCTGATCCTTTTGGGTGGCAGAAGCTCTCCTGAAGAGGAAGGTGTGGCGCTTGGGCATCTTGCCAAGGGGCAAAAAAAAACTACCCCGAAGTGAACTAAATGAGTGTTGTCTTCATTCATCTGCATGTTTTAGGGTCCACTGTTATCTCCAAAGAGATCACTCCCGAATCGGTGGAGGAGGTTCAAGTGGTCATCAAGCGCCAGCCACTGATATGGGACAACCTTCATGCCAATGACTATGCCCAGAGACGTGTCTTCCTCGGTCCCTACAAAGGCCGTGCCTCTAGCCTGGTCTCCAAGCTGCATGGTATGCTGCTCAATCCTAACTGTGAGCTGGAGGCCAATTACCTCCCCATCCACACCCTGGCCACCTGGTATAGGTGTGGCCTCAGAGCAACACGATCGGATGGTACGTGGCAAAGGTCCGGCCGACAGACCAGGGTTAGACCTGGCCTCCACTTCAGCTGGGGGCTGAAGGAGAAGGTGGGAGTTGGGTGGATGTTAAGACACTGGTTCGGAGAGCTACGGTTTGGGGAATGTGCTGGGATTAGGGACTGGAAAGTTGGCTTAGTTTGGGATGGGCTGGAGTTTCAGTGGGTTTGACAGTTTGAGCTATTTTGGATTTTTGGGATTAGCGTGGTTTTGGAGGGAGTTGATTGGAACGTGCTTGAAGGAATTGGGTTGGGGGTATCTGGCTTTGGGAGATTAGTGGGGGGGGGCTGTGTTTGGGGGATATGAGGGAATGTGTGGATTTGGGGAGATGCAGTAATTTGTGTTTAAGGCAGTTAGGATTGGAGTGGGTTATCAGGAAGAGCCCTTGGGTGAGTTGTGGGAGTCAGGGTAGAGTTTAGGGATGGGTTTGGGTTTGTGGCAGGGCCTGTGGGTAGAGATGAGGGCGGTTTGGGACATGTCAAATTGGAATGGAATGAGAGAAATTCCTGCTCGGCCTCCATCACTTCCATCTGGTTGGAAGTTTCCAATCTCAGAGGGTGTTTCAGTAATTGTTGCCCTTCTTCAAAAAATGACTGGTTTGTTAGCAACTGAGTAACATGTGAAGCCATGTCAGAGGGCATTTAGGAGCTCCCCTCCCCCCCGCCCCCACCACCTATTGGTGAGGGAGTGGGATCACAGAGATCCAGACTAGGTAAAGCTAGCAGATCCCCATCTATAAAGGATCAGGTGAACCAAGTGGGAATTTACAACAAGTCGCCACCTTCACCTTCTTCGGGGGGTGGTGGCCTAATGGTATTATCACTGGGCTGTTAATCCAGAGACCCAGATAATATTCTGGGGACCCAGGTTCAAATCCTGGTGGAATTTGAACTCAGTCAAGAAAAAATCTGGAATTAACATTTTAGTGATGACTACAAATCCATTGTCGATCGTTGGAAAAACCCATCTGGTTCACTAATGTCCTTTCGGGAAGGAAACTGCCATCCTTACCTGGTCTGGCCAACATGTGACTCCAGACCCACAGCAATGTGGTTGAATCTTAACTGGTGTCTGAGCAATTAGGGATGGGCAATAATTGCCAGCCTAGCCAGCAATGCCCTCGTCCCATGAATCAATAAAGGAGAAAATATTTTACACTGACACCTAGTCTTCATTTTCCCGTCACCTTGAACCAAAACTAAATTATTTAATTGAGATTCAAACTTATGTTCTGTGGATTGGTAGTCTAATCACCCACTGTACATGGGATGAATTAAGGAATTCTCCAATCGTCAACCATGATGGACTCCCGTGAGATGGGATGGTCTTCATCTGAACCATGCTGGGACCAGAGTCCTAGTGAATCGCATAACTAGGGCTGTACACAGGGCTTTAAACTAAATGAGGGGCTCAGTTATAGGGGAATTATTGGGATCAATTCCAAATTTCCAACTCCCCATTCCCTGGATTTTTGTTTAATTTCGCGGGGGAGTTTGGGGGATGAGGAGGTAAGGGATGGGGTGTTTGAGGGACAGGGCATTTGGGGAATGGAAGGTTTCCATGCTACAGCTGGGAAAGGGTGGGATATTCCAACAAAGCAATTCACTGCAGTTAATCCCATTGCAGATGGTGAGAAGGGCTCTGAGTCACGCCAGTACTGCCCCAACGAAGCCCTGAACTTGGCACTGGCTGACTGGGTAAAGGAAGTGAACAGACCTCTGTGCCCAAGTGAGTGAGTATGTGTGTGTTTTTGGAAGCTTCAGGCCGATTTGCTTAGAGTTTACGAGGTATTGTGGGTAAACAGGTAGGGTGGGTGGAGAGGAGCTGTCTCTCGGTTAAACGAGGGACACGCTCCAAATATTAGGTCCAGCCATTTCAGGAGTGAAATTTGGCAGTCTGTGCTTGCACACTCACAGGGTCATACAAAGGTCCAACAAGGTTTAATTTAACAGAAGGACAAGGAGCAAAGATAATGAATTGGAAAAGGGCCAACGTCAGTGGGTTAGAACAGATTTGTCCCGCGAATAAAACTCCGCGGGAAATTCAGTAATCGATCGATGGGTGGTCTTTTAAAGAGGAGGCTCGTTCACTCCAGCCTGGGATTGGGCAAGCAAAAGCAGAGCTGCCTGGATGATGAGACAGTGAGATAGAGAGGACGGTGAACCAGAAAATGTGTGCATGTGGAAGATTCATAATGGAAGGGCAAATCAAAGCTGACCGTCAGAAATCCAGAGTGGGTGTGGAAGACGAGGCAAAGAGAGATTATGTGGAAAGCTAACATGAGAAAGGTATCAAATGGTTGATTTTCAATTTGGGATCACAAACCCAGATTCCAATGGGAAGGACGGTGGGACTAACTTCCTTGAATCGGTCTTTCCCACAGGTAGGCAGCTGCTTAAGGAGGCAAAAGAAGGACAGGTCAGGAGCAAACCTCATGATGTGGTTAGTCAGAATGGGGACGTTGAACCGAAGACTGAGAAGCCAAGTACAAGCGAGAGTGACTTACTTCCCCAGAGCAGCTCAGCGAAAGAGTTGGAGGTGGACAAAGCCAAAGAGTCATTGGGTGAGGAGACCCACAAGGCTCCGAAGATCGATGTTGGTCAACCAGTGGTAAAAAGTGAGAAGACTTCACCTTTTGGGCCAAGGGATTCTTTGAACGATAGCACTGACAAACTAAGAGATCAGTCAACGGGAACTGGTGACATTGACTATCAGAAATCTTCGGATGGGCCCCTTCCTCACGCTGAGGTTCAGGGGGTGTCAGAGCAGGACAGGGTTGAGGGCAAGGGCCCTCTTTCTCCCCAGGGAAGGGCACCACTCCTCGCGGGCACCTTGACCCTGGCCAATCTGCGGCTGATGGTGGACCTCTTTTACCTGCCCTATGAACATGGAGAGGAGACAGCTGGCCTCCTCCGGGAGTTCCACTGGCTCAAGGCCAACAGTGACTTTGTTAGCGCAAACGCCAAGATGGAGCTGAAGAAGGTGAGTGAGTGAACGTGAAGGCTGGGGCTGGAGTGGGGAGCACCATTAAGGTGCACAGAGAGAAGCTTAGAACACAGAAGGTTTATGGGACATTTGCACCAGTACTCGGAAAGATGGGAACTGTTCCAATGGGATGGTCTTCGTCTGAACCGTGCTGGGACCAAAGTTCTAGCGAATCACATAACTAGGGCTGTACATGGGGTATTAAACTAAATGGGGGGGGTTAGTTATAGAAGAAATTGAAAACTGAATTAAAGGAGGAGGTAAGAGTGCAGAACTCAGGAGAGATTATTAAAATCCCCAGCACAGACACAAATAGGACAGAGTGAATGGGAAGGGTTTGCAACCGAGCTTCAAGCACACTGGATAACCGAATGACAATAAGGAGAGGGACAGTTAATACAGGACTTGAAGGTTTTATACCTGAATGCACGCAGTAGAAGGTAAATGAACTTGCGGCACGGATCGAAATTGGCAAGTATGACGTGGCTGGCATCACGGAGACATGACTGCAACTCTCTTTACGCAGAGAGTTGTGAATGCATGGAATGTATTGCCAGCGGTGGTGGTGGAAGCAGAGTCATTAGGGATATTTAAGTGACTGCTGGACATGTACATGGATAGCAGTGAGTTGAGGGGGCTCGTAGGTTAGGTTATTTTATTTTACGTTAGGACTAATCCTCGGCACAACATCGTGAGCCAAAGGGCCTGTTCTGTGCTGTACTTTCTATGTTCTATGGATCAGGATTGGGAGCTGAATATTCAAGGATACGTACCCGACCGGACAGATCGGCAGGTGGGCAGAGGGGGTGGGGCTTCCTGATGAAGGCTTTTGCCCAAAACGTCGATTTTCTTGCTCCTCGGATGCTGCCTGACCTGCTGTGCTTTTCTAGCACCACTCTGATCTAAACTCTGGTTTCCAGCATCTACAGTCCTCACTTTTGCCTAGAGGGGGTGGAAGTGTATGGTAAACAGGACTAGGTCAGCATGGTTTCATCAAGGGGAAGTCGTGCCTGACAAATCTGCTAGAATTCTTTGAGGAAGTAACGATCAGGTTAGACCAAAGAGAGCCTATGGATGTTATCTACCTGGACTTTGACAAGGTGCCACACAGGAGGCTACTAAGTAAGATAAGGGCCCATGGTGTCAGAGGCAAGATGCTGGCATGGATGGAAGCTTGGCTGTCTGGCAGGAAGCAGAGTGGGGATAAAAGGGTCCCTCTCAGGATGGCAGCTGGGTAACAAGTGGTGTTCCGCAAGGCTCAGTGTTGAGACAACAACTTTTCACTTTATACATTAATGATCTGGATGAAGGAACTGAGGGCATTCTGGCTAAGTTTGCAAATGATACAGAGATAGGTAGAGGGACAGGTAGTATTGAGGAGGCAGGGAGGCTGCAGAAGGATTTGGACAAGTTAGGAGAGCAGGCAAAGGAGAGCCGATGGAGTACAATGTGGGAAAGTGTGAGGTCATGCGCTTTGGTAGGAAGAATAGAGGCATGGGCTAGTTTCTAAATGGGGAGAAAATTCAGAAGTCTGAAGTGCAAAGGGACTTGGGAGTTCAAGTCCAGGATATTCTCAAGGTAAACTTGCAGGTTGAGTAAGTAGTTAGGGAAGCACATGCAATCATGGTATTTATTTTGACAGGACTTGAATATAAAAACAGGGATGTACTTCTGAGGCTCTATAAGGCTGTGGTCAGACCACATTTGGAGTATTGTGCGCAATTTTGGGCCCCATATCTCAGGACGGATGTACTAACCCTGGAGTGTGTTCAGAGGAGATTCACGAGAATGGTCCCAGGAATGAATAGCTTAACACACAAGGAACATGTGAGGACTCTGGGTTTACACCAGATGGAGTTTAGCAGGATGAGGGGGGATCTAATTGAAACTGACAGAATACTGAATGGCCTGGATAGATTAGATGTTGGGAAGATGTTTCCATTGGTAGGAGAGACCAGGACCCGAGGGTATAGCATTAGAGGAAAAGGAAGATCTTTTAGAATGGAGATAAGGAGAAACTTCTTCAGCCAGAAAGTGGGGTATCTATGGAATTCACTGCCACAGAACATTGTAGAGGGCAGGTCATTGGGTATATTTAAGACTGAGATCGATAGGTCCTTGAGTATCAAGGGGATCAAGATTATGGGGAGAAAGCGGCAGCCATGACTGAATGGTGGAGCAGACTCGATGGGCTGAATGGCCTAATTTCTGCTCCTATGTCTTATGGCTTTATGACCTTGTGATAAGGTGAACATTGGGCCCAGATACCTTCACTGTCCTTTTGAACTCTCCAGTTATCCCCACTTCCTCTGACTCTTTTGCTGCAGGAAACGATTTCTCCATCTTGACCATATCAAAGCCCTTCATGATTTTGAACATCTTTAATTAAGCTCCCGTTTCTGTCCCTTGCCTAGTCTTTTCTGTCTCTCCACAGAACTAAAATCCCTCCTGCTTCACAACTTAATTCTCCTCTGTATCTTCTCCAAGGCTTTGCTATCCAACCCAAATCATTGTGCCCAGATTAAAAAAAAAATTCATTGACAGGTCGTGGGTGTCGCTGGCTAGGTCATCATTTATTGTCTATCCCTCATTAGGTTCAGTTAATTTCATCAACCCCTGGGTTCAGTGAAGAGTCAAACCAGGTTGCTGTGGGTCTGGAGTCACATGTAGGCCAGACCAGGTAAGGATGGCAGTTTCCTTCCATAACTGACATTAGTGAACCAGATGGGATTTTCCTGACAATGGTTTCATGATCATCATTAGGCTTGCAATTCTCAGTATTTGTTGGATTCAAATTCTGCCATGATATGATTTGTGTACACAGCTTTACCTGGGTCTCTGGATGAATAGTTTACTGATGAAATGCCGTAACTCCCATTGTTTATGGGCAAAAGCTCTGCAGATGCTGGACTCCAAATGAGACAGGCAAGAGGCTGGAAGAACGCAGCAAGCCAGGCAGTATCAGGAGGTGGAGATGTTGACGTTTTGCTGAACAAGGGTTACACCTGAAATGTTGGCTTCTCCACCTCCTGATGCTGCCTGGCCTGCTGCGTTTTTCCAGCCTCTTGCCTATCTTCTTGATTAAGAGCTGGGTGGAGACCCGGCCTTTAGGTTCCATTGACAACTCCGTGGCCCAGTCCATAAGACATAGGAGTGGAAGTAAGGCCATTCAGCCCGTCGAGGAGAAAGTGAGGTCTGCAGATGCTGGAGATCAGAGTTGAGAGTGTGTTGCTAGAAAAGAACAGCAGGTTAGGCAGCATCCAAGGAGCAGGAAAATCGACGTTTCGGGCTGGGGCCCTTCATCAGGAACTTGCTGCTCGGATGCTGCCTGACCTACTGTGCTTTTCCAACAACACACTCTCTATTCGCCCCATCGAGTCCACTCCGCCATTCAATCATGGCTGATGGGCATTCCAATGCCGCACTCTCCCTGTATCCCTTAATTTCTTGCGAGATTAAGAATTTATCAATCTCTGCCTTGAAGACATTTAAAGTCCCAGCCTCCACTGCGCTCTGTGGCAATGAATACTACCGGCCAGCCACACTCTGGCTGAAGAAATGTCTCCTCATTTCCGTTCTAAATTGACCCTCTCTAATTTTAAGGCTGTGCCCAAGGGTCCTAGTCTCCCCGCCTGACGGAAAAAAATTCCCGGTGTCCACCCTTTCTAAGCCATGCATTATCTAGTAAGTTTCTATTAGATCTCCCCATAACCTTCTAAACTCTAATGAATACAATCTCAGGATCCTTAGCCATTCATCATATGTTAGGCCTACCATTCCAGGGATCATCCGTGTGAATCTCTGCTGGATACGCTCCAGTGCCAGTATGTCCTTTCTGAGGTGAATGACAACATGGAGAAATTGAGGGTGGGAGGTGTGGGGAGGAAGGGAGTTCAGGGAGCAGAGTAACTTGAGTGGGGGATGCATTGCGAGCAGCTCTAGGTACTCTCAGGTTACCTAGGTGAGGGTCGAGGTGGTGAGGGGAATGGAAAATGCTAAGGTCAGGATTGGGAGGTCAGGGTTATCAGAGCAGGGAGATGAGCAATGGGCTGGAGAGATTTGGTCACTGGAGGTCATAGCACGGAAGAAAAAGACCCTTTGTCCTGTCACACCCACAACTCTCTCACAAAGAGAAACAAATGTTCAGCATCTATCCTGAAATAGTCATAGAGGTCAAAAGCACAGAAAAAGGCTCTTCACTCCATCACACCTCTGCTGGTCAAAAACAACCACACCTAACTTATTCTAACCCCATTTTCCAGCACTAGGCACATAGCCTTGGCATTGCAAGTGCACATCTCAATATGTGAACAATGTGATGAGGATATCTGCCTCTCCCACCATTACAGGCACTCAGTTCCACATTCCCATCACTGGGACAAAATGAGGACTGCAGATGCTGGAGATCAGAGTCGAGAGTGTGGTGCTGGAAAAGCACAGCTGGTCAGGCAGTATCAGAGGAGCAGGAGAATTGACATTTCGGGTAAAATGCCCTTAATCAGGAATGAGGCTGTGAGCCGAGGGAGTGGTGAGATACCCCCAAAAGGCCTCCTTTAAAGACCACAATTTCCCCTCCCACGTGGTCGTTGAAGCCCTTCAGCGCATCTCATCCACTTCTTGCACCTCCACCCTCGAACCTTACCCCTCCAACTGCTACAAGGACAGAACCTCCCCCCGGTCCTCACCTTTCACCTCACAACCTCCACATACATCGCATCATCCGACGCCATTTCGCCACCTAGAAATGGATCCCACCACCAGAGATATAGTTCTTTCTCTACCCCACCCGCTTTCCGTAAAGACCATTCGCTCCATGATTCCCTCATCAGGTCCACACTCCCCACCAACTCACCGGCACCTTCCCCTGCCACTGCAGGAATTGCAAAGCCTGTGCCCGCACCTCTTCCCTCACCTCTGTTCAAGGCACCAAAAGAGCCCTTCCACATCTGCAAAGTTTCACATCAAAGTTTCATCTGCATTTCCACACATGTCATTTATTGTATCCGTTGCTCCTGATGCGGTCTTCTCTACATTGGGGAGACAGGACGCCTACTTTGCAGATCACTTCTGAGAACATCTCTGGGACACCCGCACCAACCAACCCCACCAACCTGTGGCTGAACACTTCAACCCACCGCACCCCCACTCAACTCCGCCAAGGCCATCCTCCATCGCCACTCCCTCACCACCCGACGCCTGGAGGAAGAACACCTCATCTTCCACCTGGGACCCTCCAACCTCATGGTATCAATGTTGACTTCACCAGTTTCCTCATTTCCCCACCGCCCTATCTTACCCCAGTTCCAACCTTCCAGCTCAGCAGCACTCTTGTGACCTGTCCTACCTATCCATCTTCCTTCCCATCTATCCGGTCAACCTTTCCCTCCGACCTATCACCTTTACCTCCATCCACCTATTGCACTCTCAGCTACCTTCCCCCCACCCCCCTCAGTCTCCTTCCCATTTATCTCTCCTCCCCCTCTGCTCACAGTCTTATTCCTGATGAAGGGCTTTTGCCCGAAACATCGATCTCCACCTCCTCAGATGCTGCCTGACCTGCTGTGCCTATCCAGCATCACACTCTCGGCGCCAATTACACTTGACCCAGTGAGGAGTGAGACTTAATTTCCTTGTGGATTTTTAAAATAATCATGTCACGGGAGAGAGGGTGGGGAAAAGTTTGAGAAAGAACAAGGACTTCTTGTCTTCTGCATCACACCCCCAGAAATGTGCCCTTTATTTTATATTGTCTCTCAATGTCCTTCCTACCAGTGTCCCATCTTTCAGCTAAACCGTAGAACATACAATATCAGAGCAGAATTAGGCCATTTGGCCCATCAGTTCTGCTCCACTATTCGATCATGGCTGATTTATTTCACCACCCCATTCTCCTGCCTTCTCCTGTAACCCTGATCCAAGAACCTCTCTAGCTTTGTCTTAAATACACTTAATGACTTCTGTGGCAACGAGTTTCACAGATTCACCATTCTCTGGCTGAAGACATGCCTCATTAGCTCCGTTATAAAGTGTTATTCCTTCGCTCAGTGGCTGTGCCCTCAGGTCCTAGAGTCTCCTATCAGTGGTAACATCTTCTCCAAGTCCACTCTATCCAGGCCTCTCAGTATTCTGGAAGTTTCAATCAGATCTCCCCCACCCCAATCCTTCTAAACTCCATCAAGTACAGACACAGAGTCCTCAACCGTTCCTCATATGACAAGCCCTTCCTCTCCAGGATCTTTGTTGTAAACCTCCTCTGGACCCCCTCCAACACCAGTACATCCTTCCTTAGATACAGGTCCAAAACTGCTCACAATATTCCAAATGGGGTCTGACCAGAGCTTTATACAGCTTCAGCAGTACATTTCTGCTCTTGTTTTCTCACCCTCCTGAAATAAATGCTAACCTTGCATTTACCTTACTAACTGCCAACTGAACCTGCATGTTAACCTTAAGAGAATCCTGAACAAGGACTCCCAAGTCCCTTTGTACTTCAGATTTCCAAAGCCTTTCCCTATTCAGAAAATGTCTACACCCCTCCTTTTTTTTCTTCTATCAGATCTATACATTGAATCCCAGCTGCCATCTGACAGCTGAGTCCTTTTGAAGTTTGACACTGTCTTCCTCATGATTTGCAGTGCTTCCAGGTTTTGTGTCAACTGGACATTTTGAAAGTTTGTCCTTCACCCCAAGGTGCAGATCATGGATGCATATCAGGAAAAGCAAGGGCCCTAACACTGACCTCACAGAACTCCTCCACAAACTGATGTCCTGCTCGAAAAGCTTCCATTAACCATGACTCTGTTGTCACTCGACAACTCTGTATCCATGTTGCTATTATCCCTTTTATTCCATGAGACCTAATTGTGCTCACACGTCTGGTATGCAGCTCATTATCAGATGCCTTCTGGAAGTCCATGTACACCACATCAACAGCGTTACCTTCTACAACCCTCCCTATTGTATCTGTTAATCTGAGAGCTGTACTTAGGAAAAGCTTCAGATCTTAGACACAAAATTCGCCACTACCCTCACACCACCCCGATAGGAAAGGAAAAATAACTTTTTATTTTATTTAATTAATAGTGAGCACGTCACTGGCTAGGCCAAAACTTATTGCCCATTCTCAATGTCAAGAGTCAACCACGTTGCTGTGGGTCTGGAGTCACATGTAGGCCTGACCCAGTAAGGATGACAGATTTCGTTCCCTAAAGGACATTAGTGAACCAGATAGGTTTTCCCTCAATGAGTTACTGCTGATCTTCAGGCCCTTAAGTTAATTGAATTTAAATTCCATCATCACCATGGCAGGATTTGAACCTGGGTCTCCAGAACATTACTTGGGTCTCTGGATTAACAGTCCAGCAATAATGCCACAAGGCCACTGTTTCCCCTTGGTGTTGTTTAGCTCTGTGTGAGACAGGGACTGATTCAAGAGCTAACTGGATTGATGGGTGACTAAGGAGAGGGTTGGAGGAACGGGCTTTTTATTAAAAGGGCGTCATGGGTGTGTGGAGATCTTGTGACACAGAGGGCAGCGGTCCTGCCTCTCAACCAGAAACCCTAAGTTCAAATCTCATTGCAGGGTGTGATAGCCGTGGATAGTGCAATTGTAAAGAATCAATCCTTGCAACACATGCCCTGGCAGTAAGAGCGGGAGACATGTCCAGTTAATTATTAAATTGAACTTCTGCCACCACTCTCCATAGCTCCAAATTAGAACATGTGCATGTTGTCACCTGAACTGTAACGCACAGGGGAATGAGATCAAAGCTTAGAGTCATAGAGATGTACAGCATGGAAGCAGGCCCTTCGGTCCAACCCGTCCATGCCGACCAAATATCCCAACACAATCTAGTCCCACCTGCCAGCACTTGGCCCATATCCCTCCAAACCCTTCCTATTCATATACCCATCCAGATGTCTTTGTACCAGCCTCCACCACTTCCTCTGGCAGCTCATTCCATACACTTAATCAAGAAAGAACCCACTCTACTCATTTCTGCAGACTTTCTGTAGGCCACTTAAAACAATTAACTGATCTGATTCTGTGCTGTGAACTTCGCCCAAACAGTTCCTCCAAGATTAGTTGTGAATTTCACTGTTTGTTAATTTTCCCAGACGCACTCCGATGTCCAGTGATTTATGAATTCAAACATCAAAGGCAGTAACTGTGCAGGTTCTCTCTCTCTCTCTCTCTCTCTCTCTCTCTCTCCTGCACTGTCCTCATGATGTGCTTCCTTTGTTCTTCTCCCTTTTAAAACTGCTGTTGTTTTGACTTTTGTTTTCCCCAAAGTTCCAAAACAATGCAACAGCATATAAAACAGTAATTGCTGCTCCTGGAATTCAAGGAAATCACCTCCAACACCTAAAATACCTCAAAAAAAGGAGCAGCTGTTACAGCCAGAAATTTTTCCCGTCCTCCAATTTGGATTCCCCAGAATCCTTGTTGATTAAGGGCAAGCTAGGGTGAGACCGATGGACATGAATCGGATGGAAAGAGGGAGTGACATCGATGAGGTTTGGATTAAAAGAAGGAGGTGGTTGGAATGAAGTTGAACAATGAGTAAGAAGGAAGTGCTGGAGGGAGGGGTAAAATGAGAAAGGATTTGGGGTGCGAGAATTTGAGATGGTGCAGGCTAACAGAGTGGAGCTAGCTGTGCTGAATAACAGCCCTGTGACCTGTTCTCCACCTGTCTCGTTGTCACAGGGGGAGGAGTGGAGAGCCCGGGCATCTGCTTTCCAGCTGGCGTGTGATAGGATCGACCAACTCTTTCGACAATTCATGAGCAGCTCCAACAGGGCAATAGTCTACGACCTTTACCCCTACCTCTGGGACATCAGGAACACACTTGTGGTTGCCAAGGCCTTTGTGATGTGGCTGGGTGAGTGAGAGACTCCATTGCATTGTTTGTGCTCAAGACCCAGGAAGGGGGCAGTGCTCCAGGGGGACTGTGTGGTAACATTGGCTTTGGGTTTGTATGTGAGCCCTAGGGAGTCACTTTCAGTATCAGGCAGGGGTAGTAGCAAACAGTGTAACCAGTTCATCTTTCACAATATTTACTGTCCAAAGGAATAGTTAATAATATAAACAAAGGGCTTCAACAACAGTCATTCAATAAGATCATAGCTGTTCTGTTTGTGGTCTCCCTGTTCAGTCTATCAAAAATCTATTTCACTTTGTCTATAAGCAATAACCCTTCTAAATATACTTCAACACACACCGACAGACGCAGACATGTGTGCACACTCACACACAGATGCACACATAAACACACGCACACAGATAGATGTGTACACAGACAGATGCACACACAGACACATGCAGACAGACAGATGCGCACATAGACACGTGCACACAGACAGATACACATGCACAGACGCGCGCACACGCGCACAGACAGACGCGCAGACAGACACATGCACAGACAGACACATGCACAGTTGCACACATAGACACGTGCCAACAGACAGACATACACGCGCGGACAGATGCATGCAGTTAGGCGCAAACACAGACACGTGCACATAGACACAGACACGCGCACGTAGACAAATGTGGACATAGACACACACACAGACAGACACACGGTCACAGACATGCGCACATAGACAGATGTGGACACAGACACGCGCACAGATACGTGGACACACACACAGACAGGCACACAGTCACAGTCATGCACACATAGACACACAAATGCATACAGACGCGAGGACACAGGCAGACGTGCAGACAGGCAGAAGCGCGCACGGACAGACGCGCACACGGACAGACACACTGACACACAAACACAGATGGATGCACACAGATGCATATGCACACACAGATGAGCACGCACACATTCACGCACAAACAGGTACTCAGGCATACAAACTTATGGGAAAAGAAAATACTTTCTCTGCAGAGATTAACTTTGGGGAGAAAACAACTTTGGCCAATAATTCTTAGTTTTTGAACAGTCGACTATAGGATCATAGAGCTATACAACTCATCCATTCGTACCAGCTGTTCTAAAGTAATCTAGTCCATTTGCCAACATTTGGCCCCAATCCCTCTAAACCCTTCCTATACATGTACTTATCCAGATGTCTTTCAAATGTTGTAATTATGCCAGCCTCCACCAGTTCGCCTGGCAGACAAAATGAGAATACTTGAAATATTCAAGATGGCAATCAGTTGGCATCCTGGCACATATAATTGACTGTCTCAAAACAGAAGACCGTTGTTACTGGGGCATTTGCAGATGCAATTCATTCAGGAATTGTGAGGAAAACCTGTTTGTGGCTTTTCCGGAGCCCAGCTGGGCTGCAGTGGACCCTCAATAAGGGTGTCACAGAAGGTTTCGTGGTGACTGCCTCAGCAGACTATACTCCAACTGAATTCCTAAATATATCACAATAACCACAGCTCTTGACCGCCATAGACCCAGACATGTGACTTTCAATAAATCCAGCAATTAAGTGAAGATGTGGACTTGATGTAAATCCAGCGGCTGTCCACTTAGCTGCAATGTTACTTAGCTTGATTTCCAATAAGTATTTTTTAACAAAATATGCCTCATTGCCCTTTCATTGATCCCCTATCGAGAAAGAAATTTCCAGGTGTCTCATTAATCTTCAAATGAAGCACTGTCCACAATCCTTTACATCTGAATGCTTTAAAAAAAACGCGATGGAACATCTTACTAGCAGTGGAGAGCAGGGTAGTGGCTGTTATGGGAATTAACATGGTGATAACTCTACACGCCTGTAACGATCTCTTGTTAATAATGAATTATTGTTCCCTAGATGGCAGAATCGAGAGGGACACCTACTCATTCAACTCCTGGATGAACTGTTTCCAGTGTGAGTGGAGTTTTAATAACATCATAACTCTCGTTGCGGTTGCAGAGATGTGGACTCAATAGCAATAATTTGCTCTTTATGAAACATTAGCACAGTAAGACACCTCAAGTTGTGCTACAGGAGAGTTTGTTTTTGGTTTCTTTATTTGACCATGGGATTTGAGCATCACTAGCTTGGCCAGCATTTGTTGCATATCCCAAATCTATCGGGTATGATTCTTTGAGAGCTTGCTGTGTACACACTGCGACTGTGCTCCCCCCTTCAGCAACATCACAGAAGCAGAGAAGTTAATCAATTCTGGTCTCCTTCCTATTGGAAAGATGTTGTGAAACTTGAAAGGGTTCAGATAAGGTTTACAAGAATATTGCCAGGGTTGGAGGATTTGAGCTAGAGGGAGAGGCTGAACAGGCTGGGGCTGTTTTCCCTGGAGTGTCGGAGGCTGAGGGGTGACCTTATAGAGGTTTACAAAATTATGCATGGATAGGATAAATAGGCAAAGTCTTTTCCCTGGGGTCGGGGAGTCCGGAACTAGAGGGCATAGGTTTATGGTGAGAGGGGAAAGATATAAAAGAGACCTAAGGGGCAGCTTTTTCGCACAGAGGGTGGTACGTGTATAGAATGAGCTGCCAGAGGATGTGGTGGAGGCTGGTACAATTGCAACATTTAAGAGGCATCTGGATGGGTATATGAATAGGAAGGGTTTGGCGGGATATGGGCCGGGTGCTGGCAGGTGGGACTAGTTTGGGTTGGGATATCTGGTCGGCATGGACGGGTTGGACTGAAGGGTCTGTTTCCATGCTGTACATCTCTATGACTCTTAACAGGCCATGTACCTCCAACATACTTAATTTGGCTGTAAAATGACTTCTGATGCAAACCTCTTATATTGATCGGGATTAAAAGATTAATATCACTTAGCAAGAGCAATAATCACAGTATAGGCAATTTAACATCGGGGAGGTGATAGCACAGTGGTATTATCTCTGGATTGTTAGTCCAGATAGCCAGGTTATGTTCTGGGGACCCAGGTTCAAATCCCGCCATGGCAGAGGGTGAAATTTGAATCCCACCAAAAAAACTGGGAATCCGAGTATAACGATGACCATGAATCATTGTCAGGAAAATCCATCTGGTTCACTAATGCCCTTTAGTAAAGGAATTCTGCCACCCGTTACCTGGTCTGGCCTACACATGACTCCAGACCCACAGCAATATGATTTATTCTAAGCGGCCCTCTGGGCAATTAGGGATGGGCTGGTCTGGCCAGAGATGTCCTCATTTCGTGAATGAATTTTTTTAAAAAAGTATTGGTTATGTCTGGGGTTCAGTGTTTGGTGAGGTAAAAGATGGAGTGATATGGAAGCAGCTCATTGCAGCAACTATATTCTTGTGTGCTTTCCCCACATTTCCCTGGTTATTGGGGAATCATGGCAGCCAATGAGATTCAGAAGAGCAGGATTCCACTAAGATGCATCGTCTATTTTCATTTACATCTCCAGTAGACTTCTGGCTTCTTTCCTTGTCATTCCTGCCTTGTGATGTCTCCTTACCTTGTCTTTAAGAGCGAATTAATGTTTCAGGACCTCCTTTACTGTGTGTCATAATACTCCAACTCTGCATCGCATTTATTCTGCTGTGGGACTGCAAACTGCACTTACAGAGTCATAGAACATAGAAGAATACAGCGCAGTACAGGCCCTTGGGCCCTCGATGTTGCGCCGATCCAAGCCCACCTAAACTACACTAACCCACTATCCTCCATATACCTATCCAATGCCCTCTTAAATGCCCATAAAGAGGGAGAGTCCACCACTGTTACTGGCAGGGCATTCCATGAACTAACGACTCGCTGAGTGAAGAACCTACCCCTAACATCAGTCCTATATCTACCCCCCCTTAATTTAAAGCTATGCCCCCTTGTAATACCCGACTCAATACGCGGGAAAAGGTTCATACTGTCGACCCTATCTAACCCCCTAATCATCTTGTACACCTCAATCAAGTCACCCCTAAACCTTCTTTTCTCCAGTGAAAACAGCCCCAAGTGCCTCAGTCTTTCCTCATACGATTTTCCTTCCATACCAGGCAACATCCTGGTAAACCTCCTCTGCACCCGTTCCAATGCCTCCACATCCTTCCTATAGTATGGCGACCAAAACTGCACACAATATTCCAGATGCGGCCGTACCAGAGTCTTATACAACTGCATCATGACCTCAGGACTCCGGAACTCAATTCCTCTACCAATAAAAGCCAGTACGCCATATGCCTTCCTCACCGCACTATTTACCTGGGTGGCAACTTTCAGAGATCTGTGTACATGGACACCAAGATCCCTCTGCTCATCCACACTACCAAGTATCCGATCATTAGCCCAGTACCCCATCTTTTTGTTATTCTTCCCAAAGTGAATCACCTCGCACTTAGCTACATTGAATTCCATCTGCCACCTTTCTGCCCAGCTCTGCAGCTTCTCTATATCCTGCTGTAACCTGCCACATGCTTCCTCACTGTCAACAACTCCTCCGACTTTCGTATCATCCGCAAACTTGCTCACCCAACCTTCTAACCCCTCTTCCAGGTCATTTATAAAAATGACAAACAGCAATGGTCCCAAAACAGATCCTTGCGGAACACCGCTAGTGACGGCACTCCATGAAGAAACTTTGCCATCAACTACTACCCTCTGTCTTCTTCCATCCAGCCAATTCCTAATCCAAACCTCCAACTCACCCTCAATGCCATATCTCCGTATTTTCTGCAGTAGCCTACCATGGGGAACCTTATCAAACGCCTTACTAAAATCCATATATACCACATCTACCGCTTTCCCCTCATCAACCTCCTTCGTCACCTTTTCAAAGAATTCAATAAGGTTTGTGAGGCACGACTTGCCCTTCACAAAACCATGCTGACTATCCTTGATCACATTATTCCTATCCAGATGTGCATAAATCCTATCCCTTACAATTCTCTCTAAGACTTTGCCCACAACAGAAGTGAGACTCACCGGCCTATAGTTACTAGGGCTATCCCTACTCCCCTTTTTGAACAAGGGAACCACATTTGCTATCCTCCAGTCTTCTGGGACTACTCCTGTACACAAAGAGGACATAAAAATCAAGGCCAATGGCTCTGCAATCTCCTCCCTTGCTTCCCAGAGAATCCTAGGATAAATGCCATCAGGCCCAGGGGACTTATCTATTTTCAACACCTCTTCTCTACATACCTCATAGAGATGTACAGCATGGAAACAGACCCTTCGGTCCAACCTGTCCATGCCGACCAGATATCCCAACCCAATCTAGTCCCACCTGCCAGCACCCAGCCCATATCCCTCCAAACCCTTCCTATTTATATACCCATCCAGATGCCTCTTAAATGTTGTAATTGTACCAGCCTCCACCACTTCCTCTGGCAGCTCATTCCATACACGTACCACCCTCTGTGTGAAAAAGTTGCCCGTAGGTCTCTTTTATATCTTTCCCCTCTCACCCTAAACCTATGCCCTCTATTTCTGGACTCCCCGACCTCAGGAAAAAGACTTTGTCTATTTATCCTATCCATGCCCCTCATAACTTTGTAAATCTCTATAAAGTCACCCCTCAGCCTCCGACGCTTCAGGGAAAACAGCCCCAGCCTGTTCAGCCTCTCCCTGTAGCCAGATCCTCCAACCCTGGCAACATCCTTGCAAATCTTTTCTGAACCCTTTCAAGTTTCACAACATCTTTCCGATAGAAAGGAGACCAGAATTGCACGCAATATTCCAACAGTGGCCTAACCAATGTCCAGTACAGCCGCAACATGACCTCCCAACTCCTGTACTCAATACTCTGACCAATAAAGGAAAGCATACCAAGCGCCTTCTTCACTATCCTATCTACGTGTGACTCCACTTTCAAGGAGCTATGAACCTGCACTCCAAGGTCTCTTTGTTCAGCAGCACTCCTTAGGACCTTACCATTAAGTGTATAAGTCCTGCTAAGATTTGCTTTCCCAAAATGCAGCTCCTCGCATTTATCTGCATTAAACTCCATCTGCCATTTCTCAGCCCATTGGCCCATCTGTTCCAGATCCTGTTGTAATCTGAGGTAACCCTCTTAATGTCTGCTTCATAACATTATACTATTGTTTTACTGTATTAAATAAACTGACCCACAGAGTTAATCAATGACTGACATGCAATTAATGATTAACCATTTTCCTTAATGAGGCACTTTGCACATCTGTGACATCCTGTGCCTTTAAGAGAAGTGTTCTGTCCTGTTTCTCTCTTGGAGGGGTTTTCTCACAGTGGTGGCGAGGGGTCTGCTCCCAGCAGACAGTTTGTAAATAGTTCTGGGTTTCTCCCTGGGTGTTTTAAAACGATGAATATGCGGGGTCAGATCCCAAGGACTTTGGTTTTCCTACAGTTCTTTTTCATTAATTAGTTCCTGGAGCAGACAGCTAGCATTCTGTCTGCTGCGAGGTTGAAGACTTAGAGTTTTCCTCTTAGAAATCAGAAGGGGCAGATTGTTTCTTTCTACAGGTCTGGAGAGAGACCGCATGTGAGAGTAATAACCATGCTGCTGAATTGCCAAAGGAAGTGTTCATGGAATGCTGCCTGTATTGGAACAAATAATGATTAGTGGTTAAATAGTACATTATCTTGTTAGGTAAGTCAATAGAATCAAGTTTTGTTGCATCTTAACTGTGTTGTAAGAATAAAGTGTGTTTTGATTAAAGCTTTAGTGGTGGACCAATCGAATCACATCTGGAACACAGCGACTTGCACTTGCCTTTAAACTGAAATAAAAGTTAAGGTCTACGGTATCTCCGTAATATATATTGGGGAGACTGGTCTGGTATCTAAAACCCCCTGCCTGGCGAGAGGTGAGAGAGCATGTTGTGATGATGACATAAGGAGTCTGTTGGGGTTCACGATGGGCTGAGTGAGTGGCAAAATATGGCAGATGGAGTCTAATGTTGGAAACTGTGAGGTCATGCACTTTTGATAAGAAAAATGAAAAGGCAGACAATAAATTTAATGTGGAGAGATTCCAACAAAGGGCAGCAGTAAGGGACCTAGGTTCACTTATGAGTGATACACAAATGGTTAGCATGCAGGTGCAGCAAGTATTTGAGAAGGCAAATTGACTTTTGACCTTTTATTACTGAGAGATAGAGTTTAAAACAGGAAAGTCTTGTTCCAACCGTACAGGTGGTTGGTGAGGCTACAGCTTGAGGACTGTGTATAGTTTTGGTCCCCGTATTTAACGTAGGATAAACTGGCATTGGAGGCTTTTCAGAAGAGAACTATTAGGCTGGGACAAAGGGGGTTGACTTGTGGCTTCACTGGTTGTACCTTCATCCGTTAAAGTTTAGAAGAATGAAGGCTAATGTTAATGAAACATACAAGATGGTGACAGGGAAAGTATTGAGAAGATGTTCCCACTAGTAGACACAAAGGGTAATAGTAGATAGCTGTTTGAATGACTGGAGGCTGGTGTCCAGCGGTGTACCACAAGGATCAGTACTGGGACCTTTATTGTTTGTTATATAGAGTCACTAAGTCATAGAGATGTACAGCACGGAAACAGACTTTTCAGTCCAACTTGCCCGTGCCAACTAGATGTCCTAAATTAATCTAGTCCCATTTGTCAGTATTTGGCCTATATCCCTCTAAATCCTCTATGCCCACCTAGATGCCTTGTAAATGTTGTAATTGTACCAGCCTCCATCACTTCCTCTGGCAGCTCATTCCATGCACGTACCACACTCTGCATGAAAAAGTTGCTCCTTAGGTCCCTTTTAGATCTTTGCCCTCTCACCGTAAACCTATGCCCTCTAGTTTTGGACTCCCCCACCCCACTTTGTCTATTTATCCTATCCATACCCCTCATGATTTTATAAACGTCTATCAGATTACTCCTCAGCTTCCGATGCTGCAGGGCAAACAGCCCCAGCCTGTCCAGCCTTTCCCTATGGCTCAAATCCTCCAACCCTGACAATATCCTTGTAAATCTTTTCTGAGCCTTTTCCAGTTTAATAGCATCCTTCCTATAGCAGGGAGACCAGAATTGAATGTTGTATTCCAATATTGGCCGAACCAATGTCCTGTACAGCCACAACATGATCACCCAACTCCTACACTCAGTGCTCTGTCGAATAAAGGAAAGAATACCAAACGCCGCCTTCACTATCCTATCTACCTGCGATTCCACTTTCAAGGAGCTATGAACCTGCACTCCAAGGTCTCTTTGTTCAGCAACACTCCCCAGGACCTTATCATTAAGTGTGTAACTCCTGCCGTGATTTGGTTTTCCAATTTTTACTTCTATTTCTTAGCTTCTTGTCAATCATTTCTTTCACTAATCTCCTCTGTCTTCTGCCCCTGTGTTTTCTCAAACTTTGTCACACCTCTCAATGCCGTGCAACATCTCAACTCGTTTCTCTCTCCACAGACGTGGCCGGACCTACTGAGTGTTTTCTCTTTTACATTTTCAGCACCGTCAGTATTTTAGTTTTCCGATGCGGTACGTCAAGTTAGAAATGTTTTCCCAGAGAACGAGTTTTGCAACATTGATTAATGAAGCTCACAAATTGGCCTTCCCTAGGGTGTCGTACTGGCAGCGCTCCTGTGGTCCTGGGTGCGGAAGGTGAGACCTGGATCTACAGAGGAGGCATTGCGGGAGAGTTCCAGGTAACTTTTCTAAAAACTTCATCCATGAAATGTGGGCGTCGCTTATCCGTTCATAATTGCCTAGAGGGTAGTTGAGAGTTAAACACATTGCTCTGAGTCTGGAGTCACATGTACACCAGACCAGGTGGGCTTTTACTCAACAATTGACATCATTAGACCCTTAAATCTTTATTGTATCAAAATTCTGCCATCCGCCAAGGCAAGATTTGAACCCAGGTCCCTGGAACGTTATTTAGGTCTCTGCAATAATACGTCGAGTGGTAATACTACTAGGCCACTGCCTCCTCTGAATTTGATCTCTGTCGTTTTGCTCCCCAACCTCCTGTTTTGCCAGTGTTAGTTACTCTGGAAATGGAGCTTTAAAATTCTTACCGTCATGGTCTCACCCCCACCTACACCTGTATTTCTGTCAGCTCCTCAGCCCTCTGAAATCTCTCCAACCCTTCCTCTCTGGTCCTTTTTACATCTAACATTTTCATAGTTACAGGATTGGTTGCCATGTTTGGAGACTCGAAGCAGTGGAATTCTTTACCTAAACCTCGCCATTTTTATTTAAATCTGTTCTTTAGCGTGTTATGGGCATCACTGGCAAGGCTTGACATTTGTTACCCATTGCTCATTGCTTTTGAACTGATAGACAATAGGTGCAGGAGTAGGCCATTCTGCCCTTCGAGCCTGCACCACCATTCAATATAATCATGGCTAATCATCCTTAATCAGTATTCTGTTCCTGCCTTATCTCCATAACCCTTGATTCCACTATCCTTGAGAGTTCTATCCAACTCTTTCTTAAATGAATCCAGAGACTGGGCCTCCACTGCCCTCTGGGGCAGAGCATTCCACACAGCCACCACTCTCTGGGTGAAGAAGTTTCTCCTCATCTCTGTCCTAAATGGTCTACCCCGTATTTTTAAGTTGTGTCCTCTGGTTCGGCAATCACCCATCAGCGGAAACATGTTCCCTGCTGTCAGAGTGTCCAATCCTTTCATAATCTTATATGTCTCAATCAGATCCCCTCTCAGTCTTCTAAACTCAAGGGATACAAGCCCAGTCGCTCCAGTCTTTCAGTGTAAGGTAATCCTGCCATTCCAGGAATTGACCTCGTGAACCAATGCTGCACTCCTTCAATAGCCAGAATCTCTTTCCTCACATTTGGAGACCAGAACTAGACACAGTACTCCAGGTGTGGTCTCACCAGGGCCCTGTACAGCTGCAGAAGCACCTCTTTGCTTCTATACTCAATCCCTCTTGTTATGAAGGCCAGCATGCTATTAGCCTTCTTCACTACCTGCTGTACCTGCATGCTTACCTTCATTGACTGGTGTACAAGAACACCCAGATCTCTCTGTACTGCCCCTTTACCTAAATTGATTCCATTGAGGTAGTAGTCTGCCTTCCTGTTCTTACCACCAAAGTGGATAACCATACATTTATCCACATTAAACTGCATCTGCCATGCATCTGACCACTCAACTAACTTGTCCAGGTCACCCTGTAATCTCCTAACATCCTCATCGCATTTCACCCTGCCACCGTGCTTAGTATCATCAGCAAATTTGCTAATGTTATTACTAATACCATCTTCTATATCATTAACATATATTGTAAAAAGCTGCGGTCCCAGTACTGATCCCTGTGGTACCCCACTGGTCACTGCCTGCCATTGTGAAATGGAGCCGTTTATCACTACTCTTTGTTTCCTATCAGCCAACCAACTTTCAATCCAAGTTAGGACTTTGCCCCTAATACCATGCACCCTAATTTTGCTCACTAACCTCCTATGTGGGACCTTATCAAAAGCTTTCTGAAAGTCCAGGAGATCTACTGGATCTCCCTCGTCCATCTTCAGAGTTACATCCTCAAAAAATTCCAGAAGATTAGTCAAGCATGATTTCCCCTTCATAAATCCATGCTGACTCTGACCTATCCTGTTACTACTATCCAGATGTGTCGTAATTTCATCCTTTATAATAGACTCCAGCATCTTTCCCACCACTGAGGTCTATAATTTCCTGCTTTCTCTCTCCCACCTTTCTTAAAAAGTGGTACAACATTAGCCACCCTCCAATCCGCAGGAACTGATCCCGATTCTATCGAACTCTGGAAAATAATCACCAACGCATCCACGATTTCTCGAGCTACCTCCTTCAGTACCCTGGGATGTAGACCATCAGGCCCCGGAGACTTATCAACCTTCAGACCTAACAGTCTCTCCAACACCAAATCCTGGCAAATATAAATTCCCTTAAGTTCAGGTCCTCTCAGCCACTGTTACCTCAGGGAGATTGTTTGTGTCTTCCCCAGTGAACACAGATCTGAAGTAACAATTCAATTCTTCTGCCATTTCTTTGTTCCCTGTAATATATTCCCCTGTTTCTGTCTTCAAGGGCCCAATTTTAGTCTTAACCATATTTTTCCCTTTCACATACCTAAAAAAACTTTTACTATCCTCCTTTATATTATTGGCCAGTTTACCTTCGTACCTCATTTTTTCTCTGCATATTTCCTTCTTAGTAATCCTCTGTTGTTCTTTAAAAGCTTACCAGTCCTCAGTTTTCCCACTTATCTTTGCTATGTTATACTTTTTCTCTTTTAACTTTATATGTTTCTTAACTTCCCTCGTCAGCCACGGCCACCCATGCCTCCTCCTAGGATCTATCTTCCTTTTTGGAATGAACTAATCCTGCATCTTCTGCATTATACACAGAAATATCTGCCATTGTTCCTCCACTGTCATCCCTGCTGAGGTATTGCACATTGAACTTTAGCCAGCTCCTCCCTCATAGCTCCATAGTTCCCTTTATTCAACATAAATATTGTCACTTCCGATTGTACCATCTCCCTCTCAAATTGCAGATTGAAGCTTAATGTATTATGATATTTACCTTTGACTTGATAGCCTTCCTATGACGGGATTTTTGTATGTTGTATGACGTTGATGGCTTGATGAATTGAATTTATTGTCACGTGTACCGAGACACAGTGAAAAGCTTTGTCTTGCGAGCAATACAGGCAGATCACAGAGTTATGTAGCATAGATAGTAAATAATAGGCAAACAGCAGCCAAAACAAAAACACAGGTACAGGCGGATGTTAAGAGTCCATTCAGTATTCTGACAACAGTTTCGAAAGCGGCTGGTGCGTCTGTTCAGGCTTCTGTACCTTCTCCCTGATGGTAGAGGTTGTAGAAAAACATTGCCAGGGTGGGATGGATCTTTAAGAATGCTGGCGGCCTTTCCTTGACAGCGGGCCTGGTAGATGGGTTCTATAGATGGGAGGTTGGCCTTTGTGATTGGCCGGGCCGAGTTCACCGAGTTCCCTGTAACTGTCTCTGATCTTGAATGGTACAGTTGCCATACCAGGTAGTGATACATCCAGACAGAATGCTCTCGATGGTGCACCTATAAAAGTTGACAAGGGTATTTGCCATCATGCCAAATTTCCTCAGCTGCCTGAGGAGGAAGAGACATTGTTGGGCCTTTGTAATCAGTGCGTCCACATGAAGAGTCCAAGAAAGCTTGTTGTTGATGACCACTCCCAGGAGCTTGACCCTCTCCACTCGTTCCACCTCTGTGCTGTTAATGTGTAGGGGGACATGAGTGACAGCCCGCCGAAAGTCAGTAATGAGTCCCTTGGTTTTGCCGACATTGAGAGCTAGGTTGTTCTCAGTGCACCTTTTATCCAGTGCTTGAGCAGTATTGATTCGGAGGAGGAAGGTTGATAGGAGGGGCTGCAGGGTTCCTTTGGTTTTTGGAATGAGGATGCATTCTTGACCAATATTTGTGATGTTGAACATTATCCTGGGTGTTAGAGGTGACTTTGTTTTTTTTTCCCCAAATTAATGGCCGTTGGCTCTTTCATGTTCAGCTGAGGGAGTGGACGGGATTTTGTTTTACTCTTTCATCCAAAAGCATCCCACTCGGAGTTTCAGCCAAGGTTAGATTATATGTTTCTGGAATGGGGCTTGAACCCCCTCCCCTCAATGTTCCGACTCAGAGGTTTGTGCTTTGCCACCTCTTCCATCAGGAAATGGAGTGGCCTGTTTGGAGACTGGTTACAGCCCAGAGGAAGGCTATTCCATCCTGGCTCTCTGTGTGATCCACTTGTGTACTCTCAAAATAAGTTTCAAGACAAGGCCCTCCCATTCAAAATTTTTTAAAAAATAAAGTGCTGGAGAAACTCAGTCGGTCTGCCAACATCCGCACAGAGAGAGAGAGAGAGGAAAGCAGAGTTAATGTTTCGAGTCTCTTCAAAATTAAAATGGGTTGAAAGTTGGTGTTTTGTTTTCATGCTGTGGATAAAGGAGGAGGTGGAAAGCATGGAGTAGACCGTGAGAGTGCCCAGAGCACACGACAAAGGGATTGTTAATGGTGGTAAAGGAGCGATGGGGATGTACAAAAGGTGTAAATGATAGTTGTGAAAAGGGGAATAAAGGGTCTGTTCTGCTGAAAGCAAAGCCAAGGAACAAACAAGTCACATTGGGATTGGGGGTGAGGTTTTAATTCATACATAATAGAATGCTTACAGTGTAGAAACAGGCCATTTGGCCCAACAAGTCCATGCCAACCCTCTGAGGAGTAACCCACCCACACCCATTCCTCTATCTTATCACTCTACAGTTTCCCCTGACTAATGCACCTAACCTACACATCCCTGAACACAATTTAATGAGGCCAATTCACCTAACCTGCACATCTTTGGATTATAGGAGGAAACCAGAGCACCAGGAGGAAACCCACGCAGACACGGGGAGAATGTGCAAACTCCACACAGACAGTTGCCCGAGGCTGGAATTGAACCCAGGTCCCTGGCGCTGTGGGGCAGTAGTGCTAACCAATGAGCCACCTTGCTGGATGTAGATGATACTCTGAAATTGTTAACCTTGAGTCCTAGAGGTTGCAAAACGCCTACATGGAAAGTGAGGTGCTGTTCCTTCAGCATTGAATTAGAATTAGCTTTGGAAGACGCGCAGTGAAAAGTGTACAAGTTGCCACTTGTAGCGCCACCTTCGGTACAAAGGTCCCTAGCTGCAGCTCCTTCAGTTAGAGTTCTTGGGGGGGAAAAAAGAGCGAAGCAAAAGAAAATCCAGCATTGCAGAATTAGAAATAAGTTACAAAACGGGGAAAACAAATGTTTGGAACAATAGTCTTCTGACCCAGTCCATATTGGCACCTTGCCTCCAGTCGGCACTGGGCCTTGACCCCAGACCACACCTGGCTTCATCTCAGAGTTCATTGTTGGAACACTGCTCTGATTTCACATTAGTCCCAATCCCCAGGTTTCTGCCTACGGTGCTAGGCATGTTTTCTCTTCGGAGAATTCTCGAATACCTCTCGTGATTGAATTGTCCCCCTCCATGCTCTCTGGCAGTGCGTACTGAACAGTCCCTGGACAAGAAGCTTTCCCTCTGGTGGGGGGGATGGGGGTGGGGGGGATGGGGGTGGGGGGTGGGTGGGGGAGCCCTGGTTTTCCAGTGAGCTGTAACTCAGGATGCACCAAGTGGAATTAAATAGTCCATTTTAACCCAGTGTCTGCTCGACATTATAAAGGTACAGAGACAAATGGATCAGCTCGCGATAACCACATCCTGTGAATGAATAGGAAAAATCAATGAGCAGTACAGTACTAATGGGGACAATGTCCCTCTTTGCTGAAGGTGACCTGGTTGTTACACTGCACAATCCCTTTCAGGGACCTCTCCGGTTGGGACGAAGGGAATATCGAGTGGAAAATTCCGAATTGTTGCGTGGCATCTTGACCAGGAAGTAGCAAGTCTCCCTAAATTCCTGCAAATAAATCAAGGGTTGTGCAAGAGAAACAACTTTTTTAATCCAGTGAGTGCTTAAGGTCTGGAATGCACCCCCTGGAAATATTCAGTGGAGGCATTGGATAGTGTGTTCTGGAAGGCAATGGCATGCTGGGAAATGCAGGAGATTGGCACGAGGTAATAGAAGCAGGTAATATAGCCAAGGGGGCGCAATGGGCTGATCTCCACGCCATAATACTTATGTGACCAACTGAGTATTTCATAAAAAAACAAAAGAACTACGGGTGGTGAAAATCAGAAACAAAAACAGAAATTGCTGGAAAAGCTCAACAGGTCTGGCAGCGTCGGTGAAGTGAAATCAGAGTTAAGGTTTCGGGTCAAGTCACCCTCAGAGCTGTTCTGTGTCAGTATTTTACACATTCGTCATAGCAGTTGAGGATGGGCAATGAACACTGGCCTAGCCCATATACCCTGAGTGTAAACAAAATTCACCAAACGTCGACATCTATCAGTGGAGAAGGTAGGTGGTGCCTGGCTGTTTCCCATCTTTTACTGATGAATGGGTCTTGATTTCCAACTCTGACTGCGGAAGGGGTATACTCCGTTTGGAGACCAGTTTCTGGATAATTGATCCTGTAACATGTAGTCCCAGTGTAGATTTCCGAGTGAGAAAGTGTGGTGCTGGAAAAGCACAGCTGGTCAGGCAGTATCCGAGGAGGAGAGTTGATGTTTCAAGCATAAGCTCTTCATCAGGAATATGCTTTTCCAGCACCACACTCTCGACTCTGATCTCCAGCATCTGCACTGCTCACTTTCTCTGAGGTTTCCGAGTGGCGCAGTAGGATAGTGTTTGCAGTTAACAGTCAGAAGGTTGTGGGGTCAATCCCCACTGAAGGACCTTTTGGATGCGTAGTGTTGTGGAAAGAACTGAAGTTTGTGTCTTTCTCGCAGCTCTAATGCGGATCAGCCATGATCATATTGAATGGCTGGAGGGGCTGAGCGGCCTCCTTTTCTCCCTGTGTTCTGAATGTATTTTGCTCTTGTTTGCAGATGATGCTGCCTGTAACCAGTAGCAATGACCTCTTTAACCAGCCTCCTCCACTCTTCCCCACTCTCAAGGCTTACACCATTCAGCCATTCCTTCAGGAGAATAAGGTAGGTACCATCGACCCGGAATCAGAGATTGTGGGAGTGTTTGATGGGGACAGTGTAGAGGGAGCTTTACTCTGTATCTAACCCCATGCTGTCCCTGTCCTGGGAGGATTTGATGGGGGCAGTGTAGAGGGAGTTTTACACTATATCTAACCCCATGCTGTCCCTGTCCTGGGAGTGTTTGATGGGGACAGTGTTGAGGGAGTTTTACACTATACCTAACCTCATGCTGTCCCTGTCCTGGGAGGGTTTGATGGGGGCAATTTAGAGGGAGTTTTACACTATACCTAACCCCATGCTGTCCCTGTCCTGGGAGTGCTTGATAAGGACATTTACTCAAAACATGGCCGCTTAACTATTCTGGAGCTCCCTCATGGCGGTGTGCCTTCTGCTGCCTGGAGCCAAAGGTCTTGGGATTCGTTTCTTGAATTGCTTTGCAATTTCTCTTGATCTCTCTATATATTTGTGTTGAATTGAGAAATAAGAAAGGGATGATCACCTGATTGGGATTGTATTGTAGACCCCCCAATAGTCAGAGGGAAATTGAGAAATTGGTAAACCCCAGGACCTGATCAGGTCTACCCTAGATCTCTGTGGGAAGCTAGAGAAGTGATTGCTGGGCCTCTTGCTGAGATACTTGTATCATCGATAATCACAGGGGAGGTGCCGGAAGATTGGAGGTTGGCAAACGTGATGCCACTGTTTAAGAAGGGCGGTAAAGACAAGCCAGGGAACTATAGAACGGTGAGCCTGACCTCGGTGGTGGGCAAGTTGTTGGAGGGAATCCTGAGGGACAGGATGTACATGTATTTGGAAAGGCAAAGACTGATTAGGGATAGTCAACATGTCTTTGTGCATGGAAAATCATGTCTCATAAACTTGATTGAGCTTTTTGAAGATGTAACAAAGAGGATTGATGAGGTCAGAGTGGTAGACATGATCTATATGGACTTCAGTAAGACGTTCAACAATGTTCCCCATGGAAGACTGGTTAGCAAGGTTAGATCTCATGGAATACAGGGAGAACTAGCCATTTGAATACAGAACTGGCTCAAAGGTAGAAGACAGAGGGTGGTGGTGGAGAGTTGTTTTTCAGACTGGAGGCCTGTGACCAGTGGAGTGCCACAAGGATCGGTCTGGGTCCACTACTTTTCAACATTTATATAAATGATTTGGATGTGAATATAGGAGGTATACTTAGTAAGTTTGCAGATGACACCAAAATTGGAGGTGTAGTGGACAGCGAAGAAGGTTATTTCCAATTACAATGGGATCTTGACCAAATGGGCCAATGGGCTGAGAAGTGGCAGATGGAGTTTAATTCAGATAAATGCGAGGTGCTGCATTTTGGGAAAGCAGATCTTAGCAGGACTTATACATTTAATGGTAAGGTCCTAGGGAGTGTTGCTGAACAAAGAGACCTTGGAGTGCAGGTTCATAGCTCCTTGAAAATGGAGTCGCAGGTAGATAGGATAGTGAAGAATGCGTTTGGTATGCTTTCCTTTATTGGTCAGAGTATTGAGTACAGTAGTTGGGAGGTCATGTTGCGGGTGTACTGGACATTGGTTAGGCCACTGTTGGAATATTGCGTGCAATTCTGGTCTCCTTCATATCGGAAAGATGTTGTGAAACTTCAAAGGGTTCAGAAAAGATTTACAAATATGTTGCCAGGGTTGGAGGATTTGAGCTATAGGGAGAGGCTGAACAGGCTGGGGCTGTTTTCCCTGGAGCGTCGGAGGCTGAGGGGTGACCTTCTAGAGGTTTATAAAATCATGAGGGGCATGGATAGGATAAATAGACAAAGTCTTTTCCCTGGGGTCGGGGAGTCCAGAACTAGAGGGCATAGGTTTAGGGTGAGAGGGGAAAGGCATAAAAGAGACCTAAGGGGAAACGCAGAGTGTGGTACATGTTCGGAATGAGCTGCCGGAGGAAGTGGTGGAGGCTGGTACAATTGCAACATTTAAGAGGCATTTGGATGGGTATATGAATAGGAAGGGTTTGGAGGGATATGGGTCGGGTGCTGGCAGGTGGGACTAGTTTGGGTTGGGATATCTGGTCGGCATGGACGAGTTGGACCGAAGGGTCTGTTTCCATGCTGTACATCTCTATGACTCTATGACTTTATGCTGTCAAGATGCTCCAGACTGTGTACTGTCCACACGTCGCCAAGTGTGAACTCTTTGCAAGAGATAACTGTGAAGAGCACTTGTGATGTTTTACTCTGTCAGGCGCACAGTTGAAATGCACATTGTCAGTGAGGATGGTGTGTTATAAAAGTTGGAGTCTGTCTTCCCGTTACAGAAAGCTTTGTACAACATGTGCAGGGAGCTCCACAGTGTCAAGTTCCTGGAGAAGGATCAAGCTAATGTCTATCCTGATCTCATTGGAGACAGGTGAGGTAATAACTTTCCAGCAGCCATTTCCAAAGGATTGTGCAGTTTATGTAAAATCTACAGTCTTTATAAAAAATCCTCAGAAATTTGTTATCAATGTGAGGTCCCAGATGAATATCAGTCATTAGCATAAAATTCCAAATAATGTGTAATTTGAAGATCCCGAGTGGAATTGTCCCATTTGAGGAATGTTGGGTGTAGCAGTGCCCACTCCCAATGATGTCCAACTCCTGTATCATCTTCGTATACGTGGCCAGTTAGCAGACTGCTCTGGGACCTCTGGCCAAGGAGGAGCAGCTGTCAGGAAGGCCATTCAGGGTCTCCCCACCCAACCTCTCATGAGGTTGTAGAAGCTCATAATCCAATGGGAGAGTAGGACTGCTGCTGTGGGTGGGATCTCATGGAGAGATCCCGAGAGGGAATCTCTGTTTCTGTCTCTTTCTCTGTCTCTCTGTCTGTCTCCCTCTCTCTGTCTGTCTGTCTATTACTCTCTCTCTCTCTATGACTCAGAGAACTATGCCTTGTTGTGACCAGGACTGGAAGGGGTGGTGTGGGGCCCCACTACAACCCTCTGACAGGTGGCACTCTGAGGGTGGGGTATTATATACAGGAAGCCTCCCTGGACCCTGAGCGAGCTACTGGGAGATGTCCTCCCTGCAACCTCATTAGACAGGGCACTTCCACCAGCAGCAGGCTCCAATCAGAATCACCAATCTGTGCTAAATAGTGACTCACCACTACCAGCTGGTCATTGGGTCAGATCCCTCCCGATTCTAGAATTCTGCTCTCAATCCAGCCTCCAAAACCATTTACGCTACACCAGGACGATTCTCCCAGGAAGTACTTGCTACTGGAATAGTGAAACACCTACCTTTTCAATCTCTCCACATACCTGATGCCCCTCATCTCCTGAGTTCCCTGCACTGATAAGAGGAACATGCCCAGGCTTCTTGAGTTTAACAAAGGAGTCAGGGACAAGAGCTTCCTGCTATAATCTCCAGGGCACCTCTTCAACCACCCTTGCCAACCAGTCAGCGTACGTTCTAACCTTTGCAATATAAGTTGCCGTTCCCTTTGAAATATCCCATTGTTGTGTCTATCCCAATGACTTCAAGATAGGAAGCTCTGACAGCATCTCTCTTTCTCCTTTGGTAACACTCCTCATCCTGGAAGACCATATTGAGAATTTTTGAAAGGTTTAATTTGTTTGGATCTGGTTGCTCCCAAACAGGTTCCTGGGCCATTTCCTGGCTTTGTCTCCCGACTATTGCTTCATCCTGGAGGGTGAGGACGGGGTGTCCGGCTGTGTGGCGGGAGCCCTGGAGGTCCGCTCCTTCTCGAAGGGGTGTGAGGCAGCTTGGTTTCCTGCCATGCAGGAGAAATACGCCAAACCTACGGCTCTCCACAACCTTACTCCGACACAGGTGAGCGCTCGAAGCTTTCTGAGAGATGGAGCCAAGTGGAAAATGGATGCTCCAACATTCAGTTAGCCCAGGGCTCTACTGATTGTGGCCTCGACTGCACTTTCCTGTCTCCCCTCCCCTTGACCCTTCACCCCTTCATCAACCAAAAATCTATTGAGCTCAGCCTCAACAATACTCACTGGCCAAGCTTCCCTTTTGCACTGGGAAAGGGCTTTCCAAAAATCAGCAATCTGTGAGAGATAAAATCCCTTGTGAGACCTCTTACCGAGTCCCACATCAGAGATCAGTGTGGAAAGGTACAGCATGTGGGATTGGAGGTAATATATTGGTATGGGTCACCAATTGGTTGGCAAACAGGAAACAGTAGGAATAAACAGGCCTTTTTCTGAGCGGCAGTGTGATTAGTGAGGTACCACAGGGATCAGTAGTTGGGCCACAGCCGTTCACAATATACATCAACAATTTGGATAAGGGAATCAAGTGTAATATTTACAAGTTTGCTCATGAGATAAAACGAGGTGGCAGTGTGGCTGGTGAGGAGGTCATAATGAGGCATCAAGGAGGTTGAGACTAGTTGAGTGAGTGGGCAAAGACATGACACATTTAGTATAACATGGATAAATATGAAGTAATCCACATCAGTAGGAAATGGAATGGCAGAATATTATTTGAATGGTGGTAGATTGGGAAAAGTTGATGTACAAAGGGACTTGGGTTTCCTTCAACTATAGTCCCTGAGAGCAAGCCGTTAGGAAAGCAAATAGTATGTTGGTCTTCATTGCAAGAGGTTTTGAATATCTGTCTTAGTGTCACAGGAAATGTTAACTACCATATGTTTGATCCTTTTATCCAAACCATTAATATAAATTGGAAGTAGTTGAGGTCACAGCACTCTGGGAGTTCCAGTCTTGGCCCAACCAAAAATGATTCATTTGTCCCGACTGTCTGTTTCCTTTATCCAAGTATGTTACTTGGAACTGTCTGCTATTGTAACGTTGGAGTCCAGCACTAGGTTTAGAACATAGAACAATACAGCACAGAACAGGCCCTTCTGCCCTCGATGTTGCATCGACCTGTGAACTATTCTCAGCTCGTCCCCCTACACTATCCCATCATCATCCATGTGCTTATCCAAGGATTGTTTAAATCTCCCTAATGTGGCTGAGTTGACTACTTTGGCAGGTAGGGCAATCCACACCCTTACCACTCTCTGCATAAAGAACCTGCCTCTGACATCTGTCTTAAATCTATCACCCCTCAGTTTGTAGTTATGTCCCCTCGTACAAGCTGACGTCATCATCCTAGGAAAACGTCTTTCACTGTCTACCCTATCTAATCCTCTGTATCTTGTATGTCTCTGTCAAATCCCCCCTTAGCCTTCTTCTTTCCAATGAGAACAGACCCAAGTCTCTCAGCCTTTCCTCATAAGAGCTTCCCTCCAGACCAGGCAACATCCTGGTAAACATCCTCTGCACCTTTTCCAATGCTTCCACATCCTTCCTGTAATGGGGCGACCAGAACTGTACACAATATTCCATGTGTGGCCACACTAGCGTTTTGTATAGTTGCAGCGGTTCCGGAACTCAATCTCACGACCAATGAAACCTAACACACTGTATGTCTTCTTAACAGCACTATCTACCTGGATGGCAACTTTCAGGGATCTACGTACATGAACTTCAAGATCCCTCTGCACATCCACACTACCAAGAATCTTTCCTTTGACCCAGTACTCTGCCTTCTTGTTATTCTTCCCAAAGTGCATCACCTCACATTTATCTGTATTTGCCACCTCTCAGCCCAACTGTGCGGTTTATCCAAGTCCCCCTGCAACCTGTAATATTTTTCCAAACTATCCACTACTCCACCAACTTTATGTTGTCTGCAAATTTACTAATCCATCCACCTATGCCTGCGTTTAAGTCATTTATAAAAATGACAAACAGCAGTGGTCCCAAAACAGATCCTTGTGGCACATCACTAGTAACTGGCCTCCAGGCTGAATATTTTCCATCAATCACCACTCGCTGCCTTCTTTCAGAAAGCCAGTTTCTAATCTAAACTGCTAAATCACCCTCAATTCCATGTCTCTGCATTTTCTCCATCAGCCTACCATGTGGAACCTTATCAAAGGCTTTACTGAAGTCAAGATTTGAGGTTTAACTGGGATTCGTTAGGACACTTTAAAGACCAGAGATCAAGGGCTTTTACAGATGGGCAACTCCCAGCCCTAGGCGAGTTCTCCCTAGTTTCCTACCCAATATTTATCTGTCAACGAACCTCAAAAATGCAGGAACAGTTGGGGAAACTCAGCAGGTCTGACAGCATCTTTGGAGAGAGAAACACAGTTAACATCTTGAGTCTGATATGACTTCAGAAGCTGAGTTTCTCCAGCTCTGAAGAAGTCCCGTCAGACCCAAGACGTTAACTGTGTTTCTCCCTCCACAGATGCTGCCAGAACTGTTGAATTTCTCCAGCATGTTCATATTTCAGACATCCAGTATCAGCAGTATTTTTAATATCAGTGAAACGGATTGCTCAGTCATTGTCACATTGCTGTTTGTGGGTATTACAGTTTAGAAAGACTGCAACTGTGATGACTGACAGTGCAGTAGTCTGTCAGGGTTCTAGTGGATTGTCAGCCTGGACGATGCAGCCAGATTTCGCTCGGGGCAGGGATTTGAGCTGATGATGATGATGATGTAACCCAGACAGTATGGTGCTGATTGGTCGGTGGAGGAACCTCTACAATGTACTTCACTCCTATAAATATTACCGGTCACACAGGAGGGACAACGGCTTCCAAATGTCACAGACACTTGCTTCTTTTGTTTTCAGGAGCTGATCATGTTCTTCCACAGCAAGAAGCCCAGTTTCCCAGATTCCTTACTCTATCACTTCCCCTCACTACTCCAGTTGAACGTTCCTCCTCAGATGCTGGATTCTAGTGAAGCCCGGAATTTGGTGATCTGTCTCATGTCTGCACTGAAGGCTAACGGTGGGTGATCTCGATATCTCAGAGAGAGCCCCAGTGGGGCTAACCCCTCTGCTGTACCTTTACTAACCCAACCAAACCAACCTGCCTCTCCGTTTCCGTATACAGTTCTTACTTCTGCCTCCTATCTGTCTTTGCATGACCCCCTGACCCTTCACCACGTGTGGCTTTGATCCTCTTCCTGGGTCGATTGACCCCACATTGGATATCATTTCCATCCTGGATCTACTACTGGCCTCCTTTCAGATACACTCCGATCCTGCCCCATGGATTATTCTCATTCTGCTCTCCATAATTTTCCCAATGCTGCTCCTACACCACGCCCATCCTGATCCCTGTACCGTCCCCATCCTGCCCCCCCGTCTCACCCCCGTCCTGCCCCCCCCCGTCTCACCCCAGTCCTGCCCCCCCGTCTCACCCCCGTCCTCTCACCCCCGTCCTGCCCCCCCCCGTCCTGCCCCCCCCCGTCTTGACCCCCCCGTCTCACCCCCGTCCTGCCCTCCCCCGTCTCATCCCTGTCCTGCCCCCACGTCTCATCCCTGTCCTGCCCCCCCGTCTCACCCCCGTCCTGCCCCCCGTCTCACCCCCGTCCTGCCCCTCGTCTCACCCCCGTCCTGCCCCCTCATCTCACCCCCGTCCTGCCCCCCTGTCTCACCCCCGTCCTGCTCCCCATCTCATCCCCGTCCTGCCCCCCCGTCTCATCCCCGTCCTGCCCCCCATCTCACCCCATCCTGACCCTGTCTCGCCCACATCCTGCCCCACCCTGCTCCCCCGTCTCACCCTCATCCTGCCCCTCGTCTCACCCCCGTCCTGCCCCCCCATCTCACCCCCGTCCTGCCCCCCCCGCCTCACCTCCGTCCTGCTCCCCGTCCTGCCCCTCCGTCTCATCCCCGTCCTGCCCCCCACTCTCATCCCCGTCCTGCCCCCCAGTCTCATCCCCGTCCTGCCCCTCCGTCTCATCCCCGTCCTGCCCCTCCGTCTCATCCCAGTACTGCCCCTCCGTCTCATCCCAGTCCTGCCCCTCCGTCTCATCCCCATCCTGCACCCCCGTCTCATCCCCATCCTGCCCCCCCGTCTCATCCCCATCCTGCCCCCCGTCTCATCCCCGTCCTGCCCCTCCGTCTCATCTCCGTCCTGCCCCTCCGTCTCATCCCCGTCCTGCCCCTCCGTCTCATCCCCATCCTGCACCCCCGTCTCATCCCCGTCCTGCCCCCCACTCTCATCCCCGTCCTGCCCCCCAGTCTCATCCCCGTCCTGCCCCTCCGTCTCATCCCCATCCTGCCCCTCCGTCTCATCCCCGTCCTGCCCCTCCGTCTCATCTCTGTCCTGCCCCTCCGTCTCATCTCTGTCCTGCCCCCCCGTCTCATCCCCATCCTGCCCCCCCGTCTCATCCCCATCCTGCCCCCCCGTCTCATCCCCGTCCTGCCCCTCCGTCTCATCTCCGTCCTGCCCCTCCGTCTCATCTCTGTCCTGCTCCCCATCTCTTCCCCGTCCTGCCCCCCGCGTCCCATCCCTGTCCTGGCCCCCATCTCACCCCATCCTGACCCTTTCTCGCCCACATCCTGCCCCACCCTGCTCCCCGTCTCACCCTCATCCTGCCCCTCGTCTCATCTCCGTCCTGCCCCCCGCGTCTCACCCCCGTCCAGCCCCCCGCGTCTCACCCCCGTCCTGCCCCCCGCGTCTCACCCCCGTCCAGCCCCCCGCGTCTCACCCCCGTCCTGCCCCCCTGTCTCACCCCCGTCCTGCCCCCCTGTCTCACCCCCGTCCTGCCCCCTGTCTCACCCCCGTCCTGCCCCCCTGTCTCACCCCCATCCTGCCCCCCTGTCTCACCCCCGTCCTGCCCCCCTGTCTCACCCCCATCCTGCCCCCCTGTCTCACCCCCATCCTGCCCCCCTGTCTCACCCCCGTCCTGCCCCCCGCGTCTCACCCCCGTCCAGCCCCCCGCGTCTCACCCCCGTCCTGCCCCCCTGTCTCACCCCCATCCTGCCCCCCTGTCTCACCCCCGTCCTGCCCCCCTGTCTCACCCCCATCCTGCCCCCCTGTCTCACCCCCATCCTGCCCCCCTGTCTCACCCCCATCCTGCCCCCCTGTCTCACCCCCATCCTGCCCCCCTGTCTCACCCCCATCCTGCCCCCCTGTCTCACCCCCATCCTGCCCCCCTGTCTCACCCCCGTCCTGCCCCCCTGTCTCACCCCCGTCCTGCCCCCCTGTCTCACCCCCGTCCTGCCCCCCTGTCTCACCCCCATCCTGTCGCCCTGTCTCACCCCCATCCTGCCCCCCTGTCTCACCCCCGTCCTGCCCCCCTGTCTCACCCCCATCCTGTCGCCCTGTCTCATCCCCATCCTGCCCCCCTGTCTCACCCCCGTCCTGCCCCCCTGTCTCACCCCCATCCTGTCGCCCTGTCTCATCCCCATCCTGCCCCCCTGTCTCACCCCCGTCCTGCCCCCCTGTCTCACCCCCATCCTGTCGCCCTGTCTCATCCCCATCCTGCCCCCCTGTCTCACCCCCGTCCTGCCCCCCTGTCTCACCCCCATCCTGCCCCCCCTGTCTCGCCCCCATCCTGCCCCCCCTGTCTCGCCCCCATCCTGCCCCCCTGTCTAACCCCCATCCTGCCCCCCTGTCTCACCCCCATCCTGCCCCCCCTGTCTCGCCCCCATCCTGCCCCCCCTGTCTCGCCCCCATCCTGCCCCCCTGTCTAACCCCCATCCTGCCCCCCTGTCTAACCCCCATCCTGCCCCCCTATCTCACCCCCGTCCTGCCCCGCTGTCTCACCCCGGTCCTGCCCCGCTGTCTCACCCCCGTCCTGCCCCCTGTCTCTCCCCCGTCCTGACCCCTTTCTCACCTCCGTCCTGCCCCCCTGTCTCATCCCCGTCCTGCCCCCCTGTCTCATCTCCGTCCTGCCCCCTGTCTCACCCCGTCCCAGCCCCCAGTCTCACCCCCATGCTTCCCCCCCCTTCTCACGTCCATCCTGCCCCCTTCTTACCCCCATCCTACCTCCCCTTCTCACCCCCATCCTGACCCCCTACTCGTCCCCATCCTGCCCCCCCCCGTCTCGTCCCCATCCTGCCCCCCCGTCTCGTCCCCATCCTGACCCCCGTCTCGTCCCCATCCTGCCCCCCCGTCTCGTCCCCATCCTGCCGTCCCCGTCTCGTCCCCATCCTGCCGTCCCCGTCTCGTCCCCATTCTGTCCCCCCGTCTCACCCCCGACCTGCCCCCCCCCGTCTCACCCCCGACCTGCCCCTCCCGTCTCACCCGCGTCCTGCCCTCCCCGTCTCACCCCCGTCCTGCCCCCCCGTCTCACCCCTGTCCTGCCCCCATCTCACTCCCGTCCTGACCCTGTCTCACCCACATCCTGCCCCCCGTCTCATCCCCGTCCTGTCTTTCCCCCCCCCGTCCTGTCCCCCCCCCCGTCCTGTCCCCCCCCGTCCTGTACCCCCCGTCCTGTCCCCCCCCCGTCTCATCTCCGTCCTGCCCCCCCGTCTCATCCCCGTCCTGCCCCCCAGTCTCATCTCCGTCCTGCCCCCCCGTCTCACCCCCATCCTGCCCCCCGTCTCACCCCCCATCCTGCCCCCATCTCACCCTAATCCTGCCCCACCCCATCTCACCCCCATCCTGGCCCACCCTGTCTCATTCCCATTCTGCCCCCCCCCCCCCGTCTCGTCCCCATCCTGCCCCCGTCGTGTCCCCATCCTGCCCCCGTCGTGTCCCCATCCTGCCCCCTGTCGTGTCCCCATCCTGCCCCCCGTCGCGTCCCCATCCTGCCCCCCGTCGCGTCCCCATCCTGCCCCCCGTCGCGTCCCCATCCTGCCCCCCGTCGTGTCCCCATCCTGCCCCCGTCGTGTCCCCATCCTGCCCCCGTCGCGTCCCCATCCTGCCCCCCGTCGTGTCCCCATCCTGCCCCCGTCGCGTCCCCATCCTGCCCCCTGTCTCGTCCCCAGCCTGCCCCCCCGTCTCGTCCCCATCCTGCCCCCCCGTCTTGTCCGCATCCTGCCCCCCCCCGTCTCGTCCCCATCCTGCCCCCCCCC